>NC_090928.1:1191111674-1192361674 GCF_040938575.1 Ambystoma mexicanum
GGCGCCAGGCTCATATAGAGATGTGAGCAGGAACACTTTATTTCAGTGCAGGAGTGATTTTATTTTACTTCAGTGCACATTTTATTTCAGTGCAGAAGTGCTTTTATTTTACTTCAGTGCACATTTTATCTGAGTGCAGGAGTGCTTTTATTTTACAAGAACTTTCCAGGTGCTGAAAGCCTTTATTCCAGAGAACATCCCCATGTGCTGACTCATCGGGTGTGGCTCCCTATGCCTAGTCTTCAGGTGCTGACTCATTGGGTATGGCAGCACGTGGCAGCAGCCAGGCCAGGGCTACTGGGCATGGCTAGGAGCAAGACTATATAAACCCACTGATCCCTCAAGCAAATGCTGCGCATTACTTTGCACCTTTGTGCAATGTGATGCTCACCGCCGCCTGGACCGGCTACTTACCTAGTGATCCTGCAACAACAGCATCCTTACCTGACCCTGGCTCACATCTCACGGCAACGCTCCATCTTCTTGGCAGATCCCGAATCAACGCCGCAGCACCTGCCCTCTCAGTCCCATGAAGCCGATGTCGTGAAACAAGAAAAGAAGAAAAGACAAGGTTAGAACTCCCGAAAACACCCAACCCAGGGTCGTGCTGCATTAAAAACCCAATGCGCACGCTAAGGCACCATTAAAGGCTACTTACCAGCTGTCGGACCATCTCAGCCCCTCTCTTCCGTACCGCTGGCTCAGCTTCATCTACCGCAGCTATCGCCAGCACCGCTACACCACCTGCAAGGGGAGAGAGCAGAGAAAAGAGACATTACATACACAGGACAGAGAACAAACTTTACAATTACAACAGTCGGAAGACAAGCGTGCAAGTGGAAACAAGGAAAACGTCTACAAGAGAAGTGGACTAGTCGCAGCTGGCCTGCACTTCCACAACAAGGGACCAGTGAAGGTACTCGGTTCCCTTCAACAAGCACCCCTGCCGGAAGCAGCAGGACGGAGAGCTTATCATCATTCAGCCGGTGAGCCTCAAGAGTAGTGCAACCCCATGGAAGCTACATCCAGGGAGAAGAGGTCTGTAGAAGGAGTCTGGGACCACAGGCTGCATACTCATACAACCCCCCTTATATTCATGCAGAACCCACACTGCTCATCACTGCAGTTCCCCACACAGACGCAGTGGGGAGGAACAGACAAGAGTTTCATCCCTGGGAGGACTGCGACCGTGCCCCAATGCCTCCGCAGAGACCAGGTGAGCGTAACATGTGCAGTCTAACCCATGATGTATCTCATCTAGATTGTGATGAGATGGAGCCATAATTAGAAAATGGACCACTGAAATGGCACCTGCGTGTGGCACCTCGATCGTCGCATCTGGCAAGAGCCATGAGTCCCTCTATGACAGAGTTTGTGGTTAAAAGACGTTTACATCGTTGTGAACTTCGTAATTTGAAGAGATATTCGCACTCGTGGGCAGAATATATTGCACAAAGCAAACGTTTGAAAAATGGGTATAGGGGCTGGTGTACGCACCATCACATTGACTAGATCAATCTCAAGTGGCAAGGATTGATTTGAGTCATTCAAGAAGGTGATAGTAGAGCCATATGGAAAGTGCTCAACAAAGTAAGAGGACATAGCTTGCCCCAGCCTCTAAATGCCATTGGCGAACAGATTTGGGTAGACTACATCTCTGCAAACATGTTTAACAACCAGATATAAGAAAAAGATATTCACACAACCGATGCCTGGCCATTGGTATTTAGTAGAAATGACATAATTACCATCATAAGCAGACTTAATAACTCTTGCGCTCCAGGCCCAAATGACCTTGCATCGGCTGTGGTAAAGCATGACCTTCTAAGCTGGTCGCTTGTTTTGATGACCCTCTATAAAAAGGTGTGCCTACAAAAAAGAATTCCTGAGTCGTGGAAAACCTCGATTTTGATTCCCGTGTTTAAAGCCGGATCTAGAACTATGCCTCCAAATTATAGAACTCTTTCTTTACTCGATACCACAAGCAAGATTTTTGCAGCCATTGCACTTAATCATCTGCAAAGCTGGACAGATGAGAATAAGATCCTCCATCCATTTCAATCTGGATTTCATGCTGGGTCTAGCACTATATATAATATAAAATTATTGGATGCTATTATGACCAGGGCTAAACGACACGGAAATACATCAGTACATGTCACCTATGTCAATTTTAGCTCTGCATTTGGCAGGGTCAACTGAAATAAACTGCGGGAAATCCTGTCTTCATATGGTTGCCCTACTTGGTTATTAGAAATCTTGATTAGGCTGCATCAAAACAACACAGGCTGAGTGCGACTTGACAATAATGGAAGATTAACCAGCCTTGTAAAAATGAATAAGGGAGTCAAACAAGGTTGTCTACTAGCGGCACTACTTTTTAATTTGTATACCACTGAATTGATTTGACGCCTTGAAAAACATGCCTATTGTCTTATTAGATTTAAAACTACCATGGTCTCAGCGTTACTGTACGCTGATGACCTGGTGATAGTCGACCACACGCTAAAGGGCATGAAAGCCATATTGGAAGAACTGGGCCGATTCACAAGTGAACATGGCATGCCCATCAATTTTGAAAATGCTAAAACCATGCTAGTAACACCTCATTCTATTTTTGTGTCACCGTGTGGAGCAGGAGCTCTACAACCTAGCGTGCGCAGGATGACACTCCTGATGGACTGCTTCAATTATGGGAGGTAAGCCTATGGGCTCTGCACACCCTGCAGCATGATCGATATACCTTTCCTCAACCTGCAAACCACCAGCATAATTAATCTCATTGCTGGAGCTGCGTTCGCTGAAGCGACCTTTTGCCAACATCACCAACTGGATCAGTGTTTCTTATCTAACCACGTGGGTTAGAACATTTCTTAAGATGGCTGCTGCCATTTCACACTAATCTGCCACATCCTGAAGACCAACAAGCCATCCCTGCCGATTGGTGCCTCCCAGTTCCTATTTAGCCAGTAGGAAGGAACCGGCAAGCGCCGCCGGGCGGGACGCAGGGACACAAAGTTCTCTGCATACCTTATTCTCATAGAACTGTGAGTATCCATTAACATAATATTGAGCCTGCACCTTTTAGAAACCTCTCAGTGTGACGACCAAAATGCTCCACTTTGAGCTGAAGATCAGGTAACCATCCATCCACAGCAATCGGCCGTAACTACGACCCTTTACCACCAGTATTGCTGTCTTCCATCTGATTCTCATCATTGCGCTTACTAGCGACCGCCTTCTCACCATCGCTTGTCCACAAAGTCTACTTCTGATATCTGCACCACTACCCACGCCCACCTTGAACCGGCGTCTGAGTGCTTCCCTAATTAAGCCCTCTACGATCATCTGGTGTGTAGACACTGCGCATTCACACTAACAATAACACAGTCTGCCCACTGGGCTGCGATGACCACATATGTCTGAATCCAACAGAAGCTGCTTCGATCAACTCGGTAGCTGTTAAAACTGCCATCTATGGTTGGGTTACGGCATTTCTACTTCCCATTGCTCCACTATCCTGTCAGCATCTGTCGCCTATAAGTTCCATCACATCCATGATAACACTAAGTGATACACCTATACATTCTTTGTATTCCAAATCCTCACCAACTGTACCAAAATACTAGGGCCCTCACAGCCACTTATATCATGCTGCACCTACAAACCCGTACAAAAACATTTAAGTAAGGTTTTGTTACTGTGCTTTGTGTATGCCTTGCCCTAAATTCAATCACTTCTACACTAAGCATGGCTGTGTATCGTAGCGCAGCTTTTAATAGTCTTACTGTTATGTACATTTTTAAGCCAGTTCTAAAGTCACCCTGTGATACCTTGCTCCCTAGTTTTTGGCTACTTGCCCACAATGTTTCATTCGGTCCAGCCTCCTGTACCTAAACTATTAACATGTACTTGAATGAGTTTAAAATGACCTAGCCCAGTAGTGACTAGCCCACCGCATTGTATCCATTGAAGTATCATGGACTTGGACTAACTGCTCTATATGCACCTAACCATATTCTTGCTGGTAACTTATATTCTTGTGTATGAGCTTTCCAATATGTATTTGAACAAGTCCATACTGATCTAGCCTAGTTGTGACTAGCCTACCGCATTGTATCCATTGAAATATTTTGTACTTAGACTAACGGCCTTATATGCACCTAGCCTTACTCTTTGTTGGTAACATAAAGTCACGTGAATGAGCCTATCCTGACCCAGCCCAATGTATTGCATTCTTTCTAGTGCATAGCACCTACAAAACTGCCCCACATATATCAAGTATATGAGAACTAGCCCACTCCCTGGTACACTCTCTATCGTGATATACTAAAACTACCCACCTCGACCCCAGCCACATACAGCCATGTTAGGCTGGTTAATCATCACCATTTCCCCTTTTTGTACTATTCAAAATAGTGTTCCTTGCTCAGGAAGTCTTTATGTCAGCTATAAAAATGGACTCTCCAAACTAGCCTGCCTCTGACACCACCCCATTCCCTGCCCCACCCCCTTATTGCGTCCTATGTCCCCGTTCCCGCCCTCCTCTGGACAATCACACCCCACCAGCCACAATAACATTACTCATGGTTCAGAATCACCCACCCACATAACGGAGCACCTACAGACACATGACTTCTTAGAGGACCCACACTCCCATCTCATCTTGTGCAAGCCCAGACTCCACTGTCTAAGATCACGTACCATGCATCGCCCTCACTGCCCCACACCAGCTACCAAAATGCCCAGGCAGCCATTGCCCAAAATCAACCCACACTCTTATAAGCCTAAACCTGACCTTAATCAAGTACCCACCACTCCGCCTTCACAAAAGCCCATGACTGCAGAGACTCTCAACGTGGGTACCAACCAGCAGCAGAAGCCCCCCACCAGCTTCCAAGGTGCCCTCATCAACGCCCGATCCCTAGGAGCTCACGCCATTGAAATACATGATCTCATTTCTGAACAAGAACTAGACCTCCTAGTAGTCACAGAATCATGGCTTCACCAAGCTTCAGGACCCCTGTTGTCATTAGCCATTCCGCCTGGCTATACCATACGCAGGATGGATAGAACCCATTCTCATGGAGGCGGTGTAGCTATCATAGCTAAGACAACGCTGCAACTTAGAGCCTGTCCCATTGAAAATATTGCAAGATATGAACTATTACTATTTACATTTGCCACCAATGACAAAACTACAATTAATATCATGGTGGTCTACAGATCACCTAATTCCAACAGCCTTCCCGAAGTTGTCATTCCATTATTACTGGCTCCAATTATCAAACCTAAAACTAAATGCATTATCCTTGGAGACCTGAATCTAGGATTCAATGATATCCACGACCCTAAAGCAGAAGCATTACACTCCTCATTGAAGGACATGACTTTCATACAATTGGTGAATTCTCCCACCCACATCAAAGGGAGAACACTAGATTGGATCCTCTCCCTCAATACGGCCATTACCATTGATTCTATCTCACCCTTAGACTGGACCGACCACCATAACATCAAGCTCACCCTTTTCTCAGAAGAATCAGGCCCCCTTAAAACCGCTGCAATTAATACCTACGAAACCAGAAACTTGCGTAAGCTTACACCTGACAACTTTGCCCCCCTACTCAGCAAATCGCTAGACACCATACCGATTTCCAGCGACAACCCCTGTACCCTTGCAGACTCCTACCACTAATGCCTCAACTCCACCATCAAGGCTGTAGCGCAGCTAACCACCAGCACGCGATGCGCCAACAAACGAACCTGCTTCTGGTTCAACAATGACCTAGTATTACTAAGGAGAACCAAGCGGGCTCTTGAACATGCCCATAGAAGACATCCCACCCCTGAGTCTGAAACTGCCTTCCAGGCAGCAAACAAAAACTACAAAACTGACATCATCACCCATAAAGCCAATGCATACAACACTCGAATCAGCAATGTTGCTTCAGACTCCAAAGAACTGTTCTCGATCCTGAGAGAACTGGAAAACCCCACCCCAGTGTCACCCCCTGCCAATTCCAGTAAAGAATGGTGTACCACCATTCAAGATGCCCTAGCCGCCAAAATTGCTCTTCTCCAAAACAAAATAACATCTAAAAGGACACTATTAGCAGATAAACCTGCCACTGGCAACCCACCCACGAAATCCAATGAGTACACCAACTCACTATTTTATTTCACCCCAGTCACCCAAGAACTAGTGCTTGACACTATCACCAAACTTAAAGCATCAAACTTTAAAGGAGACACCGTCACAGCACAATTAGTCAAATCATGCGCTCATACCCTCACACCTATTATAACCAATTTTGTCGATGCTTCCTTCAACTCTAACCTGGTCTCAGCCAGCATTAAAGAAGCTTGGGTCATCCCGCTCCAAAATAAAACCACGTTTGATCCGACCGTGCCCACTAACTACCGGCCAATAACGACAGTACCGTTCTTACTCAAAATCCTAGATAAAATTGCCTATACTGAAGTCCAAGCCCATTTGGAAAGTAACCTACTCCTTGGAACCAGACAATCTGGCTTCAGGCCTAACCACAGTACACAAATGGCCCTCCTGGATTTGAAAATACAGATGGGTACCATGGACACAGGTAAACTCTGCATTCTCCTACTGCTGGGCTTATCCGCAGCGTTTGACCTTGTGGATCATAATAAAAATTCAACTTCGCCAGTGGTGCTACCATGTGGGTTAAATCCTTTCTAGCCAAACAAACTTCCAGAGTTTCGATAGTTAAAGAAGCTGCAGATCCCATCCCAGTCCCCATTGGAGTACCCCAAGGGTCATACCTCTCCCCTACTCTGTATAATGCCTATACAAATCTCTTCTCACCTTAGATAACATGGGTGTCATCTACACCAATTTTCAAGATGACACCCAGATCCTTATACCTCTCTCAGGTAATTACGCCCAAGACACACTTACCATGAACAAAATCTATGCCATAATACAACATTGGAGGGCCCAAACAGCTTATGCCTCAACGATGAGAAGACATATATTCTCATTGTGCGTTCCCAAGCCAAAATAAGTGCTCTCCACCCAGACTACTCAGCCATTAACATTGACGGCTCAGTAATACCCGTACTCAAGCAAGTAAAATCTTTAGGAGTCTACCTAGACGCCACCCTCATAATGTCCAAACATGTAAGCTCACTCTTATCTTCCACCTCTCACACCGCCAAACTAATTGCCCAAAGCCCCAATTCCTGACACTGTCCAACTGCACTACTCTAGCCAGAGCTTTGATCCTTTCAAAGCTCGACTATTGCAACGTGCTGCTACTCGGTACCTCCAATACTAACCTCAATAAATTACAACTAATATAAAATAAAGCATTAAGGGCTGCATTAGGAATAAGAAAGTTCTATCACATCTCTAAGACAAGAAGAGACTCCCACTGGCTGCCCATCAAAGCTAGAATTGTCTTTAAAACTCTATGCATCACTTTCAAATGCCACCATAAAAAACACCCACGTACCTGAACAATGCCATAGCCAAAAAAGAATCCACTAGAACCCTAAGATCTAACAATCACCTACTCATGGCAACTCCCTGTTACAGATACACTAGAGCGGGAGGAAGAAGCTTCCAATGTCTAGCTCCTAAACATTGGAACGCCCTACCGCTCAAGATCAAAATAGAGGAATCCTTCCCAGGCTTTAAAAAAATGCTAAAAACTTGGTTATTCAACCAATACCAATTAAGTCGCGTACTCATCATTTGTAAATAACACTGTACATTTCTTCACTCCCGCATTGAACACTGTACATTTCTTGAATAAATGGTCTTTACAACCAATGCTCATATTATGTATACATATGTATATATCTACGTTTGTTCATATGTTTTTATATTTCTGCTTTGTCCAGTTAATCACTAAGATGTATGTAACCTCGCCGTGATACCTCAGGGTCTGGGCTTGTAACAAATGTAATAAATCTAAAAAAGTAAATAGAGCAGTAATGAACATAAGTTGGGTTGTAATTGATTATACGTCCTCCTATAAATATCTTGGAGTTGAGATGGACACAAAATCTGGCTATTTACCACTAATTGAGAGGAAAACCCAGCGTGCTAGACAAATTACCATGTTAGTTCGTAACTATGTCTCGCCATATGCTGGGTATACCTTGAAAGGTATTATGCTGCTTTATACCCAAGTTTATGGCCTTAAAGCTCTCTCACTTGACAATCTATCTTGGTAAGACAAAGTCGAAGGACGCTTCTGGCGATCCATATTATGTCTTCCCCCCTCTTGTCCCATTCAATATATAAGAGTGGAATTTCTTCTAACCTCCATCAAGGCCATTGTTCAGTACCAAAGAGATCTGCTCCCATTGAAAGCCGTGTGTCATCCGGTTAGCCAAATGTTGAGTATCATGGGAAAAGCTGTTTTTGATTTAAAAAGTAGTAACAACCAAGAAAAGTATGATCTAAAAGGTATAAATTCTTATGTGGCTCTTAATTGGTCATTAGATCGCGCGAAATGTGGTAGATACAAGGCCATCAAGAGAGCCTTTAAATATAAATCACGGCTGAAAGATTGGGTCGACAATTTTGAGAATATGGCCAACTTTCATAATTATGTACACCTGGAAAGGATCACTTATACCTATCGTTGCCCTCAATGGCAACTGGTACCATCTCAAAGGTATTGTCATATATGCAAAATTGAAGGAAATTTGGAAATAATAAGACATATACTAACTGCTTGTCCTAAACTTATATCATTATACAGGTGTATGTATAGTCGCTATGTGCATAACCATGAAGACATTGAATCCATACATTTTTGGCATTTTCTTTTAAATACCTTGTCTGAAGCTTTGATCATCGCGCTGTATTATGTATGGAAAATAGCTATGCAAATCACTAAAACTGCTATTGGTATATAAGAGTGGCTCTTACCATCTGCTGTCCGTGTTACACCACCTTAACCTGTGTTGATTAGGTTATTATATCAACATCTGGTGATTTTAACTGCCATGAAATGTTCAACTTTGCTATGATTTATGCTGAAAATGAGACAATGAGAAACATGAACTTTTGTTTTCTGTGAGAAATATTAACGACTACTTAACTCTTGGTAGAATAGGTAGTATTTTATTCTATAAATCAATAATGTTGGGATATTAATGTTGATATTTAAGGTATTTATGTAATATTGTTGATGTTTACGTTATGTTTATGTTATATGAACATATTTGCTGTTGTAAAAGGGCACTTTGAACTATAAACAACAATAAATAAATGTATTGAAACATTTTGTTTTTAAAGAAATATAAAGCAAACTAAATGTAATAAGAAAATGTTGGGCAATCCTTTGTAACAGTGCTTGTTATGAGCAGCCTTGCTGCCAACAATGATAGTAATATACTCCCCTCCCATTCATGCAATGTATAAACCCCATCAATCGGTTTGGATATGTTGGGTGTCCTGACCCACGTTTGGACTATTATGCTGCAACATTTGGTGCTGTGGGCTTAGGAAATCCAAGAGGGCGGAAAAGCCCACATTTGCACCAGAATCCTGGAGAACCGTGCAGTTTTGCGCACAGCAAAATGGTCCCCTGACCTGCCACCCACCAGTGCAAAGAAAGATGGTTCTGTTCAAAACCTGTTTTTATTGATGTCAAAAATTGCTACGATCATGGGCCCGGAACCACCAAACAAAAATCCAACTATGGTTGAGTGTTTTACTTTACTCTACTCTACAGATCCACATCAATGCCATGTCAAGCAAGGATCATATACTATCAAGTAAAATCCTTTCTTTTGGAAATGTATTAATTCAAGACAGATCCCAAAAATTGGTGCAGTACCGGCATTTTCCACAAACCGGCGCTAGCGGTCTAAACTCTGACTGGGGACCTGTATTGCAGAAGCTAAACAGCATCCTGAGCTAGCTGGGACTTCAAAGGTTTGTTCCCAGGAGGCAGTCTGATTCAATTAAAACAGTTCAAAGGGCCTCTGTCCATGGGAAGCATTCACACAGCCCTTACCAGCAACAGCCCAGGAGATCACATGGTCATGCTAACCAAATGCAGAGTGGCCCCCTGGTCTGCTGACCTCAGTCAACACAGTAGACTCTTTCCATTGAATAGGGTATGCAGATTTTAGGTGTTTACTGTCAACACACTGCTCTGGGAGAAGCCAGACATGTGATCTCTGACTCACCAAGCTTCTGGGGGCGGACCCAGACACTTTTTGTGAATTGAAGGCAAATATATGTTTTATAAAAACACTGATAACTAATTGTAACCAGATGACAGGAATGTACAATTTGGAGATCCTTAAAATGGAATATGTACCTACAATTTGAGTCTAAACTCAATTTCGTACGATGTTCTGGGACCCAACCCCACAATTTATGAAGATTGCAGACACAGGGTTCACGCTAGAAAAATGAAAATTTACTGGAATATGTGTAGAAAGGCGGTGTACATTTGTGCCATTTTTGGTAAACGTCCGATATTGGTAAACCAACTAAAAATGAAAACAAGTTGTCATTTTTGAATGCAAGCTCTTAGGAAGATCAGAGTTGAACAAGAATGTACCTTAAGTCATCTGCAATCTGTACATGTAATGTCAACCACTTGTGTATCTGGGAAATGTGTTTAGTTATGAAAATGATTTTCTAAGGTAAAAGCAAAGGGGAGTGTTCTTTCTGTATGCCATAAAGATGACTCACTCTGACTCACTGCTCCCTTCTCAAATCAGGTCAAAGAGAAATCCTTGACCTATCAAATCGTGAGTGGGTTGGGCAATGAAAGTTAGCATCCACACCCATTTTCAAAAGACATAAAAAGAGCCACTGGAACCCAGGTAGGGAGATTCACTTTCCACTTTCTTGCGGGACGCTTTGCCGGGAGACTCCAGACTTCAAATCCATCAATATCCAGAGAGACCAGAGATCCAGAGAGACCAGATCGCTGTGCAGTGCTGAGAGCTGACCCAGATCGCTGTGAGCAGAACCAGAGAACCAGTACCCAGTGGCGAGAGAACCGCAGCCAATCCTGACCCGATCCGTGACGAAGTCGCATTCCTGTCCAAAATATAGTGGGAGTACTCAGCCAGAACTGTGCAAAACCAATCTCTTAGTTTAAAATAATCTAATTCAAACTATTTTAACCTTTTGAGAACTGCATCATAGAAATCGATTCCCTCCTTTTGATTCAAAGCTGCAAAACTGTCATCTGTCATTCTGAGCTTTACTTTTATTTTGAGAGTCTACCTTCACAAAATCGTCCGTGTCTCTTGAACATTTTGTGATAGAAGCGAGGTTTATTTTAAAGCTGAGATTCTAAGCTTTCCAACAGGCACTAAACCGACTTGCTACTCCTTATACATCCTCCGTAATTACGCTCGACGCACGCGACTAAATTGCCGCAATTTGACATTTTGCTTCATTCCAGCCACGTGTAAAAACATTTGTCTTTTGCTTCCATTACGGAAATCCGTTTTCAACCTGGTAACCATCCCTGAATCATTGATAGGGCTGCCCTGAACTGATTTAAAGTAGCTATCACCCACCCTGAATCTCTTATAGGGAATTCAAATCATTTTTAGCATATTTTTCCCTTCTTTGCATACCACCTTTAAAGTACTTTGCCTGTGTTTAAAAGCATCCCTTTTTCTCTAAGCTTGCTAGGGGGGAACTGAATTTGTATTGTACTGTGATTGTATTCATGAAGACTGTGCGTGTTACTTCCACCTCCTTACATTGCATAGAGGGGGGGGGGGTGAATTGCCAAAAAGGGGAAAAGTGATTATATTATGTTTTGCTGAAATCATATCAAGTTTATTCCTGTGTTGCTTCTTTTCCACCTTGCATTTCCTTGTACCATATAAAGCATTCTCAGCTACCTTATCCTCTATACTACTCCTAAGTAATTAAACCAGTGTGCCAGTATAACATCATCCATTGTTGATCACTCACTGTCATATGCCTAAGTGTGATATCAAATATTAATTTATTATAAAAGTGTGATATATATCTATTGTTTAATTTTTCAAATAAACCTTTTTAATTTGCAAAACAAACCTACTTCTTGGCTCAGTGGGGTCAGGGGGATTCTAAGAGAGGGGAGTTATACAAGGGTTCATCATCCAGATTATAACTTGTCATAAAGATATATAAATAAGGGCTTCCCTTGAGCAATCCCAGACAAGGCACTGACTTAGTGGGAATGCTTGATTGGAGTCATTAACAGAGTGGGGGCTCGTAGCCGGGGATTCTGGATTAGATCTATCACTTGTGCAAATTAATACAGTGTGCTAACTGACAGAATATATAAATTCTGTTGGATCACCACGCCGTGTTACACTGTAAAAACACCCCTCAAAGGAACGCTCTAAGGAAACGGTCTGTTTTGCAAAATAAAATACAAACTTCTGTAAGTCAGGAAGGAAATCAAGTTCCAGAATGACAACCTTGGTAGATATCAAAATAGCCAGAGAACACCTCTTACATAAGCTATTTGTGAGAGGTGAGTGGGCTCATCAGGACCAGGCGGTCTGGTTGCAGGCAATCGCACCCCAGATCACTGAAACAGGGTCAGCTATATGGAGAGATCAGGGTCCCTTACATGTGGCCCTGAGTGAACTATATATGGCCCCTAAGGCCAAGGATGAGCACAACAAGATTGCCAGGGTAGCGGCATATTTATATTTACATATGGGAGCCATACAGGACAAATATGTTGAAGGCCAAGATCTGGCAAATAGGCAACTGATGGCATTAGAGAAGGCCCAATCTGACCTGGTCTCTTCCGAGCAGAGGCTGCAGAGGAGCCAGGAGTCAGAAAATGATAGTAGGCAGTATATTAGTAAAATAAAGGAGGATATGGATATCCTGCAACAGGAAAAGGCTGACCAGGATACCAGATTTCTGGCCTTGCAGAAGGAATACCAAGAAGGTTTGGACTCCCCACTGCAGAGCCAGAAAAAGCTGGAGCAACAACTAGACTTTAACAGGGCATGCACAGAGCAGGTAGCCACCCTGCAAATCCGACTAGACAGAGAGAAAGAGGAAAGCAATACATTGATTTTGAAAGACCTGGATACCCAGGCAGAGTTTGATCAAGAACGCCAGAAAGCTGGTGCTTTTCAAAGGCAGAGGGACGACCTGGCGGCACAGATGCAGGCTCTTAGTCAGGAAAGGGACACCTTAGGCCAGGAAGTCTGCCAATTAAAAGAAAAAATTGAAGGAAATCACCTGGCCCTCCAGGGGCTGGGTGACCTCCAAAAAGAGCATCAGAACTTGTTAGAGCACACCAGGATGGTGGAAGATGCTCTGGCAAGAAAGGAGCAGGCCAGCAGGGATGGGAGGGTTACCTCCTGCAGCAAAGACTGGCCCAGTATTCCAGGACCAATCAGGAGGCACAGAGAGAGAATGAGGCTCTCTGTCAGCAAAATGATAGGCTCCAGCAACAGGTAGCCATGCAGGAGAGACTGATAGAGTCTAGTAAGGCCTTAACTGAGGAACTGAAAGCGCAGGCTCTTGCATTGCAACAGGGAGCAGGGGCTGATAGAGATGAAGTTCGCTGGGAAAGGGAAACGCCTGAGCATAACCTCAGGAGCCCTAGTACCAGAGGCCTTCATCTCTCCCAGTCCTTGGACTCTGCCACCCCCATGTCCCCTGGCGCACATGAGCACAGGGCCACAGGGAGGGCAGATTAATATCCGGCCAAAAGTATGGGGTTCATAGGTCAGTACCTCCCAGGAATGGATGGGCGGGTATCCGGGTATGGGCACCCAAGCACAGTGCAATTTAGTGGGGAACCCCAGGAAAGTAGACCCACTAAGGGCATCCTAAAAACCTCTGCCCAGTTAGGTCAGTGGGGGGGGTACCCATCAAATCCTGGCAGCAAGGAGGGATCTGAAGACTCCTGTGAGCGGCCCAGGTCACAGGAGACCAGGTCCCCAGATTCTGCCAGCCATTCCGAGGGTCGCAGAATCCGGGAGAGCCTAGAAGATCAGACGGGCACCTCTGGGAGCAGTGCTTCTGAGTCAGAGGAGGAATGGACCAGGGTTACCCGAACCAAAAAGGCCAATAAGGCAAAAAGGGCCTTGCTTAAGGACCCCTTAAAGCAGATCAACGCAATAAGGAGTGTCATCACCCCTTATCACAAGGACTCCAAGTATTCTGTTTGGGAACACTTGGAGCTCTTTGAGCAAATGATGGAGACTTTCCATTTGAAGGACAGCAGTAGCTGCATTCAGTATGTCAAATGGACATTCTCCCCAGAATACTCCAGTTTCTTTGCGGGGCTGGAGGACCAAAACCATTCAAGATGGTCCACATATAGGGCGGCCATCTTGAAACATTTTTCTGTTCACCGGAATCCCCAAGAGGCTCGCAAGGCAGCCCACAATTTGCAATGTGGGGAGGATCAGGCCCCACACGAGTTAGTGCAAGAATTGAAGCGTGCCTTTGCGCAGACCACCAGAAGGGTGCGCACGGACAGCAGAGAATTCATCAAAACATTTTTCCATGCACTCCCCAAATACATGACCCAGCTCGTGAGAGATTTTCACGAGAAAAGATCCTTAGACTGGGTCATTGAGCAAGCCACCCGCATGAGGTGCAGAAACCGGTGGAAAATAAGAATCCGCCCAAAACCAACAGCACCCCTGCTGCTGCCAAGGTGGCAGAGGTAAAGGTTGCCCCTGTTTTAGATTTGGAGATGGGGGGGCCTAAAAACCTGCCTGCACCGAACAATTCACAGCCCAGAAGGCCCTCGGGCCAGTCACAGACAGGGAGTCAAGGAGGTAATCCCACAAATGGGGTCCCTCGCTCCCCTGACTATGTATGTCCCCGCTACAAGGGAAACAGACCAATCCTGGGTTATGTGTGGACTCCTCCAGCCCAAGGGGGGGATCCAGCCAAGCACCTGACCCAGGCAACTTCCCTCCTAACTTCCCACAGGAGGGCAGAAATTCCCCAAACACTGGGCAGACCCTTTTTCTCAGGTATCCACCCAATTTCCAGCCCCAAAATCATCCATCCTTCTTTCCCTAATTCCCTGAGCCCAGACAACCGAATCCGGGAGAGGGGAGGCCAAGGGTGGAGGGGTACCCAAATCTTCCCAACCCAGGGTACTACCAGAGAAGGGATAGCTACCCTTCCTGGGATCAGCCCAGGGGAGAAAATAGAACCCAGTATCAGCCTGAGCGGGTTTCCCAACTTGAGCGCCAGGTCCAAAATATGGCACGTGATCTGGGTCACATACTGAGGGCTCAACAGAACCCTCAGATGAGCATGCCACCGCAGAATGCCCCAAACTCTGGGCCTGGTGCTCCAGAACAATGACGGGGGCAGCACCCCGATAACCCACCGGTTCCCAGGGAGGAGGCACAAGGGGAAGAGGGGTGTAAAGCCTTGGAGGAAGCTTCCTTCCCAACTTGTAAACAGCCCCTGGAAAACCAGGAACCGGAAACAAAATCTCCTACCTTTGGAAGTCTGCCACCCTAGGAGCAGAGAGGAGGTAGGAGAAACAAAGGACCCAAACAGATCCATTTTGTGGATGAGGTACAGGTCTTCCAATTTGAGGGAGAGGGATCCTCAGAGGATCCTGGGGAAAGGATCTTCTCCTTCAGAGATGGGGGAACTCCTCCCAAGGAAAAATGGGTCCCAAGGGATTCCAACCTAGACTGGGTAGATGTGGTGATTGAGCTGTCGCCGCCCATCATTCTATCCCAGAACCAACAATACCAAAAACCCCTGGTTCAAACCCCTCCTGATGACTGCCTCCAAAAAGGGGGGGGCCTTTGATGAACTAAATGCAGGAAGGGGGGAACCCGAAACCATTTCCAGTTGACAACTTTTTCTTTCAGATTCCCAAGGCTCTCCACAGAATTCTGCCCAAATTTCTTCTCTCTCAATGTCCAAAACCAGAAAGTTAGCCCACCAGTTGTCCAAAAATGTGCATTATCTCTGCCCCCTTGAGGAGAAGGAGGGAAGATACTATGCCCCGGTACAAGTACAGGGGCAGGGTACAATTTTGGCACTGGTGGACACTGGATCCCAAGCTACCCTTCTGTCCAAAAGGGCCTTTGATGAACTAAATGCAGGAAGGGGGGAGAGTTACTGTATTCCTCTCACCTCTCTTCCTGGACAACTCCAGAACTTTGACGGGAAGGAAATTCCCGTCGAGGGGACTGCAGATTTGGACATCAAAATTGGGCGACACAAGGTGAAACACCCGGTCATGGCAGTGACTCCAGAGGGCACCCCTTGCTTACTAGGGAATGACCTCCTAAAGATTGCGTAAACAAGGTGCTCTGGACCCAGACTAGCTGACCAATAAAATTAAAACAGAGTGTCAACGATGTTAGTTTAAACAGCATCTGCCACATGGTTGAACAAAAATCTGACCAAGTAGAATTTCACTTCCAGAACAACCAAATTCCAGACGTGACAGTAATAGCAGTAGGACAACAGACTGGTGATGGGGGGTCCTCTCTATTTCGGAAAATCAACCTTCCTTCCAGTTTAAGGTGGTATTCCACACTGGAAGGAAATACTCTGAAATTCTTTACTAATCCACAATCAGACATTCCCACTCCGATAGTCCAGGAAGATGTGAAATCAGCTCAGAGCCTGGCTGATATTCAGCAAATTGGAGAGCAGTTGTTCATCCCTGTTCAGTTAAATGATGGGAAGGACTCTGTTCTCGCTCGAGTGTGTGTGAACAACGGTAAGAGCTTCATCAGCGAAGCCATGTTCTGCCAACTCCCAAAAGATCCAGCCATTCCCACATTCAAACTGATAGACAAATGGGAAATTGATCTGGAAACACCCAATTCCAAACATCTCCTGCCAAGCAGGTGTATGCTCAAAATCTCCATTGGCAACAAGACATAGTCCATAATTGTTGGGTCGTGCGAGACGTCACTGCCGCCTTTTACTTAGGCAGTGACATTCTCAATCGCTTTGCCATTAGTTTGGTCCCGATTAGCGGATAATCCCATGGGCTTTGATGATCCACAGAAAAAGCATTTAGGTCAGCTCATTTGCTACCTTATGCAGTTGAAATTCAGATTAAGGAGGAAGTCACTATCCCAGAAAGGACCTGACAATTCTCCCTGGAAGTGAAAGTTAAAAGAGGACAAAAATTGAAAAACCCTGATGCTTATATTCATCTAAATGCTTCCCTCCAACAGCAAGGGTTAGGGGTAAACCCAACACCATTAGTCAACATAGAACATGACACCATTCCAATAGAGGTGGATAACAGCGACTTAAAGAGTATTACTCTAGCCGCGGGCACCATTATTGGAATGGCGGTTGATGACCAACATTTTTCCATTGACCTAGGAAATGAACTGTTAGGACTAATCCCCAAGGACTGTTTTGACAGTGACAGTAATGACAATACAACACCAGACAGGATCTTTACCCGGCATGGGGGGAACTTCCTGGCGTACACTTCTTGCCCTTATGGTAAGGAAGATGTGACTTGTGACTTCAGAGGGGATGAGGTGATTTTCCAGGTCCATGAGGGCTGCCTTTCCCACCTGAAGCCTCCGGTCCAAATCAGCACTCTGACCAGGGACTTCTCCACCCAGCTGGAGGAGGCCGCTGAGATAGCAAAACCAGAAGTCTTTCCAGGCTTCAGGCAGATGGTGGAAGAGAGAGTCACCCTAGCTGATGCCTGTGTGACTCTGGAACAGAAGCAAAAGTTGAAACAAGCTTTCTTGGATTTCCAAGATCTCTTTGCGGTAGACTCATATGACTGTGGTCGCACCGACATCCACACAACAACAATTCCCACGGACCCTGGCATGACTCCAGTGTTTGTGAAGCAATATCGCTTGCCTCTCGCATCAATGGAGTCCCTTACTGAAATAATTAAGAACCTTGAGTCCCGGGGAATAATCCGTCCAGTACACAGCACCTTCAATAATCCGGTGCTGGGAATATTGAAGCCAAACGGCCAGTGGAGACTCTGCGCCGACCTTGGGGAGCTCAACAAACGGGTCCATACTTCCCGATGGCCTCTGCCCTACAATGACCAAGGGCTGGCCAAGATTCAGGGGTCACAGGTATTCACTGCAATAGACCTGACCAATGGATACTGGACCGTGCCTGTCAGTAGGGAGGACCAATACAAACTGGCTTTTACCTTTGGGGGCCAGCAGTACACATGGACCTGGACTCCCTTCGGATACCTCAACTCCGGCAATGAATTCAACATTTTGCTACATAAGGCCATGCCCGACCTAGGTGCGAGGGGTAACCTGGCTTATGTAGATGATGTCCTCATCAAAAGTTCATCTGTGGAAGAACACATAGCGGAGATCCATTATGTTCTGACAGAGTTGAGGGCCGCCGGAGCAAAACTTTCCTTTCAGAAAGCACAGTGGTGTAGGACCCGTGTTAATTTCTTGGGGCATGAGATTACTCCTCAGGGTCTCTGTCCCCAAGAAAAGAAAGTGGAAGCACTTAAGGATCCCACAACTCTGCGGGAACTAAGGAGCCTCCTTGGACTGACTAATTACAGCAGAAAGTTCATTGAGGGCTACGCAGAGATCACCAGACCCCTGATTCATCTCTTGAAGGGGGGGGGTCAAGTGGGAATGGGGTCCAGAACAATCCGAGGCATTAAGACAACTCAAAAGAAGCCTCTCACAAGCGCCTTGCCTAGATTACCCTGTCAGAAACAAGGAGTTCTTCCTGGAGACCGGGTTCTCTAATATGTGCTTGACGGCAGTATTATACCAAAAGCATGACAAGGTCAATAAAGTAATCTCCTATGCGAGCAAAACTTTATCCTCTGTGGAAGAAAAATTCAACGATTGTGAGAAGGCACTCCTGGCAACGGTGTGGGCATTGAAGAATTACCGCCCGTTCATCCAGGGGGAACACATCATAGTGGAGACTCCACACCAGCCTCTGCAAGACCTCCAAAGTGACAGAATCCGGGCCGGAAATGTGAGTAATTCCCGAATTACTTCCTGGATTCTGTCAATGCAAGGCTTTCCTGTGGAGGTCAGATATGGCCAAAACAAGAAGAGTCCCCTCGCTCAAGGTCTGGCTGACTTGCATGATTGTGCCAGAGAAAACTGTCTCGAGGACGAAAGTCTAAAAATCAAGGACAACATGGAGGCATACCTTAACTCCCCACACAAAGTCTTTGAAGAGGACAAGTGTGAGGGAATGCCCACTGTCTATGTGGATGGATGCTCTTACCATGTTGAAAACAACGGGGAAAAGGAACTGGTGGCCGGCGTAGGGAATGCGTGGGTGAATGAGTCTCCCGAACCATGCGCTGGGTACGAAATTGGTCCCCGAAGTAGTCAGGTAGCAGAGTTGATGGCTGTGCATCAAGCCATGCTCACTGCTGTCCAACATCAACTCCACGAACTGGTCATAACCACAGATTCGGATTATGTACGGAACGGGTTCGTGGAGCACCTGGTTAATTGGAAAACCAGAGGCATGCTATGTGCTAACAACAAACCCTTGAAACATGGGAAGTTGATCCAAAACATTGATGATCTGGTCACCTTGAATGGGATGACCATCTATTGGAAAAAGATCAAGGGTCATTCCAAAGTAGAGGGACCAGACAAAACTGGAAATGACTTAGCTGATCAGCTGGCCAAAACCGGGGCCATCCAAGGGGATCTAATAGAAATAGAGCCCCTGTTGGGGGAAATCCAGGTCACGGCTATCACTAGGTCCCAGACAAATGCTCACAATGATCTTTCAACTCCACAATGGACTAAGGAGACCCCTGATGCTGATTTAATTGCGGCTCAGAAGGGGGATCCAATAATTGGTAAGTTTTACCAACACATTGAGGACCCTGAGAACTTTCCCCTGACGGATAACGATTACATTGGGAAGGAGGACCTTAGAGTGTTGATGAAATGTCCAAAAATGTTCCGAATCCAAGACGGGTTGTTGGCAAAGAAATCCAAAACTGGCCATGATCAGTGGGTGGTTCCTACCTCATTCCGAAGCCTGATGTTAAGTCATGCCCATGATGCAGCCACAGCCGGTCATAGGGGGTTTCACACAACACTGGAAATCTTAAGAGAGGTTGCATACTGGCCACACATGGGGCAGGACCTCGACCAATACTTGAAGCGGTGTCTTGTGTGTGCACAATTTCAGCCAACATCCCTCACATACCGGGCACCTCTCCAAAAGAGGGGGATGACACTGCCATGGTCAGATTTGCAAATTGACTTCATAGGCCCTGTGATTCGCTCGTCTAGAGGAAACAAGTACATGTTGACGGTCACATGCTTGTTTACCGAGTGGGTGGATTGTCTCCCATTCCCAAACTGCAAGGCAGAAACAGCAACTGCCCTGATGATTAACCACATCTTTTCCCGTTTTGGTCTACCTCAAAGGATTGAGTCAGACAGAGGTAGCCATTTCACCAGCGAGCTAATGACTAAGATGTGGGAGATACTGGGGGTCAAAAGGAAGCTACATATTGCTTACCGACCAGCTTCTTCTGGGGCAGTAGAACGCTATAACCAAACCATTGTGAGCATCTTAAAAAAGTTTGTGGCAGATTCTGGGCCAAGTTGGGATATCCGATTACCTCTGGTCCTAATGGCCATCAGATCTACCCCTTCATCTGCAACCAAAATGTCACCATTTGAGTTGATGACTGGACGCAAGATGGTGCTTCCCCAGCATTTGCTCTACAGGACCCAAGAGCAGACGTTGATCAATGCCTCCACAACTCATGAGTATGTGGAGAATTTGAGGAAACACCTCCAACATGCTTTTGCCTATGCTCAGCGGAATCTAAAAAGATCAGCTGATAGCATGAAAACTCACTATGATTTGAAAACCACCAGGAAGGAATATAATGTGGGAGACCGGGTCTATCTATACAATTTCCAAAGAAACCAGGCCAAACAGCAAAACTTTTTGCCTACATGGAAGGGACCGTTTGAAATTAGAGACAAGATCTCCCCAGTAGCTTATAAGATCTGCATCCCCAAAGGTAGTCTGGTGGAAGGGGAAGACAACTGGGTACATATAAATCAGCTAAAGTGTTGCCATCCCAGGCACACTCTGCAGCAACTGGAGGAATCCTCTGGAATCCCAGAGGGGGCTGTTAGGCGGAAACCTGTGCAGTTCCCTCTGGGACCACTGCAAATGATTTAGAACTACAGGCGTTTGGCGGTGAACCCACTTGGTAGCAGTCTGTACCACACAGATTCACTTGGTAGCTGTGGCTGAGCAGTCAGACTTCCCTCAAGAAGAGTTAAGCAGTATGTGGAGTATACAATATAGGACAATTCTTCACAGTAAGACAAGCAAACACGCAACAAGGCTTCAGTGTAAAGATATTAAGGTATTTATTTATAACGGAACATCTATGAAAAACACTATGGCACTATCACGGCAAACAATTCAATTACAGTTACTCTACGAAGAAGAAACGATCAAACCCCCTAACAATATTTCGACAAGTCTAGGTTCTACCGGCATCACTTATTTACAGACAGAGGTGCATACCTCAACCTAGATGGCACTCTAATATTAGTTAGGACGGGAGAGAAAAAAATAGGCAGGTTTACGAAATCAACACAGTTCAATACTTCACGAGAAAAATGCAAGGCACGAAGGCAAGAACCACAATAGATCATAAAGTTCAGAGGCCAGGCCCACTCGGAGAGAGGCAAGGCGATATGTCCCAAAAGTCTCTAGAGGAAATGCGTTCGAGTCTTTGTAGCAAATTGTTATCGGCAGATTGAACAGGTTCAGAACAATACGTGAGAAAGCTTGGAGGCGCCCAACGGAAAGGCGAGGATTAAGACACCTCACTCGAACCGGCAGAAAGGAAAGCCAGGCGGACACGGTACCTTGTTGTGGAGGGCAGCTCCGGCGGGGGCAGTTGTTCCTGGTGGTGGATGCACGTCAGATCTTTGCCAAGAGTAGAGATGATCTCGTCGTCGAAGAAAAGTGAAGTCCGGTGCACCACCAGGGAAGAGACCAGCCGTGGAGTGCTCCATCACAAGGCACCACCTTTTGGTCGCGGTACAGGGGTAGTGGCTATCCGGTTGCCGAGGTGCTTTGCACGGGCAATTCGACCACTGCATCCTGAGGTGAAGAAAAAGCAAAGGGGACTGGTTGTTCCCACCAGTCAGGGGAAGAGACTCTCCGGCAGGGAGATCTCCTCTGTCGTCGGGAAGTGGTGAGTCGGTTCAGCAGGTCTCCACCGGAGGTGTCGTCGTTGCAGGTTGGCTCAGCGTTACCCTCGTCAGATTCTTAGGTCCTGTGGCGACTTCTGAAGATCCAGTCCCAAAAGCCCTGCTTTTATGCTGAAACCCCCATTCATTCAGCCTACCTGTCAATCAACACATGCTAAGTGGTGAGCGGGAAGGCTCACCACTTGGGCCAATCACTCCAGAGTGCGACCGGAGTTGGCAAGGCAACTCGGTCCAGGGTGCCTAAACCCCCTCCAACACCCCTGTGATAACCCAGACAGAATGGCACCACTTTGGAGGGTCTCTGTACAGAGGCCCGCCAAAAGTGGAACAAAGGGCTCAAACTTTGGTTTAGGAGTCACAGAGACGAACACAGACGCCATTTTAAAAACCGAGTTCTGGCAGAAAATACCATCCGATAAACTTATTTAAGATAAGTAGACGGGTGGTACGTTAGAGATTAACGAGGAAAAGTATCAATCTCCAACGATGGGACGAATCCCATAGGGTTATGTTCGGGGTCGAACATAACAAGTAGTTTCCACTGCCACCAGCCAAAACTCGACGAGGGGGGACGGGACAGTGCCCCCTTGAGTAACAGACCCAGGAGTAATCGAATTACCCCCTACTAGCACGTCCACAATAAGGTGGTTGGTACTAGTTCTGTTAGTAAATTTAGGTCTAGTAAAGCCAATGGTGACTTTACATGCCCGGGGAGACAGTAGTCAGTCCCCGGGTATGGAGTCTATGGTGGAGGTCCGCTAGGACGCCCCAGTGTTACGGCACGTAGGGTGCGGTGTAACACACATAGAAAAACATATGAGACCCTATGGAGTAAAAGACCCCATAGCCCATAGAACACATTGACATTCAAAGGAATTACACACATTCATGTCCAAGAGTGGGAGGAAAAGACTCTCACTCTTGGCAGGATGGACAAAAACAAACTCCAGAAATCCAGCAAAGCTGCTGGGGGACTCACTAGGTTAGGAAATTCAGCCTAAACAGAGAATTCTCCCTAACAGGGGCCGCTCCAGAGTAATTCAGTTCCAACCCTAAAATATCCAGCATATAGTCTCTAAAATATCATGATTCTGGTATGAAAATGTTTCCTGTTATATCTTGTTTTTTAAAATAAGACTGCAAAATGTATCCGGATGTATAAAATGTATATGTTCGCCACACCATTAATAGTGGTGGAAAATGTCTAGGAATGTGTATTGCCGCTTTGCTTTATCATCCTAGGAGAGATGAAACCATGGAGACTGACCAAGGAGAACGACCCGGGGACCGGGAGCAAAGATCCGAGAGGCCCGGGGTACCGCCCAATATTCCCATCAGGACAGGCGAGGAGAACCGATCGATCCAACCGGATGGAGGAAAAGATGCTGAACTGTGCCATCTGTGGAACTGCAAGAAGTTGATGCGGACATACCAGCGTGTGGATCAAAACATACTTTGCACCCGACTCCCCCTCGACTCGAAATCAAAGCGCAGTCGACGGGGGGGCTTGTTGGGTGTCCTGACCCACATTTGGACTATTATGCTGCAACATTTGGTGCTGTGGGCTTAGGAAATCCAAGAGGGCTGAAAAGCCCACATTTGCACCAGAATCCTGGAGAACCGTGCAGTTTTGCGTGCAGCAAAATGGTCCCCTGACCTGCCACCCACCAGTGCAAAGAAAGATGGTTCTGTTCAAAACCCGTTTTTATTGATGTCAAAAATTGCTAAGATCATGGGCCCGGGACCACCAAACAAAAATCCAACTATGGTTGAGTGTTTGACTTTACTCTACTACAGATCCACATCAATGCCATGTCAAGCAAGGATCATATACTATCAAGTAAAATCCTTTCTTTTGGAAATGTATTAATTCAAGACAGATCCCAAAAATAGGTGCAGTACCATCATTTTCCACAAACCGGCGCTAGCGGTCTAAACTCTGACTGGGGACCTGTATTGCAGAAGCTAAACAGCATCCTGAGCTAGCTGGGACTTCAAAGGTTTGTTCCCAGGAGGCAGTTTGATTCCATTAAAACAGTTCAAAGGGCCTCTGTCCATGGGAAGTATTCACACCAGCCCTTCCCAGCAACAGCCCAGGAGATCACATGGTCATGCTAACCAAATGCAGAGTGGCCCCCTGGTCTGCTGACCTCAGTCAACACGTAGACTCTTTCCATTGAATAGGGTATGCAGATTTTAGGTGTTTACTGTCAACACACTGCTCTGGGAGAAGCCAGACATGTGATCTCTGACTCACCAAGCTTCTGGGGGCGGACCCAGACACTTTTTGTGAATTGAAGGCAAATATATGTTTTATAAAAACACTGATAACTAATTGTAACCAGATGACAGGAATGTACAATTTGGAGATCCTTAAAATGGAATATGTACCTACAATTTGAGTCTAAACTCAATTCCGTACGATGTTCTGGGACCCAACCCCACAATTTATGGAGATTGCAGACACGGGGTTCACGCTAGAAAAATGAAAATTTACTGGAATATGTGTAGAAAGGCGGTGTACACTTGTGCCATTTTTGGTAAATGTCCGATATTGGTAAACCAACTAAAAACGAAAATAAGTTGTCATTTTTGAATGCAAGCTCTTAGGAAGATCAGAGTTGAACAAGAATGTACCTTAAGTCATCTGCAATCTGTACATGTAATGTCAACCACTTGTGTATCTGGGAAATGTGTTTAGTTATGAAAATGATTTTCTAAGGTAAAAGCAAAGGGGAGTGTTCTTTCTGTATGCCATAAAGATGACTCACTGCTCCCTTCTAAAATCAGGTCAAAGAGAAATCCTTGACCTATCAAATCGTGAGTGGGTTGGGCAATGAAAGTTAGCATCCACACCCATTTTCAAAAGACATATAAAAAGAGCCACTGGAACCCAGGTAGGGAGATTCACTTTCCATTTTCTTGCGGGGCGCTTTGCCGGGAGACTCCAGACTTCAAATCCATCAATCTCCAGAGACCAAAGATCCAGAGAGACCAGAGATCCAGAGGGACCAGATCGCTGTGCAGTGCTGAGAGCTGACCCAGATCGCTGTGAGCAGAACCAGAGAACCAGTACCCAGTGGCGAGAGAACCGCAGCCAATCCTGACCCGATCTGTGACGAAGTCGCATTCCTGTCCAAAATATAGTGTGAGTACTCAGCCAGAACTGTGCAAAACCAATCTCTTAGTTTAAAATAATCTAATTCAAACTATTTTAACCTATTGAGAACTGCATCATAGAAATCGTGTCCCTCCTTTTGATTCAAAACTGCAAAACTGTCATCTGTCATTCTGAGCTTTACTTTTAATTTGAGAGTCTACCTTCACAAAATCGTCCGTGTCTCCTGAACCGTTTGCGATAGAAGCGAGATTTATTTTAAAGCTGAGATTCTAAGCTTTCCAACAGGCTCTAAACCGACTTGCTACTCCTTATACTTCCTCTGTAATTGCACTCGACGCACGTGACTAAATTGCTGCGATTTGACATTTTGCTTCATTCTAGCCACGTGTAAAAACATTTGTCTTTTGCTTCCATTACGGAATTCCGTTTTCAACCTGGTAACCATCCCTGAATCATTGATAGGGCTGGCCTGAACTGAGTTAAAGTAGCTATCACCCACCCTGAATCTCTTATAGGGAATTAAAATCATTTTTAGCATATTTTCCCTTCTTTGCATACCACCTTTAAAGTACTTTGCCTGTGTTTAAAATCATCCCTGTTTCTCTAAGCTTGCTAGGGGGGAACTGAATTCGTATTGTACTGTGATTGTATTCCTGAAGACTGTGTGTGTTACTTCCACCTCCTTACATTGCATAGAGGGGGGGTGAATTGCCAAAAAGGGGAAAAGTGATTATATTATGTTTTGCTGAAATCATATCAAGTTTATTCCTGTGTTGCTTTTTTTCCACCTTGCATTTCCTTGTACCATATAAAGCATTCTCAGCTACCTTATCCTCTATACTACTCCTACGTAATTAAACCAGTGTGCTAGTATAACATCATCCATTGTTGATCACTCACTGTCATATGCCTAAGTGTGATATCAAATTTATTATAAAAGTGTGATAACGCAGTGGGGTGGGGTGGGGACAATAGTGTGTTCTAGTATGTCCGATAATGTGGAACAAATTTCGGACCAAAATTGGGTCAGGTGAGGGCAATTCCAAATCATATGAATGTAAGATGCTTGATCGGTGCCACATCTGGGGCAATTGAGAGGAAATTCACGAAACATATGATGTAGTTTCTTTGGTGTGTGATGATATCTGTGTAGCACCTTAAATTGTATTCATTTGAACTTAGAGTTATAGGACACATCATGGATACGAGCACACATACGGGACCACCGTTCATCGGTAATCTCGACCTCAAGATCCTCCTCCCACCTGCGTTTCAGTTTAGTGAAGGAGGGGGCAGCTCTAGCCTGCAATAGGGAATAAAGCCTTGACACCTTCCCCTTGAAGGAGTCAAAGGAACAGAGCTCTGCAATTATGG
The DNA here is from genome assembly GCF_040938575.1 of Ambystoma mexicanum. NCBI lineage: Eukaryota > Metazoa > Chordata > Amphibia > Caudata > Ambystomatidae > Ambystoma > Ambystoma mexicanum. The sequence goes on from NC_090928.1 coordinate 1,191,138,373, forward strand.
GTTCGTCAGGTGGTAGCATGGAGAAATCAGGGTATCTGGCTTTGAGGTTCTTCCGGAGAGAGGAGTATTGTAGCCATGCTGTAGGCTTCCGCTTGAGGGAGAGAGGGAGATCAGTCCACTCAAAGAGGTTGCCCTGTTCATAGGCATCACGGAGTGTCAGTGTCATGCCTGCTGGACATATCTCTGGACCAGGAACGACCTCTCCATACAAAATGAGTTACGCCCATAGAACCACTAGACCATTCTATTCGAAATGGAGGTTGTTCGATGCATTGCCCGGAAAACGACGTCTGCATTTTTCACGTTGTTACAATTCACGTGACTTAGTTCCGTCACGTGTATCACGGCAGTTCGTACATAAGCAGCGTGGAAACGTCGATCGCTGCTTCTGATTAATTCATTTTTGGCGTCTTGTAGCTGAACTCCAGACCTGCGTCTTCGCATTCCCTTCAGCAACTTCTTTGGCCTTTTTTTAGCGTGTTTTCCTCCACACGCTAATTCCTGGAGCCGTGTATCCTGTTCGCATGTCAAATCTCCACGCGGACGCTGTCTGCAAACGCGGCTGTCCTGAGCTGCGTGTATCCTGGTTGCGTACCAAATCTTCACGCGGATGCTGTCTGCAAGCGCGGCTGTCCTGAGCTGCGTGTATCCTGGTTGCGTACCAAATCTCCACGCGGACGCTGTCTGCAAGCACGTCTGTCCTGAGCTGCGTGTATCCTGTTTGCGTGCCAAATCTTCACGCGGACGCTGTCTGCAAGCGCGGCTGTCCTGAGCTGCGTGTATCCTGTTCGCGTGCCAAATCTTCACGCGGACGCTGTCTGCAAGCGCGGCTGTCCTGAGCTGCGTGTATCCTGTTCGCGTGCCAAATCTCCACGCGGACGCTGTCTGCAAGCGCGGCTGTCCTGAGCTGCGTGTATCCTGTTTGCGTGCCAAATCTCCACGCGGACGCTGTCTGCAAGCGCGGCTGTCCTGAGCTGCGTGTATTCTGTTCGCGTGCCAAATCTTCACACGCGGAAACGCTGTCTGCAAGCACGGCTGTCCAGAGCTGCATGTATTCTGTTCGCGTGCCAAATCTTCACACGCGGAAACGCTGTCTCTAAGCGCGGCTGGCCTGGCTGCGTGTATGCTGTCGCGTGCAATCCTGCACGTGTTTTTCTGAACTACTTTGAACCTTTGGTGCCTGTGACAGTTAACAGGTGAAAATCTAATTTTGTTCTTTGTGGGAAAGGAAGTATTTCATGAACTATTGGAAGGTGATTGTGCACAGTACTTTGGACGCTATCCTGTGGTGCACCAACCCGGTATCTAGCGTGAGCCTCGTGCCATTCGGGATAAGTCTCCCTTACTAATCTTCCCTTCCTTTATCGTTGTTTCAACTACTGGTTTTCTTCAAGAGACTTTCGTTGAATTCTTCAGTTTTGCCATAAGGTCAGTGTTTTGAATTAATGCTAATACTGTGCTATCATAGTGATTTGAGTTTGGGACAGTTTCTTATGATACTTTATCTATCCTAGGCATATTTACGATACAATACCCAAGCCCTTTCCAGTGATCCATCTCTCTGCCTGTTTTATCAGTCAGAGAGTTGTATCATTTGGAAGGTCTAATTTGACCTACCTACAATCAAGTCGTGTGAAAAAGGATCCGGAAGAGCCCTACCAATTGTATCCTTTTTGGTTACCGTATCCTTTTCAATTGATACATTGGTGATTTATGACAGTCAGGGAGCCAGCATCAGCCCAACGAGATACAATGGATTGTGGAATGTATGGAACATCAGGGAAGATGTTCCAGAGTGGAAGGTCCCCATGGAATGGGTGAGGTGTATCGACTATTGTCCAGAATTTGGCAAGTGCTAAGGATGTGCTAACCACGGGGTCTGTTGAGTCTAGGTCAGGTGGAACAGGTTTGAGGTTAAGGGAGCCAATCACTCGGTCGCTGACCGTTAGTTTCTCTAATCGGACATGAGGGGGGGGGTCTATGGTGTTAAAGCAATGGGAGGCAAATTGAGATTGGGCCACCACCCAGTGCCTAATGAAGTCTGGGGCGCCAAACCCGCCCAATTCCGTAGAGGTGGTCAGCGTAGTCAGCTTAAGGCAGACTGCGCCTGAATGCCACAGAAAGGTGTTACTTATACGGCGTAATGACTTGAAGAATTTGTCACCTGGCCATATAGGAAGATTGGTGAATCGATAGAGGAGTTGAGGTAACAGTATCATTTTAAGTATTCCAATCCTACCTCCTAGGGAAATGGGGAGTCTAGTCCAGCTGGTAGTTTTAGTAGCCAGGTTTGTTAGGTAATTCTGGTAGTTGTCCTCGCTCAGCTTCGCTGTGTGTCGGGAAACTACCACCCCCAGGTAAGTGATGCTAGATTGAGACCAAGTGAATCCCCCTAAATCAGAGGGGGGTTGTGTGGAGTCTGTAAGTGGGAATAGTGCAGATTTGGAACAATTTACTTTCAGCCCAGATATGTGTCAAAATAGGGCAACATCGACCAGAATCGGGGCGAGATTGGTTTCTGGGGAGCGGATGTACAGGAGAGCGTCATCGGCGTATAAGGAAACTATATCGGATTGGCCCGCCGTGCGCAAGCCTCTATGAGAGTGTAACTGGCGAATCATGTCAGCAAAGGGTTCCATGGCTATGGTGAAAATTAACGGGGAGTACGGGCATCCCTGTCGTGTCCCTCTGGCTATCTGAAAGGGGGTGGAGCACCTGTCCTCAGTGCGAACTCTGGCTGAAGGGGTGGTGTAGAGCAGCTTAACCCAGGTCCGGAAGTAAGGACCAAACTCACATTTCTCAAGAACCCGCCATAGGTATTCCCATGAGACCGAGTCGAATGCCTTCTGCATTTCCAAAGTGGCTGCCACCGCCTGTGTAGTCGGGTTGATCCTACTGATCACATTAAAGAGCCTTCTTAGATTCAGGGACAAATCCCGCCTGGTCAGGGTGGATGATGTGGGACATGAAAGAGGCTAAGCAAATGGGCAGTAGTTTAGCGTTTTTTTTTTAAATTCAGAGTTAATCAATGAAAGGGGTCGGTATGAGCCGCACTGGGTAGGGGGTTTGCCAGGTTTGAGGAGAACTGTTATCATCGCCTCCCGGAGAGAGGGGGGGAAGTATGCCCCTTTCGCACGACTCCTCCCATAGTGCCAGTAAATGTGGGACCAGGTGAGATTTGTGTATCTTATAAAAGTCCATGGGGAGACCATCCGGACCAGGGGCCTTTCCCAATGCCAACGACTCAATGGCCTCAGTGAGTTCCTCGGGAGTAAAAGGCCTCTCCAGGCAGATGCTGGCACCAGCGGACAGGACCGAGAGAGGAAGGTTTTCTAGATAGGAGTCTATCCACTTCCGAATACAGGGAGGTATAAAATGATAGAAATTCAGAGTTGATGTCTTGTGATGAGGTAGCCAGTGAGCCATTGGGCCTCTCTATTGCCGGTATGTTGGGGGCTCTGAATTCTCGGTGTAGCAGCCTGGCTAGAATATGGCCTGGTCGCTCTCCCTCACCATATTTCCTCACTGACTGGGGGCTGTCCAGGAATTTGCCTTCTCGTTCTGCAAGGCTGCGGAACCTGTCCAGTTCCGACCCCAATGCTGCTAGAGTGGCTGGGGAGTGATCTTGAGCGTATTGGGTCTCCAGGTTAGCCAGGGTTGATTCGCTACCAGCGATATCCACATGGATTCCCTTCAGAATACCACACCCCTTGGAGATGGCGATGCCCCTCGTGTATGCTTTAAAGGATTCCCAGAGGGTGGCTTGTTTTGTCACAGAGTTTGTGTTGATCTCAAAGAATTCTTCGATGCAGGATTCGAGTTCAGCGCGAAGACCTGATCAAGACGCGCGTGGGGTCTCATCCTCCACCGTCTCGTTTTATCAGCGTCCTGACCCCAGTTCAACGAGATGATCACTGGTGAATGGTCTGATAGTGTTCTGCGGAGGATAGCCAGATGGGACAGGCATCTGACCAGTATGTCAGATATGAGCCATCTGTCTATTCTAGATTATGAATCGTGAACCGAGGAATAATAGGAGTATGTGCGAGAATTGGGGTTCATTAGTCGCCAGGCATCTACTACCGCTAGAGCGTTGTAAGAATGGTGTAGGCTACTCTGGAGAGTTGGCGAGGTCTAGAGCCCGACCTGTCTAGGGTGACATCCAGTATCGTATTGAAATCGCCTCCCCATATAATTGGGACCAGGGGGTAACTCTCCAAGGCAGAGGCTAGGTGCAGGTAGAAGTCGGGATCGTCGACATTCGGGCCATATATGTTCAAGATGGCTACCTCCTGGTTTTGTAGTTTGCCGAAGATTAATACATATCTACCAAGTGGGTCTATTCACGAGTGGCTACATGCAAACTTCAGATTCCTGTGTATTAAAGTAAGGGTACCTCGGCTTTGGGTGGAATAGTTAGTCTAATACCTCTGGGGTCCCCACTGTTTAGCAAATCTTTCACATTGTTCAGAGCGGGCATGGGTATCTTGTAAGCATAGAATTTTAACACTGTGGCGTTCAGCATATAGTTGTATCTGCCGCATGTTTTTGTGATTACCCAACCCCCGAACATTCCAGCTCAAAAAGGTCAAGTTGCTATCCGCCATTCATGTAGGGACATTGATTGAGTTGCTGTGCATGGGTTAACAGTGGCGAGGAATCAGTCGATCTGGATGAATGCGTCTCCCTATCTATGTGTTTGTGATGTACTACTGTGGTGTATGTGGCACCTCTGGTGGTTGTCAAGACTTTTTTTTAACATAACGTTGCACCCCCCCCCCACTCATATCCCTCCCCCAACCAGAGGGATGATACCCAAACAAAACCATAACAACAGCAAACTTCTAGGCATCTGCGCCTGGGGTCCTGTTAGCTGGCCTGGTGATGGCGCAACGGACTGGGGAGAGTTTGAGGAGTTTTTTCAATACAGCAGTATTAACCAGAGTGTTCAATATAGGCACGAAGGTGCGGAGGGTCCGTGGTTTAAGAGAGATAAAACAGCTACAGACAAAGGGAAGCAACCACTTACCGTTAATGCACTCCCGCGGGAACATGATGATAACCCAGTGTGACTGTGGGTATAACCAGGACCCCGGCATCCAACAACCAGAGGCCTGTAAATCGGTATAGGATAATTGTTTCAGACTAGGGACTTATTAGGACATCAATTGTTCCTAAACACAATGAGTCTGTGTGGCAGGCGAGGACCACATAATGGAGGATCGATGGAACAAAAAGGAACAAAACTAACTAATGCACTTCCTTTGAAGTGTGGCCATCACAGAGAGCACTGCATACAATGGGCCCATTCATGGTATAGGCTTGATCGGTAACAACAAGTCAACGTGGAGATCGTCGCAGCGATGAGGGTTCAGCCAGGAAAGTGTTTGTCAATAAATTTCAATGCCTCTTCTGGAATAGTGAAGAAGAATGTTTGGTTGGAATATTTGACCCTTAACTTTGCGGGGAATAGCATGGAGTATTTAACTCCTAAGTCTCTGAGTCTCTTTTTTACAGCCAGAAAGTTTTTGCGTTCTTGTTGCACAGCGACGGAGAAATCCAGGTAGAGATGGATCCTTGCCGACCCAAGAAGCAACTCCCCCTTAATCCTAGCCACCCGCAGAAGGGCATCACGGTCCCGGAAATTTAAGATTCTGGCTATAATGTGGTGTGGAGGTGCTCCTAATCTGGGTTTTGCGGTCAGGGAGCGATGTGCCCTTTCAAATGCGAACTGCGAGGAGAGTTTCGGTGTATCCAGGAATGTTAAAAGAATGCGTTCCACGTAGTCCTCCATGGGTTCCTTGATAATGTCCTCGGGTACTCCGACAATACGCAGATTATTCCGTCTAGAGTGAGATTCGAGGTCATCATTTTTCTTTTCAACTCCCGAAACTCGACTGATGAGTGTGGAAACTGTGGCGCTAAGAGAGCCCAGGTCATCCTCCGCAGCCCCGACCCTTGTTTCAATTTCGGCCAACCGGCCGTCTGTTTTTTCGATATGGGCTTTTATGGAAGAGATGGTGCCATTCATATCGTCCAGTTTAGTATGCAGTGTAGTGAATCCTTCACGCATATACTCCAGCATCTTCTGCGAGTCATCTGGGGTTGAAGGTGTCGAGGTAGTAGGTGCTTCCTTCGGGGCCTCAGCCGCCGGTCTGGACGGTGTCTTAGTTAACATATTCAGCAAACTTTGCTTTTTTCCTGCACCAGCTCCATTGGTCATGGTGATGGCAAGGACAAGGTTCCAGGAACCAGAGAGAGTGTGAGCGATCGGAGGTGTCAGATCTCTTAGGTAACGATTGCCAAAACAGGGCCAGCCAGGAAGGTGGTGGTGCAGTTCCGCTGGATGCTGTCTATGTAGCTACCCCTGTCTAAGCTGTGTTCTCAGAGTACCTCTTGCGCCTGTAGGGGTGTACCGCTGTAATGGCGCTTCAGGTCTGATTCTCCACGGGATCAGTGCAGACGGGGATGTTCCCGGATGGGGTCAATCTATGTTCGCACCAGTATAGGTGGGGCTCTTCCTAGGATAGGTCTAGTGAGAGTCAAATTGCAGACAATGTAATCACCGAGGTCAGTTGTGTGCGGGGTAGGTTCAGATGATCAGGGTCGGTCCATGTCCACAGCCAGGGCTGTGTGGACCGTCCAGAGAGTTCAGCGCTATTAAAGGATTACAAGGCTGACCCAGCGGAGTCCAGACCCCAGCCTAGTATGGCCACGGATACCCCCCGGGATCTTACATCTGCCGATTACTTCAATTGCTGTTGGTAGCAGCAGTGGCCCCTCAGGGGAGACCCAGTTACATTAATTATCAGTGGCGGCATCCAGGGAGGGCCAAACGTTTACTGTCCTGGTGATGGAGGTGTACAATGGGAGGTGTACACGGGTCGGCTACTCAGTACTGGCCTAGAGAGCCCACATCAAGCCCCGAGTATCCAGGAAGAATGGGCAGCAGGCAGTGGAGGCTCTAGTGCGGCGCTGCCTGGATAGGACCGCAGCAAGTATCATTACAGCCCCCGGGGGGGATACAGTATTCAGGCAGTCCGATGTGCCCAGCGACAGCCCCCGCCAATCAGATCGGGCCAATGGCGCCCTCCAGCACCACAGGTATAATAATGGCGGTCTGCAAGGCAAGCCCGCGGCCGCCAGGGCCGGCACCGCAGCACTGCAGGAGCAGCCCGCCCTTACCCCCCCCCCGCAGCCCCTACCTTCTTGTGTGCTGCTTCAAGTGTTCTTCAAGGAGGGGGCAGCAGGATGGGGGGCAGGTGAGCAGTACACCGGCGGGGGGGCCAGCGGTGAGGGCCCCATCCCTTGCAGCGTGTGGCCCAGTCAGCGGGGGGATCTGGCGTCTCCGGATGGATATTAGACCGTTAAAGGTTTGTGAAAGTATTAACTTTTAAAATTCTTTAAAGGGTGTAGACACTAGTGAATTAATTTCAGTATGCAGCAGCCAGTATCTGAACCTGCAATATCGAAGCCTTTCACCCTCCCCTGTCGCAAAGTCTCTCTTTGCCTCTAGAATGCTTTTATGTTCCCGTCCCAATTCAGTTGGTGAGCAAGTGCAAGTGGATCTAGGTCACATGACCTAAGCCCCACCCACATGTCAATAACTGCTAATCTGTTGGTGCCTTCTTATTTTGCTGCTCTTTTGTTTCTTACTTAAGCAGATCTCCAGCCTCTCCCTTTGCATTTGATGAGCAAGTGCAAGTGGATCTAGATCCACGTGACTTAAGACACAGCCACCTTCTTAGCCCTGCCTCTTCCTTCCCTTGCTTAACTCTTATATCAAGAGCACCTCTCACCTGAGAGTGCGATGTGAAGGGCAGACCAAGAAAAGGGCAATTTCTGTATTCACCTGTTTTGACTGGGAGAACCCAGGACCAGAACCCCTGCCCTCTAACATCAGTTAAGCGTCCTTGAATATATGTTTCACCTCTCTCTCCCAACATCCCACTGACTGCCACTCTGGTCACTCACCAGCAACATTATGGAAACGGCATCACAGCAACCTAACCCGCATCACGATACACACCCAATGACCACGCCAGCATCCACCACTAGATGAAAACTGATGTTCCACAATGTCCATTCAGCAATCAACCATGCAGCAGACATCGCCTACCTCAACACCACATGTTAGTTGGTTGCCATCTTCATTACTGAAAACTGGGTGACATCCACCTCCACCCACATCCTTGATGGGCTCACCCCCAATGGTCCAAACAAGATCGGCTGAAGCCTCGCCAACATTCACAAGGCATCCTGGCCTTGCACCCAACTGGACGTTGCCACCATTGGCTCTTTTGAAAATCAATCCTGCTGCTTTCCGCTTTCCTCAAAGGACCCTGTCACTTTTTACCTGTCTACAGACCACCCGATGCCTGCATCGAAGTGTTCACAAGGCTTGCATGAAGAGAAATGGCAACCCAAAATCTGAGCGGTAAAAATAATCCAAAGGCCAAATAAGAACGGCACTTCTTTGCAAGGGAAAACATGTTTTATTACATGCAAAAAGGTATCAGACGGTCCTGTTGAACCGGACTGGCACAGAGCTCGTCACTACCCAAGATATTGCAGGTTATATCGTGGTAAACCCATTTGAATATGTAGGTTATATTGTTATCCCACCAGCCTCTTTGGCTAACACCTATAGAACATGCTCATCTCCCCTACAGACCCTGGACCGATTGGCCACACCTTATCTAAACCCATTCCCTTAGACACATAGTCCAATGTATCAGCATTACAACAACAAGGTAAGGTTGAGAACATAATAGGAAGATTACTTTCCCTAACTGTTAACCAAACAGTCTTTTAACACACAAAAACGGTTCTTTGGGAGAAAAGATGAGTTGATATTGACTCTATGGTTCAAAAAGGGCAGGTATAAACAATGTCCTGGCTGTCCCTAATAGAAGAACACCCTGTCCCTGACAGGAGTGCCTGGCCCTACATGGTGGATGGTGTGCCGCCTATCTAACAGGGATAGTGGAAGAGAAACTATCCCTAATCTCTACCAATTGAATGATGTCAAATTCTGTTAGAATTAAAATAACCCGAGATGCAGCCAATCGCTATTATTGGTCAAACAGGACTGGATATTAGATCCTGTCAGTAATAGCTGACTGACTGGTGGAAACACTATCTACCTCATTACGACTCAGGCGGTAAGTGATTGAAATTACCGCCATGGCGTAATGAGCGTTAACGCCATGGTCTGATGGCGATAAGAGCGCCACATTACGACCCATCGCGCACGAGCATTACGCCATGGCGGTAACGTAAACTACGCCATGCCGTAAACAGCCCTTACCGCCCTCGTTAACAGCGCAGGGTGACCTACCGCCACCCATCATTGCGCCGACCGTAATTAGCGGTGACCGCAAATAGGCGGAACCGGAAATAGCGTAATCGCGGCGGAACGGGAAACAGCACAGCGGCCATCTCAAAAAACACAATCCATTGCCATCCTACCCAACCACACCACAACCAACCCTCAAACCCTGACATTCCCATAACCCACCCATTTCCACAGCCAACCATGCCTAAAGTTCTCAAGAAGGCATGTGACAGGCAGCGGCAGGAGCGCTTCAGTCGAGAGGAACTGCAAATGCTTGCAGACACGCTCCAGGAGAAGGCTGATGTTGTCTTCTCCAATGAGATGACCCGAACAGCCATAGGCCGCAAAAAGGAGGTGTGGGAACTTGTGGCACAACGTGTCAGTGCTGTTGGAACCACCCCACGCACCTCCAAACAGTGCCGCAAGAGATGGGACGACCTGCGGATCAGGGTCCGGGGCATTATGTCTGCCAACCGTAACCTGGCCCTGGGAACTGGCGGGGGAGCAGACTCCCCACTGAAGATGCAGCCGTGGGAGGAGACATGTGCCTCTCTGATTGGCATTGAGTGCATCGAAGGTGTCGGCGAGATGGAGAGAGGGGCCCCGAGATCTGGAGACACAGGTAGGTGCCTCATATCCAGCCCTGCAAGACACCCTGATACACTTGCACGTGACAATCACAATGTGGCAGACGCAACACATCAGCAGATGAGCCACACCCTGCGCACATGCAGCATGTACACTGTACAGTAGGCAGACACACACCTGCATGCAAAACCGAACCTAAAGGGAGGCAACCTGTATGTCACGGGCTACTAACTCCACCATCTATCCATTTCACTCTTCACAATGCCTGCTCAATGTCCGCTGAACCATCAATAACAGTCACCCTCCTCTGCTCCACCACAGGCTCGCAATCGGACACTGGCAGGGACGACAGCACCAGCACCCCAGCCAAGAAGGCCAGGAGAGTGGGAGAGGGGAACCATGCATCCACCTCTGCTGGACCCAGGCAGAATCCACGCCAGGCTGAAGAGCCCAGGGCAGCAAAGTCCCCCGAGGAAGGGGTCGTGACAGCACCTGCAGCCCAAACACACCCACTGTTGCCCACTGAGGGCAATGCGTCAGCAGGGAGCAGTACTGTTGGGGAGACTGCAGCCATCGCTGCCTGCTCCGACAGTGATGTGGAGGATGACACCGGACTTCACCACAACACACAACTGCACTCACCACACCTATCCCCAATCAGCCATCATGGAGATGACACCCTGGGCCCATCGCCAGCTAATTCATGGCCAGCAACTCCAAGCCCAGTGGGAGTTGTGGAAGATGGGAGTAGTCCCATTGGTCCCCCATTGGCACCCCCCATTGGGCCAGAATTCCAGCTGTCGCTGGAGCAGATTGCCAACAGGCAGGAAGCACTGGGCACACTCCTCACGCAGCATGTAGCAGAATGTGTAAGTACCAGTGCAGCCATGGAGAGGAGTGCTGATGGCATCAGGGCTGCCATCCAAACTGCCAGCAGGGACATTTGCACCGAACTTGCTGCAGGGCGGCAGATGATGAGCCAGCTCATCCAGACAATTCTGGACACATGCCGTACTGAGCAGCCCGGTACATCCTCGGCTGCAAGTTCAGCACAAGCCTCTCCCGTCCGCAGGTCATCCAGGACCCTGAGGAGCACAGCCAGGGGGGGCCCAGGTTCCGGGAGAGGGGGCAGTCAATAGTGTGCTGAACTATACTCACTTCACCACGGGCACTGTCACATGTTTGCAGGGTGTTCAGGGGGAGGGGGAGGGGGGTATTGGGTGTGTTGGAGTGTTCAGGGGGGAGGGGGAGGGGGGCTTTGGGTGTGTTGGAGTGTTCAGGGGGGAGGGGCAGGGGGGTATTGGGTGTGTTGGAGTGTTCAGGGGGGAGGGGGAGGGGGGTATTGGGTGTGTTGGAGTGTTCAGGGGGGAGGGGGAGGGGGGTATTGGGTGTGTTGGAGTGTTCAGGGGGGAGGGGGAGGGGGGTATTGGGTGTGTTGGAGTGTTCAGGGGGGAGGTGGAGGGGGGTATTGGGTGTGTTGGAGTGTTCAGGGGGGAGGGGGAGGGGTACTGTTATACCTATTCAGTAGTACAATACACTTTTTCTTTTCTCACAAACTAAAAGTGTGGACATTGCTCATTGCGTATGTGTGCTTTATTGTTACAGTCCACAGTGTTGACATACCAGACACACACAGTGCCCCAAGTGCCATCCATATGTCACACACTCGCTGTGTGTGCTAGAAGTATCGGTCAATGACATTCTGACGCATAATATGGCCCTCCTGTGCATCGCTGCCTCCCTGAGGTGCTGCCCCATCCCCATCATCATCATCCCCATCATCAGGTGGTTGTGGTTCTGCGTCAGGGGGCAGAGGCACGTTTCGTCTGATGCACATATTGTGTAGCATGACACATGCCATGACGATCTTTGCAACCTTCTCATGGCGGTACAGGAGTGCCCCGCCAGACCTGCTGACGCAGCGGAAACGTGCCTTCAGTAGGCCAAAAGCATGCTCTATCACCACACGGGTACGTGCATGGTTATGGTTGTAGTCCTCCTCATGCTGGTTCGATGGGTTCCGGACTGGTGTGAGGAGCCACCTCTTCAGGGGATAGCCCGCATCACCTGTAAAATGTGAGAAAAGAATGTGTCAGGAACGAGATTGATATGTGAACATGACGCACAACCATGCCTTGATTCTCACTGTTACTGTGCACCAATTGGAGTTGTGGTTATGGATTTACACTGTGCAACCAGTATGTGTTCATGGCTCTCATGTACTGTTTTGCGTGCTGAAACACAATGCAGGGGGGACGATTGCCTTGTGAGTGGCCATCCACTGTGTCCGTTCAGGCCGTCATTCATGTGACCTTGCACGTGTCCTGTGAGCTTGAAGCTCACATGATAGCAACATCGATGTCTGGCTCATTATGACCCCAGTGAGCATTACTGGTGTCAATGGGGACAGTTTGTGGGTCTTGTAGTGGTGCATTGATGTCCCTGTCTGTCATGTGCCTCCTTTGTGCGCAGTTGTGGGGGACAGGCCTTTCAGTAGTTGGTGCATGGTGACGTGCATGTTGGTGTTATTCTTTAGGGTCAATGCGGCCACAATTTGCACAATGCACTTGTAAATGGTTGTGTCGTTCTTGGGATGCACTTTCATTCACATGTTGGGATGATTAGGTCAGGCATGATGTGTACACTTCTCTGTTGACGTCAGTGCAGCCACAGGGAATGATCTGGCTACTGCTAGTTGCACCCACCCCCCTGTATCTGCCAGATGTAATATGCATTGGTACGTCATTCAACACCAACTTTGCATTTCCATGCTCATGTCATTAGACTCACCGAGTAGGTAGGATCTTGGGCCTGCATGTCGCTCCATGTAGCGTGGTATTGTTGAGTTCCGAAGGATCATAGAATCATGGGTTGATCCGGGGAATCTGGCACAACAATGTGTGATGATCCTGTTGGAGTCACAGACCATTTGCACGTTGATTGAGTGGAAATGTTTACGGTTGCGGTACGGTACCTCCATGGCATGTGGGACCACCAATTCAACATGGGTGCAGTCAATGGCACCAATGCAACCAGGTATGCCGGCCAGTGCATGGAAACCCACTTTGGTGTTGGCAATCTCCTGGGCAGACCGTGGTAATGAGATGTGGTCATCTGTGTGCTTGAGGAGGGCATCGAGCACTTGCATCAGTGTACGCGAGAATAATGGTTGTGATATGCCATGCAAGTGCCCCACTGTGTGCTGGTAGGTGCCTGTGGCCAGGAAGTGGAGCACGGACACTACCTTCAGTAGGGGGGGGGTGGCGGTGGGTGTATCAATCATGCTGACGATGTCGTTGTGTATCATGTCCACAATGGTGGTGATGGTGTCCCGGTCCAGTCGGTACAGGGTGTGGATCTGCTCAGCGGTGAGGTTGAATGGGCTGGGTCTGATGCGTGGGATTGGGGGCTGCCTGCGTGGTGGCACTGGCTGTGCTGGTGGGGCTTGCTGGGCCTGCCTTGCCCTCCTTCTCCTCCTGCGTCTCCTCTGTGCAGCCTGTTGTTGTTGTTGTTGTTGTTGTTGTAGTTGCTGTTGTAGCACTCGCATTGCTATCAGGTCCTCCAGCCCCAACATTGCTAGTCCTATTGGTATCATTGTGGAGTGTGACTGGGTGTGGGAAGGGGTGGGGTGTGCTCTTTTTGTACTTCCTGTGTCTGTATTGCCTTCACCTGTGCTGTTTCTGTGCACCTGTGGCAGCTGCATTCACTTTACATGGCCCTTTACGGTTGGTTCGCGATGGCGTAATTTGCACCATGGCGGTAAGGTACTTAACGGCCTGGGTGATGGCGTTAGGGGCATGTCCGCTTGGGTCGGCATTCCCGCACCTTTCCGCCATGGCGCTAAGTACGGTGTGGATGTTCGCGTGCGCGCGCCCTTGGCGCAGTCAGCGGCAGCGTTAGCTACGATGCCGCTAGTGACATCGTAGTTTACGGTCACGGGTCGTAATCGGCCCGAGCGGAAGACGATGGCGGTAATCGTTTACCGCCATCGTTTTTCGCTTTGCGCCAGGGTCGTAATGAGGGCCTATATATTTGTAACCCTGGGATTTTTATAAATTGGTTTATTTGATACCTGTGGGTAAATAAATCAAACACAATTGGTTGTGCTCGAAAGCATGTTAAAAACAAGTGCCCATGTGTTTTGGACCACTTAAAAGGCTCACTGCACATGAGTGCACTTATGAGTGTTGTGTAACGTATCCCTCCTTATTGTCTGGGATATGGCGTACAAAATTACACCATCTTCTTCAGGACCATTGCTTATGTTGTGGTAATTTGCGTTCCAGCATTCCACTGTGTTGTACAGTGTAGGCGAGCGCATCCGTCTCCTGTCGGGAGACAGATAGAAAAAGTTGGGTTTGAGTACCCCATTGGCTTCATACTATGTGCATTTTGGCAAGATAACAGCCGCATTGTTTAGATAATCGTGTGTTACTCTCCGTCTTATCTAAAGGAAACTGGTACTTGCCATACTGTTGGGTGGCTGTGCACATTCTCTGATGGACTGGGAGAGGGCAAATGGGGATGCAACTAAAACTAAAACATATATGATCTTGATTTTATTCTATCAACCTGTGTCTGGTTCTAACTGTTTTTAAAATGCCTGTATGCAAATGGTTCTGATTCTATTAGCATTAAAGAGTTAGGCGAATCAGAGATGGTATATCCACCCACCTGATATTAATTGGTGGTCTGTGTGGAGCGGAGAACAGCGTGGTTCTTAGAACTGCCAGCCTCTGATTTTGACGTTGGGCGTCTCGTAGCTCTAAACAAATGTAAAGAGGGAGAGCACCGGCTGTCAAGAGCGCAAAGAGATTGTTGTTTGAAAATGTAATATATAGCTCACAAAATTGTGAGCGATTACCTTACTGTGACGCTTAGATGTGCGTGCATCAGTCGCCGTCCACTCGATCTGCTAGGAACCAGCGTTTCTCGTGCAGGCGCAGAATAATGTATGTTCCGCGTTCGTCACGAGGGCCGTGGTCTGTGTGTCATATGGAGACGGTCTTTGACAGAATGCAGAAGGCGTTTTAGAATGGGCCGGAGGCCTTATATTAAGCCAAATCAAGTGGTGCATTAGCATACATAATGCAGAATTTCTAACAATGCCTAAATATAGACTTAGTTTGTTTTGCAAAAACTACGTAGTTTTCATTATTGCTGCATTGGACTGCTTGGTCCATATTCAGGAGCTATTGATGTTTCAGCAGACATGGTGCAATGATACTGAGAACGCCTGAAAGTGGGCTTAATAGATTTACAAAAGCTATGTGATTTTTATTGTTCTTCCATTGGGTTGCGCGGTCCTTGTACAAGAGCTATTGAATCCAGAGTGCAAGTGCAAAAGAGAGTATATAGTAATGTTGCACAAAGTGACATAAAAAATGTCAGGCTTGTGTGCTAGTGGTGCTCACGTCATGTAAACAAAAGATGATGTAGGTGTCTAGCATGATCAATTAGGGTGGGTGTCAAAAATATGACATCACATAATATTGTTTTTCGATTGAAATACAAACAACAAGAATCTAAGGGCAGGACACCCTCCAGTGTTTCTTCTATTGTCTTAGCCCATAGTCCTGTCCCTTCCTAGGGCTGTCCCTCCTGTTGTTTAGCATGATCAAGTACTGCATGAATGAACAGAGGATGTTACAATCGGCCTTGTTTCATCACTGTGAAGCCAGCCATTAACGGGCCATCACAGCTAATTCCTGCCACTGGATGGCTTCGCTGAGACCCTGATTGCCTGTGTTCAGGCAAAAAAGCCACATCTGTCCCCTCCTTAGCAGGATGTCATGATAATTGCCACCTCGCTTTGGATGTTTGATTTTTTTTCAATGATGGTCCATTTAAAATCATCTGCAGAGTGGCCTTAGGCTAGAAAATGAGGAACAAGGGGTGCTGACAGTTTACCTGTCCTAATGCATGACCTATGTTCAATCATACGTTTACTTACTTGCCGTGTAGTCATCCCTATGTATTTAAGGGCAAAACGTGGTACTGAAAAAGAGCCTTTTCCTGTATTGAGGATAGGCCAATGCTTCTGGATTTCTTTCTTGATCTTGTTCAGCAATGGCGAGTAACTGAATACCGCTGTTATTGCATTGCTTTCATGGGATAGCTTGTTCTTCTGTTCAAGAGTAACTGATCGTGGAATGTTCCTAGCTCTCTTGTATGTTATATTTATTATCCTAGTGAGATACCCTTGTTGACTTAGTTGTTTCTTGAATGTTTTGGCCTGCACTGTATAGTCTTTGGTTTCTGTGCACAGTCTCTGGTATCTCAAAAACTGGACGAAGGGAAAGTTGTCTTTTAGGGCTTGTGTGTGGTAACTAGAGTAGCACAAGAGTGAATTTCGATCGGTCGTCTTTTTATATACTCTTGAAATCAAACCTCCATTCTCTGCTGTAATTGCGAGATCTAGAACGTATGTGTCTTTTTTGTCCATATCTAGGGTAAATTTCAAATGGGGATTTTGGTTGTTGAGCCACTGGTGGAAGGCAATTAGCTCATCCTTAGAGCCTTTGAATATCACAAAGATGATATGTATCGGCGCCACAGCTTCAGTTTGGCTAGATAAGGATTGGTTCAAAATGATTAGCAAACAGGTTGGCTAGACTGGGAGAAAATGTAGCTCCCATGGCCATACCTGAGACCAGTTGATAGTGAGTGTTGTTAAACAGGGAGACATTCCTAGTAAGGGCAATCTCGGCTAGTTCGCCAATGAAACCAGATGATACTCCATGGAGGTCAATCCCGGATTCTAGAAGTCTCTTTACCATGGAAAGAGTCTCTAAATGGGGAATGTTTATATATAGTGACTCCGATAGTGACCAGCCAGTCCCCTTCTGGATTGAACTCAAGATTTTAATAGAACGACCATGGTGATTGAGTCCTTTATAAAAGATTGCATCTTCGGGATCTTGTCTTTTATGAAAAAGTCCACATACTGGGACAACGGTTCCAGGACCGAATTTATGCCCGAAACTATTGGGCGACCCGGTGGTGTAGTGAGTCCCTTGTGTATTTTCGGTGAGGCATATAGTACCGGC
This sequence comes from Ambystoma mexicanum, assembly GCF_040938575.1. Classification (NCBI taxonomy): domain Eukaryota; kingdom Metazoa; phylum Chordata; class Amphibia; order Caudata; family Ambystomatidae; genus Ambystoma; species Ambystoma mexicanum. The sequence goes on from NC_090928.1 coordinate 1,191,155,347, forward strand.
ATCCGGGGGTGTGCTGGTGTAAGGAAAGCCGCCTCTCTTGAACTATCCGTCTGCTTCTTCTATTATGGGAGCAATAAGTGCCTGTAGGTTGGCAGTGGGATATGTAGGCAGACTCCGATAACTGTTATGATCATGGAGGAGGGTGTGTACCATATTGTTATAGTCTGTGGTGTTCAGTATACTGTGGCACCTCCCTTGTCTGCTGGTGTGATGGTTATAGCAGTGTTGTTTACCAGATCTGTGAGAGCTGTCAATTGTTGTTTGGTACAATTATTATAAATATATTTATATATATATATATATATCAGCACTATTGAATCCAGGTATTGGTGGTTTAAACTTGACACATAAAAAATCAAGACTGACACTAGATGTGCACCCCTCTGATCCAGATGTGATCAAAGTAAACGGGCAGGGCCAAATCTGCTTCTATAAGACAATAGGCCTTCTCATTATATCAGACGCCGTGGCGCACACAAGCTGCACTTCTGAACTTGTACTGAATTTATTGGCATCAAATCTGCTCCTCCTGTCCCAAATCACGGTACGTTCCAGACTTGGTTCCCCCTTATCTCCTTCCACCCCAGGTGCCTAGTAATGATGTGACTGGGGCACCACTCTCGAGTCAGAATTTCAGAAATGTATTTATTTTTGATTATGCGTGTGCTTGTAATTCAAATGGGATTGCTGCTCTTGGTGAGGGCAGTAGTGCTCTAAATCTTCTTGCCCCTTGGCATCACAAACCCTTATGCCCTATTCTCATGAATGTGTCCTTCAAAGGGTGCATCCCTTTCTGCTCTCCCCACAATAATCATTCCATACCCACCATGTTCAAGCTCTGCAGTTGGATACAATTAGCATTTTTCTGTGCACTGCGTGGGTGCCTCTAACCTCGGCTTCTCTCGTGGGGAAAGGGGATTTGTTTTTGGAGCTGAGCTAAACCGAGCCACATCTCCACACCAAGGCTTGTTTTATTCTGTTCCTGGCATTCTAGACCTTAACATCCAATATGGGGTCACTTCTGTCATGGTAACACACTGACCTTACTTCTACCACAGTACCTGTCTGACTCCATCTTCCACCTCTTCCCGCTATGAGAAACCTAAGGGAAGGGCTGTCGCTTTCAGATCCCAACACTGGGGGTGGACGAGTGAAGGAGGATCACCTGGGTAGGGGTGCTCGGGGGAAGAGGATGAGGGGGACAAAGTCTCTGAGGCTTTTATAGGCTGTTCCAAATCAACATCCCTTCCACCCAATGAATCTCCCTTACCAGAATCCAACAACCCCTCCGCATTTGGTGAACCTATTAGGAACCCAAACCCTGTTGCAGTGGGAAACTGCATCACCCAGAATCATGATTTTCATATTTGCCTACCCAGGTACTAACAGTCATTCTTCTCCCTGTCCCTCTGATTATTTCCCGAACTCCCAGTCTACTTTGTCAAAACACTACAGTTCCCACAATACCCACTATTAATTTCACAACAATTATCCCGGTCATTCCCTTGACTTCCAAACTATTATTTTACAGATTTTTCCCTTCATTTCACAAACCCTACAATTCTCACGCTTTAGAGTTTACCAACCCCCCTAGGATGAGGGCTGATGAACTAAGAGGTAGAAAGAATCCCAAAGGGAATACAAAGGTTATAATTCCCTATGAAAGCCCGATAGGTTGTCCCAATTTTGAGGTCAGGCAGAGTCAGGAAATTACCGATAACCACACTCTTTCTCTTCGCCATAGGGATAAAGGGCGGAGCATAAAAGTACACTCTGAACAAGGCCGAAAGCACAAGGAAGCAGCTATTCCAGGACGGCAGTTCGAACGGAGGAGAAAGGTGGCGAGACCTGAAAGGACGTAAAGGAGGGAGTTTCCCTTGCTTCTTTCAACCCAGACTAGCAAAGCCTCCAACAAAGGAAACATAAGACCGGGAATCGCAGCTGGGATATGATGTGACAGATGTCAGTGGTACATGGAACCCTCCTGTACTGGTAGCCACGGTAGGGAGGTGAGGTGGCCACGGTGGTACCGTCCTTGACTCCAGCGGCAAGAGAAATGCCAACAAGTTCAGCACAGTGAGTAAGAAGGACCTGATAGCGGGCTGGACTGTGGTAGACTCAAGGTTGCAGTGGCAACATCAAGAAGATTAATAGACAGAGGTTTTTTGTGAACAAACTTGGTACCAGAGATAGTGGTCTGGTGCCACATGGGCGCTCAGTCGTAGGTCTCTGGCTGGTATCCCTCTCCTGAACAAGGACAGTATTGAACTGAAAGATTGTGAAACCACAAAGACCAAGAGGCCATAGATAAGGCCGGCGGGAGGTGCCAAGGTTAAGGGTCAAGCCAAACCCCTTGTACAATCAAAAGTCCTTGACACGTTGTAGGAATTGTGAACGGTGGAAAGTGTGAAACATTATCCCACACTATTTTGTAGCATAACAGTAATGATTGGCAAGCGTTTTCTTATTTGGCTCTTCTTATTTGACTAGACTCCACCAGGACTGTATTATTATTTGATGTTTGTAGCTAGCTCCCATCTTAGATTTAGGTTTAGATTAAACGTTTATCTCACCCACTTTACAGTTTAATAAACACCCTTGAAGTGTGATCACTTGTCTGTCTTGCTTTGAAACCATACCTTCCTTACACCGCACAACACACAACAGACCATAACTAACAATATAACTAAACACAGGGCCTATAATGCTGCCCAATCTATAAACTTTGTGAGTTGCTCCTTCATGTGTAAAACCTACGTGCCTTCTGCTAGGCAAACCTCTATCTGTTCCCACGATAATACGCGCTAATAGGTTTTCCTCAAACTTCTTTGCCTGGCTGGAATGCTTTATTGCATCCCAACATTCCACCCTTTATTGAATACTCCATTAACCCTTCTGCCTCCTTCCTTCTAAAGTCATCTTTGTGTACCCACACATGATGTAAATTTCTCCCTCCTACCCCATCAGGCATATTCTTCAGTGGTACCTGTCATATAACATCCTTCATCTCCTGCTAAGTCCACCCAGTGCTCGACTTAATTCCCCGGGTCTGGTGAGGGTGCCCCAGGGGTTCCAGAGCCTGCTCTATTTTCACCATCCTTGGTCTTACCGCCCTGTCCCATCTATCACTCTGGATATATTTGTATTTTGTGAAAGGAACTGCTCAATCCGTTGTTACAAATATCATCATAGCACTCTTCTGCAATATCTTTGTGCAACATCTTGGGGTCATCTAACACAAAAAGAAATGTACAAATGGGTAAACCACGATTGGAAGCAGCAACTTCACATCTATGTCTAACCGCAACGGGGCCCACGAAAACATTTAATCAAACCAGTCTTTGGCGTTCACTCCTGGTATTTTCTCCATGGCGTTCATTAAATTGTGAAGAGCCCCTATCGCATGAGTCAAAGATCCATTGTCTGCATCATTGGGGGGCGGTGGTGATAAATGTAGCAAGATGGACCAATTTTCTTCCACACGCTTCGTTCCATAGCCATGAGCAATTCAGAGCGTATCTGTTCTGGAGGGTCAAAAGCCTAATTGCATGTAATTCAGTCTTTATTGAATTAAGATCCTACTCTTTTTCGTTCGCCAGCAGAAGCATCTCCCACCTGATGATATGCAGCCACCTAACATTTGCTGCAGTCTGGATATCTGGCACCAGCAGGGATGTGAAAGTCTGTTTTAGTGAAATGTTTTTATTGATCCGGGATTGAATTTAGTTTGTCGGAGGAGTATTTTGATAAGTAATTGGATCTTTTTCTTTTTGTACAACAAAGTGTTAGTGAGCGACTCGCATGCTTGTTGGATGGGGGCTTAGTTGGTTCTGGGGGTGGCACATTTACAACAGTCCAATGGGCATCAGGAACTACCAAAACTGCAGAGTGCAAGGTGATAAATGAAAATACACCCCTCCAGTATGGCGGGAGGTGTAGGTACACGTATTGTCCACACGCCCAGTACACATCCATCAACGCTGCTGTGCCTTCATCAGGTCAGGGATAAAGTGTGTATTATTGCAACAAATGTTTGTTCCCATAGGTATAGTGCCATTCCCAGGGAAGCAAAAGGAATACTCTACTGGCCTTTACACTTTCGCTGGTGTTTCACTTAGCTCGATCCATGTCAATTCTATGACAAGACTGGAGGCGAGCATTATGCTTCAACTTCATTTATTACTACTCTTCAGCAGTTTCAACAAACTATACCAAAAAACAACAACATTGAAATGTCCCAAGTGACTTTCCCACTTTTGAACTACGAATCCCATAGTCTCTGTAGTCCTTCACACTCCAGCTCAGCTATGACCACTTCCTGTCCCTGAGCTCCTTTTCTTCTTTTAGTGCTCTTCAAGCAGATAAGTGACATTTTCTTTACCTCCCAGTTTAATGAGAATTTCTATAGCATTGAAATTAATGGTTTAGAGATATATATTGGACAGTGAATATATATTTGGCATAGAGCGCGCAAGCGTAGCTTCAGACAACGCGTTAGTATAGATACACGTGTTTATAATGGCTATACAGCGTTTAGGACCTTAAGTCCGTGACAGGAGCCGTTTTGGCCGTCGAAGGCGACCCACCGAAGTACTTCGCAATTATTCACCATATCAATACTTGTATCGGGAGCTCTGACGACACTCTTGACCCCGTGCCAAATTCCCGGCACTTCAGGGGTTCGCTGTTGGGCCGCGGAGCTCCCTTTCCTCTGTGCAGACCCTCTCCCTTGCGTCATCGTGGGCCCCATCCCTTGCGGAGGTGGAGTCAGGCACCGAGCGTGTCCAGCCCTTGCAGAGGGCTGGAGACACGGAGCGCTCCGGCCCCCACCCTCGTGTGGGCGGAGCTAGCCGGGTGCCCGCGCCACGTCGCATTCATTCTGCGATGCGGCCCGAGGCATTCCGGAGCCCAACGCTCGTGCAAGGCAGAGCGAATATAAAGAATATAAGCCCTCTCCTCACACGCCTTAAAAGCGTAGCCCCATGAGAAGAAGGCTGAAAGAAGCAGCCCCACAAGAAGGAGGCTGAAGGAGGCGGAAAGAAGCACAGCCCCACGAGAAGGAAGCTGAAAGTAGCACAGCCCTCAACATGCGACCCAGATCCTGTGCCATGTTCTGGACCTGGCGCTCCAGTTTGGACACCCGCTCTGGCTGGTACGGGGTCCTCTGGTCTACCCTGGGATGATCACAGGAAGGGTAACTGTCCCTTCTTCCATAATACCACTGGTTTGGATAATTTTGGTACCACTCCACCCTTGGCCTCCCCTCTCCCGGATTGGGATAAATGGGCTCAGGAAAGTGGGGAAAGAAAGAAGGGTTGTTTTGGGGGTTGAGGTTTGGCGGGTACCGGGGAAAGACACTCAACCCGGCATTTGGGGGATTACTGCCCTCCTGGGGAAAGTGAGGAGGGAAGTTCCCTGGGTTGGCAGCTGTCTGGTTGGACCCCCCCTCTTGGGCTGGAGGAGTCCACACATAACCCAGGATGGGCCTGTTGCCCTTGTAGCGTGGGCTGATGTAGTCAGGGGAGTTAGGGGTCCCATTTGTGGGGTTACCTCCCTGGCTCCCTGTTTGGGATTGGCCCGAGGGCCTTCTGGGTCTGGGGTTAGTAGGATTCTGTGCGGGAATGTTTTTAGGCCCCCCATCTCCAGATCTAAAATGGGGGCAACCTTCACCTCTGCCACCTTAGCAGCAGCAGGGGTGTTGGTTGGTTTTGGGCTTTTGTTAGTATTTTTACATTCTAGTGGCTTCTGCACTTCGTAGATGCGAGTTGCTTGTTCAATGACCCAGTCTAGTGATCTTTTCTCATGAAAGTCCCTCACTAGCTGGGTCATAATGTATTTAGGGAGGGAATGAAAGAAGGTATTAATAAATTCCCTACTGTCAGTGCGCACCCTTCTGGTGGTCTGTGCAAAGGCACATTTCAGTTCTTGGACAAATTCTTGTGGGGCCTGGTCTTCCCCACATTGCAGGATGGTAGGCTGCCTTATGGGCCTCTTGAGGGTTTCTATGAATAGAAAAATACTTTAGGATAACCGCCCTATAGGTGGACCATCTTGAATGGTTTTGATCCTCCAGCCCCGCAAAGAAGCTGGAGTATTCAGGTGAAAATGTCCACTTGACATACTAAATACAGCTTTAGCTGTCCTTCAGGTGAAAAGTCTCCATCATTTGCTCAAACAATTCAAGGTGTTCCCAAACTGAATATTTGGCATTTTTGTGGTAGGGTGTGATGACACTCCTAATAGCTTTGATTTGCTTCAGGGGATCTTTCAGCAGAGTCCTCTTAACTTTGTTGGCCTTTTTAGTTCTGGTCACCCTGGTACACTCATCCTCTGACTCAGAGGCACTGCTACCAGAGGTGGCTGTCTGATCTTCTAGGCTCTCCCTGATTCTGCGAGCTTGGGAATGGTTGGCAGAATGTGGGGGCCTAGTCTCTTGGGACCTGTGGCGCTCAGCAGAGTCTTCTGACTCTCCCCAGCTCCCAGGATTGGCTGAGTACCCCCCCACGATCCTAGCTGGGAAGAGGTTTTTAAGATGCTCTTAGTGGGCCTAGTCTCATGGAATTCCCCACCAAATTTGACTGCCTGATCTCTTGGTAGGTTATATTTCTGAGGATCCAGTTCTCTGATTCACCCCCTCACTGGAGTCTCCCTGATCAGAGAAGCTGGCCCTAGCATTTGGGAACCTGTACATAGATGCCCGCCCCTCCATTTCTGGGAGGCGTGGATCCGTCAGTCCCGTATTTTCCATTATGTTGAAGTCTACCATCCCCGTGGCCCTTGGTTCATATGAGCCAGTGGACATGGGGGTGTCAGAGTCCATGGAATTGAAGGGATTGAAGTCTCTGATGCCAGGGTTCCTGAGGTTATGCTTAGGGGTTTCTCTCTCCCATCTTACCTCATCTCTTTCAGCCCATACTCCCTGATGACATGCCAGAATCTGACACTTTTGTTCCTCTATTAAGGCCTTACTGGTCTCTATGAGTTGTTCTTGCATGGCTATCTGTCTATGGAGTCTGTCATTCTTTTCACAGAGAGCCTCATTGTCTCTCTGTGCTTCCTGCCTGAATTGGGAGTATTGGGCCAATTTTTGCTGAAGGAGACTCACCTCCTGAGTTTGGTCCTTACTAGTCTGATTATTCTTTGCCAGAGCATCCTCCACCCGCCTGGTGTGCTCTAACAGCTTTTCATAATCCATTTTGATTTCACCAAATTCCTGAAGGGCATGGTGATTTTCTTCTAACTTTGTTTTGAAATGACTGACTTCCTGGCCTAGGGCGTCTCTTTCCTGAGTTAGAGCGCCCCTCTGTGCAGCCAGGTCGTCCCTCTGTTTTTTAAGGGCACCAGCTTTCTGGCGCTCCTCATCAAACTCTGCTTGGGATTCTAGGTCTTTGATAATCAATTTATTATTTTCCTCTTTTAATTTGTCTATCTGGCCCTGTATGATTACCACCTGTTCTGCGCAAACTCTGTTAAAAGTTAATTGTTGCGCCAGTTTTTGCTGGCTCTGTTTTAAAGAGTCCAACCTTTCTTGACACTCTTTTTGTAGTTTCAGTACCTGGGCATCTTGCTCTGCATTCTTTTGCAGTAAGAGCGTCAGTTCTTCTTGCAGTTTGGCGGCATACTGCCTAGTCTCTGTTTCAGCTTCTTGGCTACTCTGGAGCCTTTGCTCTGCAGAGTCCAGATTAGTCTGGATTTTCTGCAGTGGTTCCCCTTGCCTCTTTGTAAATTCTACATGGTGTGGAGTTACAGGTAGGCCGCTATTTTGGCAATTTTGCATTGCGCCTCTTTTATTTTAGGGGTCATGTACAGCTCACTGAGTGCTCGATGTAATGGCCCCTTGTCCTGCCAGATATTAAGGTTGGTTTCAGTGACTTCTTGTTTTATTCCCTGCAGCCATACCTGTTTGTCCTGTTCTACCCATTCACCCTTGACAAACAATTTGTGCAGTAGGTGTTCCCTTGCAATATTGATTTCCACTGGGGTCGCCATTCCGTAAATATTAATTTCCTTCTGACTTATCGCAGGGTTACTTTACTTTTGCAAACAGGCCCAACTCCTTTGAGTATTTCTATTGAAAGGTGCTTATACAGTGTAGCACAGTATGGTAACCCATCAAGGTGTATATACCCCGTCAGTTAGCACGCTGTGTTAGACTGTCACGAGTGGTATGTCTAATTCAGGATCTCGCGACAAGCCCCCAAGCTGTAAGTGATTTCAATCCGGCACACACCCAAGTCAAAGCTCAGCATGCAGTGCACAACTGAAGTCCTTATTTATTTTTGTCTAAAGGTTCAATATTCTGAATGATATACCACTCATATCACACCCTTCTCCTGGAGCCCTCCCTCCCCCGATCACATTGAGCCAGGAATCAGGCTGGTTTGCAAAGGTAACTATTTATTTATGTATTTAAAATTTAATCACAATATGTTTTAATAGATATACAACAATCACCAATGGGGTGACAGAACACTGAATATTATCTTTAATACACACGGAGTAAGTAATGAGCAAAATAATTGCAGCACAGAAAATAATACTTTTGTGTTGGTTCAAATCAGATAGCACTGTGGTTAGCAGTTCCCCCTGCAACTCCACTCAACCCCGCAATAGGCAATGTAAAGAGATAGGAGGAAGAGCAGGTATTCAGGAATGGCACAAATCAAACAGAATATCAGTCCCACTTTCCCCCTTTCAAACACAAGAGAAAACAGAGTTGACTGTCCAGCTGTCAGAATGGCTTTTTTTAAACTCTATTGTTTTAAAGTTTAACATGTGTTATAAATAGCGTCTCGAGAACGCTGCGTACCTGTTCGTCCGGCTGGATTCCTTGATGATGAGGCCAGGCTGTCAGATGATCCGCAGAGACGTGAATGATGGCGCGGGGAACCAGCCCAACACCAGCCCGAATAGAACCGGATTGGAGATGAACCAGCTCCCAACGCCACGAGTTGGCTCACCCCTGATTAGCGTGGCGTCAGGACAGTGCAAGCACTGGCAGGGGGAGCCACCGAGTAGAAGTTCAAGGTCCACAGGAGGCAGGTAGATCCCGAATGTAACTGATGAAGAGCTGGAGACCAGAAGGAACACAGAACCTCCAGGAGCAGTGACTAGGCAGCAAGTGGAACAGGCTGATGGAACGGGATAAGAATAGGAACTGACAAAGCAAAGGGAACTTAGGGCCAGATGGAAACGGGAAGGACTGAGCCGGGCAGGCAGGAAGGAAAGACAGGGACCTGAACAAGGAGGGCCAGTGGGAATGTAGAACCAGGAAGGCAACAGGATGGAGGGAGCGGAAGGAATATTACAGGAGACAGGGGAGCCCCAGGCAGAACAAGGATAGGAGGAAGGTAACAGGAAACCAGAAGGCAACACAAGGGTAGCGAAAACACGATCCGTACAAACCGCGTTGAGACGCGGTGTGGAAAGGATCAGGGCCCCTTAAGTAGGCCCACCAGCACCTGAGAGGCTTGCAACGCAAGCTGTGCCGTCTCCCTGGCATTGGATAACCCATAACGAGGCTTGAGCCGCAGATCTCCCCGCATCGAGCATCCTACGCACTGCGCATGCGCGGAGAGTGGACGCCCGCGCATGCGCGAATCAGTGCGCACAGGAGACCCGGAAGCGCCCGAGACCCAGGACAGCCCCGTACCTCGAAGCCGAAAGCGGGGATACAACCTCCAGGACGGGGAACGCCGTAGCGGGTAAGGAGACCCCAGGACAGGCGGCGTGACACTATGCCCCCTCCCAGAAAGACCCGGGGCCCCAGGTTTCCAGGGAAAACGAAGAAAGAATTCACGGACAAGCCGGGGAGCGTGCACATGACAGTGCGGCTCCCAGGTGCGATCACAAGCAGGATAACCCTTCCATGCAATCAAGTACTGGAGAACACCCCGACGGATCCGTGAATCACAGACCTCCTGAACCTCAAACTCAGGAACCCCCTGTACCAGAACAGAGGAGGGTCGTGGGCCAGAGCGCCTAAAGACATCCTTCACATAGGGCTTCAAAAGGGAGACATGAAATACAGGGTGTATTTTCCATGTGAGGGGCAGCACTAAACGAAAAGCCACTGAAGACAAACGTTTGGCAATCTTGAAAGGCCCATAGAACCGGGGTGCCAACTTAGTGGGTAGATTGCGGACAGGCAGGTTCTTGGAAGACAACCAAACCAGATCGCCCACCTGGAAATCGGGCTCTGGGGTACGGCCCTTATCAGCCTGCTCCTTCATGCGCTCTCGTGTCTCTGTAAGGATGTTCCGGGCCCGGTCATGTTGTCTCTGAATATTGGAGACCAATTGATCCGCAGACGGAACAGTGCTGGGCACTATAGGTGTGAAGGGAACCAGTTTGGGATGTTGTCCGGCTGAACAAAAAAAAGGACTGATGCCGGTGGCAGCATGAGCCGCGTTATTATAGGAAACTTCCGCCAGATCCAGGTGCTTTAGCCAGTTCGACTGAGTGGCATTGGCATAGCAACGTAAATATTGCTCCAGGGTTTGATTCGTCCTTTCGGTCTGACCATTGGTGTGCGGGTGATAGCCTGAGCTCAGGGCTCTATGGATACCCAGATGTTTACATAGTTGATGTCAGAAGGAGGATAGATATTGTGAACCACGATCAGAGATGATCTTCTCTGGAAGTCCATGTAAACGATAAATGTTGTGTAGAAATGCCAAGGCCATCTGGGAGGAAGTTGGGATCTTCACGAAAGGAATGAAGTGTGCGTATTTGGTAAAACAATCCACAACCACCATGACACAAGTGTGACCCTCAGAGGGTGGAAGCTCTACAATGAAGTCAGTGGCGATAGTATGCCAAGGGTAGGGTGGTGTTTCGGTAGGCTTAAGTAGCCCCAAAGGCTTTCTTCTGGGCGTCTTCGTCTGAGCACAGGTTGGACAACTTTCCACGTACGTTCTTACTTCTTTGGCCCATCCAGGCCACCAGAATTGTCTGGAGATCAACTCCTGGGTAGCCTTGATACCACGATGACCAGCTACTTGGGATTCGTGAAAGCCATGTAGGATGTCCAAGCGAAGGGCAGTCGATGGTATATACAACCGGTTCAGAAAGAACAAAAAAACGTCGCGTTCACTGATCTGGGGTTTCTTCAGCAGATCGTCACGTTCCGGATCTCCCAAGGTTTCTTGACTGATCTTCCGGAGTTGTGGAGCTAAGGTCGATAGAAAGTGTTTGGGAGTTATCACAGGCGTGTTCAAACCGGCTCCCGCTTCTTCCTTGTCCAGGGATCGAGACAAGGCATCAGCCTTCTGGTTCCGGGAGCTAGGAATGAATGTGATATTGAAATCATAGTGAGAGAAGAAGAAGGCCCATCGGGCTTGCCGAGCAGTGCGACACTGCAATGACTGTAGGAACTGCAGGTTGCGATGGTCGGTACGCACTTCCACCGGGAAACGACCACCAAGTAAGTGATGCCTCCACTCTTCGAACGCCGTCTTGATGGCCAAAAGTTCCTTTTCGATGACTGCGTAGTTCAGCTCACTGGAGGTGAGTTTCCGTGAGTAATAGGCCACAAGGTGTTCTTCGCCGGACGTAAGATGCTTTTGTAAGAGGACCGCTCCAACAGCAAAGTTTGAGGCATCTGCTTCAATGATATATGGCATCTCGTCGTTAGGGTGACGCAAAACAGGAGCCGTACTAAAGGCTGTCTTTAAACACTCAAAAGCGGTTGATGTCTCTTGGTCCCAAAGGAAAGGTCTCTTAACACTGGTCAGACGTGTCAATGGGGCCGTGACCTGTGAAAACTGTGGAATAAAACGCCGATAAAAGTTGGCGAATCCCAAAAACCGCTGAAGGGATTTCAAATCATGCGGTTGTTTCCAATTCTGAATAGCCTTCACTTTGCCCGAATCCATGTGTATACCTGCATTACTGATTATGAATCCCAGGAACTCCATGTTATTCCGATGAAACGAACACTTCTCGGCTTTGGCGTACAGGTGATTACGTGACAATCGCAGAAGTACTTCACGGACATGTGAGACATGTTCCTGCAGATTATCCGAGAAGATCAGAATGTCGTCCAGGTAAACCCAGACCGAGATGCCAACCAAATCGCCAAAGACGTTGTCCATAAACCGTTGGAAGACGGCTGGGGCATTACACAACCCGAAGGGCATTACCCTGTATTCGTAGTGCCCAAAGGGTGTCTTAAGAGCCGTCTTCCACTCATCGCCCTCTCTGATCCTAACCAGATGGTAGGCTCCCCGGAGGTCCAACTTAGTGAAGATATTGGCAGAACGTAAGGACTCCATGATGTTCCGAATCAAAGGTAATGGGTACCTGTCCTTGAGCGTTATGTCATTCAATTGACGGTAATCGATACAGGGTCGCAGGGTCCCCTCCTTCTTCTTGACAAAGAATAGCGGAAAACCGGCGGAGGATTTGGAAGGTACGATGTAACCCTTCTTGGAACAATCATCCAGATATTCCCGGAGTACCTGTTTTTCAGACTGAGTTAGAGAGTATAACTTCCCATGAGGAATCACAGCACCAGGAATCAGGTCTATGGAACAGTCAAAAGTCCTGTGAGGAGGAAGAGGTATTTCTCCGGGCTTAGAAAACACTGTACAAAGGTCGGCATAAACATCCGGTATCTGGGACAGGGAACATAAGGCAGAAGAGCCCCCTTCCGGAACTAGAGGGATCGAGGTGGTAGACTTCAAGGATGTGTTGTGGCAGCAACATTCACGGAGGCAAAAGGTAGAAACAAACCTCAACGTGCGGGACTCCCAATTGATAGTAGGATTGTGTCGCAAAAGCCAAGGCAGTCCCAACACCACTGGATAAGAAGGTGACTTGATGACGTCGAGGGCTATCCTTTCTTCATGTCCCTTGATCTGTAACAGCATGGCGACTGTATGCAACCGGATGGGACCGGAAGCCAAAGGTGTACCATCGATGACCTCCACAGGTATAGCGGTTCTTTTAATAAGTAATGGCATACCGATCTTGTTGGCGAATGCCTCATCAATGTAGTTTCCGGAGGCCCCGCAATCTAACAGACCATGGACATCAACCGTTTTGTCAAGCCACTTCAAGGTGATCTTTAGACTCATCAAGACGGCAGGCTGCATAGGGGGTAGATGAACCCTAGGGCTGGAAAGGTCTGAAAGCAAGAAAGGACCCGTCGTAGCCTTTCCCTTAAACGACAGGTCTTCTAGTTTCCCCCTTTCTTGATAGGACGCAGGGGACAGGTACCCAGAAAATGGCCAGCACCTCCGCAGTACAAACACAGTCGCTGGCTTCTCCTGCGCTTCTTCTCCTCTTCCGATAAAGGACCCCTTACAGCTCCCAGTTGCATCGGTTCCTGGGTAGAATCCGAAGGTGCTGACATCCCGGTAGGTAGAGTCATTGGTCTGGAATTGGCCTTCTCAAACCGTCGTCTCTCTCCCTTTCTCTCGGCCAATCTCTGATCTATCCTCAAAACCTGATCGATAAGTTTCTGTAGGTCGTCAGGTTCGGAAATGTGTAACAATTCATCCTTGTATTCTTCTCTTAATCCCCTGCGAAACAAGGTCTTTTGCGTTACCTCTGGCCATAAGGAGTCAGTTGCTAATTGACGGAAACGGCTGATGTAGGAAATGATGTCAGCATTGCCTTGTTGTAAGTCCATCAATTGGCTCTGTGCTGCAGAAGCCAGATTGGGGGATTGAAACACATCCAGAAACGCCTTCTCGAAGGCTAAGAAATCACTCAAGATCGGGTTATTGGTAACGACAAAAGGAGTTGCCCAAGCAAGCGCATTGCCTGACAAGTTGCCCAATATGTATCCGATCTTGGCCTTGTCATTGGTAAAGTGAGAAGAACGGAAGAGAAAGTGTATGCGACAATGGTTACAGAATTCACCCACACGGCGGGGATCTCCATCGAACTTGATGGGAGCAGTGTGAGCCATAGGACCTTCAGGCTGTGGAACGGCACCAGCATTCTGTGTAACCATTTGGCGTAGGGTTACGTTCTCCTGACGGAGTGCCGCCATTTCGGCACGAAGCGCTTGAAGCTCATTACGAAGACCCGGATCCTCTTCCATCGCAGAGTCCGGAATGTCAGAAGAAAGGCGTCTCAATCTGTTATAAATAGCGTCTCGAGAACGCTGCGTACCTGTTCGTCCGGCTGGATTCCTTGATGATGAGGCCAGGCTGTCAGATGATCCGCAGAGACGTGAATGATGGCGCGGGGAACCAGCCCAACACCAGCCCGAATAGAACCGGATTGGAGATGAACCAGCTCCCAACGCCACGAGTTGGCTCACCCCTGATTAGCGTGGCGTCAGGACAGTGCAAGCACTGGCAGGGGGAGCCACCGAGTAGAAGTTCAAGGTCCACAGGAGGCAGGTAGATCCCGACTGTAACTGATGAAGAGCTGGAGACCAGAAGGAACACAGAACCTCCAGGAGCAGTGACTAGGCAGCAAGTGGAACAGGCTGATGGAACGGGATAAGAATAGGAACTGACAAAGCAAAGGGAACTTAGGGCCAGATGGAAACGGGAAGGACTGAGCCGGGCAGGCAGGAAGGAAAGACAGGGACCTGAACAAGGAGGGCCAGTGGGAATGTAGAACCAGGAAGGCAACAGGATGGAGGGAGCGGAAGGAATATTACAGGAGACAGGGGAGCCCCAGGCAGAACAAGGATAGGAGGAAGGTAACAGGAAACCAGAAGGCAACACAAGGGTAGCGAAAACACGATCCGTACAAACCGCGTTGAGACGCGGTGTGGAAAGGATCAGGGCCCCTTAAGTAGGCCCACCAGCACCTGAGAGGCTTGCAACGCAAGCTGTGCCGTCTCCCTGGCATTGGATAACCCATAACGAGGCTTGAGCCGCAGATCTCCCCGCATCGAGCATCCTACGCACTGCGCATGCGCGGAGAGTGGACGCCCGCGCATGCGCGAATCAGTGCGCACAGGAGACCCGGAAGCGCCCGAGACCCAGGACAGCCCCGTACCTCGAAGCCGAAAGCGGGGATACAACCTCCAGGACGGGGAACGCCGTAGCGGGTAAGGAGACCCCAGGACAGGCGGCGTGACAACATGTAACAACATCCATAACACCCCCCACGCCCTCCCCCAAACCCCTCCCACCTTATCCCTAAAACTCGAGACGACTGAGACATGATTACTAGTTTTACGAGATCAGTACTGAAATACCATTCAAAACAAATTAAGAATATGGATATTATGGGGGCACCATTGGACCATATAGTCACTCTGCAAATATTGGATAACAGGGGCCCAGTGTATTTGAAAGTTCTCGGTGGTTCCCTATAATTTGCACGTCATCCACTCCATTACCACAAAGTGCCAAACCTTCCGGAGCCACTGGAACTGTGTCGGGGATGACCGTTGCTTCCACCACTGGGCTATCACCAGCCATGCCGCTATAACTGGGACCATGATCACCTTCCGCTGGCGCCTTTTGTGTGTTTTTACCATGGGGTCCCAAAAGCCCGCCAGCCAAACTCCATCTCCGAGTAGATCTGCTCTGTGGACCATTTTCCCAGCTTGGGCTTTGATCTCACTCCAGAAACGTGCAATGTTCGGGCAGGTCCCCCAGATGTGTCTCCAGTCGCCCACTTAACTACATCCACGCCAGCAGAGGCCGTCCGTATCAGGGTACATTGTTTTCAATCTCTTAGGCGTTAGGTGACACTGTAGAAGAACTTTTTGCCACATTTCCCTCAAATGGATGGATCTCGTCAATGTGGTGATGCTGCGCCATGCTTCTTCCCAGTGAGCTTGTGGGATGGCCCTCCCCAGAGTTTCCTCCCACTTCCTCATATAGAGCCACTTAACCTCCACTCCCTGCGACTTCAGATGGGCATACAGGTTAGATATGAGTTTACGCATGCCTGGATCTGTTATTATGTAGGTCTCGAACTGTGTGAGGTCTCTCGATCCCGCCTCCTCACTAACTGGGGAGGAGAGCCAATGGCTCAGTTGGGTGTATTGATATCTGTCCAGCGCTGTTACCCCTAATTCCTGAGTACAGTTCTCAAAAGATCTGAGCGACTTCCCTATGTACATATTGCCCACTCTTATACAACCCGCTTGTTTACATGGTGTAAAGGCCTTTGGGTCCATCCCCGGTGGGAAATATGGGTTGTGGAAAAGCGGCGTAAATGGAGAGGGGTGTGAGGTCAGATTCCCCCTCTTCACTGCCAAGTCCCATGCCTCGAGGGGGGCTCTGATTATCTTGCTGAAACGAGTGTTAGCGTGTCTATACCTTTTATGTGACCACATGAGGTTCGAGAGCGGGCCTCCGGCAACAGCTACACCCTGTTTTGACCATTTAGTCTGCGAGGAGTCAGCCACCCATTCTTTGATGACCCTCAACTGTGCCACCTGATAGTATCTTTTAAAATGTGGAAAAGCCAGACCTCCCTCCCTCGCTGCTGCCATTAGGGTAGCCATTGCCACTTTTGGTCTATTGCGCTGCCATACATATGCTGATGTCATCTTGTTGAGCGAGCGAAAAAGTGGCTTGGGGAGTCCAATCGGCAGGGCTTGAAAGTGGTATAGCACCTTAGGGAGGATCGACATCTTGACCGCAGCCATGCGTCCCCACCAGGAGGAGGATAGTGGTGTCCATCTGTGCAGTAGTTGCTGGAGGTGGGTAAGCAGTCCGGATAGTTTGCTGCGTACAGTTGCTGGACCCTGGAGGTAACTTTGATTCCGAGGTAGGTTATGCTGTTCCGTGCCAGCTTCACCCCTTGGTCATGGGCCAATCTCGAGATTATCGTAGGGTCGGCCGACAAATTCAGGACTTCAGATTTGCTTTTATTAATTTTGAGGCCTGAGATAGCTCCAAATTCCTCGAGTTCGGCCATGAGGGTAGGTAGGGAGCCAGTGGGATCCGTCAGTGCCACCAACATATCATCCGCAAAGGCCATGGCTTTATGTTCCAGCCCACACATCAGCACACCCTTAATTCGGTGCGTTTGTCGTATTTTCACTAGGAGGGGCTCCAAGAATAAAGCATACAGGAGGGGGGACAGTGGGCACCCCTGTTTTATACCTCTTGTCTGGGCAACCGGCTCTGACAGGAAGCTGTTGACCGCTATTCTCATTGAGGGACTCTTGTAATTCGCCTTGATTATTCTCATATAGGAGTCACCGAAGCCCATGTGTGACATTGTGCGGAAGAGTTGAGACCATTCAACACGGTCGAACGCTTTTTCAGCGTCCAGGGCTACCAATATCGTCTTTAGGCCCGTGCGTTCGACCTTTTCTATTATGTGGCACACCCTCCTGGTATTGTCGGCTGCCTGCCGTATAGGGATAAAGCCCGATTGGTCTGCATCCACCAGGGAAGATAGATGAATTGTCAACCTATTGGCTAAAACCTTAGTGAAGAGTTTTGCATCCAGGTTGATCAGGGCAATCGGTCTGTATGAGCCTGGAAGGGTGGGATCTTTGTTCGGCTTCAGGAAGAGTACCAGTTTTGCTTCATTCATCGATGGGGTAATATTGCCCCGGGTTTTGAAGGTATTAAACAGATTAGTAGGTCTTGGGGCCAGTACGTTTCGGAAGGTCTTGTAGAAGGTTTATGTGTAACCGTCCGGGCCCGGTGCTTTACTCTTGGGTAACTGCTGGATGGCTCTAAGCACTTCCTCTACTGAGATATCTTGATCGAGTGTTTCACGGGCTTCCTCACTGAGCTGCGGCAGTGGTACTGACTGAAGGTATGCTTCTTGATCCTCCTCCTTTGGAGTGCTGGTGGTGTATAAGTCCTTGTAGAAAGCTCTCATGATCTCGCCCATTCCTTAGTTGGTCGTTTGCTTGAGGCCTGATGAATCTACCAAAGCCAATATGGATCTTTCTCTGGTCGTCTCTCGAAGCTGTCGGGCCAGTAGGGCATCCGCCTTGTTAGCGAGGATATAGTATTTTTGTTTCGTCCTCATGAGAGAGAATCCCACCTTATGGGTATGAAGGATTTCCAGTTGGCCCTGGATATGCTGCATGGACCGTCTCTTGGCTCTGCTTGGGTTAGCCGCTACCTCGTTCTGTGCAACTCTCAGCTGTGATTCGAGGTCCCTCTCCCACTGCGACAATTGTTCATCTCTTTTGGATTTCATGGCTATTAGTTCTCCCCTCAGTACCACCTTGAAAGTGTCCCAGAGTGTGTCCTGGTCGATCTCACCCGTGTCGTTTTCTTCGAAATACATGTCGATCTTCTCTTGGATTTCCACTTTAAAGAGTATATCCTGCAGGAGCTCCGAGGAGAACCGCCAGGACCACACTCTGCTCTCCCTGGTTTTTAGGGCTAGTGACAATGTAATTGGGGCGTGGTCCGAGAGGGCAATGGGACCCGTCTCCACCTCCTTGATGGTGTCTAGTAGATTTGTGGAGACCCATATGTAGTCAATCCTTGATAGCGAATTGTGGACATGTGAGAAATGCGTAAAGCCCTGCCGCTCCCCCTTCAGTGTTCGCCAGGCATCGTGGAGGGAGAGGGAAGCGAACGCTCTCTTCAGTGCTTCCGAGGGGGCTTTAGAGCTCTCGCAAGTTCTACCTGTCCTGTCTTGAGTGGGGTGCCAGGCCAGGTTCAGGTCACCTCCCAGTATGATGTCTCCTGTTGCAAAGTCTTCAAGTATGCCCAGAAAGTCCTTTAGGAACACGTCTTGGCCCACAGTGACATACCGCCCTTCTTTATCCGTTCTGTGGCTTTGAATCTGTGCCTTCAGCGTGTCGCTGATGGCTACCAAGACACCCGCCCTCTTTCCCTCCGCATTTGACTGGAAAATCTGTTGCATCCCTTTAATCTTCAACCGGGATTTTTCACTTTTCTTGATATGGGTTCCCTGGTACAGTAGGATGTTCGCATTTTGTTTCCAGGCTTGCCTGGCTAGTTTGGCCCTCTTTGCTAGAGTGTTCATGCCCCTCACATTCTGCGTCACAGGGATGATACTAGTTGTGTGCATAGGGTGAGCAATGAGTGACTTCTTCGTGACCACCTCGTATTCCGGCTGGATTCCGAATATTGTCTGCATTGATCGTCTTGCCGTCTCAACTCCTTAACTACCATAACACCTCCCACCCCCCCAGAAAAACCCTAGAGGTCAGGACCAGGTTGCTACGTGCCCTTGGACGAGGTGTCCAGAGCTCCTGGTTCATGTTTCCCCTCTTATAAACTTTGTGGGGAGTCCTATACCCCACTAGAGATTCCATTGGCGTTCTTCCTCTTCTCCCCCTCGGCCCGCTAGTAAACCCATGGGCGATTCACTCACTTTCTGTTCCTCTCGTTGGTGTGGGTAGCAGCAACCATCAACATGTATTCAAGTCTAGACTGGCATCCGTGCTCCCAGTGGTTGATTCGGCGATCTTGTTTCTTCCTCCCCTGTGGACCGTCTGCCATCCCCGAAGTTGCTTTGGTCCCCTTGGTCTCCTCTGTGATGTGGGGTGGGCAGGGGATCCCTCTCTCGATATGCCCAGAATTCTTTCCCCTTCCTCGCATGTGGTTATCCTGTATTGGGACCCCTCCCATGTAAATAGGAGGCCGAATGGGAGGGTCCATTTATATTTCACTTGGGACTCGGACAGGTGGCGAACCACCGGCCCCATCAGTCGTCGCTTGACCAAGGTGGTTGGAGCTAAATCTTGGAATAGTTGCACCTCGTGGTCATTCACTCTTACTGTGGGGGACTGCCTTGCTTTTCTCAGAATCTGTTCCTTTTGGGTGTAGGATGTCATGGCTACCAATACGTCCCTGGGCCTTGTCCCCGGCTCAGCCCCTTTTTGGCCCCACCCTATGTATGCGGTCAATTCCTATACCCGAGTCTTCCTCGTCGGCCAGGATCTCAGCCAGTCTGAGTCGATTACAGATTCCGGCAGATTTTTTATTCTCACATTTGACCTCCGTGACCTGTTCTCCAAGTCCTCACACTGCTGCTCAAGAAAGCTGGTTGTCTGGGCCACCCTGTCAAGTGCTTCGTCTGATTTCAGGGAGTCGTCCTCCAGCTGTTGAGGTTTTCTCTCTAGTGAGTCGGTCCTTTCCCCCAGCTTAGTCACATCTTGTCTGATTTCTCGGAGCGACTGGGCCATTTCGCCCCTCAGGAGTTGAAACTGCTCTTGAATGGAGTTATATAGCTGCGATTGGAGCTCCTTAAAGCAGGCTTGCATGTCGTCTTTATTCATAGGAGCTCCCTCCATCCTTCCTCGGGTCGAGGTGGCGCCCAGCGGGGGGAACTCTTCCTGAGAGGAGGTAGGGTCCTGTTGTGTCCCCCAGAGCTGTTTCAAGCTCCTGCCCTGGTTCCTCTGCGGGGGGGGGGGGAGTGCATCACTGCCTTTGTCCGTGACTTGGACATTTATGTTCTGTGATGGCGCTTATAGGGATCCTTCGCTGGGGTTCTAAGAGTCGGCTTCAATTGATCAAAGTGTTCGGGTGGAGTCTCGGATCGTCTCTTCGGGGTTGGCGCGCTTGGTTTGCAGTGGGGGAGCCGGTCCAACAAACAGCCAGGAGGCGGGAGCAGCGCCGTCACGATGGCCCCCGGTCAGGGCTGACCAAGTCACTCAGTGGCCTCCTCTCACCTACTTGGGTTGCCTTCTGAATGCTGCTCGGGAGTGGATAGAGCCCAAAACCACTGCGGTCGATGGATGCAACCGCAACGCCGAGCTATGGTCTGTGCTCGGATTGGCGATCGACCTCCCCCCCCGGTGTCCACCTCGGGGCCAGGTCCTGTCACACTGCGGCCTGGGATTGACGGCAATCTAGGAGGAGGGCTCACTTTTCCCCCCAGGTTCCTTCCATGTCCCTGGTGGGCTCCAAGTCTAGGCCCCGGCAAACCCCCGAGCTGTTGTGGGGGGGGTCAGCCCAGGAGCGGGCCATTCCTTGTCCAGAGGGCCCCCCTCCCGTCACACCAGAGTGTCCCAAAGCATCGTCCACTCCTCCCGCCAGCGCCCGCTGGCCCCGCTCCCACTCGAGGGACTGGCGCTGTGAAGTCGCGGGCCCAGCGAGCCCGGCGTCCGCTACAAGGGGGGCGCAGGATCAGCCGCCCACCGAGTTGTCTTTGCTGCGGGTCCAGTGGGGGGGCACCCACCGCAGAGTCTTCAGCGGACAGGGGGGGTCATCCTCCCCACCCCCGATGTTGTGTCTGTCCACGCTGTGGTGGTACACCCCTCGGGCGGGCGCCACGTATCCTGCGGGCTCGCTGTTGGAGCTTGCGCCTGCGGTGGAGCCATGCCGCCGTCCACCCCCCGATGCCACTCGCCAAGGCAGACTCTCCTCCAGGCGGGGTCCGTCTGCGGCAAACTCGGGGAGCCCCGTCCCTGGCGGGTGAGGGGATCAGTTCCTGCCGCGCCGCTGCGCCCGGTGCTGGAGGGATCCGCAGCCTTCGGTGTCCCCGGCGCCAGCTGTCAGCACCACACCCGCTGCGTTTTCCCTGGTGCTCCGATCTTGCGGGTAATACTGTTCAGGAATCGCACATTGCGCTTTTTGTTGTGCTTGTTGTTGAGGCCCAAGGAGGAGAGACGGGCGAATGCGTCCTCACCCTACGGTCGCCATCTTGGAATCCCCAGAATGGCTTTTAAGATTGTCTTTAGAATGGACTGGGCAAAACACCAAATCTGGTCAAAAATACTGAAATTGTTACAATGGGAGCCGCTTTGAACAGTTGCACAGAAGCCCAAGCAATGATTTGGTCAGCAGAAAACAATGGAAATCTTAAGGTCCAATTTGGAAGCAGTTTAGAGCAATTTTACACGTGTAAAACTTTCAGATTTTTAAAATCACGCCAAACTTTTCATTGCGCGATATTCGCAATAACGGGAGAATCGCACTGCGTTGCAGTACGGTTTTGGCTTCTATGAAATTTTGTTTCTATCACAAAAACTGAGGGAGTTACAGAGGTTTTAGTGAAGGTCATTTTTTCCAGATAGGCGCGAGAATGGAAAACGGGAATGCACTTTGAATTGACAGATAGGTTTTCTTATGCTATATTAAAGACTACCAAAAAGTAGAATGCCACACAGGAAGGTCATTCACGGCTGCTCATAACAGTTCAGGTGTGATACTCTGCTTTCTCTTTGGTTTGAGAATTACTTTCTTAATCAATAAATAGGAATTTAGGGTTTAGGAACACATATGAGAGAAGAGTCCACGCAAAGATATTTCTAATAATACTGGTTCTGAAGGGAAGATAGGATGGGTTTGATAGGCATAATACAAGGCAAAGATACTCCTAACAATACTTGTTATAAATGAAAGATAGGATGGGTTGGATAAGGATAAGACTATACAAAGTACATATGCTATGTGACACAATTCTTCCTATTTATACTCACTGGATACGTTTTTAAATGGGACCGTCAACTCTGGTCAGGATTGGGTCTGGTCTAGGAAAAACAGCACATCAGGCACGGGACTGGATCCTCTAGGCCGGTCGCCGGATTGGCACAGGATCTGCTCTCCTAGTCTGTGGGTATTTGGATCAGCTGGATGGCGAGTTCCTCAGGCAAGCCTAGTGGTGGCAAGCCAGAGAAATTCGGGATACTGGTTCAAAAATGGCCTTCTCACACCACACAGCGCTTTACTGAGTGGGGAGAATAAATTTGAGGATTGGGGCCTCGCTGGAAATCAATAGTCTCTATTGCTGGCCAGAGATTTGGCATCTGGATCTGGAAGAATATTTAAATCTGGATGTAGAAAGCTGGATCAGGTGATGCTGCCTAGCATAGCGGAGTGGGTCAATACATCCCACAATAATAGCCGTTGCCTGAGAGTGTTTATTTTTTAAGATATACAACATAGCCTCAGCCTCCTGCTGGAGCCTATTTGAATGGGTTTGATGGAGCCATTTTTATAGGATTTCCGAATTACTATAGCTTGACCAATCCACTGTCCCAGTGGTAGATCTTTCTGGTTCATCAATCTCCTAATGACCTGCCTCATTTCCCTTTTTCTTGATGCCACCTCCTCACTATACACGTAATAATGCTTTTTTATTTTGATTGAGACTCCTCTGTATTCTGCGAACCCTGCTAGATTCCAAAAGGGAGCTCACAAAGTTACCCAAATTATTTGGGGTAAAAGTATGAAGTCTCCAATCATTCGAGCAATATTACAACCGTTGTGAAAGTTGACAATACACCCTAGGAGCTTTAAAAGCATTCCAATTTATTTGGTTCCCTGCTGAATTTGTCCACAATAATCAAGCCCTTTGCTTGTAGGTCATACAGCCCCAAAAGAATACTAAATTGTGCTTCCAGCATTAAATGATCACTAACATGAAGGGATGATATCACATTTGAGACACTTCATTAACATCCAACTGTCAACAAAAATGCAATTGATAGTAGATTGGGTGAGCTAGACCATGTTGAAGCAGCAGAAGGCCAATCACAGGTGATGGTATTCAAAGAAGACAACCCAAGTCCACCCAATCCTCTCAACCAGCGTCTGCCATTTCCACATTTGATATCATTCCCTGCCTTGAACAATACGGTATCTTCTCATAGTCCAATATTAGTACAATCAGAGTTGAGGTCACCCACAATCCCAATACGATCACCTGGGAAGAAATCCATCCAAGAATTCACATAGTAATTATATCTATGGTTTCATTCAGATCCTTGATACCAGTATTGCAATAAATATTCACTATTAGTATTTTGTGACAGTTCCCACATGCCATTCCAATGTGATGTTAAACGAATCTTCACGAGATCGTGAGTTACCTCTGCTTCCTGTAGACCGTGGAGTTGAGGTTGCCAGTATGTCGATGTATGATGGCCGATGAATGGGTAACGCGAGAAATTAGTCCAATCCCCTCCTGGTGAGTTAACACAGGACGGCACTGAACCAACTCCCAACGCCACGGGTGGCACTTCTCAGAATTTGCGTGACGTCGGGACAGTGTTTCCACTGGCTGAGAAGGCTTGATGAAATCACCGATGATAACAGGACTGAACTCAGGAACTCCCAAAAGGCAGTAAGGCACAGGTACCGGCAGGGCACAAGACATGCAAAGGGAGGCAAACTGTAAGAAGGCAGAACTGACAGGAGATTCCCCACTACAACTAGGAACCCAGAGATAACCTACTCTACCATAAACCAGGGAAGGACAAGGTATCAGAATGAAGGAGCAGAAAGAGTAGGAGGACCAGGAAGCAAGACTGGAATAAGGAAATGAGGCAGAATAGGGCAGAAAAGGATAGAACAGGAAACTGGAGGACTGGACAACAAGTGCCAGGACTCCAGCAGCGCATACACAGTAACAACCGCGTTGAGACGCGTCGTCCCTGTGTATGCGGTGCCCTTTTATGGCTCGGGGTCAAAGCGAGGCTTGGAACGCATGTTCCGACACTGCGCATGCGCGGGACGTCGAAACACTGACGATCCGCGCATGCGCAGATCCTCGCAAGATGGCGGCGTCCACGGCGCCCATCCAAACCGCGGGTCGGCGTGAGGAGAGACGCCACCGCGGGTATAGTCTCCATGAAGGAGGAGACCGCTGCGGCCGTGGACCAGGGACCCCAGGACAAGTAAGTGGCGCCCGCGAGCGAGCGCGCGGCGTGACATGTGAGTGGCCAGAATACCAAAGTTTACGTCAACACTATTTTACTGTGATGTTCCTACATGATTTGACCAGGGTTAGAGGACCGCAAATGGGCAACACAAAACCCTTCTAGTCGACTGGAATGACATAGCGTAGCTGTCCAAAGCTGGAGAACGCAACCATTTTTCATGCAGAGAAATAATCGAGTATGACTTAAATAGTATGCCTATTGCTGGATTATAGAATAAATCCAAATGACCCTGTGTATTCCAAGACAATATAGAAAATTGGTTACTCTGGGGAGCTGGGGAAGTTACTTCATAGTCTACCTTAGTGTTGCATCGCATTCAGGAGCCATGACTAATCTTTAGTTTCTTCTGATACCTTCATTCTTGGTTTTAAACCCTTAACTGCTGAGAGTTTTCCCTCCCACTGCTGAGACCTTTTTTGGACATTTTGGTATGTCGGCATTCAATCATTTGGAACTTTTCTGTTACAAGTGATATACTGGCCAAATTTGCACCCTTTTCTTCTCACATGTAGGCGGTCATAGTGCCACCAGGGATGATTCCCAGTTTGCTGTAGGGGCGTGTGAGAAGATATTAAAAAAGTGACATCATTTTGTGTTTTTTCAGAAATTAAGTACAAAGAAGCCTGTGGTTTTTTTCCTTGTAAGAGCTAAGATAAATGGTTTCACCATTGCGGTTCTGATCTGAATTTTACAAGCTTTCATGAACACATTGAGTGGAAATAAGAAAACAATATTTTATAAGGTTAACCTCAGTTTTGCTAGAGGTAGGCGGTTTTTGCTTTTTATTTTTTCAATAGGACATGCTTGGATGGAATGGACAAGGAGGGTAGGGAAGCTAAATGGGAAGACAGAAAGGCATACATTTTTGAAAAGTCGACAAAATTCCAAGTTTAATAAGGGGTCATTTTCACAGGTCAGGTAACAACTATGTAACTAAAATTCCCATAGTTTGAGAACAAATTGGAAAAATTACAACAACAAAAAAAAAGATATGTGATGGACATGTTTGGAGGTATTGGCTTCTGTGATTATTGGAAAACGAATGCACCGCCACATTCCCCCGACTCTTCTAGTTAGGAAATCACACATGTTTTGTAATGTTTCACAAAACAAGCAATACCACAAGCCAAGAACGGAGCTATGGTACACAGGATTTTTATTCGACGGCCTGAACAGACATACTTGGCATTTGAAAATAAGGAAAGCAAATGTGGTGAGGAATGGCAAGCATGCATTTCTTGAAAGAGCACAGCCAGACCTTTTGAAGGATAGGTGACTTGTGCAGGTTACAAAAGCGTCCAGTGCCTAAAGCAGCAACTAAACGTAGGTCACATTTGGGAAATTAAAGAGTTGTGTAACAAAGTGCAGTAGCAAATGCATGAAAACGTAATCAAAACCAAGAGAAAACAACAAATGTCCTACCTTTCCACATATTTCCCAACAAAAACAGTACCTCATGTGTGGGTGCACCTACCTGGCCGCAGAGGGAAAAGGCTAAACCACTGATACATCAAACGTCCTGGGGAATAGTGGATTTGGCAGTTTGGACAATCCACAGATTTGGGCCAGGGGTGTTGCAGTCACATAGGAAAACTGGGTACCCCATGCATTTCTAAGAAGAAGACACCCGTAGGAATCCAATGAGGTCTGACCTTTGCAAATCACCCTAGAATGTATTATCCACAAGGCCCGACAAAGTCCAAAATGTAGGAGAAGACAACCCCACTATTTTCAGACATTTGCCACCAGGAAACCACCAAAAAACACACCAGCAACAACACATTTCATACCTTCCCACGTTTCCACCTAAAGCCAGACCTCACGTGTGCTCACCTAGGTGGAAACGGGTAAATCATCTGTATGCCAAGTGCTCTGGGAATACAGGAATCACTGTGCATTAGCCACTGCCGCCCTGTTTTTCCTCTTCAAGTCTTTCGCAGGCACCTGTGCTCACTCTCCTCATACATACAGTGCAAAAGGACATACATAGTTAGTTTTAGCACAATAAAAATGGAGTTTGTGAGCAGTAAAGCTGTGTCAAGGCACCAACCACTTTACTGGCCATTGTTCGTGTCTGCAGTCACTAGGCATCCATTTCAGCAGTCGCACCACTACCAAATCACCAGCTCCATGGCAACCATATCTGCACATTCGTAGCAAGTGGACATTCGCATACATGACAACCATGTCTCCAGGCAATGTCTTTCACGTCAACTTCACGCACTTGCATGTGAACTGTACCTGCCTTTAACAGTCATGTTCAACCAACCGTATCTGCACACTTATAGCAAATGGACATCCGCTCGCATGGCAAGCTTGTCTCCAGGTGATGTCTTCCACACCAACTTCATGTGCTTGCGTATCAACTGGCCCTGCATTCAAATGTCATGTTGCACAAACCATATCTGCAAACATACACACGCTAAATACATATCCACTAACATGCTAAACGTTTCTCCAGTGATGGAAAAGTGCATTCACAGCAATCATATCTGCCTGGACAGCTACGAATTACCTCCCTGACACACCAAACACATCATGGCAGGGTGCTACGAGTTATACACGACACTGCTGCCATATAGATGGTGTCCAGTTCCCCATTTTCATTTCACTTCGCCCTCAAGGGAGGGAGCCAAACTGGCGTTTCCAAATTTTGAAAGACACACCTTGAGTGGAGGGAACTGGAATGATGTTCCCGTCTTGTCCAAGTCACACCTCAAGTAGAGGGAGCTGGACTGGTATTTCTATCCAAGGTACAACTCAAGTGGAGTGACATTACTTTCTAAGGCATGCCTCAAGTGGAGGGATTGAGAATGGTGTTTCCTCCTTGTCCAAGGCACACCTTGAGTGGCGAGAGCTGGCTGATATTTCTTTTTAAGGCATGCCTCAAGTGGAGGCAACTGGAATGGCGTATCTTTCTTGTCCAAGGCACACCTCGAGCGGAGGGAGCTGGACTGACATTTCTTTCCAAGCCATGCCTAAAGTGGAGGGAGCAGGACTAGCACTGCTTGCCAAAGTAAAGTGAGTCAGAATGGTGTTTCCTTCTTGTTGAAGGCACGCCTCCAGTGGAGGGGGCTGGAGTGGTGTTCCTTTCTAAACCATGCACAAATTGAGACCCTATGGGTCCCTTTGTAGGAATGATGGGCATTTCAGTAAATCACTTGACCTCTTAATACTTTTCCTCTGATGAGAAAAGAAAACAAGGCTGTAGGCAGAGGGCTGGCATGGGAGGGCATTGGGAACAGTATACCCGAGTATCCCTCCTCCTTCCTTGTTTTGTACACACCTTACATTTGCTGTATGGTTGTGTCTTCATGGGTATGGCAGGAACATTCAGCAAAAGTGTTATCTTTGCAATCTGGCTACATCGTCTGGCTACATCGTCTGCCTATGCAAAGTAGGAGTTGGTACATGGAAAGCGAATTTATAACTGCTTTTCCAAAAATGACAGTTTGTTTTCTGAAGCAGCCGCACCATATACAACATAAGCATTGTATGTAGCTACATGCATAATGTGTACTGCCAACTTCTTGTACCACATGCGAGAGTTGTGTGTCATATGGTATGGCTCACGAAATTCTCTGCTCCCCTCATGTACCTGTTGCAATGTACTTTCATCATGAATAGTACTGGGCATGTGAACATCCCTGCAGTTCATCACGCCGCAATGCCATACATGTTCCCTTGTCTAGCTTCTTACAAACAAGTTGTGTAGGGAAGCCTTTGCAGGTACTGCGGATTATACCGCATGCCAGTGTGCCCACATTGTACAATTCCTTGAACAGTGGTATTCCTGTGTAGAAATTGTCCACATACAAATCGTGACCGCCCCACAATCTTCTCATTTATCCCTAAATGGGCTGAGAAGCTCAGAGGGTTTATGCTACAGTCTTTTCCAGTGTAGACTCTCATGTTGTAGGCATACCCAGTGGTAGTTTCACACAACATGTAAACCTTGACCCCATATCATGCCCTCCTTCTTGGAATATATTGCTTAAACAGTAGCCGACCTTTGAACAATACCAATGATTCTTCAATGGATATTTTCTGGCTAGGAACATACACCTCCGAAAATCGCTGAACAAAGTGCTTGAGTAATGGCTGAATTTTTAATAGCCTATCAAAATATGGGTCAGCTCTTGGTAATGCTGCCGAGTTGTCATTGAAAAGCAGCATACCTTGTAGTGCTAGGAAACGATCTCTGCTCATTATTACTGGATAAAAAGGGGTTGTAAATAAAGCTTCAGTAGACCAGTACAGTGAGAGACAGCTTCAGCACTATTCCCATGAGCAGATTGAGAACCCTGAATGTTCTCATCTCAACACCCTTAGTTGGAACCCAAGAGTGTGCTCTACAATGAGTTTTCAGATTGGCACCCTGCACCCTCAAGAACTGTTCAGCATACAGATTGGTTCGCTCAACCACATCTGAAATGAATCCATCATTCACAAAAAGGTGAAAAGTCAATAGGCTTAAATGCATCTGTATTCTGTGTGCACCCCGATATTCCAGTGAAAGGTGGCACAACTGGCTGAGCAATTGCTGGAGGCACCCAGTCCGACTCATCAGGCATGTCATGAGCTGACACGTTCCTCGTAAGTCCTGCATGCCCCCTCAACCTTGCTGGTAAACCTTGTGTGGGACGTGTCAGACGAGGTGCATGTACCCCTTTTTTCTCTTCCTCATCAGATGAGGTGGAACTAGCTTCAACTGAAAACTCACTTCCCGAATCTTCTGCATGCTCCACCCTCAGAAGAAGATTCTGTTTCAGATTCTATATCCGGTTCTGTGCCTTGCTCCGACTCAGACTGCATCAGTAAGTAAAGAGCCACCTAACCAGACATCTGACGTGAAGACATGACTACTGTGGTGATCTAAACGTTTATTGCAGAAAGAACAGATAAAGACTGAAACATCAAGTAACTTTGCTTTTCAAAGTAAGGAAACTAGTATAGTAAGTGGTCCTGAATGAAATAGAACAAAACCACACAATTTCACCAAATTGTCCTATATCTGCTCACAAAATGTAGCAGCCCTCTTAAATGTAATCTACTCTCAATACGCCTAATAAAAACAAAAGGAGTACTAATTTGCTAACACTCATGTTCAATACAAAAGTACAGCTCACTGCTTACTTACAAGTGGTTAGACTGCTACAACACACCTGCAACTACAACAAACAAAAAAACTAAGCAAAATGTCATCTTTACCTATACATTAGAAAAATACAAGGGTGGGGAAGAGAATGGGAACCACACTGACAATTCAAAGACACCCACCGTGCGTTGAACCTTCCACTCCCCCATGGGGTACAGCTGGGTGGCAAATACAGGTGAGAAACAACATTGCAATGTATTTCTGATTGGGTGAGGTGAAAAGGAAGAGAGGGCCTGGACGCAGAAAGTGAAGATAAGGAAGTACATGGCACACTTTCCACAAAACTCTCCTTCTCAATCACATGGGGTAGGGTGTGGAGGAGGAAGGCCACAAGCAACGAACGACTAAAAGGGCCAGCAAGTGGAAATAAGGTACAAAATATGATGTCGCTTTGGAAAGAAATAGGCAGCACAGACCTATTGTATAAATTGACATTCAACCAAAAACAAGTACAATGCAGTTGCTAACAAGTCAGAGTCTCACTGTCAACATTTTATTATCATGCCATCCAACACAGTAAGTGCATCAATTATTGGGATTCTCTCCCCCACCGCCCCAACATAACATCTGGGCAAACTTCATTATGTCCACAATGAAAATGGCCATGGCTCTCCTAGATAAGTGCACTCCGTCTCGGTGACACATCAGTTCACCTTTGATAAAACCATGGTGAATTGTCCAAATTTTGTCATTGTCCTTGGTCAATCTTGCCAGCTCACCGTTAAGTTTCCTCACTGAGGAGTTGATGGCCTTTTCCTTTCCTGGAGTTCTCCAATCCCTCTTTGTAATTTGAGACCAAGCCACCACAGTGTTTGGGAACCTAAGCAAAATCCACTCCAGTTCAGCCATCAGTAGCTCCCATACCCCTCTCCGTCCCAAAGAAACCATGCCATTGCCTCCCAGATGCACAACTATCAAAAATGGGGGTGGAACTTCTTGTTTTGCATGGGCATCGCAGATGACTCCTCTGAGCTGGAGAAGGCGCATTCCCCCGACACCAAACCAGTGCAATGACACACCATCCATTTGAGACCCAGATGTGCTTGGGCCTGTGAAATGTGCTGCTGCCCTTCGAATGAAAGAGTGTGCGACAATCCATACAACCCTCATCCTCACTATGAAATGGAAAAATGGAAAACGAACATGAATAGGGCCAGGCATAAAGTCTATCCATTAGCACAGCAAGTGCCTTCACACTTCTCTTGCAACAATCGCAGACGCACACTTCCCCCAATGGTATAAGCATTTAACATGTGAGAGAACACTAGGTCATTATGTAATTGGCACCTACTTTACAGGGAAAGGGGTGAAGGGCCCATTATGTCAGCTTGTGCCAATGTCACAGTGGTGCTGGTTTAATTATAATAGGAGAAGATTTCTGTTCCGGCAGCACACTGTGTGTACTTGAAGCTAGTAAGGAGAGTTGCACGTACTACAAGGTGATAGCAAGGGATCAGGGAAGATAAATGGGAGAGAGATACTGCCAGAAAGGAGGACTAAGCTTCAGTGATGTCTTCATGGCTAACACTTCTTAGGGCACTGTACAATACGCATGATATTTCCACAACTTGCCCACTTGTCTTTTTTACACCTCACACTATACAACACTCCTTACCCACTATGCACTTCACACAGTGCACCATAAGCTTTCACCTCCTCCAATATCAGATCGCACCAGTGCAACCTGCCTCCTACCTTTCCACAACAGCCCAAGCACAAACAATGAAACCGTTCAATACTTTGCACACGTTTGGCAGGGTGACTATTCTGATAGAGGAAATGAGCACCACAGCAAGTATGCAGTGTATGCTCGGTCAAAATAGGCACCCTGACACAATTTGTGCCAATCACACAGTTTCATTGTGAGAGCTTTAACCAGAGCTCCAGTTCGGCCGGGGTTTGCTGTCCCCGGGCTTGGGCACCTGTCACCCATGTGGTTTGATGGTCCGCAAAGCCCAGCGGTGGTTCCAGGGAGCACCGGCAGAGTCCCCGTTCCTGCCTGGAGGGAAAAGCTGTAACGCAGCCCAGGCAGAGGTCCAGGATGGTCGGGGTGATGGCCTTGGGTGCCTGTCTCCCATTTGGGTGAACAGCCCCCAGGCTCTACGGCTGTCCCGGGGAGCCCCGGCAGGGTCCCTGTCGCTTCCCGCAGGGAAAAGCTGTAACGGGACACTGCCAGGGCTCTCTGGGACCACCGCTGGACCTGGCGAGGGTCGACCCACATGGGAGACAGGCGCCCAAGGCCAGAGGCAGCACCCCTGACTGTCATGGAGCTCTGGCTGGGCTGTGTTACAGATGTTCCCTCAGGCGAGGGACGGGGACCCTGCTGGGGGTTCACTGGGACAGCTGCTGGTCTTGGGGACTGTTGTCCCAAATGGGAGACAGGCGGCCAAGGCCAGGGGCAGCAACCACAACCGTGCTGGAGTGCTGGCTGGCCGGATTGCAGCTTTTCCCTCTGGAGAGGGGTTGGGCCCCTGCCGGGGATCCTTGGGACCACTGCTAAACTTGGGGATGGTCAACCAGCAAGGGAGACAGGCGCCCAAGGCCAGGGACGTCACCCCCGGTTGTCCTTGAGCTCTGGCCATGCCGCATTACAGCTTATCTCTCCAGGGAGAGATTGGCATATTGCTGTGGCTCCCTGGGACCACTGCTAGACTTGGGGACAGTCAATCCACATGGGAAAGAGGTGCCCAAGGACAGGGCCATCACCTCCGACCACCCTGAAGCTCTGGCTAGGCTGCGTTACAGCTCTTCCCTCCGAGGAGGGATGGGGACCGCTGAACTTGGGGACGGTCAACCAATGAGGGGGTGGTCAACCAACAAGGGAGACGGTCAACCATCTAGGGGGACAGGCACCCAAGGTCGGGCCATCATCCCCGACCATCCTAGAGCTCTGGCTGAACTACTTACAGCTCTTCCCTGTGGTAAGGGATGGGGACCCTGCCAGGGCTCACTGGGACTGCCGTTGGACTTGGGGATTTTCAACAAACAAGGGAGACAGGCACCCAAGGCCGGGCCAGCAGCCCTGACCATCCTAGAGCTCTGGCTGGGCTACATTACAGCTTTTCCCTATGGGGAGAAATGTGGACTCTGCCGGATTCCCTGGGACTGCCACTGGACTTGGGGAGTGTCGACCCACATGGGAGATGACTTCCCCGGAGCTCTGCCTAGGCTGTGTTATAGCTTTTCCCTTCGGAGAGGATGGGGACCCTGCTGGGGCTCCCTAGGACTGCTACTGGTCTTGGGAACCGTCGACCCAAATGGGAGACAGGCGCCCAAATGTGGGGCCATCAGTCCTGACCATCCTGAAGCTCTGGCTAGGCTTCTTTTTAGCTCTTCCCTCCGAAGAGAAGGAATGGTACCCACCCCAGCGAGACCCCGCAGGGTTCCCATCCCTCTCCTGAGGGAAAAGCTGTAACGCAGCCTAGCCAGGGACGGTGGAACCCACATGGGAGACTGGCACCCAAGGCCAGGGACATCACCCTCGACCATGCTGGAGCTCTGGCTGGCCTGTGAATGCTTCAGCCTGCCACAACTGTAAGAGAAAAAAACATAAATTGTGGTCAGCCCAGCAAATATCAATCCAAATGATCATGCTCCTATCTTCGCTCACCAGCCCAAGCTCAGACAATAACACTGTATAAAGTGGTACATATATGTCTCATGGCTTTCACACATTTTGCTGTTAGGGTGACTATTGTGAGAAAGAATGAGCACCATAGCATGGGTGCATTGCATGCTCTGAAGGAATGAACATTTGCATTACGAGCACACATTCCTAACTAACCCCCCCTACTCAGCGCAAACAAATGGAACAGTATGTGTCATGCTTTAAACAAGCATGAGACATACAGATTCATGTCCCAGTGCTACTGAGTAACAGGGGTAGTCGCAACGGTCATTCCTTCAAAACACGCAATGCACACTTACTATGGTGCTGAATTCCTCCGTGAAAATACTGTGCACCAGAAATGAGCACCACGCCAATGTCGAACCGCCCCCAGCAGTGTACTTGTTTTTATGCAAAGCAGCCAGCATCCTTCTCCTGGCCACACACACCTCCCTGACGGTCTAGTAACCTCCCACCCCCACCACCCCCAACATATTTGCCACTTCCTGGGGCGTATTGGCAGATTGCACTGCCAATCTGCCACCAGAGAGGCTAAATTACATGCCCCATCCATTTGGAGGGAGAGGACCCCCCTTTAATACAAGCCACCCCTGGTGGTCTAGTGACCCCCCCAACCCCAGTAAATACAAATGTACCCTTTCCTAGAGGCAGACTGCAAATCTGCCAACAGGGAGGGCTGCATGACAGGCCCCCCATCCATCTGGGGGTAGGGAGGGAGACAATCATCCCCTCTCACATAAAAACAATACCTGGTGGTCTAGTGAACCCCCACCCTCAAAACAGCCCAAACAAAAAAGTACTTTGTTCCCGTTTGCCCCTTTCCTGGGGCAGATGGGCAAATTAGTGTGCCCATCTGCCCCCAGGGTTGGCAAAATGTAATGCCCCATCCAGTGGCGGCTGCTATTATAGGGCGGCCGGGCGCCGCCCCCCCAGAAAAGAAAGAGAAAAGAAAGAGGAAGCTAAAAGAGATTCAATCAGAGAACTTCTCTGATTGAATCTCTTTTTTAGCTTGCATTTCCTTTGCCAACAGCCGGGGGCGCTGTGGCAAGGCAACACCTGAAGGGCTGGGCCCGGCTGCTTACACAGCAGGGCGCGTCCCGTTTTACTCTAATTTCTTTAATAGTAGAATGCGTGGAGCTCGTAGCTCCACGCACTCTTCGTAAACCCCTTTAATTAGAAGGCTGGCGGGGCGCTTCAGGGGTGGCCCCGCCGCCAGTCTAAAATGTGCGCAAACAGCGCACTAGGTCAGTCCCTCCCCTGCATGGACACAGTAATGTCATTGGCTGTTTGCCAGCCAATGACAACCCTTGCATTGGCTGGCAAACAGCCAATGACATTACTGTATCTATGCAGATCTCGTGCTGGTGCAGGGCGTGTGGGTGCGCTTGCGCCACCTTCACACTCTCCCCTGGATTCTTTGGAGTCAGACGAGTAACGATGCGAGCTCAGCTGCCCCTGACCCCTGAAGACCACCAGAGACAGCCTGGTCCACGACGCGACGAGTTGCCGGTGGGTAAGTACCAGGTGGTCCTGTCCCAGATGTTGTTCTGTTTTCTTTTGGGCCTGGGGTCGGGGACGTGGTCCACGGCCACAGTCAGCAACACTGAAAGACGTGTAGGCCAGGGCCTACGGCTTTCAGTGTTGCTGACTGACTGTGACTGGGCCCGGCCTTGGTGGTAGCGGGCCCGGGCCTGCCTACCCCCAAGGTGGGGGCCAAGGCAGGGGCTGCCTGGCCTGGGCCTTTCTTTCCCCCGGTCCGTGGATCAAGGCCCTAGAGCCTTGGGCCACGGACAGCAAGGCAAGGCCCAGGCAGGCGTGCTGCTGCTGCCGGGCAGTGCCCGTGTAGAATCTTCAACATCCAATGTGCCGTTTTATATTTTCGGCATTTTTCGACAAAAATGCTGAAAATATAAAACGGCACAAGTAGAGCCCTGGGCTGCTGCTGCCTCAGGTGACGCAACGAGAGCGGGCAGGGCTTTAATGAGGCACACGCCCAACTAGTCCGGGCTTCTGCGGTGTGATTGCGGGAATCAGTATTCCCGCAATCCCGCATCCAGTCCCACACAAACAGTGTAGAAAAAAGAAAAAAAGAAAAGAAAAAAAAATAATAATTTGGCTACAAGTGTTTGACAGTTAAAAGGGGCTTCTTGGTTATGTCACGTGTAACCCAGGTTCTCTGAATGGCATGTTATGACTCTAGTCAGTCTAGTGATGACAACAGTGTGTGCAATGGGCAAGAATTTGGCACGATGTATTGGGAGAGCTTAACTGGCAGCGTGATGTGTGTGTGTAAACTCAGCCCTGATGCAGAGTTACAGATGCATACAGTGCCGCTTCCTTCCTTCCGCTCACCTCTTAGCGCTATGGCCAGGCTTCAAGTGAAGGCATATTGCAGCTGTGCGATAGTTCGCGTGCACTCGCCGCCTCGAGATTTCTGTGAAGGCGCAGAGTCAGTGTGCGACTGCAGCTCTTTCAGCGGCACGCCGAGCCTGTAGATGTCACAAGCAGGGGTGGGGGCTGCAGCCAGACCGGTGCTCCAGGAGCTTGTGATTCACAAGTAACTTCTGAAAAGGCAATAGGCAGGGTCTGACAGCAGGCGTGAGGATGGGCTGTTGAGTCGATTGCCTTCATGACAATTGTGTTCCTTCGTAAATGGATCTGAGTGCAGTGCACCATTTTCCATCAAGTTGTTCGCTTCGCCTGATACTGGAATTCACTGGTGACAGCACTGCCTGGTACAGATTTGGCTTGCTCGCCCTCTGTGCGAGTCGAAGGTTGTTGTTGGTGCAGTACAATTGCTGGCTTAACTTACTAGCGCACATACCACATCATGCGTTGGATTTGAAATGGGGGGAAAAAGAAACTCCTGGCAAAGAGCGTGATGGCGATCTGCTCTTAAAAACGGGACCAGCACATTATGGGACAGAAAACAGTCATAGCGATTGTTCAATCAAACCAACCCGATTACAAACCCCTTCGCTCGCTCCAACTACTAAGTTCACCTGCATGTGACGGGGAGCGGCTAATCATTAAACAGAGCATGTTCACCAAGTAGCAGCAGTATTTCTGCATAAACTCTCAACCAACTTGAGAAGTGGGCTAATTACAAGTTAACCTTCAAGCAGTGGGGTGAAAACTACTGCTTAGCGGTGGTAGTTAAAGCAAGGCCTGGGCCCACCTGCAACAGACACTGGGATCACAGCAAAATCATGTGTTTATAAATTCCCAAAAATATTATAATGAACAGAGGGCAAGGGTGAGTGTGCTACTCCGTAAACCCATGCGCATGTCGCTGGGGTATGGCTGCTGAAACAGCATTCACTGAAATCTTAAGATACGGCAGGGTGTTGTGGTTGTACACAAATCCACACGGCCGGGCTTTTTATTTTATTATTATTATTAGGAGGTGAATGGACACTAATCATTTAAAATCATATTGCTCGTATGATCATATCCACTGAGAGTGCTCAATCTGTGCTCAAACTCTAATGTTCAAGACCCATCATTTTCAGAACTGAACTGGCCTGATAGCCACGCAACGAAACGGCTAGTTCTTACCAACAGGGCACCCAGAGAAACCATTTGTACTGTTATGTGAGCTCAAAGGAAGGAGGGAAACTCATTTTGCCGCTATTGGTATGTGTGTGATACTCAAGGGCAATTGAAAATATCAATGCCCGACTGCCGTGCTGTTTATTGCAATCTGGCAATTTGCGTCTGTGAAGCCTGCTACTTTAAATAGCATTGGGTTTGCACATGAACATGCTTTTAGACAGGTGGACCCTGTGTGTATGTTACTATTTTCTTCTATGGCTTATATACTTTAAATCAGGATGATAGTTTGATGAAAATTTAAAGAAATAAAAATCATAGGAACACATTTAAAACAGTGTTTTTTTTTTAAGGAAGTGTGACATTTCAATTTTAAACGTGGATTTAATAAATGAAGCAAGCATTCGGCTTTGTTTGGCTTCAGCCGTATGATTGACACACTGTTAGATATTCGTCGGAATACTACATTTGCTTCTTGATACACATAAAATAGGTAATAATAATCCCAGCAGCCAGCAAAAGTTATGCATTACACCATAGTACCAGTTATTCTCAATACAAGCTGCTGTAAAATACACCATCACACTTGCACACGTAAGAATAGTGTACCACCATTAATATGTAAAACCGAATGCTTTTTTCATATTTCGGTGGGTTTTTTGGACAGTAAATTGAACATTTTGTAGGCCATTTTTCCAAAAATTTCGTGGCGGGAGAGCCCCCCCCCTGCTCCCTCCTTGGGGGGGGTGGGCTTGGGCGCTTTGCGCGCTCGCTACTAAATTCACCCTTGCAAATTTACGCCCCACCAGCTTTAAAACTCACCAGCCGCCACTGCCCCATGCTTTGCGTACCGGAGGGTGAGTGTGCTGCTTAGTATCCCTCAGCCCCCACTTCAAAAAAGGATCACTGGTGGTATAGTGGCATTGCTGGGTGCGGATCCAGTGATCCACGCCCAGCAATGCTTCAAGGTAGTTGTTGTTGGAAAGGGGAGAGTCTCCTCTTTCCAACGACACATGCTTCAAGGTAGTTGTTGTTGGAAAGGGGAGAGTCTCCTCTTTCCAACGACACCTCCCTTGATGAGAAAACGGCATGAGAATACCAGAGATCGAGGGCAAAATCTACCCTCAAGTTAACTCACAGCAGCAAAAATGGATGCAGCAAATAAAATTACATTGTGTCTCGCTGGCGTGATACTGAATGAAATCCAACCCCTGGCCGTGAGGAAGATCCTCCTCCTCCTCACATAGCCCAAGGGTTGGATTTAGAGTGTGTGCAATCACTGCACTGCAGTGATCGCACAAACACAAGTGCTAAAAAGGATGAGGTATTTCGCACTTAGCACTTAAATTATATGGTAAATAGATTTATCGTTTAACCCCTTGTCAGCTTCAGACACTTTCATTGAACTTTCTTTAGTAAGTGTTCCCTTATAATGCGAAAGACCAAAATCACACACTCTGAGCCTCTCATTCATGATTGCGTTAAACACCAATTGGGAGTGAAAATAAATGATTGCACGATCAGTTCTATACCGATCTATGAATTCTACCCTTCTCAAATCACATGGTGCTCTTCTTTCCTGGCTATTCACTTTTCACAGAAATTGGTAAACACCCGTTGGTTTAGGATAACACAGATCCCAGACTCTTTAACTCAACAACATGTTTCTACATCAACATCCCATGGGTGAACTTCGCTTCATGAGCCCGGGAGGGGCTCCATTCTTCCCAAGCTCTGCAAGGCCTTTCCATCCTGACCGCAGCACTGAAATATCTACTGAGGACTTACTACATCGAGTCACTGAGCACGCCTCTGCCGTTTGTACATTGTCTGTGACTCAAATTTCTGCACTGTGGGGCCGGCAGGCAACGTCGGCCTCCTCTCTGGGCCACCATTAAGGGTTGAGTGTAAACCTGTCTGGGTCTGTCCAGGCGCGTATGGCACACCCGGCAGTCCCTGCTCCTTCTATTCCTGAGTCAATCCTGCTACATTGCTGTCCTCACCTTTTAAGAGGTAAGATTGCTTTCACTGTGGCCCACTTGTCTTTTGTCTACATTCTCCGATATTCTTATTCCCTGATTTTTTGCTCCATGACCTGCCCATGCGCAGTTCCTTTCCCTGACTTTGCTGCATATAACGTTTGCCCACCCCATTTTTCACAGCCTTCTACTGCAGCTTTCACCTGTGGCTTCCTGCCTCCTGTCACTTCGATCAGGACTTCTCACCAGACAAATGCTGCTTACTGCACTCTGTCCCGCCCTTTGCTTTTTTGTGTGGAGTTTGTGAGCTGCGGTTTACCACCATCTCCCATCTGCCGCAAGCGGCATCTTCTTTACCATGGGCAACTATAAACGTGCTTCGAGCCGACCATCAATCTTCATACACTCTGCATTCAGCCCCATTCTGCCACTGTTTGTTTTTGTATCTCTTGTTACCCTTACCCACCCGCCTCACTGTCATCTGCATGTCTGATGTAGCCCCTCTGACCTTGAGGCGAGGCTTTCCCAGAGCTGCCTTCTTACATATTGACTCTTCTCTGCATCTGATTTTCTGGCATTCCTAGTTACTATGCATTGTGTACCTGCTTAGCTGCTGATAGCCCCTCTGCCTGTGAGGTTGGCTCTCCTATGCTGTACTACCATCCACTTCATTTTCATTTACTCTGTCGCATTTTGCTTGCCTGTAGTTGTTCTTCCAGACTGCTTTTCTATACCTGCTAATCTCATTGCTTGCCTGTATGCCTGATGTAGGCCCTCATTCCATGAGGTGAGGCTTTTCCATGTTTCAGTCACTCATACCTATGTCTCACAACTGTATGCCTGGCCTCACCTTAATGCAGTTTACCCACTTGGTCCTGCACTTCATTAACTTGTTTAACCTGTTTGTATGTTATGTACCTCTCCCCTCCTGTCATAGTTACCCCTGGAAGTTGTGGTACACTTGAAGCCGCCATTGGGTTTCTGTCACGTTCAGGTCTGAACGTGGGTTACCGGTCTAGTGTTTTTCCACATGGCACCACCCGGCAGCATTTAGCCAGTCCGAACAACGTGAGCCTTGCGTTGCAACCCTGCAGTTTGCTCCCCTGGGTAAGACGCTAGTGCTCCCTCGTGTTTGTTTCCCCTTTATGCCTGCCCTGACCTTGCCTCGGCTTGTGCTACATTTTCTGCATTTCTTCTCCTCGTCGCTTCCTTCCACAGCGTTCTGCCATCCCGCTTGTAGGTTTGGGCCTTTAGCCCCGCCCTTTTACCCAAATTAGGCCGACCAGTAAGTGTGCCTTGTGTCCACAAAGCCAGTTTATTGTACAACGGCCAGGGGGTGGCTTAGATGACATCTAAGAGTCAATCTAACCCTGGTCTCTCTGAACCACACAAAGAACACACATTATAAACAATTTGCAACTGTTAATACACTCCCCCAGATAGCGTTACAATGTCTCCCCCCCAATCCTGTACAGAGAAATCTAAAACCCACACAGTTCATTGGACATAGTCCTTATAACACAATCCCCTAAAAACGTATAATTACAAGGTTTACATTTTCAACACACCCCTTCCCAAGACCTTGCCTCTTAGTTACACAACAACAGAATTCCTATCAATGACTCACACAGACCTACCCCAAAAATACCTAAGCACATAAAGACAAGAGAAAGATACGTAAATTCCCTTTTGACCTATTAATCTTTTGCTAAATCGCATTGCCCAGACCTGTCCGGTGTCCGATTTTTATGACTTCTATGTGGCCGACCTTTTTCTATTCACGTGAGTTCCGGCCACTCTCTGACAACACAATCCTTCTCCTAAGATTTAGGACTACTGGTCTCGACAAGTGCCCCAGGAGAAGCCACCTGCTTCAAAAAATCCCATGAATTCACAAGATGCCCATCTCTTACAACAATGATCTCTCCAGTACACCAGAGATCATATCTTCCCTTGGCCTCCAGCACTTGAGCCATCTGCAAACTGACCACAGATACCCCATTGATCAACTTGAAAATCCTGTTCCCCAAGTGCTGAGAGGTCTTTGCAAACCTTTGCCATGATGGCGAAAACATCCTTCTGATGAATCCACAATGGAGGCCTATGATACACAGAACAATCCCATATCATATATTTAATATCTTTTACTAAATTCGAATAACACTTCTCATACATGTATACCATTATGTGTGCCCTTTATACCTATTATAATCTCCTATCATGAGCGCCATTCATACAGCTAAACTCCATGTACACAAATTGATTGCCTTCTTTACCTTAGGGGGGAGTAACCTAAATGTAACTCTTATCCCATTTACCATAAATATTGAAATATTTGTAGCAATTTGTAAAAGCGACAGAAATGACGATGACGTGTACAGCCTCCCCCCCCCGTCAGTGGTATTGCGTGTGAAGTTCAAAGTTTTCCAATTTACCAACACACTCTTCCTTTTCTTTTGCTCTTATTGACTCTGCCTTCCAGTTGTAAGTGAGGCATGATATCAACAGTAGACACAATAGATGCAAGTTTCAAAAACCTTTATTTTGCAGTTTACTGGGGTTGGTGAACTTCCTAACTGGCCCTAACTCTAAAACGTGAGTAATCTCGACCATAAAATAAATGAGTCCAAGTCAGTCTAGTCAAAATAAAGTTCTAAGAAAAACCTAACTTTTCCCTCCTTCTCAAATGACAAATGCGTAAAGGGAATACCAAAAGGAAAAATAGTGTCTTAGAACCTTCCCTTCCCTCCTGAAGCACTCTCTTGTGCACCCTCTTCTCAAGAAACCCCCTCCCTTCCAGATAATTTTCACCCAATCTCTATCACCCCTTTCCTTGGCAAACTCCTGGAAAAGCTGGCCATCTTCCAGCTCATTACTCACACTGAATCTGGTGGTTGTCAACATGACCATCGGTCTGGCTTCAGAGCAGCCAGAGCACGGAAACTGCTCTCATGAACATCAGATAAAACCTGCTATCTAACCTGGATTCTAATCTCCCCTCTGTCCTCATCCCACTTAATCTCTCTTCTGCCTTTGCCACGGTCAACCATGCCATCCCGCTCAACCGCTCCATGATAACCTGGGTATCACTGATCAGGCTCTGGCCTGGCTGACTTCTTTCCTCTCTGACCGACCCTCCCATGTCCAACTTGTGTCCCTCCACTCCTCTATCTCTCTCTCCACGAGTGGTGTCCGCCGGGGTCTAACCTTTCTCCCTGGTTGTTCAACCAATGTTTGGCACCTCTTGCCCACCGCATTGCTGCTCTCTGCTCCAACTTCCAGTGCTATGTGGATCACACCCAGCTCGCTTTCAGGCTCCCCTCTGCCGCCTCTTCTTCTCTCATCCCGGTTTGTCTGTTTGCAATCCAGGAGGAGAATGCCACCAATGAGCTCTGCCTGAATGCCAGTAAGACAAAGATCCTCCACATCAGCACACCTGTACCCCTCTTTCCCGCCACTCTCTGGCTGGCCT
This sequence comes from Ambystoma mexicanum, assembly GCF_040938575.1. NCBI lineage: Eukaryota > Metazoa > Chordata > Amphibia > Caudata > Ambystomatidae > Ambystoma > Ambystoma mexicanum. Next base: position 1,191,197,680 of record NC_090928.1, read on the forward strand.
CCCTTGGCCCTCTTCCTGCTCCCACCTGTGAGGCTAAGAACCTCACAGTTATCTTTGACTCCACATTCTCCTTCTCTCCTCACACTTCTGACGTCTCTAAGAAGTCAAACTACCAACTGCACCTCCTCAGAGGTATTCTTTCTTTCCTATCCTTCCCCCAGAAGCTCACTGTCTCCAGAGCTCTAGTTCTCTCTAGGCTGGACGTCTGTAACAGCCTCTTTTTAAATCTACTCTCCGTCCTCTGCAACTCATTCAGAAGAGGACTGAGATACTTTTCCTTGACCTCAAGCCCAGGGATCGTATATCTCTAGCACTGAAATTTCTCCATTGCCTCCCAGTGGCTGCAAGGATCAAGTTCAAGACCCTTTGCATTGTCCACAAGGTCTTCTGGGGCATGGGACCAAAATATCTCCAACTTTCTCTTCGGAAGTATCTTCCTGCTCAAGCTCTTCGCACCTCCACCCCAACTCCTTGAGGTCCAGTTGCTTTTGCAAGCAACGAGTTGGGGGCAGATCTTTCTCTCCGGCTGGTGCCTCGCTCTGGAAAATCCTCCCTGCCCCTCTGAAAACGGAGCAGAACCAGCTCTGGTTCCAAAAGCAGCTCAAGACTTTTGTATTTGCTTCTGCCTTCCCTCTTCCTCTCTCCATCTCCTGTCTGACACTGCACTGGTTACCTGGCTACCCTCTGAACCACAGGCCCTAGTCCCTGCCCTCCCAGTTGCACACCTGCACTGCCTCCTGGCAATCCTGCACTTCGGGATGTATCTACAACCACACAGTCACCCTACTTGCACTTATCTAACACTTGTCTGCACTACAACCTGCTGGCTGCACTTCTTTCGATGTTTTGATCCTTTGTCTTGCACTTGCACTTGCTCCTCCTCCCCTTCCCCTGGCACTTTTCCCCTTCCCCCTCCCCTGCACTTGCACAATCTCAATGTCACTTGGGCTAGTAGGATGGTTGTCTTGTCCTCCCTTTGTTCCCCTCCCTTGCCTCGTCGTGCCTTGAAACACTTGTGAATAGGTGCGCTATAAATGTCATATCATTCAACAGTTCAGGTTTGGGCTTCAAGCTTTCAACTGTCTATTCAATTCTGTAGGCGTTGTCCGCCTTACCTCAAGCACACAGTTCTGTTCTTGGCTTTCACTTTGCCACAGGTTTCCCTCCGCCGGACTCAAACCTGGCTTTCTCTTTGTGGGGGTTTCCTTCCCCACGTTTAGTCCTTTTTCTCAAAAACAATTTTTATTGCTTTTTTACAAACTGTTAACTGTTACAAACATTGCACATTCAATTATATAACTATTCCCCCCCCTGAAATCCCACCTCCCATCCCGGCCCACGTCACACCCATCCTTCCACCCCCTCCTTTATTCATCAGCAACCATCCCTGCTGCAGTATCATTGTGTCCAAGGGTCTCTTCCGAGTCCTGAGCACTCTTTTTGGAGATGGCCAGTTCAGCTACTAATTGCCTCCAACCATCCCTCCTCCTGTTCCGTGTTCCTGCCTATCGCTTCCTGCCACACCACAGTCTCCACGTTGGCCCATTTTAACAAATCCTCCCACCACCTCTGCACTGCTGGTCTTGTTTGTGCCTCCCATCCCATCGCAGTTTAACATTTTGCCATTATATATACTAAGTCCTTGAGTTTGCTCACATGTTTAGCTTGCTTAGGTCTTGGGAAGCCCTCTAACAGACAAGCCATGGGGATCCTACATCCAGGGTAATCTCTGCTTTTGCCAGTGTTTGGTCTACCTCTCTCCAAAAGCTGCCGATCTCTGCGCATGCCCAGAACATATGTACCAGATATGCATTTACCTCCCCGCACTTCGGGCATGTTTGTACCTCTTGCTGATTGAACTTGGCTATTTTGTTCGGGGTCAGGTATGCTCTATGGGTCAAGTACAACTGGATCTGTTGTAATTGCGCATTCCTCGACACCTTTTTGTGATACCCCAGAGCTCTGCTCCACATCTCGTCTGACAATGGCTCCTGCAAATCTGACTTCCACGTCTGGCTCATCTGTCCTGCTTCCCTTCCAACCTTAGACATTAACAACTTGGGAGACTTCATGTCCCCCTTCTGACACATAATAAAATGTATCTGTAATATCGTCCGGCTGTAGGGACATCTTGGTCTCTAGCCACCTGCGCCTTAGGCTCTTCAAGGGTCGGGAATACGTGATGTGTTACCCTCGGTGCACCCCTGTATCACCCATGAGCTTCTCAAACTAATTGGGCCACCCCTCTTTTAGTATATCTCCCACTGTCACTTCCCCCATAGGTTTCCACCTCCTCCTTACATTTAGCCTGACTTGTTTGTCTACCCCTTCCAGCGCTACTAGTGGTTTTTGTGGAGAGTACGGTGTTGCACTACCCATCACCCGACATGCTCGCTGGTCGCGCGTGAATCGGGTAACCATATTACTTAGTTTAAGAAGAACAGAGCACTCTCTGTATGGAGTAACCTTGATTCAGGGGTCTGTCCATCTGACAGCCATTTGGCCACAAATTGCAGCTGGCTAGCCATAAAACATACCTCAAAATTGGGCAGTTTTACAGCTCTCTGTTCGTATGGGTTCTGGAGCTTCCACAGTGCCACTTACACCTTAAATGGAACCATATGAAGCTCCTGCATATGCTATGTAATTTACTAAAGAACCTCTTGGGTATCGCGAACAGGACGTTTACAAAATAATGTAGGAGTCTCGCAGCACCACCATCTTCAGTAATGCTGCCCACCCTATCATGGACAATGGATAGCCTAGTGCAGAATGCCATACAGTTTTTGGCTATGTATATGTTCTAACTTAGGGTTGTGGTATATGTCCACTCATAAGTACCTAAAAGTATCTAATTCCCACTTTGTCGGTAACACCGGCAGTTTGTGTATAGGCTTCCCAACGTATACTCCCGACAGGTACAGGCTCGATTTCTGAGGGTTAATGCTTATATCCGACAGTACCGCATAACGTTCCATAACGTCTAGGAAATATTGTAAATTCTCTTCTGGGTGCTGCAGGTATAGGAGCATATCATCTGCATATAACGAGATCAGGTGCTTTCCCCCTGAGGTACTTATACCTGCCTCTCCATATTCCTCCCTTAAATACACCGCCAGTGGTTTCAACACTAGAACAAAGAGCATCAGAGACCATGGGCATCCCTGTCTTGTACCCTTACCCAGCTGCCACTGCTCTGAGAGAGTAGAGCCCGTTTCTGCTCTTGCTATCGGTCCATTATACAGCAGCCGCGTGCATTCAATGTATGTGGGCCCAATACCAAATTCTTTCAGGAACGCTAGCAGCCAAGGACATCTGACTGAGTCGAACGCTTTCACTGCATCAAGTGACACCACTGCTACTTCCTGGTGCGCCCTTTGGGTATAAACTATGATATGGTGTAATCTCCGCAGGTTGTTGGTGATATTTCTGTACTGGACATATCCTGTCTGATCTGGGTGTATGAGTTTACCTATGACCGGTTTAAGCCTCTTTGCCATGACTGCTGTAAGACTCTTCCCGTCTTGGTTCAGCAACGAAAGGGGCCTATAGAAGTAGCATTCCATTTCCGGTTTATTTAGTTTGGGGAGCGGTATAATTATCGACTCCTGCAGTGACCCTGGCAATTTACCCATGTCTAGTGACTCATTTAGCATAGCTAGTAATGGGGGGAAGGAGTTTTGCCATATATTCTATTTACATTTCTCAGTGGAGACCATCCGCTCCTGGGACTTTATTGGTTGGTAGTTCCTTTATCACACTCTCTAGTTTTTCTAACGTAATAGGTACCTCTAGGCTGTCACTTCCCTCCTTGTTTAATTTGGGAAGATTAATCTCTGTCAATGCTTCCTGTATATCCATCTCCTCCCTCACTGTGGTTTCCCTATACAGATGCGTATAATAATCATAGAAAGACTTGTTCACTTCTTCTTGGGTCTCCCGCAAGTTCCCATCCATCCCCTTCACTGCTCTAATTTACTGCCGCGTGGTCTCGCTCTTGTCAAACCAGGCCAGCAATCTGCCCGGCTTGTCCCCTTCTGCATGTTGTCTCTCAATGTATTTCTTCTAACTTAGGTTACCTATCCTTTCCCAGTATTCCCTACACTCCTGCTGTAGGCGGGACACTTCTTTGGCTTCTTCTAGGGATCTCTTTCCTGCCCGCATTATAGTTTCTAGTTTTCTCTCTGTCTTCTGTAGATCTCGCGTTATAAAATCTTGCATCCCTTTCGACTGGGATATAGCCGCTCCTCTCACCACCACTTTAAAGACTTGCTAAGTCTACGCTGCCAGTGTTTTACTAAAAATATTCTCTCACCTCAGCTCTCAAGTGTTCTCGGAACCCTGTATCTTTCAGTGCTTCAACTCTAAGTCTCTCGGTTGGTGGAATTTTGGCTCAGGGGGGGCTGCCAAGTAACAACCAGAGGAGCGTGATTCAGCCTGTCTGAACTCACTCAGCGTTTCCTCCCCCACGAACACATAGTCTAGCCACGTGTATAGGTTCTGCGGGTTGGTATAGTGCAAGTATACTTGTTCATGTGGATACATTGCTCTCCATACATCCGCTAACTTGAATGTGTGCAACAGTGTATTAAAAGCTTTAACTGAAGGGGTTGGATAAACTTGTCTTTGTAATTTTATATTTTGGCAATTATCGGTCGGGGCGGGGCTCCGGCGGCGCTCCCCTTGTTAAGGCCCTATGCGCCCTTTCCACTGTAAACACTTGGGTGAGTGATCCTGCTTATATTTCCTGTAAAAGCATATCTTCTATATAATTGGTCAGGTTCAGCCCTTCCTCGCCCTCTGGGAGCCCAATTACCCGCACATCATTCCTCTGTGCACACCCCCCTCTGCTTCTTCAGCTCTATTTTCCAGATTCCGCACTTGTTGCTTCAGTATGGAGACTTCCTGGGAGTTTTTGTTACAACTGCTTGTATTAGCCTTCACCTCATTCTATAGCACCCCAGTGCGTTCTGTCAGTGCTCTGACATCTTGTATCAAGATGTTAACATTGATACGAAGAGCTGATACGAATCAGCTCTGCTATGGCCTCTAGTATTTGCTGGTCCATTTGCCCAGGTACATCTCCTTCACGCACATCTTGCATTGTTGTCTTCGCTGGGTCCGTCATGTGAGCTGGTTTGGTAAATGCGTCTATTGACAACTGTTTCCCTTTGCTCTTATTTGCTTTAGATGCCATTGTAGCTCCCCTTTTTTCTGAAGCGCTCCTTTCTGCTCAAGGTTGTGTGGTGCAGTCAATTGCCTAACCTGTGCTGTGTGGGGGGAGTGTTTCTGCTGTCAATTTAGCAGCACGTACTGTGGTTACTCTGTGCAGGTTCTTGCCCTTTGCCCTCATGCCACACCCTTTGTTCAGCGTCTCCCTCCAACGTCCTTTGTAATTGGGAACTGTTGTGTTGCCTTATACTACAAGCGTTCCCCGTCTCATCTTTTCTCCATGTGTTTCATGCCGGGTGCTTCTGGGTCTGCCGGTATGTTCAAGGTTCTCCCCAGTTTATCAGTCCTTGCACTACCCTTGAGCACACTTCGGTTCTGCCTTTTCAATTACTATGCGTTCCGAACTGCCCAGACATTACCTCCATCCGCAATTGCCTCTGCATGCAGTCAGCCTCTGTGCTTGGCCCTAGTTGGTCCGTTCTCTCACCCAAACTGGACTGGCCTATTCGAGGGATGGCCAGTATCAAGCAACTGTGCCAGGTTCACACGTCTTATTTTGTGTATCTGCTTCTCATCTCCGGTGCTTTGTGTCCATCAGCACTCTGGAAAATTGTCAACCCCCTGCAGTTTTGTTCCATTCCTACTGTGGTAGCAGTAAGCCTCTCAACCAGATGGGGGATCTATAGGTGTTGGTTTAGCTCTTGTTGCTGCACCCATGCAGGCGTGCATACTTCAGTCCCTGTTCTGTGGCAGCCGTACTTCCGATGGGTCTCCTTACAGCCTTTGAAGTGTTTTGGTCAGCTAGTGTTCTTGGTTGCTACACTGACACGACTCCAGTAACCTGTGCCAGTATCTGACGGCCGATTCCTTTTTCACACTTTTCTTTGATTTACCTTTCTGGGGCTGTATCAGGTCAGTGCATTCCACACTGCGCTTTATTGGCCATCTCATGTGACCCTTCCTTCATGTGGGTTGGGCTGCAGTCTTCTCTGATTCTCCTCTGCTACATATCCATATCAGCTCTCATTGTCTTCTAGCATATGCCGTACTTAGCACTCAGGTGACTGTGTCCCTCTTCTTGTGTACGGTGTCGTGCAGCTTGCCTGATGTTACGCTGCTGTGGTCAGCCAGCCCATGTTGTGCATCCTCTCCACTTCCGCAAAATGTAAGAAGTCTTCTTGCACTGTTTGTGTTTCAGTTTCACTGTTACAGCAGACCAGCTCTCAGCCGTTCCTGTGCTTACTATATTACCCCGCAAAGTATCTGTTACAATGTCTCCATCATTGTCTGCAGGATTTCACCTCAGAGTCTTCAGCTGCTACAATGAGAGGCATCCATAACCCTGGCATCCCTCCATTCGTAACCAAAGTGTCCATAGCTCATTCCCCTTTCCCCCAGAAAGTGTAGAATGAGACCTGTTTGTTTTTTGGCACAAAAAGGCCGCAGATTTTATTCCACAATAACACCAAACCAAAATCACACTGCACACAGTTGTCGAACATTACTCATAAAATGCGGCGACTGCTCCGTGTCCAAAATAACCTGCTTCCCCCTTTCCTTCCCCAAGGGTCCAAAATAGGCCCAACTCTCCCAACCTTGGCGTCCAAGCCTGTCCTGCCCCTGCAGGCGCTCCTGGGTGGGGAGAGTGCTGTTTACTTGGGGGAAGCTGAGCCCTAGATATTCCTCCCAGACACCCCTGCCTCTTAGGCTCCCAAGGGGTGCTGGGTCTGAGAAGAGCGAAGACCCTTCTTGCTTTCTCCTGGCTCATCCGGAGTCTGTCTCGTGTGTTTGTCCGGCCAAACACCGCCACACCGTCTTGCTGTCCTGCGACGTCAACGACCAGGTGTTTCTGCTGGCTCTGTCCGTAGGGTTGGTGGGTGGGAAAACGAAATGTTCGTTCCGCGACTCCTGTGCGGGCGTCCTTCACGACGGCAGGATGCTGGTTTCCCTGCAGCTCCTGCCTGGTTATAAAGGGTGAGACCCCTCCCCTTTCTTTTGTCTGCCCTTTGCGGGCTTTCCTTGTATTTCACCGCGCTTTCTCGTTTCGCAGGCTTTGCCTGAGTTTTGCCACGCTGAGCACTGCACCTCCCCCTCTTCCAAGGAGGGGGAGGCCAAGAGTGGACACTGCCCAGGTTATTGTGGGTGCCTCCTCCATTTTGCGGCGCTCTCGTCGTCACTTGCATAACCCTGGCATCCGTCCATTCGAAACCAAAGTGTCCATAGCTCATTCCCCTTTCGCCCAGAAAGTGTAGAATGAGACCTGTTTGTTTTTTGGCATAAAAAGGCAGCAGATTTTATTCCACAATAACACCAAACCAAAATCACACTGCACACAGTTGTGGAACATTACTCATAAGATGCGGCGACTGCTCTGTGTCCAAAATAACCTGCTTCCCCCTTTCCTTCCCCAAGTGTCCAAAATAGGCCCAACTCTCCCATCTTTGGCGTCCAAGCCTGTCCTGCCCCTGCAGGCGCTTCTGGGCAGGGAGAGTGCCATTTCCTTGGGGGAAGCTGAGCCCTAGTTGTTCCTCCCAGACGCCCCTGCCGCTTAGGCTCCCAAGGGGTGCTGGGTCTGAGAAGAGCGAAGAACCTTCTTGCTTTGTCCTGGCTCATCCGGAATCTGTCTCATGTGTTTGTCCAGCCAAACACCGCCACGCCACGAGTGGGTTATCACCCACTGTGGCTCTCCCCTTCTGCCTATATTTCCAGGATTTTTGTACAGACATTCCAAAAGAACAGATCCATACCCAACAGGGTCAAGTGTACTCCATCATTGAGGAAATACTCCGGGGATTTCAAATTGATCAAGCTGTGCCTGACCTGTCCAAAGCCCCTGCCCCTGCAGAACTTTGCCATAGCGCAGTTCAGCTTCCTCCTGGATTTTTCCACCGCTGCACGGTTTTCAGCCCCTCTCCATTCCGGCCTCGGGATGATCTCAGACCGCACAATTTCTGTTTCCCCCAGTTCTCCTGCCAGCTCCTGCAATGAGGACATCATCGCTCGAATTACGGCCCCCCTCCCTAAGCTTGTCAAATCGTTCCCCCCTAAATGAATCACGAGTATGTCTGGTTTTTGCTTAATGCTCAACAATCTATGCACCTGCTTTTGTAACTGTGCCCATTTCATTCCCGGCACCCCGTGCCAAACTTTGCTGAATTTGCCTGCAGTCAGCTTTTCTTGTTCTTTCGACCAACTTGCCCCTGCTCTAGACACAAAAGAGTGTCCTACCACCCATACCGATCTCCTCCTTCTTCGAGCAGGTGCTGGTGAAAAAGGACAAAAAAGATTTAACTTCACATTTTTTCGGGCCAGATATATCTCTTGAAGCAGCCAGATTTCCACCTCCCGATCTGCCTGATTGCCACTTCCCCCATGCCAACTGCTGCTGCAGATGTGGCAGCCCCTATCCGGAATGAGTGTGTCCCTCCCAAAGACCCCTTCAGTTTCCCCAATTTCTTCTAATGCCAGCCCCATCACTCTTTTAAACTGGAAGCGACTTAGCGCTGAGCCATCCAGATGAATCAATAGCAGAGCCTCCTTTACTGAAGGAGGTCTGCACGTGAGGTAAGCCGACACAGCCCTGACTGGGCATATCATGCTCCCTGTAATGAGCTGTAAAGACACCCTTTGCCTTCTTGATCTGTTTTTGAGCCTTTTAACCATAAAGTCACTTGAAGCTCCAAACAATGCACATCCTGTATTTGCAAAAATCTCATCCCCTTCGCTCCTTTGTTGTCTGGAACCAATTCACTCACCCTAAATGCCCCAAAGAAAGCTAAGATAAAAGCAGCTCTGAATAAAGTAACTTCGTACTCCCCATGGCAGATTCGCCCCAGGCATAGCACCAACTTCTGCAGCTTGACCACGTCGATGGGCCTCCTTTCGTCCCTTTCAGGCTTTACTTGCCTAGCCCATCCTTTCATTGCCATACCAATATAGTGTTCTTTAGTAGGGTCGTTCTCCCCCCTCAATTTACTGAAATGGGCAATCGCTGCTAGATGGTGTGCCATCCAAGACCTGGTTTTCCCTTCCCGCCAGCCCCAGCCTCCAAAGGCCCTTACCGGCGAGTCTTGCTGGCTTTCCCCCAGTACCTCTCGCTTGAAGTTCAGGTACTGCTCCCAGCAAGCCTTATACCTCCTTGTTGTGCCTGGTGCCAGAGCCGTCTGGATTAGAGCACTCAGATTACCCCAATCATGTCCCACCACTGTGTTTTGAAAGGGGACATCGCCTTCTCTGCTCCCGGGCAGCTCTCGAAATTTCTCCCACTGTAAACGAGAAAGAGCATCAGCCGCCGTGTTCTGCACCCCCGGAATATGCCTGGTTCGTACCTCTATATTCCTCATGAGCATGCATCTCTGAAGTTCCCTTAGTAAACGCAACACCCCTTTGCCACTGGCGGAACCTTGGTTAATGATTTGCACCACTGCTAAGTTGTCGGACCAGAGCGTGATTTTACTGTTCGCCAGCTGTTATCCCCATAGTTTAAATGCCACCACAATGGGGAAGAGCTCCAACAGAGTGATGTCCCTAGTGATCCCCTTCTGATTCCATTCCTTCGGCCAAGCCAAGCCACACCACTTGTTGTCAAGGATTACCCCGAACCCCAGAGCTCCAGATGAGTCTGTGAACAATCTGCGGCTGTCCTCCCTGTTACCCATGCTACGCCAAATTAACACCCCGTTAAAGTCATCCAAAAATGTGACCCACATAGCCAAGTCTTCATGTACCTCTGCCCCCAGCCAGACATGTTGGCCCGCACGCTGCAGGCCGACTGTTTTCAGTTCCACACTCCTTGCGAATGTTTTGCCCACCGGGATGACTTTCCCTGCAAATTTGAGAGAGCCTGCTAGGACCTGCAGCTCCCTTAGAGTTGCCTTCTTTTTGCCCCTTAGCCCCTTGATGATCCCTTTCAGTTTTATCACCTTGTCCCGGGGCAGCCTGCATTCTCCTTTCACAGAATCAATCTCTATCCCCAAGAAGGTAAGACAAGTCACTGGGCCCACTGTTTTCTCTTTGGCTAGCGGGACCCCCAGTGCCTTCATCAGTCTTTCAAATGTACACATGAGGTTCTCATACTCTTTAGACCCCTCCACCCCGATAAACAGAAAATCATCGAGGTAATGGACCACTGCCCCCTCCAAGCATTCTTGCCTTACTGCGAACTCCAGAAATGAGCTAAAGGTTTCAAAATAGGCACAAGAGATGGCGCACCCCATCGGTAAACACTTGTCATAATAATAGAGCTTTTGTACCTTAAAACCTAATAAATGTTGGCTGTCTGCATGAATAGGGAGTAACCTGAAGGCTGATTCAATGTCCGACTTCCCCATAAGTGCTCCCCGTCCAGCTGCCTTCACCACTTGCACTGCATCCTCAAAAGACGTATATTGCACTCTGGACATTTCCTCGCTAATCCCATCATTGACTGACACCCCCTCGGGAAATGAGAGGTGATGGATCAACCTATATTGCCCCTCTTCCTTTTTGGGAACCAGTCCTAACGGTGATATCACTAGGTCCGGCATTGGTGGTTGCATGAAGGGACCCGCCACCCTGCCCAGGGCTATTTCCTTAGCCACTTTCTGGGCCACTACTTCTGGGTTTCCTAGCGCTGACCGCAAGTTGCATGCTTCAGTGCCCTTTCTTCCTTCCTTACATGGGATCCTGAACTCCCACCTGAAACCTTCCCACAACAATTTGGCATCACTGCTGTTATGATAAATATTTAACCATGGAGTCATTGCGGTTGGCAGCCCAATTTTAATCAAACGATTACAATTTTGCTTCAGAGGCGTCTTTGTCATCATGCTTTCAAATTCACTCTTTCTTGACCTTATCCTTTCCTTTTGGACTACTCTTATGCCTCCCTTCGCTATTGGTGGCGCTGCGTTCTTTCCCGCCGCTTCCGCGAGGATGCCTAAATCGGCATGATTTACCAAAGGGACAACCTTCCTCTGAATTAACCCTCCAGCAGTCCGCTTGCTCCCCCTGATAGCTGGATCTGTTGTTCCAGGAGGAGTGCCCGCGAAAGGACGCCCTCCCCCTGCGTGTGAAACCACCCCTACCCCTCCACACCTGGGGTTTCTCTACTCTGGCTTTTTCACTACCCTCTCCCGTGAGCACCAATTTATCCATAATCCCGCCCACGTCCATTTCATCCCAAAATAGCGCTGGCCATACCTGCATTTTCAAGTGAAATGCACAATGATATTGCAGCCACCCTTCGGCACACCCTCTCAAATAAATATCCTGAATGTAATGGCCATATGCCAGCATTGTTATAGCGTCTTGAGGGTATTTTTCTATCATTATTGAAGTATAAACAAAAAATGCCTTTAACCAATTATGTATGGTAGCCTCGGTTTTGGGTTTTTCCTTCTCCCTTTTCTCTTTTTCCTTCTCAGACAGTTCCTTTAAACCATTTCCTAGTGGCTCCATCCCCACCAGTTCCAGGATTTCTATGAATTCCTTCCTCCACACCCTTTCTTTGACTGCTAAAGGTATATGCCAAGATAAAGAAGTGACTGCCACCCTGACAGATGCAAACCCCGGCATTGTTCTCCCATATTGCGTCATTGTGCCCCACACCCCGTCCTGACCGAGAATGGGACTAGGGCCTGGGGGTAGCCCTGTATTCGTCACCTCTTGCCCCCACCATGTGAATGGCTGAGCTGCAGCCCCTGAGGTTAAACCCAACTGCGACCCTGGGCCAAACCCGATTACTGAATCCGTGCTGGTCACCGGAATAGGCTGCTGTGCTGCGAGGCTTGAAAAGTATTGGTGCCTCTCGTATCGCCTCTGGCCCCCATGCTGACTCCTTCATTTGGTGGCTGCTGTAATCCCCCATTTACACTTGATAACATGGGCCATCCCTTGAATGAGGTTACCCCGACCGCTCGCCTCCGGCCACATGCCTGAGCATCTTCACCTCCTTCCGCTGGTGTCGATGCTCGTTCCGCTTCCTCCAGTACCTCCGGCCAAACGTCCTTCTGCCGCCGCCGAGTCGCTGGAGCGTCTCCTTCCCGAGACAAAATGCCACTGCAGCTTCACTTTCCTGAAACGAAATGCTCCAAAACAAAATGTTTGTTCCGCGACTCCTGTGCGGGCGTCCTTCACGACGGCGGGATGGATGCTGGTTTCCCTGCAGCTCCTGCCTGGTTATAAAGGGCGAGACCCCTTCCCTTTCTTTTGTCTGCCCTTCGCGGGCTTTCCTTGTATTTCGCCACGCTTTCTTGTTTTGCGGGCTTTGCCTGAGTTTTGCCGCGCTGAGCACTGCACCTCCCCCTCTTCCAAGAAGTGGGAGTACAAGAGGGGACACTGACCAGGTTATTGTGGGTGCCTCCTCCATTTTGCGGCGCTCTCGTAGTCACTTGCAGTCCCGTCCGTTACCAGTCTGATCTACGACTTTTGCAAGAGTTATGAATACCTTGGGGGCCGTACAATTAGTCTCACAATCCTGCTAATACATCCGGTGACTCTTTTGAGCCCATTCTACCACTCTGCAGCTTCCTACGGTGTCGATATTTCGTAGCTTCCAGGCAGTACTCTCCTCGCTATTGCAGGCGCTCTTGTGGACACCAGTCTCACACAGAGCAGTTGTCGCCTTTCCTCCCTTTCCGATTCCTCATTAAGCGAACAGGGTCTGCTCTTGTTGGGCTGCGGTGCGGCTCCTAGCTCTCACTTCAGTGCTACTGTCCCTGGCTCCTCTCACTTCAATGCTACTGTCCTACTGCTCATTCCATTGTTATCCGCCAGCCGCCATCTTATTTCGTCTGCCGACTGGATTTTGCAAATAACTCATAATCACAGTTTACTGCTCATGCTGAAATTCCCACCGGCTTTACGATCTCAGCATGCTCCTAATATTCATGATTCTGTGGTTTCGAAATGGCATGTCACATAAAGCTCAGAGCGCATTTAATCTTCAAGATCGTTGGAGGATCAGCAGGAGCACATAAGAATCGCATCCTATTCCATGGCCATATAGCCACGCCTCCCCCACGTTTTATCCTTCACATCTTACTTTCATTTTACCAATGTTCAGCACAGGCTTCCCTTCGCTGGTTCAAGCCTGTCTTTCTCTTTGTGGGGGTCCCCTTCCCCATGTTCAATCTTTATCTCCATTTACTATCGAAGACTTTTGAAACTGCAAGGATTTTACATAGTCCTCTGCATGGCCACTTCTACCTCCTTTTAAACAATTAATGCAATCAACAATATTCACAACACCAATGTTCCTTCTAGTTTTACTTTTCTCTTTCCGTGTGCTCCTGTGGCATCTTTCAAAGTTCCCATACACCATAAATACTTCTTGGTACTTGTAGTTTTACGTTTGCCCTCTTGGCATCATTCACAGGTCATGTAAATTGTTTTCACTCAATCAACTCTTGTGGTTACTTTCTTGCCTTTGTTTCCCTCTTTCCATTACTAAGAACATTTCACAGAGACTTTTGAATGTGCGACTTGGCTTCGCAGGACCACTCTTACTTTGCTCAGCATTCAATCATCGTTCTCTTCATCACACGTTTGATCGGCACATGCGCAACCGTCAACTCTTGTTACATTTCTTTTGCTCTTAAAAAAAAACGTGCTTTTGTTTGCCTTCGATAACTCACTGGTTGTGTTAATTGGATTTCTATCTTCAATGGTTTACCACGTAGCAGTCAAGGCCGTTGCCCACTCTTCTTCTGCTCCTCCCCAACTCTGTCGTTCAACGGGGAGGGTAGCGGGCCACCTGGAACCACTTTGAAGGTTTCTCTTTCCCGCTCATTCGTTTTCAGATTGTGGAATGCTTAAGGCTACCTGAACGGATGGAATTCTCGCCTCGCTTTCTCTCGTTCTCCGCAGCAGCCGATCATCCATTGGCCTTCCAACTTCTATTGCCTGGTTCGCATCAGCCGTGAAAGAGCTGGTATTTCTTGCATCCAGCTTAGCTCCAAGTGTACCTGTGCGTGCCACTTTTGATCGGACAGGGAGTGTGAACAAGTGGCAGGTGTATGTAAGTTGTATCATGGGCCTGAGTCTGCCTGATCTCATTAGAGAGACAGAGCCATTGCAAGTCAGTAGAGGTAATCCTCCTGGCCTCATTCCTCATCTTTCTAGGCTTAGTAGTGTTGTCAATGTGAAGTGGGGAGGAATTATGGGCATTGTAGTTTTCCATAAAATAAGCAGGGATAGTGGTTAGATGGATTAGGGAAAAAGGAGGATGTCATGTCTCGCCATCAGGAGCTTCACCCTAACTCCCCGAAGACCACCTACCAAGGTGATCCTCCCTCGATTGTCCGCCCCCACGGTCGGGATCCAAAAGCGATGGCCTTTCTGTGGTCACTTCCCTGGGATCCCTCGGGACTAGCCTGTGAAACACCCTTTGGTTTTTCACACAGTCCTCTGACTGTTTTGTTGCCTTTATTCAACTCTGCAACTTCCTTCATGTGGACCTGCTTTCCAGCCTTATCCTTCCAGATGTTGCCCGCTCCTGCTAAATACGAACCATCTCAAAACCATACGGAGCATTTCCCTCTGGATTCGGCCAGCTTCTGCAATATCCAACGTATTATCCTACAATCTTACGGTGCATTGTGGATTTCAGGGATTTTTCTGCCGCATTGGCTTTTTCCCCATGCTGAGCTATACCTGAGGGGAACCCCTTTGCTTCAGCTGGTCTCTTAAGCAGGGCATAAGTCATAGAAGATACAGTCATGATTTTAGAATCCCTAATCCTCCAAGAGTACGAGGTCTTGTTCCTAAATTTAGAGAGTTGTAACACCTTTGTCTTCTCAGAGTTAACTTTCAATGAATGGGCTTCAACATAACTGACAGTGTTTATCAGGTATTGGAGTCTGACTGCGGTGCAGTCAAATAAGCATATGCCAGGGAGTGCAGTCTCAGATTACCTCATTTGGTTGAAACCACAACTGCAGATTTTGGATGGTCATCAATATCTGCAAGATATAAATTAAAAAGGCAAGGGGCCAGCACACATACCTGTTGAACTCCACACATAGGGCCTGATCACGACTTTGTCGGTAACGCTGGCGGTATTACCGCCGGTGGTATTAGCCCTACCGCCGAACTCCCCGGCGCTAATAGCGCCGGATGACAAGTTTGGCGGTAATGTAATTCCCCATTCCCCATTGAGCCCATTCGGGAATGCCCCATACCCCATTGGGCTCAATGGGGAAAATGTGCGCTCTTACCGCCGGTGGATTTGCCGCCGGCGGTAATAGCACAAATTTTCGGCGGATTTCCCCTCAGCTCAGAGCTGGGGCGAAATCCGCCGAAGTTCTGATTTGGCGGACCCTTAAATCCAGCGGTAACAGCGTGACCTCCGGATTTAAGGGTTACCGAAAAAGTCGTGATCAGGCCCATAGTCTGAATGGATCTTGAAAGTCCACCTGAGTTGTTCAATCGTACTTGTATACAAGTGTTAGAATACAACCCTACAATGAGCCTGAGAAGACCAGAGGGAATGCCCTAATTCTGGAGCTTGAATTAGAGCTTATTTCAATCAACTGCATTGAATGCCGAGTTTAGGTCAAGAGATGCAACAAATATGGACTGATACTTCCCTCCCCATGCTAAGTGTATCAAGTCATTTAACGGGGTTCTGAGGTGGCACCTAAAACCAGTTTGCCATTTTCCCAAGATTTCATTTTCAGAAATCCAAGATTCCAATGTGAGAGAAGAATTGAGGCAAATATCTTACTTTCAGCATCTTGGATTGTAATAATTGGGCGATAATTAAGTGGACAAGATCTATCACCTCTTTTATAGATTCGAATGATAAAGGCAGACGACCAAAGAGGAAGGAAGTCTCCTGTGATTATTATGCTCTGATAGCGTTGACAGAACTTGGTCCAAAGATTGGGATAATTCTTATAAAAAAATTGAAAAGCCCACTGCAGGCTGGAGCACGAGAAGAACTTTGTTTTAATAGTGTACATCGTACCACTTCAAAACCAAAGTGTTCATAATTAATATGTGGGGTACCATCAAAAGAAAAGTACAAGATGCAAGACTCGTAAAGATACTTAGAAGAAAACAGGTCTGTAAAGTGGGCAACCAAAGCCTGTTCGGTAACTGCGTTTGTATGGAAGATTGTGTTAACTCCAAATTGTTCATCAGTTTCCAAAAAGCCCTATAGTTCTTGAGGGGAACAGTATATGGGGAAGTCGGAATCTTAATGCTCTGACTTCATCTGGACCAACCATTGACCCCTCTATAATCCATCTTTGATGATCTATTCAATACCCAGAATAAACCCAATAAAGTGGCATGATGCCTACCCCCGGGCATCCGGACCAAGCCCATCAGCTCCGGGAGCAGGCATCTAGACATTTAATAAAACCTCAGCAGCCCTGGCTAGGGGCTATCTGGGTTCAGTCCTGGCACCTTAGGCGCCAGGCTCATAGCAGGAATCAGTACTGGCGCCTAAGGCGCCAGGCTCATAGTCATTACTTACCTCAGGCAGAGCATGCTGCAAATGACTCCAATCCAACATGAAGCCTGAAAGGTACTATTTTTCTACAGGGACTATTTACTCGGGTGTTGCTCTAGGGACTTCTTACCTGGGACTAGTTTTGAGGCTATTTAAACCACACCCGACCAGCAACACACGCTTTGCGTTATTCTGCATCCAGCAGCGTAACACTCACCGTGCCTGCAGCCTGCATCCAGTCTTCTGCCACGCCCGCCTCGAATCCAGAGCTCCTAAAACAAAGAGGAAAGAAAGGGACGAGGTTAGAAAACAAACTTATTTCTATTCCACACCTGATTCTGGATCCATCTTGTCTGTGGACCTGTAAAGAACATCATTTCTGCACGCGCCGCACCTCCGGCTGCAGCGCCGCGCCATACTCACCAGTCTTCACAGTCTCATTCGGGTCGGCGCTGCCTCCACCATTTCTTCGCCGAACTTCGGCACCTAGGAGACAAAAGAAAACCACAAGGTGAGCCGAGGGAACCAACAAATATAATTCTTACCACCATAGACTTACCTGATTTACCACCGGAGGCATCCTTTTGTGACTCTCCATATTTTCACGTGCCGCGTCTGTAAAGAGAGACAAAACAACACGTTTTCCTCGTGCAACATTTACCGGACAGCGCCGGGTAATACAGACTCTTACCTGAGCGCCGCCAGCTGCCACAAGAGCATCTTTTCACGAGCCAGCTGCAAGACAAGAAAGGAAGGGGGGAACAAGAGTGAACATCGGACATATTGAACTCTATGAACTTAATACTTACTGGTCCTCAACAGGAACCTCAGAGTCAATACTCTCCGGAACTCTCCCGAGCCTTCAAACCAGTGAAGTAACTGGAATCGACGCGCCCCTGCAAATCCACGCAGGGTGGAGAGCTCATCTTTCAAAATTATAAGGAGAATATTTCTACGGGTTAAGCAGACAAGAATAGGAGGGCAGATCCAGTCAGTCATCGCTGCACTACGCATCACGTGGGTGGAGACCGCAGCTGTCCGGGTCCGACCGACGCCCCTGTGGGAGCCAGGTGAGCGTAACAAGATGCGAAGCCTATCTACAAATCCCCACCCGGGCGTTATGGAAACCTCAGAAACCGACCAACTAGCCCTATTGTTAGGGGAAGATAGGGCAGAAGTGCACTCCGCGCGCCAAGAGACTAATGCCCTCAGGAGAGAACTGATTGTGTCAAAGGAGCGCACTGATGATCTTGCTAGACAATTACTGCAAAACCAAGCTGGGCAAACACCATTACCTGGACTCGGGGGGAATCCAACTCCTGTTTCATCGAGCAATCCTGTGCAAAAGCATTCCTTTAGCTCCACCCGAACGTTTTGCTGGGGACCCAAAAAAGTTTGCCGTGTTTATGAACCAATGCCGCTTGCACTTTTTATGCAGACCTGGAGCTTTTCTGAACGACCAAACCAAAGTAGCCTTTGTACTATCATATCTTAGTGGCAGCGCAGCGGATTGGTCAATTCCATTAGTTAACCAGGATGACCCTCTTCTTCGGGATTTTCAAGGTTTTCAATTGAGCATGGAAAGACTATTTGCCAGACATTCACAGGGACAGGCCCTGGATAACGAACTTTTATCATTACGACAAGGTAACCAGGATCTACTAACCTATATCGCCACTTTCAATAGGTTAGTGGTGGAAACCGGATGGCCAGAGGTAAAACGAATTATATTATTTCATCGTGGAGTTTGGGGTGAACTCAAAGACGTTTTGGCCCAAGTTGTGAACCCACCTCAGGATTGTGCAGAATATAAAGACTTAGTGGTCCAGTTAGACCACCGACTTCAGAATAGAAAGGCTGATCGAGCTAAGTTCGAGAATCGGGTATTGGTTAAACCCAATGTTACCCTCAAAGGAACAGATGTATCAGAACCGATGCAGATCGGGTGGGTCAAGGGACTCTTAACTCAAAAGGAAAGAGAAAGAAGACGGCAGATGCAATTGTGTCTGTACTGTGGGGCTACAGGACATTTTCTACGGGATTGCCCTATAAAAACATCTAAAAAAGTAGTCGGAGTTGCTTATAAAAATCAAACAGAGCCTGATTCGGGAAACAAACATGCCCGACAAGTGTAGAGGTCCGCTTGCCGAGCTTGAAGAAGGATACTCAGACCTCGCACTTCATCATACCAATGGTCCTTATAGATCCAAGGCAGCTATCACGTATGCACGCAGTGAGGGCATACATTGATAGCGGGGCCATAGGAAACTATGTGGACTACGAGTTGGCTTCTAGGATGAATCTATCTCTCTGCAAAAAGACCACTTCTGATGTCATCACCACAGTCGATGGAACTGAAATTGCCTCTGGGCCTGTAACTCATTCCACCGCAGAGATGACACTATTCGGTCAGGATGGGCATTGAGAGACTATTATGTTTGATTTAATCAAAGCCCCGCAGTTTCAAATAATACTGGGGATATCTTGGTTGGAAACACATAATTCTTGTATTGATTGGCGAGAGAAGAGAATAACCTTCCCGGTTTGTGCACATACTTGTTACCCAAAAAAACCCTTGAACCAAGGCCTGGCCACAGTCGCTACTCCAGTCATGCAGTTAACTCTTGAATATCAAGAATTCCAGGATGTTTTCCAAAAGGAACAGGCAAACACCCTACCACCTCACAGATCATATGATTGTCAAATCGATCTCCTACCCGGTGCACAACCTCCATGTAGTAGGATCTACGCCCTTACGGAACCCGAAAACCTTCACCTACGACAATACTTGGACCAATACCTTGCTAATGGCTTAATTCGTCAATCCAAGTCCCCTGCATCTTCAGCTTTGTTCTTCGTGCCTAAAAAGGAAGGTGACCTCAGAACGTGCATAGACTACCGCGCATTAAATCAGATCACGGTTAAGAACCGATACCCATTGCCTCTGATCCCCGAATTACTAGACTAAGTAAAGGACGCTTGTATCTACACTAAATTAGATCTCCGAGGGGCATATCATCTGGTACGTGTAAAGAAAGGCGACGAATGGAAGACTGCTTTTCGCACTAAGTACGGGTTATTCGAATACCAGGTGATGTCCTTCGGGTTGTGCAATGCACCAGCAGCCTTCCAGTATTTTATGAACGTGTCCTTTGTGAACTCATTGACGTTTGTGTTGTTGTATACATAGACGATGTTCTAGTGTACTCCTCTTCAGAATCAGACCATGTGAAGCACGTTCGTGCAGTCCTTGAGAAACTACGCCAGCACAAGTTATATGCAAAATTGGAAAAATGCGTTTTTCATGCTACGGAAGTTGAATTCCTTGGATTTATCCTGACTCCAAAAGGAGTCCGAATGGACTCTCGAAAGGTGGACGCAATCCTCAAGTGGCCATCACCCAGTTCAGTTAAAGGGGTACAAAGCATGCTCGGATTTGCTAATTTCTACCGCATATTCATTCCGGATTTCTCACATGTTGTACACCCTATCACAGCACTTTTGCGAAAAAACAAACGCTTCTTGTGGACCGGAGAAGCTGAAAAGGCCTTCCAAGAGCTGAAAGTGAAATTCACGTCTGCACCTGTCTTAAAGCATTCACGCCCCGAACTTCCATACATAGTTAAAACTGATGCATCCAGTTTAGCCATGGGAGCTGTCCTGTCCAAGACGGATCCTGAAACCGGTCAACTTCACCCAGTAGCATTTTGGTTCAGAAAATTCTCGGCACCCGAGTTAAACTATGCAGTTACCGATAAGGAATTATTAGCCATCAAATCCGCATTTAAGGCTTGGCGGCATTATCTTTTCGGTGCCAGGTATACCATTACGGTAATCACTGATCACCGGAACTTGCAGTATTTAAAAACAGACAAGGCCCAATCGTCTCGCGTCAACTTGGATGGGCATTGTTCTTTGCCGAGTTCGATTTTGTGATCACTTATCGACCAGGTTGTAAAAATGGCAAGGCAGATGCCTTATCCCGAATAGAGATGGGAGAAGCATATGCGAACCCGGAACCGGTGCCTATAATTTCAGAACAAAGAATTCTTGGCATAACCACTCTACAGACAATAGAGGATATTCAAGTAAAGATCCAACAACTCTTCGATCCAACAGCCCTGCAGGACTGGGTGAAGAAAGGCCCGGACTACTCAGTAATCAATGACCTACCTTATTATCAAGGGTGACTATTTCTACCACACAAGGAACTACAAGAACTAGTCATCTCCAATTATCATGACACCCTGATGGAAGGACACCCAGGTATCGCAAAAACTGAAGCTAAAATTAAGAGACAATTCTGGTGGCCCACCTGGCGAAAAGACGTAAAGTCATTTGTAATGTCTTGTGGCATTTGCGCCCAAAACAAAAGTCAGAAGAAAAAAACAGCTGGCCTCTTACAACCTTTGGATATTCCACCTACACCATGGCACACCTTATTGTTAGACTTTATTACAGATCTACCTCCATGTAATGGATTTAACATCATTCTAGTTATTGTGGATCTTTTTTCCAAGATGGCCCACTTTATTCCTCTAAAGGGATTACCTTCTGCTTCAATTCTGGCCAAGGAGTTCCTCAAAAACATTGTTTGAATACATGGGTTTCCTTCCGTATTGGTCTCTGACTGAGGTAGTCAATTCATTTCACATTTTTGGAAGAAATGTCAACTGGCGCAAATCGACGTGAGGTTATCAACCAGTCACCATCCCCAGACCGATGGTCGGACGGAGAGGACCAACCAGACCCTTGAATAGTACCTACGTTGCATGCTACACCAGACCGAAAGTAATCGGAAAGATATTTTATGGATTTCCGAGTATGCCTACAATAACTCTGTACATTCAGGAACCGGACAAAGCCCCTTTTATACCATATATGGACATCACTCTCGAACCTCAGAACTAGATTCGCCTCAGCATTTAGAAATGCCTGCAGTTAGTCATTTGCATTCTACTATTACACAAGCCTTTAAAGAGGCAACAGAACATTTGAAACAAGCAAAAGAGAAATATAAGAAAAATGCTGATCAACATAGAAGTGAAACTCCACAATACCAGATTGGGGATCAAGTTTGGCTGGCTACAAAACACATACCTCTGAAGGGAACTTGGACTTTTAACCCTAGATATTTGGGAACTTACACTATGAAGGCCATTATCAACCCGGTAGCCGTCAACTTGGAATTACCCTCTAATATGCGCATTCATCCTGTCTTTCATGTTTCACTTTTAAAACCAGTTCAACCAGGAACAAGATTAACCAAACCACCCGACCCCATCTTGATAGATGGAGAACCTGAATTCGAGGTAGAAAATATCCTGGACTCCAAGATGGTTAAATCAAAACTTTTTTATTTAATCGATTGGAAGGGCTACAGACCACAAGAAAGGTCATGGGAACCTAGTGACCACGTCCATGCACCTCAGTTGGTGAAAAGATTGCATCGGAACTTCCCAGACAAACCAGGGCCCAGGGGAAGAACAACTTTAGGAGGGGCCTTGGGGGGGAGTGCTGTCATGATGCCTACCCCCAGGCATCCAGACCAAGCCCATCAGCCCCGGGAGCAGGCATCTAGACATTTAATAAAACCTCAGCAGCCCCGGCTAGGGGCTATCTGGGTTCAGTCCTGGCGCCTTAGGCGCCAGGCTCATAGTAGGAATCAGTCCTGGAGCCTAAGGCGCCAGGCTCATAGTCATTACTTACCTCAGGCAGACCATGCCGCAAATGACTCCAATCCAACATGAAGCCTGAAAGAGACTATTTTTCTACAGGGACTATTTTTTACTCGGGTGTTGTTCTAGGGACTTCTTACCTGGGACTACTTTTGAGGCTATTTAAACCACACCCGACCAGCAACACACGCTTCGCGTTATTCTGCATCCAGCAGCGTAACACTCACTGTGCCTGCAACCTGCATCCAGTCTTCTGCCATGCCCGCCTCGAATCCGGAGCTCCTAAAACAAAGAGGAAAGAAAGGGACGAGGTTAGAAAACAAACTTATTTCTATTCCACACCTGATTCTGGATCCATCTTGTCTCCGTACCTGTAAAGAACATCATTTCTGCACGCGCCACACCTCCAGCTGCAGCGCCGCGCCATACTCACCAGTCTTCACAGCATCCTTCGGGTCGGTGCTGCCTCCACCATTTCTTCGCCGAACTTCGGCACCTAGGAGACAAAAGAAAACCACAAGGTGAGCCGAGGGAACCAACAAATATAATTCTTACCACCATAGACTTACCTGATTTACCACCGGAGGCATCCTTTTGTGACTATTTTCATGTGCCGCATCTGTAAAGAGAGACAAAACAACACGTTTTCCTCGTGTAACATTTACCGGACAGCGCCGGGTAATACAGACTCTTACTTGAGCACCACCAGCTGCCACAAGAGCATCTTTTCACGAGCCAGCTGCAAGACAAGAAAGGAAGGGGGGAACAAGAGTGAACATCGGACATATTGAACTCTATGAACTTAATACTTACTGGTCCTCACCAGGAACCTCAGAGTCAATACTCTCCGGAACTCTCCCGAGCCTTCAAACCAGTGAAGTAACTGGAATCGACGCGCCCCTGCAAATCCACGCAGGATGGAGAGCTCATCTTTCAAGATTATAAGGAGAATATTTCTACGGGTTAAGCAGACAAGATTAGGAGGGCAGATCCAGTCAGTCATCGCTGCATTATGCATTACGTGGGTGGAGACCGCAGCTGTCCGGGTCCGAACGACGCCCCTGTGGGAGCCAGGTGAGCGTAACATAATGTTGAAGTTTGTATTCATGAAGAAAAAGATAATTGGAACATTGGGGACTTCAAATCTCACAATGCCCTAAGTAATGGGACGAGAAAGAGCGACTTAGATATACTAGATTGCAAGGTGCAGACTAGTGGTCCTAATGACCCACACCTAAGCTGAAACTTTGAATATATAAGGGGCCCTTGGGTGCAGACCATTAGAACAGGGAGGTGGAGTAGTTGCTGAGGTCGCTAGTTGCAGTGGAAGAAAAAGGAAACAGATGCTGTAGCCACCACTATCTTTAAAGCAGATGTCGGTCCTGAGAGGGTCACCAAGATTGATGGCCTCAAATGCAGAGGTTGCACAGCGGAAAGTGGTGTTGTAACAAGCTTTCTCACTAGAGTGAGAGGCTCTCATTGTTGCATGCTCTGTCGCAGTGGCTGGTGAGCACCAGAGTGCATTGGGAGCGAGAGAAGCTTCTTTCCCGATCGGCACGGCCCACAGGAAAAAACTAAAGCAGTTTGCCAGGCAGAGAGCAGCAGAGAAGGTACAACGAACTGCGGCAGCGGATCGAGCGGACGCGTGTGCAGACACTGATAAGTTTACAATTTTCGGGTAATCCCGGTACACTCTAATTGACCGCTGGCCATTAATAACATTTTTGAATACCAAACTGATATTAAAAAGTCACATTGGCACAATAAGAACGTTATAAAAAAGACAAGAAAAGAAAGGATATAATCATTACTATCAAAAGCAATATCATTGCCAAGATAAGAGGGGGCAGTACTGAAGCAAGCTAACTATAACTACCATTGTCAAAGTCAAGAGGGGACAATACTTCAAAAAACATATAATCCATATTGGCTAAAATACAAGAGTGGCAGGAGACATGCCCTCCTGGTAGAGAGTATCAAGTAGGAGAGGAGCATAACCTGCATTGCATGTGGCAAATACAACAGTGGAACAAACCGCACCGATGTGTAACTTGTCTTCCCAAAAGAAGATGTGATGTTGTTGAAAGTTAAAGACTTTTCTAAAAGGTTTGAAGTAAACCTCACCACAGAGTCCTTGTAGTTTTAGGAGCTTTTTTTTCCTGGCAGGCAGGCATACCAGGATAGGTACCTTTTAGTGGTAGTCCTGACAGGTTAGTGGGCCAGGAACAAATCATTGAAGTACTGCATTGTGGTTGAAGGTTGTGGAGAAGTGGCAAGCCCACTTAAGTATTTACTAAAATTGTTGTGGAATCATCATGATAAAATATTGTTGTTGATACAGAAGAATTGTGAAAGTATTTTGATTTTCTTAAGGAACAGAAGATGTGTTGAACTTTTGTCTCTAGTTGTGGAGAGACAGACTTTGTTTGGTTTAACCTATGTTGAAGTCCAAGTGAAAGACTTTTGAAGCAAGAAGAACTTTATGATCAGATCTTGCCTACAAACCAGAACTTTATTTTAAACCTTTGATTGAAAATTCTGTTTTGAATCTGGGAAGGGGATCCGACACAGGTTACAAGGGGTTTTATGTTAAGGGTGAACCTATCTGTTATTTCTCTTACATTTGAATTGCCATAGATAACCTTTATGAGTATGTATGTATAGGTGTGAGAGACAGATTCCTTTTATTAGTGTGTTTTGCTTTAGTTTATTTTGATAGGCATGGAAATCCTCTTTAGATTAGGGATAGTGAGGCGTTTGTCGAACCCTTATGATTTAATAAAATGTCTTCTTGTGAACAATAGTTACCAAGTTGTCCGCCTCATATTTCTGACCCCTTACAAAGTATCCCCACGAGATCCATATTCATGTGGGCTCTGCCTTAATGCCAGTAAAATAAAAAAGCCATGCTACATTTCTTAATGTAAAAAGCAAAAACAAAGATGTGATGGCTGGAAGGTTAGAATGAAACTTAACCACTGGCATTGCTCTGGGCAACCCTCCAGACCACCGTTCTTCACCTGCCAAGCCATTACAGAAGGGGAAAGACCATATGCAAATCAAGCTTGGCCCCACCCCAAAAGGGGCAGTCCAGCCTGAACTGCCAGGCCACATCCCTTCTGCACGAGACCACAAGCATCCCCAAACATGTTTCTCCCTTGTTGTGGCTCATCAGTGAGGAGTAGCTTGGGTCTCTAGGCCCAGCAGGCACGGGACCCACGTCTGGGCATACCCATCCCACTCGGGGTGACAAAGCAAAAACAAAGATGTGATGGCTGGAAGGTTTAGAATGAAACTTAACCACTGGCATTGCTCTGGGCAACCATCCAGACCACCGCTCTTTGGCTGCCAAGCCATTACAGAAGGGGAAAGACCATATGCAAATCAAGCTTGGCCGCACCCCAAAAGGGGCAGTCCAGCCCGAACTGCTAGGCCACATCCCTTCTGCACGAGACCACAAGCATCCCCAAACATGTTTCTCCCTTGTTGTGGCTCATCAGTGAGGAGTAGCGTGGGTCTCTAGGCCCAGCAGGCACGGGACCCACATCTCGGCATACCAGTCCCACTCGGGGTGACAAAGCAAGAACAAAGATATGATGGCTGGAAGGTTTAGAATTAAACTGACATGCCATTTTGTACTGCTGTTGGGGAGCAAATAAAACATAATAATAGTTCTTATATGGGATGGGGAGAATCTGTGCCAGCAAGGATAGCGTTGCCTTGCAGGCTGTACAAATGTCCCCACTCCAATATAAGAACACTTATGTTGCCTTTGACCTTTAATGCAGTAATAAAATGCAATGCTGCATAGATCAGCGGGAGCACTTGCTGTTTTAATCTGAGTGTGATCTGCAGATCACATGCCAAATCCTGGCAAGCCCAACTCAGCCATTCATCCTTTAAAAGTTGGTAAATGAGTACCAACTTGATGCAAATATGTTCTCTGTACATCGTTTTGCCATAAACTCTATATAAATAACATAATTACACAAATTCCCCCATATAAGAACACTCATGTTGTATTTTCCGCCTAACGCCAATAACAATGTCATGCTACAGTAAGAAAACATTGTCTTGCACAAATGCCCCCATATAAGAACATTTATATTGCCTTTGACCATAACACCATTAAACTGCCAAACCACAGTAAGGAAACATGCCCTCCACCACGTAAGAAAACACATCATGTTGGCTTTGCCCTTAATGCAAGTAAAACATTCCATGCCAAAATAAGACCCAGCCAGCCCCACTGTAGTAACCTCCCACAATCCCTCCTTCACATAATGATGCTTAAATTGGCTTTTATTTTTGCCCAAAACACCAGTAAAACAAACGCCCTGTTAAAAAATAGTTCTGCTCTAATGACTCCGGGGAAGACCCTGGAGTCTCTGGGTTTTCGCTGCCTGTCCGTACAATCCTCCATCCGATTGGCTGAATCGGGTGGAGGCGTGGGCGGAACCGATAAGAAGGCAGTCTTTAGCAAAATAAATGTAGAATACTGCTTTTGAAAACAGAAAGCACTATTACTGCGTTTCTTTTGCTTAAGCTAGCATTCTTTTTGGCGGGCGGCTAAAACATAAGGCAAACTGGCCCAAAAGAATGAAAGCTTAAGCAAAATAAAGGCGGTAATATTGCTTTCGATCCTAATATTGCTTTCAATCCGATGTCTTTAATGACACCGGATTGAAAGCAGTATTCCGCATTTCTTATTGTTTCAGCTTTCTTTCTTTTTGACCAGTTTGCCAGGGCTCAAGTCGAGGGAACACGGAGGTGGACTGAGTCTACCCACTATTTTCAGAGAGTGGACTCTGCCCCCCCCCCCCACCCCCCCAGCTAAAGTGAATTCATGAATTTAAAAATGCAGGGATAGAACCACTGCAATCAGGTTTGCAGGCTGGATACAAGGTAAGGTGTGTTACCCGGGGCTCAACGGGTTAACGCTCATGAGCCCCCTCCGTTGGAAAGGCGGAGTTTGACTGGGCAAGGGAGTTATGGGGCACGTGCGCAGCAAGGGCCAGTTCCTGCTTGGTTGTAGAAGAATAAAGAAGTTCCTCCTATCTCTCCGTGTGTGCGTCCTTCATTGGGCCTAGATCCCTAGGCAACATTTGGCGACGAGGATTTCTCCCGCACACTGGAGTCCTCCTCCTGCAGCAGTCCGCTCATGGTGGGCAACCCAACGAACCTCCTCCTCCTGCTCCACCTCCGCGCAACACGGCACTCTGCCGCGCCGGACCTCCTCCACCAAAGCTCCGCGGAAGCGATCCCGCCCGCGCCTCCATCCTGTACCCTGCCCGTCGACGCCTGGCCGTAGAAGAGGCCTGAATCGGCAAAAGCGGCGGACCCCTTTTGCCGGGCGCCGGGTGCACGTAGGCTCGTCCTAGGCCCGACTACCTCGCCCCACGCGCCGCCTACGCACGTGCGGGCCTCGTCTCCCAGGCGCCATGAGCACCTCCAACCCTGGGTCCAGCCAGGGCTCTCCTCAACTGCTGCGGGTGGCGAAGTCGATACAACTACATCTGCCCCCGCCGTTCACCATGACTCCTCAAGCCACCAAAGGCCCCAGGTGGACCGACTGGATGGATGATTTTCGTCATTTCGTGAGAGGATCCGGCGACGGGGACTCCCCCAACATGAGAGACATTTTCCTCAACCTGGTAGGGCGGGGAAATCAAAACGGTTGTCAAGGCTATTCCCGCCGCAGACCAAGATACGTTCCCCAAGTTGATTGGTGCTTTGGACAAACTGCTGATCATCGAGGTCAACCGGGACTATGAAAGATATTTGTTCAACCAGTGCACTCAACTCCCGCAAGAGACTGTCGACGAATTCATCACACGTCTACGAGTGAAAGGGGCGAACTGCCAATTTGATGCGTTCTCGCTAGAGGAAGCCATTCGGCTGAGGGTGATCGAAGGGTGCCTCTCCCCCGCACTCAAGAAACAGCTACTCAAAAAACCGCTCACCATGCCCGAGGTCAGCGAACTTGCCCGCATCCATGAGAGAGTGGATGCACAGGCCTCAGCCATGGGACACTCCAACAACCCTAAAGCAGACACGGGGGAACTTGTGGCCGCCATACTGCCCCCCCGTCAAGGCGACAGGGGCCCTCAGCCATACAGACCACCGACAACCTCTTCGACGTCCACCCCGCGTCTACAAAGACAGTGCTACCGCTGCGGGATGTCCTTCCCCCATTTGGGGTCCTGCCCAGCCCTGTCCCAGCGATGTACCAACTGCGGGAGAGAAGGACACTTTCACTCTGTCTGCAGGGAGGGCATACCTTTTCCCCCGATGCGACCCCAGGCGGCCCCCAGAATGCTCTTCCGGCCGCAGCCCCTGCAGTACAGTCAGCCAAGACCATACCAACAGGGCCTCGGGCAGAGGCGCTACGTTCGAGCGATGGATGAATACCAAGCGGCAGGATATGCCCCACCGTATGACCAGGCTGAACAGCCTAGACACTTCACGGACGAATATGACAACCCTCCTGCAGACTACAGGCCTGAGACCCTCTACCAAGAAGACCAGGCGATGGCCTACTACGCACCGCAGGACCAATACGACCACGACGAGTTTGTGAACCTTATACTCGATAACAAAGAGGCCAGGGAGGCCCCGCAAATCCCGCTCAAGATGGGGAACTGCCAATTTCAATTTATGATTGACTCCGGGGCCACAGTGAACATCATGGGTGAACAAGACTATGACCGTATACCGTGCCCACCACAGCTTAATCCGTCCCGTTCCAGAATTTTCCAGTGGGGAGCTGCCACCCCGTTACAGACGGTGGGCCAGTTCACCCAATGCCTTCTCCTGAACGGGCGGCAAGTGGATGCGACCATTCACGTGATACGGTCTCTCGCCAGGAGTCGATGCCTCCTCAGCTACCACACGGCGTCGCATCCGGGGCTGATCGAGATCCACGTGAATGTGGGAGACGTAATCACCGCCGCAGCGGCCAACCCCAGCCCGGGGAACGCTGTAGGATCGATATCTTCTCATCAGACTCAATCGCTTGTCTCACAAGAAGACATCGAGGGTGCCTTCCCCAAGCTATGCGAGGGGCTAGGAAAGCTCCGGGGATCCCCCATCAGGCTCCACATTGACCCCGACGTACGACCAGTGCCGCAACATCCCGGAAGGGTTGGTTTCCATCTTCAGGAGACAGTTTCGGAGGCACTCCGGCAACTGCTCCGCGACGGCATCATCGAACCGGCGACGGGGCCGACGCCGTGGGTGTCCCCCCTTGTGGTGGTACCCAAGGAAGGGGGAAAGATCCGGTTGTGTGTGGACATGAGGGTGGCCAACACGGCGATTCAACGGGAGAGACACCCGGGACCATGTATCGAGGACATGATTGTGCTGCTGAACAGTGCCCAAATGTTCTCCAAACTGGACCTAAATCAGGGATACCATCAGTTGGAGCTCCACCCTGATTCCCGGCCCATAACCACGTTTGCGACACACGATGGGCTCTTCAGATACCGGAGACTGAACTTTGGAATCTCATCGGCCGCTGAGATTTTCCAGGAAGCAATACGCCAGATCATCCGACCTATAAAAGGGGCTCTCAACTACAGCGACGACATTCTCGTCTTTGGATCGTCCAAGGAAGCCCTTGACAGGGCACTACACGACACTTGCGAGGCCCTCCAGAGAGCCGGCCTCACGCTTAACATCTTGAAGTGCTGGTTCAGTAAAACGAAACTCAAGTTCTTTGGACACATCTTCTCCAAGGATGGCATGATGCCTGACCCCGAGAAGGTCGAGACGATCACCAACCTCGGCGAGCCCCGGCAGGTGGCGGACGTCCGCTCGTTCCCAGTGGCGCGGATATTAACCCCAGACACGTGGTTGCATACGCGAGCCGAGCGCTGTCGACGCCTGAACTAGCCTACTCCCAGGCCGAGAAGGAGAGCTTGGCAGCGGTCTGGGCGTGTGAGCACTTCCACAACTTCATAATCGGCAAAAGGTTCACGCTGATCACCGACCACCAGGCACTTCTATCACTGTTCGGGAACCCGCACACCAAGATGCCACAGAGGATTGAGAGGTGGGGCATCCGCCTCCAGGAATACGATTATGACATTGTACACCGCCCGGGGGGCGACCTCAACCCCGCAGACTACCTCTCCCGACACCCCGTAGGAGCCCCGCTCGCACGGAAGGGTGACGTCGCGTATGTGCAGTATGTGGCAGCCCAGGCGCTGCCTCCGGCGCTGTCCCTTGAAAGGGTAGTGGCCGCATCGGCAGCCGACCCGACGACAGCCCTGGCGATTAGCCTCACAACGGCCAGCAAATGGAAAGATCACCACAGAGCCATCCTAGCTCACCCGGGGGTGAACAAACAAGAAATCGAATGGTTAGCCCGTGTACATGGTGAACTTGCGGTGAAGGACAATAATATCCTGCTCAGAGGGTGCAGGATCGTCATCCCCGCCACACTCAGGAGCGAGGTAGTCAGCATAGCGCACGAAGGTCACAGAGGAGCCGAGAACACGAAGAAGCAGCTCAGGTGCCACGTGTGGTTCCCTCTCCTGGATGCAGCTGTTGACGAGTGGGTAAGGAACTGCCACGCCTGTCAGTGCACAGCCCCTGCAGAACGTCCACCCCCACTCCAACATACTCAAATACCCGATCACCCATGGGAACGAGTAGCCATGGATTTCTACGGGCCGACCGAAGCGGGTGACTACATCTTACTCTTCATAGATGAGCACTCAAGGTTCCCGATTGCCAAGGTGGTCAATTCCACGGCGTTCACTCAAGTGGCGGCGACGATAGAAGAGGTCTTTAGCGAGTGGGGGATCCCCAAGTGGGTCAAGTCCGACAACGGACCACCATTCTGTGGACACGAGTTTGGGACACTGGCAGAGCACCTGGGGTTCAGGCACATGAAGATCACACCGCGCCACCCCCAGGCAAATAGAATGGCGGAGCGCTTCATGGCGTCGATCAAGAAGACTATACAGAGGGCACGGCTTGACGCAGTCGATACACACCAAGCGCTATGCCGCCTGTTAAGAGACTACAGGAACACTCCTCATGAGGTCACAAATAAGACGCTCGCCGAGCTCATGTTCCGATATGAGGTGCGAACCCACATCCCGAGAAGTACGGCGCAGGCAGAGCCGGCCGACCATGATCTGCTCCAGAGAGACGCGGCGGCAAAGGAAAACGCGAGGCTCCGTACCGATGCACGGAGAGGAGCGGTGCCGCCGGAGTTCCAGGTAGGAGATGAAGTTCTGGTGCAACAGCCGATAAATAGAAAGACAGACCCGCGGTTTGCTCCAAGCCCCATGAGGATTGTTGCAGTGAAAGGTACGATGGTGACGGCTGAAGACCAGAATAGGACCGTCACTAGAAACTGTCAGCAGTTCAGGCAATACGCAAGAAGAGAAAACACAGAAGGACCTCAGAGGGCACTCTCACCAGAACCAAGGATGCAGAGGGATGATGAGTGGTTTCCCCCGGAAGGAGATCCCGGGGACATGGGCCAGAGTGGAGCGACTGAAGAGGAGCCAGATCTTGGGACTCGAGGTGAGAGGCCGAGACGACTCATAAAGAAGCGGATGAGACTTGTTGAAGAGTGCTGAGTTATTGTTTGGACACAGAGTGTCAAGTTGATGTTTGGACATATTGTCCGGGGGTAGTGTTACCCGGGGCTCAACGAGTTAACGCTCATGAGCCCCCTCCGTTGGAAAGGCGGAGTTTGACTGGGCAAGGGAGTTATGGGGCACGTGCGCAGCAAGGGCCCGTTCCTGCTTGGTTGTAGAAGAATAAAGAAGTTCCTCCTATCTCTCCGTGTGTGCGTCCTTCATTGGGCCTAGATCCCTAGGCAACAAGGTGAAATGTCCAATTTCGCTACGACAAGTTCCAGGGAAAACATTTGCATTGGTTCTTGGAGTTTAAAACAGCCACACATGCTAACGTTTTCAAAGACACTATTTGAAGAAAATATCTCTTGGTTTTGTGTGTGTATTGATTTTATGGAAGGCATATGCCGTTCGTCCTATGCAGTTTGTGTGGTTATGAATAGCCAATTTAATTAAATGTATTGCATTCCACTGTAAAGTGAAGCTTGCACATTTTGACAGGTGGGCGGAGCCGTGTGCAAAGGGCGGAGTGTTGTGTGGCTGTGGGCGGGGCATACATCTCAGGGTTTTTGATTTTCAAATGTAGGCAGGTATGACACACACATGTAATCGCTGCAGTTTGTAGTATTTCCTCTGGGCAACTTCTGTCTGGCTCACTGGCTGATCATCAACTGTACAACGTTCTCCAACCCTAGCTGTAGCTAATTGTTTTTTATCCAGTGATCGA
This sequence comes from Ambystoma mexicanum, assembly GCF_040938575.1. Lineage (NCBI taxonomy): Eukaryota > Metazoa > Chordata > Amphibia > Caudata > Ambystomatidae > Ambystoma > Ambystoma mexicanum. The sequence continues at coordinate 1,191,230,290 of NC_090928.1, forward strand.
AGTAGTTCAGCCTTTGCAGATGCGGTTAGGGTTCATGCTGATACCTAGATGGAAAAGCAGGATTGATTAGGAAGTGTTCCACTGGCTGGGACATGGCCTGAAAGCAACACTCGGACTGGTTGCCGTCGGTATCCCCTCCTGGCCCCACCCAACACTACTGGAATTAAGTTTAGTTGGCTCCATAACCCATGATCTATTTTCAGGCTCCCTTACATTTTGGGGTCATTCGATGTATAAAGATCTGGGGAATTGAATCGGAAGTTGCTTGACACGTTCATTGCCCGCCCCCTGCCGGCCCCCGCCTTATGGAACAGTTACAATTGATTCACTTTCCTCTGGATTAAGTTTGAAAATCAAGATCTTTTTAAAGCTATGCTGGAATCAGCATATGAGCGTTTCGTAAATGGAGGCCTTGTTTTACTTTCATTATCAATTACATATTTAAAGTCCCTGTGAGATCCGATAGTATTGTGTGTTCGTTTAAAAGTTTGCCGACACTTTCTGGAATGCCTTTAGAGCGTCATGACGGTTGTCACGTATTTCTGTTGGGTCGTCGTGATGTTTACACGTAGGACGTCTACGACTGAGGAAGAGAATCACGGAGGAAGGGGCGCTCCATGCTGTGTACGTGCAGGTATGTATTTGTTGTTGTGTAGTTATAACTTATAAGGCGCTTATCCGTTTCGGAAGCGTCTCGAAGCCCCAGGTATAGGTGCCAGTGGCTTTGTTTTTCTTATTTCGATTTTGGTTGCAACTTCAGCGTATCTTTTTGGCTGGTATTAGCCCATCTTCCCCCGCCCCCAAACAGAAGTGATGTATGGCTGCGCCATGCACGCCGGGGAATTTCAGGGCAGGTAGTGTTTTTTCTCCAAATTCGTCTGCCAGCAGCAAGTCGTATTATACGGCATATTTCTTCACCACACGGCTTTCACTGTTAAAACAGCAAAGAGCTCACCCAGTTGGACATTAAATCCCATGTCTGGCCCCAGAGACATCCAAGCCCTCCTGTGCTGGGGGTGATATATGTGGCGCCACTGCATTGAGGGGCTTTTTGGGTGGGTGACGGGTGTAACTACTGCCTTTATGAGGTGAGAAGTTCTGATTTGAACATTGCAGGGAGATGCCTAACTTTATTGCTCAGTGCTGCCCGGCAGTGCATTGAACTGTACTGGTAGAGTTTGTACCACAAGATGTATTTCTTGACCATAGGATGGCTCTGACTGGGTCTGAGATCTGGCATCATATGTCTGGCTGGATCTCGGGACCCGGCCTGCCTCAGCCATGACCATGCTTTCCCAAGCCCCCAGCTTCAACGAGGGAAGTGGGGGTTCGGTAACCTAATCTTTGTGGTGCTCCTTTCTACAGCCGTCGCACTCGTGCATTTCCTGGCTCAGTTTGGTTTCATCTTTCTTGAAAGGGACACCACAGGAATCAATGGGTCAGGAACACCACTCTACTGGGTAAGAAGAGGGTTGGGGAGGGGACATCACGGTTGAATGCAGGCATTCTAGATCCTTGGCACATTATTGTTGTTCAAATGTGCATTCACAAGTTTTCTTGGAGTTTTTTTTTTTTTTGTGTCGGCGCACCACACCAACACTCTGTAATTTGTGTTCCCCTTGCTTTGTATTTCATCACAGGTTATATTTACAAAGATGTTAGGTTTCTCAAACTGGTTAATCACAAATAAATATTTCCATTAGGGCTTTGGGGCACCATGCTACACAAGCGGGCAATATAACCGTTCACAACCGATAAACATTTTGGAGAAGATGTGTATAGGGGGCCCAAGCCAGGTACATTTTTCTTGGGGGATGGGTGGTCGGGTTCAAAAAAGTTTGAAGATCATGGCTGTAGACTATATAGAGTCATTATCTTGTTAGCAAGAAAATGTTTTTTTGTAAAAAAAAATTTAAAGGCTAAAACCTACTTGCTATCTTGCTGGCACTGTTATGTGTTAACATATATTTTGATTGCTAGTTTGGAAGAGCACTTGGACCCTCTCTGGTCCCTAGGGGCCGGTGCATGTGTGGGCTTCAACGGTGGAAGCTTAATGTACTAAACAAACCTTTGCAAATTCCGTGAGTGCTTTTTTTACCTTGTAAAGTGGTCCGTTATCCACGTGCTTGCGGTGCCCTTGTGTGCAATGTTGCTATATGTACAGTGCATATACAACTCGTACACATGGTCGCACCTTTAGTGGGTACGAGTGAAATCATTCCAGTGCTTTACTGTGCAGGAAAGAGTCACACGGGCCCAGCGATAATCAAGATTTGACTAGGTCGTCTGTTTAAGTGCACTGCAGTGTTGGGAAGCCCCTGTGAGATATTGTGTATATAAAGGGCACAGTGTTTATAATTTTCAATAAGTTGCACAGACAGCTGCATGCTGGTGCACTGACGCCCCCACTGGCATATATTTCCCTTGTGTGGGGATTGTTGATGTGTGGCTCGTGGGAAGCGTGTGCGACTTTCGCAGCATTTTTAATATTGCTAAATTCTGAAGTAGGGTGCCAAGTGGCAACGTTTTGTTTGGCTGGCAGGAAGGCTCGCTAAGTTTTGAAGTGTGTAGCAGACCGAGTCGCTCTGTGGTACAGGGTGTGCTGCACACACCGGCAGGTGCAGTGTCCGGCTGGGGATGGTCAAAATACCCTGATGAATGCGCATTTTTATTTCCTGCCTCTGGTGGCACAGGGTGATTTGTGCCTTACTTTAGAAAAGCTACATATTAGTTTTGCTGTTGTGATTCTGCGCACAGAGAATGGTTGCAGATATTGGCCACCCAAGCTCTCATTAAGAAGGCAGAGAAAAGGGCTCCTCTAACAAACCGTGGACAGACCCCTCCCCCCCATCTATTTCTCTTAAGAATGCTTGCGACCTGATCATTGCTTTCACTTAAGCCATTGAACACCAGCTATCTTAAAAATAAAAAAGTGGCTCCCATTAATTGTCCAGCAACTGAATTTGCATTAAAGGAGAGTCTCGACATCCTACTCACCCACCACCCCCGTTCAAGCTGGGGAAGATTGTTCACAGTATGCACACCAGTTTGAGATTTGTGTAATGTGAAAAGTGTACAGGACAGGTACTCTGTTCTCAAGTTTAGTTCAAGGTCAAAGCACCCCTAAAGAGGTTCTGTAAATCTGCCACCCCCCCCCTAAAAAGCAAACTGTCTGGCATTCAAAAACTGTCATTTTCTGTTGTAATTTTATTTATTTATTTGTTGAATGTGTAAAGCGCTCTAGCAGCCCGGAGGCATCGAGACGCTGTTGCAAGAAAGTGTCATAGTTACATGGACCAAATGCTGTGTCCAGGGTTACAGTGAGCGTGTAGCCTTACAATGTAGAAATGGGTGATAACAAAGATTGATTTCACGATGCATTATCATACAATGCAAGGATATTGATATTTTATTTCTATCGCGCTCATACACAAGTGTTTCAGAGCGCGACAAGGCAAGGGGGGGGAGGGAGGACGAAACAATGATCTTACTAGGCCCAGTGACATTGAGCACACGCAAGTGCATGGAGAGGGGAAAAGTACATGGAAGGGGGGGAGAAGTGGAAAGTGCGGAGCAAAGGAGAAACAGATGCATAATAAATAAGGACAACAAACAATGGTAGTGCAGCCTGCAAGTGCTGGGTTTAAGGCAGCAGACAGGGTAGGTCTGATAAGTGCAGGAAGAAAAGAAAAGGGGGTGTGGGGGACTGTATGGGTACAGATACAGACCTCGGTGCAAGGGGTGGCCTGGAGGCAGTGCTGGAGGGTGGCATGGTGGGAGTATGGAGGGTGCCCCGGTCCACAATGCAGAGAGAGAAAGGATCAGCAGGATAGGGGGGGTGAAGGCAGAAGCAAAGTGGAACGTTTTGAGGTGCTTCCGGAACTGTAGATGGGTCTCCTCAAGTTTCAGAGTGGCAGAGAGGCTATTCCAGAGGGTGTCATGATTCCTGCCCCTCATGTCCCCAGCCCTCCAAGATGTCAGGCTGGAGCCAGGCCACAATCACCTACCTGGCCCTCAAGGGCCTCTCCATCCCTCCAAAGATCCACTTGGAGTCAGACTTGGCGCTTGTGGCACCAGACTCACTCACTCCCATAGGATAACATTGGGGATTGGACTTGTAGTGCATTGATGGGGACAAGATGGATGCCCCCACATATTTCGGTTCCCTGAACTGCATGTGCAGTTTAGTCTTTTGGGTGTGGTTCAGCCCAGAGACACCTGGGATACTAAGAGACTATTTAAGCCACGCCCAGGCTGAGAAACATGCTTTGTGTTTTCTGCACCTGCAGCGTGACACTCGCTGTGTTCGGATCGGTCTCCAGTAGGCCTGCATCTTTCTTCTGCGCTCAGCTCCTGCAAGAACAAGAACACCTTTGGGAGCACCCTTACTTTGGAGCGCTTCTGCCTATCATTCATCGCTCCTTCTGTTCTGCGGGCATCTTCGGCGGTGTCATTTCCATCCCAGCACGCCGCTTCCTAAGGAAGAGGGAAAAGAACAGAAAAAAGGCATTAGTACGCATTCAGCAAATCTTCGCTCATTTTTGAAGACTGTACGAGCTTCAAACGCTTACCTGAATCCCAGCCGCTCTGGGGTAACTCTGTCTCCGGAACTTCTCATCCATCTGCAAGAGGGAAAAGACACTCCAGGTTAGTGTAGAAACATCTAGAGGCGCCGCATACCGCACTTACTCGCCACATTTCTTATTCATAACCGGCATCCACGCTGAAAATGTCGCGGCACCTAAAAGACACAGAAAAAGAACTCGGTTCAGTACAAATACGAAAAGGTCGCATCGTGCTCTCACTCACCTTCAGCGCTACTCATCTCAGCAGCACGTCGCCATCCCCTGATGCCGGTCATCATCTAAGGTTGGAAAGGAAAGGAACAAAGTTAGATAACTGTTCAAAAGACTCATTATACTTACCTGTCGGACTCTTGCCAGTGAAGTAACTAGGCAGCAATGAGCCCGATCAATCAACGCACCCCTGCGTTGAAAGCAGGACGGAGAGCACACTTTACAAGAAAACAAGGTGAGCTGTGGATTAAAGGGTTGGACCCTGGGGAAGAAGGGGTTCAAGCACACAGAGACAAAATGGAGTTAAACTGTACCAATCCTGTGTTTCAGGCCCAGTCTCCAGTCGAGTAGACTCCAGGGAAGGGTTTGAGGTCGTAAGAGGTCAGACCAGGCTGAGTGACGTCCCCGTGGATACCAGTTGAGCGTTACAGAGGGAGGCCCCATCCGAAGACAAAGATCTACCACCAGCATGTTTCTTTGAAAAACGACTGATCTCGAGAGAGGTAGAGGGGAGGTATTTGCAGGGGATAGCTGAAGATATTTTGGACCCTGGCCCCAGAAAGCCTTGTGGACAATGTAGAGGGTTTTGAATTTAATCCTTGCATCCTCCACTGGGAGCCAATGGAGAGATTTCAGAATTGGAAAGATACAATCCCCGGGCTTGAGGCCAAGGACCATTCGCGCAGTTCTGTTCTGGATTAGTTGCAGAGGGACGAGAGTAGAGGCAGGTAGATTTAGGAGTCAGTTGCAATAGTCCAACCTAGGGAGAACCAGAGCTTGGGGAGACAGTGAGCTTCTGGGGGAAGGAGAGGAAAGGCACAGTACCTCCTGATCAGGTGTATGTAAAGACTGGTAGGGGGTGTCTGTACTTCAGCTCTCTATATGGTAGAGGAGAGGCACAGAGGACCCCAGCCAAGATTCTCTATAAGGTAGCAATGGACGAACAATCGAGGCCTAGCTTCTCAGGAGGTGATGCGGGCTGGTTCTTAAGTACAGTGTAGTCCCCGAACCCCCACAAAGGAATGTCCACGCACTGTATTACTGAAAACAGTCTTTATATAATGAATATTCAAAGGTATGTACACGATCACAATAACACACTTTGTACTCGGAAGTCAATAATGATAAATATATACAATTCTAAAGTGGTACCACCAATGTTATCAAATCTCATTAAAGTGCATCAACTGTACGGTTAAAATGTCGCACAGATCAATAACGAGGAAACCAGCAATAGAGATAGGCAGGAACGTAAGGTGGTTGAAACAAAAGGCAGAATACTGGCCCCGTACCCTAGACACAGTTCTGTGTGGAGATCCCCCCCCCCCCACCTGGGCAACCTGTAAATAAAGATATAATAACACAAGCCCAGTCCATGTAATCTTCAATAGTCTCACTTCCTATCAGGTTTTACCCCCCAATGTACCTGGTGGAGTAGAGTTCGTCCAACGATGCGTCGACCGATCCTTCTTGAGTGACTCCCTTTAAGACGGGAGCCACGGATCGTCGAGAGGTGTTGAGGAACTCGGCGTTTGGTGTCTGGGAATCAACGGCCCTTCTTGAGTGCCCTTCCTTTAAGGCAGGAGTCACGGGTCGTCGAACGTCCGACGGTGAACAGGGTGAACTACAGCTGGGAAGTAGCAGCTTCGTTCCTAGCTGTGCTTGTCGGCGACAGAGCTTTGGCGTCCTGCAAGGAAGAGGCGTGCGGGGCACCTCGGTGACGATAGTTCGGGATCGCAAAGAGATGATGAAGAACTGTGGCCCAGCAAGGGCGTTGAGTCGTCAATGTCTCTGTGGTCTTTAGGTGGCGGGAAACCCACCGGTGGATGCTCCTCGGTGCGTCGACGGTCAGGCCTTCTCCAGCGAGAGACAAGCGGGCGACTATGCAGACGAGCGTCCAATGATCAATTGAAGTTCTTAGGCAAACGGGAGCAAGGCGACGGCAGTCTTCGACAGTGGCGGACAACAGTCCGGGTGCTTCTCTTTGAGATTCTGCGGCAGTCCCCGTCTCGGGTCGGCAGCCTGTCGTAGGTCTATCTTCCAGGGAGCTTTGGCAAAGATCAGCTGTGCACGATGGTCCCTCGTAGCTCGGGAAGAGGGCGCCTTACCAGGTCCTCTCTGGGTCAGTCCTTGGAGGCACAGCAGCTTTCAGATTGTGAAGGAGAGCAACAGCAATTCTTCGCGTCCAGCAGGGCTTCAAGGTCAAGCGTCAGTTACTCCAGTTACTCGTCGTAGTGGACTTCTGAACACGATTCCTAGCAGTGAGAGGTCCCCAGATATACTGTTCTCCCATTCATTCCGCTGGGTCACACTCAAGCATCCAATCACGACTACGGGCATTCATGAAGGCATGCAGCCAATCGGGCACACAAGGTATTCATGCCATTAACTTCTCTCCAGACACTCGCAACAAGTTATGTGTATTGGGACAAGTACCGAGCCATTCAACACTCCAAGCTGCATTCATACTGGTTTCGGGCAGGGCTGTCTGTCATTGTGTCAACCACCAGATACTAGACACCCACAACACAGAATGCATATTCGTCACACACTCTTCACCAGGGTCCCACCCACAGGAGGTACCCACAACATACATCACCGGGAAGGCTCCAGCTAGTCTGGCCGGGCCTTCACAACAACACCATATATGGCATTTCCACCCAACAGCCAGTCAGGGGGAAGGGACAGAGTCAGGGCTTCCCAGGACTTTGGGAAAACAAGGTAATGGGTAATAGAAAGCAAGGGGCCACAGGGGCCATCTTGTTTTCCATCAGGAATCAACTGATCCCAATGGCAGGGCCGAGGTATCCCAAAATGGAGCATACTCCGCGCACCTGTCAAATTCAGCATGGAGCTGCGACCAGCCCATACCCCGCTCTGTGTACCACCCACAGGTGTCCAAAAACATACACTTGGGGCACAGGGTTGTACCCCCACCCATGGGTGCCATAAGGTTATCCCACAGGTCCGTTCACCAAACCAAAAGAAAGAGAGCTGCACCGCCAGGAGTCCGACATGAACTCCTGCGCGGAAAACACGACAGAACGCACGATAAAAAGCAGTAAAGGACAAGGATACGGAGGCCCTGTCCCTCCGATGCATTTCCAGCATCACAGTGTAGTAGGAAGCTTTGATATCTCAAACAAGTCAGAGATGTGGGCAGAGAAGGAAAGTGTGGCGTCAAAGATCACCCTGAAGTTCTTAGCCTTGCAGGTGGGGGTAGGAGGAGGGCTAAGGGAGGCCGGCCAGAGACTGAGGAGAAAGGCGGGTGAAGGTGTGCTCATAAGAGGATCTCAGTCTTGCTGGCATTCAGAAGAGGTTCGTTGGCGGCACACCAATCTTGAATAGCAGTTAGGCAATCGGAGATGTGAGAAGGAGAGGAGGTGGCCGAGGGCAGCCTGAAAATGAGTTGTCGTCAGCACAGCACTGGAAATTGGAGCAGAAAATGGCAATGCAGTGGGCAAGATTTGCCAGGTATTGGTTAAAAAGCCAGGGCGAGAGGTTAGACCTGGGGAGCACTACAGATGGGGAGGGCGATAGATGATATGAAGGACCCACGTTGGACCTGCGAGGGTCGATCAGAGAGGAAGGAGGTCTGCCAGGCCAGAGCCTAATTGGTGATTATCACGGGCACGGTTCAGCAGTATTGTATGGTTGACTGTGTCGAAGGCAGAAGAGAGATCGAGTAGGATGAGAACAGAGAGAATGTTGGAATCAAGGTTGGAGAGCAGATCTTCATGGATGTTCACAAGAGCAGTTTCCGTGCTTCTGGCAGCTCTGAAGCCAGACTGGTGGTCATGGAGATAGCTTGACCTTCATTCCGACTCTGTTGGCTGAGAGATGGCCAGATTTTCCAGGAGTTTCCCCAAAAAAGGAGTAATGAAAATGTGGCGATAGTTAGCCGGACAAGAAGGGTCAGCTGTGGGTTTCTTGAGAAGAAGATGCACAAGGGAGTGGTTGGGAGGGGTAGGATCCTGAGGCAAAGGAGTTGTTGCATAAATCGGCAAGGGTTGGAGCGAGGGTATCAACGTGGTCCTTGATGGTTTCAGAGGAATGGGGATTAACCTATTTTGACTAGGCTTTCATAGATCGGACTTGTCTAGTGACCTCATCGGGGTAGGAAAGAGGGAAGGAAGAGAACGAGGGTGGTGGGGTGAAAGTGGGTCAGCATACAAAGACCAGAGGGGTCGAGGGAGGGGAGCAGAGGGTGGACAGGATGTCCTGGGTTTTTCAGATAAAGTGAGGTGAGGGCAATACAAAGAGCCTGGGAGGCAACAGGAGTGGCAGAGACTGCAGCAGGGTTGGCCAGCTCCTTGCAGATTTTAAAGAGTTTGGCTGAGTTGTTAGATGCCGCAGAGAGACAGGCTGGGATGTGGGCTCTCTTCTTGGTGAGGACAGAGTCAGTATTGCCTTTGGAGCAGGCGACAGGCCAGTTTGTCAGAGGATGGACAAGAAGCCCTCCATTTCCTCTCATCCGTCCTACACTTAGGTTTAAGTGTAGCTAGGTCGGAGTCATAGCAGGAATTGCACTTGGCTTTGGACTTCAAATGGATCCTCATGACAGGGGCAAGAGCATCAAGAGTATCAGGGGGTTGCACAGCACAGAATGAGTAGAAGCATATGGCCGGCTAAAGGCTGGGTAGCCGGTCAGGGCCATGTTAAACAAACAGCAGAGTTTTTATAGATTTCCAGAAAGCTATGTGGAATTCAATGCTTCTGAGGTGTGGTGGTAGGGAGTTCCACTGGGTCACGGCCATGAAAGGGAAGCTGGAGCCTCCCGTGCGAATCTTCAGTGTCCTAGGAATGGTGATTCGGTTTGTGTAGGCAGTTCTGGTGGGTCTGCTTGTGACTGGTTTGGTGATTCTCTGTGAAAGGTAAAGGGGGCCGTGTTATGGTTGATGGCGAGAGTTTTAAAGTTGATGCACTCTTTGAGGGGGAGCCAATGAACTAGTCTCCTGGTTGCTGAGATGTGGTTCCTTTTGGAGATGCCGGTGGCAGCCCTAAGGGCATTATTCTGGACAGTGTGGAGTTTACAGATGTTTTTTGCTGAAGTGCCTGGTAGGAGGGAGTTAAAATAATCAAGCTGAGACCCAATTATTGCTCTCGCTATAGTTGGGCAGTTCTGCTCTGATGGGAAGGGTCTTGCTGCTTTGAGCAGTTTAGAGTGATAGGTCAAGGCCATAGCATCTGCTGCAGCCTATCTGTTAATTGAGAGGTTGGAGTCTAGGTAGACTCCCATGGTTTTGACAGCTTGGGAGACGGGGATTTGGGTGTTGTCGATTGCAAAGGACCTATACTGTTTGTCGAGTTTCTTTAGGGTTGCTTGGGAACCAATTAGAAGTAACCTGTTTTTTTCGCCATTCAGAAATAGCCAGTTTTCTGCCATCCAAGTTTGGATAGTGGAGAAAATGGAGTTGAGGGTTACCATGTCTAACTCGTCTCCTTTGAGGGGGTGAGGACCCGCGTGTCATCAGCATAGTTAGTATATGTGATGGCCAGCGCATCCAGGAGATTGACCAGTGGCCTTGTAAACTGGTTGTGAAGGGTGGGTGATATGCATGAGCCCTGTGGGACGCTGCATTTGATGAGGCTCGGGTGGGCGCATGCTTGGTCAGAAAATACTTTCATAACTCTTTCCTGGAGCAAGGAGGTGATCCACGCTATGGTCTTTGGGGTGAAGTTTGCAGCGGAAGAGAGATGGTGGCAGAGGGTTTTGTGGTCCACCAAATCAAAAGCCGCTGACATGTCAAGGAGCATAAGGAGGGCTGGTTTGTCTGAGTCTCTGAAATCATCCATTTGGTTTTTGAGGTCTAATAGTGCGTTCTTGGTGCCGTGACCCGGATGGAAACCTGACTGCCGGAGACCGAGAATATTATTTTTTCACTGCTGGAAGTTATGGATGCTCTGCCCATGGGGAGGCTGTTGTATTGCTTTTATGCCATTTATTTTAAATAACATATAGAGGGCTTGTTTACCCCGTTTTCCATTGCCTTTTCTGTTCACACTAGGGCTGGTTGTGCCAGCCTTTGGGGACAGTGTTCTAATTCCCTCCATGACTCATGCTCTCCTCCATCTACGTTTAGTTTAAGTTCAACACTTGGGAAATAGCTACATGATTTAATATATACAAATGTAAGTTTCAGGGACTCTGATTATTGAATGTCCTTGTTATACTTATGTAACATTCTCTATATAGTCTGATGAGATTCCCGGTGGGTTTTTATAGCCCCTTCAATGCTGTTTGTTTTTTCTAACTATTTCACCTCAGCAGTTAAATGAAGATAGTTTGACTGTAAACATTAGTGAATGCTAGGGCTAGTGGTCGCTGTCATTATTTTTCAAAATATATTTTTTGATCATTGTTTATGATGATCTGTAGTGAACGCTTTTTCTGGTGATGGTTGGGTTTTGTTTTTTTTGTCTCTAATGATGGGACCAGTTCATTCTCATTAGATGTTGTGAAGCTTGGAACTATTTTCTTGCTTTTCTAGATTTTTCAGCAGCCTTGTGTATCATAGGACTGGCACGGTAGCTTCTGACCTGGGCGTGAAAGGAATGCTGTTATTGCTTTACTATTTGAAAGTGTGAGGTCACTTTATTCCCTTAAGGCAGTGGTTTTGAAGCCTTTTCATGCTGACCCACCCCTCATTGACTAAAATATAGTTTCCCCACCCAACCCCCCCCCACAAATGCTTATATTTTCTATTTAAAAATGTCACCATAATCCTTCAAGCCCCCCCACTGCCGGGCATCCTTCAGGCTTCCCAGTTTGAAGGCCACTGCCTTAAGGCACCCTAGCTGCTCAGCATACAGATGACCCCTTTTTGTGGGTGGGGTGATTCCTTCCCTTCCCCCTTTCTAGTTCCACACAATGACTTTTCCACTGATCGGTCTAATCGCTTTCAAACCGTCGCCAAGTAGGGACTAAATGCTGCTCCTAGCTGCCCCTCTCTGGCTTTAATGCTGTTGCTGCTCCAATGCCCCACATGAATAGGTCCATCCATGCCTTCCTCAGATAGGTGCACCCGACCCTCTGAATAATAAGCTATCTACATGTATCGGTCAGTGGCGCATGTGTGAGTATACCATGCCCCTGAAAAATTTACCCTTGGCTTGGTTTACTTTTTTGCAAGATTTTTCCACTGCTCATGAACACTGCAATAACTCACCAGTAGTGCATAATTTATGGCACAGTATCAATGCTTATGGTGGTGGGGGGAGACTTCTGACCCTTCTGGAGGATAGAGCCTGGCTCATAATAGCAGAGGCGATTTACTTTTTGTCCCCCCAAACCCTCAATTAAAGATCACTTTGGTTATGGGTTCTGTCCCTGCATACCCTCCTTTTTCCGGTCTCTATCATTTCCTGTACATGTTGCTGTCTGTAAGCTGGGACTCTCTATGGTTGATATTTACATTATGAAACTGAAACAGGTGCTGATCTTTTAAAGGACAAACAAAAGTTACTGCTGCATTTTAGGTACAAGAGCTCTGCAGTTGAGAACGTATTGCCTCTCCAGAACAACCACCTCTAATTTTATTCGCGAGCAGGTGCAACTAGTTAAAGCCACAAGGGGTGAAGTCTAGGAGGAAGTTACCTAGAACCCGCTTCACTCACAAATCGGGACACATCGGGCAGGAAAATCCATTGCAGGCCCACTATAAATTAATAGTTTTGGGTACAGACACGATTCGCAAATACTTGGAGCATACTAAATTTACTTTTTTTATTTCTTCTTTTTAGGCAATAACTCTTTAATGTGCTTTTCCTTGATTGCAACAATTCTATGTGTATTTGAAAGGATGGGGAATTTGATCCTTTAGCAATTCCTGGTGAAGTTAATTGTAAATGGCCGAGTGAGGGCCTTGATGAAAGTAGGAGAGAAATACGTGAAGAAAAGGATTTCAAGGCAGTAGTACTTTTCTAGTCAGCAGGTAAGCAGAAATGTGTTTTTATTGTTGTTGTACATAAATTAGATTTTTGGGGGAGTAGGGTACATCTGGCGTCCCTACGCTGAGTCATTCCCTATTTTTTCCACACAAACACATGAGTGCTGCACAATGCACACCACTCTTTAACAGCATCTCTTTCCTCTAGAGTAACTCTCTAAAGTATAGATGGTCTACATGATTTCTCTAATGTTATTGGCAAAGCGCTATGGGCTGAATGCCCTCGGGGACTGTAGTCCAGGTTAGAGTATGCGTGCATCTAGACTGAGTTGTGGGTAGCTGCATGGGGTGGGAGGGAGAGGTGACATGGAGCACAAGAATAAGGAAAAAACCAAGTGGACGGATAGGATAGGGCTTAGGGGGAGTCACTTATAGTGTACAGCTCAAGCAAAACGTTTGTTGTATTGATAGTCAAATTTTGAAGTTTCAACTTGCCTTTTTCATACCCGCAGCCAAGAATCCGTGTATTGACACAGAAAACATTTGATGAAATAATGAAAACCTATAGTGATGCAGAAGGACTAAATGAGGCTTTTAAAAAGCAAGGCAGAGGAGAAAAGCAGCTACTGGTAGAACCTGGGAAGCGCTGGAAAACTGAACTACGAGAAGATGCAGTGAAAGAAACAAGAGAATTATATTGTAAAAGTTGATGGGTGGAAACTGACTATTCCGAAATGTATCAATGGCTGTTCACAAAAGCTGGAAAGTCTTTTGGCAGGGATGGCTAGTGTTCTTTATTCCTCCTACATTCCTTCCTCAGAAACTGCCTCTGTTACTTCACCTCGACAATAGAAAGACATATCACTAAATTGGCAGATGTCTCTGTGTAATGTTGCAGTTCCCAAAGATGTAGCAGTGCAACAACTACAAAATATTGGACTATAAGGTGACGGTCAATTGTCTGCTACAAATGTTTTGTCGGACAGATCTAATTTGACAAGCTGAATGCTCAACAGGTCTTCTCACCAGTGTGTCCTTGTTACAGTATGACGGTCATGCCTGTTTGGACATTGAAGTGACACCTAAACGTTCCCGCACACTTGCTCAATTATTCAGATTACGGTCTTTAAAAACAATGGAATTGGAACATCCCCACAACCGAGTTTGGTTTCTACGTCAGCCCCTGCTATTAATTGACAATGTAATTGTTGCTCACATGCTGCTATGTGAAACAGAAGATGCAAGTGCTCTTTTGTGTAGAACTATATAGTTGATCTGGTGAATTTGTAGGTTGGTGCCAACTTGTAAATGGTACATGCTTTTGGTTTCTGATGGGAGTCAGCTAGTGTTTTCTTGGGTTTGGGGAATGGTCAAACTAATTGCTAGTTGCTCATAATGATATTTGGTGAAGTGATCGGTAGTCTGTCATGCAGGTAGACCTTTAATGGAGTCTGTTTAGGTCACTGAGTGTGTATTGTAGTGCAGTGATTTGTAATTGTGGGAGTTTATTGGGTGTGATGCTGTGTTAGCTAGAGGTGCGAATTAAAATGAGGGAGTTTACATGTTGGTTCGTTACAGTGTGTGGTGAATTTGTAGTTTTGTATACTAAATCACAGACTTAGTTGATGACATTTGAGTGATCTAGCAAAGATGGAAAGTGACGGCTGCAAATTCCCTTGAAGTTTTCCAGTACACTATCCTTAAGTCTAACTAGAATCACCCTATGATAATTCCACCCGCCTTACAAACAAGGAATCTAAAGCCTTTTCCTAAATCGTTTGGAAGCAACATGAAATGACGACTCCTGAGTTGTCTACAATAATTGTTCACAATGCCAAACCCATCCTAAAGTTGTCACAGGGTCATCCTGGAGTAATCCCCCCACCCATCCTGGTGTCCCTCTGGAGCAATCTTCCCCCCACTGCCACACATCCTGAAGTTGTGATGGGGTCATTGGGGGTGGGGGGGTCAGAGGGATACATTTATCCATATCCTGTGGGGGATGCCCCCAGATCCGACGATACTGGCAGCAATGCTGCGATAAATTAGCGGGAGTGCTGGGACGAAAGGTACCAATGGACCCCAAGATGAAGTTAGGAATTGGTGAGGAAGGAACTACTAATCGCTATGAGAGACTTTTTCTGTCCACAACGAGTCTGATCAAACAAAACATTGCTAAACTGTGGCCATCCCAGGAGGGTCCTCTTTTTGTACAATGGGTTGCTGATGGAAACATGTGCGTAGCTATGGAACAATGTATATATGCGTGAAGAGAATGCCCCAAAAAAAGGCAGGGAAGATCTGGCGTAAATCGGAAGAGGAGAGTTGAGAGGTATGCCAGGTTTGATAATCTGAACAATGGGTCGGGAAGTGGGTAGTTGCTGGGATCTGAGAGACCGAAGTGTTGATATTACTGATATGTGACATCATGTGAATGGTTGGAATGATTCATTGCTATAAAATCAATAAAGTGTTATATTAAAAAATATATATATCCATGTTAACCAGGTCATCCAGCTCTTTCTCGACCATTGCCCGAAGATGAAAAGAAACCCGCCTCTTTTTAACACCACAGGCTGTACTGTTGGATCAATTTGCAGGCGAACTGGGTCACCCATGGCTCTTCCTATGCCTGAGAACACACTGGCATATCTGGACAACAGGGACTGAATGTTGTTGGGATGGGGGCAGCCCCGACACACCCCGTGAGGCGAGATGCATTCAAAGCACTAGGATAGGCTAGGAGGTGGGGGCTGGACTGTGAGGGGACCACCTCCCATTACAAAAGGACCCCACTGCAACATAATCGACCCACATATTGTAGCATAGGGCGCGAGCAACATTGCTACTTTGCATATGTATTTGTTACCATATGTAGAAGGGAAGGCCTGCGCGACAAATGCAGCATTTTATGCACTAGCCCAAATTTGCGAGACAAGGGAAATCTCCAGCCATGCCCAAGCTCCGAGGACAGCCCACACGCCCTAACCGCCACAACGCCTATTCATTGTTCTTACAGTGTTGGAAAGATGTGTTTTTTACTTACAAGGAATGTGCCCTACTAGGCCGTGATCAGACTGGTGCCTGGTGTGCATGTTATCTCACACTGGCCAAAGCAGGACCTGGCTCATCCCCAGTCGACCACGAGTGATCGCCCATATAACTGACTGAACCATAAGATCCCGGAATGCCATGGCACCAGGTGCCCTTTGACCACTAACACCAAAGTAACAAGTCCTGAAATGTTCCAAGAGGACAGACTGGGCACATCGTTAAGCGACAATCATGTGATTTTTATCACGTGGTGCTGGGAGGGATACATTATAATTCAAAATGAGGGTGGAGACCTTGGAGCCGGATGGTTCGGAAGGCAATGAGTGAAATGTGTGGGTGAAGGTTAGAGTCCCCCTGCGCCCCCAGAACCTCCTTTGTGCCTGTCTTAAGGCCTGCCGGGTGCACAGTAGAACGATAAAGTAGTTGTATATTAGGAGTATAATTCATTTCGTTCTTTGACCTTTGAAGTGATGATCACCAAAGCACCCACGTGATGGAGGACTGTGCTGGAATCAATGGTCTGGCATCTCTTATGGAGCAGGTGGATTATGTATAGGCGCACACCAACCAGCCACGCAGGTTTTTACTATTACTTGCTGTGTCATCTATGACAATGATTTCCTTCTTCTGCTTGTACTACTGTTCGGCAGAATGTTCTTAACAGCAAAGTTCTTTGCTGTTGCTCTCATCTGCGTGTGAGATTAAAACTTGTTATCCTTACAAGATCGACTTGGGCCTTTCTTCCCTAGGGGGTTGTATTCCCTCTGGTGTGTGCATTTAGAAGCCTGCCTTCAATGGCTTGGACATGGACTCCAAAGCCAAAGTTTACGATACGCAAAGCTTCAGCCGCAGCGCACCCCAGAAGTGTGTAACTTTACTCACTTTAGTAATGAAGAATCTTGCCTTGATAGTCGTGTCCTCATGGCGAACCTGTTTGACGAATACGCCTTTCAGCAGTAGTGGCATGTCTAACGCAAAAGTTTATATCCGCACCCAAGTATTTTCTAGGGGGGGGGGTGCATTTGTTAGACTGTGGTAATGGTCATCCACCATGACACTGGCCGATGCTCCAGTGTCAACTAATGCCGGTATTTGCGAGGTGCATGCAACAATTGTACATCTTGGCTGTCGTCGTCCTGAGGCTCTTATCACTGATACGTTGGGTATAAGGTATACATCTTCCTCGTCCGTTTCTTCTTTGGTCTGTTCTTTATTTGGGGGTTTCTGGTCTGGTCTGCCATTGCCACCTTCCATGTCTGTCTTTGAGATTATTGTTTTGATCCCGACGGTCCTCGCACGTGAGTTGATGGTGCAGGTGCACGGCAGACTGGCAAAAGGGTTTGCTACGCTACATAATCCGCAGGTGTGGCCCTTTGCTGGGCAGTGAGGTAGGTCATAGCCACAGTTGGGGCTCGGTGTTACTTCTGCTCCGTGTTGATCCTCCTTGCCCCATGGTGGATGCCTGTCCGTCATGCGAAACTGCTGTCTGCCTATGGCACAGGCCTCTTCCAACTTCATGGATTTCATGGCGGCACACATCTTCTCTGGTCTCACGTGCCTTTTGTGGGAGCACCCGAGTTCAAGGATGTGCACCAATGTTCTACCTGGTTCCCGTAAAATTTGTCGTCTTAGTTTGACGATCAACCATTGATCAGTTGCTGGCGCATTTTGTGTTCTTGATCTGGCCATGCATGTGTTTTTGCCATCTGCCACTGTCTGCAATGGTATGTGACTCGCCCTCTTTCTCCAGAGCCTTCCTCGTCAATTATCTCTGCACTGAAAGTCTCATCAGTAGGTTGTAGGGTCTCAAAAATGTTGAACCGCAGGGCCGGCTGAATAAAGCATGATTTACTTTTTCAACTCATTGTTGTCTTTGCCCGTGGTGGATGGACATGTCTAGGTGTTTCACCCAGGCAGACCGCCTGGGGCCTAGGACTCACAGGGCTTCGGAAATATCGAATTCCTGTAGCGACGTAAGATACATGGATGAACGATGTACCGTGGTGCCTGCAGGGCCGGCAACAGTGTTGTCCACCGTATTGGGTGCAGGAGCAGGTCTGTTCTCATCCGACGGTAGGGCGCACACGCACTCCCAGTAGGAGCTACAACCCTTCGTGACAGACTGTGAGCTTGTTTGAGCAGGACACTTCATGTAAGCACTGTCACACTGCAACAGATAATGGGCCCAGAAGCATTAATGATGTGGAGCTGCAACCCTTGTTCACTTTATTTTGTGTCTTTGCAATTTTAAATGTTCCCCCTGCCACTGGGCATGGCTTGCCAGCAGATGCTGACTGCTGGGAAGTGATTATTATAGAGCGCGCTGCTCGTGCTTCACTGCTGTCCTAGGGCTCTTTTAAGCGTGCAACACCCTGCCGTTTTGGTTCCTTTTGATTTTTATTTATTTGTTATTCTACACGCAGAACTCTGTGCACTTCCACTGGACTGGAGCTGATGTTCCGGTAACGCTGCCTTGCCGGCGAGCTGGGGCTGGGTATGCACACCAGTGTCATGTTGTCGATCCTGAGCAGAGCCCCAGCGGCTAACAGCGGGCACACGCGGTGAGGCAGATAGTCCTCTGCTCATAATGGAGCGAAAGTGAGCGGATGCGTCGATCATCTCGAGCATATGTGTTCACCCTGAGGCTGTGGTCCTTCTGAATTGGGGGTGCGGTTTGCTTACTACTGCAGACCAGGATAAGGTTTTCGCTTTTATAGGACATTGCACACACATCTAAAATTTTATCAGCCACAATTCAACCAAATACCACTTTCAATCTTCCTCTTCAAAACTGCAAATGCAGCCCCCCCTTCTTAATTAATGGTGTTCCAGTCTTGGTTCTGTACAAATGACCGGCAATAGATACATGTCCACTAACCGTTACAGCTACCCTGCTCCACGAATCTCCAGTGATACCCACTAACCAGGGCTGGCTTGTGGGGACCCATTTTAAAATGTTTGGGGGGCAGGAGGGTGGCTTGCAGTAAACAGTCGGAGGCACTTGGGAGGGTGCTTAAGTATTAATGGATACAAAGGAATGCAGTGAAGATGTTGCTAGCTGATGATGATGATCGTGGGACAGTGTGCTATTTTTTACCGTAAATGCTAAATGTCAGCTGAAAAGCTAGTAATTGCTCTTTGCCAGCAAGTAAGCTGTTAATGCAGACGGAACCAGAGAAAACTGCAAGGAGGTGATCGCTGTGCTACTGGATGCTAGTAAAGTAGGGTGCATGCTACAAAGCCCACTGTACCTTGAGGTGACGTCTGCCAACAAAGGCCCCACTAACGTGTGCAAACTGACAGCAACAGCATCAGTGCTTTCAACCCTTTCAGTTGAAATTGGCCAGATCCTCAGAAGCCCCGGCAGCTGCCTCATATTTGCAGTCTTACTACACCGCAAAACATTTGTCTAAATTCATGACATTAACAGCCTGATTCATGGAATTATTTGCGTGAAAAAACGCAGATTTGCACGCCCTTCTACCCGAAAATCCCCATACTTCAAACAGGGATTTTCAGGCAGAAGGGCGTGCGAAGTTACAGGTGCAAACAATCCTCATGTTTGCCCAGTAATTAGAAAAAGCTATCTACACCTTCTGGCTGGTAATTTTAAGGAACTCATGGTGGCCACAAGAATGACAGATACAAGTGATCACAGTGTAAGGGATGTTCATTAAACAATTCATGCAGGGTGGAAAGCGCCTAATCTAAATCTATGATGGGAGCAAGCGTTGACTAGCAAAAGAAAAATAAGGCAGTCCTAGGACCGTTGAGTCAAATGAAAAGGCCTATACTAAGAAACATATTGGCAAACCTTACAACTAATGCCAAAAGGTGTGTGGGATAGTTTTTAAGAAAAGAAAGAAGCCTTCTCAAATAATGTCAGGATGCGGTAGCCTGGCTCTCCCTTTCCCGCGTTTTGAGCACGGGGTAAAGTGGGATCTCGGAGCACAGTACGTTCTCGAGCTTCCCAGCACAAGATGACAGTTCGTTTTCAGTGTTTTTGAATGTCCAACATGAGAGGATGGGGAAAACGTGTTGAAGGAAGGGGGATACTGCATCTCACCTGTCGGTGTCCAACTCCCTAGGACCCCTCCTCCCCCATCCAGGTGATACTCCCTCACTGATCCACCCCAGGAACTGGATCCAGTAGTGATGGCAGTTTGCTGGCCACCTGGATTACAGATCCCTGGGGACTAGCTAGGGAGATAACTTCAGGTTTATCACATGATTGAAAGAACTAGCTCCTTATCGGGCTCTGTAACATTCAACAACCCCTGCTGATAACTGGTAACCTCTTCATCCATCTTTACTCTTCCATAACAAGTAACTGTTAAAGCTACATACAGCTTATGGATGCCATGCAGATTGATTAAAAAGCCAGCTTCTACAGGCTTTGATGCATTTCCTACATGACATAACATATTTTCCAATGGCCCCTAATGGCATGGAAAGAGAAGAAATTGAGCTGTGTTTTGTCAGAATGATAAAAAGAAATCCCCATGTGACGCTACTTGCAAATTCTCTCCTGCTCTTTCCAGAGCCTCATGCACAATGTTTTTTGGAGCTCACTCCTCTATAGTGCAAGGAAAAAGCATTTGGCTGTTGGAGGTGAACGGGATGCAGTTAGGACTGTATTTGCAACCCTAAAGTCCCCTGGCTCCTAGCACTTATTCAGAGCCGACCACCCCGGTGGTACTTACTTGAGCTTTGCCCTACTGCACATCCCTCCTCCATCCTCTCCTCTCCCTTCCCCTTGCACTTGCCTGATCTGAATGACACAAGTCCTAGTAAGATTGTTTGTTTTGTCCTCCCTTTGTCTCCACTTCCTTGTCTTGTCGCGCCTAGGAACACTTGTGTACAGGCGCGTTATAAATGACTTGTATCATATAAGACCATCTTCTCTGTGATGGTATGTATGCATACATTGGCATATTACATACACACTTAAGATGGTTTGATATGATATTTTATTTATATCCCACTCATACATAAGTGTTTCGGAGCGCGACAAGGCAAGGGAGGGGAACAGGGGAGAACAAAACAACGCTCTTATGAGATCCAGTGACTTTGAGAACATGCAAGTGCATGGGAAGGGAAAAGAGCAATGAAGGGGGAGAAGTGGAAAGTGCGGAATAGAGGAGAAACAGATAAATAATAAATAAATAAGGCGATAAACAGTGCCAGCAAGTGGTAAGTGCTGGGTTTAGCCCACAGGGTATAAATGATAAGTGCAGAAGGAGAGCAGGGTGGGGGAACTGTATGATTACAGATACAGACCCCAGTGAAGGAGGGTGGCAGGGTGAGCAGGTACCTGCACCCGGGGACAGAGGGTGGCCAGGTGCACAGTGCCGAGAGAGAAACCGATCAGCAGGTGAGAAGGGGGGCAAAGGCAGAAGCAAAGAGGAAGGTCTTGAGGTGCTTCCTGAACCGGAGATGGTTCTCAAGTTTTAGAGTGGCAGGGAGGCTGTTCCAAAGGGAGGCCCCAGCCGAGGACAGAGATCTAACCCCCAGCTCGTTTTTTTGAAAAACGACTGACCCTGAGGGAGTTGGAGGTAGAGGAGTGAAGAGCTCGAGAGGTATTTACAGAGGGATAGTTGAAGGTACTTTGGATCCAGGCCCCAGAAAGCCCTGTGGACAATGCAGAGGGTTTTAAATTTTATCCTTGCATGCACTGGAAGCCAGAGAAGAGATATCAGAGCTGGAGAGATAGAATCCCAGGGTTTGAGGCAAAGGACAAGTCTTGCAGTCCTGTTCTGGATTAGTTGTAAAGGGCGAAGAGTGGAGGCAGGTAGATTTAGAAAGAGGCTGTTACAGTACTCCAGCGTAGAGAGAACCAGAGCATGGGAGACAGTGAGCTTCTGGGGGATGGAGAGGAAAGGCAGAGTACCACTGAGGAGGTGCAGTAGGCAGTTTGACTTTTTAGAGAGACGTCGGAGATGTGGGAGGAGAAGGAAAGTGTGCAGTCAAAGATGTTCTACTACTGCATTTTAGTAATGCTGTCAGACCTAAACATTTGAGGTTGCAACCTACTAGCTAGGTTTAATTTACCAGACATTCACACAATACTGTGTTTCTTGCTCACCACGTGTGAATGATCATTAGCCAGTGGTTACTACCGAGTGCACATTTTTTCCCCTTGGATATATTACTATTTGGTTATGTAATCCGCATTAATGTGTATTCGAAATGGCCAAATTGCAACCTGCTCTGTTATCTGTTATGGGCGGACTCATTACTTGTGGGCTAGGCTCTAATATTTTTTTTTAAAAGTGCTATCCGTCAGAAATCTTTTATTGAAATCTGCCTGAACTTTTTTCCTGCGTTTACAGAATGTTCCATGGTTTTAACAATGTTGGCATTTTTTGTGTGTTGATTGGTAATTGTTTATTGTTGCTGTTTTTATGGGAATGTTTTGTATTCCCGAAATAAACTTTTTTACTACAAAAAATTACAAGCAACTTTTTTTTCCCCTTCTCCAATTTTTCTAAACTCGCCATGTGAAATGTGCCCCATCACCACCAATAATTTTGTGACCTTAATCCGTCTGTATGTTGCTCAGATCCAGACATGCATCCTTTGTCAGTTCATGCACTTCAGATTACACCGCAAGGTTTTCTTTTCTGCCAAATCGTTTCTCTTTTGTAGCTTCTCAAACCCGAGCCACCATCAGAAACTCACAGAGCCTTTGCATTGCACCTTTGATCTTGGGCAAACCAGTATATATTCAGAGCTTTTTATAATGTGTTCTTTTATAACGCGCTTAATACCGGAGACCAGTTTCTAAGCTGGAGACCAGGATTCGAACCTGTGTTGCTAGGCATTGTCTTGCTTGCAAGAACAATGCTTTGCCCCTGAGCTATCATCTCGGTTTTGTGTTTTACCTTAATCGATTGGCTAGCATATTGCATAGTTCCTTAACTACAATATATAGCAATATACACTGTCTTGTTTCTACATTTTAATTTAGCACACTGCAGAAGATATCTATGTCGACTGCATGCCCCCTAAACAAACGCTGGCATGCTCTATTACTGCACATACTACATATAATCTGTATTGATAACAACAGAACAGATTCAGTCTCTGCAAAAGTTGCCCATCGTTCTCTCTAGAGACATGAACAACATTTTTTGCACATACCTTAGCAGAGGCACAGAAAGAGAAGCAGGAGAATAACCACATGACCAATTGAACAGGTACAGCATGGGCCACAGTCTCTTTCCCTTAGAAATTAAACTTCAGCAAACGGAGGATGTTTGCAGTCTCTCCCCCACCCCGTCCAAAATTACAGGTAAAATACGACCCTCTGCACTCTGCAATACCCTCATATACTTTGAACAGGCAATATGGGCTTCGGCGTTGAAGGCATCGGTCATAAACGGAACAGTTACAGTATGGACAGCAGCAATGCAAGCTGCTATTATCCAGAACTGCCAAAGCGGCCACATGGCATGTGACACCTTTAGCCAGTGAAGATGTCGCGCGTGACACGCCGCCTCTCGACAGGTTGGCTTGAACAGGTTAGCAGGCTGGGGTTTGGTCAAGTTAAAAAAAAAAACAGAGGGAGCTTCTTAACCCCAGAGCAGGCCAGTCATGGCTGCATCATAACCCTTTCCTTTCCTTTACCTAAAAGTTCTACTCAAAGCTGCGTTTTTGTGCCCGGCGGAGAGGACAAGGATACCTTTATTGTGTAATGTTCTGACCGATGATATTGTGAGCACGTAGTTACTATTTGTAGCTATGCTCCACGTGAACCACTTCTCCTCTTCTTAGTCTTGCTCTTTTTTAATACACTGAACTCGCATATCAAAATTATATCCAAAACCGTCATTCGAGTTCTACAGCAGCTCTGCTTTTCTGCCAGTCACTTACCTCCGAGGTTTGTTTGCCTTGTGAATGCAATGCCCTTCTCTGTTCATTTGTGCACAGAGGGCGCACGTTTGATTTTTGTCTTTAAATGACATTTGTCAGCATCTCTCCCTGTAGGACTATAAGGGTTTTGCTCTACGCGGACACTAGGTTCCCGTATAGCCTTTCCTGCTCGACAGCCATATGTCACGATATGCGATGCTGTCAAAAATCTTCCTTTGCCTTAAGAAATCGAAAACATCAGGTGGTGCTGAGAGGCCACACGCAAACACTTTGGAGTAACGGCTAAAACAAGCATTGGCAATACCAGCATTTTGGGCTTTTGTGTAGGCATAGGAAAGGCACTTGCTAGCACTGCCATAGTGTTAACTGCCCACTGATGGTAGTGGCTGCAAAATTGTTATTGTTATTTTGCATTTATATAGCGCCTTATATACCATTGGTATGGTCTGAAGGCGCTGGTAGGTTGAACGCCCTTGGGAACCGAAGTTCGGGTCAGTAGAGAGGGTGAAGAGAGTCAAAAGGTGCGTGTGCGCACAAGGTATGTGTGCAGCTGGTGCGGAGTTAATGTGGTAGCTGCTTCTTAGCGGTAGGTGTGGTGGTTGAGAGGTCAGGAGAATGTGTTCGCTCTGGCAGAATTTATCCAGCTCGAGTGTGGCTGCGTTAGGCCTGAGGAGAAACGCCTGGCTGGGGTGTAAAACCAGCGGTGGTTACTTAGAGTGATGGGGAGTGAGCGGGAGATGTTGATATGAGAACAGTTCTACCGAATAGTGTCATAGTATCCCTGTGTTCTATTTGAGTGGTGGTGTAAAGAGGAGAGTAGGCGTGGGGTGTGGTATGATATATGTTCTTTCAAATGTTCCCGCATACCAATGCATATTATGTAAGTCACGCAATTTATGCGATCATGTACACACTCGCGCATTCATAGTTCGTCTTGCGTGCTCTAGTCTATCCCTCATTTTCAGTGTGCTTCATGCATGCTCTCATGTGTTCCATATGCATGCACCCCCGTCCTCCCCGCGCATGCACTCCAGTCTGCCTATGCGCTCATCCGGTCTGCACGCTCATCCGGTCTGCTCTACACAGGCATCCGCACCACACAGCTATCCGCCCCACACCGGCATCCGCACCACATGTTCTCGTCCGCTCTACATACATTCGTCCGCTACATAGTCGTCCGCTCCATACATTCGTTTGCATCCACACCCGTCCACACCCTCGTTCAATCCGCATGCTCATCGGATCCACACACTCATCTGGTCTATCCACTTATCGGCACAAATACTACTCGTCTGCTTGATATATTACTCGACCGCTCTACGTATTTGTCGGTTTCTTACATTCGTCCGCTCCCCTCGTTCATCCGTTCTATGAATTCATCCGCTCTACGTACTGATCCGCTCCATGTATTCGTCCGCTCCACTTACTCGTTCGTTCCTCCCATTCGTCCGTTCCACCCATTTGTCCGTTTCACCCATTCGTCTGTTCACACACAGACACATACACATCTGTTCTGCAAATTTATCCGTTCTACGTATTGACCCGCTCCACACACTTGTCGGCACCATATAAATGGTGCAAGTTCCTGGGCATTTAATAGCTGTGCCTGGCATATGCCTAATGCTTATACACAAGCCAAAGCTTGTTCTTAACAAGACTACAATGAAGGACACGGATAGTACTTATAAATTGAGTGGCTGTAGGTAGACCTGGTTATGAATTTTTTATTACAGCAGTAGCACATTTACAGCCCCAGTTGTCATCATTTCTCGAACTGCTTTGGAAAAACACAGACATGCACGTTTAAGTGCACAGTTTGTTAACGCTGAATTAAAGCGAGCACACAAAATTCCCAAGAGGAGGCGTTTTGGGCTGAGAAGGGCAGGAATTTTGTGAGAATGGCAACAGCGATTAGCATGGCCATGGGCAGCCAATGGGTGGGCACGTAACCAAACACCTACAAGCTGTGTGCCCCTCCTCCCCGCCTATGCCTTTCTCACTATCTGTACTCTAATGCGATAGTCGACTTATAGGTGGTGCAAGCCACCTAATAGCCTAAACTAATTAGATCAGTACAAATCACATGGAAGCAAAGAAATATGATTTTTATAGGGGCATGTATGAAGTGTAGTAATAATCACAACACTGCCACTTAAATCAACACTGATTTAAAGACTGACATAATTCTGAGTCTTTTTATGAATTGTTGCTAAAATTTAAGCATTCATTATTAATAAAACCGTTTATTTCACTTTTTATTACAGGACTTGGAAGCACGACAAATATGTCATGGCATACTTATAAATGCAATGTTACAATATATCTTTTTGTCTTCACCAAGTGTATAGCTCAGTGAGTTAAATGCTCAACTGTGACATGTGCTTGCCTCCACTTTCCATGTTGAAATCTTGGCTGCGCCTAATCCGCTGTTTATACTTGTGAGGTTGATAAATTGAGTAGCATTACGTTTGGTAGTAATTCCACCGTTGTTACAGCACTTAGAAGTGGGAGGGTTCAAGCATGAAGTATTATGCATTGTAGCTTTAGGGAAACACTAGACCACAGTAGCATAGAAATTGAGTATTTTGGCACGCTCAAAATGATAGACCGCACAGTCAAGCTTATTCTATATAAGACACTCTTGAAGTGGAGTATTCATTCTGTCTGCCCTAAATAGACAAAGCCTACTCTCTACTCGTACCCTTGCAAATAAACCACATTAGCCACTGAAAGACAGGCAAAACATACGTGAATGAGGAAGGTTCCCGGCAGGGGTCATTGTGATGCGAATACTAAACTGCAGTCTGCATTAAATGTAATGTGCACATTTCACCTGACTAGAATCTGTGCTGCGCGTCCCTCACCCCAGGCCTCTTGTTCAGTGCAGGGAAGGGTACGGGTGGGGGGGTGAGGGCTTTTATGAAAAGGGTTTCCCTGGCCCTTCCTCGAGACTCCAGTGCAATAGAAACTAATGTACTCCAAAAACCAGTTGTTGGGAGAATTCTCAAAATGTGCTAATTTCCCTTACCTTTTGGGACCGCCAGCAACTTTGCTGGATTTCTAGGATTTTATTTTTTTACTTGGGAATAGTGAGTCTTTTTTCCCACTCTTCCTTGTGTTTTGTGTGTGTTTTTTACGTTTGTGTTCTTTGGTTATGGAGTTTTAAAACAACTCCATAGGCATCCTCTTTTTCTGTGTCGCACAGCACCTTCAGTGCAGTGGCACAGGGGTGTCTTTCAGACTCCCCAAGGTTTAAATACCTTCTCTGGGACTGACTACCGTCTCCCAGAGCATGTAAAGTTAAATTGGCTTTACTAGTCTTTTTAAATTTACTGACCGAGCACACACTATCTTCCTACAGAGTGCTGGAGGGGTTTCCTAGCTTCCCCTGAGTCAAAACACTCATGTAACAGTCAAATGTTAACTTTTCCTACTTTAAATGGCTGGTGGCAGTGGTTTAGATCAACTACCATGATTTTTCCCGACCGCTGACAACGGTAGCTAAAAATCGGGTCAGTCATGTTTTCAATATGGCGCCCCACACCTATCTGTAAAAACAGACTCTGGTCATCTTTTTTCGCCATTTCTTTTAGGAAAAGTTCTTCTTGTGCTTGTCTCTGCGCGCCAAACCAGGTTTGGTCCCTTTGTTCATTGGCCTTTGACGGGCTTCAATGCTGAAGCCCTCCTCTGTTGCCTGAGTGTCTGGGGTGGACAGGATGTGAGGGAGGTGCCCGAAATTCCCTGTGCTTAGTCTCCTAGGAGACCTGAATGCACTCTGGTGTGATTGGCCGCTGACTGTCCGGCAAGGACAGCCACCCTGTTGTGTGAGTGACAGCCAGGCTGGAATGAATGGGGGAAAACTGTTTAAAAGCAGGTCTCTGCGACTTGGAAAGGAGAGTCGACCACTGGAATGAAAGAACTGAAGGAAGAGGACTGCTGCAACTCCTGGGTGACTGGTGAAGCCCTGCTGCAGGTCCGATTTGCTTGAAACTCCAATCGACAAAGAAGCCCGTCAAGGTTAACTTCTTCCCTTGAGTTTGGTGGGAACAACCAACTCGTAAGCCACCTGGACACCGCCACCATCTGGTTGAATTCTCAACAGAGTGCTGTTGAAAACCGGGTAGCCAGAGGGAAGGAAACCAGCTTGTGGACTTAAAGGCACTCGCACCTTAAGCCGACGTCTTGCTAAGTTTTTGGCCTCATCCCTGGGCAGTGCAGGAATCTCCCGACGTCCTCCTTGTCCCCAAGACTGAAGCCCAGGAACAGCAAGGTCTGCTCAAACTGCCAGGAACAACTGCCTAAACTACAGCTTTTCTTCAATAACCAGGTACTGTGCAAACGGGGTCCGGAAATATTTTCGGCCATTGAAAAAGGGTGTGAAACTTTCCTTCGAAGGCTTGTCGTTCCCTAAACATTCGTCAAACTTTTCGCCTAGCTAAATTCTTCTAAACTCTGTGGCAAAGACTTAACCATTATTACCGGAACTGTGCTATCCAATACAAAGGCTATGAACAATTGGCTCTGGCCCAGGCCTATGAGAAGAATTGCCTGGTGTAGTTACTGAAAGCCTTTGCCGTGCCTATGAATGCATTTGTGCTGTTGATTTGCATAACCTTGTCTTTTTTTACCCCTTTTAAAAGTATATGAAGTGCCATTTTGCTCCCATTTCAGGAGAGCTAAACTTGTTCATTTACTTGCCGGTTGTGTATTTGTGGTTTATTAGTGTGTTTATATTGAGCTGCTCTTGCTAGTGTAATGTTTTTGAACTGAGTAAATAAATGTTTATTCTTTTACCAAGAAATCTTGAGTGTTTGTTTGAATCACTATTAGTTGGTCCTTTCTGTAACTTGTTCTACTGCTCACTTAAACTCTTAAGGTAAGTCTGGCTGCTCAGCCATCACTACCCCCTTTACTGTGTAGTACATGCTTGTACCAAAGGTGAAATTAATTTCCTGTAGTGTTCCCAAAGGGTACTGCAAGTGATTCTGCCTAATACCAGTTATGCTCAGTCACCAAGAAACCAGCCTGGTGAGGGTACTCGTGTGATAATGGGGCATGACTCTGACCCAGAGGAAGCCTAGGGATTCAGGGTCCATGCATTGTGAAATGTCAGACTCTCAAAATCTGAGCCTGAAGATTATAAAATGAAATAATAAGGTGATTCAGAATCGGGCTTAGCGTTGGGGCTTTTCAAGATATTTAGTTAGAATGAGACTTTACTCTTTGAGTAAAGTAGGAGCTGTAATTTTAAATGTTTTAATTAAAATTATGCACATCTAGCTATCCGCTACTCTTGGCATTTCCTCAGAAAATTGGAAATACATGTATATCTAGGCCTGCATGACAAACCCCCAATTGGACTTCAACTTCTTTGCTGTATTTTTGCTTGTTTTGCTATACAGAGGCCAGTAAACCTGTCCTGTGATAATGTGTAGTTTTACAATCCTCTTATTACTACATCAAGGGTTTGCCACAGGATGGGGTGACAGGGTGGAGCGGAAGGTATGCACATATTCCCCAAAGAAACATTAGCCCTCCAAAATTGAAGGCTGGTGCTCTTTAATTATGTACTGTTGGCCAAAGGCAGACCTTCCCAAAAACTGTTAAATAATCAGACATGTTTCGCTCTTCTTTTAGCTCTTTGGAGTGGGGAATCTAATATTCTGGCAAATTAATAAAGTTCAACAGTGGAACTCGTCAAGCTATCCATCCAACCTTAAAGCTAAAACCAGGGAAATCACTCATTCAATTTGAATTCGGAAACATATTCTCCTATTATTATCTATGCATCCCACAGCGCCTCCCCTAACTTAATTCCTTTAACTAGGTTGCACTGAATTCCCTCTAACCATTCCTCATGACACAAGGATTTTGTGTTCAGATATTTGCTACTAGGATATTTAAAGAAATAAATAAAAATAACGACTGAAACGGCGTGTGCCCCAAACATGTGTTTACCATTTTTCAACAACCCATTTGCATTTTAAATCTTAAGACTACAACAGATCAATGCCTTTTTATAACGAACATATACACGCAGGTTATCAGAGCTATAGGCAAGAGGGCCCCCAGTGATCGTTTTCGGGTGTCCCAATCAATCAATCGCTCCCTTGCACAACGTGTAAATATGGCCCGAAGAATGGTGATTGGGACGATGGAGGCTCAGCTGCCCTGTGGATCTTCTATTCCATACAGTTGATGCTTGTCCAGCCATGGTTAGTTTGGGCCTAGAGACCCAAGCTACTCCTCACTGATGACTCCCAACAAGGCCGAAACCTGTCTGGGGATGCGTGTGGTCTCGTGCAGAGGGGATGTGACCTAGCAGTTCGGGATGGACTGTCCCTTTTGGGGTGGGACCAAGCCTGATTTGCATATGGACTTTTCCCTTCTGTAATGGCTTGTCTGGCTGAAAAACAATGATCTGGAGGGGTGCCCAGAGCTGTGCTCCTTGGTTAAGATTAATTCAAAACCCCCCAGCCATCAAACTTTTTTTGGTTTTGCTTTAATTGGGGCTTATTTTTGTAACAGGATTTCAGTGAAGGATATGCAGAGTGCTTACAAATCAAGTGGCTTAAGACTTATTACACCAGCAGTGTATTTACAAATACGATTAATTGTATACGAGTCAGAGTGGGCACTGCTGGGTAAGTTCAATTCCGATTATAGAACGTAATTAATTGTCAATTAGTGTAAACGTAGGGTGCATACGCTATGGAACACGCCTCTGCACGGGGCATGTACAAATAATGGCAAACGGTGGACCTTGGCTGGAAACAGCCCTCAATAAGGGCTGCACCCCTTGGCCTAGTGGATTTGCTAGAATAACATTTAGTTAAAGCGTTACTTTGGTGAAACTGCTTTCATTCATAGAAAAGAAAAACCCCAAACAGCAGAGGCGAACTCTGGATTTGAATTCGACGTGTATGGCTACAAATGCCAATGCATATCGGATAAGAGATCCTTCGTCAGGGCAATTACCTGTGAGTGATTTGAACAAAAATAAATTGCCAGTAACCCATTAAAGGTTAGTATAGCCAATAAACAAGACCTATCAATGTGAAATAGAACAAATTAAATCGACATCATGAACATCACGTTGACCAGTGGAAGATAAATGGGACAGAAAAAGCAATAATAAAAATGAAATGGCTGCCCAATATGGGAAGCATCAGCAAAGGAAGGAAACAACAAAGGAGAAAGGAAAAATCACGTATTAGACCATTGGAACATGTCGAAGTTTTAAAGTGTGGGCATGATGTAGTGTCAAAAACTCACCTGGCTAAGTTATACCAAAAGAAATGTCTGTGCCTCTCTGCGCAGACCGTTTGGTCTGACTGGTGGACGTCGCTGTCCTCTGAGGTGTCTATAATGGAGCGCTGATTCTTTCAGTGATACTGGGCGTGAATAAACTGCAGTGTTCCATTATAGACTCAAGCAGACCGTATAGCTCATCCAAAGTGGGACTGCGGGTGGTGGCGTTTGCACCACCCTCAGTCCCACTCTGAAGCAGCAAGGAGGACTGATCAAATCCTCATCTAATTCCAGGCCCCTGGAGTGGCAAACAACAACACTCCTCCAAAGTAAGTGGCCACTTTTTGTCTGAAGTAAATACCGGATTTCAAGCTTCACCCACATTTTTAGAAGCCCAGCCCCCTTAGCACATCAATTTTATAGATTTAAAAACGATTACAATAGCAAGCGTAGAAAAAAAAAGAATGCTTCTTTGTCAGGTATCCTTGTTCGTAATCATGTAAGGCGGAAAATGGCATTTCATTACATTTATGTAGCATACCTTTTTTTAAATTTTTTTTTTTTTTACCCAAGGCACAGAAGAATAAACAGTTTAGCCCAGGATTACACACTTGAGTTAAATGATGGCTCGGATTGGAAACCAGTCTGCTACTTGGTGACTTGACCTCATTTTCGCAGGTCTAGTTTGTAGAAGTGTATTCAATATGTGGATTTCAAGAAGACTGTTTGAAAGAGATTACTTGAATTGTGTGCAGATGATGGAAAACCAACTGGATACATCTATAAACCCTATAGAAATATGCTAAGCAAAGAGTATAATCAGAATGCAAAGTAATGTGTAATGTATTACAGTAAACTCATTACGCTTTGTACCTACTAGATAGCTCAGTGAGATGACTGTTTCTGATGACACTGTGCAGAGCACAGGTTCGATTCCTGTTTAGAGATCCTGGCTTTGTTCTCCTGCCCCCATCGAGAAAGCTTTGCACTCCAGAAATACTAGAGGTCTGTCTGCTTCTCTTCTCCTGTAGGAAGTCTCAAACTTGTTGTCTCTGGGCCAATCCCAGAGATCGGCAGATTTGATCAACCTGTTTATATTTTAATAAGATGTGAATTAACCCACTTGCCAGATCAATGGACGACACTTATCATTTAATTTAAAATAAAAATGAGCTGTCAATAGAAGCTTTATTTTAAGCTTTGAAAGTCGGTAAATCCTTAAAACAGCTCAGCGGGTTAAGAAACTGCAGCGGAGATCTAACTGCCAAAAATTGCCCATTCCGATTAATGTTATAGGCCGAAGGTTTAAAGGCTGGTTTAATCACCCCGCACCAAAATCATATTCATTTTGTAGGATGATATGCGGCTAAGCCGGTTACACTGACTTGCGACCAACTTTTCCAGTTCTTCCCAGCCTTTTGTAGAAACTGTCCTGCTATGAAATCTCAGCAAAACGAAAAGGTGATGCCTGGAAGGTTTAGAAGTAATCTTTACCTAGGCAACCTTCCAGGCCATCATTTTTCAGCCTACCAAGCCACTACAGAAAGGGAAAGATCATATGCTAATCGGGCTTGGTCCCACCCCAAGGGGGCGGGAGGTTGTCCAGCCCAAACCACTAGCTCACATCCCTTCTGCACATTTTACTGTCGTTATGCTTATTAAGCCGATCATAGCGCAACATTATAGGTATCTTGCGTCTTTACGCAATAGTGAAGCTTAATTTATCAATAGAAATGCAGTTATACAAGTAGCAGATTTGTAGGTTGATGTGGGCCGGGGGGGTGTGAACGGTGTGCACCTCTCACTTGAACTTTGCTGGCTAAATAGATATTTATGGAGAGGACAACATTCCTAAGTATTGAGAAGTGGCCCATAATATGCATGACACCTCCCATCATTCATGGCTGTTCATTCAACAGCTGTTTGCATGACTTGTAGTTTAGCTTTTCTCCACTTTGAATACGGAAATCACATGCATATTGGCATTGACTAAAAAGCCAACACTCACTGCTAGTCTGCTTCTTTCCCACCAAGGCTGCCTAACTCCATATGAAGGTTGTGAAGCAGATGTATGTCCTCGCATGCCATGTCGGTCAGGGGTGAGTGGTGCATCCTGTGCTAAGCCTTCCTCTGCATTCTGTCAATGTAGTTTTGCTTTTAATTTATCTTTGCAGCGCGACACTTAATTTTAAAAAATAAAGCATGCCTGGATGCCACATTCAGACGTTGATTTGCTTTCAAACAATCAGGCAGTCTTGTATATTTTCTTAAATACATCTACAGATTCCCTTTTGTTACACAAATAAACCAAATAGCTATGGAGACCATTGGTCTGGTCTTTGCCTCAAAATGCATATGAGCCATCAAAATGAACAGCCCACATTAGCACTTTGCGTGAAGGGTTGGAATTCTGCACGTGAAAGGCTCACTGTTGGTGAACCTGCCCCCATAACCCATTTTAGTTGTAAATCACAGTTCTAAGGAACACTGCAGGTAGCCCATTCAGCTCTGGCTGACGCACACCTTGAAACCTCACAGGCCTCTCTTGCTGCCCTGCTTCTGCGTCTTGAATCTCCAACTGCTGTCCCAGGAGAAAGAGCAAATCCGGATTTATTTTCTGTAAACTGTGCAGAGCTGCAAAAATACGGCCCGTCGGGATTAAATCCGGGCAGGTGCCAACTATACTCCGAAAAGGTGCATGGAAAGGTTTGACCCCCTTTAAACCTGCGAAGGCTGCTTAGTATCAAATCGCAGACAGGCCAGGGCTACAACATGGGTCAATGAGGAGTGCATAAACTCCATGCATGGTGCAGGTTAGAAACGTCACAAGTACTTTTATGAACTAGGCAGAGCAGCACACTCATCCATCTAAACTCCTACCTATTCAATGCCTCTTCCAAGGTGTGTTGAAGATTCTCCCACCACAGCCCCCGAGATTCGGTGTCAATCCTTGCACTAGGCACCTTCCATTTCTGACCTCAGATTGGAGTCTGCGGCTTCATCTTGGTTTTCCTCTTCTCTTTTCCTTGCTTTACTCATGATTTCTGGTGCATGCCTGTGGCCTTTAACTCAGGCCGTTTGGGACAATTGCCTGCCCATGCTTCGATCGCCTTCCCGGGACACATTAGAGCTCTCTTTACCAGATTTGTCTTACCTTAGCAGGTCACACTTCTCTCTCGTTTTCTGCTCTCACCGGCCATGTGTGTTGCTTCAGCTCCAGCAAGCATTTCTTTCCTTACTCTCGCCGCATAGGTCTGTCTTCTTTTAGGACATTCCACAGTTCCTTTGCTAAAAAGACCGCGTAGATCGGACTCCTTCTAGCTCCAGCTCCTTTCCCATTTCTCGGTAACAAACAATTATTTACAACACACACAGCGGGATTAACCCCTACTGTGGCCCCCCCTAATCCAGTAATACATCATTTCTGATGCTTGTGAATCTGTTTAGAATCACATGCTGTGCATATAGTCTGACATTTAGTGGTAATCGCAGAGTATTGCATCTTGTCTTTCGACAATCGAAAGGGGGACGTCGACATGGGCATGCTTGTATCACTATCCCTAATGTGAGGTATAGTGTACCCAAAATCCCGCACACGTCGAGGTCCCTCAGATTGTTTTCATACGCCCAGCTAGCTGGTCTCCTTATGGGGAGCTCGTACATCGTTTAGTCTTCGTCCTTTAATCTTCGACTACTTCTGGACCTACCCCGAAGACTACTAAAGATTTCGGTGGCTCTGTTGCTGTCGACCGTGTGGCGATGGCCCTCCGGCCAGGCCTCTACAGTATGGAGAGTGGGGCCCCACGGTTTTGATTCTTTGTAGAATGCATTTCCTTTTCCCCCCTCTTTTCCCTTCTGTTCTTGCTATCGTTTTTCACCTACGCTATGGAGAGGACTCCCTTTAAGTTTAGCCCGTACTGCAACGGCAAATACCTGTGGAAGGACACTCACCAAAGGTGTAACAAGTGTCTGCCTCGTGATCATGACGAGCGATCCTGCAAGTCTTGCCATCCAAAGGCATTAAAAGATGGGTGGACGTAGCGATGAGTGGCCTATGCCATACAGGCCGAGAGTGGTTCCAGGGCAGGAGTCTCGAGTGACGAGGATTCAAGCGGCAGCCATGGCTCCGATGTGAAGGCCATTGACCTATCTGCGGAACCATCAGGTTCTCAAGTGCCCGTCCCTGGCAGGCAGGCCACCGGTGCTGCTATGGGGAGCCAACATCCCGGTGACCGGGGCACACCGGCCCCACAGAAAAGCGCACAAGCCTCTTCAACGGGCTCGTCGAAGTTTCAACGACTCCCACCGATCATCCTGATCGGCCGCCCCAGCCCGCCGCATCCATCGTCAGGCATGCGTCTGGGCATACCCATAAGGGGCGTCTCTACCAAACACAAGAGCGCCGAGCCGCCTCATAAGATCGCATCAGCGCCAAGGGTTTCGGCGATGCCGCAAACGTCGACAAGGCCACAAGGCATGTCGAAAACACTCCCCGATCCGCTGGAGCTATGCAAGAGTCTCACGGCCATTGTTTCAGCGGCAAATAAATCTAAAGACACGTCCAAACATCGAGAGGAGTATTCAGAAGGATCATTGCCTCTCTCAAAGGCTATTGCTGTTACATCTCGACCAAGGACCCCTGTGCTCCAGAAGAGAACCCACACCCCTCCACCCCCATCTTCTCCAGACCCATCTGGTTCATCTCTACAGACCAGAGTTAGGTTTGATGGTTATATGACCAACTTTAAAAGTTTGTTGATTTCTCTGAGAAATCTATTAAACCAAAGAAGACCTAGGGAGGAAGATTCCTGCCCCACTCTTTCAAAAGTACAAAAAATCTTTCCAGTACGTTTTCCCAGAAAGATGTTTTAGAATTCTCAGAACCTGAAGAACTCTGAGGACCCCTATGATCAGGATGAGAATGCCTTTGAGGAGACACCAGACCAGTGCCCAGACTGGGGTCAGGAACAGCCGGCAGGGGAAGCACCATGGCTTTCCACCACTACAAATCCAGATCCAGACGCCCTTTGTCTAGACCCTCCCTCCTCGCCTCCTCCGAGGCAAGCCTCACCCATTGACAATCAAATGGCCTTAAACGCATTCCTAAAGAGGGCTGCAGACCATTTTCAAATCGTCACACAAGAGGCAGTACAGGACACAGACTTTGTGGAAGGCATCTTAAACGAGAAACCCCCCACAAGTCAGGCGATACCATTGCTTAACTCTATCATGAAGTGCCTTGCACCCTCATTGTTGTCCCCATCTCTTACAAGAGCGGTCAACCCTCAAGTAGAAAAGCTTTTTCTCCCCTCCACTTTGGACCCGCTGTACATCCGGGGCCATGCCAATCCAGACTCCCTGGTAGTCACTACTACCAGAAAGAGGGCCAGGGTGCCGTTGTCAACGGCAGAGGCACCACCAGACAAGGAATGTAAAATGTTGTATGCCCTTGGAAAGCGCATCACTATGTCAGCCGCATATTCCACTAGCATTGCCAATAACACTACACTGCTGGCAAGTTATAGTGACCTACAATGGAACTTATTTCAGGAGGGCCTACAAGAAGTCACGTAACCGGTACCATCATGCCTGCTGGCGGTTGTCTCGGAAGGGAGACAAGTCAACCAAAATATCCTGAAGAACACCTTAAATGTAGCTAATCAGCGGGTCGGGCCTGGCCCAAGGTATCCTTCTTAAAAGGCACGCCTGGCTCAAAACAAATGTGGGCTTTAAGCCTGAGACACTCAGGCATCCCTTATAAACAAACCAGTGGTGGAGACTAATTTGTTTGGGAAGGCAGTAGATGATTCCTTAGAAACAGCAAAGGAGCATGAGACTCTTAAGTCTCTGTATAAAATTACAGCAAGACCCTATCAACAGTGAGGAGGTAACTCTCGCCATTCCTTTCGGGGGCAATCCTTTTCAGGCCCCCCCCCCCACAACCAGCATGGAACAGGGAGTGCACCATGGTCCTCAGGATTGGGCACAACTGCACAGGTCAAACTAACAAAGGGGTCATCAGAGAGGCAGAGACAGGGGTTGGAACTCCACCCCAAGAGGCTCCCCGGCATTTGCTCAACAATGACTCGCCAGTCCGGATCCCCTCCCATCCCTCCCAGGTCGGGGGATGAATAACATCTTTCCTTCAAGCATGGGAAGGGAGTCAATTCAGACCAATGGGTTCTCAAGACGTCGACCACGGTTATTGTATCGAGTTTAGCCGGACACCCCGATACCGTCCACCAACACCCAGACGCCTCTCGCCAGAACACCTGTAAATTCTGCTACACGAGGTAGAGATCCTGCAAGAAAAGGGCGCCATTGAAATCGTCACCTTTCTACAGGTAAACAAGGATATTTATTCAGTGTACTTCCTTGTACCCAAAAAGGATCTCACCATGCGCCGTGTGTTAGACTTGCACCCAGTGAACAAGTTTGTCAAGGCACAAAAGTTCAGAATGATATTGCAAAAAGTAATCCCACTGCTAACAGAGATTACATGGCAACATTGGACATGAAAGATGCATACTTTCATATTTCAATGTGGCCAGCGCACAGAAAGTATCTAGGGTTCATGCTAGAGGACCAGCACTATCAGTTCAAGGGTTCAAGGTCCTCCCCTACGGCATTGCCTCAGCCCCAAGGGTGTTAACAAAGGTACTGGTGGTAGTAGCGGCCCACCTGCACAGGCAGACCATCCCAGTCTATCCTTACCTCGACGACTGGATAATAACAGGGGATTTGTACGGAATATGCCTATGAAATACAGAGAAGACGGTAGATCATCTTTTCAGTCTGGGATTCTCGATCAACAAAAAAATGTCCAGCCTAGACCACAGCAAAGCAAAGTAATTTCTGTGGGCTCTAATTCAGACCAAGGACGGCCTTGTCTTCCCCTCCAACGATATATTTCAAAACATGCTGTTCCAGATTCCTCACTATGTAGCCAATCGTGAGGTGACTGTACGCAAAGCCATCCGACTGTCAGGGATAATGGCATCCTGCATTTATCTATTCCCACACGCACATTTGTGCATGCGCCCCATGCAAGAGTGGCTCTCCACCCATTGGTGTCAGGCCAGTGGTTAATGGGACGATCTAGTGGTTGTCTCGGCAGCCCTCGTTCTCTCTCTGCAGTGGCGGTCGAGGGAAAACCTCTTGCAGGGGAACACCTTCACCACCCCTCAGTAGAAGCCACTCTCACCACGGACCCATCTCTCACGGGGTGGGGGGCTCACCTCCTTCATCACAACGCACAGTGTTTGGTCCCCAGCAGTACATACACTTGTTGGAATTGTGAGCCGTGTTCAAAGCCCTGAAGGCTTTTCAGGAACAACTACAGGGAAAGACCGTACTGGTCCTCACAGAGAGCACCATGGCCAGGTATTAATTGAACAAACTGGGGTGAACGCACTATCCAGGGCTATCCAAACTGTCTCAAAATATATGGAAGTGGGCTCTCAAACACAAGATGTTCCTCCTGTCTCAACACGTTCCAGGGCAACTCAATCTTCTGGCAGACGTGCTCAGCAGAGACTTCCCTCAACCCGTAGAGTACGAATGGCGATTACACGGAGACATCGTCTCCAACGTTTTCACCGAGTGGGGCTTCCCAGAGATCGACATGTTAATGCCCAGATTGTGCCTCCCAGGTACCCGCAGAACCGTCCCAAGGGGAGCGGTCTCTGGATAACATGGTCAGGGAAATTTGTTTACGCTCCCCTCGACTCCCCTACTGAACAAGATAGTGCACAAGAGGCACCAGGAACCAGTTACAATGATTCTGGTGAACCCGGTGTGGGCCCGCCATCCCTGGTTCTCTCATCTCATGGCAATGTTGGTCTCCCCTGCAAGGAAGCTGCCATGTCCATACAACATGCTGTCACAAGACAACGGGGAGACTCTACATCCATGCCCGCAAACTCTCAACTTAGCCTGGCTCCTGAAGTAGTAGAGTTCGAACACCTCCACCTTCCTCAAAGATGCATGGACATACTGGGGATGCTTGTGGTCTCGTGCAGAAGGGATGTGACCTAGCAGTTCGGACTGGACTGCACCTATTGGGGTAGGACCAAGCCTGATTTGTATATGGTTTTTCCCCTTCTGTAATGGCTTGGCAGGCTGAAAAACGATGGTCTGGAGGGTTGCCCAGAGCTTTGCCCGTGGTTATGATTAATTCAAAACCTTCCAGCCATCAACTTTCTGTTTTGCTAAAGTCACCCCGAGTGGGACGGGTATGCCCAGACGTGGGTCCCGAGTCTGCCGGGCCTAGAGACCCAAGCTACTCCTCACTGATGATGCCCAACAAGGCTGAAACATGCCTGGGGATGCTTGTGGTCTCGTGCAGAAGGGATGTGACCTAGCAGTTCGGACTGGACTGCACCTATTGGGGTAGGACCAAGCCTGATTTGCATATGGTTTTTCCCCTTCTGTAATGGCTTGGCAGGCTGAAAAACGATGGTCTGGAGGGTTGCCCAGAGCTTTGCCCGTGGTTATGATTAATTCAAAACCTTCCAGCCATCAACTCTCTGTTTTGCTATGGACATACTTGGAGAAGCACGAAAACCAAACACCAGACACTGCTACTCCAGAAAATGGAAACACTTTGTGATCTGGTGCAGTTCTAAAAGCATCAATCCTATTGAATGCTCACCAACACATATGATCCTGTACCTAACTCACTTGCTAGATTCAGGCTTGGTTTACAATTCCTTAAAAGTCCACTTAGCTGCACTTTCAGCTTACACCACGTCTCCTAAAAGGGTTTTGTCTTGGAAAATTCCTGTCGTCAAGGCATTCATGGAGGGGTTAAAAGACTTCATCCCCTAATCTGGTGGCAGTCACTTCAATAAGTAGAGTTAGTGAACTGCAGGCTCTTTCAGCCTTGAACCATTTGTCACGATTCACAAAGAAAAAGTGCTCCTGTGCACTCGCCCACGATTTGCGCCTAAATTTATTTCAAAGTTCCATGTCAACCAATCAATAGAAATACCCACTTTTTTCAAGACCCCCCACTAATGTGGCAGAAAGAATTCTCCACACGCTTGATATTAGGAGAGATGTCGTCTACTATCTGGAAAAGACAAAACCACGTTGAAAGATTTTCGTTTCAGAGCCAGCTCGTAGAGAAGGGGATCCTGTCTCTAAATCAGCGATTTCAAGGTGGATCGTTAACTGCATCACACTGTTACACTCTTGCCAAGAGAGATCTGCCCTTCAAGCCTAGAGCACACTCTACTTGGGGAACTAGGGCTTCCATAGCATTAATTGCAAATGTTCCTCTTGAGGCCATTTGTAAAGCAGCAACCTGGAGTTCTGTACACACCTTGACAAATCACTACTGCCTGGATACACGCTCTGTCTGATTCTCAGATGGGACAAGTGGTACTAAGACTTTTGTTTACTGCTGTTCCTTCACACATCCCACCACCATCTCTGGGTACTGCTCACTAGTCTATGCACAGCATGTGCTTCTAAGCAGATTCACAAGCATCAGAAGACATGCATTACTTACCCGAATAGCATTCTGATGATTGTATCTGCTTAAATTCACATGCGCCCACTCTTGCTCCCCGCTTGGAGTAGAAGGAACAGACATCTTACTCTTTTCTCTCTCTCTAGTCACTCACGACCGTCATAAGGCTCCCGCACGGCAGAAAAAACACAACTACACGTCACGTTAGGGATAGTGTTACAAGCATGCCCATGTCGACGTCTCCCTTTCGATTCTCGAAAGACAAGATGCAATACTCTGATTAGCACTAGATGTCGGACTATATGCACAGCATGTGAATCTAAGCAGATACAATCAAGTAATGCATGTCATACATTGTCCATACATAATGAGATGAGACCTTTTTTTCAAATTTGGTAACACATTACGTTTTATTGGAAAACACATGGTTGCTTTCTTAGTCATAAACATCCTTTCCCAGTTGGCTCTGCAAATCCTGTGTTACATAGTCCCATTTAAAACCGGTGAGCTCGTCTCACTTCAGTTTCCGCTCTTGCGAGAACGGCCCACCCTAGTATCCGACTGCCAATTCAGTCGCTCCCATTGTAGTCAATGGAGCAAACGAGGCCACTGCATCAGTTGTTGAGAGTTCCAACCGTCCCTAGTGGTATCAGTGCTCGTCTCACCCATCCAGGCTGATGCTGTCATTGGTTATAGCTCGCGGATAAACCGCAGCGTGCCTCCTTCTCTAGGACCGCCCTTGTAACTCTGCTGTGCTTTGGGGGTGCCGCCTGTCGCCCGCAAGAATCCCACTACGTAGCAACCTGTTGCCCTGCTCCCTTAAGTATTATGAGCCTTCTTGCCTTTACAGTGCTCCGAACACACCCCACAGAAACCCCTAGTTGTCCTTGTCATACATGTTGAACCCCATTGTTAGCAAGATCTAATGGGTCTTTATCGCCCAATCACCTGTTCCTGAAGCAAACGGGCGCTCCAAGCGCGTCAACCTCTCCATACCACCGCCAGGGACACCTGTTACTCGGGTCTCACCACTTACTAGGTGGTCCATTGATATTTACGGGAAGTAACTCTCCCACCCATTGTTGAGTGTAGCCCTGGACCTCTTACACTTTAACGGTCCCTGTACTTAAATATTCTCCTGCACTTACTTGCAGGTGCCCCACAGCCTTCTCTGGGCATCCCGGCCCATTCGCCCTAACCGCTCATCCGCGCAAGTGGCCCATTGCCGGTCGCCACCAGCCATTTACCTTTCGGCATCATGTCACAGAATGTCATGCATCTCTGCTGTTACCTGGACCTGCTCCTGGCACTCCTGTATGCGCGCAGCGGTCCCAGACTGTTGGGTCCAAGCACCCCTCCACTGCTCCCATTATTCAACGACCCTAAGGATCGTTTTTTACGGAAGGTCACCCTGTGAAAGGGTTACACATGGCTTAGATCACAAAGAGGTCTCTAACAATAACAGGCTGCACGGCAGGGAGACGGTGAAGGGATAACATCAAGAGGGTGGGGGCTTGGTTGCTTTATGGACAAGTATTTGCCACAATAGAACATGTATCATTAGGGGCGGGGTGCTTTTCTTTAATGCTCTTTGTTTTGGTTGTCAGGAAACAGCTAAGGTGTGCGAGGAAGAAAATGTCCGTTATGAGTGGGCTTACTGATGTCCGCTCGATGTAACTGAGGAAGAGAGAGTAAAAGGAGAGTCTTAGTTTCCATCAACGTCCTGCTGCGTTTATTTGCTTGAGAAAGAGAAAGTGTTGCGCCAAAGCATTTGTTGTTAGAAGTTTGTGAAGAAGCTGCTTGTTGGCATTGTTGCCCATTTGCAAAGCTGGCGAGACGCGGCTTACCGCTGGTTCCCTGATCGGACCCTCAAGAGGCGGGCCCGTATGACAAACAAGCCTCTGCTCGATCAGCTGGGGAAGGTGGGAGGATCTCGAAGCTGCAGCGGATGGGAGGCGTGTCCTGAGGATGCTCGGCCCAGCAGAAGGTACAGATTCGTAGTCAAGCAAAGAGGGGCTGAGAATGACTCCACGAACAGTGTGAGAGCAACGTGTGACTGAGATACGATCCCTTTTCATGGCAAGTCACTAGAGGCTGTGTGGCTCACGCGTAGGAGCAGAATATGCTGTCTTCAAAGAGTACGCTCATGAACCGAATGAACTGAAACCAGGCAAGTGGAGGGGGAAATTTCCTACTTTGTTGCGACCGCATCCGAGCCTGTTCAAAGTGAGAAAACCTATTATTTAAGTATAGAAAGGAGAAGAACCCGCTCGAGGGAAACTTGCTTACCACATTAACTGGGAAAACTCTGCAATACAAATAAAGGGACTGTGTGAACTTTAACATAACTGGAGAGCTTGCCTGAAAGAGTAGAGGACTGGCTTTTCTTCTCAAATAAATATATAAAATGACTGAAATACAGGTAAACAAGGAACGTTCTAACCTTCACAAGTGAAATGAAATCCTCTTGGCCTTGAAGAAATTTCAGCGACGTGTATCCTTTTCAACAAGTTCATTAATAAAAGTTGGTTAAAGAAGTTACTCTCGCTGTGTGTTGTCTTACTCCCACGACAAAAGCTTGACACGCCCCTCCCCACAACTGTGTGTCTTACCTCGTAAACACAAGCCCACCATACCAGTGAGCTGTTGCCACACAATTACTTTCCTGGCGACCCTCTCCCGGTCCTTCGATCCTGTAACACAAATGACAAATTAGTAGTTTAGACGGTACATTCTCCAACAAAATTCACTCCTATCAACTTGTGGATCCCAGGCTATATTGAAATCTCCTGTTAAAATTATTTGTCCCTCAGCGAACATTCAAGCTTACCCAGACACCCCCTGAGGAACCCGTCCTGCCCCAAATTTGGAGGATACACTGTAGCGATGGTATAGCACATTCACCCTTTTTGAATTCGGGCAAAAACATATCTTCCCTGCTTGTCCATTTCTTTGGCTAATATGTTCTTTACCACCTGACATTTCAAAGCTATAAGGACCCTTTATTATTCGACTGTGATATCCTGCTAGCTTTCATTTGTTACTATCTTTACTAGAAACATTAGTCTCTCTCTGGTAGTGTCACCACATCAGGCTTCTCACGACTTAGGAGAAATCCCACCTTATGCCTTTGACAGAGGACTTTAAGCCCCTTACCTTTAAGGTTAAGATATGGATTCCTCTGCTACCTCCCATCTGGATTTGTGTACACTGGTTGTTTCTTTCGCAGCTGGTCCCCCCACTGAGCTTTTACCCCACTACCTTCCTTACCCCCTCATCCCTATCCCCTCCCAGGTCGAGCCCAAGCTATTTCCCCCCCACCCCCCTCCTCCCATGCATTGAGCCATGGAGGTTAGCTCTACTTCACTCCTGGGGATTCTTCGTGCTGGTCTACCTGGACCTGACTCTCCCCCCGATTCCAAGCGCCAGTAACCTCCCCGGCTGCCTCATTCACTCAAAGCTCCTGCCCCCCCGCAGTAACATGAATAACCCATGTTCATCTCCTATAGTCCCTTACTGCTAGACTTAAAAATAAAGAACCTTTTAGCCGCTACTTTGGGGGTAATTGTCCATATACCTCCCGGCAATCACTCTTTTGTCATCTTGCCTCGTGAGGGTTTGGTCCATTCCCATTTTTTGTACTTCCAGCCTCTTGAGAATTGCAATTGCCCTTTTGAAGTCGCTCTTTTTCTTCTTCAAGCTTTAAAATCTGGTATCCTTCACATGTGGCGATTTCGTGTTGTCCTTCCCATGTGAAAAGTAATCCAAAAGTAAATGTCCATCTGTATCGGACTTAAGCTTTAATCGAAACATTCACCACTGGACCCATCAGTCTTCGTTTCAACAGAGTTGTCTGCGCCAAATCCTGATACAATTGAATTTCGGATCCATTGACCTTAATATGATTAGCTTTTCTTGTTACCTGCAGAATTGCCTCTTTTTGTTCATATCTTTGTATTGCCACAACTACTTATCGAGGTCTCACTCCTGGAGCCTTGCGTTTTGGGCTAACCCTGTGTATTCGATCCAACTGAACTTCTTCCCCCGTGACTAAATCTAAAAGGTTGGCGAATACTAGTTTCATAGCTCCTCTTAAATCCCGTTCCTCAATCGTTTCTGGGAGGGCTTTGACCCTAATGTTCGATCTCCTTGATCGAATTTCGACATCCAACATTTGAATTTCCATATTATGGGTTGCTACTGCCAACTGGTCAGTAAAAATGTCAATTTTGCGTGTGTCCTCTGCAAGATCTTGTATCGCAGTT
Organism: Ambystoma mexicanum; assembly: GCF_040938575.1. NCBI lineage: Eukaryota > Metazoa > Chordata > Amphibia > Caudata > Ambystomatidae > Ambystoma > Ambystoma mexicanum. Next base: position 1,191,274,895 of record NC_090928.1, read on the forward strand.
CCGTTGGTTTCCACTCTCTCTGCCAGGTCTTTAATGCCACCTTTCACCTCTTGTATGGATTGTGCAAGTTCTGTTTTTATAAGAGCTATTTGCGTCTGAAGAGTTTGTCATTTGTTCTTTAAAGTCCTTAAAGCTTTGTTGTATCACTTCCTTAGTGGAGTCCTGATCTGGCATCTTTGACGGTGAGGCCACTCTGGTATCTTGATGTGGTGTTAGCCGTTCATCCGTTGTTATCTCTTCCCCTTCTTGGCGCCATAGCTTCGGGAGCGCACATTCATGTTGTTCTTTCTTTGACATTTTGGGAGTGGGCACCCCGTCTCCGGGGTCTTTAGGCATATTTCTGGACATACGTGGAGCGGATCGACGGCAGTTCAATTTGCCCCCTCTGTATTGTTGAGGGTATTGTCTCAATGATTTTTGCCCAGAAGTTTCTCCCTCAGTCCCCCACGTGTTTTGCACCTCTGATCAAAGGTTGCGCCATTGTTCTCACCAGAGTAAAGTTAATGATGATGAACTAGAGAGGTCCCCTTCTTAGGTACTGCAGAGTACCTAAAAATAGGGAATTCAATCTGCCTCGATACTCAACCTCTACCCTTGCATTCTGGCGCTCTCGGGCTGTCTTTGACACATGGGGCAAACCTCACCTCATCCTTTCTTCTTTAGGGTTCCGGCTCTTCCGCATCTGATTCTGTTAAGTCCTGGTGGTTCTTTGCAGTGCCGTACCAGTCTAAACCCCCTCTCTGATGCCGCGTCCCGTGTGGAAATGCCACGCCCAAGGAAACGCCTCGAACCGATTGCGGTCAGAGTCAGTGAAAATCCGCGAGCATCAATGTTGTAAACTGTTCTCACCATCTTCCAGGGGTCCTGGTCATCTCCCCTAGATAACTTCAGTTAATGGGCAGATCTATTTGACCTATAACAGGAGGCAGCAGGTAGGAGCCCTCTCCTCATGGTGCTGATGTCTCTGTGGCTCGTTTGGAATCCTCATTAAAGTTTTAACACTCAGCCTCTTTTGCAATGCCCCACTTCCATGAAGATCTTGAGTGTTTCCCAAAGGGTTGCTGACTTGTCCACTGACCTTTATTACATTTTAGGAACTGTCCCAACTCCCTGTGTAATTCGGCTCTGGATTTTATATCGGGGATAGTCTGCTTTCAAGCTCCATCTCATAATCAGTGAATTGGGATTTGGAATCTTTCAGCTCAGTACCAGTGGAGAGTGATCCACAGAACCTTGGCAGGATGTCTCATGTCATCATGTTCCCCAGGAGGTTGCAGCCCAACACCCACAAGCCTATTCATGAACACGAATCGGGGACCGAAGAGTGATATGTAAACTCTTTTCCCCTGTTCATCAGCTAACGCCACACATCATCCAGTTCATTTTGTTCATATAGCGACTCAAGTGCTTTGCTGGTCCTCCCAGTGTTCTCAGAGCTGTTGATGACCTATTGAGTTCAAGATCAACAATCCTATTAAATCCACCAACATGATTATCTTATATTTGCAAAACTCTAGCAGTTAATCAGCCACAGTAGGCACCCCATAAGTTCCCCAGCAACACATATAGGTCAGATATAGCCTTATGTAGGGTAAATCCCATGGTATTTTTTTTAATTTGTTTGTATAAGTGCCTGAGTGGAGAATGATGGAAATGTTTAACCCCTCCCCCCAACCACACCCAAACGCAATGGGTGTTTCCTGCAAAATGATAACATTGGCCCTGTTACTTTTAGGATCTACGGGCCTTGATTACGTTATTTAGTCCCCATACGTTTCATGTAACTGCAGTTCGGGTAAGGGTTTGGGGTTCTGTTTATGCATCAGTGTACATTTGGAATAGTAACAAAATGTCGACCACGTATCTGCGACTATGCAGTTACGGCGACTTTGGTACATTTCCTTTTACTGACCTTTTACTGACTCCCAGTACTGCTCTCAAGCAGAGCAGGGGTTGTGGGGGTGCCCCCGCTCTCCTTGGGCTCATTAACTGGAGGCAGTGGACAACGTGTTTTCAAAAAAGCACCCTGCAACGTCAGCTGTGACCCAAGTAATTGGGAGCAACTGACGCCGCAGGGATAGCGGGGAGTCGGTGGTGCACACAGAAGTGTGCCACCGTAAAGGTAAGTTGGGTGGGGTGGTCGGGTAGGGGAATGCGTGCTGGGGAACGCGGGCAAAGTGATCTATCTGATCACTGCGCCGCACCGTAATTGGCGTCGACATTTTTGTAGGGGCAGTTACGGTCAGCGCAGTGATCATATAGATGCTGTACATTTCTATGCACTTTACAGATATCTACCTTGTTTGCGTTTCGCTCGTTGTCCTGGCATTCCAAATAATTTTCAAACCCCTCATTCCTGCAGATTCCATTGTACCATAACACAAAAATACATCTGTCTTTAAGCAATACCTATTTTGACCCACCTTCACTGGCCCAGCCCCAACCTCCAGTGTACACATTTCTCCCTCCCTGAAGTGCACAAAACTGCCCCATGTGGACTACGATGTCTGGCGGTGAGCTAGGCGCCAAGCTGACCCAAACTTAAAGAATGGCATAGAGATGCACTTCCTCTGTACCAACTATTAAGCTGCTTTAGCACCACCGGGTTAGGTGTAGCTGGTCAATTAATCTTCATACTTCACTCATCCTATTGGCGTGTCGAAATAACTTGCCCCTTCCTTCGCTGGCCTGAAGAAAAATGTTTGTGTATAATGAGTGATTTTGGGATTTCGTGATACGTAATAATCTATCCTGGTGTATTCTCTACTTTGCTCATTTCCCGGATCCTCTTGTCTTAAATGTTTTCCTAGTAACCTGGGCATTCAGGCTGAAGTTGGGGAATATCGTTCTTGTATTTCAAAGCTCAGCCTTCTTTCTAGCTACTAGTATAGGGTCTGTGTTATTGATCTTTCAATCACTGGGCACGGTCCCAAAACCAATGCACCCGCTCCACCAGAAAGTGGATGGGAAGCACTGTTGCCCAAGAATGTCGGGTATGTTTTTCCAAAAATGGCTCCAGTGGGCCGTATGCAGAGGATTCCGGCAGCCCATCAATGCGGGTGTTATTCCATCTTGAGCATGATTCCAGATATTCATTTTTCGCATTTATCATTTATCGCTCTTTTCCACTGTCACTAGCTTAGTCTTCAGTTGGTGTACTGTATCCCAGGGGTCAAAAAGATTCATGAACAAGAGTTAAAACTAGCTTTTGGGTATCAGCCATCACTTAGTAGGCAAGAGCTACCTCTGGAGAACTAGGAGCTAACATTTTGTGCCACAAATCTAACTTTTACATGAGATGTAAACTTTAACTTTTTGTTAGCTGTGTACAATTTGTATTTCTGGAAATGTCTTTTAGATGTCTTTAATGGTTTGTTGTATACATTTCCAGATACAGAACGTTAATGGTACATAGGTATGTTTGTATTGAACCAGATTGCCTGCGATGCCAAAAGTAGCCCCTGGTAGCTGGTGGTGTCAAGCCAACCAGGCTTTTGTGGGCTAGAAGCAGTTGCTAAATAGCTCCCAGCTATTTCAAACACCGGATACGATGCATTCCCCATTTGTTTTTCAGACATTGAGACCCTGCCACATAGCTGATCAATTGTGTATGGCGTGGCCTCCACCTTTGCTGCCAAATTGTCCATTTTGCCATTCATGCTTACAGTGTTCGCCCTCGTTTTCAGCAGAAGCGCATGGATATCCATATTCGCAGGGTCAGCGGTAGCACTGGTCACCACAGCCCTTGCTTGCATGCTGCTTCTAGTTTTCAGATTGTTCCCAACTGGTTTGGCAAAGGTGTCCTGCTTTGCATGGTTTTTGCGCATATGACTTGGCATTTCCCAGGTAGTTGGCACTCCTACAGACATCCCTACTCGCACACATCCAAGTGACTAAGAGGAGGCACAGTTCTCCAGGAGAAACTATTTGAGAGAGACCATTTCACCCCCACCCTAGCCACAGCGTCCCGCTGGATCTGGTAGCTGCTCCGCAGGTTCACATTGTGTTATGGCGGCACCGTTGATCAGACACCACATATGCCAAGGGACACTGTATCCAGAGCCACCTCTGATGGAGATGTCTGACTTCAGCCCTCTTCACTGGAGCATGTTCGTCAAGGCACCAAGATCGCTGCACAGGACCGCGGCACAGTAGGTAGCAAAGCACATAGCTGGGGAGCTCTCACGCAGGCTCATGTAATAGTTATCCCAGGGCAGCGCCTCCAGCCCTCCTAGCACGCACTATCACCTTGACTTACTCCAGCGGCACGGTTACCTTAATCCAAAGGCAGACAGCACCCCTGTGGTTATGTCCCAGTCTCTATCCTCACTCTGAGTGCCACCATGGAAGGTAGTAGATATGTGCTGCTGGCTACCCCGAACACATGTCTCACTGTCTATGCCTCGGATGCCATACAGCTAGTTCACGCATCAGGATCCGCTCGCAGTGCCCTGATCAAGTTTCACAGCCCCCCCGTCGGCACTCTATGCTGGTTTGTGAAGTGCCGCTCTGTAGTTTGGGTGGGAGGTAAGGGCTTGAGGAGACAGCTGGCAGGGCTCTGGCGTTAGTAGTGTTATTCGGCCATCCTGGTCGCTGCGCTCTAGCGCCCACTCACAAAAGATATAGTGTCTCTGTATGTACCATACCTTTGGGGTAATTCTGCTTTCTTCTATTCATCATCTTCCACAGTTCTATGTCGACTGGAAGTTCTTTCCCTTTGCCAACTTAATTTAGGTCTACAGCTGTTTGATTTTCTGTTTCCAACAATATTGTATTTATTTTGAAAGTCTGGCTTTTTGTGGACATGGATTGTTGAAAGCCTAATTTCATACTTGTCTGTCCTCCTTCTTTCACAGTAGAGTGTAATGCCCAATGTTGCAATTTCCAATAAAGAAAGCACTCTCCCCACGCCTCCAAACCCCTCCACTCCAGTATTCATTACATCGGTTTAACGATGTAAAGACTGCTTTATCCAATACATCTCAGTTTATTACATCATCCTGTCGTAAATCTCACCCGTCTCACCTGGGATCGCTTCTTGCTCTGTTCCGCGGGAGGTTTCCTCTTGTGGACAGATCGGGTCTTGTATAGGCTTGCTCGAGTCTCGCCCGGCTCCAGAGCGCGTTCAGAGTTCCAGGAAGGTCGCAGTTGCAGGATGTCCAGGAAGGAAGTAGCGGTCGCTAGGGTTGAGGATTCCGGGAGCAGAATTAGAGGGAAAAGGTGGAAGGAAGGAAGAAGGGACCAGGAAACTAGGAATAGTGGATTCGCCGAACAGCACACACACGTCTAGTCACTACCTAATGATAGCGTTGAGACTCGCGGGGCCGCGGTTCGTGGCCAATTTATAGAACGTGCCGTGTCCGACATAAAGGCTGGTGCGAGGCAAGTCACTTGGCATGGCCATGTTGGGAGTAATAAGGAATACAAGCCCCGTCGCGATAAGGACCAGGAAGTCCAGAAAGGGCAAGCTCTATGGGTCACTACAGCATGCCTCCTCCGAAGACCTGTTCCACCAGGTTTGCCCGGGTGTATGAGATGGAATCTTCTAAGCAATCGAGGGGTATTTAGGTTAGAAACTGGTTCCCTGGTTCTCTCGCTAGGAGGATATCCTTTCTATTCAACCATGTATTGAAGTCGACCCCGTTTATACCTGGAATCGCATATTCTGGACACTTCATATTCCAGTTGATTGTCCACAATCACAGGACTGGGTCTGCAGGTTTTCCGGGTGGATCGGATGTAGGGTTTCAATAGAGAAGTGTGAAAGACTGGGTGTATTCTCTTCCAGGAGTCTGGTAGCATGAGCCGGAATGAGACAGGATTGATGATTTCCTTTATGGAAAATGGTCCATAGTACCGGGGGCTAATTTGTTTGGCCGTAGATGTCGTAATAGTTTTGAGGACAACCAGACTTGATCACCAACAGAATAAGAAGGCACTGGTGTTCTTTTGGAGTCCGCATAACGCTTAATGCGTGTCTGGGTCTCTTCCAATTGTTCCTTGGCTTCCTTGTGTATGTTGATGTGAGTCTCAATCCATGAGTCGAGAGTAGGTACTGGTGTGGGATGTGGAAGAACAGAAGGTAAAACGGACGGGTGAAAACCTTGACTGCAATAGAAAGGGCTGATCTTGACTGCTGAGTGATCGGTATTGTTGTAGGCAAACTCGGCCAAGGGCATAAGGAGAGACCAGTCATCCAGAACCTTGGTGGCAAAACAACAAAGATATTGCTCTAGAGTCTGATTTACACGTTCCGTGGCTCCGTTGGTTTGTGGGTGATAACCTGATGAGAGAGCGCATTGGATCCCTAGAATACGACACAGATGTTTCCAGAATTGTGAGACGTATTGAGGTCCTCGGTCCGATAGGATCTTGGAAGGAAGTCCATGAAGATGGAAAATGTGTTCCAGGAAGATTCCAGCAAGTTCTGAGGAGGATGGTAGTTTATACAGAGGCGTAAAATGACCCATATGTGTGAACAAGTCTATGGTTACCATGATGGTCGTGTATCCTCGGGAAGGTGGTAATTCCACAATGAAGTCTGTAGCAATTAATTCCCATGGTCTTGTTGGCAGCGATGGTTGCAGTAGAAGACCCGCCGGTCTCTTGTTATCATGTTTATTTTGACTAAAGACGGCACAAGCTTTGATGTACTGTTGTACGTCGGTCTTCATTCCAGGCCACCAAAACTGTCTTTATATAAGACGGAGGGTGTTAGTTATACCACAATGTCCGGAGTGAAGGGTATCATGGTAGAGGTTTATCATTCTTTGTTGTAATTTCTGTGTAGGAATGACCAGTGCATTGTCCTTGAATAAATATCCTTCCTTAACTCTTAGGTTCCATGGATTCCTCCTTGAAATATCCTTCCAGAGGTCATAGGACTGGGTTTGCACCCGGATTTCTTCCAGGAGGTTGACTGCTTGAGCTACAAAGATCGTGTGGGGAAACATCTTAGGATAGGGCTTGTCTTCAGTGGTTACATAGTCAGGACGTCGGGGTAAGGCGTCAGCAATCATGTTTTGTGATCCGGAAACATGAGTGATTTGGGATTGTTAGTGGGCAAAGAAGTAGGCCCAACGTGCCTGACGACTTTTCCTGCACTCCGACTGTAGAATTTGAAGATTCTGATGGTCCTTGCGGACCTGAACTGGATATCTAGCACCCAGAAGTAGATGTCGCCATTCAGTGAAGGCTTGGCGGATGGCTAACGGTTCCTTTTCCAGGACGGAATAGTGTGTCTCACTGGGAGTCGAGGTTCGCGAGAGCTAAGCAATGGGGTGTAACAGTTTATCCTCAAGTACCTGGTTCAAGACCTCTCCTATGGCGTAGTTAGAGGCATCCGTTTCCACTAGGAATGGGCGATTTATGTCGGGTTGGGCCAGAATGGGGGCTTGCGTGAACTCTGTCTTCAATCGTTGGAATGCTTTATCTTGCGGTGTAGACCAGATAAAGGGGGTGTCTTTCTTCAAGAGAGCAACGATCGGCTCAACGATCTCGGAAAAGGTAGAAATGAACTTCCGGTAGAAGTTGGCAAGCCCCAGGAAGGATTGAACTTGTTTCACAGATGTGGGAGCGGGCCAAGCCAGTATCGCTTTTACCTTTTGAAGGGTCCATACCGATTCCTTCTGGGCTAAGGATGAAACCTAGGTAGTGAACAGAAGTAACGTGAAACAAGCATTTTTCGGGTTTGGCTAAAAGTTTGTGTTCACGGAGTCGTTGTAATGCTGCCTTTACATGTTCTTCATGCTTTAGAGTATCCTTCGAAAAGATCAATATGTCATCCAGATAGACAATGACGAAGAGGAATAACATGTCAGAAAACACCCTATCCATAAAACGTTGAGACTGCGGGAGCATTAGCTAGTCCAAAGGGCATGACTAGGTATTCATTGTGACCAAAGGGTGTTCTAAAGGCTGTTTTCCATTCGTCTCCTTCCCGGACACGGATTAAATGGTAGGCACTCCGGAGATCCAACTTTGTGAATATTACGGCGCCTCTCATAGCTTCCAGGTTATCCGAGATATGGGGCAGTGGGTACCTATCTTTGAGGGTGCATTGATTTAAGCCACGATAGTCAAGGCAAGGTCCGAGTTCCTTGGTGTCCTTCTTGGGAACGAAAAACAACGAAGCACCCTCTGGAGATTTTGAGGGTCTTATGGTGCCGTTTTCAAGATTGGTGTCCAGGTATTCTCGGAGGGCCTTTTTCTCAGGTTCGGAAAGAATGAACATTCTGCCGAAGGGAATCACTGCTGAGGGATCTGTATCTATGGCACAGTCTTCAGGTCGGTGAGGGGGTAAGGCCTGGACTATGGCAGTTGAAAATACATCAGCATATCCCTTATAGGCCTCTGGGACTTGTATGATATTGGAAACCATGAGTGGTGTTTTTTGGTCTCTTAGAGGTTCTTTAGGAGGTGTCGAGGAGGGATCCAGGGATAGACAGTGGGACATACAAAACTCTGAGCCCAGGAATAGTGATCCTGCTGTCAAATTGATATACGGATTGTGCTTTTGTAACCATGGCATACCCAATACCATGGGGTAATGGGCTGACTTAATGATGTCGAATGTAATCCGCTCTTGGTGATGATTTATGGAAAGTTGGATCTCTTTTGTCTGCAGGCTTATGGGTCCTGAAGAGAGGGGTCTTCCATCGATTGCTTCCACCGGCTGCATGGTGCTTCATGTCTCGTACGGAATATGATGACTTACAACCCAGTCTTGATCAATGAAAATTCCCATAGCTCCACAGTCCACCAAGGCCAGAATGGGATAGGTCTTATTCTTGGAGGGCGACAGGAAGGCCTGTAGTATCACCAAATTGTTTTGTCCAGGAGAGTTCAAGGATGGAATTGATGTGGCGCAAACATCTCTCTCCCGACACCTCACTCGATCTAGGATCGGGAGCTGGCGTTTCCCGAACGCTGTGGAGGGGCTAGAGGACATTCTCTAACAAGGTGTTTATCTGAGGCACAATACATGCACAGGTCTGTGTGGATCCTTCTCATCCTTTCTTGTGGGGAAATAGGTCCACGGAAGGCTCCTTTGCATGGGTTCCGGATCTATGTCAGGGGTTGGGGCAGGATCGGTTTTTACAGAAGTCTCAAGTGAGTTATTTTGAAAGGGTATCTTGGTCTTTCTTCTTTCAGCCTTTCTTTCCTGGATTCGGAAGTCTATTTGCATGGCTAGATCCATAAGAGCCTGGAATGAGCTAGGACGAGCCACTCTGCTAATTCATCCTTTATATCCTCATTTAGACCCCTGCGAAATAAAGTGAAACTTTCTTGTGAGGACCAATCTGCTTCCTTGGCCAGTTGTTTGAATCTAGTAACGTACGTTAGCATATCCTGGGATCCCTGTCGGAAATCAAGTAACCATTCCTGAGCACTATAAACCTGTTCGGGGCGGTCGAACATAGTTTTGAGTGCCTGAATAAATCCATCATAATCATCCAGGAGGGCATCTCCAGAGTTGACTAGGGGAGTGGCCCAGGTCAACGCGTTCCCTGTGAGGTGCGAGATTATGAAGCCCACCTTCGCCCTGGAAGTTGAAAAATAGTAGGGCTTAAAAGTAAAATGCACCAAGCAGGAATCCAGGAATCCACGTAAGGACTTTGCTGAGCCATCATATTTGTCTACCACTCCACCCAGTAACACACTCTCCTTGTTGGCGGAGTTGCGAGACAAAACAAGTTGCTTTAACGCAGCATTCTCCGCTTTTAAGTTCTGCACTTCAGTTGTTAGTTCTTGCATGCTACGCATGAGGTCCTGGACTGCTTTCTCCATAGCAGTATCGTGGCGGTCGTTAGGCGTCTCAAACTGTCGTAAATCCCCCCCCCCCGTCTCACCTGGGATCGCTTCTTGCTCTGTTCCGCGGGAGGATTCCTCTTGTGGACGGATCGAGTCTTGTATAGGCTCGCTCGAGTCTCGTCCGGCTCCAGAGCGCGTTCAGAGTTCCAGGAAGGTCGCAGTTCCAGGATGTCCAGGAAGAAAGTAGCGGTCGCTAGGTTTCAGGATTCCAGGAGCAGATTTAGAGGGAAGAGGTGGAAGGAAGGAAGAAGGGACCAGGAAACTAGGAATAGTGGATTCGCCGAACAGCACACACGTCTAGTCACTAGCTAATGACAGCGCTGAGGCGCGCGGGTGTGGCCAATTTATAGAATGTGCCATGTCCGACGTAACGGCTGGTGCGAGGCAAGTCACTTGGCACCGCTATGTTGGGAGTAACGAGGAATACAAGCCCCGTCGCGATAAGGACCAGGAAGTCCAGAAAGGGCAAGTTCTATGGGTCATGACACCTCCCTCTGCCCATCGGCTAAACCCTTTATCTATACACACTGCAGTAAACCATGAATTACTCTGTATGGGTGTGGAGTGAAATGGGAAGGATGGGTGCTTAGTGCACACTGAAATATAATCCCATGCCACAAGGGTCGTCTGCGTTATCCCGATACAGATTCAAACCTCAATATTGCCCATATGTTTCCCGGCCACTGCTTGATTCATATATACTCTGTTTCAGACCAACTCTGCATCCATGCCATAGTCGCTTTAACTTGGCCCCAACTGCAATTACATGAAATGTACAGGAACTGAATAACCTAATCGGTGCCCGTAGATCTGAAAAGTAACTGGGCCATTGTTATCATGTTGCGGGAAACATTGGTCAGAGGGACATGTTGCGTTTGGGTGTGGTTGGGCATGTGAGGGGTTGAATATTTTCATCACTCTCCTCTCAGGCACAAGGAGTTGGAACACTTATAAAAGATTTTTAAATAAAATACCATGGGATTTACCCTACAAAAGGCTAAATCTGACCCAGATAGAAGATAGTATATGTTGCTGGGTACATTATAGGGGTGCCTACTGTGGCGGATTAACTGCTATAGTTTTGCAAATATAATCACATTGGTGAACTTTAATATGATTGTTGACCTTGAACTCGATAGGTCTTCAACAGCTCTTAGAACACTGGGGGGGGGTTGGGGGCAGCAAAGCACTTGAGTCGCTATATGAGCAAAATGAACTGGTGGATGCGTGACATAGGCTAATGAATAGGAGAAAAGAGTTTACATATCACTCCTCGGTTACCCATTCGTATTCAAAAATAAACTCATGGGTGTTGGGGGCCGCACCCTCCTGAGGAATGTGCTGACCTGCGACATCCTGCCAAGGATCACTTCGGAACACTTTGTTTCGGGAGGGTAGCTCTGGGGCAACGTGCTTGACTTGGAAGCAAGACGACACGAAGCAACACAGGTTCAATCACCGGGTCCACGCTTAGAAACCTCTGGGTATTAAGCGTGTTATAAATAACCTATCATATCACTCAGATATGAGATGGAGATGGAGCTTGAGCTTTTAGAGGGTCTCTGGATAGAGAAGTCCCTAAAAGATTTAGGAAGTAAATATGCAAGTCTGCAAAGGCTCTGAGGCAAGACGACCTAACAATATAATTCTACAAGGAATATGTTGACATATTGGCAGAGTTGTTAACGGCTGTTTACAAGGAAGCGCTGGGATTGGGAGTGCTTCCCACCTCATTGAGAAGCGACTGTCATTCTACTGCTCAAAATACGAAAAGATAGCATGCAGTGGTTCATGCCTTCCCTCCATCTGCTTATACTGTCAGAACGCCCCACCCTGCCGCCATATCCTTCGCCCACCATTGTTTTAATCAAGCTCTTTCTTTAGAGTTCAATTCAGTATTCCCCCCCCTCCCACCCCAGACGTGCAATAGATACAACTTAGGACTTGCTGGTATTTGTGAACCTAACACCCTTGATATCATAACCCCCGCAGCACAGTCCTATACGCGTCCCATATTGTAACATGACTTTCTACCATCCCATCATTAATTCGGAAGTACTCCTCTGTATCTGTGGTGAGTTGTTCAGGGATTATAGGATTGTTGAGATTAATTTGTTCAGTCTCCTCCTGCCCACCCCCCTTGCATACTGCCTTTCCCTGTTATTTTTATAAATGGGGGGCAAGGGGCGTAGTCCGAAACTCATCTCGGTAGAAAGTCAATTGCCAATACTCTACCTGCAGTAACTCCCGGAAGGAGAAAGTAATCTAACCTCGAAAAAGAGGTATGTGCATTAGAATACAACAAGAAGCCTGTATCCATCGGATGCAGGCCTCGCCAAATACCCCTCAGTCTCGTTGCTTCAATAAATGTGTGGAGTTTCGTAAGAGCAAGCACTGTCACGCTGTGTGCGATTATTTATCCTTCTCTGGTTGGGCTGTCTCATTAAAATCCCCGACCCCTATTACCGTCATATCTTCCCCGTGTTTGGACAGCAGTTTTTATATAGCGCTAAGTGTATACGTTTGTAGGGTTGGAGGGGCCTAGACCCTAATTATGCATATTGTTTCATCCCCTAAGGTCCCTATAAGTAGTATGTATCTACTGTCTCTATCCATTTCCACTAGCGAGATACTCAATGGGAGGGTCTCCTGACCAGTATTGCCACCCCTCTAGATCCCCTGGTGAAGCTTGCATGTTCTACTACAGTATTTATGCCCTTCCCAAGAAGGTGCACACTGATCCCAGCATGCATGTCTTTTGTAGTAAAATTGTCCGCTTTGTGTGAGTTAAGAAAGTTGCCTACTAGGCCTCACTTAAATGTATTGAGGATTTTATCGAGGAGACCATTGATGTTCAATGTCGGGCAACTTGAGGACATTACCTGTCCTCTAGCCATATCCATTGCTATGCCTTCGCCTAACAGTGCGCACTTCCCCTAACAGTGAATTATGGGTCCCCAGTATCTCTGCTGCCATGCCTTTTACCATCGTAACTTGAAACCAAAATGTCCCCAACTGTAGACACTTCCCCCTCCTCACACCCCTCCCCGCCACCCCCAGGCTAACGGATTTGTGTCTCTAAATTTGCTTTGAAACCAAAAATTAAAAGGTTTTGGAGCACCCGAAGGTGAATGTTGGGGCGTGAGGCTTGAGATAATTGCTTGCTCTGCACCGACTAGTCCGCCTTAGCTGGATCCACCAGCCTTTGCCATTCTCGTCCTCAGGATCCCAGAAAGCTAAATTTCAACACAAGCAGAACCATCTTCACTCCTTCCATGTATATTCATCCAGCTCGGGTTCACCCCTGCAAGATTTGTCCTGTCCCATGAGCCTCTCTGTCCAACCAGTCTCAGACCTCTGTTGGGTTAGTAAAAAAACATCACTCTATGGGGCCCCACCACTCAGAGGGTGGCCGGGAATAACATTGCATATCTGTATTCCCTGTCTCTTCGCAGGGTCTTACTGCTTCGAATGACTGACGAGCCTTTTGCACTGCCCTAGTAAAATCAGGCTATAATGCCATTCTCACTCTGTTTACTTCTATTGTGTCTTTCTTCCGGGCGGAATGCAAAATGACATTGCAGTCTCTGTAGTTAAGCAATTTTGCGATGACTGGCCTTGGTTGGCTCCTTGGTGGTGCTCCTCTGCTAGGGATCCTATGGGCCCATTCCACTTCAAAAAAAGTTTGATGGTCCCTGTGGTCCCTTCCACTCTTTCAGATGACCCTCCAGGTAGAGCTCCATTGATGTGCTTTTGATTTATTTATTTTTCTTCAGGGAGCCTTACAATTCTTACGTTGTTGCGGAAAGAAGGGCCTGCCGCATCTTCTACCCCTTCTTCTACGTTCCTTGTTGTGTTCATATGTTCTGCTCTTTTTTTTCATGGGATGCATTGTGTTTTTCTAGGTCTCATTTCCCCCAGTTTTGCCTCTCCTTTTCTCGCCGAGATCTTATGCAAGTCCTGCCGTATGAGTTCCACGTCCGCCTGATCGCATCAGTCTTCCTTTCGAGGGATGTCTTGGAATTCCATATCGTGTCAAATATTTCGTGCATAAATGGGGCTGGCTGACCCTCCACCTGGTCTGCGCTTTTCCTGCTCTCTGATCCATTTTTGTTACGTGGGGAGGGAATTGTGTAGCAATACATTTTTTCCTTTAAGTTTATCTTCTTGTGTTTATCTGTAGCCATTCCCCTTGATCCTATGGCTGGTCCGCCCTTCCTGATCCAACTGACCGTTGCTGGAATCTGGGCTGCCACATGGTCCCAAAATGGGTAGCACCTTGGGTTAGTTTTTGTGGACGTCTGCCTTAAATGTCTGGATTTTGGGACCCCCATCAGCGTGGGTCTACCAGCAGTACAGCGGTATCCTCCGAATGGAAAATGTGGTTTATATGAGCCACTCTCCTGGTCCGCTGTTTTATTTATTTATTTTATTTTATTTTATTTTATTTTTTTACATTTATAAAGCGCTCACACAGCCCGCAGGCATCGAGGCGCTGTTACAGGAATAGTTTGTTTTTCTTAGTTGCGTAATTGTGTGTTTTTTTTTTTCTCTTAGTTACGTATTTATAACGCGCTTAAACACCAAGAGGTTTAAGCGCGGACCCGGGGATCGAACCTGTTGTTGCTTCGTGTCGTCTTGCTTCCAAGACGCGCACGCTGCCGCTGAGCTATCCTCCCGGGATTTATCTAGTAGTAGGGGTGGGGGTTTGTGAGCCTGTCTCCCACCCGCCCACTGTGTATGAACAACAGTTCTATGGGCTTCTGTGGTCCCCCAGCGCCAACCCCACTCACCTCCAAGTCTCCGCCGGTGGTGCTCCAACAGTTCCTCATTCTACCGGTGCTCGCCATGCAGCGTCGGAATCGCCTCCGGATGGTGCTGGTTCATCCATTTGCCAATAGATCATGCTCGCTCACCGCGCTACTGTGTGTTAACCAGCGTCGTCTGAGAGCTTGCTGGGGTGTTGGCCTGTCGCCATCTTGGGCACCACGTGACCGTGTCTGCACAGATGTGGTGCTTGTGCAGTTTTTCCTTTTTTCTTCTCTGCAGCACTCCATCTTACCCGCGGCATGGTCGACGACTTTTCTCATTTGTTTATTTGAGGATTTAGTCCCATTCCAGCCCTGCTAGATCGATATGTGACTATCTAATGCTGCTGCGCAACAGTGCCCCCACAGTGCCCCTTTTTAATAATTTGTTGAACCACTCTCTGCATAAAATGCTGGGAGGATAGCTCAGGGGCAATGCCTTTGTCTTGGAAGCAAGACAACACAGAGCAACACAGGTTAGAATCGTGGTCCCACGCTTAGGCTGGTCTCCTGTATTGTGTGTTAATAGAAGATTAATTAGTTTCCCTGTTCCCATTTCCTCACACTCAGCAGCAATGCTCTGTTTCTCAATCTCTTGTAGCTCCTTCCTGTTCCCCTAGTCTTAAATTAATGAAACCCCTACACCAGGCTCTGCTTCCCCCACCCCCTGTATTCCCAGTCGGGAATGTGACCGAGTGTCTCTCTTTAAATTGATGCTGGCGTGTTAACTAAGTCTTATTGCTTTAGATCAGAAGACCTCCCATTTTAGAGTCTTTAAGGGGTGCCCACTCCACCAACAATGCAACCTATCCCAATCAACCAAAAACTTGGAAACCGCCCCACCAACCCAAGCTCCCTCCCCTCCACCCGCACCCCCGCCCCGGCTGCATAACAAATGGACCCAAATGTACAGGCCCCCCAACCTCCATTCAGACCATTGCTTGCTCTCCCTGAAGATGTCCCAACAAGCCAGTCAAACTGCTTTTTAAAGGGTCAACAGGTCAGTTTTCAATCTGGACCAAACTCATTTTTATTTTTTTAGTGGCTCAGATCTTTTAACTTGCCATAAGGGTCTAAAGTGTCTCCCAGTAGCCAACGTGTGATCCCAATTTCTTTCTACTGTCGGGACTGCCATTTTGATTTCCCCACACCTTTGCTCCTTCCTTCACTGAGAAAATCTTTGTCACCAACCCACAATTCTTGCGAACCTCCCATGAAACTGGATGTGCCTTCTGTAAAATACACCTATGTTAGGAAAGATTTTGCTGAATGCAATTTTCACTCTATGGATCCCCCAAACGTTTTGCTTTTGTTTGACTGTCCTGACTTTATCCAGTGGAGCAGTCTTCAGCTGCGCTCCTCTGTGCTTTTTCTCATTTGTTATGGGGAAATGGGCACGTCCTTCAGGCTGTCAGTACTGGGAAACTGTTTCCCTTCATCTTGTACTATGTTGCCATTTTTGATAACTTCTTATCAGTGCACAAAGTACATTACTGTACCGTGCACTGGGGTCCTTTTTGTTTTATGGCCCTAGACACCGTCTAAGACGTTTTTGGTAAATGTACAAGTGTGCCTAGGACGAACTAGAGGCAGCAGTTTACTGTAATGGTATTTTTATGACTTTTTAACAAACCATATCGCATTTACCGCAGATAGCTCAAGACTGTGGCCAGTGCCAAAAAAGTATGTGCCACAAAGTCTTTTGTTCTGTCCTTTGGCCATCTTGTCCCTTAGCCTTCCCCCAGGTCTTCCTTATTTGGGCATGCAGCCTCCCTTGGAAACTGCATCTTTCGCAGTTTCCTGCATGTCACGTGTGCTAGTGCCCAGGAAGATGGTTGGGACTGTCTGGTCCCAATCCACACTATTGGTGCCAGGATGTCTGGTGTGCATGAATACATGAGGACCACCATGGACCATGATTGAACCATAGCTTGGCTGCATGCAAGGGAGCAGATCTTTCATTGGTTGTCCAGATTCGATCATGCATTGAACTTCGCATAAGAGGAGGGGCCCTGCATCCATTCCAGGTCGATTTTACAGTGGTTCATCTTGAACTACAGTAGGAGCCATATATCCTGTGAGCTGAAGCAGACCTGAGGTCCCGCCGGAGACGTGCTGGAAGGATTGGCACTCTGAGCCCGCTGCTGTCCTGTCGGACCTCTGCTTTGTTCTCGGCCTTAGAAGGCCTTCAAGGGTGCTTCACCCCATTTGAGTAGCTGGAACAACTACTCTGTGTCTCCTGATTTCCCACCAAAAGAGCCATCTCTGAAGTGTTCCTGGGCTGTCCAGTCAACCAGCTCTGTCCCGGGCCATCGCATACGAGTGCTGCCGTTTCGAGTTGGAACTCGATACTTCGAGAATCACTAGCTTGTGGTTCTCGACACTCACCTGCCAAATTGTATAGACTTTGCACATCTGGGGCACAAACTAGGAGAGTGCGTCGCAGCGCAAGCTTTTGCGGTCCCTGCTTCACTGCGTTGTTGTGACGGTCGCTGTTGGAGACTTTCTCGCCTTCTCTGCTGTGCCTGGAGTCCTGCTGCACCAGAATCTTCTTCCTCCTCCCTTTGTTGGCGGAGTTGTGGCTACTGTCCAGTCACAGACTACTGTCCCGTCCCGCAGCACCTGAGAGCCGGATCCAAAAAATAAAGGTGGAATTTACAACCCCATATGTCCTCGACTAAACTGACATAGTTTAGTCTGGATTGGAGCAAGGGGCGGGGGGAGTACTTGCATAACTTATCGCTGGCCCCCTGGCTCATCCGTTTGTTTCTACACACAAGGGTTCCTTGGGATCCTCTTTGCATGGGATAGCCTGCGCTCCCTGGCCTGTTTCAAAAGTCAGAAACTGCTCTGTCTGCGAGGGCAGACCCTTCCCTGGCGATTGCATTTTCTACCTCTTTCAGGATCCTTACCCAACTGTCCCAGCATCTTCTAAAGTTACTGTCTTTGCTTTACGCAGAACTGCACGTTTTTATGCTCTGCTGTACATTGAGCACACGGCTCCCCACTTCATAGGGCTGGACTGAATAAGTTAGGATTTCCATCCTGAAGACTGCCTAAAGCATAATTCTTGTCACCCCCCCTTCAGTTACAGGTTGTGGATATTTGACTCCCTTTATCGCATTAACAGTAGTTGTATATATGCTACAGAGTGAAATGCTTGTGTGGTAACTGATGCATTATTAGTTTGGTTATTCGTGTTTTATTGGGCCTCAAATAAATGTATATGTATTTTTGATATACACCAGTCTAAGAGTATTCTGTGGTATCTTTACTGTGTGTGCTCATTGTGGGCTTCTGATCTCTCACACCCCTCCTCAGACTTGGTCTTGACCAACTGCCAAGCTACCGTGATTGGTGTGGCATTGTCCAGAAAGCTCCCTGTTTCACTAAACTAAGGTGGCCTCCTAAACCTCTGTCCACCAGGTCAGAGTTTAGAAATCCATTCTAACAATCTACCACTCGCTATGTAAACATGTGTTGAAAGAATTCTTATCTCTTTTTTTCTTGATCTTTAAAACACCATTTTATTGAAGTCCTGGTGTTCCATCTTAAAAAAAGAGGCTGTCAATGCTTGGCAATTGCATTTTGGACGCGAGGTCCATCCTCTGGGCATAAAGTTGAAATGAGTATAATATTCACAATTGAACTGTGATTTATAGCAGTCTTAAATACAAATTGTATATATATGTGTGTGTGTGTGTGTGTGTGTATATATATATATATATCTATCACTAATTCCATCTGAAACAATATCATACTCCTTAGTCTGTTGTGTTGAAAGTTACTTAAGTGGAATCTGTACGATAACTAAAGATGCATCTCTTTCTGCAAAATCAATAAATCGCTATCTTTGCTTTTCTAACGGTTTGCCAAACAAAGTATAACCCACAAGGGCATTTATTGGAATAAATTACGTTACTGCTATCAAAGTCTTTCAGTTGTATTTTTCTCTCCTGTCAATGTATGGTGTCCTGTAGATCCTTTAATTATATTATTACAGTTGGAACAATGGAGATGGGGATGCCTTCCTTTCTTCTTAGTTTTACTTTCCAACTGCTTATTATTACTGGTATCCACCAGTAAGTCTCTCTGCGCCTCTTTTCATCTGAGTTGAAGATCATTTGAGTAGTTCCACTAATATCTAATCTGTTGTTTGAGTTCTTAAGTAATATGAGCGCCTTTTCGTCAATGTGCCCTGTGAGAAGTCCTGGAAAATGTATACAGTCGTAAGGTACAAGGTGCAGCTTTTTATTTCTTTTATTTTTTTTAAACTTTTATTTTTGTTGGCAGAGGCATATAGCATATATATACAATAGAGCAGTCAAAACATTAGGTACATGTATAAATGAATACACGGGTATACAGAAACAATAGGACAACAGCAGTTGGGGAATGATCTATCACGGAGCAACAAGTACCTGAGCACCTAAGGGAGAGGACTGGGGGGAATCGTCCACTGTGGAAGTATCGTCTAAGTATCGTCTAAGCTATTCAGGTAGCCGTTGAAGGCGGACCATATGTTTCTGGGGCGGGAGCGAGCTGGGATCATACCAAGGAACTCTTCTTCACAATTTTGGGACCACATGAGCAAATTTAACCATTTCTGGAATGAAGAGGGGGTGGAGCTCTTCCAATTCTGTAAAACACATTTTTTAGCTACTATACAGCTAACATTCAGGAACCTAGCCATACTCTTAGCCCCTTCAGTCTGCCATACCCCAAACAGAACTCCCAACGGGTTGGCGTCTCACCACATTTCGGATAGTGTTTCCAAGATCTTGCCCCAGAATGCGGCTAGGCCCGGGCAGTCGCAGAACATGTGTAAGCACCCTCCGCGCCGCAGCGAAGGCTAAATCATGGGTCAGAATGCGCAAACCCAGAAATCCTGCGCGGGGTGTAGTACAGCCTGTTTAATAATTTATACTGTATGGTTCGATAGCGAAAGTTTAAGGAAACCCTGTTGGTATGAGAGCACATCTTCTCCCACAGGTGGTCAGTGAGTTCCAACTCCAGCTCAGACACCCAGTCGTCTCGGGCCTTGGAGCGTTGGGGGGGCAGTGGTCAGTAAGAGCTTGTAAAGTGAAGAAACCATCCCACGGGCGCCGCCCGAATTGGCGATGTAGGCAATCCCAAGGGAGTCTGGGGGTTCATTGGGGAAGTCAGGCCATGCATTTCTGAAGGCGGCGCAGAGTCTGTAGAACTGCAAAGTTTCTAATGGGGAACCCGAGTGACCCGGCCTCCACGTTTGTGGCGTTATAAACTGCCCCTCTGGATAGAATCAGTTAGGGCGTGATACCCCAGGGCCTCCCAGTGTCGCGCCAGTGCGGTATCGAATGTGGGTTCCAGCCCGGGAAATAGCCAGGCGGGGAGCCACTTGTAGTATGGGCGTTGTTCGGCACAAGTCTCGAATATCCGACCCTAGGCTTGCACAGTGGTTTGGACAGGGTCAATGGGTGAATCCGGTTCGTACTGCTGATGTAGAATTAAAGACATTATGTTGGTGCCTGTTGCCGCCAGTGTTTCCAGCTTGACATGGGGACGAGGTGGGGGCCCAGAATACCAGTAAGAAGCAAACTGTGCCTGTGCTGCGATCCAGTCCCGTAGCATATCGGTGGCGGTGAAGCCCCTTCTATCATAGGGGAGTGTCATGTCTGACCATTTTTTATGCACAGCGCCGGAGTGCCATAGGAATTGGGCGCACAGCTTGTGTAGGTTTGTGAAGTATCTCTTTCAGGGCCAGATAAACACACATTGCTAAATATGTACAGCAACTTGGGGAGTAAAATCATCTTCACCAGTGAGAGTCTCCTGGCTAGTGATAGTGGAAGAGTGCCCCATCGCGCAATTTTGGCCTTGGCTTGCTCTGCCGCGGCCAGGTAGTTGTCTGCTAGTAATGTATCTTTGGTCAGGGACACCTGGACTCCCAGATATATGATCCCGTCAGGGGACCAGCGAAGCGGGTACTCAGTGGTGGGCTGCAGCGTGGAGCTGGTGAGGGGGAAGATCTCGGATTTAGTATAGTTTATAGTGAACCTAGAATGTGTGCCTATACGGGTGATATCGCGCAAGATTGGGTCAAGATGAAGAGCAGGGTCTCTTATAAACGACAACACGTCGTCCGCATAGAGCGAAATAATTTCAGGGGAGTCTTTCTGCTGTATTCCTTTACGTGAGTGTCGCTCCCCGACATAGTCCGCCATCGGCTCTATTGCCAGGGCGAACAGGATCGGGGAGAACGGGCAACCCTGTCGGGTACCTCTAAAGCGAGGGATCAAGCCCGACGTCTGGGAGTTGACACGAACCCTGGCCACCGGGGAGGTGTACAATAACTTAATGTATGCAA
Source organism: Ambystoma mexicanum (assembly GCF_040938575.1). NCBI lineage: Eukaryota > Metazoa > Chordata > Amphibia > Caudata > Ambystomatidae > Ambystoma > Ambystoma mexicanum. Next base: position 1,191,295,862 of record NC_090928.1, read on the forward strand.
TCATTTTAGGTCCTATGCCCATAGTTTCCAACGGTATACACGCATTTCACCGCAGTATTTTTCATCGCAGGTTTTTTTGGGGGGGGGGGGTTAAAAAAATTAAATATATGTTTGTGGGTGTAAGGGAATAAAAAAACAAAAAAGGGGGGCTTTGGAGGGGTCACCCCCCCAACAAAAAAAAAGTTTTTCGAAGAAAAAAAAACGGCGATGAAAAATACAGCGGCGAAATAACATAGAACCGTTTCCAACACCAGCCACATACCGGTCACCATGTCGAATGCCTTCTGGGCATCTAGCGTGACTATGATTGCACTCGCACCCTGGTCAATACGCGACATGACATTGAGTAACCTTCTAATATTATGGGATGTGGACCTCCCAGACACGAGACAGTATTGAATGTATTACTTTAAAGTTGTGCCTACAGTTTTCAAGAGGTAGTATTGAAATAAGGCAGACACAATAGGGTTAGGAATTCTTGTCTTGCCATCAGACTTCCTTCCTCCATGACACACAGCTTTCTGCTGCCCGCCACTACTCTCCTTCCATCTTCTGGAGGGGAAGAAAAGTCGACCATGCAACCTTATCTACTGAGGAGAAGCAATCCCTTATTTGGGGTGAGTTGTATACAAAGTGTGATCGTGCCTGCTATTTTTATAGGGCTGCAGCTGCTGTATGTAAGCCATTGTGTTGTATTAAAGGTGCTGATTCAGCACCAGACTGGAGGATACACCTACCAACTGCAAGAGTAGAAGGGGGAAGGTGGGGGCAGCTACATGGGAAATGACACAGGTATTCTAAGCCACAGACGCCCTGTACAAAGGGCTTCACTGGGAACTGTAGGGGGTAATGATGCATTGGGTTTACACACAGTCCAAAATACTGTCCTATAATTAGCTAAAGAAGGGGGAAGGATAAAAATAGCACCATCACCACACGTGGTGGGAAATCCCTTGGGCGGCTGTACCTGGGGAAACCTTGATCTGACGTGACAAATGCAACTGGGATCTGCAAAGGGGGGTGTAGCTTAAACTACTCCTCTTGAGAAAAATAACTTAACTAGAATAAGATGATGTAATTACAGGATGGTCAGCAAAACTAGCCGCCCTACGTGGCAGCGGGGAGGGCGACTCTGCTCCAGTGTGCGGGTCACATGAAATAGCTTTGGTGGAGTAGTCACAACATATTACCTATAGTTTCTCTCCATTCTACCTGACCCAGTCCTTGGCAGAAAAGTTACAACTCAAAGTGGAAAAAACAAGTTGTAGCTTGGAGTTCAGTATGAGCTGCGAGCTGCAGAAGGAAGGATCTGGAGGAGGATGGCATGCTGCGACGCTGACCCTGTGTTTGTGGGAGGCTGCAGTGTGGCGAGGGAGCCATGTCTCCATTGAAGCTGACAAGGCAGCCGGTATCCTGTTGGTGGTGACTGTGTAATTGCTCATTCCCTTGGGCTGTGGGCTGGGCCCAAGGGTGTCAGAGGGGTAGGTGGTGAGACCCTGACCTCCACCCAAAGCATCCAGGAGAGACCGCTCGCCAGCACTACGCTACCCAGTGAGTTTCACATGAGAGAGCGAGAGAAACTCTGGAGCATGTCTGTGGCTGGAGCTGGAAAGGGATAAAAGCATGATTTGTAAAGCGGCACGGAAAGTGAGAAGGCCAATTTAAAGAAACCGAGTAAGAAAGAAGCAACAAGGAAAGAGGAGAGAAGGAGAAAGCGTGCTAGTGGCACAGCACGCTAGTGGCACAGAAGGAAGGAAAAGGCACACTAGCGGCACAGGAGTAAAATCAAACTCGAGAGTAAAAGGAAAGGGTGCGAACAACGACCCAGAAAGAAGGAAACTGGTGCAAGTGTGCACGACCGAAGGAGGGGAATGTGCAAGAGGCACAACACAGAGAAAGTATAGGTAGGTGCAAGTGTGCACGACAAAGTGAAATGAAAATAGATAGATGAAAGCGGTGCAGGAACCACCTGAACATAAAAAGTAAAGTGTAAGAAATAGAGAGGCAAAGGATCGGGTGGTCTTGCTTCGGAAGAGCAAAAAGCCAGGCGTTTTCAAAAGCCTCTGATTCTACTCCATGAAAGGATTGCATTCGAGAGAAACTGTATATAAGGAAAAGGTACATCCTGACAAGTTGAACTGGTGTTTGAAACTGAAAGGGGCTTAAACTTGGGGAAGGGAACCCTGAGAGGCCCAACCAAGTTGGAGACTTATTGGCTTTTGTAGTGTTGAAAGGATTGAAGCTTGGAGACGAGAACCATGAGAACCTCAAAAGGAACTGGATTATGTTTCTTTTGTGGTGTTTGGAACTTGAACAAGTTGAAGCTTGGGGAAGGGACCCTCAAGGAATCCAAAGACACTGAAGGCATTTGGAACCACTGCAAGGGCTCTGTGGGGAAGGTCTTACAAACAGCCCTTTTTGATTGAACTCCTTTTTGTGACATTGACCACCTGGTGAAAAGACCACCAGAAACCAAACCAACTTTGGTTTCCAATTTTCCTGTTGAACCACTGTTTTCCTTTTGAAAGACTTCCTATCACATTTTTGTAAATACTGAGGGCAAGCATAGGTTTTGACGCAGACTGACTTTTATTTTGTACTATTGGACAGTGACGACCATTAGAAATGTCATTTAAGGGAACCATCCCTTTAGAGTTGGCACCGTTGGGCATTACACCACCCCTGGAACCTTAGTAAATAAATGTTTTAAAATACCTTGGAGTCTGTCTCTCTCTTCATACCATGCCTGCCTAACGGAAGGCATCAAGGATTACCATGGGGTGCCCCGTAGTATTGTATGTGGAACACTCATTATTTGCCGCTCTTAAGAAATCAGAAAGTACATGAACTACCCAAAGAGCATCAGGGTATGAGGGCATATCAACCAACTCAGCAATAGAGGTGGTAAGGTGCCGTAGTGTAAACCTAGCAATCCACCTAGCAAAATCGATAGAGGACGGGATTTACGTGACTGTGTAGCACACGTGGACAGGATGGAAGGGAATGTACAGGTAAAAAAGGAAGAAATAGCAGGAGCACACATGGTCTTTGACGGGTCATCCAGTATTGACTCAGAAACTGGGAGGAGACCTACTGGTGCGGCAGTAGTGTACTGCATAAATGCGGAGTATGTAAAAGTATCTCATCCGCGACTACCCTCACATTATTCAGCACAGGCAGCGGAATTAGTGGCGATAAGAGCACTATAAATAATGGTATGCAGCAAACCTCTTTTACGACTCTGCCTATGTCACGTCGACTATCCATTCAGGATTGGCACGGTGGGAAAGGAGGGTATTAAAGTGCAGAACTACTAAATGAATTAATTCGGGCAGTAAATGTCCCAGTAGAGGTGGCAATACTGAAATGCACTGCACATACTGGAAAACAAGACCTGATATCTGTGGGGAATGAAATGGCCGACAGAACGGCAAAAGCAGCAGCATGTTTACCGCAGGGGGGAGGAGTTCAGAGATATCCCAGAGGCTGGGGAAAGGTGCCACTCATGGCGGCAGAAAGGAACAAGAGTGGGGAGGGAAAAAGGGAGGAACATTTTAACATGATCCCCATAGTACACCTAATAGAATTAAAAGGTAAGGTACCAAAAGAGGAAAAAAAGCTGTGGATAAAAAGAGGATGTTGCCTGTCACTAACCAACATATTTGGTAGCAGAGGCACGGGGCAGGTTCAGAAATCTCAGTTGGCCAGTGACAGCTAGGTCTGTGCAGTTGAGTGGCTGCATTTAAGATATGCACCCCTGTACCAAAACTGCAATTATCAATTAGCTCATGATGGTGGATGGGTGAACTCTCAATATAAGCTATGCTGAAGTTAAGGTATGATGTATGGCACTACTGAGGGTCATTGCAGCAATATCCAAATTAATGCCACTATGTCGGCTCCTTTCGGCCAGCTCAGCTGTGCAAGGTAATGTGTATTCTGGCCAGACAGGGTGCCCTGCCAACTGACAGCACAGGGACCTGAATGGCCAGGCCTCTTCTTTGATCTCTTTGTGGGGGTAGATAACGGTCTCAAAGGAGCACCCATTCAAGTAGCGTCACAACCGTGGTTTGCATTAATTTGTGAAAGATATTGATCATAGTGAGATGGGAAGGGGGCTGGGTTAGGGAGCAAGGTTAGGTGAGCAAAGTTAGTAGACAAAGGACAAAGGAGCTCTGTTCAGTGGAGCAAGACTTCCTCCATATTATTTCTCTATGCCTCTCTCCTTCCTGTCCCCTAAACTTCCTTTAGAGCAAAGCACTTTGGGTGTCATGTCGGAAGGGCAAAGTCCACCTCTGTCAGGTGCAGCCACTGGACCTCTAAAACATGCTAGCGTTATTCCAGTCTCCTACGGACCTTTGCTGTTTGAAAGAATGGGTCTGCCACCACTTATTCAGATCATCTTGTAGACTCAGACCCTGGAAGAAGATTTTTTTGGACCTCTGTTGGCAGAGATGACTTTCCAGAACCCTGCACCAGTGAAGTGAAGAGTGAGCGTTCAAGGCATACTCGAGCTCTGTTCCTGACCCATCCCCAGCACACATTGGGGATGAACCTGCTGCTGGAATAAGACCTGCTGTAATTCTTCTGAATTGTAATGTTTTTGACTAAAACATGGAGTCTGTGTGAAATGCATGCGGGTGTGCCCAGAGCAGCAATGGACATTTTCCTCCTCTGAGAGATCTGCCTTTTAATGTGAAGTATGAACACTTTCTGTATTCTTCCATTAGAAAACATGTTTTACTTGCCTATGTTAGTTTGCAGTGCTTAAAGGACTGTTTTCAATAAAGGTGACAGCTAGCGCCTGATAGCATTGTAGAGCCAAAGGAAAGTTATGTTGTCTTTCGCGCTCCCATGAGAAAGGGAAGATCCATGAGAACTAGCACCAGGTGGACCTTGAAAGTCAGAACTTTCTGGAAAATACCATCCTGCATTTGTGGGAGTTTTAAAGCGGAGAGCACCAGATTAGACAAATGCAGAAAGCTTCGGGGGAAAGCGTGGACGCACTGCTTTCTGTTGCCCATTGAGCAAAAATCTCTCTGCCTTAACTGGGTTTGGGGCTTTCCAGTGCAGTTCTGACAAGATGAGAATTCTGTGGCTGCTGCTCTAACAGTGAAGTATTTTTAAACATTCACGTACTATTTTGACTGCATTTATTCTTTTATGTATGTCAATTTGTGAATAAAACTGCCATAAAGAGCCATTTTACATAAAGCGTTATGTGAATTATTGCCTTTCAGTGTGCAACGTTTCTCTTTTCATTGTGTGCATTGGGGCTGTGGGAAAGATTACTGTGCAGTAATGAGAAGCACAACACCTGCCTCTCTGCCAGCCACACTGCTGTCAGGACCTCAATTTGGCGAATGACTCCCTGAAGGTTTGCAAAATCCTCCCTTGCTGGGAGTCCGAGAACAAGGACTGAACTTGTACCTGAGACCCATGGAGTTGGACTTGAAGCATACAGTGAGCCAAGACCGGCCAGAGCCCTTTGCTTCCTTGCATCGAACAGGTGAACTGTCTTCGAGCCGGGTTCACTGCATTTCAAACCAACAGGACCCTGTGGAGCAGTCTTTGACACTTGCCAAGCTTTGCAAACTATAACTGCTTGTTCACCCCTATTTGCTGGTGCACTACAGTAGTGTTGTTGCATCACTTTGAACTGCAAGCTCCTTTGTTGCATTTGCAGCTGCTTGGTCTGCCTGCATCTTCGCAGCTATTGTCATCACCTGGCGAACAGACCCTAGTGTACCTTCGATCCGCCCACCATCGGACACTACATCAAATCCCTTGAACCGAACTGCACATCCAGTTGCCAGCATCTTCGACATCTACTTGATTGACCATTGAATCGATCCATGGGTCCCTAATGATTTGCATCACCTCGAGCACTTCATCGAATCAGTCTGGCTGACCACTGTATTGATTGTCAACCGCTTCTGGTGGCTCTCTCGTTATGCTAGTCTCCCTGCATCTCCTTCGAACCACAACAAGCTTTGTTCAACCACTGCTCCACACTGTTCCATGTCTAGGACACCTCAACCGCTGCACTTGAACAACTTGGTACGCCATAGTCGAGCTGCCAAGAAGGTACTATTGACCCATAACTGCCCCCTTTGTCCATTTTGGGACATAGTGACGGGTTAGGTCACCAGTGGACCCTCGACTCCCCTTAAACCCCTCCCAGACATATACTTTTGCAAAGAACATTGTAAATGTGCCTGTTCACTCCTGTATTCTCGCCCAGACTGCTGCATTGCCCCAGACTGTTTATTTCTCTCACTTATTTCATCTCCTCTGTCCTTTCCACCAGGGTGGGTTTTTGTACAGTTTTCCTGTATGGTTTTCTTGCAGATGGTGGGTTTTAATTAAGTCTATATATATATTATTCCCCATAGAATTTTGATTGGACATTCCCTTTTAATTTGAGCTGGGAATACCTTGCTGTTTGGGCCCCTTCTGAATCACATTCACACCCCATAAGAGTATCGCTTTCCCTCTGGCCACGTTACCACAAAAGCAAATGAGGTATAACTTGACTGTTTTACCTTTCTGACTGTGTTGGCTCTTGGTTTGTAGAAGTGTGAGGGCTAGCGGGCGCTTGAGCTTCTATTCAACCTAGTACTCTTGCAGGGTGACAGTCAATTCATGACCCTTGTAGAGCAAGATGATGCTCTTACCTCTGGGAAGGATTTCATATTTTATTGGCAGAATGACTTCTGGTCCTCTGGAAAGTGTTGGCATAGCAGGGTTCAAAATTGAGGGCAGCTAAGAGCTCTTTAGCTCCTGCCTGCAGCCTGGTAAACCCTTGTTAGCTTGACACCAACAACTACCAGGAGCTACCTTTGGCACCCCAGGTCAACTGATAAAGAACACATACAAACACCCCCATACATTAAGTTTGGGACAGTCTATAAATGAATATTGGGACACACCTATATGACATGCATGTTAGGGAGAATTCTCTAGAATGGCTAATTTCCCTTACCTACTGAGTCCCTCAGCAGCTTTGCTGGATTTCTAGGATTTATTTTTTCACCTGGTTAAGTGTGTGAGCCTTTTTGCCCACTCTTACATGTGTTTTGCTGTGTGCGTTTAACATTTTCTTGTGTTCATAGGCTGTGGAGCCTCACCTACTCCATAGGCATCATCTTTTTACTATGTGTTACACAGCACCTTCAGTGCAGTGACACAGGGTTGTCTTTTTCAGACTTCCCACTTTAAACTCCATTTTTTGGGACTGACTACTGTCTCCCACAACATGTAAAGTTGCCATTGACTTTATTCTTTTTAAATCACAGACCCAGTACAAACTATCTTACATAGAGTTCTGGAAAGGGTTGATAGTTATCCCTTTTCATTAAGATTTGGCTGGTGGCAGTGGTATCTACCCTATTTTTCCTACCGCGGTCTATTTAAATAGCCTTGGTACTGTTTTAGGCTATCTTGGTAGCCTCGAACTTAAACCCGCTGGACCACAAGTACTTTTATTTGGTTCCGACTGGGTTTATTCGCCATTTCATTTTGTAAAAGTCTTTCTCGTGTTTTACTCTGTGCGCCAAACCAGGTTTGGCTCCTTTGTCCGCCATCCTTTGGTGGGCTTTTGCACAGAAGCCCTCCTTAGGCGCCTGAATGTCTGAGGGGGACAGGATGTGAGGGAGGGGTTTGAGACTCCCTGCACAGGGTCTCCTTGGAGACACATGTCGCACCCTGTATGATTGGCTGTAGTGATTGTCCCACCGGGACAGCCACCCTGCTGTGTGATTGGCAACCAGGCTGTGTGAATGGGTGAAAACTGCATAAAAAGCAGGTCTCTGAGACTGAGAAGGCAGAGTCGCCACTGGATCGAGAGAACCGAAGGGAAGCTGAAAGTAGAGGGCCTCTACCACGACTGAACCTCCCGGTGAAGTCCTGCTGCGGGTCTGAATCTCCAAACTTCGACGACGGGGAAGATATGCAAGGAATCTTCTCCCCTTGAGCTGGTGGGACCAACCAGTTCGCCAAACTGCCAGCCAGACCTCCCTCTTCGGGTCTAATTTGCTTTGAACGGCTACAGTGAACAGGATAGCCAGGAGGATCGGACCCTGCTTGGGTTTTAAGGAGCGCATCTTTTATTTGTTGCTTTGCTCTGCTGCTGGTTTCTTCCCTGGGCAGTGCAGGACCCTCCAGTCTTCCTTCTTCGTGTCAGTCCGACAGTCGCTTCAGGAACCGTGAGCCTACAGGACCTGCCAAGAAAGTCTGACTCAACTACAACCTTCGTCTCCATTTAAGGTACTGTTCAAATCCGGTCGTTCGTTCCGTCCGACCGTGGTAAAAGTGCTTGAAATCTTTTGCCAATCCGAGGGCTTGTCCTTCTCTATTCTTTGAAGTAACTTTTCTTCCGACCAACTTAGCTCTGAACTCTTGGCAAAGACTAAACCGCGAACTACTCGGAACTGTGTGATCCTCTGCAAAGACTTTGGTCCATTGACTTTGGCCCAGGCCTCTTGATTTGTTGTCCTCATTGTAGTTACTTTTTCTAGATTGGCCTGCTTACTTACTTGTTGGTGCTGCTCAACTTTTGTCTAACTTTGTCTTTCCCTCGCTTTTTAAATTACTGGAGTGCCATTTTGCTCACACTTCATTTTGAGCTTAACTTGTCCAGAATCTATTGGGTGTGGTGTACTGTATTGAGATTGTGATTTTTCAACTGCTCGATAATAGTGAAATGTTTTATAACTGATGTGTAAATAAATGTATATTCTTTTACTTAGAAACCCTGAGTCAGTGTTTGTTTGAATCATAGTAATTGCTGTCCTTTGTGTAACTATTGTTACTGCTCACTTGCTCTTGAGATAAGTCTGGCTGCTCAGCCATCGCTACCACTTTAACGTATAGTACAGGCTTGTACCAAACTGTCACTTGTAGTCTTAATTGTGTGTGGTGTTCCCAAAGGGTACTGCATATAATTCTGCCTGACGCACACCTTTTATCGTTTCTGCCTAACAATATAAAGTATAACTGGTCGTTAATAATGGACTCAATTATTTTTGCATCTTACGTGAAAGTTACATATTCAGAATGTTCTGTACTAGCTTCTCATCCCCCCAGTAGTATCTCTTGCCCACTGGTTAGTCTGGATACCCAGGAGCTACTTTTGTTCTTGCTTATCCAATCTTAATTTCAATCCCTGCAGGTCATTACGAAGCATCATTGCTCAAAGGGGAGAGGATAGTTCACTTAATATTGTAAGAAGTTACTTTGAGGAGTTACCAAAAGTGAGAGTCTCTGCAGAGAAGGACAAAGGATGGGAGCGCCTGCTTCAGGCCTAGGAGAGCCTGGTTATTATGACGCTGACACTAACCGCTACCAGGAGTTACTTTGGGTTCCCCAGGCCAATGGGTGGCAAGGAAGTGGAACTATGTAACATAAACTTTTTAGGTGTTTGGGAAGTTGTGCAAAGTATCATTAGGACACATCTAGATGGCTTTCAAAGCATATTGCCTCATACATAATGAACAAAATGTTAGTTTGCATCTCATAATTTAGATTTGAAGCGTGCTGTGGCTAGCTCCTATCTCCCCAGTGGTAGCTAGAATACCCAGGAGCTTGTTTTAGCTCCTGCTCAACTAATCTTAATTTCGATCCCTGCATTGGCTACTGATAATCGACTTGTGGCGAGTAAGAAATGTGTGGTGTGTTTTTATGGGAAGAATTGTGGTAGCAAGTGACTTTTTTTTTATGCCTAGCTAGTAGCTTGCAACTTGAAATGTGTACCCCTAGTAAAGTGATACCTGGTCCCACCCACAGGGTGAGGTGTGCCTGAGGATACCTTAGCTTTGGAGGAATATTTTGCGAAATACATTTTTCTGGGCATTAGGAATGCATCTTCTTGTTCTTTTGTGATCATGCGAGTGGTATTCTCATGGTGAGTTTTTGGACTTGCGTTGAAAGTGGTGAGTAGTTCTATGAACAAACCTTGGAAGATGTTGATACTGGAAATAGTAGCAGCTTCACATTGAAGAGCATTTTTCTTGGTCTCTGAACTCCTTTGCATGGAGGGGTTTGAGTGTATGTAGTATTCAGGAGAAGTAGTATTTCCATTATTGTTTTTATATTGCGCTTTTTGCCAGATTCCTCCTGTTTCTAAGTGTGGGACCAAGTTTTGAATCCACGTTGCATGGCATAGTCTTGTTCCTAATGAATCAGTGAGAGTCATTGTCATGACATTGAACTAGGTCAGGGGTAAAAAAAACAAAATGGCAAATAAGTCACTTGCCCTCTCAATTCTGCATAGCGTGACAGAATACCAGTTACTTACTCCCCAAGAGTCCATCATCACACCAGTGGCTTCTGTGGCAAGTGCACATTTTGAATCCCGATCTAAGTCATGGATAAGTCCAGTGGATGTTTTTTTAACAGGTCTCTACTTCGTTGCAAATATAAACGTTTCTGACTTGACTTTACGTTCTTTTTGATACAGCTGTTGGTCACAGTGCTCAGGATGAGTAACAGCCACCCTCTACGGCCGTACACAGCGGTGGGGGAGATTGACCATGTGCACATTCTTTCTGAGAACGTTGGTGCCCTGATGAATGGGGAAGAGTACAGTGATGTCACCTTTGTTGTGGAGAAGAAGCGTTTTCCAGCACACAGAGTGATCCTGGCAGCTCGATGTCACTATTTCAGGTACAGAGTATGTTTATCTTTTGTGTCATGCTTTTACAAAGTACATATTCATCGTAAGCCCATCGAATGTCATTACAGAGAAACAGCAGCATTACACTGTAGGTTCATATGTGTAATTAATGCTTCATATGAGTTGTAAGACGCAGGGGCACTGCAAAGTGCTAGTGATAATGTATATACTGGCTTCCAAGACCATTGTGAGAAGTCGGGACTGTTTCCAGGACCAAGACTTACTTTGGGTATTGTAACCTTGCAGCTTTGGGGTCAAAGGGCAAATGTTAGGTATGCTGGTGAACATATTGGAGCCATATTGGGGGAGGGGGTGAATACGGTGTTTTGGACACAAATGATTTAAAGGGAAATAAAATACGTATTAAAGGCTCTAGAAAGAAACTGTGAACTGTTTTGCATTATTGAAAGGTCCACTTTCCATAACCATTAGGGAAAGCAAAACAAATCTGGTAGAGTTGAAATGGCTCCTTCTCATAGAAATCAAGCTTTTTCGTTTGATATATATAACGGAAAACGTTCATCCTCCAGATTTACATCGGCCATATAGAATAACTTTATGGTATATGGTGTCTCAAAAGCCCATAGGATCAAATCTGTAGGCAATGCAAGCCAGAGGCATTGTTGAGCTTAGAACATGGTAGTCTGCCTGAATATAAATGGTTTTGATCGCAACTTTTCTCTGGGCTGCACTAACTGTTATTTGTTTTTTGTTTTTTTTGTACTCTTTATTTATCTTATTCAAACAGTACATGTAAGATACAGTACATCTAAAATCAACAAAGTACAATACATCTGAACACACATCTTTTAGAATTCGTTATACCCCAGGAAATTCAATAAAGAGATAATCATAGATTAAATAAACTCATATACAGTGGGGTCATAATACATTTTTAAATGAAAACAATCCAATACAAAAGAAAAAATTCAAATTTACCAACATACAAACACTAAAAATACATAACAAAAACATACACTACAACAAACAAGACAAAAACTGATACAAGTAAACATTAACTTAGAGTAATCATTCATATATGCAATGTACCATACAAATCATTCTTTTTTTTTACTTGAAAATTTTTATTTTTACATAAATAAACATGAACATGAATAATCCAATAAACACACAGCCAATCAATTCAATGTAAATAATCAACATATCACAACCAATTTAAAAATAATCATCAATGTAATAAAAATAGAACCGGTTGAAGAAGGAAAAAAAAAGAGGAAAGAAAGAGAAAGGAAAAAAGAACGCAAATGCAGGAAATAAGGATTAAGAATACTAATTGCATGAACCATACAACAAATTCAATAATAAAACAACCAATGCACATCCTATAGATGTCATACAACACAATAGTGTACAAGGATATGTATATACTGTCCCAGATCAAAGTTCTGCTTTACTCATAGGCATCAAGAAAGCAGCCCCAAATGTCCTAAAACTTGTCAATGTCATCAGTGAGTTTGTAAATAGCTCTTTCATATGTTGAAATTGTAAGAAGCTCCTCCACCCAATCATCAATGTTGAAAGAATTACTTGATTTCCAGGACCTCAAAATGAATTTTTTAGCAACCATACATGCACGTAGCAGCCAAACTTTCTTTCCAAAGTCAATTTCCTCCAGAAGAGAATCATTGCCTAAAATGAATAATGAGGCATTCATGGGGATTGCAATGTTTAAGACCAAGCTTAATCTCTCACATACCTTTTCCCAGAACTGCATCGTTTTAGGACAGGACCAAATCAAGTGACTCAGAGATCCTCTAGAACATTTACATTTCCAGCAAAGATTGTTGTCTAAAAGTTGTCTCCTGAATAGTTTCTCCGGCGTCCAATAGGCCCTAAACAACAATTTTGTTTGAGAAGCTCGGAGGGACCAATCCAAACTCACCAAACGAGTGTTCTCACAGCACCTTCGCCAACATCTGAAGTTCACATCTTCCCCCAATTCCTCCGCCCACAGAGCAGGTAATCTCGGATCACCTTTCCGAGTAGCTTTTATGATACTATACATGGTAGAAGCAGGGTGAGATGCACTGAGGCATATAGTTATAGCTGCCCAGGCTGGACTCTGAACAGTCAATTGTGGCACCTCAATACAAGCCGAAATAATCTTCAACTTTCGATATTCGGCAAATGAGCATTCCGTCATATCATACCTCTGGTCAAGCTGAGTGAACGTTAACCAGTTCTCCCCATCAAACAAATCTCCAATGTATTTGATAGCAGCCACAAACCATTCCGTCCAAAACAGAGTTTTGCCCTGATACTTCAAGGCTGGATTATTCCATATGGAGGCATCTGGATGTAAATATGGATCTGCACTCACACGGATTGAGAGTTCACACCAGCAGTCTTGTAAGAATGAAGTAAAGGCGCTGATTTTTCTTGATTTATTCCTTCGAGTGGTTAGCAGAGCTCTTGGGTCTAATTGGGATACAGCACTGCATTCCCAAGATAAGAGGTCAAAATGCTCAGACTGTACGTCTCCAGAGTCAATAACTTTGCACAAATATCGAGTGGAAAAGGATAAATGGTAGTCTGAGAAATTAGGCAAATTCCCCCCAATTTCAATGGGAGTTGAAGTTTCCAGATTGCAAGTCTCGGAGGCTTCCCATTCCAAATAAAGTTCTGCATAATCCTATTGACCTCCTTTAAAGATGTTTCCTGGTATCTTAATGGGGAGCATGCTCAGGAAGTAATTTATCCGAGGAGCCAGGTTCATCTTCAAACAGTTGATTCTGCCCCATGTCGATAACTGCAAAAGACTCCTTCTCATTAAATCTGATTTTAGAGTCGGAAGAATCCAAGCAAAGTTAATGGCAGGTAACTTCACTATGTCTGCTCCAATCCATATGCCAAGATATTTCAACTTTTCAGCACACCACCTGAATTGAAATTGAACACATGTATGTCGTTGACACAACCCATTGATTGGAAGGATCTCGGATTTACTCCAGTTAATCTTATATTCCGATATCACGGAGAAGGAATGAATGTCTTGCATCAAATAAGAAATACCAACAGCCGGGTCTTGAAGGGCAATCAGCAAATCATCAGCATATAACCAAACCAAATTATTCCGACCATTTCCAATTACCGGTTGAAGGCGTACATCCACCCTTAAGCTCACTGCCAGAGGTTCCATAGATATAATTAAAAGGAGAGGTGAAAGAGGGCAACCCTGCCTTGTACCACGATGAAGCTCAAACGGATCGGAAATAAGTCCATTCGTCAGCACACTTGCAGAAGGGTTGGTATATAACAACTTAACCCATCGCTGGAAATCTTGCCCAAAGTTCATCTTCCCCAAGCATGCAAATAAAAAGTTCCATTCCAGGGAAATGACCGCACAGGCAATTGGTTGATTATGCCCTTTCTCAATGGTCAATAGCAGGCGCCTCATGTTGTCTGCCACTGCCATGCCAGAGACAAAACCCACTTGATTCTCATGTACCAGAGTTGAAACCACCCTATTTAACCGAACAGCCAGGATCTTGGCCAGTATTTTGCAGTCACAGTTTATCAGACTGATCGGTCGATAATTCTCACATCTGGTAGCAGATCTGTCTTTCTTCCTCATCACTGTAATCAATGCATGTCTCATTGAATCCGGCAGTGAACCAGATTCAAAAGCAGCATTAAAAACATCACACAAAAGCTGTAGTGCGGAATCAGGGAGGGCCTTATAAAATTCATTAGGTAGTCCATCAGTGCCAGGTGATTTACCCATTGTTAGCTTTGAAATTGTGTGCTGAAAATCATCTACTTCTACCTTCCCTTCTAAACTCATCGCATCATCTGTTGTCAGGCTAGGGAGAACATGAGAGTCAAGGAAGTTTTCAATTTCATCATTTCCACAGGACAGATCCGAGGCATAGAGTTTTTCATAGAAGCCACGGAATGAATTGTTAATCTGTTTTTGCTGCGTCTCCAATGTGTTAGTAAAACTCCTTATTGCAGGAATGAAACGATCGCTTTCAGCCATCTTCAGCCGAAGTGCCAGCAATTTCCCTGCCTTCTTACCATTCTCAAAATAGTTAATTTTTTGTCTAAACAGTGCATAGTCAACTTGGCTAGAGATGAGTTTAAGTTCATACTTAGTTTTTCGTAGTTCATTTTTTGTATTTTCATCTCTGCTTGCTGCAAACAGAACATCCAGAATATCAGAAGAGAGTCTCTGAATTTCTTTCGTTCTCAATTTCCTTTCTTTGCCCGTTTTTGAAATCAGTATCCCCCTAACAAAGCATTTCAGAGCTTCCCAAACTCTTGAAAGTTGAACATCGGCAGTCCTATTAATTAGGATGAAGTTATCAATTTCCTCTGTCACCTCCTGACTGATCTGGTCATTTTTCAGTATATAAGAGTTCATTCTCCACCTTGGAGATTTAACCAAAGAGTATTGCAAGGACAATCGCAATGAAATGGGTGCGTGGTCAGATAGGGCAATAAGGCCAATAGCCGAGTCATAGCAACTGGAAGTCACTCGGCCAGAGGTCAAAAAGAAGTCAATTCTAGAGTATGTGTCATGACACTGTGAATGAAAACTATAATCCCTGTCCGACGGGTGCTCCAGCCTCCAGATGTCAGCCAGGTTGAACTCCTCAATCAAATTCTCCAAGGATCGTTTGCATCTATTCGGTGTCCTAGTATAATCTCCATTTGATCGATCCAAAGCAGAGTCCATGACCTGATTGAAATCACCACCCACTACAATGGAGTCCATATTAAAACTTTGAAGCAATTGAGCCACTTCATGAAAAAAGATCGGATCATCCAAATTTGGTGCATGCAGATTGCATAGTAGAATGTCCACACCTTGAATTCTCACTAGAACGCAAATAATTCTTCCTTCTTTGTCTCCTTTGCTCTTGATGACTGATATAGGCAGATTCTTTTTAATAAGTATTGAAACACCTCTTCTACTAGAGGAATGATTCGAAAAATAAGTATCTCCAACCCAACCTCTTTTCAATTTTTCAGCCTCTGGGTCTTCTAAATGCGTCTCCTGGAGGAATGCGATGTCACAAGAGCATGAACGCAGTTGAGATAAAATCTTAGTCCTTTTCACCACATTGTTGATTCCATTAACATTCCATGAGACAATATTCAGATGATCCACAATGTAAGTACTCATGGTACAGGTAGAATTTCAAGACATATAACATATGCAATTATAATCAAAGAACAGGATAGAAAAAGAAAATAGAAAAAAGAAAAGAAAGAAAAGAGTAAAGGTATAGCACATGCCCATAACGGGCAACAAACACTAGAATATGCTACAAATAGTAACAAGTAGATGGCACACTGTACAGATACAGCAGCAAGGCAACTAAAAGTATAATGTCACTGAACACTAAACTTTCAGTAAACTCCAGTCTCCCGTCCCCACCCTAAATTTACACACAAACCTGGAACAGAACTCTATAATATCCACATATAACAAGGACAACCCATTCACATAGCTAAGCATAGTACAACCCGTCACCAGTATCAATCTACAAACTATCAGATCTTACCCCTTACAGGAAGCATCAGAATGTATAGTCAAATCCAACTACACTTTCACTACATGACAAGGTCTAACTTCACATATATCTGGGTCCAGCAGACACATCTAATCACCCTACAAGATTGAGGCACCAAGTCATAGTACCTCAATGAAACAAAAAGGCATGACCACAAAAGAAAGAGGAATGGCCATAATATTCTGAGGCTGAGGCAATTAAACAATTGAATTTTGCATCATGTACGTGGGATGATAACAAACCAAAGATCAAAGCATGTAGATCTTGATTATAGGTGAAAGGCAGTGTTAACATGAAAGGTAAATGATATGTGAGGCAACACCAACCATGTAATAATTCATTTAGAATCCCCATCACCAGGGCGTAGAAAGCATATACATGAAGAAAGATGAGCAAATATAAGGAAAGCAGCCATTTCACAAAAGAAGTGCACATCCATGTCAAAAACATCTTGTCAATGCACACATCATCAATCTATATCATTCCAGTACAGCGCTGCTCTCCTCACAGCCATCACGGTCCCCACACAATGCTATGAACAATGCCCCTAACCCCCAGTCGGAAAAGGCTCAAAATTACAATATGAATAACGTAAACACCAGCATAACAACCCCACAATGCGGGAATCGGGGAATAATACAATATATAGCAACATTAGTGTCAGTCACTCAGTATCTACCGTGAGAATGACGACACCCGCCTGACATATGGTAATACATAAGAAGACTCTAAGTGGGAAATCAAGCAAACTTCATTCTGGAAACAGAACTCGATCCCAAACCCCCCAATGAAAGGAGACCAATCCCCTATAGAGATTAATGAATCAGCATATGGCCGTCCTTTCAAACATTTGTTTTTGGAATCGAGCACATCTCAGTAATTGGGTCCCATATGGCTGGTATTCATAAACTTAATATTTACCCCATAGTTACAAAGAGGTGGTTCTTTGTTACTGAGTCCTTTAAATGTGTAACCCCTGCATTGCCTTTCTCTCCAATAATCAAGTCCAAATGTCTCCTCTTTTATCCTCAAGTTCTATATTGGTGTTTATCCAGCATCCATTGCCTCATGCATAATAACTAGTGGGCTGTTGACATTATTCTGGAAGCCTGCACTCACTGCTATCTGGAGGGTAAACTGACCAATGAATTGCAGGACCCCAATATTTGTGCATTTAGTGGTGGCTCAACATGACTGACCCAGAAACCATTCCAAACCCCATATTAATCTGTACTCCCTAGAGCAACCAACCTGCATGCCCTAAAAAAACAACAAACAAAACAATATGCAGAGGATCTAACTTCCTCCGCAAACATATGCACGTCTACGAACAACACCCCTGCCCTGAGTATAAAGTATACATGCCAATATGACCCACCCCACTGCGGAGCCACCAGCCCAACCCCGGCTCCAACCCCGCAGTACAGATCTCCACAATATACACCCTGGAGGGATGCAAAGATAACACCAAGACCAGATCGGCATCCCCCATCCGAAACAGGACACCAGGCATACATGATGACGCATGTAGCGCACACCAGAGTGCATGTGGTAACGGGCATTGTGTGAAGGGGTATCGTGCTGATCAGGCTTCATGTGATGTAATGCAATGCAGGCCACGTTATGCCGCATTCAGAGGAGGCATGGGGGAATAAATAAAGCTCAAGGCGTGCAGGGGAGGTAAAGGGAAGGAATAATGTGGAGGAAGTGGGGAGACAGAAATTGTAGTAAAAAAAAAATTAAAAAAACGGGTGAGGAAAGTTCCGCGCAGCAGGCCAAAGTAAGCCGAAATCCGGGTCACTATTTACAACACTAGGACAAGATGACCACTCGCAACACTCACCTCATGTCAGATGGGGGTACAGGGGGGCCGCATCGCCATAGTCCCGAACCACCAGCAAACACACTATTGGGTAAAACGAAACGCCCTGGAGAATGCATCGAGAATCGCACCAGAAACAAAACAAAAAAAACCGCCTCCGGAGGCTGTCTCCAAGAACAAGTGAACCTGGAAGTAACCTGCCACTCCTCCACGTAACGTTACGCTACGTGAACAGTAACAATAACAAGAGGGTCCCTTTTTCAACACAACCGCATACCTCGAACAATACGAACGCTGATGACATAGGAGGTAACGCGCCGCGTATGATATAAACTGCCATAATTTAAATTTTTTAAAAAACACTATTAAATCAATTAAACAAGTAAAGTTTTGGCAACAATTTCAACTAGTATGGATGTAATAAATTAATAAAAGGCAAAAACATGAACATCCAAGTGAGCAAAAAGCATTTCAAATCAAGCACAAATCAGAAATTACGATCAATTAAGCATTTGATTGTGCCATCATGCAGGGGTAATTTTTAAGCCATGCACAGGCTTGTTCAGGAACTTCTGTGAGTTTTATTCCATCTGGTAGAAACAATTTCAATATAGCAGGTTTCAATAGGGAAGTCTTCAATCCTCTTTCTTTGGCCAAACGCTTTGCCTCCCAAAATGCTTTCCTTTTCAGGACCACTTCTTTAGGAAAATCAGGGTAGACATTAAAGGAGACTCCTTCCCAAAACAGAGATGTTTGTTTCCTCACAATCTTTAGAATATCCTCCTTCATGCTGGCTTTCAAGAACGTCACAATTATCTGTCTTGGCTTTCCAGTTTCCAATTTTCCAGCCCTAAACACCACATCCAAATCCTTGGACTGCACATTGCTTCCTGGTAAGCTTTTTTGAAAAACATTAGTGACCAAAGTGAGCAAATTCCAATTAAGCGCAAATTGTTATTTCTGGCCTGGATCTCCAAGTTCATATTTGACAGTTGGAGCTTAGACATTCCCTCTTGTAATTCCTGATAGGCCCTATAACTGCCTGCAGTCTCTTTCCAAACCTGTAGTTCTGCCTTCAACATCCTTCATACGTGTTTCCAGACCATTGACAGCTCCAGACAAATCACTTAAAGTTGTTTTCACTTCAGCCATATCACTGGTCACTTGCTTAAGCAGTTTAAAGATTTCAGCATTGCTTGGAGCCTCTTCTTCAAGATCCTCCATCACTTGTTTAGGTTTCTTAGAAAGAGGGTTGTCCACAAGCTCATTCTTCTTCTTTCCCGACATTTTCATCCAATATTAACTAGATTTCCAATGGTTGCCAGGGTGGGATCAGGAGCTGCTGCCTTAAGCTGCTACTCCCTCAGAAGCCATTCTAGAATCCCCTAAATGTTATTTGTATCCCTTCCTGTAGGGCTGTGCCGCACACTTCATATTTCCATTATCTGCTTTGAAGTGACCTGCAATTCCAACACTAAGAACATTCTCGGTGTGGAATTTTAAAAATAAATCTACTTGTCCTTTAAAAAACTGTACGTTTTCCTCTTTGGCCTACATTTATTAAACAGGGCACACAGACATAGCACGCTATTTTATATTTAAGAACTGTGAAATATACCCGCCAGATACGTGACATGAATGCAACACAGCATGTTCAGTTGTGACTAGAACTAGGACTATCGAAGCTTGTTGCTTTATATTTAGATATAACAAAAAGGTGTGCCCATACATGTCTATGTAGGACTTGGGCTGCACAGTTAAGTGTTGGTGCTATGCTGATGAAAATAGAAAACATGCTTAGTATTTTATCAAAGCAAAGCTTCCAGAGTACACTTGTTAGCACATCCATGCATTCACCTGCATTTGGATGATAGAATGTGGTTTTATTCTCGCTTCACTTGGTGGGCGTGCTAGGAGTGAGGTAGAGAAGCATTGAGCTCTCAAGTCAAGTTCGTAGGTTTGATTGGTTGTGCTAAAACGGAGGACGTGGTACTCTGTTCTTGCAGCTGAAAAGAGCAGAAGGATAGGGTCTGCACATTGATTATAGAAGCTTATGACCACTATTCTTTCACAACATTTTAGCATGACTGCTACTTCAGATCATTTGCAATTAATTGATTAGACCGTTCATAGACACCTCACTTTTTCAAACGATGACACACTTACATGCACACAAATCTTAATGTGGGATTGTCACCTCCTGAATAATCTACTACCTGCCAATAAACTGTGACGAGTCTAGACCCGTTCTTCATGGTTTTTTCCCTTCACACTAAACCTGCATTCCTCTCACCTCGTTCGCTTGCTTAGCTGGGGCCACTTTGTGCTCTTTCTTGGTCCAAAAACTGCCTTCTCATGCTGCTGCATCCAAGATCTAATTTCACTTCAATGCATTTTAATAGGCAACTGTAGTAGGACCAG
Source organism: Ambystoma mexicanum (assembly GCF_040938575.1). Lineage (NCBI taxonomy): Eukaryota > Metazoa > Chordata > Amphibia > Caudata > Ambystomatidae > Ambystoma > Ambystoma mexicanum. Next base: position 1,191,316,320 of record NC_090928.1, read on the forward strand.
CATTTTATTGTTAGACTGATTTTTATTTCTTTTTATTGGTTAAAATAAATTGAACCTTAACAAAAAGAAAAGAAAAATGGAACACAATTTACTAAAAATATAAATCTGGTACTTAACAACATACAATGTTAAAATTACATTCAGCAATCATTCAACTAAAATAATCACCTAATTATCACATCATCAATCACTCTTTGGTCTTGGCGCCAAGGAAAAAATAATCATTTAGGTACAGTCTGTGCAAGAAGTTCACTACTGAAACTACTACATTTATCTGCTTACCAGAAATGTATTTTCCCCCAAATAATTCCTGAACAGTATCCTTACATGAATCAAAAAATCTCTTGAAATGTGAATATCTCCTAGATCTCAAATCGGGGCATTCTGCTACTAAGAGCTGCAGAGTTTTAGCCAGTCCTTCCCTGTGACAAAAAGCTACAATGGGGCCTCATCAGAGTCAACCATCTTCTAATCATAACCTCTTGAGTTTGGAATAAGTTCCCAGGACAGGGTACTTTGACAATTCTACTGTCTCTAAATTGTAACCAACGACACCACAAGGATATTCAAGTTTATGCTTTTTATTTAAGTTCTCTGTACCACAAAATTCCCTTCCACTCTCGTTAGGGGAGCTGTCCCTTTTCAAGCTTCGCAGTATGCCCGTGCCTGCTCGTTTTGGGGGTACTTTTTTAATGGTCAGATTGGAGTATAGCACTTGACCGGCAGGCGAGCGTGTTTGTAAATCAGTTTCTTTCAGTGAATGTATTATTCTGTCCATTGAAACCTCTAGGTGGCAGCAGTGCATTGCGTTCATCATTTTAGTGTTTTTGCGCGTTCTTGCTTTTTTTTTTTTCGCTAGCTGGAAAGTTCTAAGTTTGGTACTTGATTGTCAGTCTTTCATCCTTTTTATCCTGATTATCCCAGTTACTCGTCTATCGCCTCAAGGCTTTATACAATAGCAAGACTGTGGAAGGCGCAGGATCATAATTATGTACTGGCTGTTAACTACCGGCTAGTGATAGTGGGAAAGATTTAAGCTCCTCTAATAATGAACGACTTAATTTAGAAAAAAGCCACAGCAGAAGGCCAACTGTAGAATGTGGCCTTGGCAGGTATGCGTTCTTAGATTTAATTATTGCATTTGCGAAACAGTTGTGAATCACTGGATCCCATAAGGGATTCAGTGATTTCCTTGAGAGAATCCGCTCGAGGTGCCAGTCAGGATTGCGATTCATTGGCAGATGCGCGCGTGGGGGGAGCGGTTGATGGAGTAGCAGGGGCATTAGTAGGTCAGGATGTAAGTGTGCTGACTGAGCCATGTGTACATGTTAATCCTGGAATGTCAGGTGGGGGGGGGGGCATAATTGAGATACATTGGCAACGCTGAATATCAGTCCCAGTGCTAGAATAGTGTGCTCAAGGTCCGGATTGAGATGTTTTCGCTGAGATGTTTGTCGGTAGTAGTCCTGCAAATAGCAGAGAGTGCTGTAGGTCTAGTTTGGAGTTGCTCTGGCAGATCAGTGTGTGGGTTCCAGTACTGGAATAGCGGGAACAGTTGAAGGTCAGGTTTGTGGCGTATTGTCAGAGCTGCATGTGTGTGATGACAATGGAATATCGGGGATTGTGATACTTTGTCAGAGCTATATACGGGTGGCAGCATGTGTTTGAGGTCAGGATTAAGATGCATCAGCATAGTTGTGTGCAGGTAACAGTAGTGGATACGCAGGTGTTGCTGCAGGTCCAGACTGAGGTGCACTGGCATGTATGGGTTTAAGGCCCCTTACTGGAGTAGAAGAATGCTTGAAGGCCATGATTTGATGGTCATGTCAGGGTTGAAATGCACTGGCAGAGCTATGTGTTGCTGGCAGGCCTGGGATAAGCGGTGCTCCATGCCAGAGTGATATGCTAATTCCAGGAGTAGCAGCCACATACAGCTCTGTCAATGCATATGTTCTTGAGGTCAGCCGCTTTCATCATTGATTTGTTTTGTAATTTTTAAACACTACCTATGGGGCAGATATGGTCCCATAGCAAGGTCAAAACCCGGACTAGAAACGGCCAGCTCACCATCTTTAACGTTTCTGCATGGTTTGGTAGGGCTTGTGGACTTGGAATTGGTATGTACTGTAGTGTGCGTTTTTTTGAGAAGACATATCACCAAAGCACGTCTTTCCTTCTGATTTATTCAGCTGTGCCTACATTTGGTGTATTTAGATTAGCTTAGTTGCTGTGTGTTTAGTTGTCTTCAATTCTTTTTTTGCTTTGCTGTGGTTGGTTTGTTGTATTTGTGGTGTGTCCAAGCCTGTTTATATCTTGGGTCCATTGGTGAGCAACTGTGCAGTGCAACGTTCTGCCTGGACCCAAGTACATAAGTACACACACCCATCTCAGTGCTGATTCTAATTCCTGGTCTGAACAGCCTCGTCTAAGTCATTATTAAAAATGTGTGCAGCTGCAGGGGCTTGGAGATCAATACCAGCTCAGGATCCCTTCACTGAAATGCCAGGCCATCAACCTCCGCCACCCGGTATGTTTCATATGCCCACACATACCAGTTCTTAAAGTGAATTGGCGACACACGAGCCTACGCTTAATCAGGCGCCGAATGGCTCAGGCCTGAGCATGTTAATAGTTTCTGGAGCCGCCTCACAGCACCAGTGTCCTCTAATGTACTGGGATTAGGATAGAGCTAATTTGTTGAATATTGATAATTGCCCCAACTAAGGACTACACGTCTGCTGTGCTGAAACAATAGCGACATGCTTTAGCCTAGTCCAACCTAGTGTAGCAGAGTTTTCAGCTACACTTGCAGAGTGTCTGTTAAACAACGTTGTTACATTTGTATATTTGTGTGTCTGTCATAATAATGTGGTGCCTTTTTTGGTACAATATTTTCTCTGCTCGATATCTGCAACCATATATGCTGCAATCTCAAACCGACTTCATTTCTTTTTTACTTGTTGCTGTCAACATTGACAGCGTGTTCATTCATCTATTTTGTGGTTGCTACCTATGTTGTAAATAGTGCATGTTTCTAATACCTAACCCATTTGTGCTGTTTACATCGCTAGAATTGAGCAGAGGGTTAACCGCGGCCCAAAACCTGAGTGAATCGGTAATGGCAACCCCCACAGGCTGGATTACTTTGTTACATTTGAGGCTAGGCGTATATTTCATTTGCACTGCCACCTTACCACAACTACAAATGGCTGCGAGGCAACATCATCTCTGCTGGCCCTGGGTGTGACTGCAGGAGAGAAACATTGGAGCTCTCTGGTGATGTGAAGCAATGGAGATGGAAACGGAGCAATTAACATGTAGGACTAGCGTGACGGGAGGGTAGATGATTGTATTTGCCTGCCAAGGTGGGCAGGATCATAAATCTTACACCGAGCTCAGAGAAGACGAACAAAAACCAGAAGCTCCAGGCAGAAAATCAATGGACGAAAGAGGTCCTATGTTAAAGATTTTATTTGTCATTCATGAAAGCATCTAAGGTGTGATCCTAGGTCTGCAGGTGCTGTCTTTCTTCAAACAATAAGTCAAAAAGCACTTTTAGCTTCTACAAATCCGACCTCAAAAGGATTGTCTGTATTATTTCTTACACTCCTGTTGTTGCTGTGGAATATTGCTCCCATGTAGCAGTCCCATAAGGTTTTTGAAGCTGTGGGTGTGGGTGTGTGTGTGTGTGTCTGTGTGTGCGAGTTGGTATGGTTCTATGTATGTTTGTAGCATTGTACGACTGCATATGTTTTTCGTGTGTGTGCGCTTGTGCAGGTGTTTGTTTGTCTCCGTGTAACGGTCCGTGTGGGTGTATGTGCTCTGTAAGCGTAGTTCTTACATGTGCTACATGTCTGCCCCATATCTGTGCAGGTAACATAACCGTGCATATGTCACAATTCTCGCGACACTTCAATTCATATTCAAATCTCCAGCATGGCCAACTTGGCTTTTCATCCTTCCGTGCTTGATGATAATTCCCGTCATTACATCTCATGCTGGAATGATCCATCATGAAGTTCTGCGTAACAATTTACATAGTTCCGTTTTAAAAACTATGCAATGTGTTTCGGCAGGTGGTGCAAAAGTCACTGTACATACACCTAGTGTTTAAATGTTATCATTATCTTTTGATTTTTTAATATATCATGTTTCAAGCGTTGACATGCTTTACTAATAAAAATAAAATGTGCTTGCAGTTTGCTGAAATGGCCTGACTCGTGTTGATATTTAAAAATATCAAAGCTGCATTAATTCTCACTGTTTAAAACATCCATGTAGACAGTACTTCTTCCGGTGGGCACCATGTTTGTTCAGTAAAAAGAAAGGTGCCATTTAGTTTGTGGGGCGCGTACATGTCTGTAAGGTCGAGTAGATGAACTAAGTTACTCGACTTGCCGGCCCAGCAAGTTTTCTTACATTTCTCGAGGCCTCTTTTATATAGTGCTTTCCACTGGCTAGCTTCTGCTAATCGTCCAGAGAGGTCACATTGCTTACGCTGAGAATACTCCATGGCTGGGCTACTTTGTAGTCCCGAGTTCATAGAAGAAATCTTTAAATGGGGAAGCTGCCCTCCGGTAACCGGCTGACTGGTAAGGAGCTGCTGGTTTGTTCTCTAGTTTCCCTTTTCTGAATTTTGTTCTGGTGACCTGTATCAAACAACGGCTCTGGTTTACTTTATTAAGTATGGTGGGAGTTTGGGAAAATATATTTTTCTCCTTTGTTTTGCTGCAGTGCTGGTATCCTTTCCCTTGCTTTTAATGGACTCTACCACTGTAAGTAATTCTGTCTCCCTTGTACTGGTAATTGTGAGGATGAAATGAGTTCTTTCCTCTCCAGTTTTCCTGGTCATGAGGGAAGATGTGGGCTCTATATGTGTGTCCACTTATTCTATGGGCGAGGACTAAGCTTTCTAATGCCACTTTGAATATCAAATAGGAGAGGGATGTGCATTCCCTAAGGTTGCCCCCTTTGGAGGATGGAAAGCACTGCAGTGGTTTCCTTGGTTTTCCCCATTATCTTGATCCCAAATCTGTAAGCACGTTTTGCTAGTCTAGCCCTTTGTTGTGAAAGGGTGATTATAACATATGCAGCTCCTTTTTTCTTGATCTTTTAACTTGACTTGGACTGTCTATTTCAGGCCCGTATTTTCCAGACTTCTTTCTGGCCTATGTGTCCTGACTGGGTATTCTGTATGGTCCATCCCCTCCAGGGTCCCAAATTCATCCTCCCTGGATGCAGATGGGGTTTTGGTTTGTTATAGAGGTAAATTATGGGACATGTAGTTTTTGGGTTCTTTATCATAAAGGGAAATGGTCTATGACTAGGTATATGTTTTCACTGCCAACAACTGCCGTTGTGGGCATGGGGATACCATACCAGTTCAGTTTGGGAGAGACTGTAACCCCTCCCCCAATGAATAAGGACTCCTGTTCCGATGAGCAACTCCTTTCAAATTGAACCAGGATTATTCGGTTGGAAGAGAACAAGAGAAATCTATCTATGTTTGTTATTGTGGTGTCTCAGAACAAAACAAGTATCTGTTGGTTATTGGGACGCAGATGATCCATGCAGTCTGGAGAACAAGTACCTGTTGGGTACTGAAACAAACCCATGGGAGATATAGTGAGTATGTCACAAATGCTGAGAAAGGACTCCCAAAGCATGCTGGGGAAGCCTCAGACCAGCGTCATACAAGTTGGAGGAGACACCCTGACAGAGAGGGCCCTGGGGTTTTCAAACCAGCTCCAGAAGTGAGGCTGGTGCACCGGAGAGAAAGCCGACACCCTGTAAGGGAAGAAGCACAGAGCAACAGGTCCCCTGGAAGCACTGTTCCAAAGACTGCCTACCACGAGGCTGTGAAGCAGACTGCTGTCCCAGGAGGGACTCTTGAAGCGAGGAGTGGTGGCCGAGACAGACGGGAAGAGGGGAAACCACTCTCTGCACCGATACCATTCACCTGGAAGCACACAGAGTGGTGCCCTAGACTGAAAAGCAGGTGAGGGCCAGACATTCCTGAGAGGTGGTGGCAAAGAAAGGGAGCGCATGAACTTCCCACTCAGTGCCGATAGGCTTCAGCGTACTTCGCGAGCACTGCTATCTGGAGATGCAAAAAAAACAAACCAGAGCCGTCCCGACGAAAGAAGTCGTCCAGAAGGAGACCACTAACCCAGTGACGCAGCCCCAATACAAGAAAGGTAACACTGAGACCGAGAGACCCGGGAGAGAGGTGGTCATAACGATTGGCATAATCATACTCGCCCCAGTGGTATGAAGAATAGCAAGAAGATTGACAATAAATACCGGGTTCAGTATACTCGTCCCAGTAGCAAGGAGAATGAAAATAACTACTGGACCAATCCTACTTGTCCCAGTGGCAAGGATAGTTGGAATAAATACTGGACTAATCCTACTCGTCCAAGTATCGAATCGTGAGAATAATTACTGTGGACATTAGGGGTATAACGGTACACCGGTGTAATTACTATGAATCTCCTCACTTAATCACAATAACCTTGACCTTGTCCATACCGGTTTACCGTGTGTTCAGCATCAAAGCACAGTTTTGTTTGTTTAAAGTGGTTTCAGTTAGCTCAATTTAACACGTGGGAGACAGAGGCAAGGCGGCAAAGCATATCTTTACACGCAGACAGTGGAAGTTCTGGCCACTTTATTATTTTGTTTACTTTGCCTGCAGCTGCCTGGTACCTTCCAATAAACTAGCACCCCCACTGAGAAAGGCAGATAAGTTGGTGTCAAAGTCGCGAAGCTGCAGTCACGAGCTCCAGTGAAAAATGCATTGAAAGCTCCAGTGAAAGCTGCATTGCTTGGGCACTTTAGTAATGTGCTGTTATCTTCCATACAAAAATAAACACGTTCTGCGTGAATAAAAAGCCTCCCATGTGCAATGCGGAAAGGGTTGGTGTCCCAGGAGTGGGGCTCGGGGGATCCCAAATTGTCATGTTCAGAGCCGGTTGTGTCAAGAAAGCTTTATTTTTTTCCATTTTGTTTTTCTTTCAGAGCTTTTAGTGAAAGAGACAGATGAACCAGGCCTGTTGCACACCAACCACCCTGCCAGCAGGATCATAAAGGTTTCAATTTGGTCCAGGCCCTTTGAACACGCCATAAAAGAACACATTAGCTCCTGTCCTGCAGCACACTTTGCAAAAGTTTGGATGGCGCAGCACAGACTCTGTCTGAATGATGAAAAGACAGAGCTCCTCATTCTCGGTTCTCGTCAAAGACTCAACAAACTAGACCCCCTGTTTAATTCCGTCACCATTGATGGCAACATTATCCAGGTCTCCAAGGATGCTAAAACATTAGCAGGCCGATTCATGTAATTCCTCTCAAAAGTGTCGCACGCGGCTGGCGCAAAGCGTGCCCGTGCGAATGACTGCGCCAGCCGCGTGCGATAAAATCAATTTCCGTGCACAGCGTATTCATGGATTCCCACCTCCAAAAGCAGACGTGGCGCAGAGTGGCGCAGCGACCCTGCAGCAGCGCCAGTTACGCCCCCAAGAACGCCCTCGCGCAAGGAAAAGCCACCAAGATCGCAAAACCATTGCAAAGGGCTGCGCCAACCCTGTACCAGTTTACCGGACTGGCAAACAGCAAACGCAAAGCGGGGAACACGTATTACGGGTGTCGGGAACACGCGTGCGCGAGATGTTTCACACCCGACCTGGCCTGGGGGAGCGTGTGCGTGTATTTCAGGGGTGCGCGAGAAGTTCCACACGCGATTGCCCTGGGCGCGTGTATTACAGGGGTGCGCGGGAAGTTTCACATGCGATTGGGCTGCGTGCGTGTATTTCAGGGGTGCACGGGAAGTTTCACATGCGATTGGGCTGCGTGCGTGTATTTCAGGGGCTCGCGGGTGGTTTCACACGCGATCGGGCCTGGGGGAGCGTGTGCGTGTATTTCAGGGGTGCGTGAGAAGTACCACACGCGATTGGGCTGGGCTGCGCGGGAAGTATTACATGCTCGCCTACAACACGTATTCATGGAAGCGAACGTGGCCAATCCGGAAACACGTACGCCAGCAGGAAGTAGGCATACGTCCACCCGCACAGCATAAAAGTGCATGCAAACAACAAACCAGCTCAGACGCCAGGATGAACATACCGTTCCTAGCAGCAGTGGCCGTGGGATACCGCAGGAGGAGGAGGAGGAGGAGGAGGAGGAGGAGGAGGAGGAGGAGGAGGAGGAGGAGGAGGAGGAGGAGGAGGAGGAGGAGGAGGAGGAGGATAGTCCGGGCCAGAATATTTACACCCAGAACCAGCCTTTTTGGGATGCCTGATGACCATGTGTATGGGAGGTACAGGTTTCCACCTCACATAATACTCGACCTGGTCAGTGAGTGGGAGGATGACCTCACATCAACCACCCTGTGCTCCCAAGCACTCAGCCCCCTGGAGAAGGTCCTCAATGTACTGCACTTCTTGGCCACTGGATCATTTCAGTGGACAAGTGCTATAGTGGGGGGGTGCCACAGGCCACGCGGTCACGCTGCCATCACCAGGTGTTGGCTAGCATGACTGCACGCCCATCAGTCCGCAGGCACATATACCTGCCCAGAACACCTGCAGAAAGGCAGGCTGCCATCCAGGATTTCTATGGAGTGGCACAATTCCCCAAAGTGCTAGGTGCCATTGATTGCACCCATGTGGCTCTACGTCCCCCCAGGGCAACTGAGCACATCTATAGAAACCGCAAGCACTGGCATTCCATCAACGCCCAGGTAGTATGTGATGCCGAGGGAATCATCACCTCAGTATACGCCAACTATCCAGGCTCCACCCACGACAGTTTCATCTACAGAATGTCTACCCTAAACCGGGAGATAGAAGCTGCATGCTGCATGCATGTCAGATACTGAGTAATGTCACAACCCCACTGATGATACCCATCACCACCACCCCAGGGGACAGTGCCTACCCTCTCAGCACCCACATGACGCTAATTCGGAACCCCACCACGCCACCCCAGTTAAGATACAACACAGCCCACATTGCAACCCAGGGCATCGTGGAGTGCACATTCGGAGTGCTCAAGTCACGCTTCCGCTCCCTTGACTGTTCCGGCGGGCAGCTGTTATACGCTCCCCCAGTAGTGTGCAGGATCATAGTGGCAGCATGTGTCCTGCACAACGTTGCAACATGCCGGGGCCTGGCCGTGGACATGGTGGTGCCCCCACATCCCCAACCACATGCATGCCCACTGCGCATGGGAGGGGAAAGGGCACGGGGTGAGGCAGCCGGTACGCAGCTCTTGGCTAATTACTTCACATAAAATCACCCCCTGTGGAATGCACACAGCCCTGGCACATACAAGCTGACAATCAATGATGATTGTTACTGACAATTATGATGTATCAATGGACAGTCAACTGTCACAACCATACCAGCCTGAGATTGTACATCTGGAAGTGTTCCATTGTGTGCTTCCCAACCTACACAAACAGCACCAATGCTGTGTTCAAAAGACACACTCCTAGGCTGCTAAAATCATTACCCCCTTGCAAGACACAACATGACAACAATGCCATGTCACCCAACCCCTCCCCAGCATCGCCAGCCAACACACCATGGCATGACATGCCATGTGAGAGCAAACAAAGTCATCCCCCAAACATGACACGTGTCACAAAGTACAGTGTCCCTAATGGAAACTGGCCACACACAATATGCCCACATGAATGTAGAAACAACAACACACATGACCAAATACTTACCACAATACAATTGACATAGCATAAACATGACAGTACTAAGGCAAATGATACGTAGTCTTATAACATGAGAATGCCAGCACATCCACCACCTCCAACTGTACAGTGTTGTTGCCACGCACATCTGGAAGTCCACTGCTCACAACATGAGCCCATCTCCAAAGTGGACGGCCTTGTGAAGACATGAGGAATGAACCTGCAAATCAGGAGGGAGACATAGATGCACAAGCACACATCAATACACCATGCAGTGCACAATACAACAACAATATGCACTAGGAATGTATACACAGTATTGACTACAGACTGCCCACACAGCTCATGGGAGTCCAACGTCACTGTGTAATTCACTGTCACTTGTGCACACCCTTTGCAAGCCAATGGAAACGGGAAGCAGGAGGGGTGTGTGTCTCACTGACCCAAGCATCTAACCCAAACTCAGGACAAGCCTGCATGTGCCCAGCCGGAATACAGTGGATGCCCACGGGAGCCACACAAGGCAACACACTGCAATAAAAACTCAAAAATGGCCATGTGTAGGCCATTGGGGGTGGGGGAGGCCACCCAGGAGGTCCGAGGACAGGGTGCCCACCAACAGTCACCTGCGTGAATGTTGCGAAAAAAAACACCTCCATGGGCTCATGGCCTGCACGGCTACTAAATAGTGGGAGATTCATTGCTGGATTCGCTCTCCTCAACCTCTGCTGCTGCTGCCACGTTCTGGAGGGATATGGTGCGGAGATCCCCATGCAACACCCGACGTGTTGCCCGGTCCTCCGCCCGAGTTGCCTGCATCTCTGCTGAGAGCGTACGGGTGACGCGCTCCAGCAGCTGTTCCGTACTGGTGACAGTGGAAGCCTCAAGGTCCACAAGAGTCTGCCTGAGGTGCCGGACCTCTCCCCTCAGGGCTTCCCTCTGTCCTTCGGCATCTATAGAAATTGATTCCCTCAGATTGTCCAGGGCCGCCTGTCTGTTCTTGTTGGACACGAACATGTCCTCCCAGACTGATTGGCAAATGGAGTCTGTTGCCTGCTGTAGTAGCTCCATCTGCCTTTCTGGGGGGACAATGGAAGTGGCCACCCTCTCCATGGCTTGAGCAATCATTTAGGATGATGCTGCCTGTTGGTTGGCCATGCCGTAAATGGATTGCTCACATGCGTTATTGCCTGGTGGCGGACGGCCACCGCGTTGGCGGGCACCACACCTGTCTGGGGCAAGGCGAACAGCGCCTTGCTGTGTCGGCACTGCCTGAGGCTGCAGGACTGGATTTCCCCTCTGAACTGCTGGCCCAGGAACAGGATCAGATGTTGCGGAGTGTGGCCCTGCATCCGTAACCACCACAGGCGCACCTACCAAGACTGACATCCCCATAGTGGGCTCTACCCCTGGTGCAGGTGGGTCGGACAGAACAGTATCCCTTCCATGAACACATACTTGCGAATCCAAATAGGCCTCATCCAAATCAACACCTGAAAAGAGTTCTGGGGAGGTGCAGCCAGGGACACCCCGGGACAGTATGGCCTGCAGCAAGAGGGGGTTCTCCCCCACCACCAAACCACGTCCCCCACTGGTGCCTGGTCGTGCTTCAGATCCCTCCTGGGCCTGCACCATCTCCTCTCCCTCAACAGCATCAGGTGCGTCATCCTCTGCAAAAACAAGAAAGACAAAAAATGGAAACGGGCATTAGCACCATGGCACGCTATTAGGCCAGACAAGCTACAGTACCAGTACTTGATTTACACATGTCCCACATGACTATAACCCTCCCATGCATGCACTGTCCATGAGTTGGAAGGGGAGGAAAATGTCAGACACTGATGACACCAAGATGGGAGAGCAACACATCAGCTGCATGCTGGCTAGCAGTGACATTACACTCACATGGCCTGTGAGTGGCATGTCAAATACACATACATGACACATGCCATCACACAGATGGCATGTACCATGGGCATGTCATATATGTGACAATGGGGCAGAGTGATGCGCAGTAGAACCAGGTGAATTCCTACTATCAGCCTGAATGAACACAGCTAAATACGGCACAATGTGGTAGCAAGATGCCACTTCAAGGGCAACTGGCGCAATGTAGTGCAAAACGCCTACTGTGGCCAGAAGGGATACTGTAATACCCAAATCCCGGGGCGCAGAATGCATTGGATGAAGCACATGGGTGGGACAAAACACTCGGGCACACACACACCCTGACCTGGCACTCAACCAGATCCCCTCCCACAAACTACATACACATGGATCACACACACATGCATGTTCACTCACCGGACAATGCCTCGTAATCTGGCAGTTCTCCCACACCTTGGATCTGCTCCTCTGTGACGTAGGTCCCAGCAACATGCTCATGTAGAGCGAGTTCTATGTCCTCTTGTGGAGACCCACCTCCAGTCACCAGATTTGCGGCATGACTTCAGGCCAGCTTTTTCTTTGCCCTACGCTTAAGGTCGTTCCAGCGCTTGTAGCACTCAACAGCTGTGCGCCTCATAAACCCAAGGGCACTTATGCTGTCTGCGATGGACTGCCAGTGTGCCTGACGTCGAGCAGGTGTAATCCTACACCCTGAAGTGACCAACATTTCGGCGTTCTGTTCGGACACATACTGCACAAGCATCCAGTTCGGCATCATTGAAGCTAGGCTTCCTTGGCGTGCCGGACCGTGTAGCCGTGTCGGGGTCATCGGCCTGTACTGGACAAGCACTCTTCCTCTTTCTTTTTGTGGGTGGTGGGGATCCGGAGTGCCCTACGCCGCTCTGGACACTAGAGGCAGGAGCACCGGTGGACTGTGTAGTAGTAGTGTGCGATGGCACACTGACCACATGACTTTCTGCAGGCATTAGCTGAAGTGTGATGATGGCAGGGGGAACCTCAGTCTGATGTACCGGGACCAACACTGTCCTTGCTGGGGGAGTCAGAGCTGGGGTGGACGGAGCTGCAGCTGCCCCTGCAGCCTCCCCACCCCGCCTACTCGGGGGAGCAGATGACATGGCTGCCCCTGTACCACGTGGCCTGGTGACACTGGCTTGCGCCGCCACCCGTGGCCTAGACTTGGCGACCTGGAAGTCAGCCTGGGAGTCACCCTGTGCTAGGTCAGGTGCCACAACGGGCCGGTCCAACAAGGGCTGAGCAGGGATGGTGTCAGCCACGTTTCCCTCAACCATGGGGGGGGGGGATGTGTGTCCCTGACTGGTCCTCCACACGTGGGGGGCTTGGTGGAGTCTGCAAATCCTGGCCACGTCCCCTACCGCGCCCACCACGCCCACCTCTTGAGGCTCGGCCACCTTTGCCACCCTTACCACTTGCTCGCCTCCCAGCCATGGCACTGATGGAGTTGTGCGTATGGGAGTTGCAGTGGACAATTGTCCTGGGCAATTGGGGGGGGTCAAAGGGGTAGGGTACTAGATGGAATTCGTACCCAAGTGCTCTAGCAAGGCTGTATGTAACCCCTGGGGAAAGATGACGGGTCACGCAACGCACAGGCACCCCTAAAACAGAAAATGACGTGCACACGACCCCTCGTAGACCACGTGCGTGGGAAAAGGAACCTGCACTACGCTGTGGCACCCAGAAACACAAAAATGAACTTATGCGTGTCACACGCAGCCTACAATGACCTCTGAAGGGGTACGCTACACACGGGGCTAGCACAGTTGGTGAATACGTGCGCGACTCACCGTCTGCCTGGGAAAAGAGCGTGAAAAATAGGCGCGTGTGCGCGTTGGCAACACCCCCGCCAAAAGAAGAATTGTACACTGTCTGAGGGGACAGGACAAAAGGAGAAGTCAACGCTGTTTGAGGAAACGGGTCGAAGAGAAAATCAGAAAAATATTGACAGAGGTAACAGGGAGTACGAACTAGAAACGCTGTGAAGCAAATCGCCTGTGAACCGACAAGAAGTACAGATTTCACCCACTCGCTCTCCACGGGAAGCACGTACAAGGAAATGACGTACTACACGCACCTTTTAAACCGCACCACACGTCCAACGTCACTTCCGCATATACGCACTGAGGCACTATCCTCCAATCACGCAGGCTGACACTCGGACGTGCAGTTTTTGGTCTTGTAACATTCCCCCGGGTACAGGGACACGCCCGCGCGTGTCAGGTCACAGACGCACCTGCGCTGTCAGGGCCTTTGGTCCAATGGAATTGCGTACACCGGCCAATCGCGTGTGGAACTTCTCGCGCACCCCTGAAATACACGCACACGCTCCCCCAGGCCCGATCGCGTGTCGCTCCCCCAGGCCCGATTGCGTGTGGAACTTCTCGCGCACCCCTGAAATACACGCGCCCAGGACAATCGCGTGTGGGACTTCTCGCGCACCCCTGAAATACACGCGCACGCTCCCCCAGGCCCGATCGCGTGTGGAACTTCTCGCGCACCCCTGAAATACACGCACACGCTCCCCCAGGCCCGATCGCGTGTGAAACCACCCGCGAGCCCCTGAAATACATGCGCCCAGGCCAATCGCGTGTGGGACTTCTCGCGCACCCCTGAAATACACGGACACGCTCCCCCAGGCCCAATCGCGTGTGAAACCACCCACGAGCCCCTGAAATACACGCGCCCAGGCCAATCACGTGTGGGACTTCTCGCGCACCCCTGGAATTACACGCACACGCTCCCCCAGTCCCGATCGCTTGTCGCTCCCCCAGGCCCGATCGCGTGTGGAACTTCTCGCGCACCCCTGAAATACACGCGCCCAGGACAATCGCATGTGAAAACACCCGCGAGCCCCTGAAATACACGCACCCAGGCCAATCGCGTGTGGAACTTCTCGCGTACCCCTGAAATACACGCACACGCTCCCCCAGGCCTGATCGCGTATGGTACATTTTTTTCCCTGCACAGGGACGCTACCGCCTGCTTTCGTGTGGCGGACATGTATGGGCCTGTGCGCGTCTTTGGCCGTGCGCTGTTTTTCCCTATTCGACTCCATGAATACGTGTTGTAGGCGAGCGTGTGGGCGTTCTGCGCACTTGCCTCCTGTACTTCACCAGTGATGCCCACATTTTCACAAGTTGTTCCCCATTCTGCGTGTAACGCCCCGTGTTACGCCTACTTTTGTTATGTGCGCCGTGCTATGTGCGAATTCGCTGTGGCCTTATCGCACAGCGTTCGATGACCTGTGCGCCGCGCACTTTTTCAGCGCACATCCCACATTTTGCGCGTGCACGGACTTCCATGAATAGATGTGCGATGTTTTCTGTGCGATAATCGCACTTGCACTGCGATAATCGCACTTGCACTGCGATTTTCGCTATTTCACTGCAAATCGCACGTTTTCGCCGTTTTTTCGGTGCATGTTGATTCCATGAATCGGCCTGTAGGTATTTACATTGATTCCTTGCTATCCCTGACCAGGCAAACTAATGCAGTCGCCTCTGCAGCTGCCTACACCTGCAAGTTGATCACAGCCAGTCGTCCTCTCTTATCCTCATCCAACTGCACCATACTAGCCAGGACACTGGTACTGTCAAAAATCGATTACTGTAATACCCTCTATCTAGGCACCAAACTTTGTAACTTAAACAAGCTACAAATTATTCAAAACAATGCCATCAGAGCTGTGTTAAATATTCCCAAGAACCAACATATCTCAGACACCAGACGTAGTATACACTGGCTCTCAGTATTAAAACGTATCTCCCTGAAAACATTTGCTCTCACTCACAAATGCCTCTCTAACCAAGCTCCCAGCCACCTTGCCAACAGATTCTCTCTCCATAGCACTAACAGACCCCGCAGAACTGCCCAGATTAATTGCCTAACCATACCACACTTCAACCTTCAGAGAGCTGGCGGGTCCGGTTTCCTAGTAATGGCCGCCAAACTCTGGAACTCTCTTCCTAACCAGCTAAGAGAGGAACCCTCTTTCCTGAGATTCAAAAACATGGCTAAAACCTGGCTTTCTGCCCAAGACTCGCCCCTGACCACTCGACAGCCTCCTCTCATATGATAGCCACCACTCAGTAAATTGTAAACTGCTCATCTTGTACTTCTGTGTATGTATATAACTGTAAATTATTGTAATGATATGTCTGCCTTTACCATGTTGTAACCAAAGCGATGCGCCCGGATGGCCTTGGGCCTGGTGCGCTTTGCTTTATAAATAAAATAAATACAAATACAAAAGCACTTCAGTGCAAAAGCTCTCCAGTGGTGGTCCAGTGGCAGCCTGCTTTGTATGGGCAAACACTGTACTATCAGTCTCGCCACTGTTGCCAAGGTTTGGCGCATGAACATTGCAGAGTAAAGTGCTGCATATAGGTTAAAACAGGAGGGCTACTTTTAGTTCAGAGACAATGTGCGAGAGCTACTGGAGCGGTGATGAGCATGGGGATTTGTACCAGTATTGGTTTTATTGGAATTTTAATTTTACTCCAGAATAAAAATGTATGCATTCAATACTGCAATTAATTTCAAACTACATGAACTGCAAGCTTACAACTACCTCTGCACATTATAAGGATACAGTAGGTACTTCAGAAGTTGAATGTTACATACATATATTTTGTTCTGCAATCCTTTTGCAGTGTGTTAAAGGGTATTGTGCAAAGCACTGTAGAGCTGACATGGTGAATTATGGACCTGCTAAATAAATGGGTCATTTTTAGTTTTGGCTATTAGGTGGCACTAAAAGTGCTGCCTGTATGCCAAAACTATTGTCACGGGAAGCGCAGACAGGAGAGATGGGATGCAAGGAGGAACACACATTCTGTGGGTATTGCTTGAATATTCAGAAAACCATGGCCATGGTAGTCCCTCTGGCCATTACCACTGACTATCTTCCTCTCGCTGCCCAAAGCCCATGACA
Source organism: Ambystoma mexicanum (assembly GCF_040938575.1). Lineage (NCBI taxonomy): Eukaryota > Metazoa > Chordata > Amphibia > Caudata > Ambystomatidae > Ambystoma > Ambystoma mexicanum. The sequence continues at coordinate 1,191,332,882 of NC_090928.1, forward strand.
CTGGGATCGCAAAGTCTAGTTATTTGCTTTCTGATCATCATTCTGAAAAGCAATGGCATAATTAGTTATAAACTAGCCCTTCATGTAATAAAACTGTCTTAACCAAGTGTACCATCAGCCACTTGATGTGTAAGCAGTATGTGTGTCCTTGCAGTTTTCCCTTGCATTTTATTCCTGTTCCAACAAACATTTGAAAACCCAAAGGTTGTTGCTCTTATATAGGCATTAAATAAGCACTTGTAAGGACCTTCTGTTATATATGCCCAGGTATTAGCATCATTTTTAGCTGTTGCCTTTTTATGGACAGGTAGTAATATTATGGCAATGCCTGGAAAAATACAGAGATCATGTCTACACAAAAGCCAAAAGTGTTGGCTTTGTCAATGCTTGTCATTAGTAGACAACATCAGAATGCTGCCCGTCAAGCCCATGTAATTTGGGAGATGCTCATTAAGTCCTATTTTACATTCTGGGAAATTTGCTTTTCCATTATAAATACTGGACGACCAGCTCCATAATGCAAAGAAAAAGCAGGAATCGATGAGTAGCTCTCAAATTAACATGGAGCTTTTTGGCATATATTTGCCAATGCAAAACAAATACATGCTCTAACTCAGCTTTTAGTCCCTCATTCAAGCATTTTTCCCCAACACAGCTGTTGTTTAAACGATCGTTGTACATTCCTTCTTGAAATGCTTTTGAAAAACATATGCTGCCATTGCATAAATTATATGATATGATGGTTTATTTATATAGTGCCTACACACAATGTGTTTCAAAGCACTTCAAGGCAAGGGAGGGAACGGGGGAAAATACAAGGACATTCTTACAGGCCATGAACAGTAAGGATGTGAAATTAACTATTGTACTCGGCATGACGACATTGCAGATAGTGCAAGAGCTAAGACATAGATAAGGAAGGTAGGGGGAGAGTAGGAAGGAAATGGAAACAGACAGGCGACTACCGTACTAGGCCTGATGACATTTCTGGTAGAGCCGGAGAAAAACAAAAGGTGAGGGAGAGGGGTGCAGAAAGGGAGGGGAGGAACAAAACAAGCGACTAGCATACTTGGCCCGACGACATTTCAGATAGTGCCAGGGGGTGGGGGGGAACAGTAAGGGGAGGGCGGAGGAGACAGATGATGTTGCTATCATACTAGGTCTAGGGACAATTCTGGTAGAGTAAGTGCATAGAAGAAAGTTAGAGGATAAGTGGAAGAGATAGAAAAAGGGAGAAAGGGAGATGGGGAGAGAACAGAGTAAGCAGTCAGAGTGAAGAAGCAAGAGGGGAGAGTGAATACAATTGCCGAAATCAGTAGTAACACATAATGTTGCAAGCCAGGATACAAGATGAAGATGGGAACAGCATGATTCAGGGCCACCATGAGTACAAGATTCAAAGGAAGTCCAGCATGAGAGTTGAGAAAGGGTGACGCACTGTGAATCAATGAAGTCCATAAATGTAAAATCCAGCATTGCCCACAAGACGTGATGGTGAAACCAGAATGTATCCGGACAGACTCCTGCAGATGTAGGCTGGAGGGGACAGAGCACTAAGCTACAGGTGAAAGCGATTAGTGGGGCTTTCAAACATGATGAATGTGTGACCTTGGGCACATAAATTAGTTGATTGCTAAATAGTTGTTCTATAGGAAGTGTGAGATCAAAGTATAGTGAATCAAAAAATACAAGAAGCAAATAATGTAATATTTTTTTACACTTTTACACTTGTTACTTTCTTCTGCAGATACAAGAAAAATGCACTGCCAGCACTGCATTGTGATCCCATCCCATAATTTTAAATGTTCTGAAACATACACAGGTCTTACCTGTGGATGTTCTCTTGTGTTGCTGAGTCCCTAATGTTACACTGCAGTCAGTATAAAAATAATTAAAACATTGCCTGTATATCCTCACCTGAAAACCCTTTTGATTACTCAATGTTTGCAGAGAAAACAGGAGTTTCTGCAAAATTCCCCATAGTAGAATCTGCACTCTGAGCTGTTCATTGTATGACACTGATATGTACTCTGCTTCCAGCGGTATTCACAAAAACCAGGGCACAAAATAACAATCAGTTAAATGCCCAAATGTATTTATTTCTCTCTTCAGAGACTTGGAAATACATAAGGCACACAGAAGTACTGCCCTGCAAAGTGGCAGCAGCAATGGCTCAACCCCGAGCTGAAGTCAAACAGCCCTTCCTCCCCTCCCCTGACCTGGCTTAAGGGCCAGCAAAGGTAGCACAGCTGAGAGAGCTACTGGGAAGCACGAGGGGAGCTACCAGTGGCTCCCGATCGACGGGATGGAGACCCTGGGGTTTGAATAATGGTCCTATGGTTGACAAACTTAAGGATAGTTCTTTGCCTCTGTCACCCAACTAGCATTCTTGTCTACATTGAAGTGGACTTGATGTGCATGAAGGTATGTGGGCGGGCTCAGACCTGCGTGCTATCAGTTTACTTACACCCAACAAAAAAGTCCAATGGAACACCATTTGCTGTATTGGCACATTATAAATACCGAATAAATAAATAAAATCGTACTGAAAAAGGCTTCTTTATAAGCGATCATGAGCTATGTTGTGTTCCTTTTTAAATGCCGACCGTCTGCATTTCTCAGAAATGTCTGAAGTGCTGCTAAGCCTACAGCTACGTTTGTGGCATGCAGACCATTGCAAAAGACAAGTATGCAATTGCACGAGGTCCCTCCAGAACCATTTTAGTAAATAAAGTATGTCCCAGTTTTCATAGGGGCTGAGGGGGTGACAGAGCATGCACCAAAGATTTTAAATGTTTGTACACATTCACACTTTCTCTGGCCCAACTTTTGAGATGACCGACTAATTACCAAGAAATATCCATTTACCAGATGTTTTGCTTTGGGTACCTCCAGATCTGGTTGAAGGTGCATGATTGCCCATTTCAAAATCTTATTTTGGGAGCCCCATTCCTGGAAACCCTACTTGTCCCAGTTAGAGGAATGGTAATCAAGAGTGAGCATCACCATTGGGTTCATCCTATTGATCCAAGTGAGACAGCTAAGAAAAAAGAGGGTGAGAAAGCCCTTAACCAAGGGATTGAGAGCCAATACTGGGATTACCATTACTACCCTAGTGTGAAAGTGACTAACCAAGAGGGTGAGAGCCAACCAGAGAGACTTATCGACGTGTAAGAAAGACCAAAGAAATCCAAGACAGACATGGAACTTCAATCAGAGGGATCCTTCAGCAAGAGTGGAAAGTGAAGCCCCAAGGACTGAGGAACTCGCCTTAATGAACTGAACAAACTTGTGGAAAAGATAGCAAAGTGCTATCTGAAGATTTGTTATTAGTAGGGAACTGAACTGAGAAAGCAGTCCAGGAGAAGGGAGTAATTCTGCTGGACTTTAGTTGTTTTGTCTTGATGGTAGGGTCGGCATAGTTTAGTTTTGGACCGAGGACAGACTTTACTTTTGGACTTCACAAACTGATGACAAACACTCTAGTTGGTTGAGTTAGGTAGAGAAACGAGGCATTTTTCTGTTATTTGAATAAAATTACCTTAACATTACAATTTGTCTTCTCCTTTTGACCCTCCTCACCAGCCTTCTATAATTTGTTGTCTCACCTGATGCCTTTCTTTAAGTAACATGCTGAATGAGCGGGGAATGTTGGGACTGGTAGCCGACGAGGGGACCTGTTACCAACATTACTTCTACCTTGTTCTTTTAACCCCACCTCCCCATCTGTTCCAGTAGAGTCTCTTCCATTTCTTAATAAAGCCCCACCTAAAAAATATCAGCATTGTTACCATTAGACATTTGTAATGTTTTCATCTGCCACTGGTATGGCCGTGTACTACTAGGGGCTGTCTTGGAGTGCAGACTTAATACTGATCTGGGAATTCTAGAGGGCTCGTGTCTGACATTGCACAGCAAAGCATTTCATACCTGCCTTGCAGACAATGTTGAGCCTGGGTTTGTGCAGGCCCCCTCATTGCATCATCCATTTCTTTTGGCAAGCTGCGCTATGTACTTGTGGCGAGATTGATCATTCTTTGACACTTTTGTCTTTTCCCCACCAATAAGAGTTCTAGTCCCTGCTTCTTCTAAATGAGGGTTCTGTTTAATAAAGATCTCCAGGGCCCTTTTGCTTTTTCAATCAGGAATGAAACTTGTCTCCACATGTGGGGATTGACCAATCGCATGGTGGGGGGATTCTTTGTATGCCCTTCACACATCACACACTCTGCAGTTAAAAATGGGCAATGTCACTGTAAAGTCTTGCTTTCCAACTTTGACTCGAGTGTGGTCTAAATCATCTTTATATTCTGGAAAGGCTTGTGGTACTTTCAAGACACAGACTGCTTTTCATCTAAGAACCTGTGCCTCTTTGGCTTCCAATCTTGTTACACAAGCCAAGAGGGAACTACAAATGTCCCCTTTGCAGAAGAACCAAACCATTCTCATGGCTCCATTGCACCATGTCCTACCAAATTCCACCCTTGAAGGAACTACTGCATATTGATTTCCAGAAGATATCTAGATCAGGATTTTGCAAATTGTTTCCTTATTTGTAAAAACTATCTTCAGTTTATGTGCAGTTGGCCGGAAACATTGACTGCATAAGTGAGGTGCCTGCCTTATAATTATAAGGGCAGGTGTAATATTGTGTTTTTCTGTGTTTCTCTGGTCACTTTACTATTACAGTTGTACATTGCATTGTTAACAAGGTGAGTCTTGGACAGTCCAATATAAAACATTTAACAGAGTAGAAAATCAACATTAAGGAGAAACCGCTAACAAATCATTTTCAGGTCATTCCACCTCTCGTTAAACAGACCTAAAACTTATATTTGACTGTCTTCAACTCCTGTCATATTCGGCAGTCTCATTCCATCTCTATCTCGATCTGCTCTAATAGTTTCTCAACCAATTTCCATACTCTACAAAAGGACCAGCAGTGCAGTTTTTGAAGTAGAATTGACACAAAACATCCAGAACTCATCACTTTTAATATGATCTAAATTATGTACAAGATGACGTAATGACAGCATGTATAGATGTCCCAGACAGGGGCATTCCGTCAGTACATGCATAGGTGTTTCAAGATTAGAGGAGATATGGCAGATCCTACAGATTCTATCCTCTTTGGGTATCGCTTTCCAGGCTCAACAAGTGGCCAAAACCAGAACTTGATTCACTCGAAGTCTGAGGTGAAAGTCTCTGACTCAAGGGTCGAGATAAATTTCTAAATAATTCCCAGGCTTCAAGTATTGGTGAACCACAGTCGCCACATATGGATAGTATTGTAAGGTATTAAGATGCTCGTAGTTACATACTCAATCATGTTTATTGATTCTTCTCTTCCAGGCACCTTTCAGGGTTTCAAAGTTGGGACAGAGTTTATAATCTGGGAACCATCCCACTTCTTCACAAAGGTCTTTAAATAACCTGGCATGACTAGTACATTTACTACCTTCCAGGTCTGATTAGTAACTAGAGCCCGAAATACTCAGTAGAAGACAAGTAGGGGAAGCTCTAACCTTCAACATCAAACAGCCTCTTCATATTAGTAATTGGGCCTTAAGTGAGAAAAGCCTCAATTCTAGGCAAATGTATTCAACCAATGTTGTCTTTGGTAACTGTAAAACCACTTTCCAGAATCTGGCTTCCACCCCATGCAGCCATTTTAGGTATTTCATGGCAAGAGCCTCAAGCCTGTATAGTACTGTTGGGCATAGCTATTAATTGTTTAGCTTTAGCACCCCCGATATTGAGAACCCAGAGTGGTCCCTTACAAACCACCTACATACCCATGTAATCTGTCTTGCCTTGGTGATCTTGGTGTCAATGATGGCGGCATACCCTTTCGTTCTAGCCATCGCCAAGGCCAAATATTTATAACTGTCCACTAGGGGTGTCACGGTATTGGTTTTATGGCGGTATGATAACCTTCTTGCCATGTGACGGTATATCATGGTTATCGTGGTATAGCAGGTGGAGTTAACTAATCTTAACAAATATTTTCTTAAAGGTCATAAATTGTCCGCATTTTGAAACTTGTCTCTGCACATTTTTAGCTGATCCTCCAGGAATCCAAGGCATATGCAGATTTGGTCTTTTATGGCACTCACTCGTTGATCGCTTTGAATGAAAGAGTGACTTCTGGCAGTGTTAAAATGCACATTTTGAGCAATGAGTTTGCTGCTCAGTCACAGGTAATCAATTTGAAAATCGGCCTTGATCTGCATTATTTTGAAATTACATGGCATGGGCATCATGACTTCTCACTGCGATCAGTCATAAGTCTTTTTGATAACGCTTTATCCCATTAAAGGGAGAAAAGTCACTTGTGAGGTCTGAAAGCCCATGTCATTGTGTTTCTTTTGTCAAAATGTCATAGCCAACACGCACTCACCGAAAGGTTGCATATTGATCAAATCACTATAGCTTGTTTACCATCTGCCTGGTGTATTATAAAGGCCTGAGGTTGCAGTCCCCACTGACCATGTAATCCTAACGGGAAAGCGTCCAGTGGGCGCTGTGGATTTCTTTCTTGATTCTTGCAATAAATGTTCATTTACCTCTTTAAAGATAGTGGCACAAAAACTTTTTGAAAACGACAAAGTTAAAATACAAATCGGCACAAATATGGCCTAGACCACCACAACCTCACCACAGTCCCATAGCCCCATCGCCCCATCATTACCATTTTCCCCATGTCTGAGCGCATTAGGACCCTTGTCATGCGAGTTGAGACGGAGGAATGCTTTCATGGGTGGTGCCACAAATCGAGAATAGACCTGAGAAATATCTAACCCCCATTGCTCTGGATACTTCAAATTGTAGAATCTGTCTTGCCTACTTGAGTCCAGTGCCATGTGCAGAAGGCAGGTGAAGTATCAAGCGAGGCAACAACGCTAGTGCCAATATGCAAATCTACACAGCGGGCAGTGGGGGTGGCAGTTTATATACTAGCACAAAGCACTGATAGGCCCAGTGTTCATACAGTCTGCAGAGCTAACATTTTTTGTGGACATGTATCATAAGGGCATCCAGTTAATTCCCCCCTTTGAATTATGGGATGTGTAGTTCTCCATCTTTCAAATTGGTGGGAAAACTACAAATCGGCTGATCTTTAACCCGACTCTACTGATCACAGAGAAAGAGCGGTCACAACGTCAAAGCTACGGTTACTAATGTGGCCTCACATTCCCTATGCTCTTGTCTGGCAATCAAGGCCCCCTTGGCAGACGCCACATCACACAGTGCAAAATCCAGAATGTGCAGCACTTGCTTACTGCAGCCTTTCCAAATCAGATTTAAAAGCTCACTTAATAGCCACAGGCCCATAAACGGTATACCGGTATAAACAACATGACGGTTATTATAGTTCAATTTGTTCATGGTATCTATAACGGTATACCGTTACACCCCCTACTGTCCACCTATTCAATAGTTCCCAATGAGGATCCCAGTTTCACCTTACAGGTTTTCCTAGAGGAACCTAGCATCCCTTTTGGTCTTACCAAGGTTAACCGTGAGTTTAAACTTATTTGAATAAATGGCCAATTCCTCAAGCATCGCTTTCAGGCCTGTCACCAAATGGTCAAAAATGACCAGATCATCGGCATATAACATGCCTCCGATCCTGATGTTACCAATCTTTGGACAGCCAGATCCTACTAGTAGTCTGGCCAATAAATCTGCAATATAGATATTAAAGAACAAGGGGGTCAGCATGCCACCCTGTCTGACCCCCTTATTAATAGGTATTTCATCCGATAGGAGCCTCTGGTCATTCAATCTAATATAAGCCGTAGTGCCCTCATGTAAAGCCCTGATGACCTCCAGGAGCCAGCCGGGACACCCCAACTGTCATAACTTACCCCACAGGATAAATCAATCCACCTGGTCAAACGCTGACTGAATGTCAACAAACACAAAATACATGAGGGAACAGCCGCTGAACTAGCCTTTGAGCTAAGGGAGTCCAAGATTCTCAGATTGGGAACCGTACTTTACCCGGTCTAAAGCCAGTCTGACATTGGTGCAAAATCTCAGCCTCATCCACCCAGGCCTGAAGATGTTCCAAGATGTAAGTTGAAAACATCTTCCTGGTAACATCCAGTAATGATAAGTCTGAAGTTATGGGGGCATAGACAGTCGCCATTTTTACAGACCGGGACCAGTATGGCCTCTTTCCAAGAGTCAGGGATATTTTTACTCCTGCATACCTCGTTAAACAGTGAATAGAGTGCTCCTGTGCAGTTTAAGGGTTCATTCTTTAATATCGCAGTAGAGAGGCCATTGGGTCCCGGAGCTCTAGAGCTTTCTAGAGCACTTAAATGCTGGCTGATGTTATGTCTAGTAAAATGCATGGGCCAGAGGAATTCGGACTGTTCAAAAGGCAGATTGTCCCCACCTCAATAAACCTTTTACTTTTCACATCAGTAATCCTCTGGGATAGTATTTAAAATCAGTAATTTGACAGGGGACCTGGCCCCGGACAAGATCTTCCACATATCCCCCACCTTACAGGTCCTTAAAGTGTGGGTCAACTGTTCCCAATTTCCACGTCTCCCCTCCCACGATCATTTTCGTATACAATTTTGAAATCTAGTCTGTAATCTAGTTCTTACATGCTTTATCATGTTAAAGTGGACATTTAATGTATTAACAGACTAGAGTTCTTTTCTCAATAGCTTTTTGGCCCTATTTACCCCAGTATCATATCCATGTCTATGTACATTCCCAGTCAAAGGAGTTAGCTATCCATTTTAACCAACCTTCAATATATACATTTAGCCTACAATCACACGGCTCCTTTTTTAACATCACATGCTTGTTTTATCAGACCATAAAAGCCAATGTCGTGATCGTGAAATTCCCAAATTCGCAGTTACCTTCTCTATAATGTGATTTAATTCCAACCCCCAATTTACGGACAGTGTGGCGTGATCACTGGCCGTTTGAGGGGAAACTCACATCCTCTGCACACGCCCAACCAAAGGAAGACTACAGGAAATATAGTCTAAAATGGCATTGCTGTTTCCCATTTGCCATGTTAGCTTCCCTGGTATATCACCACTAACTCGGCCATTTAAAGCAACTAGATCCCAATCATTCAAGAACATAAGCCATTTTTTCCCTTTGGGATTTGCAGTTTTAAGTACCCTAGAGTTAGCGTTCTGCCCACTCATCAATGGGATGTTCACCAAGTTTGGCATTTAAATCCCACCTTCCCCCAAAATGTTAATTTCATTCCCATTTCCGGTTACCCAAACGGTCAATACCTCATCAATATATGAGAAAATGGCCTCAGAATGTAATATACCTGGAGGGGATCATATATACCATAACCAAAAGGACATTTTTATTTATCTCAGCCTCTTTGCCAAGAGACCTCAACAATCCGTACCTTTCCCTCTATTTGTATCGGGGAACTTTGCCTAGATATTAGTGCATTCTTGACCCCAATCATTAGGCCCATGAAGGGGCACCCTACCGGGGCCTTTCCTGTCTTTATTTGCTATATCTTGAACCCATCAAGTAAAAATTGATCGCCAAGTTTCTTGGAGCATAAACACCTCTTTATCTTCCAACATCTTTAAGGAGAGACCCGCTTGTAGAAAGTGAGAATGACCCCTAGTATTCCACATCACCATAGCTAGGCTGGTTTTCACTCCCTGTAAAAATGGCTTTAAGCCATCTCCAACCCTGTACATGTGCATAGAATGTTTATTCTGGGCAATATGACATCTACACACAGTTGTATTACTTCCCTGAACTCTGTGAGGTGGTAGATGCAATGCATTGAAAAATATAATAAAGCAGATCACAAACAGTAAAGCAACTAAATGAAGCAATTACAGAGGCATCTGTCTACTTACAAATATCCCACATCAAACACTACGTAATAGCACCATATGAAAATGGTTCCATGTGTTAATATCCCCACAAAAATATAGTCATCCAAAAATATTGCCATATTTTTGCGGCAATATTAAGCCATGGAACCTGCGGTTTACACCCCTGCAACTCATTTACCCCATAAATTATCCCCACCAATAATCTCGCCTATGGCCTTACCCCACGATCATATATATGGCGATATTAATGGTGGGGGATGATATTACCTGATACCATGAAAATGTGACCTATCTGCTGACAGAGGAGGAAGCTAGAGCCAGAGGTGTGATTATCCAAGACTGATGGAACTAAGTGCCAAGTGATTATGAAGTGTCATATGGGAGTATCGGAAGTTCATTCAAAAGACCCTCTGATACTCCTAGTTGTTGGGAAATGTATTGTTTTGGTTCAGTTTATAGCAGCAAAGTAAAACATTTTTTGTGTGCAACTTTCTTTATTAAAGCGCTTGGTAATACAATTTATGCAAACATAATACAAATTTCTGATGTTTGTTAATCTGCTTAGAATCACATGCTGTGCATAGGTCCGACATCCAGTGGTCACTGCGGAGTATTGCATTTTGTTTTTCGTAGTCGAAAAGGGGACGTCGACAAGGCGTGTCTGTAACACTATCCCTATAGTGACGTGTGTTGTACCCACAATCCCTCACGCGTCGAGGTCCCCCAGATTGTTTTTTTCCGCCCAGATACTGGTCGCCTTTACGCGGAGCTCCTCGAGAGACATTGCAGATTTCATCTCCTCGACCTTTGATCGTTTTCCTATATTAATATAGAACATATCGATCCTCCCCTCGACGCTGTTGTGAAGCTTCTCCGCCGAGCAAGATCTTCGACGGAGGGGACGAGCGGAGGAGATCCTTCGGCGTTGCCGAACACGTGGCCTGGCCTCGCAGGCCAAATACAGTAGAGAGAGTGGGGGTCGTGGGACATCTCTAATTCTTTTCTGAGAATGCCTTTCCTTTTCCCCTTCCTTTCCCTTGGGGTGGTTATCACGTTTTATTGCCTCAGCTATGGAGAGGACACCCTTTAGGTTTTGCCCGCTTTGCAAGGGCAAGTTTACTTGGAAGGACAAGCATTCACGGTGTAACCGCTGCTTGCCCCTCGATCACAAGGAGGAGGGTTGCACGGCTTGTCGGCTTCTTAAGCCGAAGACTCTAAAAGACCGTAGGGTCAAAAGGTGGGCGGCCTACGCTATGTCGAAGGCCGACGCTCCACCCACCGTCGCTACCTCCGACAGTGACGAGGAACGTGATACCACGACCTCCGCTACGGAAGTCGTAAACCCCCCTAGAGAGCGCACACGCGCTTCGTCGTCTGTCCCCGGCCCCGACGGGCTCGGCTCACGCCCTGCTTATGGGGATGAACACCCCGGCGACACTGACGCACACAAGACCACACATAAGCACACAACCCATGGCTCTTCTTTGCCGAAGGCAAAGAGAGCATCAGCGCCCAAGGAGACGCAGGTTTCACCGGCGGCCTCCTCGGACCGTTCGGGTTCGAAGCCCCTCTCGCAGCCGCGACCAGCGACTGGGCTTTCGGCAAAGAAGGGCGCCGCCCCCAAATCATCGGCCGGAGCGCATCAGCAGAAAGCGCATGCCGCCGTAGAGCGTTCGACACCCATAACGTCGAAACCACAGCTCCCCGCTGACAAACGAGTTGCTGAGAGCTTGGCGAGGATCGTGGTGGCCGACGCCCAAAAGCGTACGCCGAAAGACACGTCGAGCGCTACGCAACGGTCGAAAGACACACCGGAAGGCTTTTCGGAAGGCGACGGGACACTTTCCTCGACGCTATGGGAGAGGTCGAGCCGTGTTCAGCTACAAGACACCAATTTTCCCCCGCTAGACCGCTCAGGGGTACCCCATGAAACCATGGAAAGGCTCCATCTCTGCATGGAAAGGATGGAGAGGTTTATGAATGCCCAAAACCCTCCCACTCCAAAGAGAATAAGAGAAGGGCCTCAGGAGGACCCCAGGGCCAAAATTCCAAGATTAGTCAATCCCCACCAGGACACAGCCTCAGACTTCCACAGTGTGTATGACCTCACTGGGGAAGAACATTATTTTGAGGAAGAGGATGATTTTATGGACGAGGAAGACGGACGGAACCAGGAGGAAGGTCTGGAGGACAGCCCAGACTCGGTAGGAGAAGGCTTCGGAGAAAATCCAGAAGAAGGACCTTCTCACCCCTGGCAATCACCATCAATATATTCCGACACTGATGTCCTGAATCTAAATCCTCCTGACATTTCACCGGTTAGAAACACGTCTCCCATCGACGATCAACCCACATTTAATGCCCTGTTGCGCAGAGCAGCAGCACACTTCGAACTAGACACTGGGGAGCTCTCTCCTGAATTAGACTTTGTAGAAAGGGTAATTAAGGAGAAACCCCCGGTCAGTCAGACAATTCCCCTCCTCGCTTCGGTGAGGAGAAGAATCATCCCTTCGCTGTCCACACCCGCACTAATCAGAGGGGTCAATCCTAGAATTGAAAAACTTTTCACTCCTTCACCCTCAGACCCGCTGTACATCAGGGGACATTCCATTCCGGATTCCCTGGTAGTAACCAACACAAGAAAGAGGGCAGGGGTACCACTTTCCACCAGTGAGGCACCACCTGACAAGGAGGGCAAGCGGTTATATGCCCTTGCTAAAAGAATTACATCCTCGGCCGCCTTTTCGGCAAGAATTGCCAACAACAATTCTTTGCTCGCGAGCTATGCGGACGCGCAGTGGGCTAAACTGCGCAAAGACGCCGAAGAAGCGCCGGAACCATTACGTACACGCCTGCTTTCAACTATTGGCGAAGGAACCCAGGTCAACCAGAGTATTGTGAAGAGCTCTCTGGATGCGGCAGAAACTGCGGGACGTTCCCTAGTTCAGGGAATAGTCCTTAAACGACACGTATGGCTGCGCAACTCAGGGTTCAAACCGGAGACACAGGCGTCTTTAATAAATAAACCTGTTGAAGACTCCAACCTCTTCGGGAAGGCGGTGGATGAGGCTCTGGAGATGGCTAAAAAAGAGTTTGATACAATCAAAACTCTTGACCAAATCTCTAAGCCCGCTACCAGGCGCGGATATGGCAATAAACGCTTTTTTCGTGGCCAACGCCAACAACAAAACCAGCAGCAACAGTACCCTTCCACCAACTTCCAGACCAGTAGTGGCCAGTACAGTCAAAGAGGACAGCGTCGGGGCAAAGGAAGAGGGCGAGGGTCCACCCCCAGAGGTTCCCAAGCCCCTAACAACACCAAGTGACGCGAAGATTCGCGTCCCCTCCCATGCAACGGCGGTCGGGGGGCCGGATAACATCCTTTCTTCCAGCATGGGAGGGTATAACGTCAGACCGCTGGGTACTTTCCACCGTAGCCCACGGATACTGCATCGAATTCAACAGTTCCCCAACATACAGACCCCCGAGGGGACGACGCATGTCACCGGAACATCTTGCCATCCTTCTACAAGAAGTACAGCAACTGCTGGAAAAGGGAGCCATAGAGGTCGTGCCTCTATCTCAGGTAATGGAAGGTATTTATTCAGTGTACTTCCTTGTACCCAAAAAGGATCTAACCATGCGCCCTGTATTAGATCTGCGCCCAGCGAACAAGTTTATCAAACCCCAAAAGTTTCGTATGGTGACCCTACAGGAAGTGATCCCACTGCTATCACAGGGAGATTACATGACAACATTGGACATGAAAGATGCATACTTTCATATTTTAATGTTGCCAGCGCACAGAAAGTACCTCCGGTTCATGATAGAGGGCAAACACTACCAGTTCAGAGTGCTACCCTTCGGCATAGCATCAGCACCGAGGGTATTCACGAAGGTACTGGCAGTGGCAGCGGCCCACCTGCGCAGGTTGTCCATCCCAGTTTACCCTTACCTCGACGACTGGCTCATAACAGGGGATTCTTACGAAACATGCTTCTCCAATACCCAAAAGACGGTAGACCTTTTGTTCCAGTTGGGCTTCTCCATCAACGAAAAGAAGTCCAGCCTAGACCCCAGCCAAATCAAACAATTCCTAGGGGCTCTAATTCAAACAAAGGACGGCCTCGTCTTCCCCTCCAAAGAGAGGGTTCAAAACATGTTGTTTCAGATCCCTCAATATGTGTCCGGTCGAGAGGTGACGGTACGCAAAGCAATGCGCTTGCTAGGCATGATGGCGTCGTGTATTTATTTGGTACCTCACGCGCGCCTGCGCCCTATGCAAGAGTGGCTCAACAGCCAGTGGTGTCAGGACAGCGGACTATGGGACGATCTATTAGTGGTCTCGCAGGCCTTAGTTCTCTCGCTACGGTGGTGGACAAAAGAAAACCTAGAAAAAGGGAAACCCTTTGCCACACCCGCGGCGGAAGCCACTCTATCCACAGACGCATCCCTCACAGGATGGGGGCTCACCTATCCCATCAGACTGCTCACGGAGAGTGGACTCCGAGCGTAGCATCCAAACACATCAATCTTCTGGAGCTACTAGCGGTGTTCAAGGCGCTAAAAGCCTTCCAGGAACACCTACAAGGCAAGACAGTGATGGTCCTTACAGACAGCACCACAGCCATGTATTACATCAACAAGCAGGGGGGAACCCACTCTCCAGGCCTGTCCAAACTGGCCCAGAACATATGGAAGTGGGCTCTCAAACAGAATATGTTCCTCCTGTCACAACATGTACCAGGGGAACTCAATCTGCTGGCAGACAAACTCAGCAGAGATTTCCCCCTGCCCGAAGAGTACGAATGGCGACTGCACGAAGACATCGTCTTCGACGTCTTCACGCAATGGGGATTCCCAGAAATAGACCTGTTCGCAACCCTGGAGAACTCACAATGCCAAAGCTACGCCTCCAGGTACCCCCAAAACCAATCCAAGGGGAACGGTCTGTCGATTCGATGGTCAGGGAAATTTGTTTACGCTTTTCCCCCCGACTCCCCTTCTCAACAAGGTGGTGCACAAGATGCACCAGGAACAAGTAACCATGATACTGGTGGCCCCAATTTGGGCCCGACAGCCATGGTTCGCTCACTTGATGGAGATGTCTCTATCTCCCCCAGTGAAACTCCCCTGCCCGTACAACATGCTGTCACAAGACAGGGGCAGGACGCTGCATCCATGCCCCCAGAACATGAATTTAGCAGCCTGGCTCCTGAGGTCGTAGAATTTGGACACCTACAGCTCCCGCAGAGATGCATGGACATCCTCAGGGAAGCCAGAAAACCTAACACTCGCCACTGCTATTCTAGCAAATGGAAGAGATTTGTCATCTGGTGCAGAGGAAAGAGCATCAACCCAATTGACTGCTCTCCCACACATATTGTTCAATACCTGACCCATTTATTAGATTCAGGTCTAGTGTTCAATTCCATTAAAGTCCACCTAGCGGCACTTTCTGCATACACCACTTCCCAACTCAAAGTGTCGTGGTGGAAGATCCCTGTTATAAAGGCCTTCATGGAGGGAGTAAAAAGAATACACCCCCCGATAGCTGACCCAGCTCCCGGATGGGACCTTAACGTGGTACTTGCAAAACTCATGGGATCACCTTTTGAACCCATGCACAAAGCAACTCTTAAAGACCTCACTCTCAAGACTGCTTTCCTAATAGCTATCACCTCCATCAGCAGAGTAAGTGAACTACAGGCTCTTTCTGTTCTAGACCCCTTTGTTACAGTTCACAAAGATAAAGTGGTTCTACGCACTCACCCAAGGTTTGCTCCAAAATTCATCTCAAAATTCCATGTAAACCAGTCTATAGAACTACCAGCGTTCTTTCAAAATCCTTCCAACTTGGGAGAAAGGACTCTGCACACACTAGATGTGCGCAGAGCGGTCATGTTCTACATGGAAAGAACCAGATCACTGAGGAAAACTAATCAGTTCTTCGTCTCGGTGGCAGCAGGAAGAGAAGGGAATGCAGTTTCAAAGTCCACTATTTCTAGATGGATTGTCCAATGCATCACTCTCTGCTATACTCTTGCTAAGAGAGAACTGCCCTTTAGGCCAAGAGCACATTCTACTTGAGGCACGGGGGCGTCCATAGCATTCATTGCAAATGTTCCCCTTGAGTCCATCTGCAAAGCGGCTACCTGGAGTTCTGTGCAAACCTTTACAAAACACTACTGTCTAGATGCACACTCTAGATCTGACTCCCAGGTGGGACAGGCAGTATTAAGACATCTTTTCTCTACTGTTCCTTCTCATAACCGACCGCCAACTCCGGGTACTGCTCGCTAGTCTATGCACAGCATGTGATTCTAAGCAGATTAACAAACATCAGAAGACAATGCATTACTTACCGTAAAAGCATTTCTGATGGTTGTATCTGCTTAGATTCACATGCGCCCACCCTTCCTCCCCGCTCGGATGGAAGGAACATGGACATCTTTCTATATTTCTCTCTTTTCTGTACTCACTCACGTCTAGAAGGCTCCCTCAGGGCAGAAAAATACAAACAGAGGGACCTCGACGCGTGAGGGATTGTGGGTACAACACACGTCACTATAGGGATAGTGTTACAGACACGCCTTGTCGACGTCCCCTTTTCGACTACGAAAAACAAAATGCAATACTCCGCAGTGACCACTGGATGTCGGACCTATGCACAGCATGTGAATCTAAGCGGATACAACCATCAGAAATGCTTTTACGGTAAGTAATGCATTGTCATCACAGCATTATTCATTCAAATCTAATGAGCAGTTAACATCCAGTACAGACCTCAAGTAGGTATAAGAATGTATAAGGAGCATTGGGAATCGTCTGGTACAGACAAGTAGTAAGTTAGTTCCAGGTGATGGGTCAACATACTATGAGCACGTATTACATGAGGGGGGCATTTCCCTGGGAGCTCAACAGATAGGACTTAAAGGGCTGCCAAATGTCTACTCGACGGTTTCCTACCGGCTGCATACCGGCCCATTTGTCTGCAGGGTCACTGGCCCAAGTAACTGCTCACAGCCACTGCCCAATCGTCGGACCTGTGGATTTGACCAAAGTATCAATATGCAGTGCACCGCCAGCAGCAAGCGTACCAGCGAGCCTACTCGTGGGCCCCACTCAGTCTTCAAACATGTGAAAGAGGTACTGCAGAGGGATGGCATCAATTTTACATTCAAGCATATCGGAAAGGGCAGCACATGCATCCCTCCAGTACCCATCCACCTTTGGACAGCTCCATATCATGTGGAAGTAACCAGCGTTATTTGCACAGCACCTGGGGCAGGAACCCGTTCCAGCATGGGAAAATGGCTTCAATCTGGCTGTAGTATAGTGGTTCCTGTGAAGCACTTTGAGCTGTATCAGGCGAAACCTGGAGTTGTAGGAAACCTCAAGCGTTTGCATACACTTATCCTTCCAGATCTCGTCCTTGATGTCTATATTCATTCCTCGTGCCCATTTGGTTCGGGCCTTAGTGGGAGCAGCCGGTCCCAAACCAAACTATATGAAGCCTAGAAGATGCCTTGGGCCACATGGGCGTTCATAATAAATTGAAGCATAATCATTAGGAGTCATGACTGGAAACTCTGTCCATAACCCTCTGAATGCCCTGCGCAATCCACTGTTGTGGGGCCATCGCAAAGATTGGCAACGTACAAGCACAGGTATCTCATTAACAGTAATAAAGTTCCCATCCGTATACATGTGCCCCAGTGAACCAAACCCGTCCTGCACCCACTGCCACACAGCATCTACCCATGGGAAGGAAGGGATGCAGTTCATAAATGGTAGTCACTATGAAAGAGTTTGGATACACCCAAGTTTTTCCACACTTTCACCAGGCAAACATAGTCACACTGCAAGGTCGAATGGGCAGGAATGTGCAGACAATGGTGGGAGCAATAGTGACCTAATGTCTCGGTCACACCTCTAAATTTTAACATGCAGGTGTGATGCATTGCTTGCAAACCAGTAGGCTGCATACTGGGCCTGTGCCACAGAGTATATCCTGAAGTCGGAGGCTACAGCCCCCCCCCCACCACACTGCGCATGGGGCATAGCCAGTGTGTCCCATTTGAGGCACACGGACCCAGAGTGCAACGTGAAGGTATTAATGTTGACGTTAAGTTTATTGAAAAACGTCACTCCAGGCCACGGCGGGATTTTCTGAAAAAAACAAAGGAGCTTTGGATGGACCATAATCGTAAGGCTATTCTACCCACCATGGGCAATGGTAACCGCGCCCAAGCTTGGAGCTTAGTTGGAAGGTGTTGCATGTAAGCACGTATTTGCGATCCAGCAAGGAAATATGGTGCCAGGTTACTATGATCCCTAAGTATCTCACATGGTGACCAGGAGAACCCTAAAATGTCATGTGGTTCCTTTGTTGCGTTGGTCAGCAGGAAGAGTTTAGACTTGGTGCAATTGACAGAGAGACCTGATAGTTCTCCAATGGCGATAATGTCCTGCATAATCGGAGCCAAGTGAAGCTGAGGTTCCTTCACATAGAGTATCGGGTCATCGGCGTAAAGGTATGTAATTTGGGGTTCACCAGATAGTTTAATCTCCCTATGCCTATGTTTATGCCTAATTAAATCTGCCAGTGCCACGATGATTATGGCGAACAGCAGGGGCGACAAGGGGCAGCCCTGATACGTACCTCTAACTTTGGGCAAATGGGGCTGAGAGCATTCTGTTTAAACTAACTCTAGCAGATGGGGACACGTATAGTAGAAGCACCCAAGAAACATAATTAGGGACAAAACTGCAGTTGTATAGGACGGCATTCATAAACTGTCATGAGACAGTCAAGGGCCTTTTTTATGTCGCATGTGGCTGCCACCGCCTGAGCTGCCGGATCAAATCTGAGCAAGAATGTTAAAAAGGCGGCGCAGGTTGAGCGTTGTAGTGCACCCCCGGAATAAAGCCTCACTGGTTCGGGTGCATTATGTGAGGCATGTATGACGACAAGCGAGTGTACAAAATCTTGGCAACAGTCTTAACGTCAGAATTGAACAGTGCGGGGGGGGGGCGATAAGTGCCGCAGTGGTCAGCAGGCTTGTTGGGTTTCAGCAGTACCACGATGGCTTATCTCATAGTGGGTATGTGGGAGGGGTAACTGTACCTCAAGTGCCTCAATCCACATTTTATAAAGGTGAGGAGCCAAGAAAAATGTAAAATGTTTATAAAATTTGGCTGTGAGGCCATCGGGGCTGAGAGCCTTGCCAGAGGATAGGACATCAATAGCGCGGGTGATCTCGTCCAGAGAAATGAGAAGATCAAGCAGAGCTCTAGTCTCATCTGACAGTTGGGAAAGTGGGAGTTCCTCAAGAATCTTTCTATGTCATCAGGCGAGCAAGAATCCTTTGTCCGAAATACAGATTGGAATATTTGAATACCTGGTTTACTTCAGTCCATGTATGCACTAAGGCACCAGAATCATCCTGAATGCGTGGAATACAATTGCTACCCACCCGCCTGGCGATTGACACGAGCCAGTAATCTGCCCGGTCGCTCGCCTTCTCTGTTGCACCTCGCCACCATCGGGGCGTCTATGAATTAGCTCCCCTCTTGGCATGCCGCCACCATCGGGGCGTCTATGAATTAGCTCCCCGCTTGGCATGCTCCCTAAAGTCTAAAGTTTCCTTAATCTGCGCGAGGGAGAGCGATTGGGGACAAGGCAACTACATCTGTTCCAGGCGATGTAAAGTGTCCTTACTGTTCTTGATGCCTCGCTGTATGGTTCTGATAATACCGTGCTCAGTGGACATCGCAATGCCTCGGATATAAGCTTTTTAAGGCTTCCTACAATATACTGCAGGAAGACACAGACCCCACATTTGTTTCAAAGAATAGTTTAACATGGACCTCAAGATTAGCTTTAAAAGCAGTGTGAAGCAGCGACTGAGATTTAAAAAGGCCAACTGGCACGTGGTCAAGGAAGACCATCCAACTGGAGAGATAACGGGGGAGTGGTAAGAGTATGTTCTGGGCAATATGTCCACTCGGTTGATGGTGCTAAGTAGTAAGTCGGAGACCAGCCATAAATCAATAAGGGAGTAGGCATCGTGGACAGAGGAGTAGACGTATGCACGGTTGTTCGGATTAAGAGCCCTCCTACTTCTATAATACTCAGCTTGGCCATACTGTTGCACACCGTCTGAGTGCCTTTCGTGAGTGTCCTGCAGCTCTGACCAGACTTGTCCAAGTTGACATGTAAGATAGTATTTAAGCCCCCCCCACTGTATGGGCACAAGTGTGTAGATCGCTAGTACATCTGTGATTCCTGCATAAACCGCCAGCTCATCCACATTGGGACCGTATTCATTCAACAGGATTATCTCCCTCCCAGCCAATATCCCATAAACCATGACATAACGCCCCCGGCGATCCTGGTAGGCCTTATTATAAATGGTAGAATTGTGAAGCAAAATCATCACTCCCCCAGTTTGTGTGGTATAGAATCTATTGTTACCCCAGTTCTTAGCAACCCGGCTGCAACCTCGGCTAAAATCAGACCTGCCTTCAACTGTTACTGGATCGGCCTCTGTTGAGGCTGCCCTCTGCTCTGCCATCTGCCCGGCTCCTGTGGTGATCCTTCCCGCTCTACGAACGACCGGGACAGCGGTGTGCTCCATCTGCCTCTGGGAGTCGCCAGGCGCCTGCAGCAGTCCTGGTGCCTTGCTTGCGGTTTCTACCATCCGGAATCTCGGCTTGGTAGTGGCTGCCTTTGATCCCTCCTTGTCCTCTCCGTGCCGTCTCCATTCCGGCTCTTGGGAAGCCACCATCTTCACTCTGTCCCACTGCCAGCGGTCCTCATTCACCCTAGAGCAGGCTCAGCCACATAACTATCTCCAAGCACCTGAATTCAGCCCTGGTGCCATGCTTACGGTCCTCATCCGTTGGAGACGAGCGTGGCTGCTCTGGGTCTCTACGGGGTCGGGATTGCCCAGGCTGCCTCTGCTCTGTCTCTGGACCATCCTCCCTCCACACTGGCTCTCTGGCTCCTGGCAGGGTCGTGGCTGCTCGGGGTGCCTCATTGCTGTCCTTGAACCACCGCCACTGGACCACCCCGCCTAAGATTGATCGCGGCTGCGCGGGATCACCTTCACCAGCCTGGATTCTCCTGGCTGGCTGCTCAGGATCCCAGCCCCAGCCCTACCGCCTCTACTGCCTGAAGTCCTGCCAGTGTGGCTGCTCAAGACCCCAGCCGCAGCCCCTGTCCACTGCATGCAAACCTCCCAGCTCTAGTACCTGGCCACCCTGGCCACCCTCGGAACATTGCGGATTCAGCCCACCCTCCTTGTCTGACTTTGTTCCTCCTCTGATGCCCACACACCACTCCTGGACACACAACCAGGGCTGCCTAAGATCTCCCACCATTACCTCCTCACTACCCCTATCCATCCTCCTACTGCCCTCCCTGCTCACGTGTGGGTACAATTGAAATTGCGGCCTGTACTCATCCACCTCATCAACCAATGTCCTACTGGTGCATCCATTCCCCTCCTGTCTCCGCCACCTGCGGCCCTCCCCTCTCAGGAGCCCCTGCTCTTCCTTTGGAGCCTCCACACTGCTCCTGACACCTCTGCAAGGTCCTCTGATTACTGCCCCGTCTTGATACTGCTCATTGGTCCTTGTCCTCACCATCACAAGACTCTACAGCAATGGCCCTTCCTGAAACGTCCTATCTCTGTGCCCCCTGTTATGCAATCTCCCAAATCTCCTTTTTGCCACCCTTTCTTCCCCCCTTCACCACTCCTACCTTCTCCTCTCCCTCCTTCTCTCCTTTTCCCTCCTAATGCCTAGCCCTCTCACCTACGCCCCTTTGCACACCTCCTATCACACTCCTACCCTCTCTCACCGCCTTAATCTTCTTTACCCCCCCCCCCTACCGCCCACCACTCCACCCACATGAACATGGCACTCTGGAAGGCCAGATCCATCTGTAACAAAACCGCAGCAGTTCTTGACCTATTCTTTCGTCTCAACCTCCATTTTCTATGCTTAACTGAAACCTGGACCCCCCCCCCATAACACTTCTGTCCCCGCTTCCTTAACCACCTCCTCCTCCTTTTCTCATACCCCTCGCGCAACCAGCCATGGCGGAGGCGTTGGCCTCCTCTACCACCCCCAAGTTCATCTCCTCCCCATCTCTCCCTTCTATTCCTTCCTTTGAATTCCTTTACAAATCTTTCTCCTCTCCCCACCCTCTTTCTTTCCTAATTATCGTCCCCCTGGCCCCCTCACTTCTATGAAGACCTGGATCACCTCCTCTCGCTTATTTCCCCCTCCCCCTCTCCTCTGTCAGTGCTTGGCGACTTTAATCTTCATCTCCCTTCTCCCCCTCAATCCTCTCCCTTCTTCTCTATCCTTGATTCCTACCTCCTTTCCCCTCTTCCTTCCTCCCCTACTCACTCCTCTGGCTCCACCCTTCCTACCCCCCTTCCCCTGCCTCTACCCTTCCTGTCTATCTCTCTATCCATCTCTCTCTCTGATCATGCATTACTCTTTCTCCCTTTCTCCTCTCCCACACTCCTCCGCTCCTAACCCCTCCAATCTACTCACGGCGTGACTTCTGCAACTTTGACCCCTCCGTCTTTATTGATACTTGCTCTTCTTTTCTCCCATCTCTCCATGACTTCTCCTCATTCTCTGCGAATGATGCTCTATCCTCCCTTACCTCTTCTTCTATTTCCTCCTCCCTTGATCAACTCTACCGCCTTTCTCTCTTCCGCCCAGCCCGGAAACCCTCTCAACCTTGGCTCACTCCTCAACTCCTCTCTTTGAGGCGCTTCTCAGGCGCCTCGAGAGACTCTGGCTCAAAACTCGATTGCTTTCTAACCAAACCTCTTACTTCTCTTACCACTCTGACTCTTGTCATGCCTCAGCTAAATCCTCTTACTACTCTAACCTACTCCAATCTCAAGCGACTCACCTTTGCCGTATCTTCCAAACTCTCTCTCAACTCCTCTCTCCCCCTACTCCCTCGTCCAATTCTTGACTCTCTACTTCTGATTTCGCTAACTTCTTCTCCTCTAAGATTCTTACCCTTCGGCAAAAAATCCGCACCCCCTCAGATTTCCCTTCTCTCCCCCCCCCCTCATCCTGCATGTCCATCTCCTCTCCAGTCTCCCCTTCCGAAGTCTCCACCCTCCTATCTAAAGCCCACCCCACGTCCGCCCCAACTGACCCTCTCCCTTCCCTTCTCTTCTCATCCCTACGATTTACCCTCTTCTTGTCCCCTACCTCACCTCCTTCTTCAACATCTGTCTCTCCTCAGCAACCTTTCTCTCTGCTTTCAAGCATGCTACGATCATCCCTATTCTAAAGAAATCTTCGGCTGATCCACTTCTCACCTCTAACTTCAGACCTATCTCTCTTCTCCCATTCCTCTCCAAGCTTCTCGAGCGCCTTGCCTACTCTCAACTCTCAACTCTCATCCTTTGTCACTAATTCCTCTCTCCTACCACCCTACCAATCAGGCTTCCATCCCAAATATTCCACTGAAACTGCTCTCACCTCTATTCTTAACTCCCTTCTTACTGCTCGCCATGCCAAACAATCCTCTATCCTTATTCTCCTTGATCTCTCTGCAGCCTTTGACACTGTTGATTACCCCCTCCTCCTTCACACTCTCTCCTCCTTTGGCTTCAAAGGCTCCGTTCTCAACTTGTTATCCTCTTCTCTTCCCGCTCCTTTGCTGTGTACTGGGGTGGCCGGTCTTCTCCTAACTATCCTCTTGAATACGGCATACCCCAAGGCTCGGTACTTGGTCCTTTCCTCTTCTCTCTTTACACCTCCCTCATTGCTCCTGTTATCTCCTCGTTTGGCATCTCCCACCATTTCTATGCCGATGACACTCAACTCTTTCTCTCTTTCTCCTCCTTCTCATCTGACCTTCACCAACAACTCTCTTCCTGCCTTACTGCCTTTTAAGAACTGGATGTCTTCCTGCTTTCTCTCTCTTAACACCAACAAGACAGAAGTCGTATTCTTTCCTTCTAACTCTTCCCGCTCCCTCTCCTCCCCATTCATTCACTTTCCTCCCTCCAATCTTCCTATCTCTCTCCAAGCTCGTAATTTGGGTGTTCTCTTCGACTCCTCTCTCTCCTTCTCCCAACATATCTCCCTCACTTCTCGCACCTGTTGCTACCACCTCTTCAATATTCGCAAAATCCGCCCCTCTCTCACTTTCCACGCTACCAAACTCTTAATCTCCTCCCTCATCTTCTCCCGCCTCTTCTACTGCTCTTCCTTACTCTTTGGACTTCCTACTTCTCACCTTGCCCCTCTTAAATCCATCTACCGCTCTGCTGTATGCACCCTCTGTCTCCTTACCTCCCGTGACTCCATCTCTACCTCTCTCTCTTCCATTGGCTGGCTTCCTTTTCACTTCCAACTTCAATTTCTCTGCCTTGTCTTCAAATCTCTTCATGGTCTCGCCCCCCACCTTCTCTCCTCCCTTCTCTCCTTCTACTCCCCCTCCAGTTCCCTTCGGTCCACTGTCCATTTCCTTCTCACTGCACCTCCACCCCCTTGTGCCTCTTCCCGTTTCTGCTCCTTCCAACTCCTAGCACCTCTACACTGGAACTCCCTTCCTATTGCTATCCGTTCCACCCCCACCTTCACCTCATTCTGCACTTCCCTTAAATCTCTCCTCCTCCACTCTCCTCCTTGAAACCCCTTGCCCCTTCTGCTTCCCCCCTCCTTATTCTTTCCCCCCGACTATCTCCCCCCTCTCCTGCCTCCCCTCTTTCACCTGTTCCCTTCCCTCCTCCTACTTTCTCCTCCACTCCCCCCTATCCAGTCCCACTTCCCTTTCCTCCCTATCCCCTTCACTTAATTGCTCTTCTCACTGTTTTGTTGATTGATTGATTCATATTGTAATTGCTTCAACCGTTATATTGTTTGTTTTATGTATTATGTTGTTCCATTGTACAGCGCTTTGGTGGAAGGCGCTTTATAAATCAATAAATACAAATACAACCCCCTCATATCCTGCGGCTACAGAATGGGTTTCTTCTAAGAACAAAAGCTGAATCTTGTGTCGCTCCACATAGAACTTGAGTTTCTGCGTTTTAACAGGATTCCCCATCCCCGTACATTCCAGCTTAAGCACAGAAGCTCACCCATTGCTGCCATGCCAATCACTAGTCATTCCCCCGACCGGTGGACCCTTTCGAAAAAGTGCACTCACAACTGCTCTGTAGCAACTGCCTATGAAGCCATAGTGTCAGTGCATTCAAACCAAGCGCATTATGAAACCCCCACTTTTTATTTTTTTACCACCTGATGAAATCCACAGTCCGTTTTGGTTTGCTTTTTTATTGTTTTCTTTGGGTTGTGTTTTTAATTTTTTTTTTAAACCTGACACCCTATTTGGAATCATTTGACAGAGAAACAATAGTTTGGTGCAAATGTTCATTTTAAGAGCTCAAGAGTCTCCCAATCCATAACATCTCTAGTTTACCCATCCAACCAAGTGTTTTCCTTGATTGAGAGAAATTGGCTCTATATAAATAAGTAGACATGTTGGCTGTACCTCGGGATACTGAATCTTATCTGTTAAGGGATAGGATTGTAAACCCTGTTCAGTAGCACCTGTAGTGTTATCAAGTGCTCGACAGGATTATCATAACAACTAATTAAAGGCTTAAATAACTGGACAGATTCAAAGAACATGTTAAAATACTATTTTTCAGTTCAATAAAGCAGGGAAATCTGGCAAGCATAACGCATCGCAGCTTAGTCATTTTTCAATACATTTCCATTACACAAAGGCTTAATATATCAATTTTACGTCAGCTATTCCATCATCCTACGTGGCAAATAGTAAAAACCTATCGGGCCAAGGGATTGGTTAGGGGAACATGTATACCTATAGTTTATTTAGCTGTTGATAACATCATTGACTGCTGTTTATCTGGTAGGCACGCCTAGAGCAATGCCCAACTACGTATAATATAGATAATAGAATAAAAGTAGCAGATTGACTTCTGCAACAATGTATGGTCCATTGGATAGGCCATCCTGGTTGGTTGGCATCCCCTTCCAACCTTGGGCATTCGGCTCATTGGCAGCAGATAAGCAAAATGAAACCCAGGTGTGGTGAACGTCAGACAACTGCCCACTTGGCCAATTAGCTTTACCATCTCTCATCAGTTAGCCCCTAAGCCAAGGCCTCTTCTTTGTAGTTGGCCTTGCTGACCATTCTCCTCTTCAGAACTTTTAAGGGAGTGAGCGTTCATTGCTATCTTCGTCTGGAGCGTTATGAATAGGCCTAGTTTTCTGGTCTTGCACCGTGTTTCACCATGATTTGTCCATTCTATCCTTTTATTTAGTGCTATTTGATAAAATTATACTGGGTCTTATTACTCTCCTTGGCCTCAGAAGACTTGATTGCTCCGTCTGACATATGCTTTCTTTTTAATTGTACAATACTTGGCACTTGGAAATGTTTACTCCTTTATTTAATCTAAGAGAAAAATGTCTTGCTTTCTTGGCTTATCTTTTTTTAATTAAACTCTTTATTTCTTATTTCGCAAAAAAACATCCAAACGCGATAGTACACATAAAGTAGGTAATTGGATCATTAACAATTCCAAAATCATGAAACCGGATCAGAGAATGCATTTAACAGTATAAAACAACTCACCCGTTGTTCCAGACCTAACTTAGAAAATAACCATGAGCAAAAACTTAAAATGCACACACAAGGACATAACGAGAGAAAAGACAGGACAACTACAACCCCTCCTGGAACCCCCATACCTTATTACTACAATGCTTCTCACTGTGGCATCCTTGATCCTTGGCCAAAGAAATATTCTTTGTTCTTGCACGATTTTGTATTTCAGTGCCTGTCCGCTCTGCATCCTTTGTCTCGCTCCTTGGGGGTTTTTGGCTTACTATTGCACGAAACGGACGTCCATCTTCTCAACATGGTTGTTGAAAGATAGGCCATACTTGTACCCCTTAAATACGCTCACACCAGAGTATTAAGGCCAAGAGTCTATCTTGCAAAAGATAACAAATTTAATCTGTACAGAAGTGAGGATTGGCAAAGGAATCTGCCCAGAGTGGTATATTCTGTCCCTCAACCTCTCCCAGGTCCTGAAGGCTGGTGCCGGCCCTGTAGCTTAAATACTCTTGACTTGGTTACTGGGAACTGGCAGAGCTCATCCAAAATTGTCCTTCTTGCCTTTCAATGGATTCTGAAAAGTCTTCCTTTCTTCATCATCAGCGATTCCTGGAAGCCATGCTACTTAACAGATTAATACCTTACATAGACACACACTGCAGCCCTGCAGATTTTTACAAACTCTGAGGCCTAGCCCCCAGTGAAAACTAAACATTTTTATAACTAATTTTCATTCATACTCCACACATCTTACTCATATTTGTATGTGCGCCCACGATCTCTTTTAAACCTGATTTCATAATTCTCTGTCGTGCATTGAATCTGTACACTCCTATTCTTAGTCTGCATGGGCTTCTGATGAACAGGAACAGCTGCTCAGCCACTTTGTGTGCTCAGAGAGCTAACCTCGGTGACGCAATGCCTGTAGTCTACCTATTGCACAAGCTGCATTCCTTCTGGCACAGAGGATTCTGCTCTTTACCGTGCTCTGAGAAAACTAAATACAATGTAACATTTTTACAAATTAATTCGAGTTATTTGCACCTTATATTTCAATCCTAACTATCTTTATTTAGTGACTGGCCACGCCTGTGTGTGATTATTTTTGCATGAAAAACGCTTTCTCAGTGCTATAGTGTGCTTAGATATCTTGCCTAATTGTAAAGGGCTTGAGGGGTGCAGGAAGGTGCTAGCCAAAGCGCTGGCTCCTCCCCAACACTACTTTATCCGTGTTATATTTTCGACTGTAGCAAGCGTCTATATTTCTCATCTACCTTTTTGTTTCTGTGGATATATACATTTACTGGATCTCTTCTTACTTACCTTTAATATATATGATTTCTTACTACCCATATGTTCATTTACTTTGTTACTTCAGTTACATCTTCATTCGTTGAGTAGCCTCATATAGTTTCAGTACGTCATTGTGTCTTCGCTTTGACGTCACTTAAAACCTGTCAGACTTAACTTATAATTCTTCTACGTCTGGTGGTGTCTGCAGACTTCCTTCTGCTACTTCATTTCGAGGGTACATTCAGTACTTTTGTCTGAGCGCATAATGTCTTTCATATTTTCGATACAGTATTGGGACGATACTAGGTGTCACGAACAAAGTTTTCTTGATGCTCTTCCAATAGGACTTCCATTTTTGAACAATACTAAGAAGAAGAGGGAAAAGGGAGCTATAAAGATTACCCATAGGAACCAATGCACCAGGGGTACCTATGGGCAGTCGCCATTTTGTCCAATAATGAGGTCAGGCAAGGTTAGACCTCCCTCCACAATCATTCCCACCTGAAACCTGTTAAGCCTCCCAGTCGGTATGAAAGGCAGAGCACACAGGAACACTTGGAGTGAGCTGGGGAGGCTGACTGGATCGTGCTGTCCAGAGGAGCCAAGGAGAAGCTGCAGAGACCCTGGGAAGGAACCCTGAGAAGGACAGGATGCCAAGTCACTGGGCCTATGAGTACAGGAGAGGCTGTAGTGTGACAAGAGAGCTGTGCTTCCAGGCAGCCAGACCAGGGGCAGCTGGGGCTATCTGACAGGACCCAAGTCAAGGCTCATCTCCTGGGTGTAATATTAAAGCCCAGGCCTCTAAGGGACTGGTGGGACGTCCCTGACCCCAGAAAAACCCCATTGGAAACCCCACAACTTCCAGATCCTGCAGAATGCCGTTTTGGGGAGCTGGTGAAGTAGGAGAAAAATAAGAAAGCTGCATTGTGGGACCTGAAGTCCACACAAATTTTATTTTATTGAACTTTAGTGGAAAGCGAGAGGGTCCAAGCCCGACTGAGGGAGACCCGGGTGAGAAGTTAAAGGAGCGGTCTGAGCCCTACTGAGGGAGACCCATGAGAATTTGAGCAGGGTGGAACACGAGAAGGAGCATGAGAACTGGGGCAAAGGCAAACCCACTAGAGCAGTACTACCGATCGAGGGACCATAGCGAAGGATTAGGAAAACCCTGAAGTTCCCTGCAGGAGGTCATTGCTGCCGCAAAAACCAGGAGGGAGCCAAATCCGAGACGAGAAGACTGCATTTTGTTTCAAGGACGCCAGCAACCTTCTCGGGTGAATGACCGAGTTGGGGAGACGAGGCCAAGCCTGTGGTATTAACTTTGACTCCTGAATTGAAGCCACAAAGTGAATGAACTCTGAAATGCATAATGGTCAAGATTAACCCCGGCCAAAGGGGTAGTGAAAAGGTGAATGCTAGAAGAGGAAGATTTCTTTGAACTTTTTACTTGTACAGAGCTACCAAGACCAAGAGACAAGGAGCAAATAACGCAAAAGGAGAGGGGAAGTGAAGTCGAAGTGGTCCTGCTGGGAGGTCCATAGTAAAAGCCTTGCACATTCGAAAGTCTTTGACATCGGTGAATGGTCCGAGCCTGACTTAGGGAGACCTGGAATGTGAAGGGAAAGGGAACCCCTAATGAATGTCAATAAAGCTTGGGCAAGGTTACCCTTGCAAGTGGTGTGATTAAGAGATCTGAGCCCGGCTGAGCGAGATCTATGTTGAATCAGGTAATTTTTGTTTTGAGAGGTCTGAGCCCGACAGAGGGAGACCTATGTGAACTTTTTATTGAACTGTGAAACAACTTTACTGAACTGGAAAACCAGTGACTTTAATGTGGCCGGCCAAGCGCACCTCGACCCAGGTTTTGAACTGTTTCTTGATAACCTGAGCCAGAGTGCGTCATCGAGTCTGTGGGGACCGCCTTAATTGTGCTGTCCAACGTGGGAAGGAGAGCTGCCACAGTCCTCTTGATTCTTTGTTATAACACTGCCTTTTCTTTGCATTTTCTTTGCATACATATTCACCTTTACTCATTTTTGTATAAGAGATAGGGCTGACATTCGTTCTTTTAGTATATGCCATTTTCATTTGACAGAGACTGACTAGGACTGTGTTTTCTTTTATTATTTGATGGTAGAGACTACTCCCATCATAGCTATAGGCTAAAGTAGGAGTTTTTCAAAACCCCATGCATTAAATAAAGGTTTTTGAAATTGTATCTCTTGTGTCAGTGTCATACTTGTGATGCCATGTGTTCCTTACACATTGTCCTATGATTATTCTTACAAGACAGAATCCTAGCAAAACCAACACTAGTATTGCTACCAGTAGTTTGAAGTAATTTGCCATCCAGGTTGGAATCTATGAAAACGGGGTCGAAAACCAACCTTCATCTTCGGTCTCATCTACTTCTTCCACCATTTTCGTTTGCTGTGTCGACAGCATAGTTATCACTTCCGTTGGGGTTCAATTTTCTTCATTGTGGGCAGTAAGTACAGCAAGAAGGCCTGATCTTGGCGCAAATGCCTCCTTTACTGTAAAGTCCAAGACATACCTGTACTGGAGCGTCATGTGCCTGATGGCCTTCAATTCTTCTCTAATCGCATTCAATCCTTTTAATGTTGTGTTGATTGTCTGTAGCACTTGAGGTTCACTGCAGTTTGAACTCCTGGCTTGAATATGGCTGTGAATGTCACTGCTGTTTTACTGAACACTGTATGCTCATCTGGAATGTCATCATATGCTGCTACTGATTTTTGCTGAGAAATTGTTCTCTTTTCTGTCGGGTGAGGATGAGCGACGACTTCTTTCTTTGGTGTGCAACCTTTTTCGGTGATATGGAGATTACTTTGGGGAATCGTCAATGAAGGAACATGTATGATCACTATAGAGCATATTCCTCCCCAATTCCTTGGTAGATGCATATAAGCTTTCCTTCC
This sequence comes from Ambystoma mexicanum, assembly GCF_040938575.1. Classification (NCBI taxonomy): domain Eukaryota; kingdom Metazoa; phylum Chordata; class Amphibia; order Caudata; family Ambystomatidae; genus Ambystoma; species Ambystoma mexicanum. The sequence continues at coordinate 1,191,363,616 of NC_090928.1, forward strand.
ACAGGTCCAATAATGGTCCATTAGCACAGCAGTCCATCCATTCATTCCTGGGACATGAATTATTTGCTTGCATCCTTTTATTTTCTCCAACTGTTATCAGTCCCCTGTTTCTGACACTGTGTTGCATTCTTCATTGGTAGTATGGACACGGGTCCTGCTTCATTTCCAACCCATGTCTGAGACAGGCATGGTATCAAGAGAGACACAGACTCAAAGGTGTATGCTGTAAATCCTTTATTTACTAAGGTTCCTGGGTTGGTTTAATGCCCGACTGGCCCAAACTCTACAGGGATGGTTCCCTTAACTGTTGTTTTTAATGGCTGTCGGTGTCTAATGGTCCAAAATAAGTCTGCCTATGCTTGCCCTCGCTCTTTACAAAAGAAATATAACACAATTCCTTTTGAAGCTTTTCAGGGTTCCCTTCCTCAAGCTTCTATCCTTTCAACACTACAACAAAGCTGTAAGTCTCCAAAGTGGTAATTTGTCAGTAAAAGTAACTAAGCCGTATCCCCAAGGAATCCCTGCACATTCATGGCAATCCCAGGCATTGGGTACTTTCTCTCTCGAACACAGGAACAAGTTGGTCTTGTGTCTACTGGAGCAAAAATGTCTTGTCTTGCCTCCTATAGTTAGCCTGACCCTGAGTTCCTCTTGTTGGTCTAGTGTCACAGATGGTACTGAACATATCAAGTAGGTCTGTGGGCTCTCCTATTTATTTGGTAGAAATTCATCCATGTGCCCGTAAAAGGATTTTCTCCCACTACAGTTAAACTTCCTATCCTAGGTGTGGGTACTTGTGGCACTTGTGTATTCGCTTTCAATTGTGGCACTGTTGCTTTTTGCATCGGAGCATATTGTGGCTGTTGCGTCTGTACTTGTTGTGTTTGTATAGGTACTTGCTGTGGTTGTCCTTGTGTCGATTGTGTTTGTAGCGGACTCTGCTGTGTTTGCGGTGCGTGTGTCTGATACTGCGTTTGATCTTGGACGTAATACTCCTGTGATTCTGTATTATACTGTGGAGAATAGCCCAGCTCCCCCTCTTGGAGCTTGCCAGTTCTGCTGCATGCCCCCTCTGCTTCTTCACATGCAGACTATCTGTCCTGTCCTCCCACAGTTCCAACATTGCTGCCATTGTCCTCCATTAAATCCTCCTCCTCCTTGAGGGTTTTGAAATCCACCTCGTCCTCTAGGTTAATTCCCTCTACCACATGGCCGAAAATTGTACCCACCTTGTTCTATAGTGTACTCTGCATTGATTGGCTGCGCTGGCTCTAACTCTTGTGTGGCTATGCCTTCACTGCTTGTTAATACTGCTCCTTCTATGGCAACCTTCGACACATTTGTCTGATTAAATTTTGCTTCCTCCTGCTTTCTATTCTCAGCTTTTCTTATTCTCGTGTAACAATCGACAATGATGTACGATGGTCAACTGCATTTCTGGCAATGCCTTCACTTCCATCCCACCTGTTTCTTCATTTGTCATAGCACTGACTCGGCCAGTTCATGACATGAATATGATAAAAATAATGCTACTGTTTTATCCCGCGGTTCTCTCTTCCCAAGACGTCAACATTCTTGAATCGCCTAAATTAAAGCAACAGAATGTTCATCCTCGCCAATTTTCCTTGTCATGATCGCACCCGGATCTGATGCATCAGGATATTGTACTCTAAACACCCTCCATATGTATACTGTACAATTATTAAGTGGTGCTCCGTCATGTAGTGTTTTGTGCTGTCACATTCGCATATCCCACTCCTCTCCAAAGGACGTCTGCTCTCTTCCCCCAGGATAGCTTCTAGTAGGCCTTTTATGTTACCCACTGCTAACGTCATTCCTGCTGTCCTTCTTTCTAAATCATAAATCAATTTTCCTGCACCTGCAGTCAAACTAGGTAATTTGCATTTCAAATTTCCTTTATCCATTTGTGGCCACGGTATATATTGTGGTTGTCCTCCCCTTTCTATAATAATGGGAATTGCGTGAATCCTGGTCCACAATCGTAACCACCTACGCTCCATGTCTTCCAGATGGGGCTAGTTTCACCCGTTCATCTTCGTCCTGACAGTGACCTTAATATACTTACATAAGGTGGGGGATAAATCCCCAGCACTGTGCGACCATGCTTGTGGTCCTTCAGAAAAATGGTATCGGCACTGGTGTTTTTTTTATTTTGAGTCCCCTTAAGTCTTACCACTCTACCCCTCTTCCTCAGTCTATATCTGTTGAAAAACCACACACGTCTTCCCTCTGCACTCTCTTGTTTTCTTCCCTTTCTCCGTCTGACATCATTATATCCCAACTGGTATGACTGTTGTCCCTTTCCTCCTTATCAAGATCTAATCTGCTTAAGGACTGCGTTCTATACTTGTCCATCATTACGTCATCCGATCGATCTCCTGTTGCGATCCTGCAATGCTCCCTCTGGTCTGATGGCCATCTTTCTCTCTCATTTGCCTATATAGATCCCCAATCCTTTTCCCTATGCCTTCTGCCTCATGCTCATCAGCCCATTTCTGTATTCTCTGTATCCCCTGCAGCTCCTTACAAGGCTGTTGTGACCCCCTTTTCTTCCCATCGTTCTTGTGCTTCAATTGGTATTCTACGTCTATTGACGATGGGGGGTCTACTTGACGATCCCTTTGATTCCCCCCTACTCCTTCTCATTTCTTCTTCCCTTCTTCTCCTCTCCCTTTTCTCTTCTTCCTCTTGCCTTCTTTGCAACCTATGTTCTTTCAATCTGTTTCTATATCTTCACGTTTATTCTCGATCCTTTCTTTTTCTGTTCTTCATACCTTCTTAGTTCTTCATTTCACTTTCTTTTTTTCCTTATCCTCTTTATGTATCATTTTCCTATTCCTTTTCCTTATTTTCCCATTCCTCTTTGACTTTGTCAATACCCTTTGTCTGCATATGTCCTCCCATCCACTCCTTCTGTACTATTGTCACTCCACTAGCTGTCTCTCTTCTTTTTGCCTCTTAGCTTATTCTTCTATATCTGCTTGTCCCTTCTTTCATCACGCTCTTTCGGTTCATCGTGTGTGGACATATATTTGCGCCGTTTGATTTTGCTCTCTTCTATGTTATCCTCGGCACTATAAGCGTGAGGCGCGTGTGCTGGATTAACATATCCTGACGCTAACTCCTTTAGGGGACAAATCCACCCCCCTTATCTTCAATTGTATTATCATTTTAAGAAGGAGAAAGAGGAGCTGAAGGCGTTACATCCTCTTTATGCTGATTAAGCATCCACTCCTTCTCAGGTGTGGCTTTGCTCTCTCGCTCTGATACATCTTGAAGGATGTTGTCCTGTGTTGTAATACTGTTCTTGATAGTGATCCTTCTTGAGGCCAAGGTATGAAAAATGTTGTCATCCGTGCCTTTTACCCACTCAGCATGGTATTTCCTAATCTTGGGTGATAACAAGTTGTTTTTGACTGTCAATACTTCTGGTTCTTTTATTTTAATATTCTTTATTTGTACACAATTCTTTAAGAATTTTTACAAAAAAGTTTCATAGTAATACAGTTTAAAACAAAATGTAAACAATTATTACCTAAAAATGTTTCAGCGCACACATAAAATGTATAGCGCTCTTACAATCGTCAAATTAAAATCTCATATCAGCGAGACTAGATGATTATACTTATGTTTCCACTAAAAACTGGACCAACAACTATACTGCTGCTGAATACAAAATAAATACTAAAACCAACGGGAAATTCATATCATCCGTTTTAGGTAATATTTTTTATCTATCAGCAATTGACTAGCTATTTGACGCCGTAGCCAATATAAACTAATCTGGAGACTTTCCATGTCCGAGTTGAGGCAGTATGTCCAAAATGAGTAACTTTTTATGGTGACATAATTATGAACATACTTACCAAGTATGGTCATATATGTATCACGCAGGAGTTTGCACCCAGTATGTTACATATTTGACACTCTTTGGGCCAAAGGAATCTTCTGTTGTGCTCCCACAAAGACCAAGAGAGAGAGTTAATGGGTGCAAAGTCTTAAAATGAGTCTACGCACTGCAGGCGAGGAACAGTGTCACAAATAGGGCTCAAATACCTATGGATGACCGTTGATGCATATGATTTTGGTAACAATAGTCCGTTGTAATCCTTTGTCCAAACCCTTTTTGCCACCATCTTTCCCAGGAGAATTTTACATTTTTGATATTTTGTCCCCTTCTCAAAACGTGGATATCATCTCAGGACCTCATATAGCTGTTTAGGTATACACGATAATTCTCCCTCATTCCTGCTCCAGTTTCTCTACCTGTCTGCTCCTGCTATTGACAGTAGTTTTCATCTGTGGTTAGTGTTAGCCTTAAGATGGAGTCGCCCTGTCGAGCGAGCAGCTGGCCCCTCAGAGAAACCATTCCAAGTTCTAATCTCAGGAATTCCACCGAGACGGCTTAGCCAATCTCAGTACACGTTAACAAAAATAGCCCTCTAGTCTATTAAGCCAAATTAGATCTGTAATTATTAGGGCCTCTAGACCATAGAGGACCATTGGACCAAACTTTCTTGGTATGAAATGAGAATTCCCTCCAATGAAAAGCCGGCTGTCTGGGTCGCAAATTTCGCAATCAAGTTTGCCAGTTTACGGCCCTTCGTTTTAGCCTCTACAATGTGTTTGTAGCTCCGACTCTGGCTCATATCAAGGTCCAAATGAGGATACTTATTGACCTATGTCAAATTTCCCAAACTCGTACAAATCAGTCTGGTTTCTCTTTCTAGCTGAGACTAACATGATTTTTGATTTAGACATATTAATGGTCAGTCATTTTTCACTGCATATTCAACCAGTGTTTGTAACATATTCTTTATTCCACTGCTGTATGATTGAAAATAACTAGGTCATCTGCATAGATCAATGCAGGGATTGTCACCCTGTTTATTCTAGGACAGCAGCTTATGACCTTCTCAAAAGCGTCGGGTAGAGCACCCATGTAAAGATTATACAGTAGGTGAGCCAAGACACATCCCTGCTTGATCCTGACTCCCTTATTGAGTCAAACCGGGGTTGTAGTCACACCTGCATCATTCAACCTTACCCAACCTGCTGTACCTTCATGTAGACTCTTCACAATGTCCAACAACCATCACGGGCAGCCCCAACCAGACAGTTTTGGCCATTATTGCAGTTTACAGCATCAAAAGCCACCTAAGAAGTCGAAAAAAATAATATATAATGCTTGCGCTCCGTTTTTGGCAGCTGTGCGTATCAGTGTATCCAAAGCTTGCAGATTATGCAAGGTGGAACACCCCAGGCGAAGTCCTGTTTGAGTAAAGTGTAGCAGCTTTCTTTCTTCAGCCCAAGTTTGCAAGTGGTTCAACACCAGAGTAGCAAATATTTTTCCTGTTACATCCAGGAAGGACAGCAATTTATAATTCGATGAGGACAGTTAATCGCCCTTTTTACAAATGGGTAGGAGGATAGACTGTCGCCATGCATCAGGGTTATGTGCACCGCACAAACTCTATCGAACAATATACAAAGGAGTTTGGCCCATCCCACTGGGTCTTGTTTTAATACAATACTTGCTGTTAGGCAGAATCCTGTGCAGTGCCCTTAGGGACCACTACACACAATTAAGACTACAAGTGGTAATACAAGTTCACCTTTGGTACTATGCTAAAGTGGTAGCAGTATATGAGCAGTAGCAGAGATTACACAAAGGGACCACAGTTACTGTGACTCAAGCAAACACTGACTCAAGGTTTCAGGGTTAAAAAAATATAAGTACATTTATTTTTTAAACCATCTGTAAAACACAACAATTCTATTAATTCAAAACTACACATAAAATACACTACAAACAACCAATTCACTTGGTATAGTATAACTCATGGTAAGTACCCTATGTTTTAACGGACCAGTGTTGTGAACCAAAAGAAGTTACCGGGAATACATATGCGATCACTTTTTGACAGTAATGACAGTTCGGTCTTACGAAAGATACGCGTATCCGCGGAAAGAAATGTTACCGGGCAAAAACTCACTTAGCACCTGAGTTAACCATGGAGAGTTGGGGGCAAAAATCATAGGCAATACTTTTGTCAAGGCAGACAGAATCAGAGAACACTCGCTGACAGAAATACAAAAGTCAATAGGCCGGAGCAAGTGTCAAGTGGAACCGGGTTCCTGTTGTCGGGAAACCAGGCCACAATCACCTACATGGCCCTCAAGGGCCTCTCCATCCCTCCAAAGACCCACTTGGAGTCGGACTTGGCGCCTGTGGCACCAGACTCGCTCACTCCCATAGGATAACATTGGGGATTGGACTTGTAGTGCATTGATGGGGACAAGATGGATGCCCCCACATATTTCGTTTCCCAGAACTGCATGTGCAGTCTAGTCTTTTGGGTGTGGTTCAGCCCAAAGACACCTGGGATACCCAGAGACTATTTAAGCCACGCTCAGGCTGAGAAACATGCTTTGTGTTTTCTGCACCTGCAGCGTGACACTCGCTGTGTTCGGATCGGTCTCCTGCAGGACTGCATCTTTCTTATGCGCTCATCTCCTGCAAGAACAAGAACACTGTTGGGAACAGCCTTACCTTGTGGCGCTTCTGCCCATCATTCATCGCTCCTTCTGTTCTGCGGGCATCTTCGGCGGTGTCATTCCCATCCCGGCATGCCGCTTCCTAAGGAAAAGGGAAAAGAACAGAAAAAAGGCATTAGTAAGCATTCTGCAAATCTTCCCTTATTTTTAAATACTGTACGAGCTACAAACGCTTACCTGAATCCCAGCCGCTCTAGGGGAGCTCGGTCTCCGGAACTCCTCATCCATCTGCAAGAGGGAAAAGACACTCCAGGTTAGCGTGGAAAAATCTAGAGGCGCCACATACCGTGCTTACTCACCACATTTGTTCTTCATAACCGGCATCCACGCTGAAAACGTTGCGTCATCTAAAAGACACAGGAAAAGAACTCAGTTCAATACAAATACGAAGGGGGTGCATTGTGCTCTCACTCACCTTCAGCGCTACTCATCTCAGCAGCACGCTGCCATCCCTGGACGCCGCCCATCATCTAAGGAAGGAAAGGAACGAAGTTGGAGAACTGTTCAAAAGACTCATTATACTTACCTGTCGGACTCTTGCCAGTGAAGTAACTAAGCAGCAACTAGCCCGCATCGATCAACGCGCCCCTGCGCTGAAAGCAGGACGGAGAGCACACTTATCCAAGAAAACAAGGTGAGCTGTGGATCAAAGGGAAGGGTTGGACCCTGGGGAAGAATGGGTTCAAGCACACAGAGACAATAGGGAGTTAAACTCTACCAATCCTGTGTTTCAGGCCCAATCTCCAGTCGAATAGCCTCCAGGGAAGGGTTCGAGGTCGTAAGAGGTCAGAACAGGCTCAGTGACGTCCCCGTGTATACCAGGTGAGCATTACAGGCAAGCACCATCAATCAAAGCCCATTTCCCAAAACAATTCTGCGAGCAATTTTCAAGCCTACACAATAATAATATTTTTACATCTTAGTTTATGGTTCTTTAAATTCTTACTATCCTGTTTTTGTTTTTGACCATCTAAGTCTTATTTTATTCCAGTTTTTCAACTCCTGTCCTCTGATTATTTGATTTGATTGGCACCAATCGCTTGTCTTCTAGGATCTAATAACCAAGCAAATGTATTACTATTGTTTTATGGTTTCAGCCTGCAGCCTTTTATCACAACTAATACAAAACACGTACATTTTTTACACTAATATTTTCAAAATTGCAAAAACAATTTGCACACTAGTTTCTACGATAGTCTTCCTTATTTTCTCTAGCAAGAGTATCTCATCTCTATTTTGCTCCATTTTGGAGTGGCACACACCCTTCTTTAGGTCATAGCCGCAGGAATCCCTTAAATAATACTGTTCTGGAGTTTGATGTGGTCTTTTCTAGCCTCCTTGTGATTAGGAATCGAGGTATCTGCCCTTTAATCAAATCCGTTATATTCCCCACTTTATACACAAGCAATATGATCCCACCTGTTTTATTTGCCACTTTCAATGCTTCTACTTGCATCCGTTTGTTCAGCTTGAGCCCTTCGATTTTGACTCTTCCCCAATCGACCACTTCATCTTCCTTTTGCGGATTGCCTGCGGGGACCGGACAGGATTTTCCTCAAAGGGGCACCTGCCGACAGTTTCTGGTTACACGTGTACTATTCTCTCGCTTTCTGCAGGAAATTTCCAGCCTTCCGGCTGATGGTGGAGGACATCAAGAATCCAAAGGTCTGGATCTTGAACCATCCGCACCGCTACCAAAAGGTGCAGTGGAACCTGTAGCATATCAGGTGCTTGACAGGATTACCATAACTAATTATGGGCCCAAATAACCAGAAAGATTCAAAGCATAAGGCAAAATACTAGTTAATTATCAGTTAAATAAAGCAGGGAAATCTGGGAAAAATAAATATCCCAGCTTTCTCACTCTTTAATACATTTCGATTAAACAAAGGCGTTATACCTCAATATTCAACAGTTACGGCATCATCCTACGTGGCAAATGGTAAAAACCTATTGGGCGGAGGGATTGGTTAGGGGTACGTATATGCCTATAGTTTATTTAGGTGTTAGTAATAACCTCGAACTACATATAACAAAGATAATAGAATAACAGTGGATCGGCTTCTGCAACATTTTATGGTCCATCATCTCATAGGCCATCCTGGTTGTTTGGCATACCCTTCCAGACATTCGGCTCGTTGGCAGCGGGGAACAATGTCGCACAACTTCCCACTTGGCCAATTAGCCTTACCATCTCATCAGTTGCCAAGGCCTTTTCTTTGTAGTTGACCTTGCTGACTGTTCTCTTCTCCATAACTTCTTAAGGATTGAGGGTACATTTCTATCTTCGTCTGGAGCGTTATGAATAGGCCTTGTTTTCTGGTCTTGCGCCACGTTTGAGGAGACCATGATTTGTCCATTCTATCTTTTTATTTATGCTATTTCATTCAATTATACTGGGTGTTAGTGCTCTTTTGGCCTCTGGACACTTGGGTGCTCCGTCTTGCATAGGCTTTCTTTTTAATTGTAGAATACTTTGCACTTGCAAATGTTTACTCCTTACCTTAATCTAAGAGAAATATGTATTGCGTACATGGCTTATCCTCTTCAACTACTTTTGTACTTTGCAGTTGCTCCTCACTTCCTTGATCCTTAGCCAACTAAATATTCTTTGTTCCTGCACAATTTTTTTATTTCAGTGCCTGTCAGCTCTGTAGCCTTGGTCTCTCTCCTTGTTTTTATTTTTTTAGCTTACTATTACATGAAACGGACATCCAGCTTCTCAACATGGCTGCTTTACCCATGTTGTATTTTCTACTGTAGTAAGTGTCTATATTTGGAATGGATTGTGTCCTCCCATATATTCCTCATCTTTTGATATCCAATATCCAGCTTCAGCTGCTTTGGAAAAAGATGCCGGCAGAGGGCGCTGTGGGTCGATGCGGTCGACTCGATGTCATTCGAGGGTCGCTGTCTCGAGGATGATGCCATCGAAGGTATATATAGCAGGCGCAGCACCCGTTGGCTTCAGTTCATTTCTTTGGGAACCAGGGCATGCTTCAGATATATCTTCGAGAATTATCAAAAAAATGTCTTCGCTCTGACAACCCTGAAGACCGGGTTTAAAAAAAAGGCCAAGACTGCGACGCCAAGATGTTGCTGACGGACCCACATCGAGTATGCTTGTGGTGTCTCGGTGTGGAGCGCAAGACCGTGGCCTGTCCGAAGTGTCGGGAAAGCACTGAAGGAGCGTAAAGGGAAATTGGCGGTAGGTAGACCCCCCCCCCCAAAAATCCCCTTTGACTACCCTGTTGAAAGAACTTTCTTCCGACAAAGCAAGAGATGAGACTCCTCGACAGAAGAAGACTAAAAGATCCAGGTTACGGAGTGGTTCCCACCACTCCTCGTCGAGGAAATCGAAGGAAAGGCATTAAAAAATCGCCTACTTTGTCAACCCCTGTCCGACACCTCCCCAGAGAGGACTATATCTTGCCCCATTAGGGCTTCTAGTCTGGCTGAAAGGGAATAATTCAGGCAGGAAATGAAAAAATATTTTGAGAGCCAGAAACCCTCGAAGCAAGTAGGACATGCTCCTCCCGTGCCTTCTGAAGCCTGTAAGGAAAGGGCTCGAGCCAAATCCTGTGCGCCCTCGAGCCCGGGACGAAGACCCGATTCCCATCGAGAGCGTTAGAGGCCTCGACACAATGAAGTCTTCAAGGAATCCTTTCGAGCCATCGAAGTCTGTCACAGACAAAATCCAAGGACAAGTTGATGTTAAACTCATCAACGCCACTGGTGCCATCGACGTCCAAGACTTCTTCATCTAAGACATCAACGACTCAATTAGCATCTGGTTCGAAACCTTCGAAACCATTGACGCCTTTGCCAGTAATTCAGAAAACCTTCACGCCTTTGCCTAGGATGGATTTCTTTAAGTCACGCACTTCCATTTATGAGGGCAATAAACCATCAGATGACAACGATGCACTTTTTGGATTGCGGTATGGCACTCCAAAGGTCCTTGATAGCTTCATATCAGAAGAATCTAGGCTATGGGACCTGGTGAATATTTACAGACGGCCAGTGGAGTGGACACTTCACCAGAGTTGGATTTTGGTAAGCCAGAACCAGATTAGCACACAGATTGCCTTGTACAGACAATTAATGACCAAGTTAGTTGATTATCTGGGATGGAGCAGGCCTGCCATCCCATTCAAACAGGATGACCTCACCCATATCCTAGACAAAGATCCTCAAAGGGATCCTATCCTACCCTTCCATGTTGAAGTGCAAATTGGGAAGCAACAGAATCCAGTGCGGCAGTCAATAGGAATTTGACCAAAAAATATAGGCCGTTGAGTAGTAAACCTAGCTACTTGTCAAAACATCCTACCCCAGAAAATCTGGTGGTGCAAACAGCAACCGCTACCTCCAAGCAGGCTGACTATCCGACGATCCCACCAGATCGGGATAAACGTAAAGACGCCTGGTTAAGGAAAGTCTTTTCTGCTAGGAGCATGGCTCTCAAATTAGCCAACTCTACATGTTCCCTTGTGAAATTCACCTACACTCTATGGGACTGTATATCCTTGGTGGCTGAACATATTCCCAAAGTGGAGGAAAGAGACGGTTGCTTGGCCATTGTAAAAGATGGCAAAGATGCCATGTGTGAGTCTCTTCAGATGGGTTTGGATTCTGCTGACCGTATCAGCAGAGCCATGGCGGCAAGCACCGTGATAGGCAGGTTTGCGTGGTTTAGGACGTCTGGATTTGCACCGGACGTACAGTCTACACTGCTTAATATGCCTTTTGATGGGTCTCATATTTTTGGTAGAAAGGCTTTCAAAAGCCTTGAGAAGCTACAGACCTTGAAGGTGGCAGCCAAGTCACCAGGTGCTGCTATTAGACAGCCTCAGCCCTTTCCCCCCAGTGGGACCGTCTTGGAGAAGTAGATCCTTTCGCTACTACTCCTCAGTTGGAAGAGCGAGAGGAATGGCTGGTCAAAGGGGCAAAAGATTCCCTCGTGGTGGACGAGGAGAGGTGAAAAGCCCTCCCAAGCAGCAGCATCTTTACCATCAGCCACTGCTTCAGCTGCCGCAAAACCTCTCTGAGGTCTTGTCTCACGACACCCTGGTTGGAGGTAGACTGTCTCAGCATCTGAAAGAATGGGATATTACTTCAGATGCTTGGGCATTACAAACCATAGCCCAAGGTTACTGCCGTCCCTTCATTCAGAGACCTCAGAATCATCCACCGGGTAGTCATTCGTTAAAGGTTCCAGACCCGTTCTTTGTGGAGGAAATGTTGACCCTGCTAGAGAAAGGTGCTATAGAGCCAGTACTGGTAACGGATAGGAACAAAGGATGATATTCTCCATATTTCCTTATCCCCCAACAAGGAGGGAGGGCTGAGATTCATCTTGGACTTGAGATACTTTAACAAGTTCCTCAGGAAGGACAAGTTCAAGATGGTCACAATTTCTCAGATCCTTCAGGCCCTCCAGCTCCAGGATTGAATGGCGTCATTGAACCTTCAGGATGCTTACTTTCATGTGCCAAGCACGGAAAGTACCTGAGGTTCGCTGTTGGCAGTTCTCATTATCAGTTGCGGGTTCTGCTGTTGGGGCGGACCTGTGCCCAAGGGTTTTCACCAAACTGATGGCGGTGGTGTCAGCGAGTCTCGGGAGAGGGGGGATTCATTTCTACCCCTACCTCGACGATTGGCTGATCAGGATGTGTTCTTCAGGACGCGTTCTCCCAGACAAGTCCTGGATCATCTTGGCGTGACCTGCCACTCTCTCCACAGACTGGGCTTCTGCATCAATTACAAGAAGTCCCACCACCTGATACCATCTCAAAAGCTCCAGTTCATCGGGCTATACTGAATACATCCTTGGGAAAGACCTCGCCATCCAAGGTGAGGGATCACCATATTTCAGAGTGTCCAGCATCTCTCGGCCTTCGACTTCTTGAGGTTGCTCTGCCTCAAGGCATCCTGCATTTTCTTGATGCAAGAGGCTCACCTGAGAATGAGATCCCTCAATGGGCTCTAAGGACACAATGGTCTCAAATCTTGGGTAACATGTCTGACCTACTTTAGGTTCCAAACAGAGTAGCACAGGATCTCCTGTGGTAAACTTTTTGGCAACATGGCCGGAGCTAACAGTAGTAGTTACGGACGCCTCACTCATGGGATGGAGAGCCCATGCCCACGCCAACGATCTGACAAACTACACATCAATCTTTTGGAGCTGAGAGCAATTAGACATGCGCTGAAGGCTTTTCTGCCCTTTGTACGAGGGGAAGAATGTCCTGATAATAATGGACAACACACTGGCCATGTACTAGCTCAACACGAGGAGCTGTAGGGTCACTACCACAGTGCAGAGAGGCAATGCAGCTCTGGTTCTGGCCAATTCAAGACGGAATCTCCATATCGGCAGTTCACCTAGCCAGAGAGGAGAACAGGGCGGCAGACGCTCTGAGCAGGCAGAGCACATTCTCCAACAAGTGGGAACTAGCTCAGGAAGTCCTTCAAGAAATCTTTGTCCTTTGAGGAACCCCTCAGGTGGATCTGTTCGCGACCAGTGTCAACCGGAAGTCCGAACTGAACTGCTCCAAAGAGAGGACCTTCTCTCGCGAGAGAAGGGTTGGGTTCTCCATCCAGAGGTCAAGACACTCAGCCTTCATGCATGGTTTCTGAGAGGCTGAGGTATAAGCATTGGGTCCTCCCAGATGACGTAATGTAGATTTTGCTTTCGGCCAAAAGGCTAGCAACAAAGTGTTTGTACCACAGCCGTTGAAAAAAATTCTGCAGCTGATGCAGGGATAGGAATGTGGATCCTTTGCTATGCAAAACACCAGAGGTGTTATCTTTTCTGCTGTTCTTGGCCAATCTGGGCTCCAGGTTGGGACCATTAAAGCTTATTTGGCAGCGCTTTCCATCTTCAAGTGCTAGCCTGAGGAAACGTCATATTTTCAAATACCTTTTGGTGATACAATTTCTAAAGGGGCTCACTAATGTGTTCTCTCCATCTCCTTTTCAGATTCCGGTTTGGGACCTTAATCTTGTTCTCATGTGTGCACCATTTGAACCGCTTCGTTCATGTCCCTTAAGTCTACTAACTTTCAAAATCATCATGTTGGTAGCGCTAGCATCATACTGTAGGGTGAGTGATTTGCAGGCACTATCTTCTAAGCCACCTTTACGGTCTTTCATAAGGACAAGGTCGTCCTCGGGGTCAAACCTTCATACCTACCTAAGGTCATATCAGATTTTCACTTGGGACAGAAGATAGTATTACCTACTTTCTACCCTCCACCTCATCTGGGCAAGGAAGAGGAGAGGATACACAGACTCGACCCACGCAGGGCTCTGATTTTCTACATTTCATGGATGTCTAAGTTTCGTCTGGATGACCAGCTGTTTATAGAATGGGCTGGGACAGGCTGTAACCAGACAGACATTGTCCAGATGGATTATTTGAGCTATTACTGAATGTTGTAGGCTGCCCTGGAATGATCCCCCAGAAAGCTTGAGAGCCCATTCCACTAGGGGCATGGCTACTTCTTATGCTCTGCAAAGAGGTGTTCCTATAAAAAAATAAATTGTGAGGCAGCCACTTGGTCTACAATTCACACTTTTACAAAGCATTACTGACAAGTTACTTACCCCTGGTAACGTTTCTTTCGACTGCGTATTCCTCATCGCCCCTCCGAGCCTAACACGCAGTAAAATGTTCATGTTATTGCAGCTTGCACTCCTTCAGAGTCTAGTATGGGCTAATTCGCTTTAATGCAGGTAGTTCTACCTAAGAATGACACAAAAAAGCAGAACTGAAGCCAATGGGCGCTGCACATGTGTAATAATTAGTACTACATTCATCTTGACAAGGTTCAAACAATGAGTTGGATTCACCCACCTGAATTCTTCTCTTGCGGAGCTGTCCTCTGAGCAGCACGAAAATAGGGAAAGGGGCTTCCAGGGAAAACCCCCTGAAAGGGGAAAAAACCCTGTGTAGGGAAGAGCTGCTAGAGTTCGAGGTGTCCAGTCAACAGCTTTCCTCGTCTGTTCTGAATGGGTCTTCTCTCAAGGAGGGCAAGGTTGTTCACCAGGTAAGTGCTAATTAGGATTAAAGAACAATATCAGAGGTGAAATAGGATTCATTAAAAGAGGGAGCTACCCTAACTAGGAAGGAACAAAGTGGGAGCTCAAACTGGGAGTCGTGGCTTACCCTGATGTACAAATCAGAAGTCTCCAAACGACGGAGGATGTGGTCTTTGAGGAAAGATGCCAGAGAAATTCTGTCACGGGACTGCAACAGAGAACAAGGAACAGAGTGCTTTCAAAAACTGATGGTACAAGATCCCTGAAGCGAAAATCTTAGAGATTAATTTGAGACCAACGTTACCCTGAGAAAAGGAAGAGGTGAAGAGGTCTGTTCTGGAAGTTTGCAGTAATCGGAGGCGAAGCAGGCGCAATCCCCAGAGATTGAATTAGTGATCTGACATCTGGAAGTATAGAAGGAATAATGATCAAACAGAAATTCTACCCCTATTCTCCCGCTGCCTTAATTAGAGAGAGAGAGCTGGAATACTAGACTATCGATGGGACCTTATCCGATTGCTGTGTGCTGATTGTCAGGAGCAGCGTCTCCGTGACACCGTGATAGTGAAAGTCGCTGTGAACGATCCTTCATTTTCCCAGCCCCGCGCTAAGAAATGAATAGAAGACACAGATAGATGATGACCACAAACGGGGAGTCCCTTGACCTAGTAACCAAATGGTTCTACAGAGTTTTTAGGAAATAAGGAGACGAACTCACGGAGCGTGGCTGGTCTCGCTGGAGAGTAGCAACACACTGGATTGCCGTCCATGTATCCAGATAAGCTTTGCGCGCGTCAGGAGGCAGGACTCCCAGCACGTCGGCGGCTGTTGGGAACACTAGTCTGCTGTCAGCAAACTGAAACTCCTCCATGTTGTAAGGAGGAAGAGGACCTGGTGCAGTGGTATTCTCGTATTGCGCTATCTTATAGATAGCATTTATCACAGTATGCCCCCTCCTAAGAATCTCGCCCCCTGGTTTGTTCGGATGCTTCAGATGAAATTTTCAAACTAGTCGTGGGGCATGAACTGCGATTGTGCGATTCCCAAGTTCGATCTGAAAGGGAGTACCCCCTCCAGTCCACAAGATATTGAACTCTCCCATGGTGGAGTCCAGAATCACAAATACCGGATACTTCGTATTTCGATCCTGAAGATCCTTGTACCGGAGGAGGACGAATCGAAACCTTAGGATGAAATGTACTCCAGACATCTGGTTTCAATTGAGAGACGTGGAACACCGGATGAATCCGGGACCACGTCATGGGGAGGTTAATTTTGAATGCTGCACGGCCGATGGCTGAAATCAGCCGAAATGGGCCCAGATATCTTGGTGATAGTTTTGAAGGTCGAAGATGTCTAGGGAGGAACCGAGAAGACAACCATACCCAATCCCCGGGGTTGATGGCAGGAGCAGGAGTACGTCGGCGATCTGCAAATCTCTTCACTCTTTCTTGAGACTCAGTAAGAGCCTTCGTGGCAGCTAGATGACCCTGATGTATCTGTCCCATCAGCTGATCCACGTCTGGAAATTTGACATCCGAGTGTTTGCTGGTAGGAAAGATGGTCGGATGGAGTCCGTATGAACAAAAAAATGGTGCGGTTTTGAGTGAGGAATGATAGGAATTATTGTATGCGAATTCCACCAGCGGTAACAAATCTGACCAGTTATCATGAGCTGCTGAAATGTAATTTCGCAAATACCCTTCCAAGGTCTGGTTAAGCCTTTCAGTCTGCCCATTGGTTTGGTGTTAATCACCAGAACTTAAAGCTCGCGTGATTCCTAATATTTTGGAGATCTCTTTCCAATACCTAGATGTGTACTGTGAACCTCTGTCGGAAATGATGACTTCCGGTAATCCATGCCTTGTAAATATCTTGTCAATGTACTTTCGTGCCATCTGAGCAGCGGACGGAAGTCCCTCGAGTGGTTCAAAATGCGCCATCTTAGTGAAAGTATCGATTGTTACCATAATGGCTGAATGACCTCTTGAGAGGGGCAGATCCACTACGAAATCGGTAGAGATGATTTGCCATGGCCGAGAGGGGATTGCCATTCTTACTAACTTCCCTAAGGGGGGCTGTCGGGGGCTCTTAGTCTGCAGACACATGGGACATGAATCGACGTATTGTTGCACGTCGCTTCTTAAAGAAGGCCACCAGAAGTAACGGGAGATCAATTCGCAGGTGGTATACCATCCTCGATTTCCTGAAGATTTAGAGTCATGACACCACTTCAAAACTTCTTTTCGTAGAATTTTTGTAGGTAAGAAAACCTGCAGACCATGAAAATAGCAGCCATCTTTCTTGGTCAGAGCTTTTTGTTGAGCCAAAGAGAGTCTTTTCAACGCCGACGGACCAGATTGTTGTTCCAGGCATTTCCAAAATTTGAGGGGCTTGATTATCTTCAGCATAGAGCAAGAAAACATAGGGTCCGCTCGGAAAGGACTCAATGGTGTAGGGTCCTTTCTTGATAGAGCGTCTGCCTGCAAATTGTTCTTCCCCGGAATAAAGGAGAAGATGATTCGAAAAGGGGAGAAAAAATGGGCCAAGCGAGCCTGTCTGCTATTGCAGGTTGGTTTGTGCATATTGTAAAATGCGTAGGTTGTGGTGATCTGTTCTGACTTCAACTGGAGTAACAGGCCCTAGTAACAAATGTCTCCATTCTTCAAATGCTCTTTTAATGGCCAACAGTTCTTTTTCCAAAACCATTTAGTTCCATTCAGACAGAGATAATGTTGTAGACAGGTAAGCTGTGGGCCGTTCATGACCTTGATCATCCTTTTGTAACAGTACTGCCCCTAAAGCATTTTGGGAGGCATCGGTTTCGATAATGAATCCCTGATTTTGATCAGTGGTCTTCAATATGGGAGCCGAAGTGAACCGAGTCTTCAGTTCCTCAAAAGATTCTTGAGTGACGGTGGTCCAAACATAAGGAACTCCTTCCTTTAGCAGGTTCGTTAAAGGAAGGGTAAGAGATGAGAAGTTTGGGATAAAGCACCTGTAAAAATTGGAAAATCCCACAAATCGCTGGATCTCTTTACAGTTTGTAGGCACAGGCCATTCCTTGAAAGTGGAAACCTTTGCTGGATCCATAGCAATCCCTTGGGCCGATAAAATGTAACCCAAATAGGTCATCTGCGGTTGATGAAATTAGCATTTCTCCATGTTACAATACAAATTGTTTGGGTGTAGTCGGCTCAGGACTTCCTGGACATGGATCTTGTGATCTGGAAGATTGTCCAAAAATACTACAATATCGTCTAAATAGACAATTACCGAATGAAGGAGAAGGTCAGAGAAAAGATGGTCCATGAACCTTTGAAAAACTGCGGGGGCGTTCGATAATCCAAAGGGCATCACTTGGTATTGAAAATGCCTGAAGGGAGTTCTGAACGCAGTCTTCATTCATCTCCTTGTCTAATTCGTATCAGATGATACGCCCCATTAAGATCTAGTTTGGTGTAACGGTTGGCCCCTTGTACGGCTTCCAAAATATCCGGGATTAGTGGCATCGGGTATTTGTCTGGAATAGTGATCTTATTTAGACCCCTGTAGTCTATACAGGGTCTAAGCTCTGAGGAATTCTTTTTTGGAATAAAGAATGAGGCAGCTGCTGGGGATGTGGACTCTGTAATCAGACCGTTCTTCAAATGAGTGTTCAAATACTCCCGAAGGACTTCCCTCTCAGATTTAGAGAGAATGTACATTCGGCCGAAAGGAAGAGGCTGCGCAGGAACTAGCTCTATGGCACAGTCGTCACGACGATGAGGTGGGAGTTGCATATATTCTGACGTAGAAAAAACTTCCTCATACTCCTGATATTCCTTGGGAAGGCCCGATTATATAGTTGAGCATCCTTGGGATCCGGGTTTCCCGGATGGATCCTTCGGGAGTCTCAATCTTCTGTTCTGGGCCCCCAATACAATGATCCACACAATACTCTGACCCCAAAAATAGTGAACCGGCTCTCCAATTGATAAAAGGATTATGCCTTCGTAACCATGGTAGCCCCAGAATAATGGGATAATGGGCCGCCCGGATTATGTCCATCGTAATCACCTCGTGATGTGAAGCTATTGACATAGTTAGAGGATTGGTTTGGCTCATAATTGGACCCGATATCAAGGGACTCCCGTACACACTTTCAACTGGAATGGCTTCTGCCTTTGCTGAGCGGGGAATGTCTTTCTGTCTGGCCCAATGATCATCTATAAAATTGCCGGCAGCTCCACAATCCACCAGAGCCGAAACTTCAGACAGAATATGTTCTCCAAATCTTAAGGTTACCCTCAAAACCATCATACCAGTCGGAGGGCCATTGAGACACAGGAAATTTTGCAATTTGTTTGAGGAACCTGATACTAAAGAGGGTTCCCAAACCGTGGTTCCTCCTACGGTCGGGCGCTGGCGTTTCCCGACTTTCTTGGGGGGGGGGGGGGGGGCGATCGGACATTCTTGCACTGAATGTGTATGTGCCCCGCAGTACATACATAAATTGTGGGTTCTCCTTCGGATACGCTCTTCTGTAGATAGTGGACCTCGAGGAGTCGTGCTTTCTAATTGCATGGGTTCTTTCATACTGGATTTAGTTGTAGTGGATGAAGACAGAGAAGGAAAAGGGCGTAACTCTTCCTTTTCTTCTTTCACTGTTCCGTTCTCTAATTCGATAGTCCAACTGCATCACTAGTGCTACTAATTCTGCTAAGGATGAAGGGCGAGGTACCCGAGAGACCTTATCCTTCAGCTCTTCGGAAAGACCTCTACGAAATAGGGTAACCTGGGCATCATCCGACCAGGTTGTCTCGCTTGCCATTTGTTTAAATCGGGTGATATAAGTTAGAATGTCTTGGTTCCCCTTGGTTAGATCTAATAAGTGTTCTTGAGAGGCTACCCCTATTTCTTGTCTAGCAAACATTGTGCGAATGCTGTTACTGAATGCCGTATATAAGTCAAGGATCGGGTTATTCAAAGTGACCAATGGGGTGGCCCAGGCTATAGCAGGTCCTGACATTTGAGAAATCGTGTAACCAACACGGTCTCTATCCGTATGAAAAAAAGCCTGCTTGAAAGCAAACTGCACAGTACAAGCATCCAGAAATTATTTTACCCGATGAGGGATTCCATCAAACTGTCCTCCAGCTAATGCCCCCGGGGGAACTTCAGAGCACAGAGGAATCCTTCCACTTGCCACTTGTTGTGCCGCCTGTTGCTGAGCAGCCTGCTGCTTATTCTGTAAGAGTGCTGCATTCTCTTGTTTGAGGGTTTGTACTTGTGACGTTAAAGATTGAACTGCAGCTATCAGCTGCTGGATTTGTTGGTCCATCCTATCCTGAGGTGTAACTCAAAAAATGTTTGAACCATGCCAAAAACGGCCTCAAACTAAATTCTCTTCTTTTGGGCGTTGCTATCTGTAATAATTAGTACTACATTCGTCTTGACAAGGTTCAAACAATGAGTTGGATTCACCCACCTGAATTCTTCTCTTGCGCAGCTGTCCTCTGAGATGGAAGAAAATGGGGAAATACCTAGAAGCCCCTCCGCCGACCAGAACTGAATGATTCAGCCCACGGTGGGACCTCCAGGGAAAACCCCCCGAAAGGGGAAAAAACCCTGTGTAGGGAAGTGCTGCTAGAGTTCGAGGTGTCCAGTCAACAGCTTTCCTCGTCTGTTCTGAATGGGTCTTCTCTCAAGGAGGGCAAGGTTGTTCACCTAGTAAGTGATAATTAGGATTAAAGAACAATATCAGAGGTGAAACAGGATTCACTAAAAGAGGGAGCTACCCTAACTAGGAAGGAACAAAGTGGGAGCTCAAACTGGGAGTCGTAGCTTACCCTGATGTACAAATCAGAAGTCTCCAAACGACGGAGGATGTGGTCTTTGAGGAAAGATGCTAGAGACATTCTGTAAAGGGCCTGCAACAGAGAACAAGGAACAGAGTGCTTTCAATAACTGATGGTGCAAGTTCCCTAAAGCGAAAATCTTACAGAGACTAATTTGAGACCAACGTTACCCTTAGAAAAGGAAGCGGTGAAGAGGTCTGTTCTGGAAGTTTGCAATAATCGGAGGCGAAGCAGGCGCAATCCCCAGAGATTGAATTGGTGATCTGACATCTGGAAGTATAGAAGGAATAATGATGAAACGGAAATTCTCCCGCTATTCTCCCGCTGCCTTAATTAGAGAGAGAGAGAGAGCTGGAATACTAGACTATCGATGGGACCTACCCGATTGCTGTTTGCTGATTGTCAGGAGCGGTGTCTCCGTGATGCCGTGATAGTGAAAGTCGCCGTGAACGATCCTTCGTTATCCCAGCCCCGCACTAAGAAATTAATGGAAGACACAGATAGATGATGACCACAAAAGGGGAGTCCCTTGACCTAGTAACCAAATGGTTCTACAGAGTTTTTAGGAAATAAGGAGATAAGGAGACGAACTTGCAGAGCGTGGCTGGTCTCGCTGGAGAGTAGCAACGCACTGGATTGCCGTACGTGTAGCCAGATAAGCATTGCGCGCGTCAGGAGGCGGGACTCCCAGCACGTCGGCGGCTGTTGGGAACACTAGTCCGCTGTCGGCAAACTGAAACTCCTCCATGTTGTAAGGAGGAAGAGGACCCGGTGCAGTGGTATCCTCGTATTGCTTATAGATAGCATCTATCACAACATGCTATGTATACCTTCAATAACATCATCCTTGAGGGACATCGAGTCGATTGCATTGAGGCACAGTGCCCTCTGCCAAAATTATTTGCTAATGCAGCTGAAGCTGGATATTGGAGATATCAAAAGATGAGGAATACGTGGGAGGAACATCCAGTCGAAAGAACATTACATGGGGTAAATAACTTGTTCTTCTCATCTACCTTGCGTTTCTGCGTATATACATTTACTGCATCTCTTTTTATATTCCCAGTACATATGATTTCTACGTACCTGTTACGCTCACCTGGTATCCACGGGGACGCCACCCAGCCAGTTGGTCGTTGGTGCCCTTCCCAATGATTCCCTGGTGTGGTCTCGGTGTCGATGGGATTCCGCCTGGAAATGAAGACTATATTAGGACGGGGTGATCAAGGTAAGTTTTCCCCCACCTCCCTTGTGTTTTCAGCCCCTCTGGGTTCTCTTCTCACCTGGTTGTCGGAATCGGTGGGCTCTCCGTCCTGCTCTCTGGGCAGGGGCATGTTGTCTTTTGGGGGTGCGGGCGGTCCAGTTACTTCACTGACTGCTACCCTTGTAGTGTCTTTCAGATGGGTCTTATTGCGATTGATGGCGGCGTAATTCTTGCATGCCTTTCCTCTGTTCTGAATGTCTCTTTTTTTAATCTCCCTAGGAGCGCAGAGTGTCCGCTTGGAGAACTGGATATGCTGGTTCTCACCGGGAGATGATGGCGCGCTATAGCGCTATGATACGGTAAGGAGGCGCTTTGCGTAGCGCAGCAATGTCTTGTCCTCACTGACCTGTGCTTTTCTCTTTTCGTAGGTCGCAGTGAGTTTCCAGTGCAGATGGAGTTCCGGAGCTATGCCGGCCGAAAAGCAACCAACCAGGTAAGTCTTTAAGCGCTTTGTGGTAGTAATGTCTCCACTACTTCCTTTAATGATGTTTTCCTTCTTTTCTCAGCTCCTCCGATTCGGGCGGTGAACTCCACCAACAGAGCTGCTCAGTGGATGCTGAATGCAGGTAAGATTCTGCTGCTAACGATGTTCTTGGTTTTTCTGCAGGTCCGGAATTCACCAGGCTCGTGAGAAGGCTGGACACGGTGAGCGTCACGTTGCTAGAAGCAAAGTAACGCAAAGCGTGTTGTCTTGTTCGGGTGTGGTTTAAATAGCCACTGTAAAGTAGTCCAGGTAAAGTAGTCCCCTGGCCACCACACCCAAAACACTAGACCGTATAGCTTGGTTCTAGGAATCAAGCTATGTGGATGCCTCCATGTTGGCTGAAAGCCTAAATAAA
Organism: Ambystoma mexicanum; assembly: GCF_040938575.1. Taxonomy (NCBI): domain Eukaryota; kingdom Metazoa; phylum Chordata; class Amphibia; order Caudata; family Ambystomatidae; genus Ambystoma; species Ambystoma mexicanum. The sequence continues at coordinate 1,191,386,184 of NC_090928.1, forward strand.
ATAGTTCCTCAAGCAGATGTCTTTTCTTATTGATGAGCCTGGCGCCACAGATTTGAATACACCTGATGGCTCATAAACTCCCAATAGCTTAGAGAGCCACATAACAAGAGGAGTTACCAATAACCCATAGAGATAAGAGATACATTGGGACATAGGAACCCATGGGGGCTAAAGAGGCCAAATAAACAGATTGAAGAACCAATACCAGTGTGAACAGAGACTTCCAAGATGTGACGCAAGTGGGGAGAGGTCACCACCAGTTGTGGAGAGGGATCAGGGAAATACCTCTCCACCTAAAGAAATTCTGACACTTCGTATTTTCAGGGACTTGAGACTTCATTGAGGAACTTTTGGTAACTTTGGAACTTTGAGAGACTGGCAAGACTTGTTAAAATGTTGAGAATGGTCTTTCTACAGACACTTATTGAATCCACAACCAGGAAAGGATCCTTCTATGCCCGTGAGCGATCGGGGTGAAACCACACTGAGTGCAGAGCACTCGGCCTAGGTTTTCTTTATATTTTTCTAAATGATAGGGCCAGTTTAGCAGATATGTTTGGGCTGAGGACTCTTCTTTTTGGTTTGACTATTGACAAGCACCTTAGTTATAGTTTTGATAGGAAGGGAACTCCTCTTTAGCAATAGGGCTAGAAAGGTGTATTTTAAATAAAGCTTCTTGATAACATGTCCTCAGGTTCAAGTCCTTCTTCTGGCTTGCCACAGTCTACAATTACATTCAAATGTCCTCCTACTACACCAGGGCCCACCCCCCTTGATTAACCTAAATGTCTTTTCCATAAACACTTTCCCTTGATTTGGACCGTGCAGCCCTCCTAAAAATGTTTTTCTTGAACAAAAAGGAAAGTTTTTTTTCCTGAAACTCTTTACAATCTTTTGCTGCCTGATTAAATCTGTTTATATTCAGTGTTCCCATCTAGTTTGATCATCAATCTCCATTAGAACATTGTACACACCAGCATCGCAAGCCAAGCCCTCTCATCCGTAGCCAACCCCTTGCATCCTCCTGTAATATAATTTTCGGCCATCTTTTCCAAAACCCCCTTCAAGAAACCAAGACTTTAGCATTCTATTCTTCAACAATCCGCATTTAAATAGACCCCCAAATATTGGTCCAAACACTTTCTCTTCTATTGAGATGTCAAGTTTGTGCTGCTCGGTAGGTCCTGCTCACCTTGCCCCCTCCCCCTTCTCTCCACGTCCCTGCCCACATCGGTGATCTGTATTCCAAATTCACGTGACTTCAGTTTAAACCTACACCTATTCAATCTGTCAAAACATCCTTTTAAATCAGTTGTGCACATATTAACTCCTGTTTCAATCCCCCTGATCGTTAACAGATAGATCTGTAGCATCCAGCAATTAGCAGTGCAATCTCTGTAATTCAGGGGTGGCAGGGTTCATCATTTGTGGAAGGTGTTACATTTTCTCTATTTCCCAAACATGCAATGCTTTTCATTCCATAGCCCAGATCTATTGGACAAGAGAGGGATGATGACTTTGAGTCTGATCGCTGTTACCTTCTAGTACACTTGATTCAATTGGGTGCATGCTGAACCTTGTCCATCTTGATAATCTGATACTGCCCACCCTTATGTTCAGAGTATTGTAAACTAATGATCCCAGCGATAATGGATGTAGTTATCAGGAAGCTGTGATGTTAAGCGTTTACTCAGTTAAACCGAAAGCCTGCTAGATCGAAACCTTAGCACCTTCAAATTTGTGCATTCAATTTCTGCAATTTCGTCAGGACTAGAAGTTAATTGTGGTAATATCGACACCATATTACTCCTGCTCTGGGCCACTTCTTGCTGATTCTTGCCCTGTGGGCGCTATTAAGCATCATGTCCTTTCCACCTTCTTCATGAAACATGTAATTACTTATTTAGCCTTCTTGTCTGTTTTCTTTTGCATTTCACCCAGAATGCACAGGCTGCAACGTTTTGCTAATTTATATGTTGTCCTCTTTTTAGTGCCACGTCCTGTTCCTTAAACTGTCTGCCTGCCCTCGTTTTTTTAAATCCCTGGTTGTCTATGGAAAGCTGACTATTCACTAGTGCCTATAACTTGTCTATAGCCAAAGTTGCCCAAATGACCCTTTTAATTATGTGACCAATGCTTGATATCATATGGTAGGTTATTTATAACACACTTAATACCCAGAGGTTTCTAAGCGTGGACCGGGGAATCGGACCTGTGCTGCTCCATGTCTTTTATTTTATTATTTTTTTTTTCCCCCAGGCGAACACGTTGCCCCTGAGCCTATCCTCCCGAGACTTGGCTATCTGTGCAGAGCACCTTAATTTCTTTTAGTAGCTACCCTACCTGTTGCATGCCAGTTGACTCCCCTTTACCATCTATGTATTCTACCTCTTGAGGCCACAGTTGAGGATGCAGTATACACTAGGCAACTAACGCGCCTCATCCCCCATGACCCATCAACAAAGTGGTCTCTTCTCCACTTTTGTGCATTCCAACTAGACCATCAGGGCCCAAAATCAGATTTGTCATCTGCTTGGTTCCAGTATACTTCATTCGCAGTTTTGGGGAGATAAGCATGCACTCCAAGCACCACCCTATGTGTTTTGAGCCACCAGATGTCTATAGTTACAGGACTCCGTGTTAGGCAGAATCCTGTGCAGTTCCCCTAGCACTACAGAAGATTAAGACTACAGGTATGAGATTGCAAGATGGCCAGGTAGGGAGGTGGATGTCGCACCAGAGCTCCCGATCTCTCAACAGCAATTCTCCTGCCCGCCCCACTTGCGGCCCTCCCCGCTGTTTTGGGTTGGCAGCGGGGGCTCATAGCAGCAGCGGAACAACACTCAACCCGAGAGAGCCGCCCCGGTGACAGGACAGCGACGCGTTGCGGGCGGCACTCCAGCGGCGGCGGTCAAGTCCTCGCCCGGTGGCTGGTTGAGGTGGAGAGACCCGCCGGAGCCCGAGGAGAGGTGGACGGGCTCCCGCGGCGGGTCCGATGAATAGCTGACGGCCCCCTCGGGGCAGAGGCGGAGGGTGGTCGGCCCCCGCTCGGATCCCGGCTGATAGCGGAGGGGGACGTGGCAGTGGAGGTACGGGGGCGGTCTGGGGCTCGAGGGGAGGTGTGCCATTTTGGGCACTGCCCGCGGCGGGCGAGGAGGAGAGCGACCCCGGCCCCTGGAACATCTGAGAACACCGCACTGGGGTGCCCACGGGGGGTGGGAGAACCCCCCCCTTTCTGGAAGGGCCTTGGTTAAGGGAACAGCGGCAGTGCCGGGGCCGCGGATTTACCTGCAGCAGCTCTGGCAGAAGCTTGAGTGGCTTCAGACAATGGCGCCGGCCGCCGGAGGCTGGGGATGTCAAGAGGAGAAATAAGAATACGTGGTCCCCGGGGGGGCCCCGGAGGACTGCACTGGGCTCTGGCTGGGGCATTGGACTTTGGTACCGGGAACATCCACAGGAATGGGCTCCAGCTGGAGCCGAGGTCCGCGCTGCTCTGCGCATCTGGGCCTGCTCTGCAGCGGCATCCCCCTTTGGAGAAGCACCGGAGGAGGATCAGAGTCCAGTAGCATTGACCAAGCCTGAGGCCTTAATGGCACTGCTGGTCCCTGGGATAGGGCCCTGGTGTCCCAGTCTTCTGGTAGATATCTCTGGCCTGAATTGTGATGTCCGGAAATAAGGGGAAAGAGAACCCACCCCAGGGAAAAGGCCCCAGGAAACCAACGGAGGGCCCCCTCACGAAATTCTGGCTAAAAGATCCGGAGATGACATCCACCCAGGAAACAGCCAAACCCACAGAGGCAAATGTGTCTCTGGTCTCCCACGAGGACCGAGACAGACTGATCTCTCAGGCTATGCTATCCCAATTCATGGCAGACCTGGTGGAGAAGATCACAGCGGCGGGCCAGCTACAGATGGACAAGCTCCGTGAAGACCTGGCAGAAGGCCTTAAGGAAATACAAAGAGACATTAAGAAAGTCTAAGAGAGGGTGGACATTAATGAGCGTGCCATCCAAGAGCTGACAGAGGACGCGAGGAAAGTGGACAATCTCCTAGAAACTCTGGCGACAGCCACTCAGAACCTGGAGTTACAAGCTGAGGATCTGGAGAACAGGTTTAGGAGGGCGAATATTAGGGTTAAATCCCTCCCAGAGAACATCACAGACCAGTAGCTATCCCCAACTTTGAAGGAGATCTTTGGCGACCTGCTAGACTCTGGCTCAGGCATAGACATGCAATTTGACAGAGTCCATCGAGTGGGCCCACGCAATCCGGAGCAGGGTTCTCGTCCACGTGATGTGCGAGTGGCGTTCCATAATTATGCGCTAAAGGAGAAGATCTTGGAAAAGGCGAGAAGGGCCATGCGCATTACCCACAATGGTAATGAAATCGCTCTGTACCAAGACCTGGCGCGGATTACGTTAGTTAAAAGGAGACGGATTGGCCCGGTCCTGTCCTTTCTACGCTCACAGCAAATTTGGTACAGAGGGGCCCACCCGTTTGGTCTGTCCTTCACCTGGCAATGATCCCACCATAAAATTACGACCTGTGACCAGGGTCTGGCCTTGCTTGGTCTGGAGGAGCGATCGCTGCCCTCCTCGGAGCCGCCGGAGGCACAGCCTGCCGGGCGCAGACCTTGGGAATGGTCCACCACTAAACCCAAGAGAGGAAAGAAAAAAACCACGGGCCTGGACCCCAGGAGGGACGCTAACATTGGTACATTGAAGGGTCCTTCGAGTGAGGCGGGTGGGGGCACATAGGCCCCTGAAAAGCTATGCGGTCACCGTCAGTTTTCTGTAACAGTTGGCGGGCAGCATACTTGAGATGTTTTGGGCAGCAGGGAGGGAGGAGGGGCGGGCCTTTGGAATGGGATTGGGTTATCCTGCGTGAGAAGTTTCCGGGTTTGTTATTGAGTCCGGCTCTCGTGGAATGGTCACAAGGGGGGGCTTGGTGCCAGCCGGACTCGCCTGGTTTGGGTGGGTGGGGGGAAGAGGGTGGATCCAGGGGTCGGGAGTTGGGAGCCTGTCTCGCGCAATATGGTGGAAGAGCTGTTTCATGTGGTAAACGGCGGTGAACTCCGAGGCCCCGAGCGGGGCAGCAAGATCTCGACAAACTTGCGATATGGCTAGCGCCGACTTTTTGAAGTGCCTTTCACTAAATGTGAATGGCCTCAATTCCCAGGTTAAGAGGTTGAAGGTGGAGAGGTTCCTTAGACGCGAACAACCCCACGTATTGGATCTTCAGGAGACCCATGTGCACACTAGAGACACCCATAGGATTACATTTCGGGGATATTCCCGATTATTTCAGACCCACAACCACACAAGAAGGGGGGGGGTGTCTTAATTGCCCTCAAGGATGGGCTTGACCTCACCATCAGCGCCATGCAAAAGGACAACCACGGAAGAGATTTAGCGCTGAATATACAAAATACACTCGCCTGCCTTGGGAAATTTGCCAGGGCTAATATTCTCCTGCTGGGCGACTTTAATTTAGCATGGGACCCTTCTAAAGACAGGAGCTCCATCTCCTGGGAAGCACAGGTGGGACCATCGGGAGACCTGGTACAGAAAATGCGTGATTTGGCCCTGGTCGATGTCTGGCGGGAACTCTATGGGGATGCAGTGGGGTTCACCTTCTACTCGCATGCGCACAGGTTGCATTCGAGGGTAGACTGTCTGGATATCAAAACCATTGATGGGAAGAGCTCTGGCGCTCGAGATAGGGGCGATTGGCCTCGGAGATCATGCCCCACTCACCTTTACGCTCTCTACTCCGAAAGGCCCCAGGGGTATATGGAAATGGAGGTATCCAGTCTCGTTGTTCAGGGATCCTATCCTGGTTAAGGAGGTGGAGGAGCAGGTAACAGAGTATACCAGCCATAATAAATAGGAGGACACAACCCCCCAAATTTGGTGGGACGCCCTCAAAGCCATGATTAGAGGCAGGATTATAGCCATAAAAGCCAGAAGGGAACGGGAGCTGAGACTAGAGGAGCAGCAACTTGAACTCAGACTTAAAAAGTGATGTCTCGTATGGGGAATAAGCTGTCGGCAGCCGTTGGAAGGGAATTTAGAGCAGTGAGGGGTAAGCTTAACCTAATACAGACAGGGCTGCCGAACGCACCCTCCTCAAGTTGCGTCAAATGTTTTATATTGAGGGCAACAAGACCGACCGTTTACTAGCCAGAAAGCTACGGAAGGAATGGGGAGATAGTTTTATCCTAAAAATAAAAGGGGAGGGAGGAGTCCTTCTTACTAGGAATCCAGATATAGAGGGGGAATTCTGTAAATTCTACACGGCCCTCTACAGTTTGGATGATCCATCATGCGTGGAGCAGGAGACATACCTCCGCTTGGCGAGTGTCGTCCGATCTCGCGGGACAATAGGGATGCGCTGGAGGTTGAGATCACCATGGACGAAGTTTGCAGAGTGATTAACAACATGCCGTCCAATAAAGCCCCGGGACCTGATGGGTTCATGTCTGAATTTTACAAAACACATAGAGGTCCTAATCCCCATCCTTACTAAATTGTTCAATTCTATTGGCTCCACAGGGCATCTCCCCGATTCTATGAATGAAGCCAAGGTCATTATTATCCACAAAAAGGGCAAAGATCTGACTGACTGCGCTTCCTACCATCCCATCGCGTTGATGAACGTTGATGCTAAAATCCACACCAAGATTCTGGCCAATCGTCTCGAAGCGTCCTCCCCAAACTAATTCACTGGGACCAGGCAGGTTTTATAAGGGGCAGGCAAACTTCAGATAATGTCAGGCGATTGGCTCATTTAGTGGAAAAGGCTCAGAAAAGAATGTACCAGCCCTTCTTTTGGCGATTGATGGAGAGAAGGGTTTTGATCGCGTGGAGTGGGGGTTCCTGTTCGAAGCTATGGGTAAAATGGGATTCAGTCCAGGTTTCCTGGCACGGCTAAAGGCAAATTACCGTAATCCAGTGATGCGCTGAGCAATAAATGGCCAAATTTCACCGCCGGTACGTATAGAAAGGGGGACTAAGCAGGGCTGCCCGTTGTCTACGCTCTCCACCTGGAACCGTTTCTGGTGAGATCGGCTGTAGACATAGAGGGAGTCCCATTTGGAGGACAGAGCCATAAGATCGCAGCCTTTGCTGATGACATGATTTTCACACTGACCCACCCGATCACCTCCTTGATAGCAGTGACGAGAGAACTGGATAGGTTCGGCCAGGTAGCAGGTCTAAAAATCAATACCCATAAATCGGAGGCTCTCCCCCTCACCCTGTCGCCCAGTGCGGTCCAAGACCTTAAAGTGTATAGCTTTTGATGGGTGGACAACTCGCTAAAGTACCTTGGCATTCATCTGACCAGGACCCTCGGCGACTTGTACACCGCAAATTATCCTCTGCTCCTTCAGAAGGTGAAATCGAAACTGGTAGGGATCTCGTGGTTGGGCAGAATCAACGCCGTGAAGATGGCGATCCTTCCTCTCCTGTTGTACCATTTCTCGGCCCTTCCTGTGCGTAACCCAACGTCCTTCTTTAGAGCCCTACAAAAGATAACAAGCTGCTTCATTTGTAAGCGAGGGCGGCCAAGGGTGGCGGCGTCCCTTATGAAGGCTCTGGCGTCCCGTGGGGGTGTTGGGGAACCGGACTTTAGGGTGTACTGCCTGGCAGCCCAGCTCAGGGTCATAAGAGACTGGCAGAGGGATGATAGAGGGAAGGTGTGGAGGTCCATAGATAGGGCCTTGGTGGGAGGGGACTTGGAAGGGATTCTGTGGATGCCAAGGCAGGACAGACCGCCCAGAATGTACTGCAGCTATATTACGTCCACCGTAGGGGACGCCTGGGACAAAGCTATTAAAAGGGCGCATATCACTACTTTCCCCTCCCCGTATACACCCATACATGGCAATCCTCAATTTACTCCAGCGGTCGCAGGAGACCCGTCATTTGACACCTGGTTTCAAGGCGGTTGCTGCATGATCCGGGATATGTTGGCGGATGGGGAGGTGAAACAATTTGAGCAGTGCAAGAAGGACTTTGGTTTAGGGGAGTTGCAGAGGTATTCATATCTCCAGATTAGGCACTGGTCATCCATCGATCACTCAAGCGGGTACAAGACCCCTCACTCAGTTTGAAAAGTGTCTAGACACAGACACAGGAGATAAAGGGGTGGTGTCGTCCATATACAAACTCATAAAGCGGGACGAACACCTGAAGTCCAGGACATACATGCTCAAATGGGCGCGGGATGTAGGGGGGGACCTAGAGGATCAGGAGTGGGTTCAGTTGTGGTCGCAGATCCCAAAGCTTACAAGATCTCTTCAGCTTTGGAGATCTGGCTGAAACTGATGTTGAGGTGGCACTTGACCCCACTCAGACTAAATAAAATGTCCCCTGATGTATCTGAGTTCTGCTGGAGGGAATGTGGGGCAACGGGCTCCTGGGCTCATATGTGGTGGGAGTGCCCAAAATGTAATCCCTTTTGGTCGCTCGTTCAGCAGGCAGTCATCCAGGTGCTGAACCTAGAACTTGGGGCTAATAGAGGGAGGGACTTATTGGGTCTTAATGGCATGCTCTCTTCTCTATCTACTAGAGTGGACTGCAAACTCTGTGTTAATGATGCTGGCGGCGGCTTTGGTTCTAGCCCGGAAGTGGAAATCGAAAGACCCTCCACAGGAATATGAATGGGTGACGAAGCTGTGGTCGCTGCTGGCTTTGGAATGGCTCACTTATACGATTCAGGGGCTCCACATGCAGTTTGTGTCAGACTGGTCTAACTTGCCGTCATATCTAAAGGCAGGAGCCCGCCGGGCCTGGTGTCCCAAGGCTATGGAACTGCTGGGAATAATTCGCCCTCAGGACGAATCGGACCTGTAATGCCTTGAGAGGGCCAGCGCATTAACTCATTTGCAATCCATCTGTCATAAAGGTTTGATGTCTTGCCTGTCCAACCGGAGTGAACACTTATACATTTTCATCTTATTTCATTGTTGGAGATGGGCCTCCACTCGAACTCTTGGATCTGGGGGAGGTGGGAGGGGCGAGTAGGGGGGGTTAAAGGTTGGGGGAAAGAGGGTCTTTGTGTTTCTTCATGCGTTTGTTACATTTGAAACACTTAATAAAAATGTATTGGAAAGAAAAGACTACAGGTATGAGCAATAAATCCCCTTTGGTATCACTCTGTACCACAAAGATTTAGTTGGTAGCTGTGGCTAAGCAGTCAGACTTATCTCAAGAGGGAGATGAGCAGTATTCAGGGTTTACACAAGAGGACTACAATACTATGGCACAAGGAAACCCTGACCAAAGCTTTGTATTAAAAGGAATATATATTTATTTTACACACTTCTAGTTCAACACATCAATCACAGTTATTAAAGCAAGTTAAAATCAGTCAAGAAAAGTATACACAACTCCCTGATTAAATTGTAGGCAAGTTTGAGCAAGAGTGAAAACTGAGCAAAATGGCACAGTGAAAACCAAACACAAAGGGCACACTAAAAATTTCTCACAAGGGAGAGAAAGAACAAGTTGTACAGAAATATAGTTTAGGCAAGGCAGTACTTTAGCATGTATAATACTGAGGCGAAAACTGAGCAAAATGGCACTTCACAAGTTTAACGAAAGAGGGAAGGAAAAGCTGGTTATAAGATTTAGGTGCACCAACTCATTTCTAGGTGAGAAGCAATCTAGAGAAGGCACTTCTAACAGATTTAGCCAGAGTCAATAGGTCTGTGCCAGAGTCAGTGGTACAGGACAAAGTCCTAGGAGCAAAATGTTCTTGTAGCTGCAGTCAAGTCTTTGTTAAACGATTCGAAAAGGTGGGTGCAGCAAGTGAAAGACCATGTTAGTCCATAGGGGTGGCCAACCCAGGAGGTACGTAAAGGATTTCAAACACCTTTAGCAATACCCCGCGAAACGAGAGGCCTGGCGGAACAATGTACCTGAAAAAGTGGAAGCAGTTCCTGTGGTGTCAGTGGTTCCTGGCAGTTCCTGCAGTTCGTGTTGTCCAGCAGAGGAAGAGAGGCTCTCGTCGTAGAGGAAGGTTCGAGTTACTGCACTGCTCAGGGAAGAAGCCAGCCGCAGTGATGCCGAAACATTTGAAAAGATGCGCTCCTTTAAATCGCGGTCGTGGTGGACGGGTGCCTGGCTATCCGGTCTCCGAGTGCAGGGCACTGGCGATTCGACCAAGGCAGGTCCTGGACGGCGATTGTCAAACTGGTTGGCCCCACCAGCTCAAGGGAAGAAGGCTCTTGCAGATGAATATCTTCTCTCATCGTGTGGAGAAAAGTGGTGAGACGCTGCAGCAGGGATTCACCAGTGGTTCAGTCGTTGCAGATGTCTTTGGCTTCTCTACTCTTCGGCTTCTTAGTTCCAGTGGCGACGTCTTGCTCTTCCAGTCCTCAGGACCCTCCTTTTATGCAAAAAGATCCCTATTCATACAGCCTAGCTGTCACTCACACAGTGGAGTGGTCATCCTGGCGGGAGACCCTCCAGCCTATCAGGGCAGAATGCGACCTGGGGTTGGGTAGACAATGGGTCTACCCCAGACCCAAAGACGCTGAGAGGAGGGCTTCTTGGCAGAAGCCCGCCAAAAGGACAAACAAAGGATCCCCGACCTGGGTTAGGATCATAGAGAAGGACACGAGAAAGAATTATTATAAAAGTTCTGACAAAAAAAAAAACACCGGATTAAAGTTAATAAAAATATAAACCGGCAGTTCGTTAGAGGCTGTCAGTAAAAGTGGTAGCCTCGAACAATGGGAAAATCCCATAGGGACATATTCGCGGTCGAATACTTTTGGTAGTAACCACTGTACGGTACCCTCTTGAAAATGAACACCAGGGAAAAACTATTAACCCTTTCTAGTACTTCCATAGTAAAATGGGTTGTACTGGTTTAGTTCATAAAGATTGACAAGTAAAGTCAATGGAGGCTTTACATGCCCTGGGAGACAGTAGTCAGTCCCAGGGTATGGAGTCTGTTTGGAGGTCCCTAGGACACCCCTGTGTTACTGCATGGCGGGTGTTGGGTAACACATGTGTATAAAGATGGTTCCTATGAGAGTGAGATAAACCCCATAGACATTAAACACAAAAAATAGCCTAGAACACACATAGCAAATATGCCTAAGAGTGGGAAAAAGAGTCTCACTCTTAGCAGGAGAAAAAAAACAAACCCTTCAAATCCAGCAAAGCTGCTGGGGGACTCTATAGGTAAGGGAAATTAGCCATAGAATGGGAATTCTCCCTAACACTCCGTACTGCCAAGATCCCTCCACCTCCCTCTAAGGGTAGTCTGTTCTGTTCTAGTGGGCCCTTCTGCGTGGAAGCTAGTTTCAACCATGTCTAGTTCACATCTTTATTCTATGTGGGTTGTGGGCGCATATGCTGTTACTTAACCTATCACCTTTTCCTCTTCTCTCTCCATTTTCTTTCTTTTTTCTTTGTCTCACCCCCTGCATTCTCTATACTATCGATTTATGTGGGGGGAAGAGAGGCTATCCGTTTTCTTTACACTGCTGAGGTTCATGGTGGGCCAAAGGGAAGGAAGAATTTGGCATCCACTTTCTCACTGCGTCCTAGCAGTACATAGGCACATACATGGCACTAAGGCTTAGTTTATCAATTAATTTCAGTGAGATATAATGTCAGTGCCCCGATTTAAGTATGTTGCTGCTCAAACCATGGGCGGTCATCCAATGAATTGCTATAGGGAACTACAATGGGTGTTTGAGATGCAGTTGCAAGCTTTAAGACCTTGTTTTTAACCCATTTTCTCCTCATGCAGGGCATTGTTGTACGGCGGGATGCGGGAATCTCAGCCAGAAGCAGAGATCACTCTTCATGACACCACAGCGGAAGCCTTTACAATGCTCATGAAGTACATCTATACAGGCCGTGCCACCTTGCGGGATGAGAAGGAGGAGGTGCTGCTGGATTTCCTTAGCCTGGCTCATAAATATGGCTTTCCTGAACTGGAGGATTCCACCTCAGAGTACCTTTGCACCATCCTTAACATCCAGAATGTGTGTATGATTTATGATGTAGCCAGTCTGTACTTGCTACCGAAACTTACCTGCACATGTTGTATGTTCATTGACCGAAACGCTCCGGAAGTACTCTCCAGTGAGGGGTTCTTATCTCTTTCTAAGGTACGTCTGTTCCTAGGACTTTCTTTTTCTGAAGCATATGCTCATTTCATTTTAAAGAGGACTTTGACTAATACAATCTTGCTTAAACGGTTTCACCCATGCAGATACCATTGATGCCCCAACATGTAGTATTTAAAGTTCGTTTGCCACTTTTTTATACATTACAAAATATCAAACCTGTTTGCTGCTCAGTCTGTATCTTGCAGAGGGTCCAATAAAAATCAAATGCTAGTTTGGTTGTTTTTAAACAGCACAGACAGGGCTTCTTGGGGCTAGAAGGAAACTTCATAGGAGTTACAGGATTACAAGAGAAAGCATGAAATGATATGATAAGAAAAACTGGGCATCCTCTGAATTCTAAAGGAATAAATAGTCCAATGAAGTATAAAGTCAGAATCCAATATAGCCCTTCAGGTTTCTGCACTAACAGCAGGTTGGATACTCATGACATCCCACACCAGATGATGGAGATTGTCCTGCTTGCATTACAGAATAATAAAAGCTGGATTGAGATCATAAATTACATTGGAGAAAGTGACATTGCTTTTCCTGACCGTGTCAAGCTGACCTCTGAATGTCTTGTTCTAGTTAACATTTCATAGCTGGAAGTATATATTTAAATAAAACTGTCAATTTGGTTTTTAACAAGAAATTTGTATGCCTAAAAGTAAAGAAAAACACTAAAGTAAGTTGAGGCATGAAAGTAAGTTGGTATCCAATACACACAGTGCATACAGTCTGCATAATGCACAGAGAATTTTATTTAGCTCCTTCCGCCCTTCTACATTCCTAACCCCACTCTACCTCCCTTGCACCTTGCCTTTGCACCATCAATCTAGGTTCAGTCTTGATGGTCTTCCTAAGGCCTCCAGATTCTCTCCAACGTAGCAATGTTGGTTCTTGCCAAAACCTAATTCTGCCAACTTCTTGCTTATGCCCTCGTGTACGGGTTTCACTTTGATATGTCAAAGCAGGTATTGAAGAGCATTTCTGTACATTTCTAGGGATTTCTCTCACGATCCACCCTATGCTTGGAAGGGTCACTTATGCTTCTGGCTGAATTGTCCTGGCTGCCACTCTGCAGAGGTCCCATAGAATCGTTTCCAATTTTTTGATGTCAGCTTCACCCCATAACTGGGATCATAGTTCAAGTGCAACATGCTTGGCTTGGAACAAGATGATACTTGGTGCCATTGGTTTGATACCTCGGTTGGGCAGGCTCAGCCCTTCACCACTCTCCCTGCCTCCATGTATTGTATTTGGTTATTTATATAGTGCTCTTTCCCCACTTGTGTGGCACCAATGCGCTTTTTCCTCGGTTGGCACGCCCTTGGTGACCGTAGTCGATGTGGTTGTAAATTCTAGGGAGCTTAGCTTAGGAGATGCATGTTGCTGTTCTAAGACTTGGGTGGCTGGCAAGGCTCGACTAAGCAGTCCAAGAGAGGTCAAACACAATTGTGGGTACTGTTTAGGGTTAGAGATAGATTGCTATTGTTGAGAGAGTATTTGAGGCCAGCAATAGCGGGTTCCTTTCAATTGCTGGTTGCTCTATGCTAGTGGCAGAGGTGTTGAGGTATGTCGGGTGTTTCAGTCTGGACGGCTATGTGTGAAACTAGACCAGATGTGCTTAGCCATAGCCGTATTCTATCATGCATGTGTGCTTGGCTGTGCCTGTGGTATGTGTCCACACTATTAGTAGGCTGCGAGATTGCTCGGCTGGGGCGATATTTGTCAAGGTCTATAATTGAGTCCTATACCAAATGGTCTAGGTTACATGCTGTAGTAGGTATCTGCATATATTGAACAAAGATGGAGGCTACACCTAGATTTAAGAATCCTGTATAGTGGTAGAAAGGCCTATGTTTCACTGTGCAGTAGGTGTGAGCATATGGTAAACAAAGATGGAGGCTACGCCTAGATTTGAGAATCCTGTATAGTGGGAGAGGAACCTAGGTATCACAGTGAAGTAGGTTTAATCATACAGTAGACAAAGATGGAGGCTACACCTATATTTGAGAATCCGGTATAGTGGGCAGGAGGCCTAGGTTTCAAAATGCAGTAGGCCTTATCATACAATAAACAAAGGAAGAGGCTGCAACTATATTTGAGGATCATGCATGGTGGGGGTGGGGGGGTCTGAGCTAGGCTTTACAAGGCCATAGGTTTGAGTCTTTAGTACAGTAGGTTTCCGAAGTGTAAAAGTCATCGATGGTTTAATGTACGCAGATTTGGGAATACATTTGTAGTGGGAGACAGCTAGTGGTGAGAGTACATCCCTGAAAGAGCGATGCAGGTTAACAGTGGCAGTGATTATTTAGTGATGGGGTGTGCTACCCTGGGCTACTTATCTCATTGTTAGTTGACTCTCATGTGGACCGGGGGACGGGGGTGCAGTGAGAATGTTGGGAGTGTGCCACAGCGAAAGCTCCTGGTTTACCTGGAGTGCTTGTTGGGTGGGAGTGTTGTGGGTGGGTTGATAGTGGTTCAGGTGTGCCACAACGAAAGCTGCTGCTTACCTGGAGTACTAGTTGGCTGGAAGTATTGTTTAGCGATATGTGGCAAGTTAATGAGCATGCGTGCTGCCGCATTTTGGAGTCCTTGGAGTTTCCTTAGTTGGGATGCCGGTGCTCCTAGGTAGAGGCAGTTTGTGTAGTCTAGGCGGGAAAGGATGATGGAGTTGATGGCTGCGAAACGGTCAGGATAGGTGAGGTAGGGGAAAATCCGCTTGAGGGTACTTAGGTGGAAGAAACAGGTTTTGGATACGCTGGTGGTGTGTTGGGTGAGGGATAAATCTGAGTCAAATTCGCATCCAAGGTTTTTAACCACATTAGAGGGTGCCAGTGCTTGTCCTAGTGATTTGGGCCATGGGATTGGTTGGGGAATGAGTGATGTTTTCCCGCATACTAGGATTTCGGTTTTCCCAGGGTTGAGGATTAGGTGGTTGGTCGTCATCCTGTGATCAATGTCAGAGAGACACGATGATGGGTCCGGGCTGCCAGAGCCTTCAGAGTTTGGGATTTTGAGGATGATCTGGGTATCATCTGCATAGTTGTAGCAGGTAAGGCTGTACGAGCGGATGATTGTAGGAATGGGTTTTGTGTAGAAGTTGAAGATTAGCAGTGACGTAGATGCTCCTTGGGGGGACACCTTTACAAACTGGATGTGCTATGGATGTCAACTGGTCGAGGTGTATGATTTGCGAACGGTTAGAGATAAAGGAAGAGATCAACGTAAGGCCTGTGCTATTGATTCCTAGTGTTTGTAGTCTGACTAATAGAATTGAGTGATCAGTGGTATCAAAGGCAGCGGAAAGGTCTAGCAGGATGAGAACCGTGCATCCGTATGCGTCGGCTGCTCTTTTTAGGTCATCCCAGATAGAAACTAGGGAGAATTCTGTTCCCCTTGGTGGTCTGAAAGCTGGTTGGCTTGGGTCTCAGAGGTTGTTGGCTTCAGAAAATTGGCCAAGCTGTTGTAAGCCATGCAGTCAATCAGTTTGACGATGAAATGTGTATTGGAGATAGGGTGTAGTTTTGGGGGAGGAGTGGGTCAAGAGTCGGTTTTTTGAGAATGGGTTTGGTGTAGGATGTTTTTAGGGCTTTCGGGAAGGATCATGATGTGAGTGAGTGATTAAGGATTGCATGTGCGACGTTTGCTGCACAGGTGGAGGTTAGTATTTATTTGAGCATTGAGGGTGGGCACGGGTCTTCCAGGGAGTCTGACTGGCGGCTGACTGCAACCAGCGAGGGGAATTCTTTGTCTGTGAAAGGAGAGAAAGAGTCAAAAGAAGGTTGTGATTGTGGGAGGGTTTGGTGGGGGGCTGCGGGCCAGTGGGCAGTGGCTGTAGGATTTTTAGTTTGGTGATGATGGCGTTGTCTTTCGTTGGTGGCATTGTAGAAGTAGAGTGAGAGGGTGTCGCATAAGGCTTGGAGTGGTCAGGCGAGAGCATGAGGGTGATTTGAATTCTGCTATGATTTTATGTAGTTCCTTACTTGCGTTGCGAGCATTTTGAATTCGGTTGAGTTCGGTTCCCATAGAATGATTTCTTGCTTTTTTCTGATTTCAGTTCTGTAATGTCCTTGTTAGGGCGGTTTTGTTTTGGGCTGAAGGGTTGGCTCTACAGGCCCATTCCAGACGGTGCTTGAGAGTTTTGAGATGTTTGAGATTGGGTGTGAACCACCTCAGCGTTGGTCCAGATCTCTGCAAGGTATGTTTTGACGGGGTGAAGGCTTAGAGGGCATTTGTAAGCCAGAGGTCGAAGGAATCTATTGCTGGGGGTCCTTCCGCGAGGAAGAGTGAGTTGAGACAGTTGAGACAGTTGAGGGAGTTGCTGGGTAAGAATTCAAGATCTGGGGTGATTCTTTGTTCCATAGTGGTAAAGTAGAGGGAGCGGTTGGTGGTGGACGTGTGGGGCGTTGTCCGCTGATCATAGTGTTGAGTGGTATGGTGAAGCAGAGTGCTGAGTGATCGGACCATGATTGGGGCCGTGGGAGCTGGGTAGATATGTTTGCGGTGCTGAATATTGCATCAAGGGTGTGGCCTCTCGTGTGGGTGGGAGTTGAGGTGTAGTGGTTTCAGATTGAGTTGATCTAGACTGTGAGTGCCTTGGTCATAGGGTTTGATGGGGAGTCGAACCATATGTTGAGGTTTCCTAGGATGGTGAGGGTTGGGTGTAGGATGAGGTTGGCGGCCAGTGCTTCACCCAATGTGTCTGCAAAGTTTGTTATAGCCGGGGGATCTGTAGATGAGTAGGAAGCAGTGTGAGGCGGATGGTGTGAGTTGGAGTTTTACCAGGAGGGAATAGTAGTCTGTGGTGTTGGTGGAGGTGTCCTTGCTTATTAGCTTGAATTGGTCTTTGTGTAATATTTCAAGACCTCCTCTTCTTCGTGATCTGTTCTGAACAGTGAGAATGTAACCAGGTGGGAAAGTATTGTGCGCGAGGGGTTCGTAGTCATCCGAGAACTAGGTCTCATTGATGAATAGGATGTCTGGGTTTTCTTCTGTGATAAGGTCATAGATGTGGAGTTTGTTTTTGTAAACTGACCTAGCATTTATGAGGGTGCAAGATATTTGGTGGGATGCCTTTTGTGGGTTGAGGGTGGGTAGGGTTGGGGGGGGGAGGGGAATGCGGGTTCTGATGTGGGGTGTGGGGTGTAGGTGATGAGGGAGCAGTTGGGGAGGGGAAACAGTTGGGACTGGCAGTGGGGGTGGAGTGTGGAAATGAGGGAGCAGTTGGATTGTGGAGGTCAGGGGGTGGGGAGGAAAAGAGGTAGGACTGTGTTGGGTGCGTGCAGTGAGGTTTCACTCCTATATTGCGGGGGCAGTGGTTGCGAACTGTGTCGGAGAATGGATGAAGCTAGGGGGGCATTAGGCACCTGCGGTCTTGCCCTTTCCTTGCATTATGAGTGGTCATAAGTATATGGGAGAGAGTGGGTGGTTCTCTGGTGAATGGGGTATTGGCTAGAGCTTCTCTTGCTGAGCGAAAAGTGGGGAAGTGGGAATTGGGGGGGGTCTGTAGTTGATTGGGGAGAATGTGAGCGGGAGGTGTCGGGGGTTGGTTGCTGGCACGTTTGGAGTTTGATAGGCATATTAGGTGTATTGCTGCATTCTCTTGTGTGTTCCGTGGGGGGGTGCTCTCTAATCCATCTCTCCAGCTTGCCTATCTTATTTGCGCAGAGCGGGATCTACGGGTAGGGAAAGAGTGAGACAGTTTGGGGTGGGTAGTTGGGTGAGGGCGGGGGAAAAGGAGGGGTGAGGGATGCATGTTAGAGGTGCTCTGTGGGAGGGGGGTATGCTGTCTGATGGCGCTGGTAGTGAAAGACTGCGGTGTATCTTGTTTGGGCTAGTGGTGCGTCAGGGAGCTGCACTGTTGTGGCCTGTGAGTGACATGGCGCCTAGTTGACTGTGTTGTGCGGTTGAGGCCTAAGATTCACAATGCAGTTTGAGTACATGGTAGAAGAGAACTACCTTTGTATACAAGACCGAACACAGCTAGATTTGAGAGTCCTGTATAGTGGGAGAGCAGCCTACGGCTAACAATTCAATTTTAGTACAGGACAAAACACAGCTAGATTGCGTCCCTTCCTGGGGACTGAGGTAGTCGTAGATTACTCGCGTCAGTGCCACAAAATAAGCCTCTACATTTGAGAAGCCTCCCTCCTCCCAAACTTGGGGAAGGATCAAATGTTTGTATAGGAACCTAGGCGTAGTAGTCCAGTGTCCCATCTAAGAGCATTCCTACCTCTGCCACCTCTCCAGATGTGGGCAGATTTCCCACCCCAGTGATGGGGTTAATTACTACACTATCATTGATCTAAATCATTAGACGTCCAGATCACCTAAGTATATTAATTTCTCCCTGCCCAGCTCGCAGGGGAACTCCTCCACAAGTCTAAACCACATTTTCCATTCTGGGACATAGACCATCGATTTCATGGGCATTGCATTAAGCTGCTAGTACCTGAAATATTTCACATATTTCTCAAATTCCTATAGGCGAACCCTGATGGAATCTAAAGGCTGTGGCTGATATAAATGACACAATCTGCAAAAATCACATTATTATATTTCTTACCCTGTACCAAGATATCTGTAATGCCATTAGTTTGTCAAATTACTTCACCTAGGAGTCCAGTAACCGGGGCAAAAAGCAGAGGTGACAAGGGGACAGCCTGGTCTAATCCCCCGGTGGAGCCTTATCAAGCGAAATACCTCCCAATTTACTCTTACTTCCACCAATAGAGCCGAGTATAGATTGCCTAATGCCGCTTATCCAACCTAAAAGTCTCCACCCCACTGAGTGGGAACCTCCGCCTGACCCGAGCTAATGCCACCTCTCGAGCAAGCGAACGCAGGACTGAGTCAACTGGCCAACTCATTGGATAAGGCTAATTGTCGTCCTAATATTATCAGCCACCTGCGTTCCACTTGCAAACCCTACTTGATCTGTGCTGACGAGTAGGAATAATAACGGCTAATCGCATAGCTTGAATCCTAGTTAAGATTCTGTCATTTATATTCTGTAAGGAAATGGGCTTATTTACCGAGCATTTAAAGAGGTTCTGACTTTCTTTATAAATTAATAAATTATTGAAATCGGGGCTTCCAAGAATTAAGCTAATGCACCCCCTCCTTCCAATATGACCCTGAAAAAAGCTCTCCACTTGGGGTTCAATCCGTGTTTAAATATTTTGTAAAATTGGGCTGTGAACCCATCTTTACCCAGAGATTTGACGGCGTTCATTTTAACATTTGCTAATTTCACCTATAATAGTGGTCTCCTGCATCTCTAACTGCTCTTATGAGAGTTTGGGAAGACTGAGTTTATTTAAATATTCTTTCAGTTTGGGCCTAGGGTAGGTTTTCCGAGGGGTTTAGATATCCTCATAAAACTGTGCAAAGTCTCTTGGTCCTGCACCACCTGCCCATCTGTCAAAGATGGCCTCAATAATACACCAACTCCCAGAGCCCCAGTTCAAGGATTTACATTTTCGTTTTAGCAGTGGGCCTAATGCCCCCCACCCTCGAACCTAGGAAAGTGTGATCTAGATCATCTACCTACGATTTACGGGTCCCTATCCCATGGTTCCCCCACAGGAATGAAATGTACCTTTCAGACACCTGGGTTTTCACTCTTGCTGTTCCTTCCACACTCCGATATTCCTTTCCCTAAATCTGTCCATCTTTTTCTACTCTCCCTTCTCCAACTCCACTCTACGCCTCCCCATCTCTACCTCACTCTTTCTGCTATCCTTCTAAGGGACCTCCCTCCTCTTTCTCTCCCTTTACTACTTCTCTCTACCCTCCGTTTTTACTCATCACTATTCTCCATGTTATTGCTACTCTCCTTTCCACATCACCACTCTCCTCCCACCCTTCTCATACATTCACTCTCTGTTCACTTCCCCATACACCTTCTCACTATCTCCTCTCCTACTATTCAGTTATACACTTTCAATTCTGTACCACTTCCTTTCACAAACAAGTAGCCTTCACCTTGCACAATGTCCGTATAATATAATAGTGTCTTGGTTTACCTCTGTATCCTCTGACCTCACCCGAACAATACACAGTTTCTTGTTTCCCAGCTCTCCCTTTATACTGTCCTTGTGGTTCCCATTGGTCATCCATCCCTACTGTTTCCCTGGGTCAATCTTTCTTTATCCTCCCTACCCGGTGGGAGGTGGTACAAACGGAGGACACAAAGGGTGTGGGGGTATTCTGAACCTCCCTTTTCTCCTGTTCCTGTCCGGTTTCTGGAATGTTGAGCTATGGAGTTTACAGTTCATGTGAGGGCCTTGTCGGCCTGCCAGTCTGCTTGTTTGACTGTGGAGCAGTTCTACTGTGCCCTCTCATGTAAGCACAATGTACCTGAAGTGGTCTTTATGTGTGCGGTCACTTGCTGCTTCTGGTTTGTGTTGTGCACCCGATTATTGCTATTTCCCAGGTCATGGAGCGATCTGTTCCTCCAAATATTGCTAGAAGATATTTTCAGGCTCTTGGTCAACCAGGGACATTTTAGTTTGGCTAGTGGAAGTGGTGCTTTTTGCAGGGGATGCTTGGGGATGTAGGTTTTTCTGAAATGGAGAAAGACTAACCAGCATCATGTGAGAAAGATATTGTGTGATTGCTTGTATGACAATCTGGGACAGAGATTAGGTCCATCTAAACTGCCACCTTCCCCCTTCTGGCGTAGACCTGGCACTGCTTTTCACCCTGGTAGGCTTCTCATGGCAAGCAGAGAGGGGTCTCCATCCCATCCTGAAAAGCTCAGCTTTCTGACCTTTTCACACCAAACTCCCTTTAATCTGAGCAATCCCTTCTTTTTGGCTTCATGTTTAGGCAATCTCCTGGGCAAAATAGTATGTGTTCCATCACCTAAGAAACTCAGTTTGGAATGGATTGTGTTTTCCCACGTATTCGTCATCTTTTGCTCTACCCATATTCCGCTTTAGCTGCCTCATAAACATTTTTCAGCAGGGGATGCTGCGCGCCGATGCCGGTCGACTCGATGTCCTCCGTCCCGATGTCGACGTCACCACTGGAACATATAGCACGTGCAGCGACTGTTAGCTTCAGTTCCATTTTGTCCGCGGGAGCTATGGCTTCGGAAGATGGGCGCGCTTCTGTTCCTTCGTGAAACCTATCGAGTAAATAATGGCATCTTCGTTGGCATCATAAACTCCAAGATCGGGATTTCAAAAATGTTAAGACTGCAGGGCGAAGATGACCCTTCCGGAATCCCATCGGTTGTGCCTGTGGTGTTTGGGATCTGATGAGACATAAGACACCAGAGTGTGGATCCTGCCTTTCGATGATGGTGAAACCCCTGAAAGAATGTAAAGGGAAGTTCGCTGCAGGTAGGACACATAAATCCCCTTCGACGACTGTCAAAAAAGCGATCCTCTAACGAGTCGGGGGGTGACTCCTCATTGGAAAAAAGCTAAAAGATCTTGATTCAGAAGTGGATCTCACCACTCAACTTCGTCTTAATGATGAATTAAGAAAAGACGTCGCAGGTCGCCGTCCTCTTAGAGTTCCTCCCTGGAATGGGTAACAAGCCTGACAAAATCAGCTGAACCAGCGGGAAGGACCTTGGCCCAGGGTACCCTACTAAAACGGCACGCCTGGTTGAGGAACTCTGGGTTTAAGCCTGAAACCCAAGCAGCCTTAATAACCAAGCAGGTTGAGGAGACCAACTTGTTTGGCAAAGCCGTGGACGAAGCACTTGAGACAGCCAAAAAGGAACATGAGACTCAAGACCTTAAACCAGATTACCCAAAATGCCTTCTGTAACGCTCACCTGAATCCCTCGGAGGCGCAGGTCTGGGCTGGGGGTTCTCGGAGTCTTCTAGGGTCACGCGCAGGCCTCGAATGCCACCCTGGAAAGGCCCTCTCCTCACTGAGATCTTGATCTGAAGGGTGAGGTGTCTGCAATTAGGAGAGCAAGGGGTTAATAGGATATATAAGCCTGACTGGGCAAGCTGACTCCCCTTCCTGGTACTCCCCAAGTAGTTCGTAGGCTAAACGTGCTCACCTTATATAGGTGAAAGCGGAGCTCTCCATCCTGCGTCTGTGCAGGGGCGCCGAAGCCAGTTACTTCACTGGTTAATTGTCCAGCCTCTTGGTTGCAGAGGATGAAGATTTGAAGCTAGGCCGTCGTTAGCAGCACGAACGGCGGTTGCTTGAATATGGAGGTCCGGAGAGCGATGGAATGGCGAAGGTATTGCAGGCAAGTAAGTAGAAAATGTCAATTCGAAGTTTAAAGCACTTCTTAATGTCTCTTTTCCTTTTTCAGGTTGCAGAAGCAGCTGGGTGGAAAAATAGATGTCGAGGAATGCGCCGAGGATTGAGATAGATGAGAGCTGCCCAAAACACGTGCGTATGGATGGAGTTTGTGTTTCTTAATGATGTCCTTTTGTTTTGCAGATGCGAGTAGCAGCGTCAGCGAAGGAGAGAAGAATGCAGCGCAGGTAGGGAAAGTTTCAAGATGGTTACTAACCAATGTCCTTGCTTCCACAGGGTGCCGAAAAAATGGAAAGCTGCAGCCCGTGGCTTGAGATGCACCGATGGATTGGGTAAGAGCTGCGCTGGTTTTTATCTCGTGCAAACCTGGTGTTCTTTTCCCTTCTCAGATGCTGCAGAAGACGAAGATGGTATTTCAGAAGGTAAGGTTACGGATTTCTCTTCCCTAGATGCAGAAGTTGAAGAATCTCTGGAGCTGACACGGTAAGCGTCTTGCTGCTATTGCAGAATAACGCGAAGCACGTTGCTCTGATCGGGCGTGGTTTAAATAGTCCTACTGGAGTGCTTAGGTGTCTCCTTCCACAGCAGCCTCGCCCAGGTAAGAAGTCCCAACTTCCAGAATAGTTCCAGTATCCAGTCCCAGGGAGTGGTGCTGGCCACACCCAGAAGGTAAAGTAGTTCCAGCCATGGATGGATGAGGATTTCATCCTGCAGGTGAGTGAGCAGCATGGTCTGCAGCCGGTAGGTCCACCCAAGCACCATTCCTTACATCATGAGCCCGGCACGTCCTGTGCCGGGACTGGGTCCCCTTATGAGCCTGGCGCCACTGGCGCCAGGACAAGGTCCATAAGGCCCCTATGGGAGCCGATGGGTGCCTGAAAATGAAGTTGCGACCCAGCTTCCGAGGCAGTTGGGCTAAATCTGACTCCTTGGAGGCTGCGGTCGTGACACCTTCACAACGTCGAGGGAGCGGCTCTTGTTCCTTTTGTGGGCAATCTCGCTCCCCTCAAAACCAGTATGGTGCAGGAAACAACTGGTTGTCAGGACAAGGATCTAACACCACCACCACGTATCCACCTAGAGGACAACGCTGTGGAAAGGGTAGAGGCCAGAATGCCACCGCACAGGCTCCCCGGCCTCACGTCAGAAATGACCCTCAGATCTGGGTCCCCTCCCATGCCTCCCTGGTCGGGGGACGTCTAACATCATTCCTTCCTACATGGGAGGGGATAACAGACCAGTGGGTGCTCAAGACCGTTGCCCACGGGTTCTGCATAGAATTTTGCCGACCCCCTCAATCCAGACTGCCAAAATCAAGACGCCTGATGCCAGAACACCTACACATCATGCTGCAAGAGGTCGAGATCCTGCAGGGAAAGGGCGCCATAAAAGTCATCCCTCTTCTACAGGTAATCAAGGGTATTTATTGAGTGTACTTCTTGTACCCAAAAAGGATCTCACCATGCGCCCTGTGCTAGACTTGCGCCCAGCGAACAAATTTGTCAATCCTCGAACATTTCATATGGTGACGTTGCAGGAGGTAATCCCTCTGCTGAAACAGGGAGATTACATGGCAACAGTGTATATGAAAGATGCATACTTGCATATTTCAATGTTGCCGGCACACAGAAAATACCTAAGCTTCATGATAGAGGACAAGTACTATCAGTTCAAAGTACTCCCCTTCGGCATTGCCTCTGCGCCAAGGGTGTTTACGAAGGAGGTGGCAGAGAATCCGTTGCGGTTTACCCATACCTCGACGACTGGCTCATAACAGGGGATTCCTATGGAACATGCCTGTTGAACACTCAAAAAACGATAGACCTCTTATTCAGCCTCGGATTCTCCATTAACTAGAAGAAATCCAGCTTAGACCCCAGTCAAGTCAAACAGTTCCTAGGGGCTCTAATTCGAACAGAAGACAGCCTCATCTTCCCCTCCAACGAGAGGGTTCAAAACATGTCGTTTCAGAACCCTCAATCTGTGGCCGGTCGAGAGGTGACGGTACGCAAAGCCATGCGACTGTTGAGAATGATGCCGTCATGCATTTACTTAGTTCCTCGCACGCGTCCGGGGCTCACCTGCTTCAGCAGACGATGCACAGTGTGTGTTCTCCAGAAGTAGCATCCAACCACATAAATCTGTTGAGCTGTTAGCCGTATTCAAAGCACTAAAAGCCTTTCAGACACAGTTACAGAGAAAGACGGTCCTGATTCTCACAGACAGCGCCACGGCCATGTACTACTTGAACAAGTAAGGGGGCACACACTCTCCAGGGCTATCCAAGTTGTCCTGGAACATTTGGAAATGGGCTCTCAAACACAGGATGTTCCTGTTGTCTCAACACGTTCCGGGGAACTCAATCTTCTAGTGGACGTGCTCAGCAGAGACTTCCCACTGCCCGTAGAGTACAAATGGCGACTACACGAAGAGATTGTCTCCAACGTTTTCGCTCAATGGGGTTTCCCAGAGATCGACTTGTTTGCAACTCTGGTGAATGCTCATTGCCAAGATTATGCCTCCAGGTACCCACATAACCGATCCAAGGGGAACGGTCTCTGGATAACATGGTCAGGGAAATTTGATTTCACCCCCCACCATCCCCTCCCTACTCAAGAAGATCATGCACAAGATGCTCTAGGAACCAGTCACCATGATAGTGTTGGCCCCCATGTGGTTCTCCAACCCGGGTTTTCTCATCTGATGGAGATGTCCCTATTTCCTCCAATGAAACTGCCTTGCCCGTACAACATGTTATCTCAGGACAAGGGGGAGGCTCTACACCGATGCCCGCAAACCTTGAACTTGGCGGCCTGGCTCCCAAGGTCATAGAGTTCGGGCATCTGCAACTCCCTCAGAGATGCATGTACATACTTAGGTAGGTGAGAAAACCTAACACCCGATATTGCCAATCCAATAAATGGAAGTGCTTTGTTATCTGGTGCAATTTCAAGGGCGTCAATCCTATTGACGGCTCTCCTCCTCACATTGTATTGTACCTGATTCACGTACTAGACTCGGGACTGGTTTTTAATTCCCTGAAGGTTCACTTAGCTACTCTCTCAGCGTACACTACGTCACAACAGAAGGTGTCATGGTGAAAAATACCAGTTATTAAGGCTTTTATGGAAGTGGTTAAAAGGATTCATCCTCCCATTTCCAAACCGGCTCCTGGATGGGACCTAAATGTGGTATTGACTAGACTTATCGGTCTCCATTTGAGCCTATGCATAAGGCAAGTCTCAAAGATCTTACCTATAAGACAGCCTTCCTAGTGGCTATCACCTCTATAAGGAGAGTTAGTGAACTACAGGCCCTTCAAGTTCTAGACCTTTTCGTTACAGTTCAAAGATAAGGTGGTTCTGCGCACTCACCCTCGATTTGCGCTTACATTTTTTTTTTTTTAAACTTTATTGATGGTCATGACAGCTACAGGTGACACACTCAAATTTTTTTTAAAAACAATATACCTTTACAAACATTGCATACATCTTAAACATTACAAATTTGATAAAGATTCAGAGGAGGTCTCGACTTCTGACAGCATATTACTTAAGTACAGTCTAAATGGTGCCCATATATTCTTTGGGCAGCTGGTCTTTGGTACCGTTAACACACATTGTTCCTCACTTTCATTTACCCACAACAGTTCCCGTAAGAATTGTTCTGTTTTGGGAGCACATGAGTTTTTCCGGTTTAATAGAATACATTTTTTAGCTATTATAAAGAGCCTTCTAGTAGTTTCCGATACCTTCCCAATGTCTCCAAACAAGTATTTCGAGGGGATTGGGCCCTCCGACGTATTCCATATCTATGACAGTAATCACCACAGCTGTGCTGCTTCGGAAAATTTTCTACGTCGATACGCTGTCCTCGAGGGCCTCCATCGAGCAGGCGTCACAGGATGTTATAAGTAGGACGCACGACGCCCGTAGCCTCAGTTCTGTTTTTTCCACGAACGTGTTCGCTTCGGAGACCTCGGCGCGCCTCAGTTCTACTGAATCCTGTTCTTTCGGTTCTTCGAACCTGTTCGTTTGTGTATTGTAATGATGTCTTCGGCTGCTTCCACCCCGCGGTCGGGTTTTAAGAAGTGTCGGGTGTGTGGGTCCAAGATGTCGTTGACACGCACAACGCTTGCCTCTGATGCCTCGGGGAGGACCACGATACGGATGACTGTGTCAAATCCCAGTCGCTTACATCGAAGGCCTTGCGGGAGCGTAAGAAGAAGCTGTCTGTGGGTAAGGTGGCCAAGCCCCGGAAGTCGCGATCCACTGGCCTTTCGACGGACGATTCGAGGGGCGACTCTCTGCATCGTCGTCGTGAGTCCGGGGGGTCTCGGTCCAGGAGTTGGTCTTACCATGCCTCTGCCTCTTCGAGGCACTCACAGAAGCGCCATCACAGGTCGCCTTCCCCATCCTCATACGAGGACTCCGCCAATCGGCGGGTTGCTTGTCCCAACAAGTATTCGACTCCTGAATATATATGTCTTTGATACAAGCATTCCACTCCTGAGAAATGGGATTCCTTCCGAAAGGAGATGATGGCGATTTTTCAATCGCAGGGCTCTGGTCCGTCCGCGCCGTCGAAGGACGCCGGCCGTGACCGTGCTAGCGACGCCGCTTGTCTGCCTTCGGGCTCGAGCGGTCGTCGCGATCTCCGGGTGCCTTCGAGGTCCTGGTCGGACAAGGATTGTCGCTCTAGATATGCCCGTTCCAGGTCCCAGTCCTCGACCCCTCGATACCCGTGAGCCTGTGAAGTCTTCCAGGAAGATATTGACGCCTGCGGCACCGAGGTCGTCGAGGGACTCTCTCGAGGCTCCGCCTCGGAGGAAGTCGTCGATTGCCATCGGCGCCCAGGCTGTCGAAGGACACGCTCGGGGCTCCGCCCTCGAGGCCTGTGTCGACACCGTCGAAGTTGCGGCGCCTCGCTCGACGCCGAATCCCTCGACGCCTTTCGAGTCTTCTTTGTCGGAGGTACCCCGTGGCACTGTGGAACCCCCGAAAGGCTCTGGCCAAGGCTAAGAATGTCTTTGTCCCTTTTTCTGTGCCCTCTTTCCGCCCTCTGGATTTTATTTCTGAGGGTGATGAGGGATCTGAGGAAGGTTTGGTGCCTGAGGAGGTGCCTGACAAGATTATGTCTGGTCACAGCCAGATTGAAGACCTGCGTCAGTCACTGCACGATGCCAGTGGTCTGGACACCTCTCCGGAGGTTGAGTTCTGTCGGCCTGAGCCTGGAAACCATGCCGAGTCCTCGTACCGGCGCCTTATGTCGATGGTCACGGACTAGTTGGGGTGGTCTGCGCCACCTGTGGATTTTCTGCAGGATGACCTGACGGACATCCTCGACCAAGGTCCTCCAACTGACCCGGTAATGCCATTCCATATGGCTTTGCAAAGAAGGGTGGCTGCAGCTTGGACTGCTCCGGAGAGTCTCCCGGCAGTGAGCAAGTCTTTGCTGCGAAAATACCATCCAGCCAGTAGTGACCCCTGCTACTTGACCACGCACCCCACTCCGGAGAGTTTGGTGGTGCAGGCGGCCACGGCCCCAGCAAAGCAGGCGTCGTACCCTAACATCCCTCCTGATAGGGATGACAAGCGTTTTGATGGCTGGGCGAAGAAAGTGTTTTCTTCAGGGGGTATGGCTTTACAGGCAGCCAACTCTGTGTGTGTGTGCGCCTTGCCACGTTTCAGGTACTCTGTGGAACTGTATTTCCTTGGCGGCTGAACATATTCCCAAAGGGGAAGAACAGGATGGTTTTCTTGCTATTGTACATGATGGCAAGGATGCCACGTGTGAGGCTGTTCAGTCGGGTTTGGACATGGCAGATTGTGTCAGCCGGTCCATGGCGGTGAGCACAGTAATACGCAGGTTTGCATGGTTGCGGAAGTCGGGGTTTGCTCCTGATGTGCAGGCCCGGCTCCTCAACATGCCCTTTGATGGTGAACATCTTTTTGGCAGCAAGGCTGACGAGAGCCTTGAGAGGTTGCAGACCTCCAAAGCTGCAGCAAAGTCGTTGAGCGCTGCAGTTCACCAACCTCCGCCTTTTCGTCCTAGGGGACAGCAATGGAGGGGAGGTTCCTTTCGATATTACTCATCCTTTAGTAAATAAGAGAGGAGCTGTAAGTCCAAGGGACCACCGTAGGAGTGCCAGAGGTGGAAAACAGGGTATTCAAGGTGCCAAGGCCGCTCTGGCAGTTGCCTCTTTGCCCTCGGGCACTGCCGCAGACGCTTCAACTCAGTCATGAGGCCATGTCCCATGGTTCGCCAGTTGGGGGAAGACTGGCGCAGCATCTTGTAGAGTGGCGTGCCATTACTTCAGATGTGTGGGTTCTGGAGATCATAGCCCACGGCTACTGTCTTCCTTTCCGGCAGAGGCCTCCCGACAATCCACCAGGGAATCTCTTTGAAGAGTCTGGATCCGCTCCCTGCGCAGGAAATGCAATCCCTGCTGGAGAAAGGTGCCATAGAACTGGTGCCTGTAGCGGAGAGGAACAAGGGATGGTATTCCCCTTATTTTTTTGATTTCGAAGAAAGACTGGGGATTGAGACCCATCATGGACTTGCGCGGTTTGAAAAAGCTCCTCAGGAAGGATAAGTTCAAGATGGTTACTCTTTCTCAAATCCTCCAGGCCCTTCAACTTCAGGACTGGTTGGTGTCTCTTGACCTCAAGGACGCTTATTTTCATGTGCCGATCCATCCAAAGCACAAGAAGTACCTGAGCTTCGCGGTTGGTGACTTGCACTATCAGTTTCGGGTCCTGCCGTTCGGATTGACCTCTGCCCCGAGGGTCTTCACCAAACTCATGGTGGTGGTGGCAGCGTATCTCAGGAAAGGGGGGATTCACGTCCACCCCTACCTGGACGATTGGTTGATCAGGGCGTGCTCTTCCGAGCAAGTCCTGGATCATCTGTCCGTCACCTGCTACTCCCTTCACGGGCTGGGCTTCTCCCTCAACTTAAAGTCCCATTTGACACCAACCCAGCGGCTCCTGTACATCGGAGCAGTGCTCGACACTTCCCTGGGGCAGTGTTTTCCTCCCCAGGTGAGGGCTCATCCCATTCAGCAGAAGTTTCAACACGCCCAGAGTCTCCCGGCTTTCGAGTTCTTGAGGTTGCTCGGCCTCATGGCATCCTGCATTCTTCTGGTGCCAGAGGCCAGGTTGCGGATGAGATCTCTGCAGTGGGCCCTCAAGATGCACTGGTCGCAGTCCTCCGGCAGGATGTCAGACCCCGTTCAGGTGCTTCTCTCGGTCGCCCAGGACCTTCTGTGGTGGGCCGTCAAAGGCAATCTGATGAAGGGGGCTCCGTTTTGGCTTCCCTGGCTGGAGGGGACGATTGTGACGGACGCATCCCTCACGGGATGGCAAGCTCATGCCAACGAGTTGACAGTCAGCGGTCGTTGGTCTCCGTCGGAGTCCAGACTCCATATCAATCTGCTGGAGCTGGGGGCTGTCAGGCTTGCCCTGAAGGCTTTTCTGCCGACTGTGCGAGGAAGGAATGTCCTGATTCTGATGGACAACACAGTGGCCATGCACTACCTCAACAAAAAGGGGGGGTGCAGGGTCACTTCCTCTGTGCAGCGAGGCGATGCAGCTCTGGTTCTGGGCCATCCAGCAGGAAGTTTCGATCTCGGCAGTTAATCTGGTTGGTGACGAAAACCAGACGGCGGACGCTCTGAGCAGGCAGAGCGCAATCTCTCACGAGTGGGAGCTGGCTCAGGAGACTCTCCTGGAGATGTTCGCCCTTTGGGGGACCCCTCAGGTGGATCTCTTCGCCTCCAGTGTCAACCGGAAGTGCGAAAGGTTCTGCTTGCGGGAATTGCCTCCAAAAGGAGCCTTAGGAGACGCGTTCGTGGTGGAGTGGTCCTTCCCAATGCTGTACACGTTTCCTCCAGTCCCCGTCATCCCGCAAGTGCTGCAGAGGTTACGGAGGTTCAGTTCCCGGATGATCCTCATTGCTCCGGCGTGGGCTCAGAGGACGTGCTACCCGGACCATCTCGACTTGTCCATCTGCCCTCCACGTCGTCTTACCTACCGAGACGACCTGCTCTCACGGGAGAGGGGTCAGGTTCTCCATCCAGAGGTCAGGTTCTCCATCCCTCAACCTTCACGCTTGGCTTCTGAAAGGTTGAGGTATAAGGATTGGGACCTCCCTGAAGACGTGATGGAGGTGTTGTTTTCGGCCAGACGGCCGGCAACAAAGTCCCTGTACCATTGCCGTTGTAGAAAGTTCTGCGACTGGTGCAGGGTTAAGAATGTGGATCCTTTTTCATGTGACATTCCTGTAGTTCTGTCTTTTTTGCTTTCATTGGCCCACAGGGGCCTGCAAGTGGGTACTGTTAAAGGTTACCTGGCGGCGCTGCCTATGTTTAAGCGCTCGTCTGAGGAGTGTTCTTATTTTAAAATTCTGTCAATTTCTCAGTTTCTCTAAGGACTCACTAATGTGTTTCCGCCGGCACCTTTCCAGGTGCCTGGTTGGGATTTGAACCTTGTTCTGAAATTCCTTATGGGTGCTCCGTTTGAGCCTTTACATTCTTGTCCTTTGAGGCCAGTAACCCTTAAGACTGTGTTTTTAGGTGCAGTCACTTCCGCTCGCAGAGTGAGTGAGTTGCAGGCACTTTGAGTTAAGTCACCCTTCACTGTGTTTCATAAGGACAGAGTTGTCCTTCGAGTTCGTCCTTCCTTTCTTCCGAAGGTGGTGTCGGAATTTGATTTGAGCCAGAAGGTTATTCTTCCGGCATTTTATCCTCCTCCGCATCCTGGTAAGGAAGAGGAGAGGCTCCATAGGTTGGATCCTAGGAGAGCTTTAAGTTTCTACATTTCTCGCATGTCCCGGGTCAGAGTGGACGATCAGCTCTTTATTGGTTATGCTGGAAGGCGTTTTGGACAAGCTGTGACTAAGCAGACTTTGCCTAGATGGATTATCTTGGCAATTTCTGAATTTTACCACTTGGCGGGTAAGGACCCTCCGGTAGGTTTACGGGCCCATTCTACTAGGGGTATGGCTGCCTCTACTGCCCTGAAGAGGGGTGTTCCTATTTGTAACATATGTGATGCAGCCACTTGGGCTTCAGTCCATACTTTTGTACGTCACTACTCCCTCGATTCTATCCATGGGCAGGATCTGGCCTTTGGCAAGGCGGTCCTTTACTCTGCAATTTCATTGAGCTTTCTAAATTTCTATATTCTAAATTCTTTTCCCTCCTCCATACGTTGGTACTCCTTTGGGAGTCTGTCATAGATATGGAATACGTCGGAGGACCCAATGCCCTCGAAGAAGTTACTCTCTTACCTGGTAACGTTCTTTCGATGGGATGGTCCGATGACGTATTCCATATCGCTCCCTCCCTACCTGCCCCGCTACAGAATCTCTTATGCGATTGCAGTTTACGTTTCCGCAAGGCTTTCTGAGGCTACGGGCGTCATGCATCCTACCTATAACATCCGGTGATGTCGGCTCGACGGAAGCCCTCGAGGACAGCGTATCGACGTCATCGACGCAGGACGCAGACACCAAAAATTTTCCGAAGCAGCACAGCTGTGGTGATTACTGTCATAGATATAGAATACGTCGTCGGAACATCCCATCGAAAGATCGTTACCAGGTAAGAGAGTAACTTGCTCTTCTGTGGTATGAGGGAAGCCGGAATCTGTGTTATTTCCTCTACAACACCCGCCACCCCCTCCAGAACTGAGAAATCCCTGGGCAGTCCAGTACATGTGGAATGATCCTGCTCGTGCTTCGCCGCACTTTGGGCACCTCACAACTCTCAGTAAACTTGGCCACTTTGGCTGGTGTATAATGAAGTCTATTCAACATCTTGAACTGAATTAGGCGGAGTCCTGCATTAAGTGACACAGACTTGGTAAGTTGACAATACTTTATCCATTTCTCATCCATTATTGCCACTCCCAAGTCGTCCTCCCATTTGGTTTTGACGTAATTCGGGTGTGGGTTTGCACTAACTAATATGATGCAGAGACTTCATGGCATTTCCCAGATGTGACTGCCTGTAGGCATGGATGTGAGGGGGGTTCATCAGGAAATGGGCCATCTAGCATTAAATGCAGCTCGCATACGATGATATTGGAGTACCTGTAGTGGCCCGCTTCCAATGGTATTTCTAAAGTCGGCTATGGTCACATATTTCCTGTTGGGGAACATGTCTCACATCATAATTTCATTGTTAGGGTCCCAGGTTTTCTGAAGTGATTCATCAAACGTGGGGGGAAATATCGGGGAAGTTCCATAGTGGGAAATCTGGATCGTATGGTGTTGCTATCTTTAGCCTCCTGTAGATTGCCTTCCAGGCCTGAATGGTTATACTTACTGGGTCAAACTGACAGTGATCTTTATGAGAGGAACTGAACAGAACTGATCGGAGATCCAGCGGGGATGCTGCGTATCGTTCTGTGGGTATATGAGGTGAAGTGTCCGATGGATTGTACCAGTGCTTAACAAATTGCACCTGTGCAGCCAGATAGTAAAGTTCAAAGTCTGGAGCTGCAAGGCCCCCAGTGCTGTAAGGTTCCACCATCTTTTCCCTCCTAATGCAAGCTGTCTTTCCCGCCCATACAAAATTAGAAACCATGGAGCGTATTTTCACAACTAACTTTCAGCCTGCCAATATGGGTATATTATTAAATAGATAAAGGAGTTTGGGAAGGATCACCATTTTAAGAATAGCTATCCGGCCGTATAGTGAGATAGGCAGCCTGGTCCACACTTGAAGTTTCGTAGTTAAAGACGGTATTATAGGCTCATAGTTGTCTGTATATAATGTGTTTTTCCCCCTGAAGATCAATGTGCTCTGTAGACCATTTAAGCCCACATGTATTGGAGGGGCATTCTTTTTTGTGAGGCAGAGGAAATATCTCCGATTTGGTATTGTTAATTTTATATCCTGAGTATTCAGCAAAGTTTTGAATGTCAGCCATGATGGGGGTCAAGTTTGCCTCCATATTTCTGATATATAAAAGTGTATCATCTGCACATAATGATATTGATTGGGTCGGGTCAGTCATCCTTATACCCCTGTTGCCATGTTTCTGCCTAATAAACGCTGGCATTCGTTGAATAGTTAATGCAAAAAATATGGGAGAAAACGGGCAACCCTGTCTCGTTCCTCTGCCCAGTAAAACCTCTTCGGAAATCATTTGATTTGTGATAACATTGGCACCAGGTTTTGTGTATAACAGTCGAACACAACTGAGAAAATAAGGGCCCAATCCAAATGTTTCAAAACTGCAAATAAGTATTTCCATGATGCAGAATCAAAGGCCTTTTCGGCATCCAGGGAGATCACAGCAGCGTTTGCTCCTGAATCTATTTGTGCCATGACTCCAAATAGTCTTCGAAGATTCAATGCGGTGGAGCGGTTTGGGACAAACCCACACTGGTCCGGATGGACCAGGGTAGGAACATTTTGTAGCAATCTGTTGGCCAGTACCTTTGCAAATATTTTGGCATCTGTGTTAATCAGGGTCTGTAAGAAATGTCTTGTTCAAGTCGTCTGGGCTTTAGCAAAACCGTAATCACAGCCTCTCTCATAGACGACGGTAGTATACCATATTCAAAAGCCTCCTCCCACACTTTCAGAAGTATAGGGGCAGTGTCAATCTGGAATTCTTTAAAGTTCGGCACCTATCCTGTCCAAGCCTGGACCCTTCCCCGAGGACAGGGTCTTAATTGCCTCAACTATCTCTTCGCATGTAATCGGTTGTTCGAGGGCTAATTTTGCCTCCGATAAGAGTTTCGGAAGTTTCAGCTTGTTAAGATGATCGTGTATTTCAGATACTGTTTTAGTATCTTGATTGGAGTATAGTTTAGTGTAAAACTTAGTAAATTCCTGATTTCTATCGCCTTCCTTCGTGAGGACAGCGCCACATTTAGTTAGAATCCCCGCAGTGGGGAGACGCTGTCCCGTCTGTTCTAATCAAGTTGCCAAGTGATCGCCCAGCCTTATTCCCTTCCCCGTATCTATGTGCCCTAACGGGAGCTGCTATATATTGTATTTCTCTGGACGCAAGTTTATTGAACTTGTGTAGTAGCTTATTGATTTCAGCCAGTATGTCCTAGTTATGGGTATTGCTATAACTAATCTGTAGATCCCGCAGTTTTGTTTCGATCTCTGTAAAGTTCAAGCCTTACTGATTTCAGAAGACCCGTAGTTTTAGATGTAAGAGCCCCCCGCACCCAGACCTTGAACAACTCCCAGCGTGTTGGGTAACCGACCCCGTATTGTTGGTAAAAAATTCTGCAATCTCAATATGTAAGGCCTCCGTTACATTAGGGTCAGTTAGAATATTGGTTGGCATCCTCCATCGCCTGGTTGGTCTAGGGGCGTCATCGAGGAGTGGTCTGAGAGTGTGCAAGGGTGGATGTTACAATGCAACAATGAATTAGCAGTAGAGGAAGATATGAGCCAATAGTCAGTGCCTGATTCTGAATCGCCTATAGCT
Organism: Ambystoma mexicanum; assembly: GCF_040938575.1. Classification (NCBI taxonomy): domain Eukaryota; kingdom Metazoa; phylum Chordata; class Amphibia; order Caudata; family Ambystomatidae; genus Ambystoma; species Ambystoma mexicanum. Next base: position 1,191,421,023 of record NC_090928.1, read on the forward strand.
GTTAAATTATGGCTGCTGCTTTAGTGGGTGGTCTAGGAACTGTGTAGGATCTGTCCCTACTGGGGTCTAGAACTGTTAAAATCTCTTCCTGCCTAACTATACATGCTTCCTCTAAGTTTACTAGTATATCCAACATACCGAGAGAGAAGCTTGGATCATCTATGTTAGGACCGTAAGTATTGACCAGGGTGAGAGGGATGTCCCACTACCGTACCCCAGACCACCACATTTGCCCTGAGGGTCAGTCCTGCTACCCAGGTATTGAAAACTCAGAGCTGGATGTATAATAACATTGCTTGCCCCAGCTCGGGAGAAAATTGGCATTAGTATTTCCTTGTGCATGCGTTTCCTGTAACATTAGTATGTTGGGAGAGTGTCTAGTGATATAGGCACCAACATTCCTGGTTTTTATAGGATTAAGTCAACGCACGTTCCAGCATAGCAAGCTAATTTTCAATATACCTCCCGACATTGGTGGATATGTCATTTAATTCAATATAAATCTCCATCACAAAGTATGATTCATTTGGGGAGATGTCACCTTAGCCTACACGACCGTACATTTTAGAAACCGTACCTCTCAAAACTTGCATTGGTGTTTCGACCACATCCGACCCCTCTCCCCCTTGTAAAACATAAATACAACTACCCACCCCTCCCCTAACTGCATCATCTACCCAATCTAGACAATGTTCCTGTGAAAACTTGAGGATCCTTCCAGAGGTTGCCATTGCCTTTACCGGCCAGCCCGGTCAGGGCCCCAGGCCCAGTTACAATTCGTGAAAAGGGCCACCTATGTAGAGTAGTTCAACCAATGTAAAAGGATATTATCGTGTATATTCAATCCGTCGGATCCAATCCATCCTCTTCATGTCGGGGACTTCTGTTCTGGTCCAGTCTGCGGTCCCCTGGAGGGAGGGAGATAGACTCCTCGATGTAGGCTGTTGCAGCTGCAGGCGTTTAAAAAAAAATGTGCTCTTCTGCCATGTTGGATTCTCATTTTAGCAGGGAATATCCGGGCATAGGGTATGTGGCATGCACGGAGCAGTCTCTTAACCGATTCATAGGATCTTCTATTAGCTTGAATGCCTGCAGCGAAATCAGGGTATATATGTATCCGGGTTTCTTCGTGGTACAGGGTGCTCCGTTCTCTGGACAATTTAAGTATCTTGTCTCTGTCTCTATAAATAAGGAGGCGAGCAATAATTGTATGGGGCGGAGCCCCTGCTTTGGGTACCGGGTCAAGTATGCGGTGTGCCCGTTCGATCAAGAATTGTTCCGAGAAGGATTCTGGACCTAAGAGAGATTTGAGGAGAGTCTCCACCTGTATTTCTATAGCACCTTTGCCAAATTGCTCAGAGACCCCTACAATCCGAATATTATTTCTTCTAGATCGGGATTCAAGATCCTCGCACTTTTCTGTAATTTAGAGATGTCTCCTTTCAATTGTACAATGTCTCGGCCACGTTGAGTAATCGCATCTTCATTGGAGCTGATCCTGCCTTCAGCCTCGTGAGATTTCTTTGTCGACTCTCACCTTAAGGATGCTGGCCACAATGTCATCCAATTTGATGTTAATTGCTAGAAAGCCATTTTGTACAATAGTTGTCAGGCGGTCCTCCCTGTCACCTCCTTCATTTTCATATTGGGTGCTGGGCGTGTTCGACACACTGCTGTTGCGTCTTGTGTCTGTGTACTCGTGAATGAGTCCATCGGGCCTTTCTTCTTTGCTCCTGCTCCTTTCGTCATCTTATTCACCCTATATAGAATTCCTTCATATTCCGTGTTGCCAGCTGGGTGAAGGATGATTGCCACACCTTATATTATCTTTATTTCTAGTAGTGTGATCTTCTGTCGGTGTCAGTGTGCCTATAGCCCACAGCGCCCGCACCACGCAGAGCCAGTGTATACTGTCAATGGTTTAGCTCTCAGCAGTCAGTATCCCCATCCGGGACTTCAAGAGGAAATGGGAGATTCTGCCCCCAACACTGAGTTGCACCCAGGAGACTGCTGTGGTCGTGTGTTAAGCCCAATCATGTGTCGAGGTGAAGTAGTTGTTTAGACGTGTGCACTCTGTTAGCACCAAACGGATAGATTGTGTCCTCCTACGTTTCACTGTGGCTTGACTTTTGCCTGTTATTCACGTATATATCACAGAGCAGTGCTTTGTTTCTGTTAATGTAGCAGTCTATTGCTAGATTTCCAGACAGCTCAGGTTGATCCCAGGATTTTGTCTGTAGCTGTTACCCCTGTTCCCAATGGCAGTCACCGGTATCCCAGACAGGGGCATCCTACCCCCAAGCTTGCTTGTTTTAAAGACAGTGACAGTGATCCGGCCACTGCCCATTCGCGTATCTCATTTAACACTGAGATCTCAGACAGTTTTCAGCAGGTTTGGTAATCAAAGTTGTATCATGTGGCATATGGCGCATCGGGTGCTTCGAGCAGCCTACTTTAGGCAGCTTATGAGGCAGCAGTGACCCAGTCAGTGAGGTCCCGGTGCAACTGGAGGGGTTAACCCAAAAGTTCACAGATACGGTGTATGGCCGTTCTGAAACACGATAACCGTTCAACGTAGGATTAATTCCCTCGTATCAGGTGTGAAGGATAGCTAACAGAGTTCCCTTGATGACACAGTGGTATGTCGAGGTTTGTGATTTGTACGGCACAGCAGGGGGCGTTACCCTCCAGTCCTTGGCTGTCCCTTGTTCCACCTTTTACGCAGTGCGGATGTCTCTGCGATTCTGAATCTGGCAGGTCCGGTCACCCTGCAGTAGCTCCCGGCACGCAGCTGGACCAACGGGTTATGATCCAGGACGTTGGCGGGGGTGGCACTACAACCCGCAGCCACTCACGGGTGGATCCACACGACCCAGCTAGCCCAGGACGTCACAATAAGTTCCACTTCCGCTTGTCATGTTAAGGCGACGAGTCGGGTCTCATCCAAGGATTGCCCGTGGTCGATAATGCATTTCTTGAGCCCTGCCAAGCCAGCACTAGCAGGCGGCCGTAGCCTTCCTCCACCCAGAGCGTGAGGAACCTGCAGACTGTTGAGTGTAGGGACTTCGTATCATAGCCTGGGATATTGGGCCTTTAAGTCCGTGCGCAGTCTCGTCTGCTTCCCTCAGATAGTAGCAGCAGGGTACCTGTGTTCCGCCAAGTGTTATAGCCATTATCGGGCTTCCACAAAAGTATTTCTCCCACAACACGTGAAAATGTTCGGGTGCAAGGCTGTGTCGTGGCGCGGTTTGGCAATTGATCGTGGCTCCTCCCCATCTCAGTGGGTTGCTTCGTTCATCCAGCGGTCTCCAGGGCCGATCTGGTCGGTTCTCCCACATGGCTCGTTGTGTTCTTCGGGCCCTCTCCAATTTCACCACGGGATTTCTCGGTTGCAGTTGTGTGGTCTCTCCCCAGATTTTCATAGGTTGATCTTCAAGTTTAGAGGCATATGTGCCTGTATTGTCCTGAGCTCATAGGTGGCTCTGAAATAGGATATTTGCTACAGGATTAATCATGGGTCGGAGCCCATTAACTCAGGCGGCCATCTTGCAATTCGCTCAACAGTGCCCCCGATTTGTGCTTACATTTATTTCCAAGTTCCATGTGAACCAATCAATAGAACTGCCTACTTTCTTCCAGAACCCTACTAACTTGGCTGAAGGAATCCTACACACATTAGATGTGCGCAGGGCAGTCATGTTGTACCTGGAAAGAACTAGACCACTGAGAAAACAAACCAATTCTTTGTTTCAGTGGCAGCTGGTAGAGAAGGGGATCCTGTCTCTAAATCGGCCATCTGAAGGTGGATTCTCAATTGCATCACACTCTGTTTCTCTCTTGCTAAGAGAGAACTGCCTTTCAAGCCTAGAGAACATTCTACTCGAGGCACTGGGGCTTCCATAGCTTTCATTGAAAATGTTCCCCTAGAGTCCATTTGCAAAGCAGCAACCTGGAGCTGTATACACGCCTTTACAAACCATCATTGCCTAGACACTCATTCCAGGTCTCATTCTCAGGTAGAACAAGCAGTATTAAGACATCTTTTCACTACTGTTCCTTCTCACAACCCACCTCCAACTCCGGGCACTGCTCACTAGTCTATGCACAGCATGCAATTCTAAGCAGATTAACAAGCATCAGAAGAAGTGCATTGCTTACCGAAATAGCATTTCTGATGATTTTATCTGCTTAGATTCACATGTGCCCACCCTTCCTCCGCGCTCTGGTGGAAGGAACATGGATATCTTATTACTTTCTCTTTTATGTACTCTCTCGCGATAGTCATTGGGCTCCCTCATAGAAGAAAAATTACAATAGGAGGGACCTTGACGCGTGAGGGATTTTGGGTACACTATATGTCACGTTGGGGATACTGTTACCAGCACGTCCATGTCGAAGTCCCCTTTCGATTCTCGAAAGACGAGATGCAATACTCTGCGGTTACCACTAGATGTCGGACTATATGCACAGTATGTGAATCTAAGTAGATACAAGCATAAGACATGCTATTACAGTGGGTAATGCATGTCTTCCCATTACTAACAGCCTGAAGTACGTGTCAGTTTCCCCATAACAAATGAGCAAAAGCCCAGGAGTGCAGCTGAAGGCTGTGCTCCACTGGAAAAAGTCAGGGTAGGTAAGCCAAACAAAAGTAAAAGGTTTGCACAGGGTCCGTAAATGGATGAAAATAGCACCTAAGGGAAATATTTCCTTACACCATGATACTCTAACTACATATTTATCCCAATTCATTTTAAGTCCATGTATCCACTACACATAGCGTCCCAATAAAGTTGCTTTCTCTACCAAATAATCCTCCCCTCGCTAAAACAGAGCTCCGTTCTATGCACTACAAAGTTGTACCCGACACAATGACATTGCGATTATATTGCATCATGTAGCGACATAACGGGAAACAAACTAAAATGTATTCAAAACTAGAGACAAAGTAACATATACTCCAAATCTAAAAACTACACAACAAACGCTGACTGCATCATTACTTCATTTAACCAAGCCTCACCGTGCTTGGGCGAATAAAACCTCCTCCTTCTGGTATGGGGGATGCTGTATGTGCATCCCAATACCCCGTAATCCACTTTTCAAGGCCTTTGTACACCGTTTCTGTGACATCTGCACTGCCCCGCGCCAGGGTGAGGCGACTGGTGGGAAGAGTGCACAGGAGGTCCCAGTATGCTGCATCATGCCAACTATCCCCTCGCTTTCACGTCTGCTCTGGGGTATGTCATCCAGCCACACGCACCCTTTCTCAGTGCAGTTTACTCCAGAGTACAAAGCACATCTAGCAATAAGCGACTCAGAACAACGACCTACGGGATCATTGATTTTCAACAATTGATTAATGTTATCATGTCTCTCTACAGAACCTGTGCAGGGTATGGGCAATTTTTGCTACTATTATATATTCTTTCCCTCATTTGAAATGGGTTTCTTGCACAAAACATATGGCATATGTATTTAGATATTTTCCTTCCAAGCAACAATCTTTTTGTGGGGGAATTCAGGGTCACAACCATCTGTTCTTCTAACACCACTGCATTATTATATAGAGGAAGGCGATGTATCTTTCCCAACAGCTGGGTATAAGGATACAACCCCTTATGATAATACAATCATAACTTCCTAGAACTGATTTGTTCCCTCCCTGTTGCCTTGTTTAAGTTCACCCAACTCAAGTAATATCAAACAAACAAAACATTACAAAACCTACCTCATTATATCCCAACTTTTGAGTCGCCCAAGAAGTTCAAGGCCGCCAAGTTGATACCTGAATCCACAGCAAATTAAAAAAACTCATCATAATACCCTATATCATGCTACTCCTTTTAAACCCTTTAATCTCCCCTCGAAGTAGTTTTCAGCAAAGTTGTCATGCGCAGGGAGGTATTTCAATGATCCTTTTCTTTGGGAAGGAGAAGAGTTTCTTGATTTTGCTGGTCCCAAACAACTTCTCTCTCCTCCCTGGAAAGGCATTCAGGAATTTCTCCTGCTTGTTTGTATCATTTGCCCTCTCTCATTTCAGGTTTATCTTGTAGAGTCTGAGGCACTTTGACATCTGGCAGTTTCTAGTCTCTACTCTCCACATCAAAAGGGAGGAGAGAAGAGAAATCTCCAATGGTAGCAAATTCCTATCTTGGTAGGCCAAAATGTAAGGTTTTGCATTGCCTTAGTCTTTCCAATTTACTTGTAGATAGATCCTGGAAGATGTACACTTTGGAGCCTTCAAAGTCAAACTTCATTCTTACAGGCTCTGGTTAAAATATCCATCTTCTCCCTAAAATAGCAAAACTTTGCCACTACAGACATATGTCCTTTCGCGGTGCCACAACCTCTGTGCAGTCTATCAAAAACAAATGCTTTACTCCCTTCATATGTACATGCAAAACATTCTTCACCTTTCTTTATATTCTGCTACAGTTTCTCTATCTTTGTACAGTACTCCCCAGAAACGTGTATTTTTCTTGCTTTATCAGTTTTCTGTGGTGTTTACCTGCAACGCAGGTTCATTGACTTTTTGCTCCAGTTCCTTGATTCGATTCTCAAGCCGGAGTTCTAGCCGCTCAACAGACATTTGGTAGTTTTCCAGCGTTTCCTTGTGGTCATCCACTTTGCCAACCCTGCCGTTAAGCTCAGAAACTGAGGCCTTTATGTTGGACCTGTGAGAAACCTGTCCCGGGGATCTATCATTCAGGTGGCCAGGACACGGCCATCGCTTTTGGATCTAGTTCCTGGGGGTGGACCAGTGTGGGAGGATCACCTGGATGAAGTGGGACAACAGAGGGTGAGACGCGGTATCCCCTTCCCAATAACACCTTTTCCCCATCCTACCAGTAGGATACTTGGGTATTAATCCCCCCCAACCCCTTTCCAACACAAACACTTTCTCACGGACAGTTCACCGTGAGCTAAACAGACTAACACCAGAGCTGTATTCCTGACATGTCCCAACACCATGGACAGGCAAGGTCAGGCAATTAAGGACTATTACACACACCTGACTTCCATCACACTTCCCCACATTGATAAAAGGCGGAGCACGAAAGCACACTATAAGCAAGGCAAACCACACGATGAAACAGCAGTTCCAAGATGGCAGTTTAATACAAGGTGCAAGACGGCGAGACCAGAGAGTCGCAAGGAGGGAAGTACTCTTGACCTCTAAAGACTGTTACTTTCATGAGCCTTGGAAAGTAAGAAACCGAAGACCAGGAACTAAGGCTGATCAAACCTGCACAGTGTGTCAGAGGTACCCAGGGCTCTCCTGCATCGATAAACAAGGTGGGGAGGAGCAACTACCGCTGTGGCAATGTCCTTGGCTCTGTCAACAAAGCAGAGTCCGGGAAAAAAAAAAAACAGCAAAGCTGGAGAGACTGATACCAGATGAGCTTGTGTTTTGAACCAAGCTGCAACCTTGTATAAAGAGAACAGTGTGCGAGGCGTTGGCAATGAGCGGTGCAATTATAATTGGAACCAAAGTAGTAATTGAACTTTGTGAATGAACTTTGGGAGGCTAGCCAAGATACCATACACAGAATGGTCCGGCGCCACATGGGCGCTCATTCGAAGGTCTTTGTTAGGTATCCAACAGATGCGGAGTGTGAGAAAACGGAATACTGAGATCGAAGTCGTCGTGCAATGGGTCTGGCTAAATCCCTTGCACATTCGAAAGTCTTCGATAGTTTAATTTATAGTACATCACAGTTGGTCCGAGCCCGGCTGAGGGAGACTAATTGAGCGAAAGAAATGGATCTGAGCCCGGATGAGGGGGATCCAGGGTGAACGTCCAAAGTGAGTGCTGGAAAACACGTTTTTGTGTAATTTTTGTATACCAGTCCCTCTGAGTGAAGAGACGTGCAAGAAGTAAAAAGGCTTGGACACAGAAGGTCTTGAACTGAGAAAATAGAACTGTATCCTTGTGCTGCAGAAGCCAGAGTTTGTGCTTTTCTCGAGTGACATGCCTTGTCCCATGCTGAAAACGTGGGGAAGGGAGGCCAAAGGCCCAAACATCCTGGCTTATCATTTTGTGAACACTTATTTCTTTTTTGTGAACACCCCCCCCACCCCCCACCTTATTTTGTAAATTAGTGGTAAGGATTGGCAATAGGTTTTTTATTGTAGGCCCCTTTTAATTTTACAAGACTCCCCTAGGACTGCATTATTACTTGATGGTCGTAGCTTGCTCCCATCTGTGGATTTATGTTTAGATAGGCGTTTATTTTATTTTTTTTATTTGCATTTTTATGTTAAAATTAAACATTTGAACTGTCTCTTCAGGATCAGTTGCACCATTACAGCTTTTCCAAATTCGGCTCAAGCACCTTCCAATAGAATTGAACCGCAGCTATGAGCAGAGGCGTTTGTGTTCCGCCAATTATCAGTTGCCACCAGTCGTCTACCGATAGCATCCTAAACATCTAAACAAACCTGTTCGTTTCATGGTGAAATATGGACAGAGGTTTTCTTTAGTTTCTGTTTTATTACAGAATCTACAGTCTGCCGTTCCTCTGAGCTTAAATCGAGCTGTGATAATTTCATGGGTTTGACCCAGGTTGAGTCACAGCCTCATGAAAGCTGACCTCATTTTCGGGTTTAAGCATTTCTGCAAGTATGGCTTGATCATATCTTGTGTTCTTACTTCCATTGCCAGCTGTGTAGGCAGTTTTAGCTTTCCAACATCGTCCAAGGTTTGGATCCAGTCTGCTTCAGATAGTTTTGTTTTCATCGTACTCCGCTTAGTCGTCAGATCCTCGATCGAACAGGTTATGTCTTCAAGAAATTTGGAGGCGTGATTTCCCCAGGTGGTTGGATATTTTATGGACCTAGCACCTTACTGATCCCATCAATCATGTAAGGGGGATTTGGACAACTGCAATTACGAAAAAAACTCTGCAGTTTTACAGTCAGCTGCTGATTTAAGTGAACCAAGATGAAGTTCTTTTCTCAACGCCTAGATGGGGATTGATCGAGTTAGCTCCAGCACTTACTTCCAGAAGGCACCCTCCATACGAAGCCAAAGTATGGCTGGTAGCTCTGCAAAAGACTCGGCACCAATACGTTAGAACAGGGACAACTTTCGCAGTGTAGAAGTCGATGTAGGTTTTCAGGGAGAATTTACAGTATTTTCTCTTCAGTATGGTTGCCTGCAAGGCCAGCATATCCGCTTTTTTAAGATGTTGCTCAAACGACTCATTCTTTTATGCGGGTAGTAATCCAAATCCCTATGTATTTCAAACAGTTAGCCTGTTCCAGTTCTATGTTGTTCAAGAACCAGCAATGTGTATTTTTGGATCTTAGCCACGCTTTTCCTAATACCATGATCTTTGTTTTTTTGTTGCTGTTTATCTCCAAGTTGTTTACCCAGGCGTATTCATGTACTTGATTCAATTGCCTTTGGAGCCCCACTGGCATGTGATCCATCAGGACCAAATTGTCTGCGTATACAAGATGAGTTATTCTCATGGGTCCCATCTTTGGTGGAAAACCTCTGCAGGCGTTCATGAATTCCCCCAGATCAGCAATGTAAAAGTTATGAAGAGCAGGTGCCAATGCACAACCGTGTTTCACCCCTCTGTACGTAAGAATTTCCAGTCCGCTCGCCTTTCATGGATAGGCGAATACGTACAGAGGTGTCTGTTTACAGGCCTTTTATCTGTTCTAGGAGATCCATTGCTTAGCAGCCAGTTTGATGCATAGATGTTCCCGGTTCAAGCTGTCAAAGACCTTTGTAAAATCTGTGAATGCCACATAGATTTTGGTGTTGGTCTCTAAAGCTTTACGTTTTAATAGATTTAGCAACAAAGCTGGTGGAACAGAACCCTAGGCCTTTTGCAAAGCCTGCTTGAAACAGGTCATTCCGGCCTTTTTCATGTTTCCAATTATATAGCCTTTTAAGTAGCAGGGTGGCGTGCACTTTCCCCAGTACATCTAACAGGGTTATCAGTCGATAGTTCGCTGGATCTGAATTGCTGCCGTTTCTGAAGATTGGAATAATGTTAGCTGTTTTCTCAAGATGGAAGAATGGATTCAGACCGGCGTATGTTTTTAAGCACCAAGTTTAAGATCCAGGCCCATTGCTCTGGGTTCTCTTTTAAGATATTAGATGGCCCATCTGGGCCGGGGTCCCTCGAAGTATTCAGACCCTTGGTGTCAAGGTCATCCAGATGATGAGGCAAAGACCATGCAGATGCTGTTTTTACCACGTGTGTATGTATACGACCCTCCTGGGGAAGCGTATAAGGCTTCCAGAAATGCTGACCATACTGCCTCAGAGACACAGTTTCTCTGTAATGATGTTCGCTTCTGGTTCAGAGATCTTATCAAGGATCTGGTTTTGGCCGAGGATTTGTTATTCAGAGATCTTATTTTGGTATAGGATGCATCTGTGGCTGATTTACCATGATTTATAATTTGCTTTCAGCTGCCTGATTTCCATATCCTTAGAATTAGATGGTGGGTTCTTGTCCTGTTCACAAAGAAGCAACCTCAGCTCCTTTCTTCACCAGTGCCTAGTCATAGGTATGAGGGTGCAGTTGTTTCATGTCATGACCTTTGTTTGGTTTCCGATAGGTCTGAAGGATAGAGGTGTAGTCGATGAGGTTCGTAGGCTCAAACAAGGACCAGACATCCATCTTGGTTGACAGTGATTTTTAAAAAAAATGTGCCTGATAGTATGCGCGTTCAATTTAAGACAATAACTGCTATTTGACACTTCCAGTTGCACATTGGATACCGGTTTTGAGCTTATTAGATATTCGTGCTAATTTTAACCAGTTGTGGTCGCTTTTCTCCGAAATCACCACTTCCAGTTATTTCACTTTCTTTGTTAGATTTTCAGAAGTGAAAATGTAGTTATTGATGTTGATGCCCCTCTTTTCCACGTGGGATGCCTTTAAGTTGTTTTCATAGCTTCCGTTCAGTACATGTAGGTCGCAGCGCAACATCAATTCGAGCCATAGGCTAGCCTTATTACTACTTACTCACAGTTGCTCAGAATCCCAATCCTGGAGTTGTTTCATGGATGGATAAGCTGAGTTAAAGTCTCCACAAAGAATAATGATCAAGTCCGGCCAAGTATAGGCCTTGTCAATGGCATTTGCCAAGTTATCCATCATCTGTATGGGCTGATGCCTTTCACGCTTCAGTAGATGTTAATTAAGATGAGATGGGCCGTCAAAGTATTAGTCTTTTTTTCCCCCTCTGTTTCCTTCTCAATATTAAGTAGTGCAGAAAACGGCCCATCTTTGTATGCTTTACCGTCTCACACTGTGACATATTGTTGACCAGGATTAGCAGGCCAGCGCAAGGTCTTCCAGCAAACCTTTGGATAGCCGGGTTTAGAAAAACCAAAAACCCTTTTAAAGAGGGTTCCAGCAATAGCCAAGTTTCCTAGAAGCATATCAAATCCCAACAAAGCGATCATGCTTCCGGTAGATGGTAAAACCCTCTTGTATTCCAAGACATGAGGGATACCATCTTAGTTGGGGATCTTCCTGGTAGCCGTGGTTACTGCTTTTGATTCAGGCCCAATAAAGCCGGCAGCCATGCCCATGTTGACTCATCCATGATGTTTCTCTTTGCACGTTGGATCTGTTGCACTGTACTTTTAGACTTCAAAGCCTCACTGTCATTCTCAGGTTGTGATATATTCCCTTTTTCTAGGTCCTCACCTGAGGTTTCTGGATCTTCTTCAGGTTCTTCTGTTGCTTCTTCCTTCTTTCTTCTTGATTCCATCTTCTTTCCTTTCTTCTTCTGGAAGAGATGGGGGCGGGCTCCCCCTGAGGCCACTGTGCCTTAGTTGCTGTTTGCCAGGCAGTAGGGGACTCCGGGGAGCCAGCCCTAGCCCTGAGAAAAGTCAAGAGGCAAAAAAAACCTGGTTGTGGTGGGACGTTGACAGTTGGTCAGTGTCCTAGTCCCAGACAGACAGCGATCCATTTCCTTCTTGGGCTTCTCGAAGTTCGGCATTCTTTTATATCAGGACTTTGGGAGCATTTTTTACTGCTTGTGCTTTTATTTGTTCGATCAGCTGGTCTCTCTTTTCTGCCAAAGTTAGAAAAGGCTGTTCTCCCTCATCCTCTGACTGCACATTTTCCTTGGCAGGATCCTCGTCTGCCTTTGGTTTGGCCTCTGTTTCTTGGGACCGGCTTTTCTGAGTTAGAAATGGAGTACTGCTAGATATCACTCTCGTTTGATTCAATTGAGTAGACTGGAAGGTCAAGAAAGAGAATTGACCTCTTACGGCATTCGGGAATCTGCAGGATCAATCTGTCTTGGTTTTAACGGATTCGGTTAAAGTGATTTCTTGGAAATGTTACTTTTGGTTTTCTCCCTTGGTTTTCAATTTTTTGCTGGGTGAGAGTATCTTGATAAAGGGGCGCTAGCTGGTCCCGTTTTATCGAGCTGACTGCTTCAGTGGCCTTGCTGTCAAACTCTTCTTCATCCTCGAATCAAGCGGAGGATAGATTTTCACGCGTACTCCTTTCTCTAACATATAATTCTTTCTGAAGTTATTTGGCAGTAGTTTCTTTGGAGTCTGTAGGTCTTGCTCTGGAATAGTCAAACTAATTAAGGTCCGTGTTGGAGGGCCCTCTGGTTGTGCCTGGGGCAGATTCGATGGTACTACTTCGGTGTCGTGCCGTTCAGCGGAATATCCCAAGACTCTTGGTCTCTCAGGAAGTTATTGTCCACTGTGGCCATCGCATCGCCCAATGTAGGGCCATCCCTTGGATATGCAGGATGTCATATTTGATAGCTGTCTCCCTTATCTGTCTCATTTTAGGTGTTCCAGTAGTTGCATTAGCCTGAGCATCGCATTGTAAGCATGAGCATTCACAAATCACATTGTGCTTACCGTGGGGTTGTCCGTAATTCATGCCCCCTGTGTATCCCGGTTCAAGTCGGGGACTCTATAGTGGGATCCACATTTTCCTCCGGTCTCACTTCTTACTTTCAAGCTTGTCGGCGTCCCCTGAGCAAGCCAGGTGCCACATATGTGGTCGCTGTATTTAGTGCAGCAATGCAAGCACTGTGGGCTCCAACAACAGGGAAGCAGGGTATTGCATGTGTGCCAGAGGTAGCGAAACACTTTACTAGGTCACAATGGTTGTTCCTGCACTCTACCATTCCCACATGCCTTTTTCCTGTGGCGTTTCACACAGCTCCCCTCATCTCCACGTTCCGCTTAATTGCAGGGCTCTGTCCTTCAGGGACAAGGGTGTATCCGCCCTTCAGTTTGACCCAGCTCCGGAGAGTTCCCTGTGAGCACATCTGCCAAGCCTGCGGCAGCAGCAAGGTCTACTGCACCCAAGTGACATATTATTCACCCACCTCTTAATGGGGGCTGTAGGGGGCCTTCCGGACCACCAATGGGTGATTGCCTCTGGCAGCGGGCCTCAAACTCCACCTCTGTCTTTCATCGTATTTGCTGTTCAGGTGGGCTGAGTGGTTTTAAAGAGACACTCTGTGCCTATACACACAGACTGCATTTTAGGGGAATCCTCCATCCCTCCCCTAAACCCTGGCGCCACTGTAAGACTCCACACATGATGCAAGCCCACCTGGCTCTGTAGGAGTGCAACACGAGACTACACCGCACTGAAGGTCTTGCTGGCTCCTGGCAAAGGATCCCCAGCTCAATGCGTGGACAAAGCAAAGGCCCCCATCAACTCTTCTGGTGTCCTTTAGTGTTGCGGACCACCAGCTACTCACTTTCAGTTGGGAGGCAGGGAGAGGCATATTTGCTCCTTGTCCAATAAGGGTTTAACAGTGCCCCTAACAGTCTCTTTAAAATTGTTTTAATGGTGATGGGTGCAGTGAATTGATCATGGTTTCAATGGTGAAACTCTTGGGGGCAAATCAACTTGTGAAATAAAGATGCTATGCACTTGAGCTTAAAAGCCCATATGCATCTCTGACTTGATGTTCAAAGGGATCCATGTGATCATGTTTGGTTTATTCTAGGTAAAGTGTAGTCTATGCAAAGTGAAAAGGTCTCCCAGGGAAATTGAAAGCGATGATTTATGTACCTAGTATTATGCATACCATGTTACTAAAGACACCTATCTGGTTTCTAGTTTATTTTGCATCATTCCTTGAATCTTGGCTTGGCCCAGATAAATTAGTGTAAAACCTTGAGTTTTCCATGCTGCACAGAAGCTTCTCACCTGAATGTTAGTGCAGTAGCCGACTAGGTTTGTGGATCATTTCAGACTGATACTATCCTATTAGTGAGCATTACCCACAGATATATTGGCTTTGTTTTCGGGCAATAAAGGGCACTGTGTATTGTCGGCACACTGCCCTCCCCTCTTACCTGGAAGCAGGTTAGTCGATTCAGTTGGTAGAGAGTGGGGATGGTGTTATGACTTGGTCTAGGGATGCCAAATCATTCTTATTTCAGGGGTTGGGTGGATTTTAAAAATCTTTGCAAGGGGGTGGATTATGGGAGCCTGTTCACAACCTGGCTTTTAAGACCAGATGGGTCATTGGATTATCAACTGTTTCTTTGTGTTGCGAGTCCGCATTACTGTTTTTTGCTAGCATGGCTAATGGCAACTCTTTATATTTAAGTGTTTGGTCAAAGGTTTTACCTGTTTTCCTTTGAACATTTACCCTTGTGTGGTACTTTACACAGACTAGCACAATTAGGAACGTTTGGTAGAATCCATGTGTGGTTGTTTTGTGCGAAAAGTTACGTCTGGTGTTTAAGGCAAGATATAATGGTATAGTGGGCCCATATATTCAGGGGTGCTTGTCAAAATTCGGTGGAAAGCACCTATTTCAGTTTATTTCAAATATCATGCAGGTTTGTGTAAACCACACCAGTATGAGCATGAAACAGTTCTCATCTTGTAAAAGCTAGGTATCTCATGTTTTAGCCTATCGTGACTGGTGAAGATACTGAGTGGGGGTACCCTTGCCCAAAGTTTGAAGTTGCATTGGCGAGCCATACACACCACCAGTGGGGGATGCTTTACCTGGGATCCTATAATACCATGCTAACCTGGTCCACTGCCCAATAATGTATTGTGAGATCAACTTGAAGTTGGGATATTTATGCATTAGGATGTTGGTTTAGTCACTTGTCTGATCTTCTAAGGCATAAACTAAACAGTGTCAGAGCAATTTGCTATGCAATTCTGTAGGTTTGCTAATTAAATTGACACTTGTGTACCACAGCTAGCTATTTAAAGTTCCCTGTTCAATGAAAGCACAGTTCACTCTGGATTCCTCTCTGGGCTCTCTCCAACCTCTTTTCTCTGTTCACTTCAAGTGCAAAGGGGCTAATGGAGTAATCACCTCCTCCTGTCATGATGCCTACCTCCAAGGAGCCAGGTCCGACCCAGCAACCCCAGAGGCAGGCATCATTTCCCCCAGGGAAGTGCCAGCAGGCCCAAGCTGGGGCCCTTTGGACACAGACCTGGCGCCTTAGGCGCCAGGCTCATGTAGGACCCCTGTCCTGGCGCCTTAGGCGCCAGGCTCATAAAGCTAGACATGTGTTCAAGTGTTTTAAGGTGCACTTACCTGATGCAGACCATGCTGCTACATCCAGGCCCTCTTGAGGCCTGAATGGAACTACTTTACCTGTGGACCTACTTTCCCCTGGGTGTGGTCGGGGAAGGATACATACCTGATCGGTGGAAGGATACATACCTGGAACTTCTTCCAAAGCTATTTAAACCACGCCCGATCAGCAACTCACGCTTCGCGTTGTTCTGCTCCTCGCAGCTGGACGCTCACCTTGTCAGCTCCTGCATCTGGACTTCAGCCACGCCTGTCAGCATCCGGGGTCACCTGCTAAGAGAGAATTGGAGCGAAAGAAGACCTTACCTGCTAAAGCTGCATCACGGAGACTTCACACCGACGATCCTGAAAGGGAAGACATCATTTTAAAAGCATTTCGCTTCGATCGCTGCAGCGCTGCATTTCACTCACCTTTCCTGGGCACCTCCATCTTCAGCAGCGATCATCCGGATCCGCAGCCACTTCCCAGAGCCTAGAGGGAAAAAGACAAGAACACAAGGTGAGAGAAGGAAGGGAATAGGAAAAGCTCAGTTTCCTTCTAAGACTTACCTGTTGGGTCATTCCCATTTCATTTCGGGTCCTGCCGCTTCCTGGCATTCCGGACCCCGGCCCCTATGGGGAAAAAAGACAGACATTGAATGAGCGAATGCAAAGACATTACCCGAACGCTCATCCAGAACTTACCTGTCATTTACTGGAACAGCACGTTTCACTTCGGGTCGGCGCCATATCTCCGGCATTCCGAACCCCGGCCCCTAAGGGGAAAAAGACATAAGCGTTAGCGCTTGCTGCAATAAGACAATGAACATTATTATTAAGCTTGAACTTTTGAACTTGCTACAGAACTCTTGCAGCGCCTTACCTGAATAGTCTAGCTTATTTGAACTCCCATCAAACCTCAATCCAGTGAATAACTGGGTTTCAACGCGCCCCTGCATCAGAAGCAGGATGGAGAACTCATCCTTCCAGACCCTAAGGTGAGACTTCACGGGGAATCGAGGAAGGGTATCGTGGAGGGTTGGAAGGGAGTGGGATGCTTGAGCATTATTCCGTCAGTAGGTAATACTCCCTTCTCACGCACAGGGGAACATTCCTGCGAGCCAGTGAGTCCATCTTCAGAGTCCTGCGCTTCACCATAGAAGAAGCATCAGCACTCGAAGCCAGACCTGTGCCTCCGTGGGAATCAGGTGAGCGTGACACCTCCACTCTTAAACGTGCCAAAGGCCTGTGTGGAATTGTTAGCCAAGAAATTGCAAACCAGAAGTAATCAGGATTATACTTTTATAAAGCCAACTATATCCTGTTTGGCAAAGACCAGTATGTGTAACTTAATTTTTTAAAGACAGTCCTCCAATTCCATTCCTAAAAAAATAATTAGTTGCATGATGCATAATTACAATATTACTACTGTAAAACACTGCATTGTCTCCATGTTTTTCAGTAACGTGTACATTGTGCATGAAGTGTCAACTATATTTAATTTCATTTAGGGCCTGATTCATGGAAGCTTTTGTGACTCAGGCCCTTAGTTGGGGAAGGCGCATCATATTGACAAGTGAACACTTTTGAAAATGTAAAAGATGACCCGGCCAAATGCTTTTGATGGCAAACCTAGTTCTGTAACCTGCTGGTTGCATCTGTGCAACTCCTACTCAATCCATGAGCTGATCCCAAAAATCCTTGGCATTCTATCATTTCATCCTGTTGCTTTATAATAGCTAGCCAAAAGTGGGATGGCCGCAAACTACACTATTTACCTAGTTTGCCATATTCTCTGCCTACTACACCATTCACTCTGTGTAGGCTCTTACTTTCTTATCTCTTAGATAATGTACACAAAATTAACTAGACTTTTCTGTAAAGCCGCGATCAATATTTGTATCTAGTCTGTACATATACAGTTCTGCTGTAATGCCATACACTGTAGTTAACATCCAGAGCTCACTTTGCTCTACGATTAGGATTGCATTGAAATTAGCACCTCCAGGAGAGAGCTGCGTAATCTTGAGGCCAGGAATGCAAGCAGAATCTGCAAGAAGCTTCCCACATTTCATGCCGGCCTTCGGCGCTTCTATCCAGACCTCACCCTGTCCTTGGAAGGAGTGCCCAAAGCAGAGTCTTCACTGCAGTGCCGTGCCGCGCCGCACCTCAATTCTTCCCTCCCCCACGCCGACTCACCTGCGCACCTCTGGGTCCACCTGCAGTTCCTGGAAATGGTGATTTCCAATCACAGACATATGTATAGTTTCTTTTTAAGGAAAGCATGAATTGTGCAAAACCTGATTCCCTTGAAACAACAAAAAAGTATCCGCACCCAGATGGTAGCTCCACGTGCCAATAGCTATAAATAGCTCTTTCATGAGTGTGCAGGACTGGAATGCTGCGTGGGCCCCCCTTGTTCAGGCGTGAGGGTCTGTTAGCAGCCCAGCCCTCCCTCGAAAGTGCTATTTAACATACTATTGAAAACAATTGTTACCAATGGCGGGCAAGGGCTATCTTGTCCATATGACACTTATACTGTCTTTCGCAATACCATACTACGATCTTAGTCTCAGACTATGATGTTCCTTTAGCATTCATTTAGTTAACTTCTGAACTTCTCCTTAAACAGAAAATGAGTCAAGCATACAATATACAGAACATTATGTGCAACATTGACTGCACCCAGCTGCCTGGAGCCTTGCACTGAAAACTGTTTTCAGAGTTTTTTTTATCACATCTATTGATTTGTGTCCATTCATGCAGCTAAACTTTACATTTTACAGACATTCATCTCACTAAAGTGTTACTTTAGCGGTACACATAAATGCTGTTTTGTTGCTTATTTTATGTCTTGGTTAAAATAACCAAGTAACATCACATGGTGATGTTACAAATAAGAGTAAAACATGCTAATCAAATAGGGTTGTTTGCTAATCAAGATTTTAATTAACAAACTCTACTAATCAATTTTTTAAAACTAAGCCTTGGCTTCTGTGATCACACTGCCCACCCCTAATCCAGCCACACTCTGTAGTCTGGCATCATCATGAAATGTTATTTCGTTTCTTGCTCAACAAGGTGTACTGTTTTCCTCCGTTAGTCATTAACCTTTTTGTTCTGTTCTGCAGGCCGCACTCCTGAATATCGTCATCAGGGATTCCTTTGCCGCCCCGGAGAAGAATATTTTCCAGGCCCTTATAAACTGGTGCAAGCACAATACAAAGGAGAACCATAGTGAGATTATGCAATCTGTACGCCTTCCTCTAATGAGCCTGACAGAGTTGCTGAACGTTGTGCGGCCTTCTGGACTACTGACGCCAGATTCCATTTTGGATGCCATTAAAGTCCGCTCTGAAAGCCGTGATATGGATCTGAATTACAGGGGCATGCTAAGTGAGCAGCAACCGCTTCTTCCTGCCTTGGGGGGATTGGGATTTCAGAGATTATATGTCCAGAGACGAAATCAAATTGTCCTATCCTTAAGTCCTTGAGTACATTTGCCTTAAAGACCTGTTATTTGCTTAATTACATTTGAAGATGTATTTTCACAGCATAGTTTAGGGTTGTTTGCCCCTTTGAAATGAATGTATACACATTGATAAAAGCATCCTATGGTGACATTTAAATAGGGTCTGGATTTGACTGCTGTTCATAGTTTCTTATGGCATGAAAACTCTTCATACAGATCTATCTAGAAGGAAACAGTGGTGTATGAATTCCTGAAAGCACACATGTAAGGTCCCTTAACCTGCTTCCAATCCGTTTACCTCTTTTCCGATAACCACTTTGTCCTGTATCCACCATATGCAGTGTTTTTAGATTTTCTTTTCTACTAGCAATGCGATAAAATCCCATTACCTGTGTACCTACATTAAACTCTTAAGAGCAAAGTATGAATTACAAATCATTGCGTTCTAATACCCTTTTTAACGACTTTGACAGTAATGTCACACTCGCCTGCTATAGACTCCAGTTTTAGAGCTCTAACAGATGCATGAATTTTCAGATATTTGTTTCTCTCTAACTCTGAAGTGCCTTACACTGAGGTGTTTGTTTGTCTTTGTCTGGGAGCAGTCCTTTTGCTGGTGTCTGACTTCGATTTATTATTTTCTTTTCAAATGTTTTGGTGCGTGCAACGATGACCTTGGACCAGTTAGGAACCATTTTAACACAATAGCTACCATTGTTCATATCGGTTCCTATGTTTTATTTTTTTTTTTGTAAAGTATTTTATTGGTTTTTTCAAGAGAGTGAGAAACGTTACAAACTTACAAGTGTGGTAATAAAGAAACGATACAACAAAAAAAAAGTAACGTGAGAACAACCAAAACAACAGCAGTCTACATGTAGCGTTAATTATGAGATGTTTGGTGGCAAGTAAAAATTATAGTTCCGATGTTACAGGAAGCGAGGGGAACAGATTCGGGTAATTCCATCTCTGTATCAGTATGAAAAATCGGGTGTTGTAGGACGCTACAGTCCCTCCGGGAGGCTTATAGTCTGCCTTGAAACGCATGTCACTCAGGAGGACTTTCCAGGAGTCCAGGGTTCCACTTGTGGCTTCTCCGCTGGTTGTGATCCCGTCTTGCCAGGCCCTGGTTTCGGCAGTCGTCCATCTCGCCAGCTCGCTCAGCCACCGAGCATGGCTGGGGCCCGCTGGAGTCTTCCAGGCCATCGCTATTGTTCTCTTGACCAAAATGCAGGAGATGTCCATTAGTTTCACCAAATGTTTAAATTTGCCCGGTCTAGGATATATACCTAGTAGGCACTCTCCGGGCGTCCAGTCGTATCTTATCATGCCAGCTTCTGCGCAGGATTGTTTGGCTTTGAACCAGAGTGATTTCACTTTGATGCAGGACCAGAACATGTGGATCATGTCTGCCTTGTCGTTTCCGCACCATGGGCACGTCGGGGGTATTTTCGGGTTGAATGAGGCAATCCTGTGGGGAGTCATATATGTCCGGTAAGGGACATTCAGCTGTATTTGTCCGAATCTGGAATTCCGGGACACTTTCTTGGGGTAGATCAGTGCTCTCTCCCATTCCTTGTCAGTAAGTGGTGATTCAAGATCTGCCTCCCATTTCGCCTTCAGTGCCTGACCTTTGGGGTTAGGCTTGTCTATGAGTCTGTTGTAAAGTCTGGAAACTGGTCTCCATCCATCTGAGAGGTCGTGCATTTCCTGTAGCAGTGGGTCTGGGGTGGGCTCTTCCGGCCAACTGTTCCACTGCTTCTTAGCAATCTGTTTGATCCTGTGGTACCAGAGGAACTGGCCCTTGGATAGTCCTTCAATGTTCTGTAACGACTCGAAGTCCCTGAATTCCCCATCAGTGAACATGTCTCCCCATGTATATATGCCTGCTTCCTCCCATCTCCTGGGAGTGGGAAGTTCCGCCTCCGACTTGCACACATCCACCATTATGGGGTTATCCGGTGAGTACGGATGTTTCATTTGCCTTATGTGACAGGCCCTGGCCCATATCTGCCTTCCCAGCTTGACAATCAGCGGAGTTTCGGGAGGTAGCCGAGGGGGAAACCATAGAGTTTCTTTGGGGATTAAGTTTGTGGAAGATTGCCTGAGTAGTTCCAGTTCGGCCGATGTGTCATCAGACAGCCACTTCGTAATGTGACTGAGCTGGGCCGCCAAGTAGTAAAGGTGAAGGTCTGGGAGTTTTATTCCGCCTTCCTTATGTGGGAGAGACAGCGTGGCCAGTGTGAGCTTGTGTCTGCGCGGACCCCACAAGAAGTCCTTGATGATGGCCTCTAGTGTCTTGAAGAAAGGCGGGCGAACGTAGTGGCAAATATTGGCAAAGAAGTACAGGAATCGAGGAAGGATTATCATTTTGGCAATCGCCGCTCTACCCACCATTCACAGTGGTAGTTTGGACCAAAATTTGATTGAACGCCGAAGGCCGGTGACTGCTGCTATAGTGTTATGTTCGTGTGTGAGTAGCGGGGTGTGACCCACATTGATTCCCAGGTACCGGAACTTGTCAGGTTGCCACTGTATTCCGATAGGCGGGAGGTCGTCTACTGCAATGCCTCTCAGGCTAGCTAGGGGGAATGCAGTTGATTTGTGTCTGCTGAATCGTATCCCTGAGTACTTTGCATAATTGTCGAGAACTTCTAGCGTTGTGGGTGCGTTGAGCTCAGGGTTCCTCAAGTAGAGAAGTACATCATCCGCGTATAATGAAATTATGTTGTAAACGTTGCCCACCTTAATGCCCGCATCAAAAAACTGTTGGCGAAAGTATATGGCTATTGGTTCTAGGCCCAATATATACAGCATGGGCGAGAGTGGGCACCCCTGTCTCGTGCCCCTTTGTATTGCCCAGGATCCCGAGACAATTCTGCCTGTTTTAACCCTTGCCATTGGCGAATTATAAAGTACCTGGATCCATCTGATGAAGCCCGCACCAAAGCCGAAGCCCCTCAAAACCTCCACAAGCCACTCCCAATAGATAGAGTCGAAGGCCTTGATGGCATCAAGTGACAGTATCGCCAGGTCCTCCTCTCGGTCGTGGGGTTCGGCCATGATGTGTTGTAGTCTCCTGAGGTTGGCCGTGGTGTTGCGTCCTGGGACGAATCCATTTTGATCTTCGTGAATTATGGATCCTACCACTCTAGCGAGTCTATTGGCTAGTATAGAAGTGAGGGTCTTGCTGTCGTAATTCAGCATGGCCAAGGGTCGATAAGAATCACAATCGGTGGGTGACTTGTGCGGCTTGAGCATTGGAATAATTATGGTCTCTTTCATGGTGTTGGGCAGGATGCCATTTGTGTAGGCTTCTTGATAATCTTCATGGAGGATGGGGGTGAGAATGGGTTCGTAGGTCTTGTAGAATTCGGGCGAGAGACCATCACTGCCGGGGGCTTTGCCATTAGCGAGCGATCTGATGGCCGCTGTCACATCTTCGGAAGTGATTTCCGAGTCCAGTTCCTCCCTCTGCTCGCTGGAGATTTGAGGGAGGCCTATCTCCTCCAATGTTTCGATTAATTCTGCGGCGGGCACCTGGGACTCGTGGGCATACAATTTGGAGTAGAACTTAGCAAAAGTCTCGTTGATCTCCATCTGCGTCTTGTGTGTTACTCCTTTTTCGTCCTTTATCTCCGTTGGCAGGTGTTTAGGGTGTTCCCGCTTGCAGAGCCAGGCAAGCAATCTGCCGGGTTTGTCAGACTCGCTGTGGGATCTGGCGGTATGTGTTGCGAAGTCAAATTTCTCCAGTCTGACCCATGATTCCTGACATTTTATACGGGCTGTTTTAAGGATCTTCTCGGACTCTGAGGAAATGTCAGGGGCGGACTCTAGTCTTGCGATCTCTAATTCCTGGGCCTCAAGAGAGGACTGTAGTTGTCTGCGGGTTCCGCCCGCTCTTGAAATGATTTCTCCCCTGGTAACCACCTTCATGGCCTCCCACAGTGTGGACCAGGTAGCCACCGATCCCTTATTGATTGCTACATATTCCTCTAGCTTCTCAGCAAGGTCCTCTCTGAGCTCTGGATCATCCAACGCTGCTGTAGGCATCCTCCACATGGGAATTGGAGGTTTGGGTCCACGCAGCTGCCAATGCATGGCGAGCGGGGAGTGGTCGGAGATCGATCTCCCCAAATATTCAGTGGATGTGGCCAGTGGAGATTGTTCCTTATCAACAAACAAGTAGTCGATCCTTGTGTAGACGCCATGTGGAGCTGAGTAGTGCGAGTAAATTCTGGCCTCTGGATGTTGCACTCTCCAGATGTCCACCAGGTTGAGCTGGTCGAGTGTTTCCGTCAAGGAGGAGGATGCGGGATTGCTTGGCTGAGGAGGAGGGCGCGATCTGTCCTTGCTTAAGCCATGACGCAGTTGAAGTCTCCCCCCCACACGAAGGTCCTGCCTCGGTGTTGTGCCAGTCTAGCACTCAACGTGCTTAAGTATGACGGGATTCCATGCTGCGGAAAGTATGTGTTAATGAAGCACACTGGGGTTTGTTCTATGGTGCCCCACATTGATGTATATCTCCCTTCCTTGTCAGAATCCCAGCCTTCTAGCTGGAAAGGCACATTCGGGTTCACCCATATCAGTACGCCTCTCGCATATTTGGAGTAGGGAGACCCCCTCGTGGTCCCATCCCATCGATCTGTTAACTTAGACATGGAGTCCGCTGTAAGGTGGGTCTCTTGTAATAGCGCAATTGAGACCTTCTTCCTCCTGAGGTAGGACTGTACGCGGTTCCTTCTGAGGTATGAAGCCATTCCCCTCACATTCCATGTCATCACAACGAGTTGCGACCTCATCGGATCGGTGTTCTGAATTCGTCTTGGAGTTCTGGCCCGCTGGCCCGGTGGCACAACGAACCACAGGTGGCGTTCTGCGGGCGGGGGGCCCCTGGTTCATGAAGTCTTGTGTCGTAACTTGCCACCATCTTGTACTTTACCAACTTTGATGATTCGTAGACTGCAAAACCAACTAAACTAATAACATAACATAAACTGGTGCGCCCAGCGACTACAACACTGTCGCGGTGCTCAGGCGCTCTCGAGCCGTCTGAACCCATCCGGGAATCGGGCGTGAGCTGGGTCGGGCGGTGAACTGGCCCAATTGGATTTTCTGCTGTGGGTAGGGTTGGTGCGAGGCGGCAGGGCCGTGCGAGGGCCGCTTCCGTAAGTTAAACTGTTGTTTGGATTACCTGCTGG
This sequence comes from Ambystoma mexicanum, assembly GCF_040938575.1. Lineage (NCBI taxonomy): Eukaryota > Metazoa > Chordata > Amphibia > Caudata > Ambystomatidae > Ambystoma > Ambystoma mexicanum. Next base: position 1,191,445,215 of record NC_090928.1, read on the forward strand.
GGTCCGGTTACTGGTGGTGCGAGGAGACTCGGGACTTAATCCACATTCCGAGGAGGATCCTTGCCATCGGCTAGGTTATTATCTTCTAGCCACATATTGGCCGCCTCCGGGTTTTCGAGAAATATCGCTCGCCCATTATAAACAACTCTCAGGCGCGCGGGGTACAACAGCCTGTATTTAATGTCCAGTTGGCGAAGCTTCGCCTTGATCGGGACGAATGAGTTCCTTTCCCTCTGCACTTTCTGGGTGTAGTCGGGGTAAATATTAATTTTTGAGCCCTCCCTTTCAATGGGACCTGCTTCCCTGGAGTGCCGTAGGATGGTTTCTCTCTTGAAAATTCAATATTTTGGCTATTATTGGCCGTGGATGCGAGCCGGGGGGAGGACGTCTCTGGAGGGATCTATGTGCCCTTTCGACCGCAAAGCCTTGGGTTAGTTTTCCGGCCCCGATCTCTTGTAGCAGAAGGGTTTCGACATAGGATGTGGTGTTTAGGCCCTCTGTTCCCTCCGGGATACCCAGGATCCTGATGTTCCCCCGTCTGGCCCGTCCTTCGGCTTCCTCCGCCCTTTCCTCCAGGAAGGCGACCCTCCTCTTTAGATCGGAGACTTCGGACTTCAGGGTTGTGGTGGCCCCGGACAGCTCCGTCGTGGAATTCTCGACGGTCGTTACCCTCTCCGTCAAGTTGCGGGCATCCTGGCGGATGAGTTGTATGTCTATTTTGAACTCATCAATCTTGGAGTCAATGTGGGTTCTCAGTGAGGCAATGGCATCCAATATCTGAGAGCGATTGTCGTTGACCTCCCCTTCGTTCGGATGAGTGTTTTCGGAGAGGCTAGGTCTGGGCTGGGTGGAGGTCTTCGCCTTGGTCGAGACAAAGGAGTCCATGGTGGCGGCCCTGCTCTTGTTCTTGGTGGCCATCTTGAAGCCGCTGGACGCAGGGGAGCCAAGTGCAGGCGGCCCAAGGGTGCGGTGGTGGTCAGGGGCCCACCAAAGGGTATTATGTAGGCTCACGCACCTTGAGTTTCAGGGCTCCCGAGTGCTTCGGCTGGAATCAGGTCGTTCGGGTGATGGCCGTGGGGCGGGGTGCTGCTTCTCAGAGGTGGCGAGTTTCTCTTTATGTGATGCCATCCATGTGGTTCTAGTTGTAGTCCGCGTTGCATAAATTGGGCCAGCCCAGGGGCAACGGAGTCAGGGGCCTGGGGGCCTGTGCCGATTCCGAACCAGTGTCAGACAGGGGTCGCCCCCCCGGCCATGTAGCCGATCCCCAAAGTGCTCCGTCAGGGGACGCTGGTTCAGGGGCTGCGTGAAGCTGTGCCAGGTGCCATCTTGGATCAATGCGCGGCAGAGGGGAAGGTGGGATCCGGAGCCCACTCTTCCTCACGGGGGCTCCGAAAATTCCAGCACTCGAGTAATTCTTAATGGGGAGCACTTCCCCCGCCGATGCGTGCTTTTCCGCTGGCTGCAACCACTCTTGTACCGGAGAAAAAGGATCAGGAAGCGGCGTCTCGGCCGGAGCCCGGCAGATCAGCTTCTGCTCTCCATCGGCTCCAAGCCACGCCCCCCATCGGTTCCTATGTTTTATTTGTCTTTCTTGCCTATATACAAACTTTAAGCAGCATAAAAGCGACAGCTTGACATAATCACCCTAAGTAGCAAGGATGTTCTTTCCATACCCAGAGCAAAAGCTTACATCACAACTTCATGACACTGAAAAAAAACCTGCAGGCAAGCTGAATACAGTTTATTTTAATAATAATTTATTTTTTTAGATGTTGGCGAATATTATTTAAAAAAAATCTAAATCATTCAAGCAGACATTAAGGCAGTGAGGTTATCAACGACAGAATGCTGCCATATTTATTGCCTTAAGCACTGCTTATACTTAAATTAGGTTTGGTCTATAAAATATTTCCTTTTGGAGAGGTTTGATTTGAGGCCTCTGGGTACTGGTCTCTCATTGACTTTTGCTTTAAGGCAATTTGACCCTGTGGTAAGTCTGCAGAAAATCTAGCTCATTGGTTGGTTGGGTGCATGGTCATCAAAGATGGTCCTGGTGGCAGTTGCACATCTAAACATAAAGGCTGACAACTTTAATATTTTTGTATTTATTCTGAAATGCCATACTCTGCAAGAAAACCATTTAGAAGAAGTTTCCCAGCTACTGGATCTTGCTGAGAACATCTTACTGTGTTTCTCTCCCATCATATTGGAATCCAGTCTCTGCCTCAGTTGTACAATGTAGTTTGTTCTGTTGAGCACATCTGCTGTTTTCCTTTGGCCAGAGGCGTTCTGTATTTGACATTGTTGATCATAGGGTCCACCTGGTGTGATTTATTATAATTGGGATTTAGCAGCTTAAACTTGATTTCACCCAGAATCTTAATATTCAATTGCTGGCATGCAAACCTTGTTAGTGGCAATTTTTTGTCTTGTCCAGTTTAACCCTGCCTGTTGACATTCAACCTTGTACCGCGACCTCCAAACCCCCAAAATAATTTCCTACATAGCCTTGTTTCTGTCTATACACCTGTGTTATCCAGTGGGCAGCAGAAAAACTCCTTCCTTTCAGCAGGTTAGAATTTAGGCAGCCGATACTAAAGAACTGGTTGACTGCTCGTCCTCTTTTACCCGAAGGCTCTAAGTTTGAAGGCATGGTTATCTTCTGTTTTAGGGTTATGCTGAGGTACTTGGATCTAATCTGTTGATTTCTAGTATTTAAGAAAAATACTAAAGGGATTTGCTTGATTTGGGACTTTAGAGGCCAATCCCAGAAGTCACTGTTGTGATTGGCAGTTTCTCTTTACTACCGCGGTTGACCTATCCAACAAGGGCTACTTTCACCTCCTGCAGTACCTTTTTATTTAAATTCTTTATTTGGGAAATTAGACACATTCCATAAAAGGTAAAAACACACCGCAGATAAAACAATTGAAAAGACAAAACGTTTTTTGATTAACGTATACATATTGTGAATTTCAGAGAATCTAGAAGTAATCAAAACCCAATTTTCAGAATTAAGTACCAAACTTAGATTATATAACTAAGTCTGTTTCTAAGTAGTAGGACATGTTCAATAAAATAAACTCACAATGCAGCATACCTATCCTATAACGCAAAAATAAAGTACAGTGCTGTTTTAACTTGACTAAACCCCAATATCTGAACTGGAACCCATATTTCTTTCTTATAGAGCCATAGTTCAGCCAAAACAGAAAATTAAGCAAGTCTTCATCTGAAAGCCCACCACAAACACACTTACTATTCTTTTGCGTAATTTTGATCCCTGTGATAAAATTGCAGCTTGTGGAACCGTGTTTGTCTTCCATCTCATTAAATGTGCCCTGTGTCTAGATTATTCACCCATTCTAGATGACTTTACAAACTAGATTGCCCCTTATTTGAAAGATAGAACTTGTGTGTTGATTTCATTGACTCTGCAATTTCTCCCTGACCTCCGTAAACCGTTTCCGAATGTACATATGACTTATTTGCATAGTACCTGCTGGATTCGTAAATCGATGCAAATACCCCAACTTTGCCAGCTTCTTTTTAATGTGCATACGTCAGATGCAACTTGATCTGCTAACAGAGCAAAACATCTTGTACCAAAAAATGGGTTAGTTCCAAGTTTTTATTATGCCACTGGCGGGTCCTGTAGACTAAAGAATTCATTACAAGCCGATCTTCTATATAAATGAGTCCCATTCGTTCTATATAGCAGATAGGCTGGGAAGTTCTTCAGAAATCCCATGGTGATATACATAAACTCCTTTGTTCTCTAATGATAGAGACCTGCAGTAACCCCAAACTGCAAAACCATGGTTCACCGCAGATTTGACTGTATAAATGTGAATCTTGCAATCTGCCAGCACACCACCAAGATGATCCCAAATCATCAAAGGGCTGTGTTCATCTGCATCGCCTTTTGTTGCATGATTTTTTCTATCTGTTACCATGTTTAGATCCCCGCTGATGATTACCCTCAAGTATCAAAGTACTCAACCATTCGGGCTTTCTCCCCAATCACCACTACACGACTTAATGGATTTTTAGACCTACCCACACATGCTAGCACTAGTTTTGTCACATTTAGTTGAAGGCACCTCCCATTCATATTCTCCTTATAACCCATAACCAGGGTTTGTAAGGCTTGTGTGCAGTGTGACCGTCATCCACATAGGCTAAGGCACATATGCTTTGACCCCCAACGTCATTTTCCATGTATTGGTTGTATAAGGAAGGCATGGTATCAATAGTAGACACAGACACAATGGATACATGGTTGGAAAACCTTTATTTGCACTTTTGATTGGGTTAGTAGAATTCCTAACTGGCCCTAACTCTAAAATGGGAGTAATCTCGACCATTAAATAACCAATACGTCCAAGTCAGTCTGGTCAAAATAAAAAGGCCTATACTAAGAAAACCTAACATTTCTCTCCTTCTTAGAATAAAAAAAAGTGGTTAGGGAATACCAAATGAAAATAAAGTCTCATAAGAAAATGTCAGAATGGCTCATTCACCAACTCCATTCCCCAGGTTCAACCCTACAGGGTATAGAGAGCCTCTCAAATAACAAAGGATGGGTGGTTGCCACAGTTCAGTCTTTCACACTTTGGCTTACTTGTACAATTCAACAGTTGTCATGATGCCTACCCCCAGGCCCAGCACCCCCGGAAGCAGGCATCATGCCCTCGGGTAAAAGCCCAGCGGCTCCTTATAGGGACTCTTTGGACTCAGTCCTGGCGCCTTTGGCGCCAGGCTCATGTTGGACATCAGTCCTGGCGCCATAGGCGCCAGGCTCATAAAGGGAGGTGTTTTGTGCACTTACCTGATGCAGACCATGCTGCACGCTTCAGGCCTCCCTGAGACCTGAAAGGGACTATTTTTTCATAGGGACTATTTTTTCACTCGGGCGTGGCCAGGGAAGGATACATCCCTAGTTGGGGAAGGATACATACCTGGGACTTCTTTGGAGGCTATTTAAGCCACGCCCAGACAGCAGCTCATGCTTCGCGTTGTTCTGCTTCCTGCAGCTTAACGCTCACTGTGTCTGCTCCTGCTCCTGGACTACAGCCACGCCTGTCTTGAACCTGGAAGACCTGCAAGGAAGGAAGAGAAGAGAAAGGTGAAAACCAAGGATTATTTCAAGCTTCTTACCTGCATCCGGAATCTTCTCGCCAGCATCCCTGAAGGAAGACATCAATTTAATAGCATTGTGTTGCTCGCTGCAGCGCCACGCTTCACTCACCTGTCCTGTCCTCGAGACATCTCCCGGCTCCATCGCGGCTGTCGGCATCGGACGCCACATTTCTGCACCTAGGGGAGAGAGGAAGAAACAAAAGGTGAGCAGAAGGACACACAGAAGGAAAGCCTAATTAACAGCCATAATACTTACTGGCTTTTCTTCCACATTTCGGGTCGGCGCCGCCCCGTTGGCAGGTACCGTACCCCGGCCCCTATGGGGAGAGGACTAGAGACATTTCAGAGGAATGATAAGGACATCTAGAGGGATCGCCCTCATTACTGCTCACCTCGGCAGGTTAACCCCTCGACGCATCGCCTTCATTCTGCACCTGAAATAAAGGACAGATCACAGGTGAGAAAGACCGCATAAAGGGGGCTTCACTTGAACTTTGAACTTTCATACTTACGGCGCATCGCTCAGGAAAGTCAAGTGGATTCTGCCAGCGCCATTCTGAAAACCAGTGAAGTAACCGGACGAACGCGTGCCCCTGCACCAGAAGCAGGATGGAGAGTTCAACCTTCCAAACCATAAGGTGAGCTTAAACCGGGTTTGGAGGAATAGAGAGGAACGGAGGGGGGAAGAGGGGAGCTAGCAGACCATTCTGCAGACTGTTAATCCCCTTTCTCATCTGCAGAAGGATATTCCTACGGGCCAAGGAAGCACGATTTGGAGGTCCTGTCCAATCGGTGTTCCGGGTCCTGCGCATCACGCTAGAAGAGGCCGCAGTAATCCAGACTAGATCAGCGCCCCCGTGGGAACCAGGTGAGCGTTACAACAGTTCAATCTTAGGCTTTTCACTTCTAGTAGTTCAATCACTTCCTTTCGGCTTTGCCCGCCTTGCTATGAAATACTCAGTTCACATATTCTTAATTCCTGGCAGTTCTGCACAGGCTTCTCTCTGCCAGGCTCGAGCCTGTCTGTCGTGGGGGATCCCTTTCCCACGTTCTAACTGCTATAACTTTTCTCTGTCAAAGACTTTTGTGACTGTAAGGCATTTACATAGACCTCTGCATGATCACTTTGACCTCTTTCCACAATCCACCATTAACACAATCTTGTGCCACCAATACTTATTGGTACTTATGATTAGCACTCTCTTTAGTGTGCCCTCTTGGCCTTTTCAAAAGTTCATAGGTAATACCAATACCTCTTTGTACTTGTAGCTCTTATTCGCCTTTACTTGTCTTCTTGGCCTTTTTCCAAAGTTCATATATTTTACTTTTGCCCTTTTGTGATATTTCACAGTTCACAAATGTCACTTTCCTCTTATTCAACTTTCTTTATCGCGGCTTCCTTTTGATCTCCACTTGCAATATCTACTAAAATCCAAAAACATTTCAGAGACATTTGAATGTGCAACTTCATCTCGCAGGACCACATGCTACTTTGTATCACAATTGTTCCCTTCATTCGCATTTTATCGGCACAAGCGCAACCTTCAACTTTCAAATTCCAGTCACTTTCCCTTTAACATCAACAAGACTTTTGTTTGCCTCAATAACTCACTGGCCATGTTAATTGGATTTCTTTAATCTCTTTCCTGCAGCTCAAGGCCATTACCAACACCTCTTTTGCTCCTCCTGAACTCTGTTTACCCGGGAGGGCCGCGGGTTGCCTTCGCAGGGTCCTGTCTAGGTTAGGTTGAGTCATTTCCTTCCAGTCTTGGGGTCCTTGGATTGCCTGTTGGCTGTCTGAGCTCAGTCTGTCCTGTTGAGTGTCCTGGTTAGGTCTGAAGCCAAACCTATGACCCACCCCAACCTAGACAGGACCCTTAAACCTAGACTTCAGTGCCACCTTATCTAAACTCATTGCCTTGATAAAGACCCTCAAGGTCGAAACACGTGTCGGCTGACCACCACCAAGACTGAATGTAATAACATTGAACCCACCAAAAATCTGTGCGGATATCCATCCTTTTTCTAAAAATACCAAGCGCGAGGTAACTAAGAGCCGTCTCTTATATGTTTATGATTGCCACTTGCAGCTGTTCTTTTGAATGTAAATTTTGTATAATCTGGAAAAGGGAGTAGAGTCTCAGTCTTGCCTGTTGATCATAAACAATATTATTTGTTCTTTTTCCAGATAAGTGGTTAACTATAATACTGCTTCGTTACTAAGTCCGGGTGCACGGGGACTTCACTTAATGTGCATTGACACGATTTTAGAACTTGGAAACTAGTCAGGACGGTGGCGTGACGTTACAGTGCAGAATTTACAGAACCCAACCACTGAGTTGCTTACGCTTTCTTGACCATTAATGTGTGCTGTCTTTTAATTGGCTTCAAACTAGATTGCCCTCTGGAGCTCAATCCTAGTACACTACAGAACGAAGCTGACTGTGAGCTGCATTTACATTGTAATCTGAGCTTGTTTGTAGCCATTTCCCACTGCAAGCCTGTAGATTTTGCAATGTTTTCCCTGCTGTGGTGATGTGAAAAATACATGCCTGCTATATAAACTACAGCCATTTGGAAAATTCTAAAACAGTGATTGCCTATAGTTCAGAGCTGTTGGACAATGGAGAACCTCCTCAGGAATCTCCTTTGTCCAGCACCACCTGAAGTGTGGATTTTCAGACAAGAATATGTCCACTTTAAAGGGAATGTGGCAGTCCGCTTTGCATCCGTTGACCACCACTGGTAAGCTGTTAAGTTCTTGATTGACCTGTCTTACACTGGTCTGTTAACACTTAGTGTCAGTTGAGGTTTGCTTCTCTTCTGATCCTAAACTCATTTGCTTATTTTGCTCTAGCAATTGGAATAATCTAGTATAGCCAAAGGCGGAGTGTGCTGTGCCACAGTTTCATTACAGGTTTATTTAGGCAGCTGGAGAACTGGAACCTTCTGTTCGTTCAGGTTCTGCATCCAAGTTTGCTTTTTGTCCAGCTTCAATACTGATATCTGTGCCATGCAAAACTGTGACTGCACTTCAAAAGTTGATTGCTGTTAATACGGAGATTGCTGGTGTGAAAACATCTTCTGTACTAATTATATGCAGATAAATGATCGAAAAGCGAAGACGTTCCAGATCTCCAACCTACTACACCTAATATTACTAGAAGTTGGACCTTTTTTTTCAAATCTTTGGGTTTTGTCAAGGGTATAATGCACGGACTGCTCCAAGCCTTAAAACTTAATACTATGATCAACTTGAAAAATATATGGCACAAATGGGGCTAAAAACAACCTTATTGAAAGCTAATCATCAATAAGAATAATCATTTTAATATTCTCAAGTTCTGTAATATTTAGAATGCATCTTTGGCTTTTCGATTGTGCAGGCTCACCAAGGTCTCAGAACAGCGTGGGTAGCATCTAGGTTGGCACAAGAGATTGCATTTTAAAATAAGTTTCTCTCAAATTGATAAATGGAGTATCTATGTTTCATACAGTACTTATTTCCTATCTTCTAGTCCCAGAGGAGAACATTGCTACTATGAAGTACGGGGCCCAGGTGGTTAAGGGGGAGCTGAAATCTGCCTTGCTGGACGGCGACACACAGAATTATGACTTGGACCACGGCTTCTCCAGGCATCCCATTGATGATGACTGCCGCTCTGGTATAGAAGTGAAACTTGGTCAGCCATCCATAATTAATCACATACGACTGCTCCTATGGGACCGTGATAGTCGGTAAGTAAAAAATCAAGCTGATTTGTATATCTGTAAAATGAGAGTATTGCGGATGCAGACTTAATATTATTAAAATGTACTCTCACTGTTTTCCTCTCATTGGTTTCTTCTGCATGTCTGAGGTGCAACTAGGAAAAGATTGGCTAGTTTAACAATATGTTGAACTTTATATTAACCTAACTATGAAACAGTTCATTATTTGACAACCGTTTTCCAGAGATTGCTAACATACGGATGTTGGTACATTGGATCCTAAGTTCTGCACAAACATCTGCCCTTTGTCACCAGTATTCCATATAAATCTTTATCAGATGAATTGGAGTTGTCTGGCTTCAAGAGGGTGTTAATTAAACCTCTCTTGAAGTAGTAGTCTTTGGACCCAGCAGTACCAGTGAATATCGCCCCATTACCATTGAGCCGCTTTTGGCAACACACCTTTTAAATCTGATTCAGTCCCATTTGGGGACTTCTTGGTTGTATTTGGACCCCATGGGACTGAGGCTGCTAGTTTGACAGAAGGGGGTTAGTCTGACCAGGGCAGACAACCGCAAACTAATTTGACCACTTTCTGTGGTGTCATCCATTTAAATTACAAACTGGTAAGTCACTCCTGTTGGGGTTCATTGTGGAGGGTTGGCAGGGAGAGATTGCTATCTGTAGTAGTGGGAGGCAGGACAAGTTGGGGGGGGGGTATGGGTAAAAGAAAAAAAAACAGGAATTTAGGAATCCGTAATATCGATCTTGATTTAAAAGTCACATGGTTTGTAGAGCTTTCGCGTAGACTACAAATAAGTGAACAAACTATTCGACACTTCCATTTCAATTCAGAACGATTTGTTTCATTCCATGCACCTCAGTGATTTATTGTGCCAATAACACACACTACATGCAATTAAAACTGGGACTAATAGCAAATCTGTTAGGTAAGATTTTCACAGAATGGGTAAATCTTCCTGACCTGGGTCAACCCCAGAACTTTTTGCTTTACTAGTGGGATATTTTTCTTTGATACCTCAGTGAGTTGGAAGCTTTTTCCACACTCGCGGATTCTTTAACTCTTTTTTATGGGTGTCATTTTTTTTGACTCTCCATAGGGTCTTTTTAAAGTTATGCTCTTTAAAAACGTATTGACAATACGTGGCTATTGTTGCTGGGTTGCCCTAGGAGCTCCCCTTTTAACTTTATTTTGCTAACCTTGTGTGAACTACAGTTCCCAAGGGTAGAAAGGATCTTTGGATCCCTTTTACATTTTATTCTGTGAAGCCAGCACATCCCCACCTTATGTGGAGTGCTCGGGAGATACAATGTTATCCCCTTTCACATTCAAACGGTTACAATTCTGTTACAGGGACGAGCTTACCTTCAATGGCTGGTGGCAGTGATACCTTGTATTAATTTGTGCACCTTTACTGTGGGCTGTGCGCACAGCTGCAGTAAAGGCCTCATTTTACCAAAATGGCCCCTGGCTTCTTTTTTTTTGCCTTTTAGTGTTTGTGTTTCTTGTTGTTTCTGGTTCCTTCCCCTGACATCCAGGGCGGGAAATTCCTTTGTGTGATTTATATATTCGATGCCCAGGCTCCAGACTGTCTGTGAGGGCAGGAAGCGAGGGAAGAGTCCAAAACTCTTCAGCCATTTGTCTTATGCCTTGCCTGAATGGGGACAAATCCCTGTGGGGGCTGGCTGTCCTAATTGGACAACCAGACCACCCCTTCTTGAAAAATGCGGGGAGTGAATGCAGATGTTGTGCTGTAGTTCCTGATGAATACTGCGAACCTGGAAGCTGAAGAGAAGTTGACCACTGGAACTGGAACTGAACCGAAGAGGATGATGAAGGAAAAACGGCTGAAACTATTTCCAGCGACCGGAGACCCTGCAGTGTAACCGAGCCTTCTGTAGCCCTTTCTTTCCAATTGACCTGCCTACTCCGAAATCGATGGCCCAGAGCCTGGTGGACCAACTAGACTCAAGAATACCTGCATTTTGAGCCATCCTACGTGTTGCTGCGACCTTGCGTTGATGCAATACCCCAATACCCTGGGTCCTCGAGCCACTGTGCGGTGCACATTCTTCCAAATCTCGCTGAAACTTTGTGGGCATCCTGGTGGATCTCCAAAGACACAAATCGAGTCCACAAAGTCCCCTCAACAGACTGCTGGACCTTTTGTAATGATGAGAATTCAACCGCAATTTTCTGTCTTCTGTGCTCCTTGAAAAGGTGCCAAATCTGCAGAACCGCATTCAGCCACGAGGGAAACCTTGCCTAGAGCCTTCATTGATCCCTGCTGCAAAGTTCCTTCTGAGGTCTTATTTTCAGCCACCCTGACAAGGAATCCACTCACTGGGTATTTGGCTGTAGACCCTGAAGTCCTTCTGCTGCAAAATCGTCAATGCTGAGGTACTGTGTTGTCTTGGGTATGTACTTACCTTAAGCCTGTTAGGATTTCTGTGTAGCTGTGAGTTGTTTTCTGTGATGCGGAGGCCTCTCATCCAGTGCACCCAGTCCCACTGCTAGAATCCTGGTAGGGTGTCTTCTGCAAAGCCCCTGGACCCTCTTCTAACCCTAGAAGTAAAGTTCTCACCTGTTTATCCAGTTTTCATAAAAAACTGACTTTTGCTACTAAAGAACCTATCCTGACACTGCCTGTTGGTCACTAGTCTTAGAGACACCCCTTCTGCCACTGAGAACACTCCTGCTTCAAGAATAAGGGAAAGACTTTCAAGGGATTGGGACTTTTGCCTAGAAAAGAAAATACATGTTTAAAAGTTACTTACTTGTAAAGAGTTGGTTGGTAACTGTAATTCTAAGAGTGAACATTTACGAAAGTTCTTACTTACCTTGGATGTGTGATGCACTATTCTTAAAAGTATGGTTAAGATCTTTTCTTCCTAAGTGTACCTCTTATCTGTACCCCTCCCCGGAAGTCCTTCAAGGATGGCAATCTTCTCCGCATTGCCACTGTTAACTCTCGCTCAGCTGTGAAACACTTCTCCGACATCTGCCGCCTTCTGGAGGAACTTGACCTCGATGTCCTCAGTCTCACCGAGACATGGTTCATGGCCAGCTCTGTCACTAGCTTTGACACGCTCCTTCCTGACGGCTACAAGATCCTCTCTACCCCCAGGTCCAACCGCTCCGGAGGGAGTGTAGCCCTGATCTTCCCTGAGTGGATCCATTCCTCTATCAGTCCTACGCAGGCCTACTCCTCTTTTGAATGCCTCGTCTGCAGGCTCTCTCTCTCCCCTAGCCATTCCCTTACTGTGGCTACTATCTATCGGCCTCCTGGTCTGATTTCCTCCTTCCTCTCTGAGTGGGCGGACTTCTCCTCCTCACTCCTGGCCTTGATCACTCATCTACTCCTTCTTGGAGACTTCAACATCCACCTGGATGCTTCCTTTCCTCCCTCTGGACTCTTTCGCGACCTCTGCGACTCTCTCTCTATTCTCCTCTCTGGCCCGACTCACTCTGCAGGGCACACTGGATGTTCTGATCTCCTCAGACCTTCCCCTTTCCATCCCTCTCACCACTCCTCTCTCCTGGAGTGATCACTTTCTCCTTTCCTCCCATCTCACCCTCTCTACCCCACAGGCCAAGCCACTCCCATCACTGCCACCCACCTTCTTGGTCACCCGACCCATGAAGCGCGTATCAGTTGAGGCTTTCGCCGCCACTTTCTCACCCCTTCTTCCCGCTTTGGCTGAATCTCTCCCTGACACAGCCCTCACCACGCTCCACTCTTGCTATATCTGATATTCTTGATATCCTTGCCCCTGTCATGATGATCCGCCTGAAGCCCAAAGCCAAGTGCAACTCCTGGTACGTCTCAGACCTTGTCACCCTTAAACGCAAGTGCAGGGTGGCTGAGAGGAAATGGCGTGCTGCCTGTACACCCTCTGACAAACTGGCCTGTCGCCTGCTCCAAAGGCAATACCGGCTCTCTGTCCTCACCAAGAAGAGAGCTCATATCCAAGCCCGTGTCTCTGCGGCATCTAACAAATTGGCTGAACTCTTTAAAGCCTGCAAGGAACTGGCCAATCCTGCCGCAGTCTCTACCTCTCCTGTCCTTTCCCAGGCCCTCTGCACAGCACTGGCTTCTCACTTCATCTCTAAAACTCAAGACATCCTGTCCTCTCTCCCCTCCTCTCCCCTTCCTGCTCTTCCTCTGGCCCTTCTGCAGCCACTTTTCCTTCCTCCTTCTCCGCCTTCCCCTGATCTCCGCAGACAAGGTTTTTAGACAAGTCCGATCTATGAATGTCTTGTTATAACAGGTTCACCCTTGTTCCTCCAAAACTATCAAGGACCACATTGACACCCTTGCTCCTGCCCTGGCTGACTTCTGCAACCACTTCTTTGCCACTGGAGTCTTCCCATCCCCCTGAAGCACTCCCTCGTGCACCCTCTTTTGAAGAAACCCTCTGCCGATCGCTCATGCCCGGCTAACTATCGCCCAATCTCCATCACCCCCTTCCCGGGAAAGCTCCTGGAGAAAATGGCCATCTCCCAGCTTAATCTCCACACTGAATCTGTTGGTTGCCTTCATGACCATCAGTCTGGCTTCGGAGCTGCCAGAAGCATGGAAACTGCTCTCCTGAACATCCGTGAAGACCTGCTCTCCAACCTTGACTCTAAAACTCCCTGTGTCTTCATCTTGCTTGGTCTCTCTTCTGCCTTTGACACTGTCAACCATGCCATCCTGCTAATTTGTCTCCGTGATAACCTTGGTATCACCGGTCAGGCCCTGGCGTGGCTGACTTCCTTCCTCTCTGACCGACCCTCCCTGGTCCAACTTGGGTCCTTTCTCTCTATCTTCTTATCTACCTGTGGTGTCCCCCAGGGGTCTAACCTCTCTCCCTGGCTGTTCAACCAATACCTGGCACTCCTTGCCCACCGCAGGCTACCTTTGGCCACCTCTTCTCCGTCCCTCATCTCTGACTGTCTGTCTGCTATCCAGGAGTGGTGTGCCGCCAATGACCTCTGCCTTAATGCCCGTAAGACTGAGATTCTCCTCATTGGCACACCCACTCCCTCCTTTCCTGTAGCTCTCTGACCGGCCACTCTTGGTCCTCTTCCTGCTCACACCTGCAAGGCTAAGAACCTTGGTCATCTTCGACTCCACACTCTTTCTCTCCTCACATCTCTGACGTCTCTAAGAAGTCACACTACCAGCTGTACCTCCTCAAAGGTATTCTTCCTTTCCTCTCCTTCCCCCCCAGGAAGCTCACTGTCTCCAGCGCTACGGTTCTCTCTAGGCTGGACTATTGCAATAGCTTCTTTCTAAATCTGCTTGCTCCTACTCTACGCTCTCTGCAACTCATCCAGAACAGAACTGCGAGACGTGTCCTTTGCCTCAAGCCCAGGGATCATATCTCTCCAGGACTGAAACCTCTGCACTCGCTCCCAGTGGCTTCGAGGATTAAGTTCAAAACTCTCTGTATTGTCCACAAGGCCTTCTGGGGCCTGGGGCCTCAATAACTTCAACTCTCTCTTCCTAAATATCTTCCCTCTCGAGCTCTTCGCTCATCTGCCTCCAACTCCCTCATGGTCAGTCGCTTCTCCAAGCAATGAGTTGGTGGTAGATCTCTCTCTTCGGCTGGGGCCTCCCTCTGGAACAGCCGCTCTGAAACTCGAGGAGAACCATCTAAACAAGCACCTAAAAACCTTCCTCTTTGCTTCTGCTTTCTCTCCCCCTCTCACCTGCTGAAGTCTTGGCTGATACTGAGACTGCACTGGTTACCTGGCCACCCATCTGATCTCGGGCCCTAGCCCTGCCAGTTGCATGCCTGCACTGCCTTCCTGGCAACCCCTGGACCCGGGGTCTGTTTTCTGTATCCTTACAGTCCCCCCACCAGCACTTATGTCTGCACTCACCCTGCACTGCCACCAGCTGGCCGGTCTTTTATTTATCTTATTTATTATTCCCATGTACTGCACTTTCACCTCCCACCCCCGCACTTTTCTTTTTCCCCCTTCCCTTGCGTGATCTGAATGACACCTGGCCTAGTAAGATTGTTGTCTGTCTTTCCTCTGCTCCCCCTCCCTTGCCTCGTCACACCTTGAAACACTTGTGTATAGGCTTGTTATAAATGCCATATCATAGATCAAAGGGGATCCCTTTTGCAAGCAGGATTGCTGTGCCCCCTTTCTTGGTGCCATTGGATGCAAGATATTGTTTTAGGAAGTCTCTGGTATGCAAGCGAGCAAAGTCTTGTGGGATGAAATGAATCTTTTGCAAAAATACAATGGAGCCATGTAGGTCCTTCAGGCGTTGTAAAGTTCTCCTGTGATAAAATCCGGCTAAAAACGGTCTCACTTATTCACAAATGCCTTAACAATACAGCCCCTCGCTACCTTATGGAAAGAATCAAAAGAAATACCTCAATCCGACCCTCTAGGACTGCAAACTCAAATTGCCTAGCCATACCTAGATTTAAACTTTCTAAAGCTGGTGGTAACAGCTTCCCGGTCAAAGCTGCGCAGCTCTGGAATTCCCTCCCCCTGCCCTGAGGGAGGATCAAACCTTCCTCAAACTCAGACACAACACCATCAAATGGCTTAGAGAAAATGACCACTAACAATTGATTTTCCAGCATGGGGTCTGGCATGGATTCACATGCTCATGAATATTCCCCGTCGTCAGGCTGGGAATCCTCGGTAAAGAAAAAATCAGTATCAGTTTCGTTTCTGATCTGTCTTTCGTAGTAATAACCAATCACTGGTCTCTGCGTCATACTGACCACAGCCAATGACTGCCCTCTACCTAAGCACCGCCTTTGGCAGCCATCTTCAGATTTTTACCGCACGTTCATGTGTTGGGATCCTCGTGCTATTGCTCTCGAGCGTTAGTGCTATTTTTTCACGTTTTTCTCAAAAACTTCGTTTTTTTCTGTCAAGAGCCTCAAGCTCCACCGACTCTCCATCCGATCAACAGGGACCCGTGTCGGATTCGTCTGCGCCCCTCAAGGGTGAAGATTTCGTCAAGCTACGTTTTGGAGGACTCCAGAAGCTTCTCAGGCCCGGACATGGCCAAGGAGAAGGGAAGCTCGACGCCCGGAAAGCTGTTCGGGGTCTGCCCTGGATGCCAGCTGCAGAACGTCTTTAAGGAAGACGAACACTCCTTTTGTCTCTACTGCTTACATGAGGACAAGACGCATGTGGAGAAGGACTGTGCGTTTTGCGGCAATATGTCGGAGCGGACCATGAAGGACCGCCACCAACGCCTCGCCAACTGGCTGGAAGGGAAGAGCCCGTCAGGCGAGAAGAAGAGGAAGAAATCCGAGCGGTCTTCTAAGACCTTTGAGGACGCCCCGGCGACGGGGGTCCAACACAAGGCCAAGCACCGCGTGTCCGCTGGCACCGGGAGCGCCGAAAGGTCGGGCTCTACGTGCGCCAGGCAGGGTGTACCCTCCCCGGCACCTTCAGCCACGAGCCAACGCTCTGGGTCGGGTAAGAGGAAGGGCGAGCACCCCGGCGAAGCTCCTGGAGAGGCCCCGGTGGAGCTCGAAGGCCCCATCGGAGGGGGAGCGAGGCAGTGTCCCCCCCCTCAAGGATAAGGCGGTGAAGGCCTTAATCCATCCGGCCAAGCCCTCTATCGATACTGTCGCGGCGGCCCTGGCTCAGCCTGTGGAGGCTACACCAGTGGTGGCGACCTCAGGGCTCAGAGTCTCCCTGCCACCTCGGAGGGAGTCCTCTTTTGTGCCCATTGATAGGACCCCAGTGAAATCCCTGGCGGGGAAGAAAAAGGGGGGGCAGGGCGTCGTCGTAGATTCGGCCTCAGAGGAAGAGCTGATCGAGGTCTTAAGCCACGGCCTTGGCGTGGATGAAGACCGGCCCGTCGGGATGGATCCCGACGCAGGTGACGACGACAGCGTCGAGGGTGACGACGGGGCCCCTGATCGCCCGTCGGATTCCCCTCTGCCAGCGCCGCAAGACAACTCGGCGGCCATTTTGTTGGCTATACAGTCCTTATGCTCAGAGATAAGGACGAGACTACCGTTGCCGACGGAGGAACCTCTCCCGTCGGGGGATCCTGAACCGGGACCTTCGTGTGTTGCCCCGCCCAAGAAGAGAAGGATTCACCCTCCACCTCCTTTTCAGCCGTCACGGCCCGTCCAGCCCTCCTCCCCGTCCACCCGAGGGGATGATACGGGGACAGACACGGCAGCGACGGGTACGGACGACGAGGTATATGACGAGGATCTCCCGTCGTCACCTCCCACCAGGGCTTCTCCGCCCGACGAGATTGGATCGTTCCACTCCATGATCGCCAGGGCATCCGAGCTTTTCCAGCTCTGCCCTGAGGAGAAGAAAAAGGAAGGATTCCTTTATCAACGGCGCGAGGCCAAGAGGAAGACGGTCCTCGCGGTGCCTCTACTGGACGACATTTGGGATGAGGGCCTCGCCCTCCTCACGAACCCTTCCACGACGCCAGCTAGAAGAGACCGGTACGAGAAGAAGTACCGGGTCCCGGACGCGGCCCCCCTGTGCCTCCGGGCGCAGCCTACCCCGGACTCCGTCGTCTCCGCGGCGGCCAGGAAGAAAGTGGGGGGGGTGCGGCCTCCACATAGACTTCCCCACCGACGACGATTAAAGCGGCCAACGCCTTGGCTGTCGTGGCCCGCTACGACAGGGAGCTATGGTACAGACTGGCTCCCCTGCTGGACTTCCTACCGGACGACAAGAGGGCGGATGCCCTGGAGATCCTACAGGAAGGTGAGGTGGCGTCGGACCACGGCATCACTATTGCGACGGACATCGCCGACACTGGGTTTCGCCAGTTGGGCAACGGCGTGTGCCTTAGGCGGCGTGGATGGCTCAAGGCTACGGACTTCCGTCAAGATGTACAGACCAGAGTCCTGGACATGCCGTTCGATGGGAACAACCTGTTTGGGAAAACAGCGGACGATTCCCTCCAGGCCATTAAAGCGGACACTGAGACGGCCCGGGCCCTTGGGGTTCTGCAACGACGGACGCCCTTTCGGAGCAGCGGAGGCAAGGGCGCCTCCAAAGGTTCCGGCGGCGGTTTCTCCACCTACCGTCAAGCGGCCCGCTCGTCGTCTCAGGAGGCCTACAGAGGACGAGGCAAGTCTGGCGGACCCCGCCGTCGTCGCCAAGGAGGTCAAGGCGGCAAAGCCTCGTCGAAACAGGATTGAACTGGCCGTGGGGTCGGGCCCCCACCGAAGCACCCCGGTGGGAGGCCGGCTGGCGGGCTTCGTCAGCGTGTGGGAGTCCATCTCCACCGACCGTTGGGTGCTGGACGCCTTAGCCCGGGGCCACGCGCTCGAGTTTCAAAGAAGGTGCCCGCGCGTCCCCCCCGTGGCCAGGAAAGAGCTTCACGTCCCTCAGCTTCTCCTGGAGGTAAAGGCGTTGCTCAGGAAGGGCGCCATCAAACTCGTCCCAAAGAGGCTTCGGGGCTCCGGAGTTTACTCGAGATACTTCCTCGTGAAGAAGAAGACGGGAGGATGGCGCCCCATCCTAGACCTGCGACGTCTGAAAAAGTTCATCAAGGCGCAGAAGTTCCGGATGGTCACCCTCCAGCACGTCCTGGGTCAGCTGGAGGAAGGAGATTTCCTGTCATCGTTGGATTTGGAGGATGCCTACTTCCATATTCCCATCCTAAGGGGGCACCGAAAATTCCTCAGGTTTGTGGTCCAAGGGCGTCACTACCAGTTCAAAGCCCTCCCCTTCGGACTACGGTCGGCACCCAGGGTATTTACCAAGTGCCTTGCACCGGTGGCGGCACAGCTGCGCCACGAGGGGATCCACGTCTACCCCTACCTGGACGACTGGCTCATCCGAGCCAAGACGAGGGAGGTCGCCGTGGAGCACACGGCAAGGACCGTCCAACTTCTCACGGACCTGGGATTCTCCGTGAATTACGCCAAGTCCCACATGGTACCCGCGCAAAACGCACTGTTTCTGGGAGCGAAGCTCGACACAGTGTCCCTTCTGGCCTCCCCGTCGGAGGAAAGGACCAGGTCCATCCTGGGCAAGGTACAGCGGATGTTGGTTTCCGACACGGCCAAGGTGAGGTCCATCAAGTCCCTCCTCGGAATGATGTCTTCTTGCATCTACCTCATTCCCATGTGCAGGCTCCGGATGCGCCCGTTGCAGGAGTTCCTGGACGCGCGCTGGATCCAAACGACGGGCGGCTTCGAGGAGAGGATCACACTCGACGAGAGTTTCCGCCGAGCGGTCAGGTGGTGGGGCACCTGCGCGCATCTGACGGCGGGCATGGACTTCCAGACCCCAGACCACCAGGAGACAGTGACCACGGATGCCTCCCTGGAAGGGTGGGGAGCGCACACCGAAAATCTGCACGCGAGAGGCCTCTGGCTCCCGACGGAGAAGTCCCTCCATATCAACGTCCTGGAGCTTCGTGCAGTGTTCTGGGCCCTCAGGTCTTTCCTTCCGTCCCTCAAGGGCAAGGTGGTGAGGATCTTCACCGACAACACCACCACCATGTTTTACATCAGGAAACAGGGCGGAACCAGGTCCCCAGCACTGTCCAAGGAGGCGCAGGACCTGTGGCATTGGGCCATCGCCCAAAGGATGTTTCTGGTGCCGTTTCATCTGGCAGGGATAAAAAACACCATCGCCGACTCACTCAGCAGGGAGCTGCGCTCGTGCCACGAGTGGGAACTACGGCAGGATCTAGTGGATCGCCTCTTCCGACGGTGGGGCACACCTCAGATCGACCTGTTCGCGACGGCGACGAACTCCACGTGCCGGAGGTTCGCCAGCAGGTTTCCCCAGGCGAGGAGCATGGGCGATGCTTTCTCGTTCCCCTGGGAGGGCCTGTTCCTCTACGCGTTCCCTCCTTTGCCACTGCTAATCCGGCTCGTCAACCAGCTCAAGAGGTCACGGTGCAGGATGATCCTCGTCGCACCTGCGTGGCCGAGGCAGATATGGTTCCCGGACCTTCTGGACTTATCAGCGTCCCCGCCAATCAGGCTGCCGGTGGACGCGGATCTACTCTCCAGGGAAGGAGGCGCCATCCTCCACCACGACCCGAAATCGCTGAACTTGCAGGCCTGGCTCCTGCAGCGCTAGAGTTTGGAGGATACGACATACCGGCTGACTGCAGAGAGGTTCTTGCAAAGGCCAGGGCGTCCTCGACTCTTAAATGCTACGGGCACAAATGGAAGAGGTTCTCTGTCTGGTGCCACGCACAGAAGATTAACCCTCTACGGATTACGGCCCCCCAGGTACTGCCGTACCTGCTGACGCTGGCCAAAGCTGGACTGGCACACGCGTCCATCAAGATTCATCTTGCTGCGATCTCCCGATGCACCAGGACCACGGGCCGGACGTCCTTGTGGTCTCATCGTCTGGTGAAAGAGTTCATGAAGGGACTGATCAGATCGTTCCCGCCGGTGAAGGCTCCGGCCCCGGCGTGGGAGCTCAACGTGGTGCTGACCAAGCTCATGGGACCTCCGTTCGAGCCTCTGCACTCGGCCCCGTTGAAGTTTCTGTCGTGGAAAACAGCGTTTCTTGTGGCCATCACCTCCGCACGACGGGTGGGAGAGATCCAGGCCCTTTCCTGCAAGGCCCCGTACTTGACTTTTCACGACACGAGGGTAGTGCTCAGGACGCACCCCTCCTTCATGCCCAAGGTACCGTCGGACTTCCATCTCAACGAACCCTTGGTGTTGCCTGTGTTCTTCCCGTCGCCTTCGTCGCCGGCTGAGAGGACTTTGCACTCGCTGGATGTGGCTAGAGCGCTGAAGTTCTACGTGGACCGCACGAAGTGTTTTCGGAAGACGTCACAACTCTTTGTGAATTTTGGACCTGTCAATCAGGGGAAGGCTCTCTCGAAGGCTTCCATTTCAAGATGGCTCTCCGGCTGTATCATGTACTGTCATCGGTTGGCAAACCGACCGCTGCCTAGCCGTCCGAGAGCCCATTCCACCAGAGCGATCGCAGCTACCACGGCGTTCCTTTCTGGTGTGCCCCTGCTGGACATATGCAGGGCTGCTACGTGGAGGTCGACGCACACCTTCACGAAATTCTACTGCGTCGATCGGGATTCCAGGGAGGAGTCCAGGGTCGGCCAAGCAGTGCTGCGCAACCTGTTCGCCTGAGGTGAGCCTGGTGAGGAGGTAAGATGCTTAATGTTGAGTTTGATGTAATGCTTAATGTTGAGCCTTTGCCACCTCCCGTGGTTGTGCATGTGTGTACTGCTATGTATTCTTTATTCATGAGCATGTGAATCCATGCCAGACCCGATGCTGGAGAAGGAACAAGTTACTTACCTGTAACTGTTGTTCTCCAGCATGGGTCTGGCATGAATTCACATGCAAACCCTCCCGCCTACCCCTCTGCGGCTCTTCACTTGGTCATACTGCCACTTCACGTGCTTCCAAATCTGAAGATGGCTGCCAGAGGCGGTGCTTAGGTAGAGGGCAGTCATTGGCTGTGGTCAGTATGACGCAGAGACCAGTGATTGGTTATTACTACGAAAGACGAATCAGAAACGAAACTGATACTGGTTTTTTCTTTACCGAGGATTCCCAGCCTGACGACGGGGAATATTCATGAGCATGTGAATCCATGCCAGACCCATGCTGGAGAACAACAGTTACAGGTAAGTAACGTGTTCCATACTCGTTATCCACTTGTATACTTAAAGCTTTACCCTCTATCCTTGACTGTAAATTGTATATAGAGAATTTGCTGTCAGCCCCACTGTAATCTATTTAACTATTGTAAATTGATGTAACCACTGACGGATCACTCCTTTTTGTATTTTAACTGTGTATGTTGCTTATAAAACTGTATATATGACTGTAATTTGAACTTTTATTCCGCCTAAAATATTCTTGTACCATCTCATTTCCTGCGCCATGATACCTTCGGGTCTGGTGCGCATTACAAATAAAGTGGATTTGCGTTTCATTGTAGAGTTTAGGCCTTTTACATTGAGGCTTCTGAACTTCTGTTTCTGATAGGGGGGGTGTTGCCTCCCGAGGGTTGAATCACTTTGTGGGAGAGGGGGAACAGGGAGTGTGTCAGCCGACATCTGCATCCATTCTTATGAGCAACCGGGTTTTCAACTTTTTTAAACCAGAACAGTGCAACCAAGAAAAAATGAACAGGCATAGTGTCCAAAGGGGTTGCAAGTAACATCCTACTCTAGGCCAGGCACAGGCCGCATGTAGCATGGGCCTCATAGATTTAAGTAATGCAGATTGCCGATTCCATCATGATGAAGTGGAGAGCTGGGAGGTCAGTGATGGAGGCACCCTCAGAGTTGCACACGTCTTTCACAGGGAGGGAGCAGGCCTCTGCCCCTTACCCATCTTTATCCAGGTGCCTCTTTTCGGTTTGGGGGCGTTGTCTTGCAGTGGAGTGAGAGATTTCGCTGAAGGGTTACTGTTATTCCCCAAGTGGGCACTCCCCAACATATCTTCTGCCTCGTCTAGCAAACTCATGGTTCGTTGTCCCATTAAGAGAGAACTGCAGAGTGGACTAGCCACCTCTATCTGATCTTCTGGTCCTGTACCTACACTGTTAACGGTTTGAGCGTTCTTCTTTGCATAGTGATCGTTGCCAAGTTCTTGAAGATTTGCAGCAGAGCTCCCTGGAATATTAATTCCTTTTGTGACCGGCTTGCTGTCATGGTTTCCTGTTTAGTTGTGAAGAAGTGGACTTGTGTAATCGCATCTTGGGGGCTGTCCCACCACTCTGACTCCGCAGTCTGAGGACGGTCCAAGTGCAGCATCCCTTTATCCATGTGTGGCAAAAAGTGTTGGAAAAAGAACAACCACATAGCCTCTCAGCGCTTGGTTTGAGATCGAGGGGGACACCCCCGTGATCTGTAGGTTGTTTCTACAGGGTCAGTTCTCCATGTCCTCGTGTTTGCTTTCCATGGCTTCACTCCTCCTTTCAATGCGTAGATCCTGTGCAACAAGTCAGCCAATGTGGTTGCCTGATCTGTTGAGTGGTCTCGACTTCTCCAAGTCTTTGTTCTACCTCCAGGACATGGTTGTCTAGGCTATCGACCTTGGTTGAAATCTCCATCGTACAATTACGGTATTACATTTTGATTTTAGTCATAAAGGACTGAATGTCCTCCTTTATGGCCAGTTGTCCCAGGCGCCATTCCAGTGAGTGAATTTGGGGTTTTGGTACTTCTCCTTTCTTCCCCATGTCCTGCGACCTCAAAAGGGAGGCAATATCTGCGTTCATCTGTAGTTTTTGTTGTTTAGCCATGGTGTCTGACCACTGTGGGTGAGCGATCTCAATGTTAGGTTAGGCCTTGTGAAGAAATTCAGAGTCCAACCGGCTCTTTCCTCTCCTTAGGTATAATTATTTGCTAGGGGACAGGAGCTGCATGCTGATTCCAACTCTTGTGCCACCACAATATGTTTAAAGGCCCCCGTTGGGCTCGAAGAACTTCAGCTAGCCATAGATGCATCCACCAAAAATATCCAGTGGTGTCCCCTGGGCCTCTGCCGCTCTACTGATTCCCCTCGCCAGGATCCTCAGAGCGCATGCAAGGCACCATGCATGTTCACCAATGTTCTCCCCCAGATGTGCCCCCCAGCTGTCTCCTGGTCTGGAGATGCTTTTACTTGACGGACACCTCACATAAAGGGGGTGGCTGTTATGCTCAACTGGCTTCCACAGAGGTGTCGATCTGAACTGGACAGCTGCGGTCTCCACCAATGTGACGCGTAGGGCTGAGATGACGGACTGGACTGGCCCACCTAGCTTCGTTTGCTTGGCCCTTAGGAATATTCTTCTGCAAATGGAGAAAGGGAATTAACCATCCGTGGAGTTGAGCGTAAATCCCCCCACCCCTGCTGTTCTCCCCACAGATCAACTTTAATGTCCCCTCTTATAGTCTCACCTGATGGTTTGAAAAGATAAGCTCTCCATCCTGCATTGAGCGCAGGGGCGCGTTGATAACCAGTTGCTTCACTGGCTCGAAGGAATTGGTGAGTTCCAGAACAATATTGACTCCGAAAAGTATGTAGTTCGTAAGAGTTCACATGTCTGACTTTCACTCTTGTCCGATTCCTTGCAGTTTGCAGCTTGACCACAGCGAATATTTCCTCGTGGTAGCTGACAAAGTTCAGGTAAGGATTTGGCTTATCCTACACAGTTCAATAAAATAAGGCCAGAATGTAACCTGTTGCTTGCTCCCTTATTCAGGTGTGGAGAGAAAATATGAAGTTCGGGGAATAATGCCTCCGGCTGTAAAATTAGGTAAGTCTATTGCGGTGAGAAGAGTTCCCCTTGTTTCTCCTTTTGTCTCACCTTTTTGTCCTTTTGTTCCCCTTAGGGGCCGGGGTACGGCAAGGATGCAATGGAGACTGCGCCGACCCGTGAAGAGGAATAGTACCCCCGGCAGTAATCGGGTAAGTCTATGGGAGTAGTTACTATTGCCTCTGTCTATTCCCTTGGCTCACCTTTGCTGTTCTTGTGTTCCCCTTAGGTGCCAGAGTGCGGCGGGAACGTGCAGAAGGATGCGGTGGGTCGTGAGGATGCTGCGAAGGCCGGTGAGTTCAGCGCGGCGCTACAGCAGGCGAGGCGGCGCACGTAAAATGCTTCTTTCTTCCAGCTCGAAGGCGCGGTAGAACCGGAATTCAGGTAAGGATCAAAGGTTTTGCTCTTATTCTAACCTTTTCTCCTTCTGTTCCTTCCGTTTTCTAGGAGCTGCAGACTCGAGGCGGGCGTGGCAGAAGACTGGATGCAGGCTTGCAGACACGGTGAGCGTTACGCTGCTGGATGCAGGATAACGCGAAGCGTGTGCTGCCCTTTCGGCGTGGTTTAAATAGCCTCCAAAGTAGTACCAGGTAAGTATTCCTCCCCAGCCCCACCCGAGTAAAAAATAGTCCCTAGGTAAAATAGTCCCTTCCAAGCCTCATTTGGCTTGGAGCTCTGCAGCACGGTCTGCATCAGGTAAGCTTGCAGCATGGTCTGCATCAGGTAAGTTCCAATATATGAGCCTGGCGCTTACGGCGCCAGGACTGACTCTCCATATGAGCCTGGCGCCATAGGCGCCAGGACCGCACCCAAACGGCCCCTAGCAGGGGTTTTTGGGCTTGCTCAAAATAACGTGATTCCTGCTTCTGGGGTTGCTGGACCTGGTCTGGTTCCCCGGGGGTAGGCATCATAACAGTGGCTGGGTGGAGGGTCCTCTGTTTTTCAGGCGCTCCATGGGTGGCCATGCAGCACAGCTCGAAGGCAAAGCCGGCAGCCGCACCAGATTCTGCTCCCAGCATTTATATTTCACGCTCTGGGTACACCCGGAGCATGTCATCCAGTCATTAAGTTGCGCTCTGTGGCCTCTCACGGCAAGGTTGGTACTCTACTCTCCCGGGGCCCACTGACCTAATTAGATGGCTGGGAAGGGAGGCCGAAGCGGGGGGTGGGAGCCCCGTCAGCGAGGGGCTGTCACCATCTTGGTAGAGATTCGCTGCTTACTCGGTGGAGACTCCAACCTTGAAAGCTTGGGGCCGGGACATTCTGGTTCCGCTGTCTATACTGTAGCCTTCTGCATCATTTCCCCCACCTTTCCTCCCATTTATTGGGATGTAAAGCGCTTGAACCGGTCAGATATAACTAATTACCAGGTCTTCGTGTAGAGGCTTTACAGAATTGTCCACGTTGCTGGCACCTCAACCCATGCCCTCACAGGAGTGCTTTTTAAGCAGCCTGTTTTTGCGCTAGGGGAATTTTGTCATCCTACATTGGTTTTGGAGGGTAGACTGGTGACATCTGTAATTTACTTTTGAACTCTCCAGGGGTGAGAGCTGATTTTATTTATCGCATTAATAGCCCAATATGCCTTTTGGTAGACATTGGGGTATTAAGTTGTGTTCTCTGCCATTTTGTTTCTTGTATTCCTTTGTTTGGGCAAACCACAAGGCAGGCTTAACATGGCAGTTGTGCACCTGTGGTCTCATTTAAAGGCCAGTCCTGCATCTTCTGTAGTAGTATGGACTCAGTTAGACCACTCCTTGGCCCTAGATATGCCACTACACACACTATAGTGGCTGCCCTGGGTGTTTGGTGATTTTGAGGGACAGCATGAGTCACTGTCCACCACACCTTAGTTTGAAGCCCCTCTGTGATTTGGTCAGCTGGCATAAGCCAGTGTCAGGGAGATTTTCCTCAAGCAGTGTACTCCAGGAGTTTTGGTGCATCTTTGATAGCTTGCTGAGCTAGCCAAGTGGTAGTCTTGACCGAACAGTCCAGGACAAACTCAGGAGGTGGGGTGGGGTGTCCACACACTATATCTTTTTTTTTATAAAGATCTATTCTTTGTGTAAGAAAAAAGAAATAGCAATATACTCACAGGTAAGTAGCTTTGTAAAACACTGGATGCCACAAGGTTAATAACACAGCTTTGGGCAAGGGTTTGTTACAGTCAAGGGGTACCGGGAAGACAAGTTTGAGTGAGCATTTGAAGGAGCAAAGACAGCGCAGGCCCCAGGGGCTTCCCAGTCCTGTATGATTTGTATAATCAGGTGAGTGTCGAGGCAAAGACCCTTCCGGGCCGCTGCCTGTGTTTTTTTATTTTTCCAAATTGAAGCCCCTGGGCCCATTTGCGCACCCTCTCCTCTCCCTCCCCACTTCCACTTCCTTGTTCCCCGTCTGCCTTTTGCTTTCTAGCCCTCCAACCACCCCTGATTGGTTCCCCATATCTAACAGCTGATCCTACTGGCTCGTGCTGCCCGTGCTCACCTCCTTTGTGATTTATTTTTTATAATCCGGTTAGTGTCAAGGCAAAGCCCCTTCAGAGCCTCTACCTGTGTGGTTTTTGTTTCAAATTGCAGCCCCCGGGCCTATTTGTGCACCCTCTCCTCTCCCTCCCCTGCCCTCTTCAACTTCCCTGTTTCCCAGCCCTCCCACTGTCCGTGATTGGTTCCCAATCTAGGTCATAACTGACCTTCCCAGGGCAGTTCTCTGCCAGTGCAGTTCCTGTGGCCCCAAGGCAAAGGGCAGCTCCCACAGAGGCGGCTCCATATCGTGTCTGCTGGTGTCAGCAGGAGAAGCCAGTGGCCAGCCGTCAACCAGCAGCGACTATTAAGGAAGGGTCGGGGTAGAGCAATCACTCTACCATGGAAGCCCTACCACTTTGCTAACTATCCAAACACTGTAAATATTTGCTTGCATCACACCTTGGGGAACTGTACAGACTGACATATATTAAATCCGCCCTCGCTGCATTAATTCACATCTAGAAGTACCCCCAACATATTACTATGTTTTATTCTGTTTTCTTCTGTTTGTCCGACAAACACATAAATTGTACTGAGGGGGTTATATTACTGTGATTTATTTGTTCCACACACTTAGAAATTAGCTCCTGCTGCATAGACTCCCATCTTAAGTACCCTCAGTGACTTAGAATTGTCCCTTTTAGTCTTATTCATGTTAGGCAAGATTGTGTGCAGTGGCCTTTGGAAGACTACAGCAACCTTGACCTCCTGGCAATAGGAACCCAACCTTTGGTATAAGTCTGTATTACACAGGTTGGTACTGTGGCTGAGCCGCCAGGAATATTTCAAGAGGGGTCAGTGTGAGCAGTAGGGTTGTAACACAGAGTTTCACACACAGTTATTCAAATAAACACTTAAACTGAAGGTTTCTTGATTAAACAATTACCAATTAATTTAATAGTTATATAAGCAGAAGGGAGAGAACATGTAACAATCATAATATACTTCAAAACACACTTAGTTTCTCTAAATATGATGATACCCATTGGGAATGGCAGACACACTCCCTACACCCTCAAGTGACTTAAATAGCTAGGAAACTGTGGACATTGATTTATCACTGGTACATTTAGAGTAATACTGAGTTTGGTGCAAAGGTTAGATATAGGAATAAAACAAAGGTTAACAAATAATTCATGAACTGGTAAGTATTTTGTCAACCCTCCAATGCAAAGTAAATTAACCCTTTCTTGGGGGAAAGGGTAAAGGCACATAGCCAAAGGTATGGTTCCCGCTGGCTTCTGTTCCTGTACAGCTCTGCAGATCCTTGTGTTCCTGGGCCTCAGTCATCGGGACAAGAGGGAGGATGTCTGGGGACTCCTGCACGGCAATGGGAAGGCCAGCGGCAGCAATGTGCAAACTTCAATTCAGCTGCACTTCGCGGTTTCAGTTCCTCGCCTCTGACGGCAAATAGCAGCACAGCGGTTCTCGGATACCACTTCGGACTTTCCTTGCATCTGGGGTCCAGCACTCTGTTGAGGTGGCTCAGGCTTGGTCAATCCTGCTTCAGGGAAGTCTGGAGGATCTTCCTGGCGCCCGGGTCCGACTTAAAAGCGATCCAGTCGATTTGGTGTTCCTCTCCCTAGCACTTTGGTTCCAGTAGCAGCAGCAGTGGAAGTACAGCCAGCTTCGAGAGGATGTCCATATGAGTTCACTTTGGAGTTGATTGGTCCCACCAACTCAAAGGGAGAAGTTGTCCTCCCACATCTGGTTAAGTGACTTCCTTGGATTGATTCAACTCTTTGGGGAAGGCCGAAATGCGAGAAGATGTAATTGATAGTCGGAGCAGCTGCTGTTTCTGCCTTGCAATTTGGGCCGGGAGACATTCCACCCACTTGGTAAACAAGAATGTCATGGTTAACATGTACTTGTTTCCTCTAGAGGAGCGAATCATGGACCCGATGAAATCTACTTGCAAATCTGACCAAGGCAGGGTCATTCCCCTTTTCTGTTTGGGAGCTCTGTGTTTGAGGGAACTTTGCTGAAATTGCGCACACACAAGACCCCCTTCAAGTATTGGTCGAGGTCCCAGATTTCCAAGGTTGTTTGAAACGCCCTATGACCGGCTGTGGCGCATCATGGGTGTGACTTAACATCAGGCTAAAGAAGGAGGTAGGTACCACCCACTGGTCACTTCCGGAGATGGATCTCCGTACCAACAAACCGTCTTGGATTCAGAACATTTTGGAAAACTTCATCAACACCCAGAGATCCTCTTTGCCGATATAATTTGATTCGGTCAGAGGAAAATTCACAGGGTCTTGAATGTGTTGATAACATTTCCCAATAATCAGATCCTCTTTTTGTGCCGTAATCAAATCCGCATCTGGGGTTTCCTTACTCCACTGGGCAGTTGAGAATTCATTTTGGGTGAGTGTTTGGGACCTGGTGACAGCAGCGACCTGGATTTCCCCCAACAGGGACTCGATCTCCGAGATCCCTGTGGATGGCTGCGGTTTTGGCCAACTGGTCAGCCAAGTCATTTCCAGTTTTGTATGGTGCTTCTATTCTGGAGTGACCTTTGATCTTTTTCCAGTAGATGGTCATCTCATTAGGGGTGACCAGATCATCATTGGCTTGTATTAATTTCCCATGCTTGAGCGGTTTGTTTGTACCCAGCATGTCTCAATTTTTCAAATTTATCAGGTGCTCCACAAACCCATTCCTGACATCTGAATCAGTGATTATGACCAGTTCGTGGAGTTAGTATTGCACGGCAGTGAGGGTGGCTTGATGTACCAACATCAACTCTGCCACCTGACTACTTTGGGGACCGCTCTTGTACCCAGCGGATGGCTCTGGGGCATCATTCACCCAGGCATTCCCAACGCCGGCTTCCAGTTCTTTTTCACCGGTGTTGACAACATGGTAGGAGCACTCATCCACATAAAATGTGGATATCCCCTGGCACGTGTCTTCCTCATATACTTTGTGCGGGGAATTCAGGTACAGCTCCATGTTGTCTAGGGTTTTTAGACTTTCGTCCTGGAGACAGTTTCCTTGAGCACAATCGTGCAAGTCAGCCATACCTTGCACAAGGGGACACTTCTTGTTTCGGCCATATCTGACCTCCACAGAAAAGCCTTGCATGAACAGAATCCAGGAAGTAATTCTAGAATTGCTCACGTTCCCTGTCCGGATGTATTGCAAGGGCTAGTGAGGAGTCTCGACAATGATGTGCACCCCCCCCCCGGATGAACAGGCGGTCATTTTTCAAAGCCCACACCGTTGCCTTTTCACAATCGTTGAATTTTTCATCCACTGAGGACAAAGTCTTACTCGCATACGAGATAACTCTGTTGAGATTTTTGTGCTTCTGGTATAATACTGCTGTTAAGCAAGTATTTGAGAACCCTGTCTCCAAGAAGAACTTCTTGTTTTTGATCGGGTAAGCCAAACAAGGCACTTGTGAAAGGCTTCTCTTGAGTTGTTTTACTGGCTCTGATTGTTCTGGACCCCACTCCCACTTGACCCCGGCCTTGAGTAAATGGACCAAGGGTCTTGTGACCTCTTCGTAGTCCTCTATGAACTTCCTACTAGAATTAGTAAGTCCAAGAAGGCTTCGTAGTTCACACAGAGTCGTAGGGTCTTTCAATTTCAGTAAGGCTTCCACCTTTTTCGCATGAGGACTGAGACCCTCCGGGGTAATTTCATGCCCTAGGGAATTCACACTGGTCTTACACCACTGAGACTTCTGGAAGGATGGTTTCGCTCCAGCTTCCTTCAACTGGGTTAGAAAATTGCGTATTTCAGTTAAGTGTTCCTCCACAGTTGAGCTTTTGATTAAAATATACATATACCAGGTATCCCCTTTCGCCCAAGTCGGGCATGTCCTTATGCAGAAAGATGGTAAATTCGTTGCCAGAGTTTATGTATCCAAAGGGGGTTCAGGTCCACATGCAAAGGTAAAGGCAAGCTTGTACTAGTCTTCTCTACTCAAGGGTACTGTCCAGTAACCATTGGTCAAGTCAGTGGTGGTATACAACTTAGTTCCTGATCAGTGTAGGGATGAGTCCATCAGTACATGTGGACCCGTTGCAACTCCCTAATGTCTGCGCAAAGTCTCCATTGGCCATTGGAAGAGATCCATGTTGTTCAAATATAATATCTTTCCCTTGTCATGTTTCTCGCGCATTACATATGCGCTTTAAATTAAATCAGATACACACGTGAGAGTTTCCAAATGGACAGATGAAAAAGGACTTGTTCCTCAAATGAATTGCAGGTTTCCGTCCTGTGATGGTGCATGGGAGACATTCAAACACTTAGTTGAATGTCCTCACTTTAAGATCCAAAGAACTAATCTGTTAACTAGATTCTTTACACCAGATTCTGTGGACGCATATCATCTACTATGGGCAAGAATGAGGATGGGTGAACACAAACCAATTATTTTTGCCTTTGTCCAACTGCTGAGAATCAGTCTGAATTGTCCTAACTACATCTAAAAAGGGATGTAAAGACAATGATCATGTACTGTATCGTTCTATTATTATGTTTGACCGCAGAGACTAAAATCTTTCTGTTTACAGGGATACAAATTAGCTTATATGCAGGATTTGCACAACAATTGTCTCTCAATATGTTGCACAATGCGTATTTTGCACAAAGGATGCCTTGGATGAAACTATAACAATGTCTTTGACTAAGTGATAGACTCGATGAAATAGTGTTGTTTTATGTGTGTGTATATTGTATTTTTATGTTTGATTCATCCAAGGCTTGTACTAGAAAAATGTTAACTGGTTGTACAGATTGATGTCGCGGGTATTTTAAAATGTACACCTGTAGTAGGTTGTCATTTTAAAATATGTTTTACACATGTATCTTCATTTTGATAATCAAGCATCACCTTGCACTTTGAAGCACAGTTGTTTGTTTTAGAACAATGCTCCAATATGTTTGGAACAAGCAATTCTCTGTTTCTCATCATGGATCGACTTAGAAGAATTCAATTGTGTGATCAGTTATCTTATGAACGTTTTATGTAATTTTAACTGAAAATGCTTATTTTATACATGTATGTTTTGTAAAGTTTTTTTTTTTAAAACGATCAACAAATATAAAAAAATAAAATAATAAATAGTCTCCATTGGGTTTTGGTATCCCTAGTACCAGGTTATTAAAGGTACTGTGTACTGGGCAAATTTTCCCACAGGATTCTAAGTTCTTTAGAATCTCTGTGAGTGACTTCATAGACATGAGAGACAACCAATATGGCTTCACTAATACACGAGCTATCCTCGGGACTGTTGGTATGGAGGTGGAATGTATCTCTGTGCGACCACAGCCATACGAGTCCACAGCAAAGATATCTTGAAAATTCAAAAACGCCTGTTTCAGCTTCTGTTTTTGTTCCTTGTTCTCAGACATTAGCGAGGTTGATTCGTTCCTCAGCCATCTTCCTGAAGCCTGGAACTACCTGCGGTTTAGCAATTTCCACTGTATCATCCAGTCGAGTGGAGAGATCTCTTGTTATGGTGTTGGCCTGGACAGGAGGTTTCAAGGAGGGGAGGCAGTCCCTGTTGACTTGAAATACCACCGCGTCCTTCCTGATGTCGCTGTTTACCTCTCCCCCCTCCCCCCCACTTATCCCATAAGGGCGGGGAAGAGTACACCAAGAAATTCCCCCATTGCTGGGTGAAAAGCTGGGTGTTGTCATTTGGAGATTTGTCCCATGATCTCATTCTCTAAATGGAGAAATGTTGGGCATCAACCGCCATTCAAATAAAGGTGTCTGCGCTCAGAGTGATACTCCTATGGTCACTGTTATCCACCAATATTTGAATGGTGTCGGGTTCAAATACAACCCTTGCTGTTGGAGGTGATAATCTAAATTTATGTAAGCGTCCGGGCTTTTGGATGTTCTGGCCTCGCTTAATATTTAGGTGGAATTGTGAATTGTCAGACCAGTCCTTGGATGAGGACCTCTTCTCCAGTTTGAGCTTCAATTGCATACGTCAGCAATTGAGATGACTGAAATGCTTTCTCAGGAGTGTCGAAGCCCATGTGGTTAGCCCCCCTCCCCAGTTGTGACCAGACTTTCTAAATGATTAGGTCCAGATGAATTGCGAATCGATTGAGAATATCACTACCCAAGTAGAATGCAGAGGGGACATCTCCAACAACCCAGCAATTGTGATCTATGCTTTTGTCACCAATGGAAATTTTTAGCATGCACCTGCACGGCAGGAGATGTTTGGAATTTGGAGTTTCCAGGCACATTTCCCACTTGTCAGATCTTTTGGGAGTTTCCTGAATAATGCTTAGCTGATTAAGCTTTTTCCATTATTCAGGCATACTCTGGCAAGAACAGCACCCCCTCCCTCCTGATCTACCTGAATGGAGAGAAACTGCTGTTTACCCCTTTTCTGGATATCAGACAAACTTTGAGCTGGGTTTTCATCATCTTTTTCATGGGATTTGGGTCTTCTTCAGATTGTGGATAGGTATAAAATGTCAGGGTATTTCCTTCCAGTATGGAATGTCACCTGAAACTGGGAGGAAGGTAAATTTTGAAAAATGTAGAAGAGTTCCCATCACCAGTCTACTCTCCTACAGAGATGACATTAATGTCAGCGACTTGATTGTTCCTAAAGTGGAATTCTTTTTGGTCAGACCGTTGTTCAATCATGTGGCATGTGCCATTTAAACTTACGTAGTTTGTGCTTTGTTTTAGTATTATCGGTCGGTTAGTCTGTGTCCAGAGGACCTTGTTCACACAGTCAATCAGCGGTGATAACCTCCGCAGGAGGTAATTCCCCAGGAGACAAGGTGTGCCCTCTGGAGTGACGACTATCACTGGGTGTTTCACCCTATGTCGCCCAATTTTGATCTCCTGATCTGCAGTTTTCCATCGAAGTTTTGGAGTTGCTCAGGAAGAGGTGTGAGGGGAATTTGGTGACTCTCTTCCCACTTAGCCCCCCTTGCTGAATTAATATATTAATTTGGTCAAATGCCTTTTTGGACAGAAGGGTGGCTTGGGATCCTGTATCCACCAGCGCTAAAAAAGCACTCTGTCCCTGTACCTTGACAGATGCATAAAATCTGCCTTCTCTCTCCTCAAGGGGGCAAAGGAAATGTGCATTTTGGGCCAATCTGACAGTTATTTCCTTTATTTTGAACGACAACACTGTGTGATCTTGGGCCTGTAAAAAAAAAAATGAATAAAATAAAGTGCACCCAGATATTTGTGGGATTGTGGAATCCCTTTTTCCCCTGATTCTCTGTTGTCCCCCTTTTCCTGGAGACAGTCACTTGAATCGGTTTGGGGGAGGATCCCTCATTGCTTTGTCCTCTGGATGACATTTTTGGGGTTCTGGAGTGGGTGACTCTGGGTCAGTCCCCATACTTACCCAGTCTAAGTTAGGGTCTTTTGGGACCCATTTTTCCTTGGAAGGAATTCCCCCATACCTGAAAGAGAAGATTTTCCTCCAGGGATTCTTCCCCTTCAAACTGTATGACATGGACTTCCTCCGCAAATTGGGTTTTCGTTGTCCCTTGGTTTCTTCTACTTACCCTCTGTTCCTTAGGTTCCAGCTTTTCGGGGGTAGGAGATTTGGGTTCAGGTTCCAAGGTTTCTAGGGGTTTTTCTCGAGTAAGGACAGAAGTTTCCTCTAGGGCTTTGCATCTCCCTTCCCCAAGGCCTCCTTCTCTGCAATCTGTGGGTTGTCAGGGTTTTCTCCCCGGCATTGCTCAGGGTTATCAGAACCTTGGTTTTGAGCTGTTCTGGGCAGCCATGTCCATTTGAGGGTTCTGCTGAGCCCTCCACATGCGACTCAGGTCTTGGGTCAGACTTTGGACCTGGCACTCTAATTGTGACATCCTTTCTGGTTGGTATGGGGTTCTAGAGTCATACCTTTGCTGCTCTAGGAAAGGGTAGCTGTCCCTTCTCCTGGAGTAGCTTGGGTATTGAGGGTTTTCCTGGTAGCCCTCCATCCTTGGTTTCCCTTCTCCCTGATTTGGGGGTCTAGAGTCCTGAAAGCAGAGAGAGAGGGGATTGTTCTGATGATTGTTCTGAAACACTTGTGTATAGGCACGTTATAAATGCCATATCATATATCATCAAGGTTGGGGTTTGGAGGGAAGAAACTTAAGTTGGGGGTGGAATATTACTTCCCTCCTGGGGGAAGTTTTGAGATATTTCCTGGGGCCGTGCTTACCTGGTTGGACCCCTCCCCCCTTGTGCCGGAGATGTCCATACATACCCAAAGATGGGTCTGTTACCCTTGTATTTCGGGTTTATGTAGGTGGCAGATTCAGGTGAAACATTTGTTGGATACCCTGGCTGGTTACCACCCGTTTGGGATTGATCAGAGGCCTTCTCTGCCTCTCATTTTGCTTATTAGAGGGTGGAGTATTTTTAGGCCCTCCCATTTCTAAGTCTAGAATGGTGGTATTCTTCAACTCCGCCACCCTTGCAGCAGCGGGGGTGTTTTGGATGGTTTGGAATTTTTGCGAGTGTTTTTGTTTTCAACAGGTTTTTGGGCCTAATAGATCCGGGTAGCCTCTTCTATTACCCAATCCAGGGTCCTTTGCTCATGGAAGTCCCTTACTAATTGGGTCATGATATACTTAGGGAGGGCATGCAAAAATATGTATTAATAAACTCCCTGCTATTGGTGCGCACCCGTCCAGAGGTCTGGGCAAATGCCTGCTTCAGTTCTTGCACAAACTCTCTAGGTGCCTGATCCTATCCGCACTGCAGGTTGTAGGCCGCCTTGCGAGCCTCCTGAGGATTCCTGTGCACAGACAAGTGTTTCAAGTGTTTGGCCGCCTTGTAGGTAGACCATCTTTGATGAGCTTGATCCTCCAGAAGCTGGAGTATTCCGGGGCGAGTGTCCACTTGACAGACTCCATTTAATTGTGATCACCTTTGAAGCCAAATGGCATCATCTGGTCATACAGCTCCAGAGTCATATAGCTTCTGATGGCTTTTTTTTGCTGAATGGTGTCTTTTACAAGAGTTCTTTTGTTTGCCAGCCTTCTTTTTCCATTGCACGAGTCCATCCGTCCTCAGCTTCTATTATTTGTGGTCCACTCCCTGTCCTCTAGGCGTTCCCTGATTCTTTGAGACTGGGAATCCCTCCCAGAATAACAGGGTCTGGTCTCTTCTCCCCTGTGGCACTGTGGGCTCTCTGGGTCACTTCTCTTGGGATCCCCCTGTCGCACAGGGGAGTACTCCTCTTGCTCCTCCCTTCTTCTGGGTGTGGTGGTGAACTCCCTGTCACCTCCCTGAATGGGTGGAGGTTTTCAAGATGCTCTTTTGAGGACTGGACTCTGATTCTTCTCCATCTGCAAAGTGGACCAGATGGTCCCTTTGTGACGTGTATTTCTGCCAGTCTAGTTCCCTGATCTTCTCATCATAGGAGCCCTTCTGGTCAGATGTATTTGGTAAGATATTTATAAACTTAAATAAAGATGAAAGTCCGTCAATATCTGTAGGGATTGGCCTTCCGGCTCAGTTTATACTAGGCCTGATTGAGTGCAGCTGCCTCATGTTCTTGTGAAATGGTAGGCATGTAAGTGGTGAGTTGGCCTGAGGCCCCTCGTAAAGAGGGTGTCCAGTCAAAGTTGCGAAAAAATAATTTCGACAGGTACATTTTCGATACAAAAGTGCCGAAAACAAACATTTTTTTAATTTTGTTTTTTAAATAGTAAAGGGTTCATTTTAATTTTGGTTAGTTAAATAGATTGCCATGCTTCATGCTCTTGTTCTGCCCATTCACCTTTTTAATGAACAATTTGAATAGAAGGTTCTTCCTAGCCATGTTAATTTCTATGGTGCTCATTATGAAATATGTTCTGCATCTTATAGCTTGTCTATGCAAGAGCACAATCTCAACCCTGCTTCTGCTTAATTTGTATTCACAATATTTTATTTACACACAGCCCTGAACTCGGGGTACAAGTTTGGATGAAGCCTTCACAATGCAATCCAGCTTTCTATCCACCATATGTAACAATACCTTCAATGACTAGTCTGCTCTGTTGCACAGTCACGGGTGAACACACGTTGCTTAATCACGGCACAAGCCCCCACTTTGTCACGGTTTATTATACGACACATGCACCCCAGGGATCTCCTTCCCCTAGAATGAATGTGGCGCACAATAAAAATGCTCTAATTTTGTATAACTCAGATTCTTTTGAGAAGTCCTCAAACCAGTCTCGCAAACTCCCTCCACAAACACCCCTTGTCACAATGGACTAGGAACCAGGCCGGTGTGTCTCAATAAGATATTTATAAATGTATTATTTAATGTCAAATGAGAATCAACAAATTACAACAGGCACCAATGTTGTGGCAACACAAAACGCAATATCTTTTTTGATGAAACAGTACACTGAGATAGCTCAAACTATACAGTACCAGAATGTACTTCTGCTTTCAAAACACACCAAGAAAATGAATGCAAACAAACAGGAAAGTGCATGCGATCACAATGATGCTCGAGTCCCAGCAACCCACCCCCCCCAAACATCCACAAAGCTTGTCATATTTAGATAGAAGGCAGTGGCAAGGAGTGGGAACACAAGGTAAAAATTGTATTTGGGATCTAGTTCATTGAAACAATCTAGGGAGCAAGAAAAGAATGGGACAATTCATTGTAGGTCACAGTGAAAGAATAAGGTTTTAATTATTTAGCCCAACTGCTATGATAAAGAACAGAAGGGAATTCATACTGCTTACACTTAAGACAGGCAGGGCTTTTAGAGAATACTAATCAGCACACAAGGGGAAAATCGGTTTTAGGATATGCAACACATGGACAATGGGAAAGCATTGTAATGGAGATTCGTTTTTACTACAAACGGGGGGGAAAAGGAACAAACTAGGAAAATCGGTTTTCGGGTTGTGAAGCACAATTTTAATGGTAGGGAAAATCCAAATGGGAATTCATTTTTACTGAGGCTTAAAATGACAGGTAGGCTCTGGGAAAGGGGGTAGCTCGCAAAAGGAAAATCGGTTTTTGGTTAGTTGCAGATGGAAATTCGTTTAGCAGGGCACAATTTAAATACAGTGACAAATTCATTTCTCAGATCACAAGGGGATTAATTCTTTTTGGCAACACTTTATAACTATAATAATTCACAAGACACTGGGAAGATATGGTTGGTTTCGAATTCCAACCATACAAATCCTGTGAAACAAATGTGGAAATTAATTGATTCTAGTAGAAAAATATACTAGGGATTTACACAGGCAAATGAGGATTCTTCAATGTGAAAATGACTGAAATACACAGGCAAAGAAGGGAGGGGATTTTTCCATGGAGGAATCTATGGCAATGCTGAAAGAATATAGGACTTATGCAATCTATGGCTTAGGGTAGATATACTTACAGGAGAGGTCTGGACTGGACATCAGGTAGCGTCAGGACACTGCTATGACAGCCAATGGGGTCAGTCAGGGATTCCCTCTTTCCTCCAAGCGGTCCCAAGTCAGCTACTAAACCTCCTGGCTCCAATGCAAGTTAGAACTCAGTGTGCTAGGATGGTTCTTCGAGATTTCGCCAGCCACTCGCCTCAGGATTTAGTGGGAAAAAGCCTTGATTTGAGTCGGGGTGACTTATTTATAGGGCAAATGACATAACTAATGTGTCAGAGTTCCCGCAGAAGGAATTGGTTACTGTTCAATAGTCCACTCCTATCTATGTGCTGACATGTCTAGAAAATGTGGGAGTGCTTTGGGATACCAGGGGAGGAGACCCCTCCATCATCTTATTTTGACAGGGGGCTTGGTCTGGTTCAGGGGCATACAAATCTCACTGCAAGACAAATGCCCTTAATTGCCATATTTTGACACAAATGAAGGCATTATATTTTTCTGCGAATCACCTAAGCTTCGTTAGGTGTCTGTGTGTCATTCCTGCACAAAGATACCGTTTTTCTTCATTTACTCCAGAATAAGATTAGTGAAAAATATATCCCTTGGTGGCTGGCATTTAAATCATAATTTGCATGTTTTGATCAACTTATCTCTGAACTACACAAGGAGGGCCCCAAGATGTTTTCATAAATAACTGGAGTTGTGTAGGTCCCACACAAATAGTTTTGGGATGACCAGACGCGGCTAGCTGACACCTTTCCAGAAATCTCAAAATGACTGTTGTGGGATGAATATTCTTGATTGTATCTGATAAAAACCATTTCTCTGAATTTAAACAATGGGCAGGCTACTCCCTCCTTAAACCTGTCCTCTACCCTTGCCATGTGGCTGTTCCTGGCTGTGACATCAAGAGGGGTCCTGTATTGAGATCGGCTTGCATATTCCAAGAGATAATGGAAGTTTTATTGCGGCCTAAGTGACCTGGCTCATAAAAGCTGGGAAACAGAGTTTCCTTTATCTCGCCCACACCGTAAAATTTGATCTCTACAAGCATTTAAGTTTGTATTTTTAAAGGAAGGCCCTCATGTCTGCAGTGAGCCAGGCATAAATCCCCATGACAACCTAAAGGAAGGAATTCAGTTTCACATCGGAGGAAATCGCAAGCAGCCCAAAGCCTTTCACACTCAGCTGAAATTTCCTTTCTAGCTCCCATTTTAAATTGACATGAACTCTTGAAAGGCACACTATTAATATATTGAAGTATCATTGCAACGTTGTTCCCTGCAGACAGTGTTTAAAGGATGGTAACATAATTAAACTTTTAAAGTCTTTAGTGCACATCTAGCTGTGCACGGTGTCACTTTAGAGGCAAAATCGAAATATCATTTTGTTAGTTTCAGCCGTGAAAAAGGCCTTCATTTTACTGCAGCAGTTTAACCCAGGTCAGCATGACCGAAACCAAGTTCATATTTTAAACATCTTGCACACATTTTGATGAGCATATCTTTAGTTTAAAGGGAAAAAGCGGAATGACTTTCTTTAATATTCATGACATAAGGCAATCTGCTTCACTGTAACTGCTGCTCACAATGCTGACATCCCATTGATGGTTCTGTGGATCGTGGTTTCTGCAAATGTTATCAGTTCTCCAATAATTTTGCCTAACTTTGCAATGTATTTCCCTTATGCCAGCCAATTGGCATTTTTTATTCAATGTTTTGAGGCTCAATTCACTCTTTTTTGATTTGAAAGGCAGGGCGTCATTTCCACATTATTTCTGTACAGGCCTGGGAATTTGGGGAGTCCTCATACTGACTCTGGCCTTTTTATTTCTAAGAAGATTGTAAGTGGTGATTAGGTTTGCTGTGGTGGCTGCATGTCGTACTGCAGAGTCCACATTGATGAGACTGAGGTTGTGTGTGTTTTGGAAGCAATGTTTGGCTGCTGAGTGGCATGTGGATGAGGGTTTGGGGGGTTGAGGGGTGAAATGGGTGTGCGTGGGTGGGGGTGAGGTTGGAGCAATGCACATTTTGCTGTGCTACCCGGGTCTTGTGGAAGAGTGGTTTTGACCTTTTGTTGGTTCTAACAGAACAAAACCGACGACCATAGCAATTTCTAAGTGTTAAGTAGGTAAACGAAGTGGCAGGGCACACCGAAGGAACATTTAGCACTTACTGCTTGGTGGGTACGGCCAAGGGAACATGACCTTTATCCCCTTGCACCAGCGGAAGAACTGCTTCTTTCTTCGTTCAGTTGAAGCAAGTGTTATATGGCCACTGGAGCACTAGCCCAAGTGCACACGTTGCACAATGGAGAGGGTGCTGCAATGACTGTAGCAGATCATGTAAGTAAACCCGTTCAAGAACTTTTAAACTCACAATCTTGTTCCATTTACGTGTTCATCAGTTTTCCACCTTTCCTGAAAGTCTGCCTTAATAGCAATTGGAATCGAACGGAGGCATAGGATAAACTGACGTTCTAGATGGGGTGGGTGGGCCGAAATGTGCCAGAATCCATGTTGGTGAGCTTTATTTAAAGGAATAGTGCGCTCAGAAATTGTATGTTCTTAAAAGATGGGCAATAATAAAAAATGTATAATAAACATCTTTTAAATGAAAGTTCCTATGTAAAATGTTACACAAATAATGTTTAAACCCCTTTAATATCAAGCACTAGGAGACGTCTATTTTGTGAAATAGACGAGCCTCCTGTGCTTGAGTTAATCTCTGCCCTCGCGGCACTAATGAAGCAAAAGCTGCTGTAAGCAGTGCTCCAGATAATATTTTGAAGTGGGAGTATTTTACGCATGATTCAAATTAGGGAGTAAATGCAATTTCAAGAGAGTAAAAATCAGTTTTCTCCTCTGCAAGAGAGTAAAACTTATCCAACACATACACCCAAGGCATACTTAAAATCAGACCCATAGAACAAAAGCGTTGTAGATCAAAGTTGTCTGGCTTGTGCAGAGCCCTTCACTCCACATGCAAACGGCACATCCCGTCTGGGCACATAGTAACAGCACATCACTCCACTTGATAATGGCATATATCCTCCCTGAACATGCTAGCTACGCATCTCCTCTTGACACATACTAACGAGTACGCCACGCACTCTGCACATGGTAAAGGCACATCTACTTTGAGCATTTTCAGAGATTTGCTGTTAGCATTTGAAGAGCAAATTGGTGTCATTTGCATGTGTAAATTGCACCTTTACACTATGCGCATGCTAACAGCACATCTCTATGCATATGCTAATGGTAGACATTGTTTTCACGTATTGATAGAACATGTTCTGTTTAGCAAGCCTGATATTTGTACACGTTGACAGGACATATCTCTAACCATAGTGACCTCCAATCTCTTTTCTGCACATGCTATTGGCACATCTCTTCTCGTCTGCTAATGGTGCATCTTCTCTGCGCACATACTAGTGGGACAACTCTCTGTACATGTGTGATATCTGCGCGCATGTGCACAGAGATGTGCATGCTAACGACATGCCTTCTAAGCACATTCGAATGGGACGTATCCTCTCTGCACATGCTAACTGCACATCCCATCCCTGCACGTACTAACTGCACATCCTGTACAGCGACAGGATGTGCAGTTAGCATGTGCAAACTCCACATCCTGTCTATGCAGATGCTAACAGCACATATCGGCTCTGCATTCTAATGGCACATCTCGGCTCTGCATGCTAATTGCCCTTCTGTTCCATGGCACGTGCAAATGACACATCTTTACTAAGTACGTACTATGGGGACATTTCTTCTCTGTGAGTGCTAATGTAGCATCTCCTCTGCCCATGCTATAACAGCACATCTCCTCTCTGCCAGTCTTAACGGCAGGGCTC
Source organism: Ambystoma mexicanum (assembly GCF_040938575.1). Taxonomy (NCBI): domain Eukaryota; kingdom Metazoa; phylum Chordata; class Amphibia; order Caudata; family Ambystomatidae; genus Ambystoma; species Ambystoma mexicanum. The sequence goes on from NC_090928.1 coordinate 1,191,487,012, forward strand.
CGTTCTGCACAGGCTAAAATGTTGCATCCATAGAAAGGGTGGGAAGCTACTGGGCAGGAGGGCGGCCTGCACTTCACAAGTTCCAATTACGTGATGCAGCTTTTAATGGGTATGGCGCAGAGGAAAGACCACAGAGGAGTCGCTTCTTACAAGAAATGCAATAATGAAGAATGACCGTTCACACAATTTACTATCAGTGCTGGAAATTGACAAAAAGTACTGGGGCCAAATGTACCCGATTTTCCCCCTCCCCTTTCCTTATTCAGCCTGATTCGAACATGTCCTCTCCAGCCCCCACCGCAATGCCCAACAGTGCTCCCCTGGCATTCTGCTCCGTTTTGCTGTAATAAATGAAGTACCATTCGAAATGGGATAATAACCGTTACCACAGTGCTTAAAAGCAGAAGGAATTTGGCTAAAAGCACTATGTAAGAAAAACCTACTCCCTTTCTACCAGTTATTGGCATAGCCTCCGTACACATGCAGCAGCACATCTCCTCTCTGCACATGCTAACTGAGCATCTCTTTTCTGCATGCGCCAGTGGCACATGACCTCCCTGCATGTGCTATTGGCAAATATATTCAGTTCAGGCTAATGGAACCGTTCATCCCTGCATGGGGTAATGGCCCATTCCTCGTGGTATAGCCCAACAGCAAGTGCACGTCTTACTACAGCCAGCATAACCTTATGAATTATACATTACAGAGCAGGTTTACAACAGGCAGCAAGTAAAGGAATAATTGCAGATGTGTTGGCTCCCGCCCCTTTATTTCAGCACTTTGAGGGGAGGGGTGGAGGTGGCTGGTGGCTTGTGAGAGTAAACCGACCTACCTGACCTCTCTCCCATGCAGGGGCACAACAAAACCTACATTTTGGGGGGCAGGAGAGGGAATTAAGTCGTGATGGGAGGGGCCACTTCAGAAAATAGACAGGGCAAACTTGGAGGCTCTGCCCCCACTGTTCTACCCAACTCCTCCCATGGTCTGGTGTGGGGAACAACTATTGAATAGTATATTTTAAAGCGCAATATGCAGAGAGGTGATGGAAGACTTTCTTGAAAGTAACAGCTTTACATTTTTACTGCGTTTGTTCAAGTACATTTTTCTGAGCACACACAGTAAAACTTTAGCACCGCCAGTTTGTGGGAAAGACTTCCCTCACCTCCCTGCCTATCAAAATGCAAGTGCGCACATCCAGGGGTGCACCTAGGCTAAAATGTAGGCTGGGGCTAACCCTTCAAATGTTGGGAGAGGCACTAACTTCATAGACTGTGGAGGAATGGCAAACATACTTGTGTAGGGGCATCTAACTTCATTACTCATTGTAATAAGAATATTCTAGTGCAGCTTCAATGTTACAATCAGTTAACTGCTCTCTCCTTTGAAACACCCACTTCTTGCGGAACTTGAAGGTCCTAGAAAGTGTGAAAATGGCAGATGGTGTGCAATGCAAGACTCAATATCCTAGCATAACAGGGCATTGCAGAGTGTGGGGCAGTACTCTGGATGGCCCAAGCAACTTTTGTGGCTGGGAGCAACAGGGGAGAAAATGTAATGTTGGTTCTACCACAGTCCGCTATACTAGAATCTCTGGTGCACTGACTGGCTGGTGACACTATGTCTGCCTGTCAAATCCAGTGTTACAAGAATGGGGGAGGGCCAGTGCAGCAATAATGCAATTCTATGCAGCAGTATTGGAGCCACTAGCAGAGGAGCACCAGTATACACCAATGTGTCCCAGCACTTATTAAAACGGTCCTTTTGTAATGGTGTAAACTTATACGCACTCCAATTTTTACAATTGAAGTCAGAATGAAATTACATTATTTGCCCAGCATCACACACTTACGCTAAACAGCGAAGCTGGGATTTTAACCCGCTCTTTCAATTTGGGCATGGCCACCTTCTTCTGCGCTTTACTTGGAACAAGACTTTTAGTTTTGGGTGTCAAGACCTACAATAATAATGTCCTATAGAGTTTACTTGCATAGTAAAGCATCATAAGATGAAAATCCTAATAGCAGCATTTTGTGCCAAAATAATATCACTGTACCTTATTTTCCACATCCAGCATGGAAAACTAGAAGATGCAAAAGGCAAAACATCCTGGATTTACCCATTTCATTTTCAGCGCTTTAAAATGTATGGTTATTAAAGAATATTCAACTTAGGACATCAAAGCAAACTTTACTTTTTAGCATATCAAGCTATTAGATGTTATGGGTATGAACACATTTTAAAAGGGTGCTTGCTTTATTGTGTTGCTCGCTTAGCTGTCAGAGATTTGGTCTTTCAGTTGGAAATTCACCATCATGTGTAAGAAAGGCTATGCTGCTGACGAAAGAAACGCTACAGTGCCATCTAGTGGTGTAAAGTATGTTTGTTTTAATGAATAAATCAAAGCGTACACGGTACGCAGTAGAACATTAAATCATGTGTATTTGCCATAATTTCATGCGTAAAAAGGCTAGTTACGCACGCCATCTGCAGGGCTGGCTGTAAGAAAAGCTACCAGCAGGTGGATTTTGCTTCATTAGTGCTGGAGACGTGGAGAGCAGAGAATGTAGGCAGTAAGGCTGCTGCGGGTAAGTTTTTTTTTTATTTTAATGTAAACCCTGCAATCATAAATACAACAGAGTTGTATTTATGATTGCTGTGGTTTTCTTTCCAAGTTTCCCGGGCTCACCCAGCTCGTGATACTTAAAAAGAAAACCATGGCAATTATAAATACAACCGCGTTGTATTTATGACTGCAGTGGCTTTTGTTTTGAGTCTCCTGGGCTCCTCCGAGCCGGGGGAGCCCGGGAGACGCAAAACGAAAGTACCTGCATTTAGAAATAAAAACAGTTGTATTTATGATTGCAGTGGTTTTCTTTTTAGTTTCCCGGGCTCTCCCGGACCGGAGGAGCCTGAGAAACTTAGAAATAAAACCACTAATGAAGCAAAAGCCCTGCTGGTATCTTTTATTGCAGCGGCTTTTCCTTCAATAGTGCAGCGAGAGCAGAGATTAACTCGAGCACATGAGGCTCGTCTATTTCACAAAATGGACACCTCCTAGTGCTTCGTATTAAAGGGGTTTAAACATTATTTGTGTAACATTTTACATAGCAACTTTCATTAAAAAGATGTTTTTATACATTTATTATTGCTCATCTTTTAAGAACATAAAATATTTGAGCGCACTATTCCTTTAAGTATAGCCAGCAAAAGAAGTCCTGATATGTGGCCACTGGCTTGTAGTTCTTGTTTGACACAGACTAGCTATTTGTTATTCACACGAAGTGAAGACCATTTGAAATCCTAGAGGGGAAAAAAAACTTTTTTTTTAAATATGCACACCTGGAAGTAAGACTTTGTAGTCTCTTGTCTGCCTATGCACCTCTTCCCCCAGCATAGCAGTCATAAAAAGAAAGATCATGCAGCAGGCCAGACAAGGCCACCATCACAATTCTTTACAGCGAGATGGGAAGGTCTGTCTAGGTATTGTGCAGTTACAGTCATGGTGTATGCTTCGAAAAATTAGCTCATCTGTCTTGAATTTGGCTAACATTGTTACGATCACCTGGTATCCACGGGGACGCCACTCAGCCCTGGTTGGATGATTTGCACTCTCGAACCCTCTCCCGGTCCCTTGGTAAGGCCTCTGGTTAAAGATGGGTCTGCAATATAGGAGAGCTGGATTCAATACCAGATTCTTTGTTTTTTCCACCTCCCTTGGCCTCAACTCCTTCCTCCCCCTTGGGCCTTCTCCTCATCTTAATATTGTAAGAGGTGGAATCTCCGTCTTGCTCCTCGTGGCAGGGGTGCGTAGATGTGGAGGGCAAGCAGCGACCAAGTTACTTCACTGATGCAAGCCCCCTGTGGGAATCCAGGCCTCCTGCGACTCCGTAGGTTTGCTGCTTTACAGTCTTTATATGCAGTTTTTTTTGTTGTTTTTTTTTGTGTTTAATTGCATTACAATTTTTACAAAATCGTTTTCTTGCTTGCTGGTCTGTAGTGTCATAGGCCATCGTTTAAGCAAGTTAATTATTCACTCTGACTTGTTTTGTCCTGTTTTGCTTTTTTTCTTTAAAATCGTCATTTTTCTGTTCTTTCGCAATTGGCTTTTCTTCCAAGTCCAAGATCTCAAGGAACTTGGCTGTTGCCACGGTCAGAGTGGTAGAATCTCCACTCATTAGCTTGTTCCACCAATCTTCTTCACTTGATGTCAAGTTTTTGAGTCTGTGGGGTCGCAGATAAGTTGTTCTGAGTTTATCTGTACCTGGGCAGTGAAGGAGTAGATGTCTCACTATTTCGATGTCGGAACCATTACAGTAACGACAGTTGTTGTCTTTCGACTGCTTTCTGAGGAATCGGATTTCCTTCGTCTTCAAGACATTCAGACGCGCTCTTAAGAAGATTGTTCGTAGTCTCTTGTCTGGAAATGTTGTTAAGTAACTCCTGACCTCATCAATCCTTTGTGCAGGATTGATTGATATGCAGTTCTTATGTTCCTCTTAGTTCGAATAATAATGGCTTGCTTCTTTCCTTTTAGGTATGGAGAGGTATTTTGGTGTTGTCATGCAGTTTGAAGATGAGCATGGGCCGGTAGGCGAAAGCGCGGTGTGCGTGATGCGCAGCGCTGTATCGCCTTTTATATTGCTAACCTGTGTCTTTTCTCTCCTTGCAGGTTCGGTGTTCCTCGCCGAGCGCCGTAATGTTCCAGCAATGATACTGACCAGGAGATGACTACCCTGGTAAGAATTGTGTGGCTTTCTTCATTCGGGAGGAAACGTGAGTAAACGCTTAATAATGCTGTCTTTCTTTCTCCTCTTTCCAGGTTATGGTATTCCAGGATGCATGTGGTGCCGGATGATGGAGTTCGTACCTTCAGGTGAGTGGAACTGAAGTCAGCGGTGGATTGAAGACGGGATACTGTTCCAGGTAAATTTCATAGTGTTCTTTCCCTCTCTGCAGATCCTTGGTTTCAGGTAAGCTGGCATCAAAGAACTGGACACAGTGAGCGTTACGCTGCCCACAGCAGAATAACGCAAAGCATGTTCTGCTGTTTGGGTGTGGTTTAAATAGTCTCAGGTAAAGTAGTCTAGGTAAAATAGTCCCAGGCCCGCCACACCCAAAGTAGTCCCAGGTAAAGTAGTCCCAGGCCTGCCACACCCAAAAGACTAGACTGCATAGCTCAGCTCCTTGTAACTGAGCTATGTGTGTGCCTCCATGTTGGCTGAACCCCCCGAAAGTTAAATAGTCCCAAGTAAATAGTCCCATTCTAATGTTGGTCTTCATGATGGTTATGACCCTGGCGCCAGAGGCGCCTGCACTGACTCCAAGAGAGTCTTGGATAAGGTTTTAAGGCCTTTGACCTGGCCCTAACTGGAAGGCTGACTTGCCAGTGAGGGCCAGGGGCAAGGGTCATGACAACATGCTCTTCATTGTAGGTTGCTGCCCAGTTTTTACAACCATTGTTTTGAAGAACAAATATTTAACCAAGCCCTCAACTGTTGATGCATTCGTTTTTATAATAAGCACTTTACGGTGCAGGTACTTTGTAGCCCTGATGGTGATATCACAACAGTTTATATACTCCAATTTATTAATCTGAAGCATGGGAAAGGCTGAGTCTGTGTTGCTGTGATTTGGCGTTGTGATGTGCCGGATGAACCCTGCAACAAGTGCTTAAGACACTGAGCTATATAGTCTAAACCGTCATGGCAGGCACTTGCCAGTATGCATATAAAATGTTGATACTTTGCGTGATCACTATAGAAAGAGAGATAAAAACGCCACCCCACAGTTGTGCTATAGTAAAGACCCAAACTGTGTTCTACAGTAAAGGCAGAGCCCACTACAGAATTGATCAGATTGGAACGTTGTTGTCAACTACTGCAAGGATGTCTCAGCAGTGCAACTATTCTATGACGTGTGGGCACAGACGTCTTTGTATCAGGCCGCCAATGAAGTCCAACCTGCACTCTGAAACGTGGATGGGATTAACCTTATTGTATCCCCTCCATTCATGTGGTTCCTGGTCATGTGGCAATGTGGTTTTTAACAAGCGCGCAATGACATTGAGCTAAACGGGCTGCAGACCCCACCCCCGAACTCTCATGTGATCTGAGGTTCGGGGCTTCTGTGCAGGGCCTTTGTTGACAGTGACCGTTTAACTTCGGTTTGCTGTTCTGTAGGAGGGTGGGGGAGAGGGTTAAAGCCCGATCTGCACGGTGGTGTTGAGCCACTGGTTAGGAGTGAACATGGTCTGCTGATAAGGTGCAGAAAAGCAGGGGGCTCAGTTCTATTGTTCGGCTAATATCCGAACTGAGCCCCTCTTGTAAATGTGTTTAAGGACCGCACCCCAGGCTTTAATAGGCGCTGGGCCAGACCTTGCCTCCAGCTCAGTGGCATGTAAACTTAATTCCATGACACTGAGCTGGTGGCAAGGCGACCTTTCTGCTGTGTTTTATATCTGCGAGCTGCAGTTATTGGTGTGTGCCGTGCTTCCCTTCACTGGGGAACAGTCCTTCTGAATACAGCGCTTTTAACACGAATAAACAACTTTCTTGGCACAGGATGCAGCCCCAACTCTACTTGAACTTGCCTCCTCACTTGAAAACTGTTTTTATTCGAAGAAGGTGTTGTTTTGAAATCTAATGTAAGCTCTATATGGAATTTAAAGTAATTGTTTGTGACATGCATGAGTGGTGGTGCGAACAGGCAGGCAGTGCCTTAAGTGAGTGCAAAATGAGCCAGGGCTCATCAAGGGGTGTGCCCTAAGGGCAGGGGGCCATCTGCTGGCTCATTAAGCCACGCACCTTGACAGCACCGTCTCAATGGGTAACAGGCACCCCTGCCAGGCAGCCTTTTGTAGAGATCAGCACCCTCTTCCTGCTGGGGGGAGAGGGTGCTGATCTCTGCATTTATATTCTATAGGCTTCATTAGCAGGGCACAGCACTCGTCTTTTCAGCCTTCATGGTGGCGCTGCCCCTCGCTAGCTGGGCAGGGGCAACGTCACCATTAAGGCTGAAAGGGTGAAGCCGCTGGAAGCTGAGGCCTTTTTCCTAAAGACTGAAACTCACACAAATGTGCGGGAGCTTCAGGATTTAGAAAACAATGCCTCTGCTTCCAGCAGTCTCACATTTCTCTCCATAATGGTGGCGCCAACCCACGGGCATCTCCTGCTTGAAGGGATCCCTAGCAGGTGTGGCGCTGGCATTATGGATGAAAGGCATTTTTTTCTGAAGGATGAAGCTCTCGCACATAAGCAAGAGCTTCAGGCTTTAGAATAAAATCCTTGTCATGTAGTGGGCGGGGCTGCCGGGGGAAGATTAGTGTGGGCTTTAAAACGAGATTTCCAAACCTACCGGGGCTCAGCCCCGGCCCACTTGAAGCCCTGCACGCGGTTGCAGGTCAGAAACACCAGTGTCTTGAGTGATTATCTTCTTCAATGGGTTTGGGGATATGTTATGAAATGCAGAGAACCTGAGGTCTGATCCCTTGAAGTGCTCTATGGAAACCTTAATAACAGAAAGCATTTCATTGTTAGCACCTACATTCGTATGCATACATTTTTAGGCAATTGAAATCGTGATGTGGGGTTAGTACTTACACGCCAGGGGAATGATTGAAAGGGTAGCGAGGGGACAGGAGACCACTCATCCTCGCAGCAGTACTTAAGTGGGTGCTTTCAGACTTAGCGGAGAGAGTTAACTGCTTGAAGCTGCACTAGAATAGTCTCATTAGAATGCTTAAAGAAGTTAGAGGTACCCACACAAATAAATTTGCCTCTCCCATACAGCCCCTGAAGTTAGTGCCTCTCCCAACATTTGAAGGGTTAGCCCCTGCCTACATTTTGCCTAGGTTCACCCCTGGATGTGTGCACTTGCATGTTGTTAGTGCGGGTGCATTTAAAGGCCCCAAACAGAAGTCCCTTTCACATGAATGGCAAGAATTTTCCATCTGAAACAAAAAGGGCCTGGCCTTTGTGTTTTTTCAAGTAAAGTTAAAGAGCCTTGTGGAAAGGGGCCTACCTGTCATTACCAATGGATAAGCAGCATTGTAATGTACAAAAGGAGGAATCCAAGATTCCTGTCACATAGAAACAGGATTTTTAAACATTGAAAACAAAAACAGCCTGCACATGGATGTGCAAATAAAAATGGTTTGAAAAAGTAAAAATGAAAAAAAAAATATCACTGCTCACAGAAAAATTTCAGGAAAACAAAACATGTGTGGGTTGGCAAAGAGCAATGTATATTATGTTTCACCCAAAAAACTCCAGTGACGTTTGAAGAGCCACTTTGTCTTCATGTAAGAAAATGTCAGCCCAATGCAGACCTTTTTGCTGGCTGTGGGCAAAACTTCACAAGGAAAACTCCCACTCCCAGCCTGGATGTCACATCTCCCATCTAATGACCAACCGCAATAAAAATATCCTGCTAAAGGTGTTGAAAAAATTCAGTGTTCTACAGACCTGCTGGCTCTGAAAGCAACAGTTACCCTTGACTGGTGCATGACTGATATGTGTGAAAATGGGGGCACTCACTTCAAAGAGAAAGCTTCCAACACAGGAGATTGGAGAAAAAATAACTTTGGGTACAGGCTGACCCAATGAAAACAAATGGCCGGAAGAAGAAACGGAGCCATTTGTCCCACATGAAGATTCACAATTTATTTAAAAGTACTTTTATCATTTAGGCCTTTTTCTCAGCCATCATAAGGCGGATGGATTTAATCTATGTACCATTTTTTTAATGTAATTTCCAGGTGATTTTGGGGATATAAAAGTCATCTTCCTGTGACTCTGGGAACTGTAATGGCCAGTTAAACTAGGTTTCTGACTGATCTAAACATGTTCCAAATATGAGAGTTGGTGAGTGGGTGGAAAATGAAATTAGGGGTATGCTTAATAACTTAAATATTCATAACTGGTGTGCTTTTTATGGAAACAGCAGGAAGGTGCCATATGGCTGTGCTACATGATACAGATTTGAGGGTCGGCTTATCTAATTTCCCATGATTAGCTGAAACAGAAAATATGTTTAGTCTGGCAGTTGCTAGTAAAATTATGAAGTTGTGATACATAACTAGTTTTTGCCAAAAAAGTTGAAAGGAGAACAAAGGATGATGACAAATGGGAATTGCCATATGTTGCTCCTGACCCCTAAACTTATCCTGACTTGGAGGTTGGGTTTGGGAGGAGAGAGAAGGGTAACTGTCCAATCCTAGTGGCAGGAATTACTGCAGGGTACCTCCCCAAGATTGTAAAATCGGTGGTGTCATCGATGCTATACAAGGGCGACTGCACTAGGACAAGGGAGTGAGAAAAGGAGAATGACCGGAGGACAGAGAGAAGAGAGACCATCATGAAGGCTGCTGAAACTTACCATCGTATAGCTGTAAGGAGACACCAGAGGAGATTGTTGAGAGTGCATTTGGGAGGAGCTGTCTATCTCTAGGAAGGCCTCAAAGCTGATTGGGTCCTATGGTGGAGAGCGGGAGGCCATCTTTCAGAGTGGAGTGACCAGACCCCTGCCTTATCTGAGATGTAGCTGGCCTTCCTGAACCTTAAACAGAGGCTTGCAATGTAAGTAGAACTACTGAGCCCTGGGAAACCAAAAGGTGAGAAGGTCTGCTTGCCTTGCATCCTTTCCCTTTATACTGGGTGGGGGTGGGGGGAGGGCAAACTGTGTAGATCCTTAGCCTATGTAACCAAAAGTATTAATTTAATTAATTCAGCATTTGGCAGGACACTACTGGGTGAATTATGTCAAAATTCAAAATTAACAAAGCTCACTTCCCAGTGGGCGCTGAAAACTATAGCCTATAATTTAATTGGGTAATTGTTGTTGTCTTGCTGACCTTGACTTCTTAAAGGAAGAGGGGTGTCTTTGTTCTTAAATCAGTCCAACCTTTTTATCCAGCTTCCCCAACCTAGACCAAAGCAAGTGGGGGTCTGAAAAACAAAGAGATGAATCACCCAGTGTTTATTTTAAACCAAAAGTGTGAAATTATAATTGCCATATGTATTTTTAACAATCTTGAAATCCTACTGCTACCCTTTTAAGCCTGCAGGAAAATCAAAATCTCACGACATTAACTAAGTGCCTTTGCTATTGAACCGTGTAATTATTTCATGAAGTGATATTTGCAGAAAGTAAGAATTGTGATTGTGTTCTTTTTAACTCACTTGTGTGATTTATTTATGCTGAGAGAAGTTTGTTGAGCCACAGATAAAGTGTCCGCTTTGTTTTGGGTCCAATTCCCTACGACTTCTCTTGTGGGGAAGAGATTCAGTCTAAATCTTAAACTTATCTTGGATTCTTCTGTCTGGATAAAGGTTGAGGTAGTGTGGAAGTTGGTTGACCGCTCTCGATTCACCTTTGCATTTAGGTTCGTTTTATATCTATCTTTCTTCTCTTGGGTCTCGATCCAATCAAGTCGAACAAGCTTTTTTTGCAATCTGGGGCATTCGTGTCAGTGTCTCTAGGGTAATTTCTCTTTTCATACGTAACCTCATGGTTGCTTCTTTCCATTTGTTTAATACGAGGTCGTTGACTTCATATTTTGAGCTTCTCGGGATGTCCAGGGTCGGGATCTTTTCTTCGCTGTTTATTTTTCTGAACAGATCTAGTGTTTTCCATTCCAGGGTGGCTTATCAATAAACTGTTAAATTAGGCAGAGAAGTGAGGGAGGCCTTTCCCAAAACTGACGGTGTTAAAGTTTTACTGTGTGAGTGCCAAAAAACGTACTTGAACAAATGCAGAAAAACTTTAAAGCTGCTACTTTCAAGAAAGGCTTCCATCACATTTCTGCATATTGTGTTTTAAATTGTACTATTTGATAGTGGGGTCCCCACACCAGACCTTGTGGTAGAACAGTGGGGGCATAGCCTGCAAGTTTGCCCCGCCCATTTTCTGAAGTGGTCTCTCCCATCACCAGTTAGCCCCCCGGAAATGTAGGTTTTGTTGCGCCCCTGGGAATGAGCTTCAGTACATGCAGCCATCTTTTGCGTTGTGTAAAGTATTGATTTGTCTTCTGGAATAGGGACAGTTGCTTCTTGAAGCCTACCGAGCATGCTGTACAGCACAGTTAACTTGGCACTAGGCTCTGTATCTACCAACCTGACCATGATCCACTCTCGTCTTTCCCAGGTCCTATTCCTACTACATCGAGGTGTCCATGGACGAACTGGACTGGGTCCGTGTCATTGACCATTCCAACTACCTGTGCCGCTCTTGGCAGAAGCTCTACTTTCCTGCCCGTGTTTGCCGGTGAGTGCCACTCTACAACTTTTCCAGAATTCGGCATTTTATTAGTTGGCTGAATGTCGATTAAAGAGCAGTGATGACAAGTAATTATCTGATCATGAATGTGGAATGTAGTTTGAGCTGGTGTTCGAATCTTAGTTGACTTCTGAGGTTCACGAGCGCCAGACATACTCACAGGCTCACTGACTAAATCTGCTTCTTTGATAGGCAGGGTAGATTCTTGTCACTAGTGCACTGTGTTGCATTGAAATGCAGTGCCTATTTTAACAAAATATATGCCATCATTTTAAAGGCATTCACCTCTCCCTGTGGACCCCGAGTAAAGCACGGGTTGATCATGCTTCTGAGCAACTGCTGCCCTTTTCTTGGTTGTACATGGTTGCCAGTGATGTATGCTTCCAGTTAGGCTTGCCATTAGCTGTTAGAAAGTTGAGAGCAGTTTGCTGACTCAATATATATGCGGCCCATTGCAGACCGTGTAACATGCCTTGTCACTGATGGTGCTTACGTGATTAGAGCTGGCAGTTAGCAGCGTTTCCCTTTTATGATCAATGGTTTCAAGTGCCTTTGTATGTTCTTCTACTGTTATGTTTCAAGGGGTACAACGTTCATACATCGAAAGTCATTTTTCCGTCATTTTTTTGCTGATTTTTCCCATCAAAAAAACCATTGAAAAACTTCTGGGGAAGGGAATATAAGGGGGTGGGGCGGTCGGGAATAGAGTAAAATTAATAGGGGTAGGGGGTGTGGAACCCCCCACGCCCCTAAAAAGAAAAAACACATTTTCGATGGGTTATTTCAAGAAAACAAATCGGCAAAGCAACCCATCGAAAAAATGAATGTCAAAATGAATATAGAAAAGTTTCCACTTGAAAGTTGCCCTTTTTTTATATTTTCCTATGCATTGTTCTCAAGGTTTGACAGTAGTTTCACAAAAATCCTTTGACTGACGATCTGCCTTAACACGCATTTATTTTCGCTGCCTTCATTTTTTCATTTAACGTATAGACACATTGCCTTCAAAGCATGGAACATTAGAGCGCGCTAGTGCGTCCCCCTATAACGCATGTCCTCCATGCATTAGTTCCACTTGCACCATTTACTTATTCATCTCAAAGTGCCCCTGAACGCTATGAAACAAGGTTATTTAGTGTAGTGCGCAAGGCTGCACCTGAATGGCGAAGGCTAACAGCATTAATGAGCTAAATCTGTGCCTGCAATAACATAACGGGTGTGCTCTTTCTGCCTTACCTGGCCACCCAGTCCACTGTTTAAAACCTTTGGCTTTTGCCTGTCATTCTTAACTGCAGATATTAGGGTCTGCGATGTAGGGAAGATGTTCTGATGGAATGTGAAGTTGCAGAGCCCAACATGCAATGAAACATCGGGCTTTCCAGATGCTTTGGACTAAAACATCCATCAGACCTCGCCTGAGGAGTCAATGGTAATGAACGATGCGAGTAATAGTCCAACATATTTGGAGCGTTGCGTTTACACACCCCTGATTCACAGAGATGTGCAGGCAATGTTTTACAGACCGTACTTTATATTTGGCTGTTATCTGTATTTGAATATTGGTAGCCATGTACAAATAATCAGACTTTCTTCAAGGCTGCAAAAGATTCTTCTTGCCAATTTTAGACTGCTTGAAACACTTTTTCCTGCCATATACTGCTGTTCCACGCACCTTGATCTAGTTCTCTATGGTACATGTCAATGCTATACTTTGTTTATTTTCATTGTAACATTTAGTAATATTATTGGCTTTGGAAATCCCTTTGTGGTGTGATAGTGTACATACATTCGAATGGATTGTGTCCTCCCACATATTCCTCATCTTTGATATCTCCAATATCCAGCTTCAGCTGCTTTGGAAAAAGAAGGGTGCTGTGCGTCGATGCAGTCGACTCGATGTCTCTCGAGGGCCTCGTTCTCTAGGGTGATGTCATTGAAGGTATATATAGCACACGCATCGCCCTTTGGCTTCAGTTATGCTTCGAGAACTATGCCACGCTTCTATTGTTTATTCGAGAAAATGTCTTCATCTTCGGCAACAACTACCTCGAAGATCGGGTTTAAAAATTGTCAAGACTGCGATGCCAAGATGTCACTGACCGATCCGCAACGAGTATGCTTGTGGTGTCTAGGGTGTGGAGCACAAGACCTCGGACTGTTCGAAGTGTAAATTGATGACCAGAAAAATCTCTGAAGGAGAGGAGAAATTGGCGGTTTGTAGATTCCCTAAGAAATCCCCATCGACTACCCCGTCGAAGAAACCTTCTGACGAAGCGAGAGGCAACTTGGCTCGATGAAAGAAGGCAAAAAGGTCCAAGTCAAGGAGTGTCTCCCACCACCACTTGTTGAAGAGGCATGACGTCCTCGTCCGACTTCTCTCCTGAGAGGACTATATCCTGCCCCACTAAGAACTCTGCTCCAGCGGAATGGGAAATAATTGGGCAAGAAATGCTTAAGATATTCGAGAGCCAGACACTCCTGAAGTAGGCAGGTCATGCTCTTACTGTGCCTTCTGAAGCCGGTAAGGAAAGGGCTTGAGCCAAATCCTGTGCCCTCGAGCCTGTAACGAAGGGCAGATTCCCACTGAGAGCTGTCGAGACCTCAATACAATGAGAAATCATTGATGGATCCTTCTAGTCATAAGGCGAAAGACAAGTCGAAGTCATCGATACTATTGACGCCAGCAGTACCATCAATGCCATCAAAGCCTCTGGTACATCGACGTCGAAAACGTCTTCGACACCACAGGCATTGGCCTCAAAAGTTTTGAAGCCTTCAACGCCTTTACCAAGGAAGGATTTCTTTAAATCTCTCACTATTTATGAGGACAATGAGCTGTCTGATAAAGATGCGCCCTTGGGTTTGCAGCATGGCTCACCAGATGTCCCTGATAGTTTCATATCAGAGGAATCAAGACTGAAAGACCTGTATGAATATTTGCAGACAGTCAGTGGGGTGGACACTTCACCGGAATTGGAATTTGGAAAGCCCGAGTCAGATGCGCATGCAAATGCTTCTTACAGGTAGTGGATTACCTGGGATGGAGCAGACCTGCCCTCCCTTTCGAACAGGATGACCGTACAGATATCCTAGATAAAGGTCCTCAAAAGGATCCTATCTTACCTTTCCATATTGCTCTGCAGAAGAGACTAAGTGCCAATTGGAAAGCACCGGAGTGAACTCCGGCAGTAAAGAAGAACCTGACAAGGAAATGCCATCCATCAAGTAGTGACCCCAACTACTTGTCGAAACATTCTACCCCAGAAAACCTGGTGGTGCAGGCAGCAACCGCTAATTCGAAACAGGCAGCCTATCCGACCATCACACTGGATAGGGATGATAAAAGGGTAGATGCCTGGTCAAGAAAAGTATTTTCTGCTGGGAGCATGGCTCTTAAATCAGTAAACTCCACATGTACCTTGGCAACATTTTTATACACTCTATGGGACTGCATTTCTGTGGCAGCTGAGCATATTCCCGAAGGGGAGGAAAGAGGCGTTTTCTTGGCCATTGTTAAGGATGGCAAGTAAACCATGTGCGTGTCTCTTCAGTCGGGTTTGGATTCTGCTGACTGCGTCAGCAGAGCCATTTCAGCAAGCACTGTAATTCACAGATTGTGTGGTTAAGGAAATCTAGATTTGCACCTGACGTGCGGTCTCAAATCCTTAACGTGCCTTTTGACGGGTCTCATCGTTTTGACAGCAAGGCTGACGAAAGCCTTGAGAAGCTGCAGACCTCGACGGGGACAGGCAAGTCTTTCGGTGCCGCCATTAGGCAGCCTCCGCCTTCTCACTCAAGTGGAACATCTTGGTGGGGTTGATCATTCCGCTACTGGAAGAGCGAGAGGAATGGCTGGTCAAAGAGGGCAACGAAGATTCCCTCGTGGTGCACAAGGGAGAGGTGAAAAGCCCGCTCAAGCAGCAGCATCTGTACCAACAGCAACTGCTTCAGCCACCTCAAACCCGCTCTGTGGTCTTGAGTCATGACATCCCAGTGGGAGGCAGACTGTCTCAGCATCTGAAAGAATGGCGAGACATTACTTCGGATGCTTGGGCTTTAGAAACCATAGCCCAAAGTTACTGCCTCTCCTTCATTCAGGGACCTCAACCATCCACCGGGGACCCATTCTTTGAGGGTTCCAGATCTGTTCCTTGTGCAGGAAATTTTGACCCTGTTAGAGAAAGGTACCTGTAACGGAGAGGAACAGGATGGTTTTCTCCATATTTCCTAATCCCCAAGGAGGACGGAGGACTGAGACCCATCTTGGACTTGAGATACTTGAACAAGTTCCTCAAGAAGGACAAGTTCAAAATGATCACACTTTCTCAGATCCTTCAGGCCCTCCAACTCCAGGACTGGATGGTGTCATTGGACCTTCAGGATGCTTATTTTCATGTGCCAATCCATCTCAAACACAGAACGTACCTGAGGTTCGCCGTTGGTGGTTTTCATTATCAGTTTCGAGTTCTGCTGTTCGGGCTGACCACCGCCTGAGGGTTTTCACCAAACTGATGGCGGTGTTGGCAGCGAATCTCAGGAGAGGGGGGATTCACATGGAGGATTGGCTGATCAGAGCACGTTCCCCTGAACAAGTCAACGTCACCTGCCACTCTCTCCAAAGACTGGGATTCTCCCTCAAAAGCTCCAGTTCATCGGGGCTGTACTGGATCCTTAGCAAAGAGCTTGCCACCCGAGGCGAGGGCACAAGACATTCTGCAGATGGTTTCCAAGTTTCAGATTGCCCAGCGTCTCCCGGTCTACGGCTTTTTGAGGTTGCTCGACTTCATGGCATCCTGCATTTTTCTGATGCCAGAGGCCCGCCTCAGAATGAGATCCCTTCAATGGGCCCTCGAGCCACAATGGTGTCAGTTCTCGGGCAACATGTCGGACCTACTTCAGTTTCCAAGCAGGGTCACACAGGATCTCCTGGGGTGGGCCTGCGAGGACAACATTCTGAAGCGAGAACCATTTTGGCAACCATGGCCGGAGATAACAGTAGTGACGGACACTTCACTCACAGGGTGGGGAGCCCACGCCAACGATCTGATAATCAGCAGTGGTACACATCATTCTTTTGGAGCTGAGAGCAATCAGACTTGCGCTGAAGGCTTTTCTGCCTTCTGTTCGGGCCAAGAATGTCCTGATAATGATGGACAATGAAGTGGCCATGTACTACCTCAACAAGAGACGTGGTGTAGGGTCACTACCATTGTGCAGAGAGGCGATGCAGCTCTGGTTCTGGACAATTCAAGAAGGAAGATTTCTGTCATCAGTTCACATAGCCGGAGAAAAGAATACGGCGGCGGACGCTGTGAGCAAGCAGAGCAGTCTCCCATGAGTGGCAACTAGCTCAGGAAGTCCTTCAAGAGATCTTCACCCTCTGGGGAACCGCTCAAATGGATCTGTTTGCGACCAGTGTCCACAGGAAGTGCGAACTGTACTGCTCCAGGGAATTTCCTCCAAGGGGAGCTCTAGGAGACGCGTTGAGTTTACACTCCTGTACGCGTTTTCTCCAGTACCCATCATTCCTCACGTGATCAGGAGGTTGAGAAAGTATGGGTAATACATGATCCTAATTGCCCCGGATTGGGTCAGGAGGACTTGGTACGCAGACCTTCCTGACATGTCCATCTGCCCTCCAATATGTCGTCCACAAAGAGAGGACCTTCTCTTGCGAGAGGGGGGTTGGGTTCTCCATCCAGAGGTCAAGACACTCAGCCTTCATGCTTGGTTTCTGAGAGGCTGAGATACAAGGATTTGGACCTCCCGGATGACGTATTGGAGATTTTGCTTTCATACAGAAGGCCAGCAACAAAGTCTTTGTACCACTGCCATTGGAACAAATTCTGCAGTTGATGCAGGGACAAGAATTTGGACCCTTTGCTTTGCAAAACACTGCAATTGTTATGCTTTCCGCTGTACTTGGCCTATCTGAGGCTCCAGATTCGGACCATTAATGATTATTTTGCAGCGCTTCCTATCTTCAAGTGCTCATTTGAGGAAACTTCATATTTTAAGATCATTTTGTTGATAACATTTCTGAAGGGACAAACTAACGTGTTCCTCCATCTCCCTTTCGGGTTCCCGTTTGGGACCTTAATCTGGTGTTAAAGTTTCTTACATGTGCACCATTTGAATCACTCCATTCATGTCCCTTAAGGTTACCAATGTTCAAGACCATCTTGTTGGTAGCAGTAACTGTGGCCCGTAGAGTGAGTGAATTGCAGGCACTATCCTCTAAACCACCGTTTACAGTATTTCATAAGGACATGGTCGTCCTGATGGTGAAGCCGTCATTGCTACCTAAGGTAATTTCAGACTTTCCTTTAGGACAAAGGATTGTGTTATGCACTTTCTATCCTCCACCTCATCCTGGCGAGGAGGAGATGTTGCACAGGCTCGATCCACGAAGGGCTCTGAGCTTCTACATTTCAAGTTTGTCAAAACATTGTCTACATGACCAGCTATTCATAGGTTATACGGGTCATAGACTGGGACAGGCTGTAACAAAGTAGACCTTCTCCAGATGGATTATTCTAGCTATTTCCGAATGCTACAGGCTGGCAAGCAAGGATCTTCCAGAAGGCTTGAGGGCCCATTCCACTAGGGGCATGGCTGCTTCTTCTGCTCTTCAAAGAGGTGTTGCAATTAAATACATTTGTGATGCAGCTCCTTGGTCTACAATACATATTTTCACTAAGCATTACTGCCTTGATTCTACCCTAAGTCAGGATGGAAGCTTTGCAACAGCTGTCCTCAAATCTGTTCATGGAATACATTGATGGCAAAATTCTTACTCCCTCCACCAAAGCAAACACTCCTTTGGGAGTCTATCAAAGATGAGGAATATGTGGGAGGACACAATCCATTTGAAGAACAAGTTACTTACCCCCGGTAATGTTCTTTTGACTGGATGTTCCTTCGACGTATTCCTTATTGCCCTCACAGCCTACCCGTCAGTAGAATTGACCATGCTATTACAGCTTTCGATCCTTCAGAGCCTAGTATGGTCAACCCACGGTGATGCAAGTAGTTCTACTTGAGAATGACACGAAAAACAGAACAGAAAGAAACAGGCTCTGCTTGTGCTATATATGCCATTGATATCATCCGCGACAGAGGCCCTCGAGGGACATCGAGTTGACTGAATCGACAGCGCACTCTGACAAAATTGTTTGCTGAAGCTGGATATTGGAGATATCAAAGATGATGAATACATGGGAGGAACATCTAGTCAAAAGAATGTTACAAGGGGTAAGTAACTTTTTCTTCCGTTTAAGAAGTCTAGTTCACCTGCATGCTTCCAGGAGCTGCGAGAGAAGAAAATCGGATTTGACTGAACGCTATAATCGATAGGCCCAGGTGACTAGGCTGATACCACACCAAATGCCACAAATGTTTGCATCATCACACTGTGTGATTTCCCCAAAATCCATTTGATATTGGAAATTTCATATTCGTGGTGTGCTGCAGTACATCCAGCATTAAGTGTTTCTCATATTGACGAGCAGATCAACCTTTCATACACATTTAGCAAAGTGCAGAAACATGACACTGTGGGGCTAGCAGTGCAGAACACAGAGCCTTCATGTTGCAGATTGAACCCTCCAGTGCCAGAACATCCCCATGAAGTGGCTTCTAACCTTCTGCAGGCACCTGATGTTTTGGTGACCAGCCTCCAAATCTCCCACAAGCAATGCATATTGTAAAAAGAATTCCCACTTTCAGCCAAAATGGTTATGCTTGTGTGATTTGTTTATCTCCTACTATGTCAGGTAGGACCCAAACAGTGTGTTTCAAGTACATTTTTCTCATTTGCCTTGGCCAATGAGATCTACATTGTGGCCTCTCACAGATAAAGTAATAAGGGTGTCTGTCAGGAATGGACAGATTGGTTATTGAGGTGGCAAGTGGGCGTTAGGTATGCGGACCATGAAGCATAGTTTTCAGTTTGGACCTGCAATATTGATAGCCAGGGGTTATCATTATTGCCCTTGAGCAGTTGGCAGCAATACAGATCAGACAATGTTAGCAATACTGATTTCAGGGTTTTGCTTCTATAATCAACTGGGAAAGGATTTGCAATGAGAGCAGATGATGGAATTTGGGAATATTATCCTTTATTCAATATTATCATCCAAGACAATCGGACAGGCTTTGCCATAATGATCTCAGGCAGGACTAGCAATAATTAAGTCGGACAGCTCTGACATGGTATCTTACTTATTCCCACACAGCCTCCCCCACTAACCTAGCTCCATGCTTCACTCCCAGGGATATCACCACTCGCATACCTCTCCACATGCCGGCCAACCAAAAAAAGCTCAAATACATTGGTAGACTAAATGTACCACGTATGCTTCACAGCCAGTATAGCCCCACCCTCTATCCCCATCATGCTGTTGCTGGCACATCCGCACCTGTCTTTGAGAAATGCACAGTGAGTAGTAGGCCTCTTCGGTTTGGCCTTCCATTTATAGGTGGGTCAGGCTCGTTTTAAGCCTTTTCAGGCCTGATCCATGGACACCATTGGGGCCCCTCTCCGCTGAAACAAAGAATTTAAGTGATCCAGAGCATTTGGTTGCGCCTCCTCATTGCAATCCCAACCCATAACGTGATGCCCTGCACAAAGTGATCAAAATAAGCATGGATACTCCCTTTTAGACCCTGTGCCCGATCCAGGGACCGGCAATGTTGACAGGTCAGGCAATACTAGATTAAATCAGATCCCCAGGATTACAGGTTGGGCTCAAATCCCAGCTCCACCGCTTAACAAATCTGAAATGTTTGAATTTACCACTTTTTTTCCAGTTCTTACCATATGCAAGTTGCAATTGTTTGTTAATGTAAGACTTTAACTAAAATAATCCCATTTCATAGAACGGACTTGGAAAGCACACCTCACAAAACCCAACATGACAATGTTTAAAAACAAAACGTTATGGAAACATTATGAAAAATGGGAGTGATTCTAGCTTCATTGTCTGAATCATGAAGGTAAATCTATAACTTCCAGCATACTAATTGATATGAATGTTGGGGAGAATTCTCATTTCTATGCTAATTCCCTTCAACCTTAGAGACCCCCAGCTCTTTTGCTGCACTCTCATGTATTTTGACCTGATTTGGATTATGTTTCCTCTGTTTTTGAAGTCTGACAAACTCCATAGGCAACTACTTTTTATATGGTGACACACATCACCTTCAGTGCAGTGTCCCAGAGAAATCCTTTAGCTTTCTCATAAGGTTTAAATCCCTTTTCTTGTGTGAACTACGGTTCCCAAGAATAGTAAAGTGACATTGACTTTACTTAACTTTTCTCTTTGTAGGTCCAGCACACACCATCTTGTGTGGAGTGCTGGGGGGGTTACCTAGCAGCCCCTTATCCTACATTCTCATGTAACATGTTTTATGTTACCGTCACTGCTTTAAATGGCTGGTGGCAGTGGTTTAATTTTCCAGTCATTTTGCTTTTCTACCATAGGCTGAATCCTCAGCTGCAGTATAGCACCTATGGGTGACCACTTTATCAATATGGCCCCAGTCTTCTTTTTTCACCATTTTCTTTTATGGGGTCTTTCTTCAGTTTTACTCTGTGCGTGGATTCCGAGATGAGCCCTTTGTTCGTTTTGCCTTTGGCGGGCTTCATCACTGAAGCCCGCTTCTGGCTCCAGTGTGTCTGGAAAAGCAGGATGTGAGAGAGGTTCCCGAAACTCACTTGTCCTTTGTCTCTAGGAGTGCATGAATGCAACCAGTCCTGATTGGCTGACTGTCCTTTTAGGACAGCCACCCTGCTGTGTGATTGACAGCCTAGTCTGTGCATGAATGGGAGAAACCTGCTTAAAAGACAAAGGTTTTGGGACTCGAGTTAGAGTCGACCACTGGGAGAAACACCCGACGAAGAAACCGTGAACAAAGCTTGCTGCAGCCTCTTGGATCTTTCATTTGCCAGGGGGAGCCCTCCTGCTGTGCGGAAACTCCTTTTTCTGATCGACAAGAGAAGCTCCGGAAGGGACGACTTCTTCCCTTGGGTTAGTGGGACCAGCTAACCCCGAGTCGAACTCCACTGGATCATCTTCCCTGATTGGCTGTACTACTTCGCTGCTGCAAGAACCGATTGCCGGGGGTTGAGAAATCCGTAGTCGAGTGCAATGTCTGCAATCCAGCCTGAATCTCCTGAGTCTCCTAAGGACCCCCAGAAGCAGGATGACCAGAGCTCGAGTCCCATCACCAGAGTGCAGGACCCAAGGAGTGAAGGAAGCCCAACCGGTATCCGAGATGCGCGGTGGTGCTGTTTACCGAGCGATAAGACTGCGACGTGCCGCTGATCCGAAAAGAGCCCGTAGCTGCCGACGACCTCCAAATTGCTGCCTCTGGAGACCTCCAGACGTCCTCGCTCTTGTCCACACGACTGAGGCTCAGGAACCCAGCGTCTGCACCGCTGCAACAGGAAAGAATCCAGCTGGACCACTCTTCTTCAAACCAGGGGTACTGTTTAGACTTGGGGTACTTACCTCAGTGTCTTTGAGCTGTGCTTTTCTCAGTTGATACTTGCAGTGGCTCACAATTATTCCAACTCTGAATTTCATAGGCTTAAGAACTTGTGACCCTACAAGTGATTTTTCTACAAATTCCTACTTTGTGCAGGACTTCATCTAATAAGTGCTTCGGCTACATAGACTGTGTTCCAATTGACTTTGGCTGTCCTGGCTCCCTGCAGACTCTTCTAGCCCATTGACTTTGATATCGTTTGTCCCTCAGAGGTGGTAACTTGTTTTAGCCTGTTATTGCTGAGAAAGACTTGTCTAGATTTCATTGGACGATTTAGTTGTCCTCACATAACCTGTTTAACCTTTTCCTTCCTTAAACCTTTCCTTTCTGCAACCTCAGAATCTGCAAAGTAGAACTAGTTTTGTATAAATGCCATTACTGTCCTTGTGAATGAAGTCACCTCTGGGTGTAGGAAGTGCGTAAAAAGCATATCCAAAGAGCAGCCACTAACTGATTCTGGAAAAGTATTTTAAACTACATTTGATTGTTAAATATCTTGCCCTTTTTAAAGAACACATTTAAAAATTGATGTTAAATAACTATTTATAACAGAAACCTTGAGTGTAAGTGTTACTTGGTTACTTGTATTTGCAGATTTCATTGTTAAAGCTCTACAGCTCAAATTTACCCATCTTGAGATGGGCCTGGCTGCTCAGTCACACTACCAACTTGTGTAGTACAGACCTATACCAAATGTTGGGTTACCTAATACCAAGCAGATGAGTC
This sequence comes from Ambystoma mexicanum, assembly GCF_040938575.1. Classification (NCBI taxonomy): domain Eukaryota; kingdom Metazoa; phylum Chordata; class Amphibia; order Caudata; family Ambystomatidae; genus Ambystoma; species Ambystoma mexicanum. Next base: position 1,191,509,563 of record NC_090928.1, read on the forward strand.
TTGTGTGGTCTCAGTGTTACTACACCAATTCTTTATATACTGAAGGGTAAATCCCTACCCTGCCAAGGACTGGGATCTAGAAATAGCCATATACATAAAGGGGGTTTGTCCTGGCAGGCAAAGAGCTACCTAGCTCAATCTCTCTTCATATTATTTCTGGGTTGTCTCTATGGTAAAAAAAAGAAATGGTAGTATGGATAACCTCCAGTGGGTATGTATATTTACCACCCAGTGGGGTGTCCTAACAGAGGGTCCTTATCAAATAAATTGAGGAGCTTCTAAATGTGTTCAATATTTACACATCTCTCTCTGTCTATAGGAAAATTCCTTGAAATCTAAGGTTGCAACTATATCTCAATTGAGAGATTTCAAAAACAAGATAACTTTGTTTTTTATTATTAATAAATAAGATGTAAAGAATTCAAATATCAAGTTGTCCAAACATACATAAACATTCAAACCAGAGCACACAACATATTGTGTACCATCTAAAAGCAACAGTGAAAATGGGGCATTTTGCATACAATTATCATGCACAGTTCCTGCACGTATTTACAAATAGCAATTGCAATTGCTATTTGTAAATACAGCACAGGAATGTGGGCTGTTATGAAGTGCAGAACTTTTGAATTGTACAAAAAAGTACCATTATTTGTGTCAAATAGACCTTCAAATATGCTCTCCAGATGCCTATATTTGGTCCGCCCTCTTCAGTCTAGAATCCTTCTCCTCAAGTGGCCTATGTAAAAAAAAAAAAAAAAACACAATTGGCAATGCCAACAGTTTTGTTTTGGCTTTTGTGTAGGCATTGAAAAGAAATGTGCCAGGCAATGTCATTGTGGTATTAACTGTTCATTGCTGGTAGCAGGTGTAAAATAGTGGGAGTAGCCGGGCATCCAAAATCAGTGCTTGAAAAATGCCTAAGACACATACACGAGCCAAAACTGTTGGCTTTGCCAAAGGACTTAAGTAAAAGACATGCTTAGTGGTTATAAATCGAGTGTCTGGGGCAGACCTGGTTAAAACATTTTTATTACACCAGTAGCGGGATTACAACTCCAATTTAGTCATGAACGCTCAGAAGACTGCTTTGAAAAAACACTTGCAGGTACCTTGAGTGCAAAGTGTGATGTTAAGGCTTGATTAAAGATAGCTCAAATGGTTTCCATGAGGAGGTTTTTCGGGCAGGGACTTGATGGGAATGGCCAGAGTGATTGGTATGGCCATGGGCAGTCAATGGGTGGGCAAATAACCAAACACCAGCAGGCTGATTGTCTCTCCTCGTGTCATTCCTCCCCAGCAGTACTCTAATGCCATAGGTCCAGCTTAGAGGTGTCGGAAGCACCACCTAATAGCCCAAACTCGAAATCAAATAATGGGCTAAACAACGCCATGTGAAGGCATACGTTTTCACAGAAGACAACATAGTACTGTCAGTGATATAAGATCATTTGTCCAGGATCACTGGAACATCTGCTGGCTGAGCCAGGATGCGACCGAATTTGGGTACCTAATCAGGCTCCGGACTAACACTTTATACTCTTCGTTGGGGTGCCTGCCTAGGTTTTGGAACCCCCTGTCTGAAGGAACCGGTTTCTAGACCTGCACCACACTGGGGCTCTGTTCAGTTTTATAGCAAATGCTATCTCGTGCTGCTACAAATGAAGGTACTCCTTCGCGCAGGTTTATCAATTTCAGACAAACAAGCCGGAGGTGGCCTTTGCCGTAGTTTTGCATTGTATTCTTGGATATGATTACACATCTCTGCAATTAGTGCATAACACACTGCGCTATCTTGCAAACCATCGCAGCACTCCAATGTATCAATATGCATTTAAACTTTGGCTATTGCGCATGATCCATATCCCCACAGAAAGGGGAGGAGGCTACAGGAGTTGCGCCGTATTGATTAATTGGCCAGAGCAGAATGCACATGTGCCATTTAAGGGGTGGTGGATCAGGCAGCGTTGTGGGTTCCCACTACCCTCAAGGTGGGCGCACGGTGCATAGGACCCTCATCCCAGAGACGGGTGCAACTGATGCCGAAAAATCAGTAACACTACCAACTGAAAGACATTGCATTGTGGTAGACGAAATATATGAATAGGCATTGCGCTTACCTTCACATTGGCTTACCTGTTTTCCAAATTGTGCTGGGAATGGGATTGGGTGGAGACCGAATGGAAGTTGGGGCTTGTGGGGCAACGTAAAATAAGTTTCCGACGGCAAACAAGCAGTTGAAATGGAGGGTCGACGGAATGGAGGCACACTGGTGGTGGTGGTGGTGGTCGGTGGGGGGCGTGGGTTAGGTGCTGGGGTCATGGAGGGCTTCAGATATGAGTAACCAGAAGCTTTTTACGCTTAAGCTCCTACGCGACGGGCACTAGGGTTGGGATGTATGCCGGCTCAGTAAGGGCTGTTTGACTTTTTTTTTAATTTAATCTAATCCATCTTTTTTCTAATTTATTGTGTTAAACATAGAAGTGCATTTATTTGATCGTAAACTCGGTAAGACTACATTAAATTGTAGTAACAAACGCATTTCTACATGGGTTTCATTTGTCGGCATATTCCACATGTCGACCACCAGGTGGCACTCGGTGAGCACATTTCTAAATGTTTTGGATCATGTAGAGCAGATTACACTGGTGGTGAGTTTTTGTTGGCGGTCACTAGACCTACTTCCTTCCTGTTCGGAAGAGGTTGGTTGGCTTTGCCGTGTACAGAATGCCAGGGCTGGTTGGCTCCTGTTGACTTTACCCCTCCTGGCGCTAAGGCTTCTCTCCATGCCTAGCACAGCAGTGTTGGTGGACCTGGGGGGGGGGTGGTTTAGAAATAACCCTCACTCTCCATGCAAAATCAAACCCATAACACCAGAACAAGGCGACCGACTCAAACGGATGGTTAGGAACAGGGTTTAAGAATGCAAAAGTAAATGGGCAATGTGAAATCTCTACTCCACCCCTAAAACATGGACATTATAGCTCCTCTCATGATCACAGGGAGGTGCTTCTGCTTGCCGCCCTTTAACCCAACCTGGATTCCTCTCACTGTTAGCCGGTTCTCTTGCAATCTAAGGGGTGTGCACATCGTAAGCAGTAATGCATTTCATTTTTCATAGGTTTCTAACACTAAAAGTCGTCTTTTAAAAACCCATTGTGTTCTGCCTGCCTACTTAGTTTCTAGAAAGACCCTTGTCCTTGTGCTCTGCTCTGAGCCTTTGGCCGGTGGCATTGCATGGTACACCTTACCTAGGATTCATCCTGGGACCTTGTGGAAGGCGCTTGCCAGCTGCTCCACTCTTTTCCCAGTCTCCTATCACGTGACCCATCATAGTGTCCCCAATTTACCAAGTCTCCTGATCACCTGGCCTAGTCGTCATGACCCTAGCTCACTCCAGTGTAAATGCATCTTTGCTGTCATGTCGTATATCGCACATCGTACCACATCTTCTAGCACTGTGACCTCCTGCTACCCCAACGCCACTCGTGCACTTCTCCAAACTCCATCCGCCCTGACTGAACCCTTTCCACACTTCAGCCAAGGTTGCAGGCAGTTCACCACTGCCATATCCCACATCCACGCCAGGCCGCCAAGGCATGCCACCACCTTCCATACAAACCCCCCACTGGCACACTGACCCACCATGGCATTGACGAGAGTACATGGATGGGTTGAGAGGAATGGAAAGCGAATGAGGGGAAAGGCAGGAGACTTTGTAGATCAGTTAATCTCTTCCTCCGCACTTGAGCGCATTTGTGTTACCTTGGGCACATCTGATCTCCTGATAATTCACTTATCTGCACATGGGGGAGTGCTTAGAAATCAATAGAACATCAGTAAAACACACTTTAATTAAGCACAAAGGCTGGCCAAGAACAGGTGGACTTGCTTTCGTGGCTGAACTGTTGATTTTGGTCATAGGTTAAATGGATTCCTACCATCGCTATCTCACTTGACCAACATGGTGTGATCTTAGGCATATTCTTCAGCTCCCTGCACTTCAGAGCTCTCATTTGACCAATGTGGGAGTGCTTATTAAAGAATGAACACCTATGTATTCTTCTATGATACATTTTGTTCATCTTTTTTTATTTTCTGCGCTAAATCACTCCACTTATGGTGTGAGTGCCTGGGAATTTTCCTGGGAAGAGTTGCCGCCGCCAGGGTTATTCAGACGTTAGTCTGCAGGATACACACGAGAGGAGACCATAGAAGGGAATACGTGCAGCAGACCGAAGGAGGGAGGGATCGGATATCCTGCACTGTAGCACCTCCCCTGCTTTACTGTAGCCCCTCTTTATGCCATTTTCCCTGTAGCAACCATGGTATCTTTTCTGGACCACCTTCCTGTCTTCATCTGCCTTTTATTTCTCCTGTAGGGCTTCCTCATGCTTCCCTGCCTGTGTCCCCCCCAGCTTCCCCGTAGCCCATCCCCCTTCTTTCCAACAGCAACTCTCCCTTTCTTCCCAACAGCAACTCTCCCTTCTTTGCCGCCCCTCTCCCCCATTAGCCCCTCTCCCTTCTTTGCTGTAATACTTCTCCCCCTGTAGAATTTGTCATGTTTCACACCTCCATTCTTCCCTGTAGTCCCTCCCCTTTATTCCCTGTAGCACCTCCACTTCTTCCTTGTAGCACTCCTCCTCCCCCTCCACCATTCCCCCCCCCCCCTCCCACGGCATCACCCGCTTCTCTGTAGCACCTCCCGTTTTATTTCCTGTGGCATCTCAACCTTTTTTCCTGTCCCATTAGGTGGACTATAGAATTTATGCTGCAGAAAAGATTGTTTTATTCTAATGTCTATGGAATTCATTGGAGTGTAACGAGACGGAAATGGAGAATGCGGAAACATGAGTACGCCGCTGTACAATAGATGGTTGCCGGGATGGCAATCCCTGTACAATAGATGGTTGCCGGGATGGCAATCCCTGTACAATAGATGGTTGCCGGGATGGCAATCCCTGTACAATAGATGGTTGCCGGAACCATCCTGAAAGATTTTGTGTTTTTTGCCTGGATTTACCTTTTATACCATAGGCAAAATTACAGAATATGAATTCTGGAAATTCCCAGCCTGAGGGCCGAGTGTGGCCTATGGTAGAAAAGACTGATAGGATTGTTATGGTTTGTAGATAAAAGGGAGAGACGGGTGGGTGTTGCGATTTAAAAAATTGCAGCATTTGCTGAAAGTAGGACACCCTTATATGTTAAGTTACTGAGATCACATTAAGTAGTCCCTATAAGAATATAGTTTCTGACCTGTTGGGAGGAAGTCGATTTGTTTTTTAAATAACTCTGCCTTCTTGTTATTTATGAAATTGCACACTTCACTAAATCGCATTTTAAGTTATTTTAGTTATCAGTAGAAGCTGCTGATAGTAAATGACTGCCTTTGGACCGCTTAAATTGTGCCATACCTCATTGTTTTTTACTGATAGTGGTAGACTACCTTTAGGTACTTCCAAATGCTATCTTATAGAGTTGTATGTGCGGTTTGTTATATTGCTCTTCTTTTATAGTGTAAATTGCCATTTATGGGATTAATAGCACCCTTATTTCAGTACCTTGCATATGGTCCCAACCCCTTGGGCAGCCTGTTTAGACAGAGCCAAATCGTTAATGGGCTGTCTGCAGTTGTCAGCGCTTCTGATTAGATTTTTCTACTCTTAACACAGACACCTGCAGGCAGACATTTAACCATGCAGCACTTTGGCTATAAGGGCTACCTGCAGGCAGTTAGCTCCTTGCTGAAAGAAACAAAAGGGGAAGGGGTTGGGTGCCCCAGCTCCCCTTCTGTTTCTTAGTGAGCGGAGCTAACCTTAGCAGGCAGCACTTTCACTCAAGGAGCGTGTTGTTAAAGAGCTGCCGGCTGGGTTCAGCGACCCTTGCGTGCCACCCTTTAGCCATGCAACTCCTTGAATGAAAGGGCTGCCTGCTGGTGGTTAACTCCTTGCACTAAGAATTAGGAGGGAAGCTGGGGCACACTGGTATCATATCTTTGTTGCGCCCAGCCTCTCCTTTTGTTTCTTATTCACAGGCTCCGACCCCCACACAATCAGCCTGCCAGCGTTGCTCGGAGCCCGTTATTTAGGAACAAAAAGGCGAGGCTGGGTGCACAAAAGGTATGATTATTTATTTATTTATATCGTGCCGGAGCCCGCAGGCATCGGGCCCGTAGATAAAGACAAGGACAACAAATAATTAACGGGACAACCAGGTTATTTAATTAGGTGCGCTAGATCTTTTTACTTGAATAGGCTTGTTTTTAGTTTCTTTCTAAAGGAATTATAGTTTGCCTCCAATCTTAATGAGCTCGGTAAGCCGTTCCATGTCTGAGCCGCTCTTGCAGGAAACAAACGTCAGAGGCCATTTGTTTTTTGGCACTGTGCAAGCAATAAGGCCTTGTGCCTACGATCTTAAAAAACGGCCTGCGGTGTAGAGGGTTATTTGGTCTTTCGAATAGGCAGGGGCTAGTCCAAAGATGCAACAATGCTCCGTGGTCATAGATTTGAAAGTGATTCGGTCCTCCGAGGCTAGCCAATGGATGGACTTTCTGTCAGCCGTGATGTGCTCTCTTCTAGCTTTGAGATGATTCTCACAGCGTTGTTTTGTATAATTTGCTAACACATTATACACCCCTTTTTAGCTCCTAGCAGAATGTCATTGCCACAATACAGTCTGGAGAGTATAGTGGCCCGGGCAATGGTTGCACAGTTCTTTTCACTTAAGGTCTGATGAATTTAAGCAATCTCAAGTAGTACTGGCAATTTTTGTTTAGATAAGCAATATGTGCTTCAGCCCCCAAGGATGCTTTCAAGTATATGCCCAGAGTTTTCACTTTCCCTAAGACCTGGATAAAGTAATCTTTGATCTTAAATGATGAATATTCAGGGCTTAGTTTAGACCTTGCTTGATGAGAGCCAAAAATCATCAGTTCGGTCTTGCTCCCATTTAAACAAAACCAGTTTGTCTTCATCCAGGCCTCGATGATGTTGTAGATGTTAGCCACCTTACTGTTGTCCGCTTGATGGCAGCCACTCAGCTCAACCACCAGCTGGGTGTCGTCTGCATAGTTGGTAAAATAAACTCCTAGGTTGTTAGAAGAGTACAGAGATGCCACAGGTACAGGTTGAACAGCAGGGGGACAGACTGGCCCCCTGTGACACACCACAATTGATGGATATAGGACGGGAAGATTGATCCCCCCCCAGTGTGTTTTAGAGCTTCCTTCTGTTAAGAAGGAAATCACCCAGCCAGTTGCTTCCTGAGAACAACCCCTAGAATGTTCTAAGGCCCATTGGAGTTGTTGGTGGTCCAGCAAATGAAAAGCGGCTGATAGGTCCAAAAGGACCAGAATGCCCGTCTTGCCTTTATCCATGTCTAGCATGTGACGTTGAAGGTCTAACAATGCAGTTTCCATGCTATGCGACCTTCTAAAACCTGATTGCTGTTGTGAAGAAGGTTAATAGCCTCCACAAATGCTTGGAGCTGGAGGGTTTGCGCCATATCTAAAACTTTCAACAGAAATTGCTGTTTGTTATTGGTCAGAGATTGCTAGGGTCCTTCGGATCCTGTCCTGGTTTTTTAACCATTGTTGTAACGGTGGCAGTTTTAATGGCTTCTGGAACTCTTCAGTCTCTAACGGATGCATGGACCATTCTGGCAAGTAGAGGTGCAAAGGTGTCCTTACTTTCCAAGATCAATTTGGGAGGCAGGAGGTTCTCTCAGCAGGCTGTTGGTCGCGTGGTGGAAAGAAGGATTTTCATGTCCTCTAAGGAGACAGGACTGAACTCAAATTTATTTTTAACTTCTGAGGTGTATTCTGGTCTTAAGTAGTCTACTTGATCGTGTGTGACCACTTGAATGGAACTTATTGCCTCTCGAGCCGTTTGTATTTTGTTACTAAAGGCCTGCTGCACTTTGTCGCAGTCTTCCAGTGAGGGTTGGAACGGGAGTGGACAGTGCCAAAGGTTTTCCAATTGATTTTAGGATCTGAAAAAGCTTACTAGTTGAGTTTGTGGCCACTACAATTTGTTCATTAAAGACATATTTTTCTTTGCTTCAATAATCTGTCCTTTATATTCTTTCTCTATGTCCTTCCACTTTGAATTGTTGGCCTCTGAGGGTTATTTAGCCATCTACTTTCTATTTTCCTCTTCTCCCTCTTCTTCAGATTGTTAGTGTGCATGTTGAACCATTTTTGGGGATTTAGGTTGGTTCTAACCGGTTTGTTTTATTGGGGCATTCTGGTCAACCAGTTCTTGAACTTGTGAATGATATATTTCCACTTTTTTATCACACGTGTCGATATCGGTAGTGCATGCCATGATCTTGCTTATGCACTTTGCTAAAACGTGGGGGTGATGTTTTCAAAGTTTCTGCTGTAGACCTTTTTACACTCGTTCTTCCTTTCTGGAGGCCAGTTTTTTGGAGTCATTACAAATTCCACTTTGTAATGGTCGGACCATATGCGGGGAGAGGTCCTTTGCATGGAAACTTCTAGGTTGGAGGTTATTACCCAATCTAATTGATTCCATTTCGATGTCGTGGGATCCTTTGTTAATTACAGTAAAGTCAATGGCATTGAGGTCTTTTTCCAGAGTCAGTCCTTCCTTGTCTTTACTATTGCCCCTCCATCTGTTAAAGTCACCTAGTAACAGTGTTACCAGGTCAATTTGTTTAGAATCTGCAATTTCGATTTCAACGAGGTGGGCCTGTATAGCACGATGATATTAATGCAGCTGTTGTTTGCTACAACCCTGGCATTGGATAGGTGAGGGGAACAGATGTATGTTGTTGCTTGCTATTATTGCTACTCTTCCACCTAGTCCTAGTTCCCTGTTCTTGTGAAAGATAGTAAAGCCTTCTGGAACGGCAGTGTCAATGGTTGGTCCGCTTGGATCCTGCAACCATGTTTCTGTCAGACATAATATATCCAGCTCTTCCTCCGTGATATAGTCCTGGATACATTGGGCGCCCAGCTCTCCTGCTTTCAAAAGAAGCCTGAACCTAAAAGACCACCTTGTACACACGTACACAGAAATCGAAACACCTAACCAGCAAACAACTCTGTGGAACTTACCTATGGTAAAAGGACATTTCAAATGCGGCTCTTGCTCCGCCTGCTCTTTGACAGCAAATCTAAAAGAAATTACTCTTAAAGGTAACCCCTGGATTTTCAACTCTTTCACTAATTGCAGAACAAAGTGGTCTATCTACATCATAAAATGCCCTTGCGAACTCATCTATGTGGGCAAGTGCAAGAGAGAAATACGTCAGCGAATCTGTGAGCACTGTTCATGTGTGCGGAACCAGGTCGATGATAAACCACTGGTCGCACATTTTAAACCCAAAAACCATACCCAAAACGACATCTTCTGGACAATCCTACAAACAGTAAAAAAACCCTTTCCGTGGAGGTGACAGAGACTTAGCCTTACGCAAACTCGAACAGAGATGGATACATCGCCTGGATTCGGTTCGCCATGGTTTAAACATTTCCATCGAATGGAACCTGTTCTTCAATAAATAGCAAGTCCTGATATACCCTTCTAACATGGTATATTAACAGTCCATCTAACTATACCATCCATCCATGCTTTTATCCACTTTAACCAGCCCCTTCCCTTTTTATTAGTTGGTTGGTCTAAATTTAGCGATCCATCATTTATTTGCTTCCTAACCTGGCATGCATTGATGTACTAAATAGCCACATCTGTTGTTTTTTCCTAAAACCTTTTTAAACATGCTCTGCCGTTTTGAAAAAATTATGTGTTTCAAATAATGTGTTTTCATGCGAACTGTGCACAAATGTGTGCCTTCTTTCATAAGCATTGGGGTTGTTTGCATGTACTCGAACATCATTAGCTGTGTAATGGGTTTTTGACACAACTAAGATATTGGACAAAACAGCCTCCAACAACGGACCATCTATCCCACGTGACACAATCTCCAAAGTGACAGTAGTATCTCCTTGGTGTACTCTTTCCGTCTGCCCGACATGCGCATTCATTTTCTTACACACGCGTCAGGACACTTCTCTCCTGGTGAACATGCACACCTCTCGTTCCCTTTGCGAGACACGCGCACTCGGTTAATACGCGTGTACCTTAATAGCACATGCGCAGTCACTACCTCAGTGACACAGCTCTACCGACGGCGACCGGAGTAGCTGCCTCTTTTCCGACCCGCTCGAAGCATTGATTTGGTAAGTTCTCTTGCTTCAGCCTGATTAATTAACTCGTACCTCACAAGTTCCTCTTGCCACGTCGGAGCATATTGAGTTAAGCCTTAAATAACCCGGGCTCCCTCAAATTAATCCATGCCCCACAAAATGTTAGAGTCTCTGTCACGTCTGTGTACATTTTGTTCAGTCCCCTAAATGACTCGTAATTGTTGCACTTAAGCCCGCATCGTGGTTTTGCCATGATTCATCTCCACCTGGCCGTTTTGTTTCATCCACCCACGGCTCTCCGACCTCACGGTTGTTGGTAACACTTATCAGTATCTTTAGCACTTCACTTCGGCATCAGCATTAAATAATGCTGTTTTCTTGCCATCACGGCCCTCAGCTGCCGTCTCTAAACACTTTTAATATATTTCTGATTTATTTAGCACTTGGCCTCTGACGCTTGCAGACAGCCACTCCAGACAAACTAGCGACTGGAATACTTTCTTCTACGACCAGGCGCAAAAATTGCTCGCTCATGGTAGGTCACCATTTTTGCAGTTTTTAAATTTTCCTTGACACCATTTCCAGAACTAACACAGTCCCCTATGACCCTTAGGTGGACATCCACGTCTCAACATCGACCCGACTTTAATCACCTGTCCTGATGACCGTTCGGTAACATCTCAGCAGCGCTGTCCCAACCTATACAGCCACTGCCTCCAGCAATTAAATACCGGACCAGAAATACATAAATCGTGTGTCGACGATACTAGACAATGTCAAATGTATTGCCACTTCTAACAATACATATGCAAAATAATGTTAAACCATGTAAAATGTATTGCAACTACAAACAATACACAAATATTGTTGATCACTATGCTTACTAATCCACAAATATTGCCGTTTACTATGTGTCTAGTAGTGCTTTCTCTCTTTTTCCAGCGCCGAGGCGCAGTGTGTTAAATTGCTTTTGTTCTCTGTTAATGTAAAATAAACAAAACCCTTTTTCTTTGTGATTCTCCACACTCCTGGGTTTTGTTCTCTGTCCCTTTTTTGAGTTAGTATTTACCTAGCTCTACTGCAAAAACTAGGTGACCCTATGTTACGCCTTTAGTCTGGGTAGCTTTTGACTCAACCCCCTCCTCTCTATATTATTTACCCTCCTGAGTCAAGCCCCCGTACAAAAGAGGGTCCGCCCTATTATTATTACTTTACTATTGCCCCTCCATCTGTTAAAGTCACCTAGTAACAGTGTTACCAGGTCAATTTGTTTAGAATCTGCAATTTCGATTTCAACGAGGTGGGCCTGTATAGCACGATGATATTAATGCAGCTGTTGTTTGCTACAACCCTGGCATTGGATAGGTGAGGGGAACAGATGTATGTTGTTGCTTGCTATAATTGCTACTCTTCCACCTAGTCCTAGTTCCCTGTTCTTGTGAAAGATAGTAAAGCCTTCTGGAACGGCAGTGTCAATGGTTGGTCCGCTTGGATCCTGCAACCATGTTTCTGTCAGACATAATATATCCAGCTCTTCCTCCGTGATATAGTCCTGGATACATTGGGCGCCCAGCTCTCCTGCTTGGCTGCCACTGCTTGGGAGCCAAGCATTTTCCAGGCCCCAATCCCCATAGGTAAGGGTTGTGGGGGGCTGAGAATGGGTGGGTGGATTATCCCAACTACCCATATTTAGGCCATGAACCCTAACTAGAGCCCCCACCTCAATTCTGCTACCCACGTAAAGCACTGGCTTCCCATTTTCTGCACCTGAATTCTTCTAAACGGAGAGCCTTTACTTTACTCCCACCTCTCTACCACTTTCCTTCCTACCTTCACATCCTGGTATCTACTTTCTACCAACCCTTCTCTCATTTTCTTCCTCCGCTCGAAATCTCAGTATCGTCTTGGACCCCTCCCCCCTCGTTTTCTCTTCACATCTCTACCACAGGTTGCTGTGTGTTTTACCAGCTCTGTAATCTTCAACGTGCTTGTCCTTTCCTTTCTTTTAGGGCTACTAAACTCTTGGTCTATTCCCTAGTCTTTTCTCGGCTTAATTACTCATCTGGTCTTCTCTTTGCCCGTCCTGCCTCTCATCTAACCCCTCTGCGTTCTGTCTTTAATTCTGTTATCTGTGTTCTCGTTCCAGGGGAGCCGACTTATGTTTTTCCTGGGGGGTGCCCAAATATAGGAAGTGACATCCCCGGCAGTTATGACCGCATTTCCAAGTAGTTGCTAACTTGGTGTAAGGGGGTTGGGGATGCAGAACAGTGGAAACATTGGCTAGCATGTACTGCATATACTAAAGTCAAGCAAGAAGGAGGTTTAAGCCTTCCAGTTGCATTCCAGTAAGCCATCACTGCCCCTACTCCACCCCTTTATAATCATCCAGGTTGTAGTAGCCCTCAAAAGGCAGAGCAACACAACTAGGATGGGAGAACGAAATGCTCACTAAACAGAAGGTACAGCTGCAAGGTGGAGTACCAATACCAAAAAGAAGTTCCCAATTCAAGGGAAAACAAGTAAAGAAGTTTCCTGATTAAAACGGACAAGAGTGCTTTGTCATGATCTACATCATACCCTTCATACCGCAGCATGACCATCACTCCAAAGGTTTAGTGCAAGAGACGCTACTACCCCTGCGAACTGGTCAGACTTACTATTGGACAGCAATGTTTTGGGTCCACCTTCTGTGTGAATATGTAGATTATGATTTTTACCCATTTGTTGTGTTTTTGATTAACATTAGATGATGCCATCAGTATCTTCGCTACAGTTTCAGTAAACCACTTGCATTGTAGTGCCTTTTATGCTCAAATTGAAACGCATTAAAAATGCTCACTTTTGTTTACTATTTATGTATATTAACTTGTAAAGATAATGTATGAGCATTAAGAATGGTATAGCTAAATAAAGAGTTCACTTATTGCTAATATTAGCAAATAGATACCCAGCATCATACTATTCTGTTTACTTGGAAAATATTTAAAGTACCAAGCAACCTATGTGCGGTGCCACTTCATGACTATTTCTATATTTGTCTGATGCAACTGTCAAAAGGCCATTAAAAACGTTGCCATCTGGGACAATGTAGGTTAACACATAACCCTTTAAGGGATGGACTGTCATCTATGGAGGGTCACCCCCCGTGGGATCCCACCGCCCTATTCCCAGTGGGGATGGGGGTGACTCTACCTTGGGGAAGAGGGGACGGATTGCCTGGATTCATCACAGCTCCTTGTGCCTAGAGTTCCTAAAAACACTACACACTGGCAGCCTGATTCATGAAATTATTTGCGTGAAAAACGCAGATTTGTGCGACTTTCTGCTAAAAAATCCCTGTTTGAAGTATGGGGATTTTCGGGCAGAAGGGCGCGCACATCTGCTTTTTTCACGCAAATAATTCCATGAATCAGGCTATGTGTTGGGATCTAAACTTTGGAACGGTCTTCCAAATCCTTTACAGTCCATAAGGAGGATAAACACGTTTTTGTTTGATCAGTATCTGTACAGTTATCTCGCTTTGCCAGTTCTTAATTTCATTCTTTTCCCTTTTTGGTTACTTGAGCGCTGGGAAACATGTAGTAGTGCCTTGTGGCCGTTGAAATTAAAATGTTATTGAAAGTAAAGCTTCAAAGACTTATCTAGTTGTCACATTACCTTGACTTGTGGTGAACTAAGGCTATTGGGACAAATTGTTTACTTTGCTGAGCTATGTTGCAGCTCTAAGTCGTAGGAAATCTGGCTCAAATAAAAGAAGAAATTGCTCAGTGCAGTAAAATGTAAAACGAGCACTGCCATTGTTTTGTGAATAGGTGATGATGAATTATAATGTTAGGGCTTAGAATCTATTTATGATGCTTCATTCTTGTAATCAGTACCTGAAAGAAACATGCATACTACTGTTTTAATACAGTGAGAAAGCAATGCTTCTGGGTAAAAAAAAAAGTAACAGTATTTACTGTTTTAGATATTTCTGGCACAACAATCCAACATGGATGGGCTAGAATAAAATGAATAGATGAAAAGGGGTATAGGCACACAGAACAATTTTCACAATCGCAAAGCAAGCATGAAGCTGCAGACCATTTAGGGTCTGTGGTAGGAGAAGGCATGAAGCATGCAGCTGTGATATTGCTGCTTTTTCCTTGGTCTTTGGGTTCCAAAGGATAGCTCAACATCCCTCGACAGGCAGCTCTGGCATTGCCAGTTGGGGTACACTCTGCATGTGAGTGTAATGCTTTTGGGACTCCAAGAATTAGCTGATTTCTTTGAAACAGTACTCTATTTCTAACTGAGTGCTTGTTTAATACTTGATTAAGCTTATGGAATCCATTGTTACCCCACATCTTTCATGTTACCTTGAGTCAAACTCTCTTCACCACGCATGCCAGGCAGGGTTTAGACTTCTTAGATGAATGGAATCGGTGATGATTTCCGTTCTTGATGTCATGGCCATGCTCCAGTACTGCGGTGAGATCAGAGTTCTCATTTTATTTGACCTCTCCCCAGCTATACGACCAACCATGCCATCCTGTTTTTACTGTGGAGTTGTGGAATGCTCTCCCACCTCAACTTCGAGAGCTGTCTGACCAACTCCATTTTCTTAAGACCTTCAAGACATTCCTTAATGTTTAAATCTCTCGGTTAGGGGATCTTTGGCCATCCCGCTCCTCCGCACCCAGATGTCTTCGGACCTTGGTTTTGGGCTTTATAAATCGAAATACAATACAATATCATCGCAAAGGTCTCTAATGAAGTTAGGTAAGCATATTGGTCCCAGAGGAAAATAACAAGATGGCTAAACGGATCAATGCGCCACCTACAGAGAGTTGTGTGCATAAAGGTTTTTCTATGTGAAGGCGTGGACTTGAAAATGAATGTATATTTACCATCTGCATTTTTGCATAGGCTACAAAAATGGCTTTCCCTCACCCAGGTGAAGATTATTTCATTAATAAACCAGGGGAAAGAACTTCAAGTTGCAAGTTACTAGCCAGGCATACAAAGCCACTCGCCCCCACACATAAACACACTCAATTTCTTACTCAGCACTAGCAAATTACTATTGGATAATAGCTAGTGGGAAGTGTGCATTTTGAGGCCCAAATAAACTCCTAGTTAAAGGGTGCTTCTTGGTTGTGTAAGAGGATTCAATTCCACACTACAGCTAAGTTAACGCCTAATCTATAATACTGAATGAAAACCCTTATTGATATATCCTTATGTCCAGTTCATGCGTTCTGGATGACTACCCCTATATAACACCCCTCTCTTGGAATCCCCTGACCCCACTGAGCCAAGAAGTAGTTCTGGTTTGCAAATTAAAAGGTTTATTCGATAATTTAAACAATAAATATGTATATCACACTTTATAATAAATTAATAATTGAATATCACACTTAATCTGATATGATAAATATTAACAACGGAGAATCTGGCACTAACACCCTTCTCTATAATCAATAAGGAGTTGACATGAAATGGATAAGGTAGCACACAGGTGAATAGGAACAAAAGAAGAAGGTGGTACAGAATGCTTTATGTAAGCTCAGGTGGATGCAATATTCAATGAATGCAGTACAGAAAATACTCAATATGACTTCAACCAAACAATGTAATCACTTTTCTCTGGCTATTCACTCCCCCCCTCTTTATGCAATGCAA
The DNA here is from genome assembly GCF_040938575.1 of Ambystoma mexicanum. Classification (NCBI taxonomy): domain Eukaryota; kingdom Metazoa; phylum Chordata; class Amphibia; order Caudata; family Ambystomatidae; genus Ambystoma; species Ambystoma mexicanum. The sequence continues at coordinate 1,191,525,401 of NC_090928.1, forward strand.
GGAAATGGGAGGAAGGCACACAGTTCTCAGAAATGCAATCAACGTAATTCAGTTCAATCCCCAGCAAGCTTAGACAACAGAAGTTTAAAACACAGGCAAAATGCTTTTAAATGTGCTGGAAATGGAGTGAAAAATATGCTAAATTTGCTTTTAATTCCCTCTAGAAGTTCAGGGTGAGTGGTATCTAGTTAATATTAGTCCAGGCTCACACTAGCAATGATTCAGGGATGATTAGCAGGTTAAACGAATTTCTGGCAAATGGAAGGCAAGCAGCAGCAGCAGCTTTTTACACGTGAAGAAATTGCAAATCGTGGTAAAATTCGCGGATGCGTGTTCCGCGATTGCGGTAAAACTATAGGGGGTAGGAATGCGGTTCTAGGTTCGTAGGAAAGCCACAATTCTAAGCTTTCAGATGAAAGTTATTGCAAGTCTCTAAGACAAACGGTCGCGGAGATATGAGCGATTTTGTGAAGGACGTTTTTTCAGATTTGAAATTTTAAAATTCAAAAAGACAAGTGCAGCTTGCAACTAGAAATTGACAAGTGACAGCTTTACAAATGACAGGTGACAGTTAGGAGACAGTTCTACTTAGATTAAGCTAGATTGAATTATATTATTTTAACTAAGAGATTGGTTCTGCACAGTTTTCTAGGTACTCACACTATATTCTTGAGTGAAATGGGCCTCGCCATGGATCTGGTCAGGTTTTAGACGGGACTCTGGTCTCTGCACTTCACAGTGATCTGGGTCTGCTCTCTCTCTGGATTCTGAAGATTGAGGGATTTAAAGTCTGGATCTTTCTGCACAGCTTTCTCTGGAGATTGATGGAGGTAAAGTATGGATTTTTCCGGCAGAGCTTCCAGCGGCAGATGGAATTGAAGGTTTCTACCTAAGTTTCAGTGGTCCATTTATATGTTCTGCAAGTGGGTGTGTGTGTTGGTCATAACTAAACTTGCCCCTCTCACTTGTCATTGGTCCAGCTTTCATTCCTCACTTGATTGGGGAAGGAACTGTGAGTCAGAGTGATGCCATCCATTTATGATCTCTTGAAAAACCTCCCCTGTCATCTGTGCACCCAAATCTATATATGATCAAAATACATATTTCAGAGTTACACAGTTGTTTGAAATTACATATACATGGTGTGGCTGAATTTAGCCATGTCTCTGTCCAAATCTGCTGTTTCTAAGAGCTTGCATTCAGAAATGGCACATAATTGACTTTTTAACTGATTTTTCAATTTCTGACATTGACCCAACTTTACATACATGTGCGCAGGGAGTATGGACATTAACTGATGAAGTTTCAGATTTTTAACATGCATACATTTAGAGTAATATCCACTTTTCCGCTAACACCCCCCTGAACATACCACCGGTTCTAAAAACCTCTTAAACTGTGGGCAGAAAAATCACAAGAATTATGGTATAATTTATAAAATTTTCACATGTCCGCACCATGAGTTATTCATCTTTTTCTAAACAATATTCTGGCTACAAAGGGGTGTGGTTTCCCAGGTCACATGGTGGAAATACTGGTTTATCCAGTTCTGCCAAGCCAGCTTGCTCTCACAGGCAGTGCCCCTCCCAGCTTCTGCCAAGAGGAAGCTACATTTTACGACCGCTGTAATAAAACCTTTGCCTGAGTCAAGACAGGCTTTGTTCAGAGCTCCTGTAGAGCACAGGTAATTCAATTATCAGATAGATGGCATATCCTGAGTGTGGCCAGCAAAAGGCAGATAGGCCTGGGAACACAGTTGTGACTCAAGTTTCACTCCTGATGGGGGTAGCTGTCAAGCAAAATCAAGTTCCTTAAGCCAGACTTTCAGCTAACTGTCATGTTTTTTGTTGCTTTTTAAATTAACTTGCAATTTTACACATGCAGCTAGAATGCTGATTCTAAGTGCAAAACTATGACATTTCAACAGTTACAAAGGCATGTGACACCAAACATAGGTCACTCATTTAATCTAAACATTTTCGATTTTAGTGTCTTTAAATCCAGTGCAACTTAAACTGCTGACTCCATAGCAGTTTTGTTATAAGCGTTGTTTTGGGCTCTTCATTTCCCAGATTTTGTAAGCACACAAAACCTCATTCTGCCAAATGTCTGCTGGTGTTCAGTGAATATTTTGCACATGTTGCAATGTTTGAAAATAGGCATTTTGAGCCTGCCTTCAGAGAGAAACAGGGTGGTTTTAAAACGCCGGCTTTTGGATAGTGGTGAGTACTGGTACTGCACCCATTTTTGGGATTTAAGAAATGAATTCCCCACAATTCTAGGTTGCATTTGGCAATCAGCATTGCCATTCCCAATGGTTTCAGACTACTGTGCGGGTAGTCCAATGGTGGTTTTAAAGCGCTTTGAAGCTAACCGGCGCTACTGTTTTTCCTTTGGCAACCCATTTCCCTCATGGCAACCCGGCCTTTCATTCTCGCACTGGTGGGTGGCAAGTGAGGCAACCATTTTGGTGTGCGCACAAACTGCGCAGCTTTCCTGGATTTCGGCGCACATGTGGGTTTTCCGCCATCTTGAATTTTCTAAGCCCACAATGTTGTAGCATGATAGCTTAAACGTGGGTCAGGACACCCAACAGTTGATGGTTGTTCTAATGTTTATACAGTGCTCGGATACGCCAACAAGGTCATGTAGTACTGTCCATTACAGTCACACTGGAGATTTAAAACACTATACCCTACTCCAAAAGGACTACTTCTATAGGCAGGGTGGGCATCTGTAGACTCTCATAAAGCTATTAAGAGGGTGGTTCACTCGGGAAACACCCATTTAAGGTGTTACCGAAAACTGAAACGGCCTGTACTGAAGTCCCCTGTCGGGACCCTGCTGCATGTGTGAGGGTACCTCAAGGGGTCAGGCCCCACCACCCACTTTATCATGATGGAGTTCCTGGAGCAGTGTAGGGAGGGTCCCCTCCACAACACAAGGAGTGGGCGGCATGGGACGGCTTCATAGTATCATAGAGTGATGATAATGGTAGCTGGACTATCAGTGAGATGTAATGGAATAGAATAGAAATGACTGCAATATTAGAGTACCTGAGCATTTCATGACAACACAACAAATGATGGAACTCTACTACTTGGTCATAATTTGGAGACAGTTGGCAAATGGAGCAAGTACCAGAGGGCCTGGCTAATGCCTCTCCAGTCCCTACACAAAAGAAAAGAACTGCTGGCTGTGTCAAGGTTTGCTTCTCCTGCAGTCAACCCACACATGCTTACTTCTTATGCATAAACCCAGCTACAATTACACTATATATTTGGGATCATGAAAGTGTATCAATAATCAGACATCATATTCCACGCTTGATAAAACAGAATACACCTTGTTCAATAATACAATTATAGCTAGTAAGATGACCATTCCCAAAACCCTAACTGAAAGGAGTTTTGCAAATATAATACTTTCACCATTACTGGCCCCTCCTCTATCGGGTACACCCCAATAACCCTCTATTTCACACCATATCCCTCACTTGCATACCATATGCACAGGATTTGATCTCTATGCCCAATATTTTCATTCGAACATTCTTCGCATTTGTGACATACATTTCTGCCATTTATTTACTATGCCCTCATGTGCAACCCAATACTCACTTCCTTTTGCACTCCCACATGCCCCTCATTTGAATCATAAGATTTTAACATTTTTCCTCATCATGTGTGTCATCACATGTGCCCTTGTTAGCTCTTTTACATCCTAAAATGAAACTCTATCCACCAAAATGTATGCATGCTATCTGTTCCTAGAAGGCAGTACAAATGTTTGCTTTTAACAGGAATTCAGTGCATGAAGCAGATGAAAGGATATACCAATTGTGCATATTCCAAGTAGCTGAAGACACACTTGGTTAAGACATTTTTATTTCACCACGATTTTTAGAAATTGAGGGACAGATGCAAAGCATCTTGCTTTGCATCTGTGCCTCCATTTCTAAAAATCGTTTTGGGTTGAGTGTACCTCTACATCTGTGCACCGATTTTTCCAAGAGGGGTGCACAGATGTACAAATACACCAACCCAAAACGATTTTTAGAAATTGAGGGACAGATGCCGTTTTTGGGATGGGTGTACCTTTACATCTGTGCACCGCTCTTGCAAAGAGGGTTGCACAGATGTAGAAGTACACACAACCCAGAACGGATGGAGGCACAGATGCAATATAAGAGGGGTGCATACAGATGTAGAAATATACCCAGCCCAAAACGATTTTTAGAAATTGAGGGACAGATGCAAAGCAAGATCCCAGGGCCGGCACGAGGGGGGGGGTAGGAGGGGCAAATTGCCCCTCGGGCTTGGGGGGGGGGCCTCGCGCACCCCCCTCCTACCGAGTAGAAGATGGCACAGTCCACCCATGCCCTTTATTCTCACGGGGTGACTGCTGTCTGCTCTCTGCCCCTGTAATGATTTTGCAGCAGCAGGGCTCAGACCAGAGGCTAAGGTGGGCTGAAAGGGACCGGCCGACATCCCCACCCCCTCTGTTTACGGCTTTTTTACAAGCTGAACAAATAGATGAATGAGCCTGATAAACATTTGCTTGTGCATTGTTACAAGCACTGCAGATGAAGACTGACGGACACGAAAAGATCCCCAGCTGCCTGAGGTCCGGACTTGCTATTGCTGTGCGTGCAGCTCCATGAGCAAGCAGCCTGTTGTTTTTTAATTTTCATGTTGCAGTCAAAGACATGTTAAACGCACTAGAAAAACCTTAATGCTCCACTTTGAATTGCAGAAAGCTAATGTTTAGGTGATGGTACAGTCCCATTTTTCTACGAAGATGGTGTTTTCACATACAATAAACAAACATATGCGGGCAAAATACAAATGCTATTTACTAAGAAACATTTTCAAGGTGCACGCGGAGTGCCGAACTAGATAGACAAATTTGACTTGCCCTGGACCAGAAGGTACACTGGTGCTTTCGATATTGGTACACTTCTCTAGACTCTCTGGTGCCTGGAGGGAAGAGTAACTGGGAGCTGGGGGCCCGCGTAAAGTCTGTGCCGGTGCATTAATCCTGTCATGTCACACTGCGTAGCAGCCTCTTCTCGTAAGGTAAGGACCCCGGTCTCCTGCAGACAAACAAAGTTGGTGACTTTTCTGGATGAATATTAGGCCAATGGTCAAACAAGTAAAGCACTGAAGGTATGTGTTATGAGAATTGTATTTCTTTAGAAATAACTCTGCTGCTCTACCGTAGATTGCCTGTAAAAAAAAAAAAAAAAGTCATGCAGGCCACTTTGGGAAGAGGTTGTTTACTGGTATTGTATAATCTGTCCCTTCTCGTGCTCTAATTTTTCTAATTCTTTTCCCTTCTCTTTCTGTCGATCCGTTCATCTCTCCACTGCTCCCCTCTGGCAATGGCCCTGAACTGTGACAGCTAGCCAATTGCAGGACCCACAAAGAGTGGATGCAGATGGACAAAAGACATTAGCAAAAAATATGTTCTACTTTAAATGAAGCAGTGTGGAATTTTTAAAATGAATTATGTTTTCCTTCAATCGTGTGTTTTAGCTGCTCTTTGCAAAACGCACAAATGGATCCCATTTTCTGTTTTGCACATTTAAATCAAAAGCACTGAAAAACATACTTCTCCTGAAATAAACAATAGAAACACTTCTTTATTTCACTAAAAGATGTTTGTAGTTTTATGAGCACACGTAGGTAGTGCTTCAATTAAAATATGATGCACACAATGCAGAAAGGGTAATGAAGTAAGTTTCTGATTACATGAGCTGAATGCAAACATCTAAAGGAAGTTGCATGTCAAAGAACACACAAAAATACAAGAACGTTAGAGACGTAGTGACCATCAGCTTCCTACAAGCAGCAGTCGCACGGATAAACTGATCAGACAATGATTACAAACATGCAGGCTCACCATAGTCAGTCACCTGACACAGACGCAAATACGTGCTTTCTTTGCTCTTCACCAATAATAATCTATTAATTCTCTCTTTTTTAGTGTGTGCCTTTTATCTCACAATCTCGCTCTCCCCACATGGTTTAAATAATGACTAATCTCTGTGGGTTTAGGGAAAGATCTTTCAATAAGGTGACATTACTTAATGCAAATACTTCAAATTGTCCAATGTGGTACATTAGCAGGGAATAAAATCATGATATTCTCTACTAATAAATTGAGTGTTTATGGGGGGTGGTTTATTGCTGCAATGCTATATAGTAGAATTGTGCTGCCATTGGGCAACACAATAGGTCTCATGTTACTTGGCCTCGTGAGTATGCAAGGCCTAATAAGCCCTTGAGGGATGCTGAACCTATAACCGCAACCTGAAGTTTTTGCTCTGTATTGTGCTGGCTTCAGTGAATGTACAGCATGGGTGCCTTTGCACGTTGTTCAGGGAGGATGAGCTAACGCCTGGAATTAGCGTTGCGTATTCTGGGATTACGAAAGGTAAAGGGCATGCACCTGTGCAAGGTGTTAAAAATGTAGTTTACCATTTAACTATATAAAAATTACTGTGTATGCATTCACATACTACTAATGTTTTGTATAGAGCACATGAGCTCAAAATCCATAGACGGTCATTCCAAGTTTGGCCCTGAAGGAAAATAAAGGTGGTTCTCCCTGCCATCCGTCCACCCTTCTGAACTTAAGCCTGACTACTCTGCTACAGCTGCCATTGGAGAGTCTGGTCTTTCCTTTTGGGTGACAATGTTCTACCCCTAGGTTAGTTGATTAAACAGCCATCACCAGAAGATTGTGCAAAAGCCTCCCTAACAGACAGCAAGTGATAAGTAAAAGTGAATGAGTTGTAAACTGGACCATATTGAATGTAGGACAGTCTAGCCAGTAATAACACTTATGGTGCACAGCCAGCCTGGACATACTTTCTGTGGCATGGCATTCTTACTGGCTGGGCGTCCTTATATGGTAATACTGCCTTATATTGGTGCAACCTGCATGGACATACCTGGGAACAACTGGCATGTTCCCAGTTATGTTTTTATACTGGCATATGTTGTGAACAAAGGCGGCATGAAATGTATTGGAAAATGTTCCTGTGCACAGTTGGTGATTGTAACTATTGGGTTTTTCCATGTGCTACCATACAAAAACAATTGCGAACTGTATGACTTTCTACCCAATTTTGCAAATAAAGTGCTGTAAAATGCATCTTTTTAACACAATGTTTCAAACATGTTCTTGGGGGTAAGAAACCTTGTTTGGTTTTGGCTCCCTCACTGTGCTCTGTCGATCCTGCATATTTGGTGCAAACATTTAAGCTGCTTCATTTTAGAAATTCACCAGCCTCTTCTGCACATCACTTCTGTCACTGTGTATGATGTGTGTTCAAAATGTAGTCTGGCATAAACCTTTCTTCGGCAGATAAATCTAACTTTGCTGCAGTTGATATGCCATTGTATCAATAAACCAAACCATATTTGGGTCCTCCACACAAACCAACTCAAGGGGAGATTTCTCGTGGCTCCTGTTTGCGGTGGAGCCGCAGCTGGCCGGGATGACCGGGATGTTTGCCCGTCAAACAGCATTATTCATTTTGAAGGAAGGGGTCAGAATCCCTTGACGTTTGTCCACACCGTATATATAACCCAGTGTCGCCAGAATGCCTCAAGCCCCTCTCACAAAGCCACAGGCCAATAATGAACTCCCTTGGACCCGCCCAAATGTCTTCTCACCTTTGGTTGAGGCAGCTCTGCAGGAGGGTGTTCTGCGGGAGGTTGATGAGATGTAGAGCAGTAAAGGTGAAAGGTAGAGTGCGGATTCCTCGAAAGGCCGGCCACATCTTCACAAGCAGACAAGTATAAATCACTTGTCCATCCTATTGTCTTTCCCTTTCCCTTTTCAAGTCAAAAATGAAAGCGGAAGCGGACCTCTAGAGGTAGAAGAGGCCCTTTGAGTGAAACTGGTTTTGTGTAAATCCCTTTACCTCCCTTTCTTCCTCGCATCTCTCAAACTTGGAGGCGCTAAGACACGAAATGAACCCCCGGCAAAATAACCCGTTAGTTGAGGTTTCTTCTAGGGGTTCACTTCAAGACTTTGACATTGGAAGGTCTAAGATCAAATCCTGGCCCTCCTTTGGGTGCGTGTGTGTTTCTGCTCGCTTCCAGCCTCCGTGGACTGCTTTGCCCCCTCGCGTGTAAGCAGCCCACTACCGATGGCTTAAGTCGGAGTGCCTTTAGCTTTTGGAAGTTTTAATATCCGGATGCCAAGATTGAAGTTAGGTGAAAAAGTAGCCGTTCGTTTATCGCTTACGAAGAAGTTACTTTTCATGTCGATACTAAACAATCCACGTTCTACCAGTTCCCCACGTTGCTAGTGGGACATCTCGTCATGATGACACCCCTACAGTAAACCCCAGTGGAGTGGGAGTCGGATCTAGGAGATGGCAGTTTGTGATGTTGCACTATAGAGGTATTATTTGGGCCCCGTTTTTACTCTCTGCCATCTCATTAGGATTGTTGTATTGACCTGAGAAGGATGAAACGCCCTGTCCTTCCAGTGAAGTGACTCTTGGGTACTCGACACAAACTCAGTCATGCGAGCTTAACAGACTGCAGTATTGCAATATTTCTGTTGCAGATCGCAATCTAGTGCATTCTACAGGCTGAAGTGTCTCGTATGCCGCGCGTAGCTACTCCCCCCCCCCCTCATAGATTAAGTGAAGACAATGAAACTACAATGCGAGTGTAAGATGCTTGGGCGGTGGTTCTAAAGCACAAATGTGTAGGACACATTAAAAAGGATATGATTAAGACTGAGACGCTCCCTGTGTATGGCAAAGCATTATTTAAAAAAAAAAAATCTGACGACACAGTAGTATATGTATGTAGCTATTGTTTCTATTGCAAGTATAAAAGGAATTGCCAACTCGCCAATCTCTCCTTTTGAGTTTGCTACGAAATACAGCTTGTTGGGGAAAAAATCGGATCCCTGCCCCCCTAATACTGGTGACTAAGCCACGCCCCTGCCTACACCCCAGAGGGAAGAAGGGAACACTCTAAACACTTAATTTGTTTGTAAAGATTGGAATGCGTGTCTTGAAGGTACTACCTAAGCACAGCCAGTAAGTGGAGAGCACACGTTGATGAACTTTCTCAGGGGCTGTGTGGTCTATCCTGGAAAGAACGCTCGCTAATTTTGTGTGTAGCAAAAAAAATGCACAGCTTTATAATAGTTTTTTCGTTTTAGCAATATGCAAAGCCACAATTGCCCACATGGTGTCAGCAGAGCCGTATTTATGTACATCCAAATTAATTCCGATCTAAAAACTATTAAATAAGAGTATATGGGCCTCATTACAATTTACAACTCTACGGGCGAGTGATGTCCCGCAGAGTTTCATGGAAGCACCGGCACCATTATTGCCAGTGTTTCCATGGTCCCCACTAGAAATGAGGAACAACATTTACCGGCTGCCGGGGTTGTAAATCCCCGGTGTTACCAGCAATTCAGGCGCTGGTAACTGTTTACGGGTCTGGCGGCAATCGGCTGGTATCACCGGAAAGGTTACCACCGGACCTGAAATAAGGCCCCATGTTTTGTACATCCAGGCTACCGTAATATTCATTTGCTTGCATGTAATACAAAGGATGTAAACTGCAATCGGTAAACATGTTACATACATGAACATCTAGTAATACTATACTAAGGTTTTTTTGTGTTAACTGAAAAGCAGAATTATGTAATGTAAGTGGTGTTCTATAGCATACCGCCGGTCTGCCTCTATTGGTTGCCTCGTTGCCCTTGGCTCTGTAAGAGAAAAGTGTGTGCGAAAGACGGATGAGAAACCTGTGGTGTTGATGGGTGCAGGCAAGAAGTACTCGGTTCCTGAGTGCCAATCTGCCTTCCTGGCGGAAACATCGTGGGAGTTTCTTATTCATGGGGGAAGAGTCTGAGATCCAATAGACGACAGCATTTGGGCCTGGTTAGCTGCTGATGCATAAGAGAGCGACGGGGCAAAAGGCGAGATCTTAGTCATGGCTTGGTTACTTTTGTTGTGCTAATGGCTAGACCTGGGGGCGAGGGGAGGAGGCTTGTGTGTAGTGTAAGGTGGTAGGAGATATTGGAGGAGCGTTGGATAGACGGGGGAAGGTGGGAGTAGGCCTTCTAAGGCAAAACTACAACCTGCAACTCTGCACTCATACATACCCCATGCCATTTGCAGACCAGCCCCATTTTTCTAGTTTCTTATGCCACCTCCCTCTCCCTCAAATAGAGACTTTGTACCCATTAATGAACAAAACAAGCATTTGCAAGTGGGCAGATGAGGGAGAATGGGGGGGCGGTTTGGAAACGCAGACATTACCATAACCTGCTAATGCTTATGGGAGGCAAGAACTTAAGGTTCAGTGGCAGTGCAGCTTAAAATTTGAGGACCGCCGTCACACATTTCAACTTCCTTAGTATGTCGGTTAGCAGGCTGAGTGATTCCTCAAGCCATACTTTAACATGCACAGTTACCTACTGGGACATTTCTGTCTAGTCTCTATCAAACTACTGTGCCAGTCTATTCTATGGCTTCCCCAACTATGCTTTTTCACCCATCGACAAAGTCCTCAATTTTGCTGTCCGTACACTCTTCAATCTTACCTGCTCCAACTCCCCAGTCATCATCATTTCGGCTGACGAAGTATAAACTCATTCTCATCTTACAAAACATTATATGGACTCGTCCCACCCTACCTATCGGCCCATCTCACTCCCTAATCTATCCATTGATTCCTACGATCATCCTCTGCCCGACCAACAGATGAGGGGTGTATATGCCACTCCATAAAATAGGCAAATGCTCAACAAAAAAACGACTCCCAGCAAACATAGGAGACAAACGCAAGGGTCTCCCCTCTTCCACCGCTTTCATCAATGCAAGTCCACGGCTATGTTTGCACCAGTAGTGCACGTAGTGCCACAAGAAGAACCTCTACTAATACTACTGCCTCCTCTGAAGAAATACATATCTATCTTTTAATGTGCACATTAACCTGGTGCAAACAAATACTTATCACAAATAAAACTCTCCCCTGCCACCCATCCATGCCAGCAAAGGTCACTGCACGTGACAGCTATTCATCCCTACTTGGTCCCTACTTAACAGACATTTTACTGTTAGGGTCAGCATTGTGGTAGGTGAAATGAACCACCCCCTGTGGGCATTACATGCTCAAATGTTTGAATTACTATCAGAGAAATATTGTTTAAATCTGCACTCACTCTTATATTGCCAAAATACACTTTGATTTCATACAAAGCAGCCAGCATCAGACATTCAAGGCATCCCACAGTATTCCCACCCGTCAGCCCTACCACATCACTCTGACATCCTACCCCCCACCCCACAAAGATGGGTGGGGGGTGAGTGAGTTCCCACTAAAGGTTGTCCATTTCAAGCACTGCCCAGCACGGTTTCGAAACCTTTGATTTTGTTGAACAGATGTGCACAACAACAATCAGGTTAATGCCAATGAGTTGTCCCACAAAACCTACCACACCCCCTCCACCCCCAAATAATTTATTGTCAACTTTAATACAGTGCTGGCCCTACCCAGAGTATTTTGGAATGCTTTACAAAGTTTGAAAGGTGACGTTAAAAATACCCCTTTCTGGTACGTTTTCCTCACTGTGTAGCAAATTGCAGATTAGTTTCTATCTCTAAAATAGAAGAGGAGTGTGGGAGTCCCTCTACTGAGAACGTACATGGGTCAAATACCCTGAAGTGTCTCGTATGCCGCGCGTAGCTACTCCCCCCCCCCCTCATAGATTAAGTGAAGACAATGAAACTACAATGCGAGTGTAAGATGCTTGGGCGGTGGTTCTAAAGCACAAATGTGTAGGACACATTAAAAAGGATATGATTAAGACTGAGACGCTCCCTGTGTATGGCAAAGCATTATTTAAAAAAAAAAAATCTGACGACACAGTAGTATATGTATGTAGCTATTGTTTCTATTGCAAGTATAAAAGGAATTGCCAACTCGCCAATCTCTCCTTTTGAGTTTGCTACGAAATACAGCTTGTTGGGGAAAAAATCGGATCCCTGCCCCCCTAATACTGGTGACTAAGCCACGCCCCTGCCTACACCCCAGAGGGAAGAAGGGAACACTCTAAACACTTAATTTGTTTGTAAAGATTGGAATGCGTGTCTTGAAGGTACTACCTAAGCACAGCCAGTAAGTGGAGAGCACACGTTGATGAACTTTCTCAGGGGCTGTGTGGTCTATCCTGGAAAGAACGCTCGCTAATTTTGTGTGTAGCAAAAAAAATGCACAGCTTTATAATAGTTTTTTCGTTTTAGCAATATGCAAAGCCACAATTGCCCACATGGTGTCAGCAGAGCCGTATTTATGTACATCCAAATTAATTCCGATCTAAAAACTATTAAATAAGAGTATATGGGCCTCATTACAATTTACAACTCTACGGGCGAGTGATGTCCCGCAGAGTTTCATGGAAGCACCGGCACCATTATTGCCAGTGTTTCCATGGTCCCCACTAGAAATGAGGAACAACATTTACCGGCTGCCGGGGTTGTAAATCCCCGGTGTTACCAGCAATTCAGGCGCTGGTAACTGTTTACGGGTCTGGCGGCAATCGGCTGGTATCACCGGAAAGGTTACCACCGGACCTGAAATAAGGCCCCATGTTTTGTACATCCAGGCTACCGTAATATTCATTTGCTTGCATGTAATACAAAGGATGTAAACTGCAATCGGTAAACATGTTACATACATGAACATCTAGTAATACTATACTAAGGTTTTTTTGTGTTAACTGAAAAGCAGAATTATGTAATGTAAGTGGTGTTCTATAGCATACCGCCGGTCTGCCTCTATTGGTTGCCTCGTTGCCCTTGGCTCTGTAAGAGAAAAGTGTGTGCGAAAGACGGATGAGAAACCTGTGGTGTTGATGGGTGCAGGCAAGAAGTACTCGGTTCCTGAGTGCCAATCTGCCTTCCTGGCGGAAACATCGTGGGAGTTTCTTATTCATGGGGGAAGAGTCTGAGATCCAATAGACGACAGCATTTGGGCCTGGTTAGCTGCTGATGCATAAGAGAGCGACGGGGCAAAAGGCGAGATCTTAGTCATGGCTTGGTTACTTTTGTTGTGCTAATGGCTAGACCTGGGGGCGAGGGGAGGAGGCTTGTGTGTAGTGTAAGGTGGTAGGAGATATTGGAGGAGCGTTGGATAGACGGGGGAAGGTGGGAGTAGGCCTTCTAAGGCAAAACTACAACCTGCAACTCTGCACTCATACATACCCCATGCCATTTGCAGACCAGCCCCATTTTTCTAGTTTCTTATGCCACCTCCCTCTCCCTCAAATAGAGACTTTGTACCCATTAATGAACAAAACAAGCATTTGCAAGTGGGCAGATGAGGGAGAATGGGGGGGCGGTTTGGAAACGCAGACATTACCATAACCTGCTAATGCTTATGGGAGGCAAGAACTTAAGGTTCAGTGGCAGTGCAGCTTAAAATTTGAGGACCGCCGTCACACATTTCAACTTCCTTAGTATGTCGGTTAGCAGGCTGAGTGATTCCTCAAGCCATACTTTAACATGCACAGTTACCTACTGGGACATTTCTGTCTAGTCTCTATCAAACTACTGTGCCAGTCTATTCTATGGCTTCCCCAACTATGCTTTTTCACCCATCGACAAAGTCCTCAATTTTGCTGTCCGTACACTCTTCAATCTTACCTGCTCCAACTCCCCAGTCATCATCATTTCGGCTGACGAAGTATAAACTCATTCTCATCTTACAAAACATTATATGGACTCGTCCCACCCTACCTATCGGCCCATCTCACTCCCTAATCTATCCATTGATTCCTACGATCATCCTCTGCCCGACCAACAGATGAGGGGTGTATATGCCACTCCATAAAATAGGCAAATGCTCAACAAAAAAACGACTCCCAGCAAACATAGGAGACAAACGCAAGGGTCTCCCCTCTTCCACCGCTTTCATCAATGCAAGTCCACGGCTATGTTTGCACCAGTAGTGCACGTAGTGCCACAAGAAGAACCTCTACTAATACTACTGCCTCCTCTGAAGAAATACATATCTATCTTTTAATGTGCACATTAACCTGGTGCAAACAAATACTTATCACAAATAAAACTCTCCCCTGCCACCCATCCATGCCAGCAAAGGTCACTGCACGTGACAGCTATTCATCCCTACTTGGTCCCTACTTAACAGACATTTTACTGTTAGGGTCAGCATTGTGGTAGGTGAAATGAACCACCCCCTGTGGGCATTACATGCTCAAATGTTTGAATTACTATCAGAGAAATATTGTTTAAATCTGCACTCACTCTTATATTGCCAAAATACACTTTGATTTCATACAAAGCAGCCAGCATCAGACATTCAAGGCATCCCACAGTATTCCCACCCGTCAGCCCTACCACATCACTCTGACATCCTACCCCCCACCCCACAAAGATGGGTGGGGGGTGAGTGAGTTCCCACTAAAGGTTGTCCATTTCAAGCACTGCCCAGCACGGTTTCGAAACCTTTGATTTTGTTGAACAGATGTGCACAACAACAATCAGGTTAATGCCAATGAGTTGTCCCACAAAACCTACCACACCCCCTCCACCCCCAAATAATTTATTGTCAACTTTAATACAGTGCTGGCCCTACCCAGAGTATTTTGGAATGCTTTACAAAGTTTGAAAGGTGACGTTAAAAATACCCCTTTCTGGTACGTTTTCCTCACTGTGTAGCAAATTGCAGATTAGTTTCTATCTCTAAAATAGAAGAGGAGTGTGGGAGTCCCTCTACTGAGAACGTACATGGGTCAAATACCCTGTTCTTTGGCATTTCTTCCACTCGGGAGGGTCTAGAAACACGTTTTAGCTCACTGCACCCTTCACAGAGCAAGGCCGAAACATTTGCCTGGGGTGGCTGATGGTTCTTTCGTTTAGCCCTCTGAATGCCTAGCATTTCGGTGCTGGACTGCCCTTATGGGTGGGACAAATACTGATATGAAAATGGATATTTCTCCTCTGTGAAGGGTGCAGTGAGCTAAAACGTGGTTGTAGACTCTCTCCAGTGGAAGACAGTCCAAAGAACAGGGTATTTGACCCAACTAAAAATGACAGGTGCGGACTGTACCTGTAGTCTGTGTACAACCCAGAGTACATGGGTCTATGCGTTTGCCGTGGTGTGAGCATAGGAAAATGTGTGTGAATTTGCTGCACATATTTCCGTGAGGTAGATCTACCATCATCTATTTATTTAAACATTTAAGAAAAAACAAAGGCCAGCCCACTCCCACCATGCAGATGGTCGAATTCCTCACATTCCCCTCAGCCTCAACATGTGAACCACCACACTACTGAGGGTCTGGTTCGTCATCTATGCAAAAGTACCGGTTTTGGTCATTTGCATTCCCATGCTGGGGGCCTGGCTTTTGCTGGATGTCAATATCGAATCCCTGTAGGGGTGTGGCCCAGCGCAAACTCCTAGGGGGGGGGTCTCCTTTTGCATGGCCATTAACTATCTCAGAGACTGGTGGTCTGTTTGGACTGTGAAGTGATGTAGGCTTTCATCATCTTCACTGCCCAAATGACCGCGTAAGATTCTTTTTCCATGAGGGCCCAGCGCATGTCCCTTTTTTTTGTTAATCGCCTGCTAATGTAGATGACTGGTTGCTCTACCCCTTCAGAGTGCAGCTCCGCTAAAACTGCTCCAATCCCAAAATCACAGGCGTGCATCTGGTAAAGGAACTCCTGACCATAGTCTGGCACTTTCAGAATTGAGGCCCTGCACAATTCATCCTTCAAATCCTGAAAGGAGGTTTGACATACATGGATCCAAGTTACCTTCTTTGACATCTTATTTAGAGTTAAATCATTCAGAGGCATGGCAATAGTCCCATACCCCTTGATGGATGAATGGTAGTAGCCAATGAGACTTAGGAAGGCTCTCGCCTGTGTCTGTGTGGTGGGGATGTCCCAATCCTTCACTGCCTGTACTTTGGCTTCAATAGGTTGTTTCTTACTACCACCAACTAGGTGGCCTAGGTAAGTCACTACCGTGCACTATCTGACATGTCGTGGCCTTTATGGTCCAACCTGCATTATGCAGAGCCTGAAGCACTTGTTTAAGGTGGGATATGTGGTCCTCCCAGGTGTGGCTGAACACAGCAATGTCGTCAAATAGTTGACACTGGAGTCTTCCAGGCCAGACAAAACATGGTTGACCATCCTCTGAATAGTGGCAGGGGCCTTCTTCAATCCAAAGGGTATAACAGTGACCCGATAATGTCCATCTGGGGTTGAAAATCCAGACCCCTCACTTGCTCTGTTTGTCAAGCCCCGACCTGCCAGTACTCTGCTGTCATGTCAAAGGTACTAATGTACTTGGCATGGTTCCATGTGTTAATATCCCCGCAAAAATATCGCCATACAAAAATATCGCCATATTTATGCGGCAGTATTAAGGCATGGAACCTGCGGGGGACACCCCCGCAAACCCCATATTATTTTAAAGGGAGCAGGGGACACCCCCGCAACCCCTGCTCCCAATAACCCCAAATATTATCCCCACTAAAAATATCACCTATGGCCGTTCCCGACAACCATATATACGGCGGTACTTTTGGTGGGGATAATATTACCTGATACACTTGGCATCGCCAAGCTTGTCAATGAGCTCATCTGCCTGAGGAATGTGGTGAGCATCTCTCTTCGTGACAGAATTGAGCCCCCTGTAGTACATACATAAGCGGACTTCAGTCTTCCCACCACTGGGCTAACCCAGGTACTGGGGGAAGGGTTCTCACTCCTAGGGTCAACATCTTGGGTCCTCCTTGATGGTGTCTCTTACCTTATCGGACATCCAGTGAATTCTGCTTTTTACCAGCTTACTGTCTCCAGTGTCCACATCATGGATGCACCAATCTGCTTGACCAGCAATCGACAAATAGTCCTGCAAACTATACCAGTAAACTGTGACAGTCTGTCAGCTGCTTTTCTGACCTGGCAGTTGCAAGGTTGACACCTTCAACTGGCCCATCTGTGGCTTCTACATGCAGGTGTTCTGGTAGGGGATCTGTCGCCACATCAGTCTCCATCTGTCACTAAGGCCATAACCAAATCATCCCGGCTATAATAGCGTTTTAGCAGGTCGAAGTTACTCGGGGCACGGACCCAGGGCTTTACGACACAGAACAGCGGGAATGCGAACACCCGTAAAAGAGGGTGGTTTGATGAGTCCTGTACCTTTGCAAAGAAATCACTCTTGAGGGTTTTGAAATCACCAACCAGTACGAGGGGGAAGATTGCCCATTCTAGAGCTAACTATCGCCTGGCGCAGAAGAGAAGGAAAGGCGTACTTTAAGAGCAATCTTGCAAGGGTTTCTTAGAAGCATCAAGGCGCAACGATTGGAAAGCTTTCTGAGAATTTGTGAAAGGGAGACCAACTCATAAAGCATTGGAGATGCCTAGAGGTATGCATGTGCAAGAGGCAACCTGAGTGGGGTATTTCGGTAATCTGTTTGGAGGAGTACCAGTGGAAAGTCATGGGAGATGCTGTACCCCATTGCATTTTAGGCCGGAGAATGCTTCACGGGCCATTTCTCAACAGACCCCCAACTGAGCCCCGGGTGTGGACGCAATCCTTTTGGATTTGTTTCAGGATCTGTTAGACCTTTGGGCCCCTTTGCTGACCATAGTGTTTAATGCCTGCATGGACACAGGATTGTTCCCGTCTTTGTGGAAATCTGCCATTATCTTTCCGATCTTCAAGAAAGGGGACCCTGTTAGTCCCTCGTCTTATAGACCTATTTCCTTGCTCGATACCTCATTTAAAATCTTTGGGAGGGTACTGCTGGGGCGCATTGAGTCCCGATTATCGGAGAAGGTGGTTCTCTCTGATATACATTTCGACTTTCGTCCCAGGGTGGGGAACTATGGAGCAGAGCCTAAACATGTATCTATTTGTCTCCAACTCTGTTTTTCCTAGGCCGGAGTTGGTGTACCTTGCTTTTATGGACCTGAGCACGGCCTTCGACAAAGTAGACCGATCGAAGCTGTGGACCATGCTCTGGTCCATGTGATGCCTGGATGCAATTTTAGCTGTGTTACAAGAACCTCACAGTGAGAACAATGCTTGTCTGCGCAGTGGTTCTGGGGGACAATGCGCTATGTGCTTCAAGATGGGATGTGGGGTGCGTCAAGGCTGCGTTCTGGACCCAATTCTTTTTACCCTGTATATCAAGGGGCTTTTAAAGGCACTGGTGGATACGGAGGCAGATTATCCGTAACTGGTGGGTGCCAATAGCCAGGACTCCCAAGGCCCTCCAGATCCTGATTTCTCCCTATGCGGTTTTATCAAAAATTTGGGGCTTAAAAAAAATACCATGAAATCAGAAATGATGGGTTGTGTGGGAAGAAAGAGGTCGGCAAAGATGCACCCTATGCTTTGCAACGGGGAGATAATCCCAAGAGTCAAGGAATTTGATTATCTGGGGGTAAGATTCTCAGAGTCGGTCACGGACAACACTCATATCAATAAACAATCAGTGAAGTTAAGCCAACGAGTAGGAGGGATTTCACGCTTTTTGTCCCATTGTCATGGTCAACCGCTGGACACAGTCTTAAGTCTACAAAGCAAAGGCCAGGGCAGTGACTTTGTATGGTGCACCATTATGGGGCTTCCTAAAAGCTTCTGAGATTCAGGTCAATGAGAATATGTTTTTAGTAGGTTATTGGGTCTCCCGGGATCCGCTCCCGGTATTTCTATCCATAGGGAACTTGGAATGGATTTCTGGGAGGACCAATGGGCCCTGGCTCCTATCACGTTCTGGCTCTATCTTTGGACGAATGAACATGCCCCACTTTCATTTTATTATTAGGACACTAATGGCAAGGGACAACTGAAAATAAATCCTGTGGCTGGTCTATATTGACGATGCACTTTCCTTAAGTAACATTCAGGTTCTTTCCTCTACTGACAACCTACTGACCAGTGGCTAACTGAGATTCTACAAAATCATTTTGGGTCAGGCTGTAAGGGATAAAAGGGATATCATGGCGTTTGCAACCAACTCGGATAGAGTACACGCGGTGGTCAGTAGGGTGAGGGAGATCCAGCCCTATCTCCTCTGGCGTGCTGAAATGCGAGACCCTTGGCTGATCACGCGTGACAGATTTGATACACCTGAGGGGAACAACATCTAAATGGATTGGATATCCTGATGCACAAGGAGGCCCAGCATGCCAGGCAGTAGAGGACCTGAACCACCTCCTATTGTTCTGCCCAGCGTACGACGGTCCACACTACTGACGGTCCTTATGTCAGCCAATATCCGCTCTCGTAGGACGGCAGTGCGGTTTCGCTTGGCTGCAGACTCTGTGCTGAAAGCATGGGCTCTTTTGTCCCTTTTGAAAAGAGCCGTGTACCAAAGAAAGGAGATCGTGGTCCATCAGACCTAAACGGTTTGTTTATAATCCTGGACAAAGCATTGTGCACTGATTATGTACTGGATAATATAAATAGGCTGTATTTTGTTGATCTCTTCCTCTTTTATGGTGTTTTAATGAATAGTTTTAATTGATGGTTTATGCATTACACACCTTAATCTATTGATTATGTATGGGATATTATGAATTGGTTCTTTTTGTTTGCCCCATTTTTAAATGGTTTATACTTAGGTTTGCATGTACACCCATTATTCTTCTGTCTATTTTTACACCTTTGTATTTATTTATAAACACCTCTACACAGACTTGTTTATTGTATATGTATGACTTTTGATCTCACATTTTTTCATTGAGAAAGTTTGAATAAAACACATTTTTTTGACATTCATTAATTGTTAAATGGCCAATTTCTTAACATTTCATGCAAACCTCAAATCATGTGATTAAGTCCCATGCACCTATTGAATTCACTGTGACTTGTTTTAAAAATCATATCCAATGGGAACACATCCCTGTATGGGCTGGGTGTTAGTCTTAGCAGTGCACTGTGGTGGTGCGAGTTATGGTTGCTTAGTTTACCATAACTGCCGAATTTTGGAGGTTTTATGGTTTTACTTGTATCCATAACGTCCCTTTAAGAACGCTTTTTCAGTGAATATATATTTAAATAAAGTTGTGGTGGGTTTCAAAAGGTTTGGGAAAAAAACTTTCACCTGAAATGTGAGAAGTAAGAAAGTCCATTTGAGCCAAGTCACACATTCCACAATGCTACTTAGTAGCCATCGCTGGAAGTTCACCTCCAGTTCGGAGTCAGAACAGCAAGGCATTGTGGCTATGCAAATTAGCTCAAATGCAAACCTTTTTGTCCAGGAAATTCTTTGTCTAAGAGGGCAGTGCTACTTTATACATAACTTAATCAACCCAAGACAGACCTTTGCAAGGCTACCAGGACAACTGCATACCTGGTTTCATATATATATATTTTTGGTGCGGGTCCCAGAGCAGGGCTTGTTTGGGGTTTTGTCTGGGCAGACCCGTTTCACTCGCCTGCCAGGTACTGGCACGAAGAAGATGGCTAGTGAGCATCCCCTCCTCAAGTTGCAGGTCCCCTACCCTGTTTTCTATTTTGTGTTTTGTTTCTGATATAACTGGTTCACTGTCATGCCAGGTATGATCATAAGGCCAATTTCTTAAGATATTCCCCTTGGGTATATCTGGGACCCAGACGGCAGGTTTGATATTTCTCCTGCCCTTTTCTCGATCTTGACAGCCCATGTCTGCTGGTTCTCCACCTTCAGTTGCGTGCTTCTCTGTCTTGTTCAGCTTCTCGCATTCTTCTGCTGCTTCTGCTCTGTCTGCAGCAGCTCTGCAGTGTTTCTCTCTAGCCGGTTGCGCATCGTGCCACGACCACGCTGTCCGGTGAATGCTTCCACCCGGACCTCTGCTCTCCTAGTTCCTCAGTTGGCCCAGACACGGCGGACCGCATAGAGACGCCACAGCTCCTTTGCACATGTCCCGGTCAGCAGCAGCCTCTCTCCTCCACGCTGGAAGACCTCCAGACTCGCGGATCCTCGTTGGAGGTCTGATAAAAAGTTAAGTGCATCCTGTATCTCTATTTTGAATGTGCGATGACTGTTAGAATGCTCATTCAAGTTCTTGGGAGGACTCTTCGTTATTCCACACCTCCTCCTCGTCTTGGTACCCGTCCTAGATCTTCATTAAGTAATCTCTACTGTTCCTCGTCTCAGTAACTGTAGGGTATTCAGTCTCACATATATACATGGAAGTGTGTGGTGTATAAGTAATGGATGGTAAGGTGGGCCTCATGTATTGAGAGGAGGTAATGGAAGTGGGTGGAGGGTGAGGGATCTTGTACCGTGTTCCCTGAGATCTCCCTGATCCCCAGAGGGTGAGTCTCTCCCCATGAGATCCTCCCACTCAGTACTGCCCTCAAGGGGACTATCCGGTAGTGGGCTCACCATCCTCTGGAAGCAGCAGAATATTTTGCCTACTAGGTTTCAGGAAGGAAAGAGAAAGCTTTTCAGCTGGTGCAAGCCTCCACTTCTCTCCAGCAAGGCATTGAGGAGAAGGTTCTCAATCTCCTGTTTGATGGGAAAATAGATGTAGTGTAGAAGAGTAAGGTAAGTCTTGAAGCAGCAAAGTCGTCGAGCCCATTTCTACAAATCCCAATCAGGGAATCATCCTTGCAGTCCTTTCAAACGGCCTTTTCATGCTCTTAAGTGGTTTTACACAGCTAACAAAAACTCAGGTAGAGGCCCGTATATATCTTGGCTGCAATGGTTGTTCTACTGAAGAATCAAAGACATCTATTTGACCGTTTGTAGAGGATGGACATTCCCCTGGTTCCTATTATCAAGGCACACACATCTCCCATTAGCAGGAAGACCTTTTGGTTTTCTTCCCAAATGGATGGCTTTGACTCTATCCCCAACAGCACATACTGTGCTTTTTTCACTTTTCTTAAATTGACAGTGTTGTTTAGTCCACTTTCTAACGCATCTGTGCACACAGGTTGTCCCAACCAGTTATGAAAGAGGCTGAGCAAGTACTAAGAGAACCTGAATCGCCATGAAGGCAATTTTTCATTTATATGATGGGCAGGCCGTGGCAGACACTTTATAGGCCTGCTACCAAATAGTGTTTTAGAACTCTGGTCTGCCCCCTCCTACATTTTCTTAGCCCACGTAAAGCATTGCCGGAACCTAATTGTATCCTGCCCTCCTAAACAGCTTGGATAGATTATCCCAATATTCTGTAACCATCATACACAACCACTAACTTGCTGCCTTATCAACGCACCAAACTTTCAATCTCTGCCCATAATTGTGCTCAGCATTTTCCTGCATGCCCTTTGTTAGGCAGAATAGCATGCAATACCCTCTGGGACCACCACATACAATTAGGACTACAGGTGTAAGCAAAACCAAGCTTTGGTATAGGTGTGTACTACACAGTTTGCATTAGCGAGCTGAGTAGCCAGGGCTATCTCAAGAGGGAATGTGAGCAGTAAAAGAGGATACCCAGAGGTCTTACAATCACAGTGGTTCAAGTAGACCCTTGCACTCAAGGTTTCTTGGTAAAACACTTATTAATTTATTACAGTCATTTAGAAAACATTCACTAAAAGGAGGCAACTTAATATACAAATAAACTTTAGTACCAAACCAATAAGTTTCTAAGTAAATTAGGCTCCCCTGAAATAGGAGCAAAATAGCATTTGTCACTTTAAATAGGAGGACAAAGGTACAACTTAATAGAATAGATCACAAATACTTTCTTAGGCAGTGCAAATAGTTTCAGTTCACTAGAGGACTCGATTCAGTTGGGCTAGTGTCTCGGATAGGAAAGAGCAGTTCTTGTAGTAAACGAAGTCTTTGCCAAACTTCTGAGAAGTAGTTTGTACGAAAAAGAATCATATGTTTGGTCACAAGCTGATTAGGCCTGCAAGTTGGGAAAGTTCCACGAACTTTTACAGCAAGAAGTTCTCTCAATCGGGTTGGCACAGTACCTGAACATGAAGAACCAGATGCAGCAGAAGACGTTGGTTCCTGGCAGTTCCTGCAGATCTCACTGTTCCTCAGTCGTGGGGACAGGAGGGAGGACATCGGGGGACTCCTGCACTGCATGGGATTGTCAAAAAACCCGGACAAAATTGAGTCATTTCAGTTCCAGTAGCTGTAATTCAAGCACACAAACTGGTGCCATTCCCCCTGGTTAATCCTAACCA
The DNA here is from genome assembly GCF_040938575.1 of Ambystoma mexicanum. Classification (NCBI taxonomy): domain Eukaryota; kingdom Metazoa; phylum Chordata; class Amphibia; order Caudata; family Ambystomatidae; genus Ambystoma; species Ambystoma mexicanum. The sequence goes on from NC_090928.1 coordinate 1,191,548,590, forward strand.
GTTCCGAGAATGGTAGCCAGGTGGCTTACGAGTTGATTGGTCCCACCAATTCAAAGGAAGAAGTCGTCCTTGAAGGGGCTTCTCTGTCGAGATTAACTTGGCAATTCGAACCTGCAGCAAGGCTTCACCAGGCAAACCAACAGTCCAGGAGTTGCAGCAGCCGGCGTCTTCCAGCTCTTCTTCGGTTCTTTCGTTCCAGTGGTCGACTCCGCTGTCCAGTCCAAGAGACTCGCCTTTTAAACAGTTTTCTCCCTTTCATTCCAGCCTAGCTGCCACTCACCCAGCAGGGGGGCTGTCCTTGCCGGAGTGTCAGCCAGCCAATCATGTAATAGAGCATTTGGTTCTCCTAGGAGACTAAGCACAGGGAGTTTCGGGGACCTCCCTCACTTCCTGCCCACCCAGACACTCAGACGCCAGAGGCGGTCTTCAGTCCTGAAGCCCGCCAAAGGCATAGAAACGGGATCCGTTTAAACAAAGGGGCTTAAGGCGCAATCTTGAAAAACATGGCTCTCGCGATTTTTAGCTACTGGTGTTCGCGGTCGGGAAAAATAATGGTAGTTCGTTTAAAAACCACTGCCACCAGCCATTTAATTAGAAAAGGGTAGCATTTCACTGCTACATGAGTTTCTAGACTCGGGTGGGGGTGTAGGGGGGACAGAGGGAGTAATACTAGGTAACCCCTCCAGCACTCTATAGGAAGATAGTGTGTGCTGGGTCTATGAATTTAAAAAGACTACTAAAGTCAATTTAACCTTACATTCTCTGGGAAACAGTAGTTTATCCCAGAGAAGGTATTTAAACCTTTGGGAAGTCTCATAAGATCTCCCTGTGTCATTGCACTGAGGGTGCTGTGTAACACACAGGAAAAGATGCATATGGAGTTATCTTAAAGCTCCATAATCAAAGAACACGAGTAAAAAACACATCAAAATACAGGAAAGAGTGGGAATGAAGGCTCACACTCATTTCCAGGTAAACAAAACATGAAGTCCTCAAAATCCAGCAAAGTTGTTGGGGGTCTCTAAGGTGAAGGAAATTAGCACATTTATGGGAATTCTCCCCAACACCCTTAACTCCCCAACTTCTTCTGCGGCAGGGTATTCCTTCCACTGCCCTTCTCTCAGGAGCGTAGGAACTAAGGTGTGGAGGCCTGCGAGTGGAGTTTATCCCTGCCTACATTATTGAAAATGGGTGAAACTGGAGGCTTGGGGAATCACTGGCTTTTCTTTAGTGCAGTCTGTCCCAGCTGGGCCATCAAATTTGCATTGGACATGTGCTGCCTCTGCCAGTTACCATACATTCACAGATGAGCAGAGAAGGGTTACTTTAGGAGTTACTTTACATTGACCAGCTCTGCATTTGAGTCGGTCTCCAGTCGGCCACATGCTGGTCATTTCCGGGGTGGATGCAAATGGTGTGAATGTTTCTAATGTGTATTGGAGAGGGAGTACGTTTGTGCTGTCTGGAGTATAACATATGAGTAAGTAATAGGCAGATGTGTTTTAATCCTATTGTGCTATGTTTTGTTCAATTTGCTAGCAAACTACAATTCTGTGTGTAACCAGGTTTGTAAAATTGCCATGATTTGGTGTTCACTTGAATTCATTTGACAGTATACGTTACGTTTATGGCTGCCTGAAGGCTGCTGCTCTCAGACCCATCGCAATTTGAGTTGGGGTTGAGTGGGATAAGTTGGTAGTGACAACCGCAGCTCTTGCCTTTTCTTTTTCACTCCCCCTAAATTTGTCAATCCCCTCCTGCCTCCACCCACCCCAGGTTCACATATGTACAATAAAATGGTCCCCTGTGCTTTTTTTTCTCTAATAATTCCTCCCCTACAAAAATAGGGAATATGGCAGCAGAATAAAAAGAAAATATGAAGGATTTACTGGCCCTGTGTTGATTAGCACGAATTTGCCACCTCTATTTTTCCAGTGCCCGTAGACTGGTGGAACTTTGTAACCGGTGCAGAATGGCAAAGCTAATACAACACTTCACCCCATAGAAATGTCAATGGTCTTCATAGTTTGTTTGTTACATTAGTAACTTTCCTAACTTTACTCCTGAGCTTATCTCGAATTGTTTTTCCACCTACCCCGGCATACTTGGGAAATTGAGTCAAATTGAGTGGGTAGGGGGTGTCGTGAGTCTTTACTGTGAACTGTATCTGCACGCTTGGCATTCCCTTTCCTGCACTTAATCCTCATTGACGTTTCCCTGGTGCTTCTCTGCTGCTGTTCTGCTGAATCCTGAAAACTGTAAATGTATAGCTTGTTCTATATTAATATCTTTTATGAAGTGCCTTTAATTTACCTCATGCGGTGCATGAGCAGTAACGCGGCACGGCTTCTCAAGAAGTGCTCACATTCCATTGTTATGAACCTTCCTCAACAGGGGTCATGAAGACACTGGCTAATCACCGCTCTGTGTGTGGTTCTGCACATTCAATGTGGAGTCAAGACTACAATGCATCTGCTTCTTCTGTTGTCCATCGCATGTCGTAATAATTTGTGACTTCAGAACTGTGCATGTTTTTCAACATTTTTTTGTATTGGTTTGCCGTTAGTCATTGTGGAATGTCTCGAAGACCGGCCAGGTTCTGGTTGGAAAATCTGAGACCTTTTCAATGAGTCAGAAGCAACATTGGCACAGGATTGAGAGAGAGGTGGTTACAATAGTTGTTTCCAGAGATCTACAGCATTTATAAGGATCTTGATACATTGGAAGTTGAGGTGAAAGTGCATTTTGTAGGTACAGTAGGTGGCAGAGGCCATGTCGCTGTCAAGTTGAACAATGTTACGGGCTGAAGACGAAGTAGAAAGGAGTGTGTTGAAGTAGAAAGGAGTGTGTTGGAAGGACGATGGCGATGTAGATCTCGTTTGGCAGCTTTAATATATGGTGGGCAAGAGGCATTCTGTCACACAAAGGTGGGGGGAGAGGATTGAGTATACTTGTCAAAGAGGCTTCTTTGGAAATTGAGAATCAATTCTGCAGACTGAGGCTGTGTGACTGAGGTTTGGGGGCTTCGCTGTCTTAGTCAGATGGGTGCACGAGGAGGACAGGAAAGTTGGGGTTGTCATTCCATGCTTTACATGTTTGAGTCAATATCTGTGCACATCTGGAGCATAGAGGTCTAACATTAGTTATAGAAGTATAAATCAGTGACGTGAGCAGCAATGAGGTTTTGAGTGCTGCAGAAATCAAACCATGGAGAAGAGATAGAAATGTAATTGAAAGTACAATGACCCGAAGGTTCCAAACCATTGAACGTGAAATGCTAGCACACCTTAAATTCACCTTTGCAAAAAAATGACATTTAAAAAACACATTATTTTTTTTAAAGTATGTACCATATTATTATTAATATGGTGCTCATTGAGCACAGACCTAGCGTCGAGAAGAACCGGAGCTCTTTAGAGGTATACACCAATACAGATACATAAAGGAGTGCTTTACAAAGGTGTACAACATTACAGATGCATAACTGAGCGCTTTTCAGTGGGAACAGAATAGATACACAGCAGGGGTTATAAACCTGCAATTCGTTAAACCAAATTAATAAGCCAGAAGCCTAAAATTGTAAAAAAATAAAGTGCACACAATAATCAATTGGCCCATATCTTGTCAACGCAGCTTGGTGACCACCTGAATTAGGGACACTCCTTAACTCATTTAGGAGCTTCCATGTTGAGGCTCCATGTCACCAGTGTTGTGCGAGAGCCTGCGGTCTGCCCACAATGATTTGAATTGTTAAGGCTAGGTGGTGAATTCTTCCATTTAAGTATTTTTTGGTATTGGCTCTCCATTATATATACACAACTGAACAGTTGAGTTTTAAGGAAGAGATATGACTTCTGAATAGCCAAACCACTCAGTTGTTTCTTTGAGAACACATTTATTTCCATTGAGTACGTTTTATTCATGCAAAGTAAAACATTGCCACCTGAGTAAAGAAATGTTTAGGACTTTACCTTTCATTTTTAGTATTGGTGGACCTGATTCAACACGCATGCATGCACAATGATTAACAATTCTATACTCTGTTCTGTCAAAGCGATAACTTCTCCTCCTTGATCTTGCACTAATTTTATGCTGTTTTTTTCACTGCGAGATTAAATAGTCTTGGTGGAAGGGACAATTTCTTTTCGAAAGACCCCTTTCGAGAAAGGTGTGCCTAGTACTCGACCCCCACTAAGAGTTGTGACCTTGCAACAGGATCCTGACATCCACTTGCATTATGTCTCATGTCTAATCTGACCTGTCAGAGGAGACACAGATGTGAGTAGGAACCCTTTCTAGGACAGACTAATCTATGTGCAACTCCCAAAAAGCGTGTGTCTCGCTATCCTGCTACTACACTGCACTTATTTCACCAGCTCACCATGTGGCTCCTCATTCCTTCACAAGGACATTCCTCGGTGTACTGGAATCTGAGCAGGTTCTCTCTGGTGCACACATTGGATAACTTTGCAAATCGCACCGCTCGTTAAATGAGCTGGTAAACTGTGTGCTAAATGCGCAACCTTTGCTTCCTGTTTCTGCTGTGACAGCATTGCCAGCTGCTCTTCACCTGATGTCTGACGTGACAAGGAACCTTTGCGTATATTTGTGTTGGGGAAGATATGAAATATCTTCAGTAGAGGAACTGCTCATTAAGTTGCTTCTTTGAAAACAGGTGGGCAGAAATGCTATCAATCTAATTATTGTATTTAATAGTTTATGTACAAAGTATGTAGGAGAATGTGTGCTCTGAGCAGCTGCGGGTTAATCGTTCAGACAACATTCAAGGTGTATCTGGAAAAATAGAAAAATACTTTCTTTTGTTATAACTTTATTCATACCAGCTATTTTTTATTTTTATACTGTTCATTTTCAAAATGCTGCACAATATATGAAAAAGTACACATTGGGATTCAGTTTCTTGGTATCTAGGAAACTATTTTTTTTTAACTATTTATCAAAGTCTGTAAGTACCTTCATAGCAGTAGTGTCATAGAAGTAAAATGCCATAGATCGATACAGGCAACTCCATGATAAAAACGATGAAAAGCAAAATAAATAGTTGTTGAAAGAACAGGACCAGTTTCAGTTACTGTTAAGGCCATGGGACTTGTTCCTTAATACATCAAAATCTGTGCTAACAATTGTTCTCAAAGTAGGACTGAGTGGGTGACCATATTCTCTGGGATGTCGTTGAATCCTCCTACAAGATGTACCCTCATTACATCATACAAGATCTCGAAGCCACTTGCAAACTGTCAGCAGGTATTGCCGTTCCAAGGCATTCAAATATACATTGTCATCAGGAGTGGACTGATCTAGAAACCAATCTTTAGGTGAGCCTCGAAAATCTCCTAATTAACATGCCCATGGTGCTAATGGCAAGGGGAATCCCAGCTATTGCCCGCAGTTACTGTGGCACTAGGATCCAAAATGAATCCACCAAAGTGCATATCCGTAACATGAAATAAATGTGCATGATTCCGACCACATCTACGACATGTAGTGCTACCCTCGGTAGTAGATCTAGCCACTTTTACAGGAGAAAGGATAGGATGCATCAAAGCCCTAGGTGGTGAGAACTAGCTAAGCAATTCCAATATGTAGCACATAATATGAGGTTAATCCACATAATGAATTCCTGGCCTGGCCAAATTGACATATTTTGAAACTAGAGAATCACTAATGTTTTTATAAGAGACACCCTACCATACAGGCACCTGTGCAATTTACACCAATGTCGAATTTCAAATTGCAAGTATTCCAAGTATACAAAATGATTGCATTTTAACTTCTTAGATGCATCGATGAAAACTTTAGCCCCCAAATAAGTAATTGCATCTTGGACACCATTATAACCATTTAAATCCTGAATTGAATGCATTTGCATTGAAAGGGAAATTATCAAATTTCACCTTTTCAGTCCGTTTAATAATCTCAATTTGGAATTCGCAACATTAGGTGAACCAGGTGCTGCCCGAGTCCTGTGAGCACTGTTGCTGTAACAAATACTGCTGTCTTGCTGAAATTGTTTCGAAATGCGTTTGCTCCAAGTTGCAAGGTGTGCTCACCCCAGTGTGAGAAGGTATTTGAAGCTTCTGTACTGTGTTGCGATAACACTGTAAACTAGTCACGAGACAACCTGCTAAGCTTTATATTGTTGTCATCCAAAGTAGTCTGGCACACCCCTTCCATAGAACACTGATATGTGAAAGTTTAAAAGCAGTGTAATCTGGGGATGGGGGTTGCTGGTCTGTGTACCTTCCAAGCGTTGGGATCAGGGTATTTGTGTGCCATCCTGTCCTATTGATTCTTGTCTGGTGCCTTTCTGAATGCCATTAAAGACACTTAACCTTCTGTCGGTTGGATTATTGCTGGGTGGTGAATTTCCATGACCGCACCAAGTTCTGGGCCCTTTTGAGGCTTAAGGAGTGGTATAATTATGGCTTCCCACATTGTGTATGAGAGGTGACCAATCGCCAAGGCTTCCTTCTTTACATTCAACAATTTAACAATTAATAGAGGCAAAACCGCCTTATGAAAGTCTGACCGGAATCCGTCTAAAACCGTGGACGTTTGAAGATGGCAAGCCCTCTAGCGCCCACATTATGTCCTGTAGAGTTATTTGCATCTATAAATCTTGCACCACCACACCTTGCAGACTTTTAAGGGGAAATCCTATGGAAATATGCTTCTCTATCAGCCTCATACACATTATCTTGCTCAGGCTATCGGTGTACGTAAAGATCACAAAAAAGACATTTGTAGCCCTCGGAGAGGAATTAAGTTCTACCATCATCCCGACCACCTAGTGTCAAATTGCACCATTTATTCTGCTTGATGGAGAGGGTTAAGCCCTCTTCCTGGACGATCACCTTCCCCCATCTTTCTTAGCAATTATTTGTCTTCTGTAGAAAGTGTACTGACTGTTGGCTAATGTTCTGAATGAATTCAGGCTACATTTCATATCTTGCAATAAACCCTGCTCTCTGTATAGCATATTCATCTTCTAGACCCAGAAGCTTGGCCTTTGCTTTAAGCAAGTAAAGTCTTCTACATTTTAGTACTGTGTTTTCAACATTGATGCCTATGCCCTTGATATAAACTTTGACCACTTCAGAGGGCAGAAGCACTGGTTATAGAACCCATATTGAGTTTGGAACGATTTAATATGGGAATTATACTTTCTCCAAAGGCCTGGGATTTAAATTCCCAAGGGGTTGTGCAACTTTTAGGGGGTTAAAGTCTACCATCACAGGGTGATGATCAAAGAAGGCCTATGCCTAAACAGAGCTATTCCTTAATGATATGTCAACGTTGTGACAACAGCAGCTTTGTCTGTGTATATAGATCATACACAGATGAATAGAAACAGTATTCCCCAAATCCAGGATTGTTGCTCTGCCAAATATCCACTAAAGCATATGTAGATATTGCTAGAAATTGCTTTGTCAGATTTCGATAACTCAATTTGTTGCACTAGGTCGTCTAATTTTGTATGGACTATAGTGTTGAAATCCCCCGCCCACAGTACATTTGACAGTAGCAGATCCTTATACTTATCAACAAATTTCTAATAAAATACACCCCACAAAATAAAACCAGGATTATCCACGTTTTGGGGCTTAGAAATTTCAGTGTTAATGGGAGACCATACGTCTGATATTACAATCTCTCTCCCTTCTGGGTCTAGTACCACATTGAAGTGAGTTAATAAGAGGGATGAATGAACGAGGGAGATGCGGCATCTTGAATTAGATGAAAATGCAAATGCCCACCCCTTAGTGAACCAATCATTCAACACTCTCTTCAGATGCATCCCTTCCAGGCAAGCAACATTATCCCCCAATCACTCTAAATAGGCCTCATTCTATCTTTAGACCAGAAAGGCCTCATTCTAGCTTTAGCCCAGTTAAAACCTCTCACAGTCCAATTTATAAAGCATGAAAGTGTAGCCTCTGGCCCTTTGTCTCTCATCATAATGTTTTAGGCCAGACATATCGAATAAAATTCTAGTTCATCTCAATCTGCAACTGCATACATTATGTACCGCCACAAAACCTTATGCAATTGAAACCCACGCATGCCCAATCTGTTTCACCACAGAATTCTCAGAACCTGCAGTGAAATACCTCTATTACCAAAGAGAGAACCAGGGCTCAGACCTGCCAGTGTGCGCTAGCAATAACCATACCATTAGAGCACTGCATTTAGCCACCAGTTATCCAACCCCATAACATAGTATCGCAATGCAAAGTAAACTTGCTATGCTTGATGTTTGCTTCAGGGGCAGAGGGGAATGTAAAACGGATTCTGTACTTATAAGGGGAAAACCTATTGTATCAAAAGTGAACTTGAGTAAGCATAGTGAGAACTCTGGCCTAACTGTGTACCAAGAAACTTCACCCTCCTACCCCACAATGATCGTGCATCCAATAGAGTGTGCTACTCCTCAGTACACACTTTATTCAAGTTACGAGGGAGAAACATTCTGCCCAAGATTATTTCCCAGAGTGGTATAAAACAGTTGATTGTCAAACAAAGCCTAATAACAAACCATCAGCTTTTTCAAGGTACTTCAGACACTGGAAGAAAACAGCCCTCCCCCTCCCTCCTCAAGGGGAAGGAGTAATCGTGAGGATCTCCACAAATTCCCCTGCTTCATCCAGTGAGGTCAAAAAAAAATGTGCTCTTCACCTATGGGTCATTATCAATCTAGGAGGAAGCAACATAGAATTTTGTATCCCATGATCATGTAACTTTTTAGACCATGTAAAGTCAGGATATATATCGCTATTATCGTACGTCGCACCATATCCCCATAGTGATAGTTTTTAATCTGGCAGTATCTGGTGAATGATATTAACTGCCTGCCTTGCTGCTCCAGCAGCCTTCACCCTGACTACAATGCCTCATTGGACCCCTCCACTCTGCCAAGGTAAGCTTGGTAATTCTGGATGTCATCGCACCTGATGCACGTTCCTGTGCATTATTTCGAAATAACATCTGCCTTTGTTGTGAGTTGCTGGAGTGACATTTTGATATCAGGATGAAACCCACTTGCTAGGTTTTCGCTTTTCTTCAACAAAAGCGCACCATCTTCCATGTGCAGATTGGCCTTTCCAAGATGGCCGGTCTGCATTAATTTATGCTTCCTCCTCTGTGGCCAGGCCTGGATTCCCTCTCCCATTGGTCGCCTGGTCTAGATAGGCCAATCAGGGCAACCTGGAGTCGGGAGCTGGTACCAGACCACTAAGGCCCTGTCTGCCCCTGTCCGCACTGGAATGCTACCTAGCTGCCCTTGCCCTTGTGATGGTTGTGTGCGCCCCACCCCTCTTCCCCTGTGATGATTGTGTGCGCCCCCCTTGCCTCCTGTGATTGTGTGCGCCCCAACCCCCTTGCCCCCTGTGATGGTTGTGAGCACCCCTACCCCCCACTTTGCCCCCGTGATGATTGTGTGAGCCCCCACACCCACTTGCCCCCGTGATGGATGTGTGCGCCCCCCCTCTTGCCACCCATGATGGTTGTGTACCGCCACTGCCCCCTCTTGCCCCCCCGTGATGGTTGTGCGCCCCACCTCCCTTGATCCCTGTGATGGGTGTGTGCACCCCCACCACCCCTTGCCCCCTGTGATGGTTAGATGCCACCCCTGCCCCCCGTGATGGATGTGTGCCCCCACCCCCCTTGTCCCTCGTGATGGTTGTGTGAGCCCTTACCCCCATGATGGTTGTGTACCCCCACTGCCCCCTCTTGCCCCCCCTGATGGTTGTGCGCCCCCACCCCCTTGATCCCTGTGATGGTTGTGTGCACCCCACCCCCCTTGCCCCCGTGATGGATGTGTGCCCCCACACTCCCTTGCCCCCGTGATGGTTGTGTGCACCCCCACCTCCTTGCCCCCGTGATGGTTGTGTGCACCCCCACCTCCTTGCCCCCCATGATGGTTGCGTGCACCCCCACCCCCCTTAACCCCCATGATGGTTGTGTGCTTCTGCCCCCCTTTGCCCAATGTATCGGCTGGATGCGTTCCCCCTTGCCCCCTGTGATGGTTGTGTGCACCTTCCCCCTTGCCCCCTGTGATGGTTGTGGGTGCCCCCACCCCCCTTGCCCCAGTGATGGTTTTGTTGTGCCCTCACCCCCCTCAGGTCTCCCTTGATGGAGTGGTGTTACTCCCCTTTTCTCCCCCTCTCCGTTCTCTAGCACTTTGCTATTCATACTTGCCTCCTGACCTGTATGATAGTTGCCTGTCTGTGCCCCCCCTCTTTTGTTCTTCTCCTACCCCTCCCCGTCTAGCACTACTCTGAAAGGTCATCTGGCTTAGTACGTTGGTCGTTTGCTTTGTCCTTCTCCTCCTCCCTCACCCCTTATCCCTCCTCCCCTCCCCTTGTTAAATTCTGCCACTGCCTCAATTGCCGCCAGGCATAGTATTTGTAGCCGCCTGTCTCTCCTCCACCTACCCTCTACTCCTCCCCACCCCTCCCCCTCCCCTTGTTAAATTCCAGCTCACCTCAATTGCCGTAAGGCATATAATTGTAGACGCCTCTCTTTCTAATCCACCTGCCCTCTCCTCCTCCCCTCCCTTTTACTGTTCATTAGTACTTTATCATTTGTCTCGTGACATTTGTGATAGCAGCTTGTTTGTCTCCCCCCGCACTCCCTCCGTTCCCTGCTTGTGTTGTTCCTCTCCTTCTCCCTCACTCCATGCCCCCCTGTCCCCTCCTCTTCTTAATTTTCCGGCACTACATCAATTGTCATCAGGCATAGTATTGTAACCGCTTTTTTTGTCTCACTTTCCCTCATCCCCCTCCCCGCCTCCTTTATTGTTCCTTGCACTTGGACTATCTGAAATTTCAGCAGGCTGATTAAGCTAGTTATTTTTCAAATTCTGAATTGTTTCAAGGACTTGTCAGAATGTAACTGTATTCTCCCCATGTTCTCTCCCTCCTTGAAGTGCTTTGAAACACATTGTGTATAGGCGCTATACAAATAATCAATCAACCAGGTTTTGGTACTGGGATAAGGGAGAGGCCAGCACTCTCTACCAGGAATACATTTCAGTATGTTGGTAATTTGTCACTTGGAGGTCACAGACTTGAATGTTTTCTACAATAAGACCTAGATTGTAGGTCTTAATTTGTGTCTTTAATTGCTGGCATGTGTTTATTTTTATTTATTTGTATAGCGCATCAAGACCCTGAGGCAACTGAGCGCTTCTTATACATGTTATAAGGTTCACAATTTACAGAAAGATTTACAGAAAGATTTACAGAAAGATATGTACAAAGTAAGAAACTATTTACAGTAGTATACAGTGGAAATACATAAACAATAGTTCATATACAGATATACCAATCCAGGGGCGTATATACAATAATGTCCTTGCCGGTGGTGCATATATCACAACTCGGTTATGGTCCTGGTCCCAGAGCCAAGCTTTAACATTTTTACGGAATATCCTGAAAGAAGGCTCACCTCTAATAGTGATAGGGAGCGCATTCCATTTTTTAGAAGCGAGGACTGGGAAACTAACTCCACCCGCCCGTTATTGGTTAAAGCACGGAATGATGACACAATGTGTTTGAGCTGCTCTGCTCGGCCGTAGTGATGTATGGCGAGAGAACGTGTCGCAGAGGTATATGGGTGCCAGATTATATAAACACTTTTCTGTTAGAGAAAGTGTTTTGAGTTAAATTCTATGTTTGATGTTTAGCCAGTTTGGATTCTGTCTAGCTGTAGTGACATGGTGTTTCCTTGGGATGTTAGATGCTGATCTAACTGCATTATTCTGCAAGACTTGCATTTTGTTTATATTCTGTTGGGACATTGCTAAGTAAAGTCTGTTACAAAAGTCGAGCTTAGATAACACTAAGGCTCTTGTTACTGATATGCAGTTAGTTCTAGATAATGGGGATGACAGGCTTTGTTAAGCTTACGGCCGATGCTAGGGCATTAGTTTGTCTCGTGAGAGATAGTGGTGTCAATGTATACACCTAGTGTTTTCACATCACTTGCTACATTGATTGTATTACCATCGATAATGAAGGTTTTAAAGGATGTATCTAGTTTAGTCAATTTGGTTGGGGAGCCGAGTAAGAGTAGTTCGGTTTTATCGTCATTTATACATAAACCGTGTTTAGCCATGCATATTAGTATAACGCTATAGATGTCATTCAATGTTTTGCTATCTGCAGCGTAATCACCAGTGATGGGGATGAGTATCTGGGTGTCATCCGCATAATTAGTGTATGTGATACCCAGATGGTCAAGTATATCAAATAAAGGCTTGGTGAATGCGTTGTAGAGGGTCGGTGACCAGCATGAACCTTGTGGGGACACGACAGTTAACTGGAGAGGGTAGGGCTGAGGCGGATGGTGCCAAGATCCTCATGGATATATTTTGAGGAACTATTTGATCCAAGAGTTGGCTTGGTCAGAGAAGTACGCAGCAGATGACAGATGCTTGCATAGTATATCATGGTTCACCAGGTCAAATGCCGCCGATAGGTCAAGAAGTAAAAGGAGGGCGGATTTACCTTTGTCTTGTAAAGCCTGGATTTGGTGTTTAGGTCAATAAGTGCTGCCTCTGTCCCGTGTAGTAATCGGGTGGTAGTTAGATGGGTTGTTAGGGTCCATTGTAGGTTTTTTTATTAGTGGTAGTACCCATGCATCTTTCAAACTGATGGGCACGGTACTAGAGGCAAATGAGGCATTGAATGCAGTTATAAAAGGAGCGAGTGTAGTTGCAGCTTCTTTGATTAACTTGGCTGGGCAGACATCACCTTTGGAGTTGGATGGTTTGAGCTTGAGAATGATCAGCTCTACTTCTTTGGTAGATAATGGTTTGAAGTTGAATTGTGGCGATACCATGGTGAGGGGAGATGGGGGATTCGTTGGTATGGTATATTTTTGTGTTTTACACATTTTTATTGGTTTTTACAACAAACAAAACAACCATCACACCCAACATTTTCGGTTACAAGCTTCTTAGCGTACATTTGCATGTTATTTGTTAATGTCTTCTCCCCCCCACTTAAACCCGAACTTCCACCTCAGTTCCCCAGACTTCCCTTCTCATGGGATTAATCCCCATCACCGTTCTTGTGCGTGTCACTTTCACTGGAATTGGCATGGGAGAATCCAGACAATGTGGCTACCATTTGTCTCCATGCTATCAGAGGTCCCACTTCATTCTCCTCCCCTCTGTTGGCTGCCTCATACCATGCTACTGTCTCAGCGTCTGCTCATTTCAGGAGATCGTTCCACCATACCTCTAATCTGGGTCTATGGGCTGCTTTCCAGGTCACGGCTATTCTCCTTTTGGCCAGGATGTAGGCTAGGTCCTTGAGTTTGCATACATGTTTCAGGTTGTGTGGTCTGGTAAATTCCCCCCGCCCCCCAATCATGCATGCCCATACGGATTCCACATCTAGCTCGATTCCCTTTCCAGATAGTCGTAGCTTGATTTCGTCCCAGAATTTTCCCACCTCTGGGCGCGCACAGAACATATGGAGCATCCCGGCATCCACCTCCCCGCACTTGGGGCATTTTTGTACTTCTGTACCCCCAAATCTGGCAATCTTTCAAGGGGTCATGTACACCCTATGGGTGACATATAACTGAATCTGCTGTAGCTTTGGACACCTTTTTATATCTCTGAGCTCTTTCCCTCTGCCCATCTAGCATAGGTTCTCCCGCTTCCTCCTCCCAGTCCCGTCTCAATTGGAGCAGCTCCTTACAATCCGGGATATTTCATGCCCTCCCTCAGAGAGATCATACATCGTTTCTATGGCAGTATCCGGTGCTTTTGCTAGTTCCTTTTCGAACCCAGTTTCCTTCACCCGTTTAACTATCCTAGTATATGATATATTGCCCCGTATGTACTCCAGTTTCGTCCACTATCGTCTGGAAGTCCAGTGCCTCCCCCTCTTGCCATATATCTCCCAAGGACACTAGGCCTACCAGCTCCCAGTGTTTACGGATCCCTTTCCTCAGTTGCTCATCCACCCCGCGTAGCGCCACAAGTGGCGCCTGCGGGGAGCATATAGGGTTGGGTTTCCCATAGCTCGACACGCTTTGTGCCATGTCTTCCAGCCCAGTTCCAGCAATCTCGATCGCCCATGCATCTTTGATTTGGGTAACCATATCAGTTCTTTTAGGAAGTAGGGGTCACATTCACCCCTCAGCAATCTAGATTCTGCTGTCTCGTCTTCCGACAGCCACCTAGCGACATATTGTAACTGCCCTGCCAAGTGGTATATCTCAATATTAGGCAGGTTTATAACCCCTTTGTCATATGTATTCTGTAATTTCCATAGGGCCACTCTGTTTCTCGAGTTGTGCCACAGGAACCCTCTGCATAAGCTCTGGAGTTTAATAAAAAAGCGTTTGGGCAACGTGTGGGATATTTGCGAAAAAATGTAGTAGCCTAGGCAGGACCACCATCTTGAGCAAGGCCGCCCTCCCCACCATGGCTAGGGGTAGCTTCGGCCAGAACCCCATGCTATTCTTGATACCTTCTACTGCCCTTTCGGTGTTATATTTATGCTCGTCTTCGATCGTGTGATATATGTTAATCCCCAGGTATCTAAATGTTCTGGTCTGCCAGGCTATCTGCAAGATAGGTAGGTTCTCCTGTGGGACTCCTCTATACCTCCCCAGGGGGAACATGCACGATTGTTTGGGGTTCACCGCTATGCCCGAGAGTCACGTAGCGCTCCATCACCTCCAGGATGTATTGCAAGTTTTCCTCTGGGTACCGCAGGTATAACAGCATATCTTCCACGTACAATATCAAATGCGGTTCCCCCCCTAGTGTCAACCCCTATCTCTTCCTACTGCTGTCTCAGGCAGATTGCTAGTGGTTCTAGGGCAAAGATGTACTGCATTGGGGACCATGGGCAGCCCTGTCTCGTGCCTCTGCTGAGTTGCCATTTATCTGAGATTATCGCTCACGTTTTGACCCTAGCTGTTGGGGAGCTATACACTACTTTCACCCACCGCAAGTACCCTGGACCCATCCTGTATTCTTTCAAGGCCGCCATCATCCAAGGCCACCTTACAGAGTCAAAGACTTTCACTGCGTCTAACGAGATTACTGCTATTTCGCTTGGGTCGCCCTCTGCCTGTTCTATAATGTGGTGGAGTCTCCTGTGGTTATCGGATATGCTTCTGCCTGGGATGTATCCGGTTTGATTGGGGTGCATGAGTTTTGATTTATTACCCACTTAAGTCTATTCGCCAGCACAGATGTGAGAATGTTACTATCCTTGTTTAGCATGGATGGTGGTCTGTACGACCCACATTGGCTTGTCTGGTTTAAGGAGTGGAATAATTACCGCTTGGCAGTCTCTCTTTCTCTGAGGCCTTGTTTAACATTGCCAGTAGTGGGGGGTGCACTGCTTGTCTATACGTTTTATAAAATTTGCTGGGGCGCCCGTCTGTCCCAGGGGCTTTGCTCATGGGCAGGTGTATTACCACTGCCTCTAATTCCTCTATTGTAATTGGGGCATCCAGGTTCTCCCTGTCTTCCTCGCTCAATTTAGGTAGTCCTATGTCTTCTAGCATCTCCTGAGTCTCCTGCTCTGCTGTTTCTCCTGTGTCTTCGTAGAGGTGTTTGAAAATCTAAGGAATCCCTCGTTCACTCTCTCCTGGGTATTCCAGACTTGGCCCGCTTCTCCCGTTCTCTCTCTGATTGCTGGTCTTGGTGTCTCGTTTTTGTATAGCCATGTGAGCCGCCTCCCCGATTTGTCTCCCCCTGCGTGTTGTCATTCAATGTATTTTTTATAGTTCAATTTGCATAACCTCTCCCAGAGCCCAGCGCACTCCTTTTGTAATTGGCTCACTTGTTCGGCATCCTCCTGTGAGGTGCCCCCTCTTTTCATAATTGCTTCCAATTTCTTTTCAGTCCCTTGTAACTCTCGCACTATACCCTCTTGGAGCCCTCTGGATTTGTATATGGCCGCCCTCCTTACTACCACCTTAAAGGCCTCCCATAGGGTACCCTCTGACTCCACGCTTCCAGTGTTAATTTCAAAATACCCAATTATCTCCTCCCTTGGGTCCTCTCGGAATGAAGGATCTTTCAATGCCTCGGCTCTAAGCTTCCATGTATGGATCTTGGCTCTGTGGGGCTGGTGTCGCCACGCCAGGACCAGAGGGAAGTGGTCCGATAGTATTCTCGCCTTATATTCCAAACCCGTCATTTCCACAGCAGGTTCCGGAGTGGCGAACATGTAATCCAGTCTCGTGTACATGTTGTGTGGGGCAGCATAGTGTGAATAGTGCCTCTTTCGGGTGTTGCTGCCTCCATATATCTTCCAGCCGAAGTCTCTCAGCAGGGCTTGTACCATTTTTGCTACCGGTGTGGGCTTATCTAGTTTCGTGTCTGATCTGTCCATGTTGGGGTTCAGCGTACAATTAAAGTCCCCTCCCCATATGACCACGCCTCCTATGTGGGGACTAATCTTGCTATAAAGTGTCTTAAAGTGTAGGCCACTGTATCTTGGTTCAGGGCGTATGTATTTATGATGCACAGTTCTCTATTCTCAAGCAGCCCCCGGATCACTACCATTCTCCCATCCGGCTCCACCTTAGCCTGTAGCATCTGGAAGGGCACACAAGGCGCCACCCAGATGAGTAATCCCCTAGCGTATGCCGAGTATGTTGCTCCCATGGTGGTCCCTCTCCACTTTTTCTTTACCACCTCTGGTTTCTCTTTAGTTAGGTGGGTTTCTTGCAATAAGGCTATGTCCACTTTTTGCCTTCTCAGGTACGTCATCACTTTATTCCTCTTCAGGTAGCTGTTGAGTCCTCTGACGTTCCAGGTTATTATTCTAAGGTCTCCCATTATCATCCATATCTCGTCCCTCCTCTCTCCCTCCTTATCCTTCACTCCCGGTGTTACAAGCTCGTTCCCTTACAACTATCACTACAAACTCCCCAACTCCCCTCCCGCCCTCCCCCCGTCCCAGCGCTAGCTCCCTTTTTATCTCCACTACAAACTCCCCAATACTCGCCCCCCCCCTCTCCCTTCCGGTCCCCAACTGTAGCCCAACTCCATCCCTGGATCTCGGGCCTTCCCGCATCTAGTCCTGCCCTTATTTACTCGGTGCTAGGAACCCCGCAGGTGGTTGCCGCACTACTGGCTACCTAAATAATCTATCTAGTGGGGTGCGAGTTGGGATCTCTGTGTCACCCGCCTCAAGTTTGCTGTGTTTTTTGCCCGTCTCGTATATATCCTACCTTCTAACCGACCTCTCCAAATCTATATTCAAGTCCCAATGTCATTATGTATACAGCACCTCAAAGTTGGAGACCAAAACTTCACTTGTCGTCTCTGCCCCCTCATTGTTCCTCTGTCTCATGTGGGCCATTTTGTGCGTCCAACCAGTCCATAGCTTCTTCTGGGGTTTCGAAGAACAATGCCTTATTTTTGTAAAGAATTTTCAGCTGGGTACATCAGCATGTATTTGAGATTCGCCTCCCGCAGTCTCCTCTTTACTGCTCCAAAGTTTAGTCGGCGTCTTTGTACCTGAAGTGTGTAATCTGGGTATGCTGTTATTGTTGCGGATGCTCTTCTTATTGTGCCCCCTTTGCGGAAACATTCTGGGATTCTCTCCCTGTCCCGGTAGTTTAGTATTTTGGCAATGATAGGCTTTGGCGGGGCGCCTGGCGCCGGTCTGCATGTCAGTGCCCGGTGGACTCTCTCCACTGCGAATCCTTGGGTGAGCGCCCCTCCTTCAGTTTCTTGCAGCAGCATAGTTTCTATGTATTCAGTAGGGTTTGTTCCTTCTTCGCCTTCCCGAAGTTCAATGATGCGTATTATTTCTCCGTGCTCGTCCTTCGGCCTCCTCCGCCCTATTTTCCAAGTTGCTTACTTGTTGGCGCAGTGTATTGGTCTCTGAGGCATTGGCCTTGCAGGAGGTAGTGTTTGAATGAACTTCTTTCTCCAGCATGCTCGTGCGTTCTGCATTCGGTCTAATGTCTTGTCGCAGGAGGATGACGTCAACTTGTACTGCGTCAATCCTGAATTCAAGTGACGTCTTGAGGTTTGCCATGTTGCTTCTAATTTGGTCTCCCACGTGACCTTTAGATCTGCTATCGCCTCCAGGATGTGTCTTTCGCTGCTCGCTGGTTCTGTGTCTGTCTGTGGGTTTCTCTCCTTATTTCTGGCACCCTCTGTTGGTTGTGGCGTTCTGGTGTATTCCTCTATGGTGGGCTGCTTCCCCTTTGATTTGGGGAGTTTTGACGCCATCCTTGCGTCCGCTGGGCTGTTTGCCTCAGGTGCCAGGAGCCCTGGTCACCGCAGCGCTGGCTGTTCTGGTTCAGTTCCACAATGGCTTCTGGGCTCTTCCGCCCCGCGTCCCAGGGGTTGTTTTCTGCTGTTTTTGTGTTGTGGCCGTGGATTACGTGCTGTGTTGTCTCGTTTATCTGGGGTCCAGTGCCCTACCAACTGGTGGTGTTGTCTTGCTGCAGCGGCGCCTGCTCTGTGGGGCCTTTGCACTGGCCTCCTGGTCGATGCTACTTACGCCCTCAGGGTGGGGTAACGTCTGTTGTTAGAGTACCTCCTTTTTCAGTGTGTCCTCTTCAGTATCTCCCCTCCGGTTAGGTTATGGGTCCTCCACTTTGCCCGTATTCCTGCAGCTTCCCAGCATGGGTAGCACGGCGCCGGGGGTGTATTCTGCCTCTTAGTCTCGGACCTCGAGTTGGGGCAAGGGGCCGTTCCTACCTCAGGCAAGATCCCTTTACAATGCAGGCTCCATAGTGGGCTGTTACCCTCTCGATTTGGGTGTTATGGATGACCTCCCGGTATTGTCTAGTGTACTTGCCCTTGTTATTCAGGGGCTGTTCTTCTACTGCCCAGCCCCGTGCCAGCTTGATGGCACTCAGTTTAGTTTCTAGAGCACGAGAGCGGGCTAAGCTGTAGTGCCGGGTGGTGGTGCTTTTACAGAGTGTGCTGCCTGTTTGTTGTTCCCAGATCCGGGTTTTGGCACCTTTCCTGCCTCTCCTTCCTGGGGTGTATAGCGCTTAGCAGGCGCCGGCAGTTTTACTCTTTTGTGTTGGCTCCTGTACTTGGGGGCCTCTCTGTTGTTTCACTGGCCTCTCCCCCTCCCATTTGTATGACCTTTCAGGGTGTGAACTTAGTATGGCTTTTACTGGTGGAGTATCCCCTTTGTTGCCCGTGTTTTGCTCCTAGGCTTCCTGTACTTTGTGGCACGGGTCTGAGGTACCTTAAGTATGCTGTTCGCGTCGGCCCTGCAGTCTGCAGTGGTTATGTCAGCTCTCCGGCAGGTTCTAACTTCCGATACACTCATCGGGAGGTTCTGTGTTTCCTCCGGTGCTGATTTGGCCAGCGGGTAGTGTATGCTGCACTTCGTTATGGTATCGCAGTGTTCCGGGGGAGAGGTGTTGGGTCGGCGGGGGCGCCTCCTCCAGGTCGTAGGCTGCACTGATATTTCGCGACCCCATGGAGGCGCGCTGTTTCTCCCCACCGCAGTCTCTGCGAGCCGATCCTTGCTGGGGCTCTGCAGGTCTCTGTGTGCTTGCACAGGGCTGCGCCGATCATCTGGCGATTTCTGCCACTTCCCTGCTGTGCTGTGCCGGCGCTTCGCTTCTTTTCTCGGGGTTGCAGTTTAATTACGCCCTTTGTTTGAAGGCAGCCATTTTGGGCGGTCTTCCTCAGGAATCACACGACTTTACTCTACAGATTCTCCGTCCTAGATGCGCGGTTTTAGAAATATTTAGTCCCATCATGTGCTGCCCATCTTCTTATAGTTGGTCATGTTTCCTTGATCAGTTTCCTTGCATTACGCCGGCGGGCATCTTAAAAGTGCGGTCCGATCCGCGGGAGCTTCAGGGTTTCCCAACCTCTTACATGGCTGGCTAGCCACGCCCCTCTATGGTATTATTAATGAGGTTTGTTTTCGAATTTATTTTGAGTAGCAGCATAATTTTGTCTTGAAGTGCATTTTGTATGTTGGTACACCATTGGATGTCCTTAATACAGGGGTCGGGTATAGGGGCGGGCGACTCAAGTTCTTTTAGAATGTTGAACAATTCCTTAGTGCTCAAATTAGCTTTGGCTATACGGTCATTGAAGCTATCTTTTTTAACTTGGACAATGGCTGTCTTACAATTGAACGAAGCTGCAGTGAAAATAACTTTATTTTGAGTAGAAGGGGAGTTTTTCCAACTAGTTTCTGCTGTGCGTTTCTCTTTCCTAAGAGTCTTTAGGTGAGGTGTATACCATTTTCTGATATGGGCACGTGGTTTTGATTTCTGTAGTTTGAGAGGGGCTATTGTATTGATAGCTTTAAGGATAGTCTCATTGTATAGATTCACTGTCTGAAGGGTCCGAATGAGTAGTATTAGGATGAGTGATTGGGCGTAGTAAAGATAGCAGATTTTCTAAGGTAAGGTTACGTTTACTTGTTGTCATTGAAGCTGACGCTTTAATAGGAATGGTAGGGGACACGGCCTTGTCAATGGTGAATGTAATTAGGTGATGGTCAGTCCAGGCACATGGTATATTGGCCAGTATCTTGATGGTACAGTTAAGGTCCGCTAACCAATCTAAAGTGCGGCCTTTGTTGTGTGTTGGGCTAGTTGTGCAATGTGTAAATCCAAGCTCAGACAAGGTATCCTTAAGGGTGGATGCTGTCACGTCTTTTGGATCATCAAGGCCTAGGTTAAAATCGCCTAGGATTATAACTTGGGACTTAAATATCGTATTATTGGACAGTAGTTGAGATATGTCATTTTCGAATGTGGTGGTGCCGCTAGGAGGGCGGTAGATCAAGTGCATGGTAATGGTGATTGTGGCAGATGTGGATAATTTGACAGTGAGTGTTTCGGCAGATGGTTGGTGGTGTTTGTTGATCATTCTTAATTCTAGCACCGTTTTATAGATGAGTGCTACGCCACCTCCTTTGGTTAGGTTAGACTCTGTCTGCACGTAAGATGGAATAGTTGTCAGGTAGGGTTAAAGCTAGAGCAGGGCCCGACGTAGGACTCAACCAAGTTTCTGTTATAGCAATGATGTCCAGGTCATGGACTGTGAAGATGTCAAGTATGTCCAAGGCATGTGCTTGGATAGACCTTGCGTTAATGAGCCCTACTTTAATAGCATTAGGGGCGTTGTTAGCAGAGGGTATTGACATTTTACATTTATTTATAGTTTTATGGAGTTTGTCTGGGGCAGGGTTTTTGTTGGAGCATGTTTTGTTGATAACATGCACTTTAGGTTTCAGAAATCGTTGAGTTCTAGATCCGAGTCTTCTGGTGTTTATCCAGTGTTCGTTTTATTTCTTTATCCTCCTCATCTTTCAGGCTGGTATTTGGTCTTTCGGCATCCCCTTCACACCGCTCGATTTCCATACATGCGTGCAGACTCAACTTTAAAAGTGAAGGACTTCAGCTTTGTGGCCACTTAATTCTCGTTTATCTCCAATTAACTATTGGCCACATCTAGAGGTGGTGATGATTTTGGATCAGAATATCATTATTCCGCTCCCCTGTCCCAACCATTGATTGTTTATTGGAGGTAAATTGTTTGGAAATGTCCAGGCAGATCTGCTGCTTCCTGCCTTTGGCCATTGAGCCTCAACCTAAAGCTTTGTTCCAACAGAACTTGAGGAAATCTCCCACACAAAGAATCTTCTCCAAAAAGCACAATATACAAGTGAAAATGACCTGGGGTGGTGTAGTGCAGGGAGGCGTAATATATATGTGAGACACTTATGTAAGCCAATACTGTCCTTCATACGAGAGGGAGAGTCCCAATATTCCTTCCAGTTTAGTATGAACTCTCCACAATGCAAATGAGTAAGCAGACATAACAAAAAGAATAAACCCAGAGGGGCGTTCTCCAAGCATAGTTGACCGTCAAGTGTAATATCGCCACCAATGTAAGAAGACTGTACATTAAGGAAAAGGTAATGGCTCCACCATGTTGGTATCTCAATAACTCACATCATTGCTGCACCTCATCAAGGCCCAGCAGTTCATACAGCTAACCGAAAGCTTAATGTTTCAGTACACCCTGACCCACCAGATAGGAATAATGTCCTCCTTTCTGCGAACACCAATTACTCCATAAACTCCAGCAAGTCCTTAAGTGCCAGGACCGCAGAGTGACCAGAAATGCCACTCATGTGGAGCTCCGAGACATCCGCGGCTAAATCAATAGAGCTCTGCATCAACCCAAAGTCCCAAACTGGTGCTCTCGCCTCTCCACTGCTGCCAAAACATGGGTCCCATCGGAGACTCGAGGCTCACGAGATGCTCGCTCTTGGTGGCTGGTGGACTGGAGACCATTGGTGACCTTAATTAAAGTGCAGGTGCAAAATGACCAGAATTCATCCCAGAAAAATTGAAGTTTCAAATTATCTTTGTTGTTGAAATACATCTGCAGGTCAGGAAAAAGTGCAGAATAGCAGGAATGCAGCAAAACGTACAATAAATGCAAAAAGGGGGGAAAACTCCTATCTCCAAGTCCATCAATTTCTGTGCCAGCTGTCAAACCAACAAATTACTTATTTCAAATGGATTGTGTCCTTCCACGTATTCCTCATGTTTAGATCGATGTCCTTCCAGCTTCAGCTGCTTCAGAATGTATTTTTTGGCCGAGGGCACTGTGCGTCCATGTGGTCGAATCCATGTCCCTCGATGGCTTCCATCTCGGGGTCAACATCATCGTTGGTATATGTGACACACACGCGCCCGTTAGCTACAGTTATATTTTTCTGCGAGAGCGTGCGCTTGGAGAAATGCTGCACACTTTGGTTCTTATCAGAACTGCAATCAAATATGACTTAGTCTGAAACTCCATCAACCCCAAAGACCGGGTACAAAAAAAGTCTAAAGAGTAATTGCTACGCCAAAATGTACCTCAAGGATCCTCAACCAGTGTGCCTGTGGTGCCTTGGCATGGAGCATAGAATGGTGAACTGCGAGTCCTGTTAGTCCATGACTGGTAAGGCACTGAAAGAGCGTAAAGGGAAATTAGCTGTCGGTAGTCCTGCAACTAAATCCTCCTTGACTACTCAGTTGAAGAAACTATTGTCCGGTGAGTCGAGAGACGCCTCTCCTCAAAGTAAAAGATAGAAGAAACATTCACGCTCCAGGAGCGGGTCGCACCGTTTTTCGTCCTCATAGAGGAAATCGAGGAAAAGGCGCTATAGATCACCTTCTACTTCTTTTGACAAATCTTCTCCTGAGAGACGTATAACCTGTCCCATCAAATCCGCCACTCCAGCTCAGTGGGAAGAATTCAGATAGGAAATGCGTAAAATGTCAGAGAAGGAGGCCTGACCCTCTCGAAACAGAAAGAAAAAAGCCATGCTCCTGTTGTGATTACGAAAGCCGACAGAGAAGGAGCTAAAGCCAAATCCTGCACGCCCTCAAGCCCGGGACGTTGTCCCGCGACCTCTCGAGAACCATTGAGGTCTCATTTATATAGCGCACATAACCCAAAGACATCTAGGCGCTTGTTACTTAAGAATTTGGTTACAGTAGGTACTTGTGGTTGCATAGGTTACAGACATTACATACAAGTGTATGAAGGGTAGTAAATAGTGAGGCTGCAAGTGTCACATTAGGTAGTTGCGCATAGGTAAAAACGAAGTTCAGCGCAAGGCTACATGTGTCACATTGGGTAGAGATTTATTTAATATTGCCGACTGAATTACATTGTGTTATTATATATTTTAGACTGTGCCTTTTATTCAGTGTACTTTTAGTTACTAACCATTTTTACTTTATATCAGAGCACCTCGATCTTTGGCTAACCCTCTAATTGTGCTTTGAGTCCTTATGGGGCAATTTGAATCAGAGTTTGTAAACAAACCCTGCACACTCAGTTCCGTTGAACTACACTCCCCAGAAGGAGCTATAGTTCCTGGAAGCGCTTTTTCCTGTGAAACCTGGCATGAACGCGCCAGCGCGGATGGGTTTAGCCCGTCTACTAGAGTACAAATAGGTACCGTTCTTCATTGCTCCCCAGAGATTTATTTAATATTGCTGATTAAATTACATTGTGTTTTTATATATTTTTGACTTTGTGCCTTTTATTCTGTGTACTTTTAGTGACTTACTACTTTTACTTTATATTAGAGCTCCTCGATCTTTGGCTAACCCTCTAATTGTGCTTTGAATCCTTTTGGGACGATTTGAATCAGTTTGTAATCAAACCCTACACTCTGCTCCATTGAACTACACACCCCAGAAGGAGTTGTAGTTCCCAGAATCACTTTTCCTGTGACACCGAGCATAGACTGGTTTACCCAGTCTGCGCCAGTCCGCGGCTGGGACGTGCAGACGTGCAGTGAAGTGGTTTCGGTTCTTTTCTCATCATGGGGCTCACCGAAGTACTTGCCGCTATCATAGCGGAGAGAAACAATTCTTATAGCTGTTCAGCCAAATTTTCAACAAAACTAAAGGTATGCCCGTCTCTTCAATTGTGCCCTATGTTTGGTGTTGCGAGTGGACCTAACTGGGTGCCGTTCCCCCCCCCTGTACCTCCTCTCACTACTTTTGAGGAATCTGATTTATTGTGTACTCGGCCAGAGGTCCCTTCCATGGGCATGGACCAGGTCAAGACTTCCCTTGGCTCCATTCACGTTCCTATTCTGAGGAACGCGATCAGCCTTCAGCGACGAGATGCAGATATGATCGTACTTGAACCTAACTCCTCACATTTACGCTTGGAGCAGGAAACTACTGCGCAGCAGCTATCTCACCCGTGCATGGTTACCCCGGTATTAGAGTTAGGTTGCATGCTACTTAACACCCGCTCTCTAGTTAAGCATGCCCATCAGATCTCCAACTATATCGAACAGAATAATCTGGACTTATGTGCCCTGACGGAGACTTGGGGTTCTAGTGCAGCTGGTCCTAGTCTCAATTTAGCTATACCCACTGGTTATGCTATGATCCGAAAGGACAGATTGGAAGGCAGGGGTGGGGGCGTCGCCTTTATCTTTAAAGAGGCTCTCTCCATATAGGAATCCCCTGGACAAATCATGGAGGGCATTGAATCCCTGCACATAAAAGTAGGTATGAATGCAGAGTCTACTTAATATTATTCTGCTATATCGCCCTCCTTCACAGAATGTACTGCTTATAGTAATTATTTGCTACCACTCTTGAAACCTTCCTCACGTTTCATCATTCTTGGAGATCTTAACTATTGGCTAGGTGACACAGACTATGATTGTGCTGTTGAGTTACAACAGTCTCTATCTGACTTAGGCTTTGACAACAAGTAGTTGCGCCTACCCATGTGCTAGCCATATTCTGGACTGGCTTTCGGTCCTCAATGCTACTTGCCACAATGTTCTTACTTTGCCTTGCCCATGGTCGGACCACACTTTCGTGCATTTTTCCCTCTCAGTTCCGTTCCCGGTGAAAATAAAAAATATGCCTAAAGGCGCTATCCAGTTACGTAACCTGAAATGTCTTACATTGAATAATATTGAACCTCTACTAGATAGCACTCTCAGCTTTTTGAACTATTCCCCTCTTCATGTCCTGTCCTCCTGCTTAGCTTCAAATATGTCCAATATTTCTAACACCTTAGCTCTGCTGAAAAAAAACAAAAAACGATGAGAGTAATAAAAGTAAACTTTGGTTTATGGTAGAGCTTGGAAAACAAAAAGCTCAAACATTGAAGGCGTTTTATACCTGGAAAGTATCCCTGGGTCCAGCGTCCTCAACAGCTTATAAAAACCTAGCAAAGGCCTACAAATATGCCATTTTGGATCCAAAAAGAATTTCCATAACACTAGAATTGCAAATGCTCAGTCGGATGTAAAGGAAATCTTTAAAATATTAAGAGTAGGAGTTAGTCCCGCAGCCTGCCGACAATTAGTTTTAAAAGTTGCTACCTGGTGTCAGCTAATACAAGATTGCACCCAAAAACACCTTCACGGCATTAGAATGGATATATTTGGTAATAAAGTACACGCTGAAGTATATGCTGTTTGCTGGCACCCTGTACTGCTTGGAACCTCTGAAAACGTCGTTGGAGACCTTCCTGTGGACATTACTTGGTACGCTGACTGGCAAAGAAACACAGAGACACTTTCATAGCTTACTATAATATAGCTGTACTTTATTACTTTAAAATATACTATTTACAGCGTTTTTTTGTATTAATATAGGTGGCTCCACCCCCTTCTACCCAGAAGCCTTTAAAAACCCTGGGCCGCGTGCACGCATCATGTACACGCTCAAGTATATGCTGTTTGCTGTTCGCTGGCTCGCCAGCTTATCGGCTGCTCTCTTTCTTTATTCCGTGTCTCCAATTACTTGAACCTGACGTTTACAATCAGCATTTGCCAAGTCTGCACATAATCTTGGCAGTAATATATTCCTTAATAGTCATCTCATCCAGCCCTGTTTTACTTGGATTGCTAGGACAGGAATGAAAGTAAGGAATAAAGTAGCTGCTGATTGTACTTGCGAGACATTGTCCTACTTTGTTGTTTATATAGCCATTTACATATTATTGTCTTTTACTGTAAAGTATTTAGCGGCTAACCCAAATTAAATATAATGGTGAGTGGACTGCGCAGCCGTTGTATGGACACTCCCTCGGCTACATTTACGAGCACAACCATCGATTCGATGATCTGTGCAGGTAAATCCTCGTATGTGGAGCACCCTGCATCTGAGACTCTGCTTCCGTATGATTTGGAAATGAGCCTACCGGCGCCTTCGACTCACACCGCACAGATTCACTCTGTTACAGGCCCAAATTCCTTGGCTTTCTTAGATGCTGAGGAAAGCACTTTTAACCACGACTCATTTAAAATGGACCTCAGCAATATGGCGGACCTGGATTCCCAAGTCCGCAAATCAATAAGTATGCTTACGCCACTTGTCTAAAGAACGTCTGAATGGAAGCGGTAATCCAAAATTCAGTCTTGCAATACTCTTCCAATGGCCCGTTCCAATAATACTATTATTGATACCAATGAAGAACCCATACCTTTACAAATGGTATATTCTCCTGACCTAGTACAGCCGCAAATGAACTATCGTTGCCTGGATGCCTCCTCACACTCCCCCTTCGGGGAGAATAATGAAGGGACGCCTCCCTATACAGTCCCGGTCATAAGAATACTTGACCTCCTGGATAAAGGGCACGATCTGTCAGATTTGGAACTTCACGAAATAAAAGGTACGATGCGGTAGATGTGCTCTAAAGTGGATCATATAGAGGGCTTTATATTGGCTGGGGAATCTATAATGATTAGCAAGCAGGAATTAGAGAAGGATCAAACAGTGACGTCGCAACGAGCCTCGGCTGAAAAAGATATCCAATACCTTTTGGAAGCCATTCCTGATGCCTCTTCAGTAATTCCACTATCACTACCACTTGTATCTAGTGTCCCCCCCACTGAATTCTTGCATATGTGGTCCCGGTGATGTCTTAAAAGACTTAAACCTCCATAGACGACTTGAAAACTATCATTAGTCAAAGCTGCACGAAATCTCCAAAAAGTTTAGATCCCCCAGATAGTCCTTCAACGCTATTAAAAGTAATGCAACATCTGAATAAAGAGGGTAATGCTTCCGCCAATTTCGAAGAAAAAACATGTTTTTTATCATGCTGCGCTAAAAAAAAACACTTGCGGCCAGTAAAACGATATGCCAAAAGACGCAAAGAGGCACTCTTAAAGACCAAAGTCGGATGGGATCATTCTAAAACATCCCATGGAGACAACCCTATTATCCCTATTTCTTCTAATACAAACCTTGCAGATGATATTACTGAGGATGAATTGATTGACGTTCAGCAGCTCTCTAAGGAGAGCCAAGTTGCTCTACTGCTGCCATCAAAAACCATTGAAATTCGGTCCCTCCCAATTAAACATCAAAACATCCAGACTTCATTGGGAAAAACAGTTGCTCGATCCTCCAAACCCCATCCTGACCGAGCGACACCTATACCAATAAAAAAGCATAAAGCTCAGCTTAAAATTACAGAACCAAACTCATTACATCTGAATTGCCCATGAAATCAATAAAGACAAACCTTGACGCATATTTTCCTGTGAGTGGATGAAGTTGCACCCCCATTGACCACTCAGTCTGAACCAAGGACATATGAAGTCCTCAACGTGGAAACTTCACTGATATCCGCACAAACATCACAGGAAAAAATAAATCCTACAGTCAAGCTTGTATGGCTGAGCAATCGAGGGCTCTCTGCCGCTCTCCAATAGATGAGTACTTCTATGGTGGTCAATTGATGGAGTAAAGTTTGATCCCTCTCAAGTGACTTGCGTCCTCAGAAGGCATATGATTTTAAAGACCTATCAGACAATGTCATTCCAGGACCACCTAACAACAGCAGAGACCAATTACCATCTCAGCATGGGCTAGGTGTATCTAAGATGCTTCCGCTCGTGGCATCTACTGGCTATATTAATGATTCCCATGGAGGAATGTTGGTGGCCCTGAGAAAGGCAATTCAGGATGGTGAAATTTCTGTTGAAACAGTCTCTAATGCTTTGGCCTCAAAAAGACCCCTCAGGCCATGATTGATCCATCCCCTATAAAAATTGTAAAGTCTACTTCTGTGCTCTTACAAACCGCATCTCTTATGGAGGAGCAGTCAATAACACGCTCTCCTATTGTTCAGTCATCAGTGGAAAAGGTTTACATCATTGGTTTGGAGGGTACTTCAAACTCCCTTGGAAGTTCCTGCATCAATTGTTCCTTTTTGCTGGAGTTGCGCTCTCGCATCCCGCAATCAAGAATCCTCAAATCAGCAGATATTACAAGAGTTTCACTAGCAAGATGGAATAATTACCGCATGATCTGTTATCTCACCTCAGAATCTATTCTCAAATTTATCTGGTCCTGTAGAGCAGAGATTAAGGAACAAGGGTTTTTACTAACTACCTTCCCCAATGAACTTACTGCCCAAGAATACATATCGTACTCCTGTCCTCTCTCCACTAACAGTGATGAATCCACCCAACATTCTAACAAGGGTATGAATGACAAAAACTTTCCGGTCACATAATTGTTAAATCTTGTAGGGGAAAAAAAAGACATGTCATGGGTGGAACCAATTTTTAAATCGATTCTAAAGGCTCAATCTGAAACATCTAAGACATAGCCATCGACATGTGGTGAATTAAAAATACTATCTTGGAACTCATGTGGCGTCCATAACATTTTGAATTGGTTTGGTACTTTGACTGTTTCTAATTATACCTTTTATTATATTGTTCCAAGAAACCATGAAACTTGATTCACTCACACTTATAGGCTTCACTACATATTGCTCCACCGCCAAGCGAATGGCGATGGGGCGTCCGTCTGTTCGATTAGCAATCGCAGTAAACAATAGGATGGGAGCTCAAACTAAGTTAGTATGGGAGTCACCTAATCTTTTGGGGGTTTGGTTGATGCTGGATAATAGTATCAAACAATCTTGTGATGTATTTCATCAATCAATTTATAGTAAAAAGAACATTCTTTTCCAATCTTTATTATTATTCAAAGTGCATTTCAAAATTGGTATTAGCTTTTGACTTATGTTTTGTTTCAACATGGTATGGATAAACAAATTCAAATCATTAATATCAGATAGTTTTTCATTCCTTTCAATAATACTTCTTATTGAACATCCAATATTAGATTATGTATCTCTATGCGTTTTGGGGTATTCTATCCCCTTCTTCAGGAGTTGTCTATCCTTTTTCATGTGCAGTTATCACATCTACAACAAATAAGTAAATAGAGTATTGTCACTCATCTGTTACATTTACATTTTCTTGTTTTATATCTGTCATTTATTTTCATCTCATAATTACCTGTGTTCTTTCTTATAGCAACCGTTTCTGTTATGCTAGTGAAATCGGCCTGTAAGGTTAAAAGAATAAATATAAGGATGAACCTACTATTATTTACACTTCCAGAAAGGTTCTTGTGATAAAGACCCATATGTGGATAATAAGAGTCATGGTGTAATACCAATGGTTCAAGAGTTACCTGTTTGCTGTCCTCAGCTGATGCACCAATGGGTGCTCAGATGCCTCTCTCCTGCGTCAGTATTCTTCAATCAATGTTCTAAAGAGAAGATTTTTGTTCAGGAGATCAACCGGTACCATAATCCGATGATATATGTCCTTGTTCCAGTAAGGGGTATTCAAATTGTCCTCCTAGTCGAGTGGGTTAACTTTACACCCGATGGTGAATCTGTAGAGAATTAATATGGAATTACTTCTTCATTGAGTTTAGAACTCATGCTCCAGTCTATTAAGTCCTCAATGGTTATGTACATATGGTTCTGAATTCCCCATGGTTTTAGGGCGTTTTAGTGCTTACCTCAGTTCGTTTTCCTAATCTTGCTAAGCTGCTGCGGTAGAAGAGATCCGCAAAATAGCCGCTTTTGTTTATGTAAGCGTCACGGTGATGACGCGTTTGCATGGTGACATCACGCAGCGGCGTGATGACGTCACGCTCGTGTGGTCTAAATAAGTATCAACAAGTTGATATTCATGTGTCACCAGCTTATAGAGGTGATAATGACTATGGATGTCTAGATCATGATGATTCACTGTCAATATGATCTGAATTGAAAGTGTATTCCGTGTAGAAAATTGTGACTAATCTCGCCGTTTATCTGAACGAAAATTAGAAGATTCCACTAGGCGTTAGTGTACTTTAGTCTTAAATTCTCTAATGTCCAACTATATACTCATCTCCTGATGCCCACTTGCGCCCTAGCAAAGTTTACATTCACCCTGTGGGACTGTGTAGCAATGGTTGTTCATATTCCTGAAGAGGAAAAATGTGACGGCTTCTTGAATATTGTAATGACGGTAAGGAGGCTGTGTGAGTCTCTTCAGTCAGGACTGGACTCTGCTGATAGCATCAGCAGAGCCATGGCAGCAAGCACTATAATACGCAGATTTGCGTGGTTGAGGAAGTCGGGTTTTGCACCATATGTGCTGTCTAGACTCCTCAACATGTCCTTTGACAGCATTGAGCTGTTTGGCAGCAAGGCTGAGGAAAGCCTGGAGAAGCTGCAGACCTCAAAGGCAGCAGCCAAATCCCTTGGTGCTGCAATTGGACTGCCACAACCATTTCACCCCAGTGGACCATCTTGCAAGGGTAGGTCATTTCGCTTCTACTCCTCAGTTGGAAGAGTGAGAGAACTTGCAGGTCAAAGGGGCCAAAGAAGATTCCCTTGTGGTGAATGAGGGAGAGGTGTAAAGTCTGCCCAAGCAACGGCTACCTTATCATCAGCCCCCAGTGAGAGGCAGACACCCACAGCATCTGAAGGAATGGCGTTGGTGTTGGATACAGTAGCCCAGGGTTACTCCCTTCTCTTTTTTAAAAGGCCTCAGGATCATCCACCAGGGAGCCACTCATCCAAAATTCCAGATCTGTTCCTTTTGCAGGAAATGTTGAACCTGCTAGAGAAAGGTGCTATAGAACCCTTACCTATGACGAAGAAGAACAAAGGGTGGCACTCTCCTTATTTCTTAATCCCCAAGAAGGACAGCGGATCAAGACCCATCTTGGACTTGAGATGCTTGAACAAGTTCCTCAGGAAGGACAAGTTCAAGATGGTCACCCTTTCTCAAATCCTTAAGGTCGTCAAGCTCCAGGTTTGGATGGTGTCATTGTACCGTCAGGATGCTTACTTTCATGTGCTTATCCTCACGTCTCTGATCCTTCTACTGTTTCATGTATTATAATTTTGGATGTACTCACCTGTGTCAAGAACAATATTCTGCTTAATAGCTTTGTTTGCACTTTAAAAATTCTATGAATAGTTCAAATGAAATGCTTAAACTGCACTCTGTACACCCACCTGCTTTTGTCCTCCAACTACTTCCTCACTAACTTACTCGTGCCAGCACCTTTGAGTCTCCATGCATTCAAACTTAAATGAGTACTGCCCCATCTTTCATCTCTCCCTAAATATCGCCCATCTTCTTTGTTGTGTTGTTCGCTCTCCCCACATCATTGTTGCTCTATCACTCCCCTCATCACCTTTCTACCATAGTCCCTAGTCTGTACACCCCAGGTATGGGCTCAATAGGCACTTCCGAGGCAAGCCGTGGTGCTTGGACACCACTGGTTTGATCAAAGCCACATCAAAAATGCAACTGACTTGGACATCGAGTGCAGTAAATCGTTCCAATAACATTATAGGGTGCACAATATCCTCACTGGCCAGAATATTAGAATATTTGTTTGCAAAAACAGATATGTGCACCCCTCACTAAAGAGCTAGTTATCTCGTTATCTCGTTGTGTAGAGTGATGCACATTTTGTTTCTTTACTAGTCGGGGCTCATTCTGGTTCTGTTAAATCTTTTTCATATGTTCGATTGCACATGGAATGCTAACCGCAGTGGACATATTTTCGACTAAGGGTCTTCCAAGGGTTAACGAGTGGTATACAAATCAATGAGTGCAGAACATGAGTTGTCAGTCGGGTCATGCTATGGACATGCATCATAATTTAACTAGGTAGCCCACCAACCCCTATGCCCTTTATTGTCCCCAAGCTTTCTCTGCATAACAAAAGTTCAGGGAGCTAGCTGAACGCTTTATGAAACATGGGATCACAAGCTTTGACCCTCCCGGCGCTACCCATCGGTTCTATACCACAGACCCTTGATGCCCAAAATAAATCTAGATTCCGGACCCCATAACAAACCTCCCCCTTGATCTGCCACCAGAAGACTGAAGTGACTGGATGGCCGAAAATAGCTTCAAGTAATGCATTAACAGTAGACGTGTGGCAAAGCGAATTTTGAACGTTTTATTTTGTTTGCTGTGTTCCCAAACTTAGTTGTGCTTTTGACCACTCTGGGAGGCTGTAGGACTTGGTAGTGAGCTGTACAGAATGCATTCCAGTAAATTATTGCTCAAAGGCTTAAATAGGCCATTCTCTGTAACTGACGGATTTTTGGAACCAAGTAAATGAAAATAAAAATGGTTGCTTTGGAAAGATCGCTCTGAGGCAACTCAGAGCAGCCTTTCTAAAGCCCCCTGTCCCGCCCCTCGACGCACACAATTGTGCTTAGGGGCTCACAGGCGGGACCAGGACGGAGCTTGAAAGTTGCGGGTGTGGGGTGATTCCTGTCATACTTTTTGGCTGCATGGGGAGCAGGGGTGAATGTGCGGAGGAACGAGTAATTGTATTTGCGCTTGTGGTTGTGTATGTTTTTAGGGTGGGGTGTGAAGGGATCTGTATATGCCGGGAAATGGAGGAGGTGGGGGGATCATCCTTGGAGAGAGTTTGCGGTGCAAAGCCTGCCCTCCGAAATCATATTTTGGAATATTGAAGGCTGCACCAAATCGGCTGTAAAAAAAGCTAACTTTTTTGCGTGCACCTTCAATATTCCGAAATATCAAATACACCCAGATTATTCCCCTTGTGGGTTGAGACAGCAGAGGTCTGGGAGAAGTCCTCAGATGGCATTCTTAAGATGTCTGTGGGATTTCTGCCACAATCAAAGGTGTTGTGTCTTTTCAAATGTGGTTGGGTGAGGAAAGCAGTTTACTTGTCTCCAATTCTTCCAATATTTATTCTTCATCCAATCTTTGGATGTTGGACCCGGCTCTATTTTATTGTCCATAATACATGTGGGCAGGTACCCACCACCTCTCCTCCTGGGCTAATATGTTTGCTCATTGCTTGAGTGCCTTAATCGCCCAATAAGTACGAGCGTGATATCGATATAAATAAAATATCATATCATATCTCTGTGTACTTGGAAGCCTGTTGCAAAAGGATCTCGTTTGTGCCTTGCATTGATATTGTTGACTGTGTGCTGCAGGTCGCTTCTTTGAGTCCTTGCTGCTAGTTAGTAACCCAGGGTTGCATGCTGGCAGCCAGATTCCCAGTCGGATGGATGAAGATGGTCCCTGCTGCTCCGTTCTAGATTTCCTAGGGATGTTTGCCACCTTCTCTGGGGAAGTCACTATTTATTTGCCTCTGGTGCGTTTTGCAGTCTCCACAGAGCTGCTTGAAGCAGGCGAGTTAATATTCCATGCAGGGCAAGTGCAGTAATGGTACAAAGGCAGCAGTGGGAAATGAAACACTATTTTTCAGAAGTCTGCCTTATTACTTCCTGCATTGCCCCTTTGGGATTTTTCCACTGAGTGCAAGAAAATCAGCTACCACTTTAGGCAAGAGCCAGATGAAATTACTGTCATAAATTTGGATATTCTTTTCCTCGTGGTATAAGGACCTTAATTTAGATGAGAAGGGTTTATTGCCAGTGTTTTCTTGGCATGGTTAAGTTCAGTTAACAAGTCGTGGATTTTTCTCTTTGTTCCCCCTTTTTGTTTTTTGATCTGGAGAAAGTACAAATCGTTTGTAGCCTTTTTGGGTGGCAAGATCTTTCAGGGCTTTAAGGTTTGCACATTGGTCTCTCGTCTCTCCCTCATCTGTGTAGAACTTTCTCTCTGTAGGTGCCTCTGTCATCTCTCGGAATACGGTGAAATTCTAGTATTTTGCAATTTTGCATAATTTCAATTAAACGTATGTAGTGGCCTAAAATGGTTCACTTATACAGATTTTACAGAAACAAATTATGTTTATTTCGGTTGACAACTGTGTTTGAAAAGCTAAAATGCAGCCCTGGCAGCAGACCTCTTGCTTAGTATTGAAAGTGCTTTACAATTATGCAGAATATTTGTTTGTAATGTGGCAGCTGTTCTGGTGGCCAACAGGTAAGTGACTCATAATGCTGTGTACTGCTCTGCTTCTTCTCTCCCTCCGTCATCTACCACTGAGTGCCGCTTAGTACCTCATGCGCAACCATTTCAAGACTGAAGTCCCTATGCCTTATGCTCACCCATGATCCTCGCATCCCTCTTGCACTCTTCTCCCCCTCCCCAGCACTCCCAGCAACTAAGGCTTGCATCCCAGCAATCCTTTATCTCCATGGTGCCTGGCAGTCAGGTTAAAACCTATGAATATTTGCAAGATTTGTCATTACTCGAAAACCTTAATTTTCACTCACGCACTGCTTTATACTTTTACTGGGCCTTCATCTTTAAGCCATTTGACCCTCATTCAAAATCTCAACTTTGCTGCTCACTATACACCCCCACCCAGGCTTCTGTACTACATCATGCCACCGGCCACCTGCAAGCTGACTTATGCAACCCAGGTCCCTCTTCAGGCTCCTCCTCCTTGTATTGAATTCCATTTATGGAATGGCCTACTCCATCTCCCTCCTTGCGCACACAGTCCCCCCCTCATCCCTTTAAACCCTTTGCTACTTCATGCACCCTCCTTCTCCCTCCCACTGGAACTTCCAGAAGTCAAAAGCATACCCTCTCTCCCAGCTTTCAAAGCAGCATACAAAATACTTCACTGCACGCCAGGGGCACTGGAAGTCAGAAGGAAACTAATTTCCCAACCCCCACAACACCCACTTGCCTCCTGCATGATTTCCAATTCCATAAAACGATACTCAATGTAGGGCATAGCAATGAAATCGGGCCTGTACCAGACTGGGGTTAAAAAAATAACATATTTACCAGACATATCATACTGGGCCCACACTATCTCTGATATCCAGATACAGTCAAAATGGGAATCGAATGGGATCACAACGTGATGTGATTTATTCGCCTGATGTCATTCGAAGTGCGGAAGGCTACCTACGACATCCTGGCAGGTCAGTTTTTAATTTATAAGGCTGTATTACACACAGTTCAGGTCAACTGGTCCGACGTACCGACAGAACCTACCCTTTGCATGCTATAGGACTGTAGAGTTGACGGGAGGAAAATAACATTAATGTTACAATGATCTTGGAGTATCCCAGACTTGCCTAAAAAGCATGGGGTTGTGGGAGGAGGATTTGGGCTATGCTTTTGAGGATAGGTACTCTGCTACCTGACAATGTTGTCCAGTAACTAACAATTTAAACTAATACAACTAAATATATTATGCTGGGTATACTTAACTCCCCAGAAGTTGTAGTGCATGTTCTCTAGCATCGACAATTGCTGTCCTAAATGTCAGCCTTTAAATGCAGACTTGCTACATATGTTTGAGGAGCTGCCCGAAAATGTCACTGTATTGAGAGGCCGTTGGCAAGAGTGGCCTTTCTGAAACTAGACAATGCTGAACCAACACCCGAAGCATATTTATTGTGAGTTCGTTCTCAGAAATCCAGAAGAACGCGATCAGAGAGAATATTGAGCTTGGTACTGGTACTGGGGATTAGGCATATCGCTATGGCCTGGAAAGCTCTGCATCAACCAAGCTCCCTGGCTTGGCGTCAAGATTTGGATAAGTGGGGTAGAGCCTAACTCAGTACGTTACCACATATGCATGGGGAAATGTCACAAAATAGGCAAGAAATTCAGATGCAATGGGAAACCATTTTACTGAAATTGAACCAAGCAACGGATAACAAGCCACCGTGAGTACATCTCTCTACCCACTGGCCCTCATCCTTCATAGTGAGAGTATTGGTTGCTAGATGGAGGTGCCTCTGCTGAGAGCGAATGATTCACGGAGACCGAATCTCATCTGGGGTCAACTCTGTTTACTTCTGGGATCGGGGAAGGGTGTTTGCTGTGGGAGATTGGTGGACTAAAGATGCTGATTTAACTGGAGTTTAAGATTTACCCTTGAAAGATGTGCTTGTGTACATTAATATATATCCCTCTGAAGCTGTGTCACACAAGGATTCTTGTGTCACTGTTTATGTCCTATTGAAACACAATGACTGTTATTGTTTGAAAAACTGAATAAAGAAATAAAAAAACGGTACTCCATTTAAAAATCAGTATATGCATATAGTGTACATAATGTTTTTCCTTAGTCTGTCGTCACCACAATCGGTGTTCCCATGTGTATCTCCTCGTTAACCAGGTATCTACACACTCCACTTTCACCTTTTTGTAAAGCACCAGAAATGGTGTTACTCCAATAACTATCCTCACATACTTTATTTGAGATGAATAAATGATTGTCTCTGATTATTAGCGAGTTGTTGTCTTATGGAATCCTTGTGTATCCCTATGTGCGAGGGGTTTGATAGATTGTATTTTTTTGGATGAGCGCAGTAGATCAGATAAAGTAGAGACTGCTTCTTCATACAGTTTGTATGGAGCCTTACTGCAACAAGAATCCTGCTCCCTTGTTAAACAAATAACTGTCTCTTTGCTTTGGATTACTTTATTGAAAAATGATACAAATGATATGGTAGGTTTTTATTTAGCGCATCTCTGGGATTCCACGGTTCTTCGAGCTATGTTAGCTCTTATTACCCAATATTTTTACT
Organism: Ambystoma mexicanum; assembly: GCF_040938575.1. Lineage (NCBI taxonomy): Eukaryota > Metazoa > Chordata > Amphibia > Caudata > Ambystomatidae > Ambystoma > Ambystoma mexicanum. Next base: position 1,191,585,881 of record NC_090928.1, read on the forward strand.
CCATCTGTCACACTCTGAACAGCTGAGACTGCTCTACCAGAATTCAAGTTTGCTAAGTGCGGGCTTGCACCATTTTGGAGGCACTTCACTCCAGAGCTAGCCTCGCTTGCACCAAGCATACAGAATGGTTATCAAGTGGTGCTGTGCAGCATCACAAACCTCGTGCCAAGATTTGTACAAGATGGTTCTTGGCAACAGGACCCTCTTTTCTCTTGATGTTTTCTGTACTTTGCTTTCAAATCCTGAACATTAAAAGTTGGAAAATTACTCTGTCACCCCCATTATCACTACAAGCACCCAATCACAGCAACTTGATGGAATGCACTGCTTGGCAGCAAGGCACTAGGGAATCTATCATCAATGCAGGGCTGCTGCTCAATCTCCTGCTGCACTCTGGTGCCTTGGCAGGTCGGGGGGTCCTGCTCTGAAAGCAACCATTCATCCACTCTACCCTGGTATCTTGAGGACATCACACAACAGCAACTGGAAGAACCGCCCTGCTGCAGAGATGTTGCTGTTAGCTGGCAGGGACCCTCTCGTACAGGAGCACCAGACAAACCCAACCTGATGATGTGGCAATCAGCTGCTTTGATTGCAGGACTGACTGATGTTGGGAGCTTTAAAAACTCTGACTATTAGCCTTAAAAAAACAGCTCCCACGTTTGCGAACCGAAAGGACATTCCTAGGAATTGGAAGGTTTCAAAAAGGGTTATGAATGCTGTCTTGTTTATGGAGTTAAGGTAAGTTCAATCTGGTGATAATGTGATTTCAGGTCGATCGTGGAGAACACTTCATCCCCGTTTGTCGAATTTAACATTTCATTAATGTTTGGTAGAGGATATGAATCCACCCATCTGTTCCTGTTTGTATTTTGCCTGATCCAACCTGGGCCGCGAGGACAATTGCTGCTACCCACTGGGAGTCCTTCAGTTGTACAATTCCTTCTTTTTTTCCAGTTCTTTTAGGTGTTCTGATTTCGGTTGCAGTTTTTGTGGCACTCTTCTGACACGGTTTGACTGGAACGGCACTGGGTTTGAGGATGATTCTTTGTTTGTAGCTGATCAACATTCCCAATTGTTGCTTAGGTATAGATGAACATCTGCATAATCTTGTCACCTGTTGGTCTGTCAACCTAGCTGAGCATGCTTGCTAATGTCGCCCCAGTTTGAGAGTCATCCTGAAGTTAGCTTGCTGTTTCCATGCTAAAAATCAAGGCACCCAATGTCATTAGGAAAACTCTACCCAGTAGCTCCCTGTCCTCGAACTTCAGCGATGTTTGCAAGTACCCTTGAAAACCTTTATGACCGGTATAGCCTCTCGGAAGAGAGATCAGAGGTTTGAGATCTTTGACAAAGCCCTTGATTTCTCCTTCGAAGATGTGTTATGGTATTACTGTGTATAGTGTTCAAGTAATGATATCTCCACTCACGTCACGTACTGTGTACTGAGGACCTACTGACTCTTATCGATCTTGAACTAAAATGATGGCTTGGTTTGTCTTCTGAGAGGCTATGTATGCCATACTATTCCTCTTCAAGCTCCTGTGACGGTGAGTGTTAACCCTTATAAAATTTGACTTGCTTGCTGACACACCTGGACAAAACTATGGTTCTTTCTACACATGGAGCAAGGCTTGTCCCAAGTGGACTTGTGCGTAGTCCTGCAGCATTGGTAACCTTGCACTCTGATCTCAGCCAGGTTCCTATGATTTTCCATTGCTGGTGTTTTGTAGTTATTTCTGGCTTGTCTTTGTACACTGCACAGATGGGCTTCAATAGTTGGTTGTTGAGTGAGACAGAAGAGAGAAGGTAGTTCTGAATCCAGCGCGCATTACTGAGACCAGACCAACTCTACCATAGCTGGTGGGGTTAAAGAGAGGAAGAGACTTTCTTGCATTCCCGAAAGATATAGGAAATATGTATGGCAGAATTACGCACAACCTGGTTATTAGATCAATCGGGATCTTTGTCTGTAAGCAAGGGGGTGAGTGGACTTGCCACTTATGGTCTAGGGGCTGTTTGGTTAACTATCATATGAGAGAGGTCCCCAACGCCCGGACGTCTCACGTTACTGCTGTGAGAGACCTCCAGGCTCCCATTTCACTGGTGAACGATCCTGGGGAAAGGACCCCTGGCCGGGAAGGAGCAGATGCCAAACAAACTGCTGCCGACTGCCACATAGCCTGACAGTGACCGTAGCCTCCAGGGAAGCAGCGGAAGCATGGAGAACATCTGTATCGACCTGGAGAGAAGTAAATGGTACACAGGTTGCTCGGGAGCTGCACAAGGTCTGGGGAGGCACAGGGCTGAGAAAGTGAACCACGCAGATAGCATCTGGGACCCTGTAGGAAGCCGGAGAGAATTGTCTATTTGGCAGGAGAGTGAACTAAGTGGAGAGTCGTGGACCCGCACCTCACAGAGAGGGGCTGATACCCTGAAGTAACACAGACAACTGTCTTATTGGCAGCGGAGCAAACCAAGGCAAAACAGCATTGTGCAAGTCGAAAACCTGTTCCTATATGGTAATGTTAAAGGATATTTGTACCGCGCACAATCACCACTGGAGTGTTCCCCTGGCGCTCTGGCAGCTCTGAAAGAAGGAGAGAGGGAGGGTGTGTTAGTGGGAATAAGCTGGAAAAGTGCAAGAGAGCAGTGGGTCCGTTGGCTGGGCTTGGGGTGTTTTACGGTCGGTAGTCATTGTGTGATGTTGTGCAAGACTATGTGCGGTTTGTTTTGTTGTTGCAGTGTAGTGAAGTTTGTGCAGATTGCTGCGTTTAAGGCTTGTGGTTGTGTTTGGTTAGAGTTTGAGAGGTGTATACAGAGGGATGAAATTGTTAGTGGATTGGTTAGTTGGTCTTTCTGTCCTTGCAAATATGTGTAGGTGTGAAGGCAAATGAGAAGGCAAATCATAAAAGTATTCAATTTCTAATAAAAGAAAACATTATGTAAGCATTTCATAATTTGACAAGAGGAAGAAAAAAGCCAACCATGTTTCTGCAAGTCTGAGCTCCGCCCATAAAGGAAAGCAAAAAGAAGGAAACCTATGACTGTAAGGCTGATAAAAAGGATTCCCAATTTTATAAACACCTTAAGCTGGCCAGATGCCAAGAGGGTGTACAAGAAACAATCCATCATATACAGCATTAAAGGAGAATAAGAAGTCTAGGGGAAAGGAGGCCCAACTTTAGAAATTTGTATTTTGCAACATTATTTTCTTTATTACTTCAACATCAGCGAAGCTGAGAACCTTTCGATGTGTGGAGAAAATACTATGAACACTTTAGACTTCGAGAAAAGACTTCTTGTACGTTATTCTTAGAGTATTAGTTGTAGGGACAGAGGTAGGTTTTGCAGACGCTATAGTTTCGGACTGCCTGACAATTTCACTACTTTCTTTTGACGCAGGGAAATCCCTCCTAGATAGGGACAGAGAGGCCTTTTCCAACACTTTTTATTTTTAATCAAGGTCTTTACCCAAAAATATAACACCTTTTGTGTCTGACTCTTCTGACTCCTTGCAGTATCTACTGTGTCTCTGAAACTTGGCTGAATGAAACCTGCAGACCTAATATTGGTGTGATGCTCTCTGCAGAATTCCATATCCTCCCCAGATATAGACCAATGGGCACACATCTCTCCAAGTCCACATCGATCACCCACTCACCACCCTCTTAAAACACCACCTTATTCAGTGCTGTCCCTCCATTACTTCTATTACACATCTTCCACTTTCTTATCTGCAGGTCCTCAAACAATCACTCTGATCCCTTTCACCTTTATCTGACAGCAATGTATTGCTCGTCTTGACTCCAACCACATGATTACTTCAGCTCTTGACCAGATGGGCCCCCATAAGAAAATCTAGTTGTCCCGCAAGAAACTGGGAAATGGGTCGAACCAGACCTTTTTTTTTGTAATTTTTTTTTATTTTGTATTTAACAAAATTAATTATTTTTACAAAAGTGGCTGTTTGCTATGTTGCTTCGGTTCATGCCTGTTTAACGCTTTCTTTTTCCGTTTCTTTTTATTCTTATAATTCCTGTGGTCCTTTTTTGTTTCTTTGACTGTTTTGATTTTTTCTAGCACAGTTTGTAGAATTTTGGTGGTAGCAATTGCCCACGCGGTCTTTTGGCCGCCAATCATGTGTGGCTACCAAGTCGGTTCTCGTCTGTCTCCATAAAGTTCCAGGACCGGTTTTAAGTAGCTTTCCGTTGTTAGTAATGCCGGACATGAGGTTACTAAGTCGCGGATGGATTCAACTTCGTCCTTCTGTTTACATAGTCTGCAGGCATTCGACTTTGAGAGCCCTCTGATAAGGCTAATTTCGTTGGTCGGAAGTAGGTTCAGTCTCGCTCTCAGGAAGAGGTGACGGAGTAGTTTGCTAGGGAATTGTTTGTATATTTCAGCTAGATCATTAATTTTTCTGGCTAAAGGAGGGAGGTGTTTTAGGAGCTTCTTCTTTTCTGCCCTTTCTTAAGTTTTGATCCAGTCTAATTCCTCTAGCTTTTTTTTTTTTTTAATTCTGAGCGGGTTCTACAGCAGCTCCTCCTCTGAGCATACGATGGACTCCAGTTTGGCCTTTTTCTTGGTCACCCAGACAGCTAGCATTTTGGATCTGCCTTGCTCGATTTCTTTATGCAGCAGTTTATATAGGGGCGATGTATCCGGAAGCTGGATGTTTCTTTAGAGTGTCATGCTGCTGTTTTCTGCTAACGCCTCTAGTGAGATGAGGCCTAGCTCTCTTCTGATAGCTGGCATTGATGTGGAGTTGGGGAGTAATAGCACAGATCTCCAAAAGAAGCCTTCGATTTTTTCCCAGATATCCTCTGGGAGTGCTGGCATAGCTTCAGCTCCATATAGCAGAGTGGGAACCACTTTTGCTTTGTAGTAGTTTAGCAGGGGGATCAAGGAGAAACGGCCAAATTTATTGTCTAACATGCGTGCTTGAGTTGTTGAAGATCTAACTTTTGTCCAGATGAATCGTTGCATGCATGTTTCTGAGCGCGAATTGGCCAGCATGACGCCCAGATATTTAAATTCCGTCACTACTTCCATGTAATTGCTTTAGAGTTGCCAAGAAAAGTTCTTCGGCTGTTTGTTTTTTTTTTTTTCTCCTAGGATCATTATCTTAGTTTTCTTGATGCTAATTTGCAATTTGTTCATTTTGATGTACCCTGCTAGATTTGGTAGGAGCCTCTGCAGGCCAATTGGAGTCTGATCCGCCAAGGTGCTATCATCTGCATACAGTACTCTTTAGACCGCCTCTTCCCCTATTTTCGGTGGAAAAGTATTTGCCATTGTTGCCGAATCCCTATAATCTCCTAAGAAGGCTGTGAACAGTGCAGGGGCAAGTGGGCAGCCCTGCTTGACCCCTCTAGACATTGTTATTGCGTCTGATAGTAAGCCTGTTTTGTTCCATTTTACCCGGATCGATGTGTTCGAGTGAAGAGCCTTTATGGGATGCAGTATGTTTTTTGGACAGTTGGTAGCTAGGAGCTTTTCCCACAGTAAAGGCCTGTCCACCATGTCGAATGCCTGTGAGAGGACGATGAATGCAAGGTACAGCCATGAAGATCTTTCCCGGGCTTAGCTTTTAAGGGTGCTTAGGAGCATGATGTTGGCAATCGTTCCGGAGTTTTTTCGGAAGCCTGCTTGGAAAGGGTCATTTAGAGTCGCCGTTTTGAACCAGACTTGAAATTCACGTAGCAGTAGTGAGGCAAACACTTTCCCAATCGTATCCAGCAGTGCGATTGGCCGGTAATTATGGGGGTTGGTCCTATCTCCCTTTTTGAAAATTGGGACGATCACAGCTGTGGTCCAAGATCTCGGCAGCAGTCTGCTGAAAACGCAGGTTTTAAAGACCATAGTAATGAAGATGGACCATTCTCCCAGGAAATTTTTCAGATCAACGTTGGTCACCCCATCAGGTCCTGGGGCCCTTGAGTTTTTTAGTTTAAGGATAGCTGTTGGGATGGTCTCTCTATCTGCTACATCAACCCATTCTTCGGATTTCTCGATTGTGTTGGTTTCATTCGCTTCGAGAGGGCCACCGAAAACTGTTGAAGTGGGCCGTCCATCAGGTTTCGCTCACGCTGTTCGACTGGCTTGGCTCAGGGTGGGCACCTGAAGATTTAGTGTGCAGAATGCTCTGGCATTCTTACCTCCCAATTTTGCGAGCATCGTTTCAGAGTCTTTTTGGTATAGCAAGAGTCGTCGATTTTTTAGCCAGGCTTTGTACACAGTTGTTTCTCTGCGCAGTTCCAGTTGCAATTTCTCTGTATTTGCGTTTCTTGCCTTTCTCTTTATGCGTCTTATTGTAGCTCTTTTCACCACCAGTTGCTTATCATAGTGGTGCGCAGAGAGATCTTTCACGCAAGGCTTTTTTGATGTCCTTGCTTTATACGGCTCAATATAGGTTGATAGTCCGGATCTGTGGCCTCTTGCGTTATTTTGGCACCCAGGCAGTTGTGGTATCTGGCGGTTAACTCTTTTATTCTGTGCTCTGTTAGTTTTAGTCGAGACCCTTGTTGGTTGCACTCCATGTGTGTTTCGGTCCACTTTGTTTCCCGGGTGGACATGGTCCAAGTTGCTTTAAGCAGATTGTGGTCCCTTGCAATCGTTTTTATTACTTCAAAGGCGGTTGCCAGGTTTAGCATTTGGTTGCTCGCAAAGATGTAGTCAATAGGGGCGCTTGAGATGTCGTTCTCCCACGTCGGGCATCGATTTGGATTAGGAAACGCTTTCTCAAAGTTTGAGCATCCTCGCGACTCCATCAACTCCATCCATCGTATGCCTCTCTTTTCTGCGGGGGTGATGTTATGTCTCGTTTCTTTCAGCGTGGTCTGGCATCTGGCATTTAAGTCTCCACATATTATGATGTGGGTCACTTCCTGTTCAGTAGATAGGCTGTCGACTGTTTCGATGGAGTGTATTAGCTCTTGGTCCGTTATAATTTGAGGATTGCAGTAAACTACGATAGCAATCAGTAGTTTTATGTCTGTTCCGTTTTTTTTTTTTTTTTTATCTGGCATGGTCCAACTGGTGAGTGCTGCAAGGTGGGTCCGGGATGCTGACGGGGTCCGTTCCATAGTAATTCCTCTGCCTGATTGGACCGCATGGAGGATTCCTCCAGATGGGCGGCCTAGTTCGTTTTTTCTTGCAGGTGAGTCCACTATAGTAAACCCGTCTAAGTGTGGGGTTTCTGACAACCAAGTTTCTTGAAGAGCCAGTATGTCGTAGTCCTTTAGGTTGACATCTCCTCTTTGCATCAGGTGTGTATACCCACGCGTATTGCAGGATCTGAAGGTTAGTGCTGCTGTTGAAAGGTCTGGTTTTTCTAGCTTCCCTGACAGTTGTGCCGCTTTTCTGTCGGTAGCAAATTGCTATTTGTTGTTCCGGGTTGACAGCTTTTTCGGCAGCCATGCCCATAGTTGTTTCAGTGGAGAGGATAGCAGGTTTGTTCCTTCCGAAATTGAAGACTTATCTGTTGGCCTATTTGCCCTCTTGCGAATCGCTGCATCCGCTGAGGCGCTTGATCTGTTCTGTGTTCCGTTTTGTTGGATTTGTTGGCTTTCAGAAAGGTGATTATCCCTGCTTGACTTTCTCCTTAGGATTCTGTCTCTTTTTAGGCCATGCTCCATGTCGGGGCATCCATTATAGTCCTGTTGCCTTGAATCGGTTATTTTGATATTGTCCCTCTGCATTCTTTTGTGATTCTCTTTATCGTCTGTTTTGGACTTATAAGAGTCCTTTTTGGCAATTGTCTTTGCCCATTAGTCAAAGCATCGGAGTCTGGTGTAGATTTAGGCAGTATTGAAAGCTGGAATCCGAGTGAGGTTAGATCTTCTAGAGCATTTTTGATAGATGACGGGACGGCAGAGGTTCTTATGTATATATATGCTTTCGCAGTAGATCCTCTGTGGTACGGTTCAATCCTTACATAGTCCTCAGTTTTTAGGTGTTTCAGTATTGAAGTTTTGCTGAAGATGTATCTCACTGTTCTTCTGTTTAGGACCATTTCATCCCTGTTCTGTGAGGTTTGTTCTAGCTTTAGGGTCAGGGTCGGAGAGCAGTGTACTGATCTTTTTGGGCGGATTTGTCTTCCACGATTTTCCAAGCATTCTTTCCTTTGGTTCCTTCCTGGTCGATATCTACTCGGGGATCCTGGATTGGTATATTTGGATGGCTCTCCAGCAGCGGAGTTGTGTCTTGCTTTTTTGGGCTTTAAAGTTGTATCACTATCGCGCTGATGGCGACTATTGGGAGATGCTTTCAGTGGAGCTCTGTAGATTCTACTTCTCTCCAGCTCTTTCAGTCTCCTTTTGCTGCGCAGGAATGCTTCCTGCGGGTATCTTGGCTTCACTCCGGTTTGTGATTTGGTTGAATGCTCTGTTATCATCTGCTTTTTTTGTGGGATCTTAGCCATTGAGGGTGTCCTTTGTGTTTTGCCCTCTTCCTCTAATATTGTGTCATTTAAGTGCTGTGAGATGTTCATTGTGGATGTGTCAGTAAGGAAATCCTCTGTTCCAGGAGATTTCATGCTTAAGTTCTGCGAGCATGCTCGTGGTGATGGATTCGCTGGGACGGTTCTTGGTGCCTCTTTGTCTTGCGCGGGCTTCCGTATGTTAGTATTATCTAGCAGCTTTCTTGGGGTGGTCATTTCCTCCTGCTGTCTTTGTCGACCAGTTGGATCGTGCAGTTTTAGGAAAGATTGTTTATTTGTTAAGGGCGATCTGTGGGCATTGCAGGTATTTTCCTTTATGCTCTTTCCGCTCTGGGCGCCCCCGCCCTTTGGTCCTCGATGATTTCATCTGTTTTATTCTTGGTATTGGTACTGCCTTTTCTCTGCGAGCTTTCCTTGAAGAAAAAGACCTCTGGGAAGTTTGTGTTTTTTGGGGACTTAGCGCCACTTGGGGAGTTGAAAATGCAAATGTTTTCCCATTGTAGGCTCTTTTTTGTAGCTGGTTGAGGTTTTTCCAGCTCAGTTTGAGTACTTTGAGATGTTGTTGGAGGATTTCCTTTCTTGTGGTATGACTCTTTGTTGGTTCGTCGTCCTTCTAGCTTGTTGTTTGCAGGCGGGAGGTTGATGGTAGGGATCTCGGGGATGACTTGCCTTTTTTTCGTTGCCTGGATGTATCCCTCCCAAGAATATTAATTTTGTGTGCATCATTGCAATAAGCGTTGTTTGGTCTCTTTGGTTGTCATTAATGGACTTGTATAGCTTACAGAATGGGGTCAGCACGATTGTTATCGCTGACATGAGTTGTCTATTCTTTTCGTAGGAGTGTCTTTTTGCGGAGGCGGACATTGGTTACCCAGGCTCTGACGTCTCTGGGCTGCGGTCGGCATTGTCGGTGGATTGAATCCCCGGGGAGGAGACAGTAGAATCAGAGGAACCTATAGACTTCTTTTTTTGTTGGTTCATTTCAGAGTGGTGATTGTGAGAAGCCTCAGGGGCTAGGAGAGGGGGGCCTGTCATTTGCCTTTAGTTGGTCATTTGCTTTCTCAGTAAGCGAGTGCTTTTCCTTCTGAGGCCTCGCTGCTTCTGTAGTTGGGCGGTTCTGAGTGGGGTTAGTAGCTCTGTTCGCCCCCAGTCTGCTGTTGGGGGACTGGCTCTGGAGAAGAGCTTTGCTCCCTTCGGGTGTGCTAGTGGGATCTTCTTGTCCCACTGGAGGGGTATTATTGATGTCCTTATTCGTGTGGTTCATTGGAGCGTGCACTGCCGGTTCTTTTGGGGCTGTAGCCAGTTCATTTGGTACATCATTGAGGTTACTTGTTTTCCTGATTTTGATGGCTGGTGGAGGCTCCTTTATTGCCTCTAAGATCTCAGCGTCTGAGAGCTCATCCAGCTGATCACAATTTCTTTTTCCCTGTTTTATGAAGAAATCCTTCAGGGAATTCAGTTGGGCCAGCTTGGCAAATGTCCTTTTTTGGGTGTTTGTGTTTTTTTTAATGATCTTGCCCCTTCTTGGAATTGAGTTTTTTTTACTTGAGCCTTGAAACCTCGGATCGTCCGCGCTTGGGGTTTGCTCATCACCAAATGAGTTCTCATTAGAATGGGCGATTACTGGAATTGTCTCTTTGACATGAGAGCTCGGTTTCAAGTCATTTGGGCGCTGTTGCTCGCCCCAAGGATCATGCAGCTCTTCCACTGCATTCTTGGGGTGAGGGGTGGGTGGGACGGCTGGGCTTGTAGTGCCGTTGCCCTCAACAACCACCAGGGGAGCTTGCTCAATTTGTGAGTCCGCCTGGCGGACGCATCCATTTTCCCGATCCTCCTTGCCGGCTGCTGCCCTGCCTCTTCCGGGAGCCACGCAGTGAATCTCAGCGGTCGTGATCGCGGTCTGCGGCTCCCCATGTAGAGCACGCGCCACCCACCATGATCCTGGCAGCTGTGAGGCAAGGTACAGGTAAGCAGTGGCTGCTCCATGTTATCACTGATTTCGCCCGCGCTCTTCTTGTTTTGGTGAAGGGTCTCTGAAATGTTAGCGTTCTTTTCCATAATTAAGTCCTGTGTCAAGGCTCCGCAGGCATCTTGATTCTGGTTGCGCAGCTCAATGTTTCCCACGATGGAAGCCGACGCAGCGGCTGCGGGCGTCTCCGGCTCCATGGACCCTCCGGCCCTTGGGGAAGTGGACGACCGAGGCAGCCGGCAGTCGGGCCCTGAAGGGAGAACGCTGTTCTCCGACTGAAACTCTGCATGGAGAGTTGGCACGTGGGTGGCTGCTATGTTTACAGTAGAGTTGAGCGTGTTCAGATGGTTGTCCATATCCTTAACCGGCGCTGCAACAGGCTCCGGACACGCTTTGGAGAGGGTGGCCGGTATAGCCCTCTCAGTTTCGCGTGAAGGCAAAGAGTGTTTCCCAAGTTTTGGAGGGGCCAACTGTAAGCGGCTTCCTGGGGGGTTTGATTTGGAAGCAGACCCATTCTGCCCGCATGGGGTTTGGAGCTTTGCAAAGATCTTTTCTCCCCCTCTCCTTCTTGCTGATCGTTTTGCTGTTCGTCTGGTGATTTGGATGCGGAGGTAGGGAGCATGTCTGGCAAGTCCTAGCACGGACTGCACAGACTGCCCCTACCTCTGCAACTAGCTCCGCGGCCGCTCCGGGGCCTGGGGTAGGTTTTGAGGGATCCTCCCACACAAATCAATAGAACTGGAAGGCAGACTTCCCACACAGGTAGCAGGACTCAGGAGCTCGTGGAGGTAGCGACTGCACAGACTGCTCCTACCTCTGACCAGACCTTTTACAACCCAAGCTACAACCGCTCACCTAGCCTATTTCCTCAGTCTATTTTTCTACTTCCTAACAAAAAAGTAATTGAAAATGCCGAAATAATTACCTCAAAGATCTGTGATGTTACCAAAACTTCCAAAGAACTCTATAGTCCTGGAACTCTCCCATCCAAAACAATCCTGGGTCAGACACTGTCGAGAAAGAATTTACAAAGCTGTTTGTACATAGTAGCTATCACCTGACATTGAATCAGCACATTTTCCTTCCTGCTCTTCCCCCTCTGAAAGGAGCAAATTATTGCCACAATTTTCCTAGTTTCTCTCCTCTTCTCCATCGTGGAGCCTATTCTCAATTCTCTCCTTTCAAATGTCAAAATTGAATGCTTGGCCTTTGTCCCAGCTGTTTCCTTTTCCTCATCCACATGCAGCCTCCCCAATCAGTGCAACCTTCTGCCCTAGACCCATCGCACAAACTCCTTTCCTAACCATTACTGACCCATCTCCAGCCTCTCTTTACCCGCTCATAATCATGGAAACAATAGCTGCATGCTAATTTCAGTTATACATCAAAGAGCATAATATCCTCAATGACAACCTGTTACGAATACATTTCCGGAGCACTAGTGGTCCAGGCATGAATATCTGTTTCGAGGGGATTGGGTCCTCCGACGTATTCCATATCTATGACAGCTAATGTCCACAGCTGTACTGCTTTGGAAAATCTTTGGCGTCTGCGTCCTGCGTCGATGACGTCAATGCAGCGTCCCCGAGGACCTCCTCCGACGGCCGACGTCACCCGATGTGATAAGTAGGATGCACGACGCCCATAGCCTCAGTTCCGTTTTTTCCGCAAACGTGTTCGCTTCGTGAATCTCGGTACGCCTCGACTCGTTGGAGTTGCTGTTTTCTTTCTTGGTTCGTTGAACCTGTTCAGTTTGTTTGTGGCGATGTCTTTTTCATCTTCGACCCCGCGTCCGGGCTTCAAGAACTGCGGGGACTGTGGGTCCAAGATGTCGGTGACGGACTCGCACGACACCTGCCTCTGGTGCCTCGTGGAGGCCCACGATACGGACGACTGTGTCGACTGCCAGTCGCTCACTGCAAAGGCCTTGCGAGAACGCAAGAAGAAACTGTCGGTAGGTCGGGTGTCTAAGCCCCGGAAGTCGAGGTCTGCAGGGCTTTCGACCGATGACTCGAGGGGTGACTCTCCGCGTCGTCTTCGGAAGTCCGGTGGGTCTCCTTCCAGGAGTCGGTCTTGCCACTCCTCCGCCTCTTCTAGGCATTCCAGGAAACGCCGGCATAGGTCGCCTTCCCCGTCCTCTTCCGAGGACTCCGCCCGTCGGCGGGTCGCTTATCCCTCCATGCAAGCGACACCAGAGGAATGGGCTTCCTTCGGGAAGCAGATGCTAGCGATTCTGGAATCACAGGGCACCGGTCCGTCTGCGCCTCCGAGTGGGGTCGGTCAGGACCGGTCGAGAGACACCGCCCGTACGCCTTCGGGCTCGGGTGGTTGGCACGGCTTGCGGGAGAGGTCCCGCTCGGACAAGGGTAGCCGTTCTCGCCATGCCCGTTCCAGGTCCCGGTCCTCGACGCGCTCGAGACCGCGTGTTCCTGTGCCGTCTTCGAAGAAGACGTCGACGCCTGTGGCGCCGAGGTCGTCGACGATTACTGTCGAGGTTCCGTCTTCGAGGGGGTCGTCGACGCCGTCGGCACCCAGGCTGTCGAGAGACAAGCTCAGAGCTCCGGCTTCGAGGACTGTGTCGACGCCGCCGATGCTGGAGGCGTTGCAGCTGACGTCAACGCTGATTCGTTCGACGTCGACGCCTTTTCTGTCGACGCCGGCGCCAACTCGCTCGGCGCCCTCAACGCCTTTTCTGTCGACGCCGACTCGCTCGGCGCCCTCAACGCCTTTCGGGGCGGTGGTGTTGGAGGGGCCCCGTGGCACGGGGTTTGCCCCTAAAAAGGCTATGGCTAAGGTCCGGCACTTCTTTGGTCTGCAAAGGTCTTCCTCTCCCCGTCTGGAGTACATTTCAGAGGGTGATGAAGGCTCTGATGGCGGTATGGTTCCGGTTACGGTTCCGGATGAACTTCTCTCGGGCCATAGTCAGTTTGATGACCTGAGGCAGTCACTGCATGATGCCAGTGGATTGGACACCTCTCCAGAGGTGGAGTTTTGTCGGCCGGAGTCTGGCATTCATGCCGATTCGTCATATCGACGCCTTATGTCTCGGGTTACCGAGTACTTGGGTTGGTCGGCTCCCCCAGGGGAGTTTGTTCAGGATGATCTCACAGACATCCTTGATCTCGGTCCACCCACTGACCCGGTTTTGCCTTTTCATATGGCTTTGCAGAGAAGGGTGGCGGCGGCTTGGACTGCTCCGGAGAGTCTCCAAGCAGTGGGCAAGTCTTTGTCGCGAAAATACCGTCCAGCCAGTAGCGACCCCTGCTACTTGTCTAGGCACCCCACCCCGGAGAGTTTGGTGGTGCAGGCGGCTACGGCCCCGGCAAAGCAGGCGTCGTATCCTACCATCCCTCCGGATAGGGACGACAAACGTTTTGACGGCTGGGTGAAGAAAGTGTTTTCTTCTGGGGGTATGGCGCTTCAGGCGGCCAACTCCATATGTGCCTTGTCTCCTTTCACGCACACTCTGTGGAACTGTGTTGCATTAGTGGCTGATCATATTCCCGAAGGGGACGAACGGGATGGTTTCCTTGCTATGGTTCAGGATGGCAAGGATGCCATGTGTGAGGCCGTTCAGTCGGGTTTGGACTTGGTGGATTGTGTCAGCCGGTCCATGGCGGCGAGCACTGTAATGCGCAGGTTTGCGTGGTTGAGGAAGTCTGGGTTCGCTCCTGATGTGCAGTCCCGGCTCCTCAACATGCCCTTTGACGGTGAACACCTTTTTGGCAGCAAGGCTGACGAGATCCTTGAGAGGTTGCAGACCTTCAAAGCTGCAGCGAAGTTATTGGGCGCTGAAGTTCGACAACCTCCGCCTTTTCATCCTAGGGGACAGCAATGGAGGGGAGGTTCCTTTCGCTATTACTCGTCCTTCAGTAAAGCGAGGGGAGCTAGCAGTCAAAGAGGCCATCGTAAGAGTGCCAGAGGTGGAAACAAAGGTACTCGAGGTGACAAGGCCGCTCGGGCAGTTGCCTCTTTTCCCTCGGGCAACGCCGCAGCCGCTACCACTCAGTCATGAGGCCAGGTCCCATGGTTCGCCGGTTGGGGGAAGGCTGGCGCAGCATCTTGTAGAGTGGCAAGCCATTACTTCAGATGTGTGGGTTCTGGAGATCATAACCCACGGCTACTGTCTTCCTTTTCGGCAGAGGCCTCATGACAATCCACCTGGGAACCTCTCTTTGAAGAGTCTGGATCCGCTCCTTGCGCAGGAAATTCAAGCCCTGCTGGAGAAAGGCGCCATAGAACTGGTGCCTCTAGCGGAGAGGAACAAGGGATGGTATTCCCCTTATTTTTTGATTTCAAAGAAAGACAGGGGATTGAGACCCATCATGGACTTGCGCGGTTTGAACAAACTCCTCAGGAAGGACACGGTCAAGATGGTGACTCTTTCTCAAGTCCTCCAGGCCCTTCAACTTCAGGTCTGGTTGGTGTCTCTTGACCTCAAGGATGCTTACTTCCATGTGCCGATCCATCCAAAGCACAAGAAGTACCTGAGGTTCGCGGTTGGCGACTCGCACTTTCAGTTTCGGGTCGTGCCGTTCGGATTGACCTCCGCCCCGAGGGTTTTCACCAAGCTCATGGTGGTGGTGGCAGCGCATCTCAGGAAAGGGGGATTCACGTCTACCCCTACCTGGACGATTGGTTGATCAGGGGGAAGCTCTCCCGAGCAAGTCCTGGATCATCTGTCCGTCACCTGCCACTCCCTTCACAGGCTGGGCTTCTCCCTCAATTTAAAGAAGTCCCATTTGACACCAACGCAGCGGCTCCAGTACATCGGAGCAGTGCTCGACACGTCCCTGGGGCAGTGTTTTCCTCCTCAGGTGAGGGCTCTTCACATTCAGCAGATGGTGCATAAGTTCCAGTTTGCCCAGACTCTCCCAGCGTCCGAGTTCTTGAGACTGCTCGGCCTCATGGCGTCCTGCATTCTTCTGTTGCCGGAGGCTCGTCTGTGGATGAGATCTTTGCAGTGGGCGCTCAAGCTCCAGTGGTCTCAGTCCTCCGGCAGGCTGTCGGATCCTGTTCAGGTGCCTCCCTTGGTAGCCCGGGACCTTCTATGGTGGGCCGTCGAGGGCAATCTGATGAAGGGTGCCCCATTTTGGCTGCCCTGGCCGGAGGTGACGATCGTGACGGACGCATCCCTCAGGGGATGGAGAGCTCATGCCAACGAGCTGACAGTCAGCGGTCGTTGGTCTCCGTCGGAGTCCAGACTCCATATCAATCTGTTGGAGCTGAGGGCCGTCAGGCTAGCCCTGAAGGCTTTTCTGCCGACTGTGCGCGGGAAGAGTGTCCTGATTCTGACGGACAACACGGTGGCCATGCACTACCTCAATTAAAAGGGGTGGGCAGGGTCACTTCCGCTGTGCAGGGAGGATATGCAGCTCGAGTTCTGGGCCTTCCAGCAGGAAGTTTCGATCTCGGCAGTTCATCTGGCCGGAGACGACAACGAGACGGCGGACGCACGATCTCTCACGAGTGGGAGCTGGCTCAGGAGATTCTCCTGGAGATCTTCGCCTCCAGTGTCAACCGGAAGTGCGAAAGGTTTTGCTCGTGGGAATTTCCTCCAAAAGGAGCCTTGGGAGACGCGTTCGTGGTGGAGTGGTCATTCCCACTGCTGTACGCGTTTCCTCCAGTCCCCGTCATCCCGCAAGTGTTGCAGAGGTTACGGAGGTTCGGTTCCCGGATGATCCTCATTGCTCCGGCGTGGGCCCGGAGGACGTGGTACCCGGACCTTCTAGACTTGTCCATCTGCCCTCCACGTCGTCTTCCCTACCGAGATGATCTGCTCTCACGGAAGGGAGTCAGGTTCTCCATCCAGAGGTCAGATCCCTCAATCTTCATGCTTGGCTTCTGAAAGGTTGAGGTATAAGGATTGGGACCGCCCTGAAGACGTGATGGAGGTGTTGCTCTCGGCCAGGCGGCCGGCAACTAAGTCTCTGTACCGTTGCCGTTGGAGAAAGTTCTATGACTGGTGCAGAGTTCAGAATGTGGATCCGTTTGAATGCGACATTACCATGGTTTTGTCTTTTTGCTTTCTTTGGCCCACAGGGGCTTGCAAGTGGGGACCATTAAAGGTTACCTGGCGGCGCTGTCCATATTTAAGCGCTCGTCTGAAGAGTGTTCCTATTTTAAGATTCCTTTAATTTCGCAGTTTTTGAAAGATCTCACTAATGTGTTCCCTCCGTCACCTTTTTTTGTGCCAGGTTGGGATTTGAACCTTGTTCTTAAGTTTCTTATGGGTGCTCCGTTTGAGCCTTTACATTCTTGCCCTTTGAGGCTGTTAACTCTGAAAACTGTGTTTTTAGTTGCGGTTACTTCCGCTCGCAGAGTGAGTGAGTTACAGGCACTTTCAGTCAAGCCACCCTTCACTGTATTTCACAAGGACAGGGAGGGTTGTCCTTAGAGTTCGTCCTTCTTTTCTTCCGAAGGTGGTGGAATTTCTTTTGAGCCAGAAGGTTGTTCTTCCGGCGTTCTATCCTCCTCCACATCCTGGTAAGGAAGAGGAGAGGCTCCATAGGCTTGATCCTAGGAGAGTGTTGAGCTTTTATATCTCGCGCATGTCCCGGGTCAGAGTGGATGATCAACATTTCATTGGTTACGCTGGAAAGCGTTTGGGACAAGCTGTGACGAAACAGACTTTGTCTCGTTGGATTATTTTAGCTATCTCCGAGTGTTACCGCTTGGCGGGTAAGGACCCTCCGGCTGGCTTGCGGGCCCATTCTACCAGAGGAGTGGCTGCGTCTACTGCCCTGCAGAGGGGAGTTCCTATTCGTCACATCTGTGATGCAGCCACCTGGGCTTCAATACATACTTTTGTACGTCACTATTCCCTCAATTCCATCAGGGGGCAAGATCTGGCCTTTGGCAAGGCAGTTCTCTATTCCGCAATTTGATTGGGCATGCTAAATTTGTATTCTAAATTCTTTCCCACCTCCTTGCTTGGTACTGCTTTGGGAGTCTGTCATAGATATGGAATACGTCGGAGGACCCAATCCCCTCGAAGAACAAGGTAACGTTCTTTCGATGGGATGGTCCGACGACGTATTCCATATCGCTCCCTCCCTGCCTTCCCCACTGCAGAATTTCTTTTGCGATTGCAGCTTGCGTTCCGCAAGGCCATGTATGTGTGTCTGGCTGGCAGAAAACTGGTGGCACACGTTCTGGGAAAAAACTATAACTGAGGCTATGGGCGTCGTGCGTCCTACTTATCACATCGGGTGATGTCGGCCGTCGGAGGAGGTCCTCTGGGACGGCGCATCGACGTCATCGACGCAGGACGCAGACGCCAAAGATTTTCCGAAGCAGCACAGCTGTGGACATTATCTGCCATAGATATGGAATACGTTGTCAGACCATCCCATCGAAAGAACGTTACCAGGTAAGAAAGTAACTTGTTCTTCTGAACCATCAATCAGCCCCACATCTCTAGCACACCAGAAGGGATCAAAAATAGATTGGAAACACAAGTACATTATAAACCTCCATGTCCAATTTTGGTAACGTGGATGGAACGGCAGGCTTATTTCTACAAGGTTGTGGACCGTTGGTTAGTTGCAACACAGTAAAAATACAATTATTACCCAATGATAAAAGGGACTGTCCAGTTACGGTTTTATACAAATATCCCCTTTTATTATTAAACAGACAATTCTAGCACACAACAAAATACAACCCACCCTGAAAAGGAATGCAGAGGACAGTCCGTTTCAAGTAGGAAAAGGGGTGCACTCTGGACACTGAGAGGAGGGTACTTGGTAAAGTAATGAATTTCAATATTTCAAGGATACTGGTTTTCAGCACAAAAGGAGCAATGGGTCGTAAAATGTCACTTGGGTCCTTTGGAGAAGCACCAGGGGGACAGAACCACAATGTTATCTTGTGCTTGCCGAAGTTCTTGGTGCTTCACATGATTGAGTCAGTTTCAGGGTGCTTTGCAGCTTCTGCGACAGAGTTCAAAATGGGGGGCAGCTGCCGGTATCAGGAACAGCGTTGAGTGAGGCTGGACAGACGGCAGCAGCCTGTCCTACATTGCTGCTCGGGGTCAAGAAGAGTGTCTCGGTGCTGGTTGGTGGGTCTGAAGCACTGGTCGAGGCGTCTTGGATGGCGGGACAACAGTCAGCGTTGCAACTAGTTGCAGCTCAAGGTGCTCAACTGCCTGAGAAATGTCCTCGTAGGGGGACGCTGGTTGATGCTTGTCTGTGCACTCCTCCTAGCTTTTTCGCTGGGCTTGTGTCATCCTTTAAGGTGGACGGCCAAAAACTGAGGAGAGTGTTGCAGGCAACACCTTTGTCCTTCTTCGGTTCAGAGACTCTCTGGCACTTCCCACCTAGGAATCTTGCTTGCAGAGCCTAGCAGGACACGCTGTGTGCTAGCTAGGTCCTGGTTCTGGAGCTGCTGGAGGTCCTTTGGATTCAGTATCTCCCTCCAAATAAGTCCTTGTTACTCCTTGCGAAGTCTGCAGACGATCTGGTAAGAGAGGGACTCAGTCCTCTTTTAAAGCCAAATCGGCCCCAGTGATTGGTGCAGCCTAAGTTTACCTTAATGAACCAACCCTGGGTCCCCACCAACAATCTTCTGTTATGTGTGAGGTCATAACCAGAGAGCTTTGCAACAGGAAAGGTAAAAGGATGAAAACATGTATTACTAAGTCCTACCGTTCCTGTCTGTTGTGGATCAAAGGGTCTTTCTTGTTAATTGAGCTCTGTGGACCCTGATCAAAGCGCAGGTCTCCCTTGAAGTTATGGCAAGAACCTACTTTCTGTCTCCATCAAATTACATACTTCTTCCCTCTAAAAGGGGGTCCCCCTGCAGGGGTTGCCTACTGTAAACAGTTATGACACACACATGACTTTCACTGTCCTTCATTCTAAAGGGTGGCAACTGACTTCGGGTTGACACAGATGCATATCATAATGGTGTTGGGTTTCCTGTCCCCTTTGTCAGCTCTGCGACCAGGCCTCCCACAGGGGTGCTTCAATTAACTCTCATCGGTATGCGGCGCTATCAGCAGAGTGACAATGGGTAGGGCGGATCCATGGAACCTTTGATTTTTAATTAGGTTGGCCATGGCAGGAGGAGGGCGTTACCCCTCCTCCTTTTGATGCTTTCATGTACTCCTGAGTGTCACATTCCAACTAAATGTGACCGGGGGACTGCGGCTGTAGCCTGTATTCCCCCCCCCCAGTACACAGATGTATGTTTTTGCTGTGCAGTGATCATAGGAAAATGTGTGTGATTTATCCCCACACCTGTTCCGGGGTTGAACTCCCATCGTGCAGTTTCTTTAAAAAAAAAAAAAAGCCCATGCGAGGGCCACCTGCCGTGCGGATGGTTGAATTCCTCACAAAACCAGGCCGGCTTCACTCTACTTCATGGCTAAGAGAATTAAATCACTTCAGTCTTTGACGACTTGCGAATGCATACCAATGATGGCAGAACTAGTGACTTTTAGGCTTCCGCGACTTATTCACCCCTTCAACACTATATGTTAAATGTTAAAAGTTATTTGCACCGTCACCAACGGAGTTGGTCCCCAGGTGCTCTGGTGGATCTGCAAACAAGAATGGGTTAGTAAGGTGAAGAGGGAGTAGGATAGTGAGAGGAATGGTGTTCTATTGGCAGCTTCAACGCAGTATACACTGGGTGCTGAGCTTTGGTGCGAGTATCAGCTCAATGTCAGTCCTTGTGTGCTGTTGTTGCGGCCTATGTGTCGTTGCAGTGTTGTGAAGTGCGTGCGGGTTGTTGTGCGAGAGATGGTTGTGTGAGTTTTGAGTGAGATAAGTATACAGAAATGTTGAGCTTTTTTTGGTTAGTGGGTTATATGATATTTAACATGCTAACATTCACAATTGCGTCCAAGTGTGGCACTTGCCAACATATATAAATACATTTCTGAGGCTTGTGGAATCTGCTTAGATCACATGCTATGCATAGGCCGATATCTAGTGGAAGCTGCAGAGTATTATAGTTTGTTTTTCGAAACTCGAAAAGGGGCGTCGAACTAGGGCGCGTGCCAGTAATACTATCCCTAGTGTGACGTCCACTGTACCCATGACCCTCACGCGTGTAGGACCCTCAGATTGTTTTTTTCGCCATACTTGTCGGAAGCATAGTTGCGGAGTTCCCTGGCTTTTAGCCATTTATCATAAATTTAACAAAAAAAACCTGTTCCTCAAATCCCACGTCGAGATTCTGAAGATCGACGCCGGTACTGGAGAACGAACAGCCGTGGAGACTCCACGACGGACTTTGGGCCTCGGAAGGCCTCTGGCCTCGGAAGACCTCTGGCCTCGGCCCTGCAAATAGGGAGAGTGGGGGGTGGACATACTCGCACTCGTTTATTTTCCTACATACACTCGCCCGCTGCCAGATATTAACATATGGAGAGTACTCCATTTAAATTCTGTTTCCGTGGGTAGATGAGCATAACACCTGTAATCTGTGTCTTCCTAGGGATCACCCCAAAGCTCTTCAAGGCAAAGACACTTAAGGACCGCTCCACCAAACGTTGGGCCCACTACGCCAGGTAGCTCGAGGCCATGGACGCTGTGGGTTCCTTCAGTGATGGCAGCAACGCCGCTGTATCGGATGGGGAGGGCACAGGGGTGTCGTTAGACACCCCGGCGCAAGCCCCCGACCTCGGAGGACTGTCCAGTGGGTCAGTTATGGGGACAACACCCGGCAGCAAGAGCGCTACCCACACACCTTCATCTAAGCACACTAACCCCACCCGAGACTCGACACGTGTGTCGAGTGATCGGCAGAAAAAAGCACAGAAAGAGCGGTCCGCAGAATCGGTGTCCTCTGGGCATTCCAGGTCACGGTCGCCTCATGACACACAGCAACCGTCTACGATTGCTAGGCGTGTGCCACATTACCTAAGGTCACAGAGGTATGGTCATCAGAAAACTAATCCGACCTCTATCCCCAAGCAGCACGTTCAAAGTTGACTCCGGCAGTTCGTTCAACGTCTGCCACCGAATCTCGACGTCCCTCCTCTAAGACTCCAGAACCTCTTGGACCCAGCTCTGAATCTCGACGCCAGGCGTCAAAAGATTCATGGAAAGCCAGAGAGTCAGGGAAACGTGCCTCTACACATAGTAAAGGGGAGAAACAACAGAAAAAGCTTCTGAACACCAGGTTCAGAAGGAGAAACACAAATCTTTAGAGAAGTCCAAGACCCCTGACCCTGTCACTAGGCCTAAAGTTGTCCCTCCCACTCCCCAGGATATGGGAATAGAAGAAGAACCACAGCAGGAAAGGGTCATTCCCAGTTCCAGAGAATGGAGCTCGGAAGACATCGACAGAGTGATGAGGAGAATGTCTTTTATGGCAAGTTTTTACGAGAAAAACCCTGATTACTTCCAGAGCTATCAGAATACCCCTGCTACCTCTGGCCCTTCGGGATCCAAAGACCCTCATCCTCCTACTAAGAGACTCCGTACTGATACTCCAGTTCAGGGGCTGATTTCAGACCCATTCTCTATGGAACCTTACCAGCAGTATGCTGAAGATCCTGAGATACAAACACTGCATGACCAGGCAGGGGTCGACTATTATGGAGACGATGAGGACCAGGATGAGGAGGAGGAAGACGAAGCAGAGGCCTATAGTCTCGACTCCCCTATTCCCAAGGACCCATCAGTGAATGACTCACCTGTGGATAATCAGCCATTAATGAATGAGGTCTTAGCGCTAAAGCTGCAGCCCACTTTCAGATAGACACTCGGGGGGGCTCAAGAAAAGAGGGACTGCAGAGCAAATTATGGGGGATGATAAATCCATTGCCCAACCCATACCAATTCTGAAGTCTATTCAACGCAGAATTCACCCTTCTCTGCTCACCCCTAATCTTACCCGGGCAGTTAAACCAAGAATAGAGAAATTATTCAGGGCCATCCCCTCAGACCCACTTTACATAAGGGGTCAGCTTAAATCCGACTCATTAGTGGTCACAACCACCAGGAAGAGGGCGGGGACACCTCTAGCATCTTCTGAAGCTCCCCCAGACAAGGAGAGCAAAAAGATATATGGGCTAGGAAGGAAGGTAGCTTCCACTTCCGCTTATCAGGCAAGAATTGCTAATACCACCACTCTGCTGCCAAGTTACAATTGTCACCAATGGGAACAAGTAGCTGCCCTCATTGCCTCCGCACCTGAACCTCTAAAGAGCAAGTTCGCCCAGATTGCGTCGGAAGGAATGCAGAGAGCACAGTAATTAAGAGACACGCTTGGCTGAGGCAGTCGGGTTTTAAACCCGAGACCCAAGCCACCCTCATCGACATGCCGGTGGAACCAAATGTTTTGTTTGGAAAAGCGGTGGAGGAGGCGCTCAAAACAGCCAAGGACAAATTTGACACCCTAAAGTCCCTTGGACAACTAACTAATAAACCCACAAACCAACGAGAGAATAATAATTTTCGTTGCTCTCGCGGCCAACATTCCCAGAGAGGGTCTAACTACTTTCAAGGCCAAGGAGCATCGTGGGGAGGCAACCAACAGGCTACCCAGGGTTTCGCCAGAGGTTAAAAGAGGGGCCGTGGCAGAGGCAGAGGCAGCCCAGGTGTCATGATCTCTGCTTCCAAAAGGTCAGGGTTTTCCCAACTCCCTTGGAAGCAGATCCATAACCCAGGTTCCGAGTGCCAACCAGTCCCAATTGGGACCTTTTGGACCCAGTCCTGGCGGCAGTGGCACCAGGCTCATAAATATGCCCAGTCCCAGCGCTGGAAGCGCCGGGCTCATAATGCTTGGGTGGACTTACCTGCAGCAGACCATGCTGCTTACTTGCCTGCCAGTTGAGCCTCTGATTCTCTTCTGTTTGGAACTACTTTTCCTGTTGGGTGGGGCAGGAGCCACTTCCTAGGTTCAGAACACTGGAACTCTTCTGGAAAGCAGGAACTCTTTTCTTACCTAGGCGTGGCTGTGGAAGGAGACACCTAAGCACTACAGGAGGCTATTTAAACCACACCCGATGGATGAATCTTGCTTTGCGTTATTCTGCATCCTCTCCAGCAGAACGCTCATCGTGTCTTCTGCATCTGATCCTGGGCCTAAGGAAAAAGGCTTACCATCCTGAATCCAGTCTTCAGCAACACCTATAAAGACGAGAAAGAACAGGTTAGCATTACGGTCTTCAGTGACAGCGCTTCACTTACCTGGTCCATCGGCTGTCACCAACGCCTCGCGCTGCATTCCGGCATCTGAAAGACAAAACAAGGTGCGTTTAAAGACATTGGGGAACTTTAATACTCACGTGCCATTACTCCTTTCCACATCTAACCCAGTGGGTATTCCGGCACCCTGCAGCCGCTCCGAACTTGTACCTGCAAAATAAAAAGACAGTTAGAGCGCATCGTGAAGCAGGCAACAAGCGCTTACTTACGTGCTTCCAGGCGCTTCTATTCATCACACGGGCTCCATCTTCAACTCTTTTCAGCCCGTCATCCGCCATCGCCGGAACCCTGCAAAACAAGAGACATCATTACTAAAGACTTTTAAAGACATTAGAATTACTCGAAAGTTACCGTTCGTGCAGTAAACGACGGACAGCAGTCCTCTGAAGTCAAGAGGCCTGCTCCCCTTATCCAGTGAAGAAACTGGTTACAGCACCCTGCCCTGAGGCAGATGGAGAGCACGGCGTTCACTTACCTAAGGTGAGAGCGTTAACCTTTGGGGTTCTACAGGAGAAGAGAAAGGGAAGAAGAGAGAGACATTCAATAACCCTGTTCATTAATCCCATATTTTCTATCTGCAGACATCTTACCCTTCGAGGCAGACATACAGTGCACAGAGGTCCAGCCCAAAGAGCCAGCCGTGTGTTACACATCACCTTTGAAGATACGGTATACGCCCAGTCAAGACCGGCGCCTCTACGGGAATCAGGTGAGCGTTACACCAGGAAGAGGCACTACACCTCCCAACAAACAGTGACATTCCGCTCCGGGTCTCTTCCCATGCATCCCCAGTAGGGGGCGCATTTCCACCTTCACCCCAGTCATGGGAAGGGATCAGGGATCACTTCGGACAGATGGGTGCTGTCCACAGTGTCCGCGGGATACTGTATCGAACTGTTGGATCGACCCCGCGACCATCCTCCAAGACAGAAAATGCACTCCTTGGAGCACCAAAGAATCCTCCTCGAAAGATTGTCATTCTTCTTGCAAAGGACGCGATAGAACTCGTCCCGGGCAACCAGGTAAACAAGGGTATTTATCGTACTTCCTTGTGCCAAAAAAGATCTAACAATGCGCCCAGTATTAGACTTACACCCTGCAAACAAGTATGTCAAGCCTCAAAAATTTCACATGACTACACTCAAAGAGGTAATCCCCCTACTAAAGAGAGGCGATTACATGGCAACATTGGACATGAAAGATGCATATTTTCATATTTCCATGTTCCCAGCTCACAGAAGGTTCTTGCGTTTCAAGGTAGATAGCCAGCACTACCAGTTCAAGGTGCTGCCCTTCGGTATAGCCTTGGCTCCAAGGGTTTTCACCAAGGTACTGGCGGTGGTGGCGGCGCACCTACACAGGGAGGCAATTCCAGTGTACCCTTACCTGAACGACTGGCTCATCACAGGGGAAACCCCCGTAATTTGCAGACCCAACATTCAAAGAACTATTGATCTCCTCTTTCAATTGGGCTTCTCAATAAACGAGAAAAAATCAAGCCTGGTGCCAAGCACCTCAAAACAGTTCCTAGGGGCTGTTCTAAACACCCAAGAGGGGTTGGCCTTTCCATCAGAGGAAAGAATTCGGAATCTTACTGCAAATTCCTCAATATCAGTCAGGTTGCCAGATAAGGGTGCGCAAAGCGATGTGTTTACTAGGCATGGTGGCATCATGCATTTACCTGGTTCCCCACGCGCACCTGTGCATGCGTCCCATGCAAGAATGGTTGGCAAAACAGTTGTCTCAGGCAAGTGCTCATTGGGACGATCTAGTGGTCGTTTCGCCAATACTAGTACAAAGTCTTTGCTGGTGGACAAGAGAGAATCTTTCAAGGAGGAAACCCTTTTACGATCCAAAAATACAGGCCGTAGTCACAACAGACGCGTCCCTGTCCGGGTGAGGAGCACACCTCCTTCAACACACAGCTCAGGGTCTCTGGTCTCACACAGTGGCTCAGAATCACATCAACTTGCTAGAACTTCTGGCAGTCTTCAGAGCGCTTTGGGTGTTCGAACCCCACCTAATCAACCTGTCGGTGCAGATCCTAACAGACAGCACGACCGTGATGTTTTACATAAACAAACAGGGGGGCACTTTGGATATGGGCACTCAGACGGAACATTTACCTGTCGTCTCAACATGTTCCAGGGGATCTCAATTCACTAGCAGACGATTTGAGCGGAGATCCCCTCCCAGAAGAACACGAATGGTGTCTACACGAAGAAGTCGTAGGAGACCTCTTCTCACAGTGGGGTTTGCCTATTATAGACCTATTCGCCACAAGCGAAAACAGACAATGCACAGGATTCGCATCCAGGTTCCCCCAGCCAGGCTCCAAGGGGAACGCTCTATGGATGAACTGGTCAGGGATGTTTGCGTACGCTTTTCCACCAACCCCTCTAATGAGGAAGGTGGTCAACAAGATACACAGGGAATCGATGACGCTCATCCTAGTTGCTCCTATGTGGGCGAGACAACCGTGGTTTCCGCACCTGCGCAAACTGGCAGTGTGCAAACCCATCAGACTCCTGTGCTGGTACAACCTACTCTCCCAGCACGGAGGACAAACTGTGCATCCTCAACCCAACTCGATGAACTTGGCAGCATGGCTCCTGAAGTTATAGAGTTTGGCCATCTCAGTTTACCACAGAGATGTATGGATATCTTAAAAGAATCAAGAAAACCTAACACAAGGCACTGTTACTTTGATAAGTGGAAAAGATTTGTTATTTGGTGCCAGAATAAACAAATCAACCCAGTTGATTGTACTCCTTCCAATATTGTCACCTACATGCTCCACTTACTGGACGCAGGGTTGGTATTTAATTCATTCAAAGTACAACAGGCGGCGCTGTCAGCCTACACCACCTCCCATAACAAGGTGTCATGGTGGAAGGTGCCAGTTGTCAAAGCCTTTATGAAAGGGGTGAAGAGACTCCACCCTCCAATTTCTAACCCACCACCAGGGTGGGACCTTAATTTGGTGCTTGCTAAACTCATGGGACCACCCCTTTGAATCCATGCATAAAGCTAGTCTCAAACACCCACTCGAAGTGAGAAGAGCGGTCCTCTACTACGTAGACAAGACGGGACCGCTAAGAAAAACATCAACTGTGTGTCTCCGTAGCTACAGGCAGAGAAGGAGATGGCGTCTGTAAAGGCTCCATCTCTAAATGGATAGTTAAATGTATCCAGCTGTGCTACTCCCTTTCAGAAAAGACACTGCCTTTTACGCCAAGGGCCCACTCCACTAGGGGTACTGAGGCCACTCTGGCTTTCATTGCAAATGTACCCCTTGACACCATTTGCAAAGCAGCTACATGGAGCTCCATTCACACTTTTACTCAGCACTACTGTATTGACACTCATTCCAAGACAGATGCTCAAGTGGGACAAGCGGTTCTAAGACATTTGTTCGCTCATGACCCTTCTCACATCCCACGTCCTTCTTCTAACACTGCTCGCTAATCTATGCACAGAATGTGATTTAAGCAGATTCCACAAGCCTCAGAAGGGATACATTACTCACCGTAACCGTATTTCTGATTAGCTTGTATCTGCTTAGATTCACATGCACCCGCCCTTCCTCCCCTCTGAGAGAAGGCGCATGGATGCTTGAAGTCTTATCTATCTGCTTGGAAACTCTTCCTGTTACTCCTCCTGCCAGAAAAAATACAATCTGAGGGTCCTACACGCGTGAGGGATCATGGGTACAGTGGACGTCACACTAGGGGTAGCATTACTGGCACGCCCTAGTTTGACGTCCCTTTTCGAATTTCGAAAGACAAACTGTAATACTCTGCAGCTTCCACTAGATGTCAGCCTATAGAATGTGAATCTAAGCAGATACAAGCATCAGAAATACGATTACAGTGAGTAATGTATCCCATATTTCTGAGGCTTGTGGAATCTGCTTAGATCACATGCTGTGCATAGGCCGACATCTAGTGGAAGCTGCAGAGTATTAGTTTGTTTTTCGAAACTCGAAAATGGGCGTCAACACAGGCGTGCCAGTAATACTATCCCTAGTGTGACGTCCACTGTACCCAAGATCCCTCACGCGTCTAGGATCCTCAGATTGTTTTTTTCCGCCATACTGGTCGGAAGCATCTTGCGGAGTTCCCTGGCCTTAGCCATACTTTTGCTAATTATTGAAGTAAAATTATTTATTGACATCCTTCCCCACCCCAACGTCGACCCTCGACACTCGGCGACGGCTGGAGAAGACATCGACCGTCGGCTGCTGCACGACGGATCTGGGCCTCGGAAGGCCGCTGGCCTCGGCCCGGGCCTAGTAGGCCGCTGGCCTCGGCCCTGCAAGTAGGGAGAGTGGGGGGTGGTACATACTCTTCACTCTTGGTATATAGGTACACCTTATATATTTCCTACACTTACCAGCCCGCTGCCTCAAGGTGCGTATGGAGGGTACCCCTTTCCAATTCTGCCCCAAGTGCAACCGCAAATACCCTTGGGTCGACAGGCACGCCACGTGCAATCTCTGCTTGCCGAGGGACCACCCCGAAGCGAACTGCAGAGCGTGTAGTAGGTTTAGCCTAAGACACTTAAGGACCGTTTGACAATGGTTGGGCCCACCACGCCAGGCAGGCGGCCATGGCAGCGGAGGGCGCCTTCAGCGATGGCAGCGACGCCGTACTTTCGGACGGCGAGGGCATTACGGCGTCGAAAGACTGCCGAGCGCAGGTCCCCGACCTCGGAAGGTTGTCCGGCAGGGCGGCTATGGGGAAGACCCCCGGCGACGCAAGCGCTACACACCCTACACACACTAAGCACACTAAGTCCAACCGAACCTCGACGACGTCGACTTCTCGGAAAGAGGCACAGATAGAACGGTCCGACTCGGTGTCCTCTGGGCGCTCTCGATCGAGATCGCCGCATGACGCAAGGCAATCATCCACTCTTGCCAAGAGTGCCTCGCTCCCTAGATTAACGGAAGTTCGATCGTCGGAAGACGAAGACGACTTCCACCCCCAGGCCGCGCTCCAGGAGACCGAGGCCGCAGTTAACACCAGCGAGGCCCCACGCTCAAAACAAGGTACCACTCCCGACCCTCGACGCCAGGCGTCGAAAGTCTCTGGGGCCTCCAAGGGGCAGGGAAAACATTTTTCCACGCACGGGGAGGGGGGGAAACAGCGGAAAGCACAGCCTTCCACTCCTGTAAGACCCTCCTTCCACCCTAAGCAGACAGACAAACATAAATCTACTGGGACATCAACATCCAGCAAGGCTACCCTTGATAAGTCCTCTAAGTTGCCTACTAAAGCCATACCCTGTTCCAAAGAATGGTCCAGTGAAGACATAGAGAGGGTCATGTCAAGGATGTCTTCCTTAGCTGATTTTTATGACAAGAACCCAGAACATTTCCTTTCGTATGACCCTCAAGGGGCCACACCCTCAGGCTCCTCTGATCCTATCCCCCTAAGTAAAAAGGCCCGGTTCGAAAGACCTGAACCCTTCGAGGTGCAGCCTTACTCTACTCCATACTCTACTCCACACCCCAGATACCAAGGACAGCCTTTCCCTGAACGGGACCAGGAGTTTACAATTATGGAGGAACAAACCGGGACTGAATACTATGCGGATGATGAGGACCTGGAGGAGGTAGAAGACGAGCAGGAAATTTACAGAGTAGATTCCCCGGTAGAAAGCGAAGCCCCAGTTACCGACTCGCCAGTTGATAACCAGCCCCTCCTTAATGAAGTTCTCGCTCGCGCGGCAGAACATTTTCACATCGACACCCACGGTGTACAGGAGGAAAGGGACTTCGCAGAAGAGTTGGTGGGAGAAAGGAGGCCGGTCGCTCAAACCATCCCTATCCTTAAATCCATCCAACGTAGAATAGATCCATCCCTGGTGAATCCAAACCTCACCAGAGCCGTCAACCCCAGAGTCGAAAAACTTTTTCGGGCAGCCCAGTCTGACCCTCTTTTTATAAGAGGACAGCTTAAACCAGACTCCCTAGTGGTTACCAACACTCGGAAGAGGGCTGGGACACCCTTATCATCGTCATAAGCTCCTCCCGACAAGGAGAGCAAAAGACTATACGGGTTTGGCAGGAAGGTAGCCTCAACGTCCGCCTACCAAGCAAGGATTGCAAACTCCACCAACCCTGTTGGCAAGTTACAACTGCCATCAATGGGAAGAGGTCGCGGCGCTCATAGCCTCTGCTCCTGAACCGTTAAAGGGCCAGTTGGCTCGGATCTCGGCAGAAGGGAGAGCCGTGTCTGGTTGCATATTAAAAGCAACTTTCGACGCCGCGGACAACGCAGGAAGATTGATAGCAGAAGGTACTGTTATCAAGAGACATGCGTGGTTACGGCAGTCGGGGTTCAAAACAGAAACACAGGCTTCATTAATAGACAAGCCGGTGGAACCCGATCTATTGTTTGGGAAAGCGGTCGAAGACGCACTTAAGAATGCCAAGGACGAGTACGAGACTCTCAAATCCCTTGGCCAGCTTACCAACAAACCCCCTAACCAGAGGGGGAACAGTAATTTTCGTCGCCCACGCGGCCAAAATTCACAAAGAGGCAACTATGCCCAAGGACAGGGTACACAATGGAACAACAACCAGCAGTCTACCCAGAGTTACAACAAAAGAGGTCGTGGAAGAGGCAGAGGCAGCCCCAACAAGGGAGGTGGCACGCCTCCACCAAAGCAGTGACGCTCAGTTCAGGGTCCCTTCTCACGCAACCCCAGTAGGGGGACGCATTTCCAACTTCACCCAGGCTTGGGAAGGGATCACCTCAGACAGATGGGTGCTGTCAACAGTGTCCACAGGATATTGTATAGAATTACTGCAGCGTCCCCGGAACCACCCTCCACGACAAAGAGTACACTCCTTAGAACATCAGAAGATCCTTCTCGAGGAGATCGCCATTCTGCTAGAAAAGGACGCGATAGAACTCGTCCCAGGACACCAGGTAAACAAGGGTATCTATTCAACTTACTTCCTTGTGCCAAAGAAAGATTTAACAATGCGCCCAGTATTGGACTTACGGCCTGCCAACAAGTATGTCAAGCCCCAAAAATTCTGTATGACCACGCTACAAGAGGTAATCCCCCTCCTAAAAAAGGGGGATTACATGGCAACCTTGGATATGAAAGATGCTTATTTTCATATTTCCATGCTCCCAGCCCACAGAAAATACTTGCGCTTCAAGGTGGACAGTCGCCACTACCAATTCAAGGTACTACCCTTTGGGATAGCTTCAGCACCAAGGGTGTTCACCAAGGTACTGGCGGTGGCAGCCGCACACCTACGCAGGGAGGCAATCCCAGTGTACCCTTATCTGGACGACTGGCTCATAACGGGGGAAACCCCAGGAATTTGCAGGTCAAACATTCAGAGGACTATCGACCTCCTCCACGAATTAGGCTTCTCTATCAACGAGAAGAAGTCAAGTCTGGTGCCAAGCACCTCAAAACAGTTCCTAGGAGCAATCCTAGATTCTCAGAAAGGGTTGACCTTCCCTTCGGAAGAGAGAATTCGGAATATACTACTGCAAATTCCACATTATCAGTCAGGTCAACAAATAACGGTACGCAAAGCAATGCGGTTACTGGGCATGATGGCGTCATGCATTTACCTGGTCCCCCACGCGCGTCTGCGCATGCGTCCCATGCAGGAATGGTCGGCGAAACAGTGGTCTCAGGCAAGTGGTCAGTGGGACGATCTAGTGGTCGTTTCGCCAACACTCGTACAGAGCTTACACTGGTGGACAAGAGAGAATCTCGCAAGGGGAAAACCCTTTTCCGATCCCGAAGTACAGGCAGTGGTGACTACAGATGCATGCCTGCTGGGTGGGGAGCTCACCATCTCCACCACACAGCTCAGGGTCTCTGGTCTCACTCAGTAGCCAAGAACCACATCAACCTGCTAGAGCTTCTGGCAGTATTCCGAGCGCTTCGGGCGTTCGAGCCCCATCTGCTAAACTTGTCGGTGCAGATCCGGACGGACAGCACGACAGCCATGTTCTATTTGAACAAACAAGGAGGGACTCGTTCGCCAAATCTGTCCAAGCTTGCCCAGAAAATCTGGATATGGGCACTCAGACGGAACATCTTCCTGTCATCACAACATGTTCCAGGGGAGCTCAATTCCCTAGCGGATGCCCTAAGCAGAGACTCCCTCCCAGAGGAACACGAATGGGTCCTTCACAGAGATATCGTAGAAGATCTCTTCTCTCAGTGGGGTTTCCCCACTATAGACCTATTCGCCACAAGCGAAAACAAACAATGCCCAGGATTTGCATCCAGGTGGTGTACAAGATGAACAAGGAATCGATGACGCTCATCCTAGTTGCTCCCATGTGGGCGAGACAACCATGGTTTCCACACCTACGCAGGATGGCGGTGTGCGAGCCCATCAAACTCCCAGCCTGGTACAACCTACTGTCCCAGCAACAAGGTCAAACAGTGCACCAGGAACCCAACTCAATGAACCTGGCAGCATGGCTCCTGAGGTCATAGAGTTTGGCCATCTCAATTTACCACAGAGGTGTATGGACATCCTAAAAGAATCCAGAAAACCAAACACAAGGCACTGTTATTTTGACAAGTGGAAGAGATTCGTTATTTGGTGCCAGAATAAACAAATCAACCCTGTTGATTGCACTCCTTCCAACGTTGTGACATACATGCTCCACCTGCTGGATGCAGGATTGGTTTTTAACTCTCTGAAAGTACACCTGGCAGCCCTCTCGGCTTACACCACATCCCATAACAAGGTGTCGTGGTGGAAAGTACCAGTAGTTAAAGCCTTCATGGAAGGAGTAAAGAGACTTCACCCTCCTATTTCGAACCCACCGCCAGGATGGGACCTTAATGTGGTGCTAGCTAAGCTCATGGGCCCCCCTTTCAAACCCATGCATAAAAGTAGTCTCAAACACCTGACTTATAAAACGGCCTTCTTAGTAGCCATTACCTCTATAAGAAGGGTCAGTGAAATTCAGGCTCTGTCAGTGCAGGATCCTTTCTTTACTATCCACAAAGACAAACTGGTTTTACGCACACACCCTAGGTTCTCACCTAAATTTATATCAAAGTTCCATGTAAACCAGTCCATCGAGCTTCCGGCTTTCTTCCAGAACCCGCAAAGCTCGGCTGAGGTGAAACTACACACCCTAGATGTGCGTAGGGCGGTCCTCTACTATGTAAATAAAACCAGACCACTAAGGAAAACAGATCAACTGTTTGTCTCCGTAGCTACAGGCAGAGAGGGAGATCGCGTCTCTAAAGGCGCTATCTCGAAGTGGATTATCAACTGTATACAGCTGTGTTACTCTCTTTCTGAAAAAACTCTGCCTTTTACGCCAAGGGCCCACTCTACTAGAGGCATTGGGGCCACTCTGGCTTTCATTGCAAATGTTCCCATCGACACCATTTGCAAAGCAGCTACTTGGAGCTCTATTCACACTTTTACTCAGCATTACTGCATTAACACTCATTCCAAGACAGATACACAAGTGGGACAAGCGGTTCTAAGACACCTGTTTGCTCATGACCCTTCTCACATCCCACCTCCTTCTTCTGGTACTGCTCGCTAATCTATGCACAGCATGTGATCTAAGCAGATTCCACAAGCCTCAGAAGGGATACATTACTCACCGTAATCGTATTTCTGATGCTTGTATCTGCTTAGATTCACATGCGACCCACCCTTCCTCCCCTCCGAGAGAAGGCGCATGATTGCTTGTAGTCTTACCTTTCTGTCTATCTGCTTGGATTATCTGTACTCACGCTACTCCTCATGCTTCCTCATGTCAGAAAAAATACAATCTGAGGATCCTAGACGCGTGAGGGATCTTGGGTACAGTGGACGTCACACTAGGGATAGTATTACTGGCACGCCTGTGTCGACGCCCATTTTCGAGTTTCGAAAAACAAACTGTAATACTCCGCAGCTTCCACTAGATGTCGGCCTATGCACAGCATGTGAATCTAAGCAGATACAAGCATCAGAAATACGATTACGGTGAGTAATGTATCCCATATACACACATATCTTGTCTACTTGGATTGCAGCACACGAAAAGGAATATATTGGGCGAGTCAGTAACCTTTTCAGACACATCAGTCACTTCACCCAACAACCATTTTAGTTGCACCTTCACAGTGAATGCGTTCTAGAATGGGTTATTACCCTCCGCTATTTTGAAACAGAACTAATATGGTTGGTGGTAGCACAACTTACCCTGGACACACTACCCACACGTTGTACAACTACTAGCACTTTTGCAGAGCACTCGCAGAAACAATCCACTGTGTATGTGATTTAGAAGACAAATGATTAGACGCAATGTAATTTGGCATGGATAAAACTACTATACCTGGCAATGCTGCAATTAACTATAATAGATGCACCAATCAAATGCAAGCGAATTAATATTTTTTTCATATCTCCATCATTATTCTCTGTCTCCGGGGATCTTGCATTTTTTGGTATGTACTAATAATTTGTACTCATTTGACATTTTATGTTTTTATATTAATTATCCTTTACTTTATGTATTAATCACATGTACGAATTAACTAATGTGAATCATACATTATCATTGTGCTCATTACTGTACAATTTGGTTGGAATATATGTACGTACAGCGTTGAGAAAGACACATTGTTGAAACATGTGTTGGCTCGATGCAAAAGATGCTACAAGAGTTTAAAAATCATACACCTCTCCAAGATTTTGGAAGATTAATTAATTATATGGACATTGTACCCAAGGACTTTCTACAACTGTACTGGTGCGCAAAGTGCAAGTGGCTTCTATATACTCTATTTTTCAGTGGCATAAGGGTTCGCCACACACCACTCGCCACGCAGCTGCCAAGTTCCTCATAGAATTACTGTCCCACCGCGAAAGGACACATTTTACCCTTACATACTCCATGCCCTGTGCTGTTGGAACAGCCTACCCATAATAGAAAAACTGCAAGGCACCCCATCCTATAGGAATCCCCTTACTGATGGCATCACTCTGTTGAACTGCTCCATGAAACACTCCTGTATGTATCTCACACCCACCCTAAATTCAACTGCTGTCCTGTGAAATATTGCCCTGGTGCATTTTCATAATGGTAGGGTGCAATTGTAGAATGGTTTCTGGACTGGCAAAACTGCAAAGTCCCTTCTAGACAAGTGTTTCATTCCAGTCCAGATTGTCTCTGGCACTGCATCCCAATTTAAGGAGGAAGAGGTAACTGGAAGCCAAGAGCCATCCTCCACACCCACCAACCCTTCCCAGCTCCATTAGTCCACGAGAAATTGAATTAGCTGTTTACACAACTTTACAATATTAATTCATACAAAAAGAATATATATCACAAGCTAAAAACAAAATGTGCACTTGTGTCTACCTAAGTCAGATCAAAATGAGAGCAGAAGACCAATCAAAATACAAAATAGATAGCAAAGGGAAGAGAACAGATAAAATTAATATTAAACAGTTACTTTTCATGAATTCCTAGTTTTTCACCTGATACGGTGCAAATACAGCTTGAAGGAAACTTACCACTGCAATGCAAATTGAGATAGGATTCAGAGAAAAAAAAGGGCTTCCATATATCATTTTCTTCTAAAGTGTGATGGATCATAGAGTATTTAAACAAATGCATTTCTCTAACTCCCCTCAATGCTGGACATTTCAACATGATGTGTCTTATGGATTCCTATTGATTAACATTTTCACAGAACCTACAGAAATTCAGTGTGCTGCTGCTAAATTGCCGTTTTATCAAGACCGTCCTTGTTGGCCAATGATTAAATCTGAACCGTATAAAAGCTGACCTGAACGAAACAGATGGAACGAATGTCGGGTACGGTTCACACATTCCAAGCTTTTTCCCTAGGAATGGATTGGCTCTGAAATCTTTGCATTTGCAAAAATGGTCCTATGTGTTAATCCAATCGTGTGAGTATATCTTTTCTTTTGCTCGCTGTGGATTTTCTAGAAGGACATTCAGAGTAAAATCAGCAGCTGCCATTATGCCATAAATTGTATTCCTCCATTCGATGACAACGCCATGACTTGATGTAAGGGGATATTCAGAAAGAGACTGGAGCAATGTTCTACAACAGTCAGCAAGGATGCACTTTCTGAACAGAGCGCACTGAAACCATTGGATGATAGATTTTAAGGAAGTCAGGCCCAACTCATATCGTATAAGAGCCATCGGTACGCACTGTGGAAGATTTAATATCTTCCTCCAAAATCTACCTTCAAGTTTTTGCAAGTTTAAATTGGGTGTACTCAGTGACGTTTCCAACCCATACAGCAAAATAGGGACTGTTTTTTTGGCTATAGTAAGTAATGACCGATTTTAATGAAAAGTTGCCGTGTTTTCGAATTAGGATCCAAACTGTTGGCCAACGTCAGGCACCAGCTACCAGGATG
The DNA here is from genome assembly GCF_040938575.1 of Ambystoma mexicanum. NCBI lineage: Eukaryota > Metazoa > Chordata > Amphibia > Caudata > Ambystomatidae > Ambystoma > Ambystoma mexicanum. The sequence goes on from NC_090928.1 coordinate 1,191,621,874, forward strand.
GGCAACACTGACTGGGGAGGGATAGTGTTCATAAAATTATAGGGGGAATGAAGATGAGAAGGAAAATAACGACTGAGAGATAAAAGAGGAGTGCCGAGATATGTTCTGTTCAGAAGGCTGCATACTGTAGCTATGCATTTGAGGCATGCAAAAGAAGCACTGTCACTTGGGTATCTAGCAGGGACAGAAAGGTCGGGGCTAGACTGTCACCTTTAGAAGAAAAAAGCGTGCACGGCATGGATTTGCTGTAAACCAGCAGGTAAACCGCTTTGGTGAAAGTGTCAATTGCCATTGGTTTGGCTTTGGGCAAAGGTTTAGGGTCTTTGCTACAGCTTAGCTGCAGTAAGAGGTTAGTGCTTTAATAACGCTACATTTAATGTGTCATTTTTGCCGTAGAACTCTTGGACAGTTGTCTGCATGCAGTTCACTTATAGTTTCTTACATGTCGGCTTGCGTCACATCGAGGCGGAATTGTGTAGATTGTATTGTCACATCTAGACCGTGATGTCACTAGCCAACCCTACTAAATAAATCTCACCCCTCTGCACACACTTCTCAAACTCTAACTAAACACACCATACCTCTAAACCACAACAAACAGCATGCACTTCACTACATCTCAACAACAAAACAAACCACATATAGCCTAGCACATGATGGCAACCAACCGAAAAGCCCACCTAAACTCAGCGAACGATGTAAACCAAACTGAGGCTGCTAACATCAAACCACAGCTCTCTTACTCTTTTCCCGCTCAGCCTTACTAACCCATCCTACCTTCTTTCCTTTCAGATCTGCCAGAACGCCAGGGACCACTCCAGTGGTTATAGTTTAACACAACATAACAGGTTGCGGTTCACGCCTTAGTCATCTCCCCTTCCCCAATTCTCTAACCCCGGGGGTGACCCTGCACCCTCTTAACTGTCAATACCCTGTCTTCCCCACCCCCTTCACTCCGCTATACCCCCTCTACCTCCGCACCTCATTGGCCCCACATTCACTGTCATACTTGTTACACGGTCCACTTATCCAGCTGCTAATCTTGGTGTCCTCAGTCCAGCATGTCCCTAGCACGCTTCTTCACGCTGCATCTCACCCATTCCGACAAAATGAAGTCTTAGTTTGCGGCTCCCAGACCAGTCCAGCCCCCCATAGCAACATTGCTCACCACCGGCTACGACGACAGGACCAAATTATTTATCTGCCACCCTTAATCTGGCCCATGCCTTCGGCCATCCTCCATTGTCAAGGCACAACTTCTGTGAAGAAACTGTCCTCTTGTCAGCTGCCCAAATTAACATAGTAGTCAGCTCCTGCTACTTTACCCTTGCAAGCGCAAGAGAATTTGTCCTTTCCGCATGTTCCCACTGAGTTACTATGATTAATGTCTAAATAGCCTCTAGCAGCGTTCTGTCTAGGATTTGAAGTGGGACACATCCTTTATTTTGAATTTAGGGGGTAAACGGCACTTTTTACATAAGTGTGGCTTTTTTGGAATGTGTTTGGCTTAAAAAGGGCATTATGCCTCCAGATTATGCCTCCAGACTGAGTACAGAACTAGCATGTATTTGGGTCTCCTACCCCTAAAAGAGTTGACCATATCTCTCCAGCTGTATCCTCCCTTTTTCATCTACTTGCCGGCAGTCACATTGAGCCCAGATAGCTATAGCTAGTCAGTGCACCTACTTTGCTCTTAAGATTCCACCAATATAGACGCTGCCTCCAGAACCAGCCTCTCCACCCCTCCTTCATTTCAGCATGATCTGGTTATTAGCCTTTGCCATTCTAGCCCCTCAAACTGACACTGGCCCCTTTTTCCTGAACATTCCCGACCATCTGACCATCCGATGAGCTCTAAAGATCTGCCTTTTCCACCAAATCTAACTTCCCATCCAAGTCCAAGGGCCAAGAGACCACTTATATGGTGAATGTTGTGCTCAACAAATAGTACCACTAATATTAAACACTCTTTTCTTAGCTGTCTCATTCATTCATTCATTCATTCATTCATTCATTCATTCATTCATTCATTCATTCATTCATTCATCAGTCTCTGTTTAATGTAAAGCAGAGAAAAGAAAGTGGTCTTGGAACAGTGCAGCTTATGGAAGGATACACAGTTTTGTGGTTGGATGTAGTGAGGCGAAGGAACTGCTGTTTTAAATGGGGTCCGAGTCTGAGGTAGTGGGGAGAGACAGATGAATGTGTGGGTAGTGCAGAATGAGAGTTAAGTTGCACGCCCTGCATTGTCTACACCTATGCAGCGTTTAGGAATCCAGCCAGAAACTTTCAGAGGTGTTGGGCTCCTAAAGGCTAATGCTCCACTGGTATGCACTATTGATTAGTCCCTTATTCAAGCATTCAACAGTATCACGGAGCCGAGGGAGATTTATGAATTGCTTTTGATAATCCTGAAACCACAGATGTACCTAGCCAATCCCAAGTGAATGAATTAGTAATAAGGACATATAGTATAGCAGATGGCAAAGCCCACAAATTTGGCACATATGAGAATATCGAACATCTACAGACCAGAATGTTGCTTGATATGGACTCAACATAAAAGCCTGACATGATTGATATTTTATTTGCTAAACATCCATTCAGTAGTAGGGATGTGGCAGAAAGTAAAATAGGGTTTTATCATGGCCCTTCTGTATGAACACATCAGCCACTCAACTACATATTGTATTTTACTGGCCAAATATCATCTGATTTGAAGGAGACTCTTGATTCCTATCCTTAAGGAAAGAAAGCTCGATGAACTTATACCATTTATTGTTGATGGGAGATAGTTTGTTAACGTGAGCTTTGAATAACACTGCTAATGAGAGCTCATTTAACCACAGGGCAATAATGGATGGTGCTAAGATAATTAATTGTAACAGTGAATTGTATGAAAGGCAAATGTGCGCTATAGGACCAGAATGATTCGAAATAATATGATGTAATATACAATTGTGATTTATATAATTTTGTATGTTTTTGTATAATTCATAGCTGGCTATAGACATAACATATATTTGAAATGTCGAATGAATGTTTAAATATGTTTTATGAATGACTGCATTTTTAAAATCTATTTGTGGGAGGAAAACGTAATGCTTAATTTGGTTGGGGCTTGTTTTAAAATCTATTTTCCTACCACATATAGTTGCTTACCCACCACAGAGCACAGTATTTCTAGCCTGCAAACCCACCCTTCTCCCAGCTTCTCTTAAATGACCCAATACCCCAAGAGGCCAAGCAAATATTAGAAGCAGTTCTATTTGAGACCCAAAAACATAACCCACTACTTCCCAGGTGACTTAGCCCTTCACCCTCAGTCTCCTTTTACTTCATTTGAGTACCCTCACTTCGTGCACACAGCAATCTGTAAACTTAGATTCTTGTAGCAAAATAATTATTTTTCCAGGATTGTTTCTGGAACCGGGCTGTAGTCACACAGCTGAAAAGCTTTTGGATTTGCAAGTAAGATGATGTTATTAAAAGGCAAACATTTATGAAGTAGCGTTAACCTCATTGAACATAAAGCCTAGTTTCATTTAATGGTCTTCCCGTATTGCATTATAGCTTAACCTTACTGCAGGCAATATCTGTCAGACTTGCTGTATCGTGAAGAGTATTAGGGCCTCTGTCCCCAAATTCCCCACAGAGAGATACAAGAACACGCTCTGTGCGAGCCTTGAATCCACAGGTGTTGGTGTTGTTTCACAGGAACCAGGCGCCGCCTAAGACCCCAAGGCTGTTGGAAGGAAGCCAAGTATTAGCACAAACAGGCACAGTAACTGAGCTCGCAAGCGAAATCAAATACCAAAAGGTGCTTACCTAAACCCAATAAGGAGGGGCCTGGGATCAGGAGTTGTGGTGCAAGGGGCGCGCAAACAGTCCCTGAAGCCTGGCACCAGATGGTAGTACCGGCTGCAAACACCTGGATGATTCGTGGAAGATTTGTGGCACTTGGTAAGACGTGGAGCACTTGAAAGCGACTGTAACAGTTCAGGGCAAAAACGAAAGCAGGTCCAAAAGCAGTCCATGTGTCGATTTCGGGTAACCGGGATAAAGTTGACAAACCAGGGAGTAGTTCAGAGGGAGTCCAGAATTCATTATCCAAAGGTCAGAAATCAGAGTATCCGTGCAGTCCAAAATGACAGTACCAAGGAATGAGAGATAGCAATCCGTAGTCCGTGAGCCGTGGTCAAGTAACCATGAATCTTGAATCGAGACACTGAACAGTGTTGCATGAGAAACATCTGTGAAGCAACGAGTGATTCGAATTGACCGGCTTTTATGCACGGCTCCCGATCACGTGAGCAGAGGACAAAGCATGTGATTGGGAAAGCGTCCGGTAACCAGGAAGTGAATGCAATCGGCTGCTCCTGCCTGTTCGCAACCTCCAGGGAAGTTGCCAATGCAAACGAGGAACCCAATGAGGGCGACCGCCGCCCTGCCTCGAAACAAGGACCGTTCATGCCTCCCTCGCACCACAGGTGACCTAAGACCATGAACTGGGTGTACCTTGGAAAGCCTAGCAATGCTACGTGTCGGGGAGTCCCCGTGAGTGGGAGTGCTGGTATCACTACCCCTATTGGCGTGAGTATTAAGCATGATGGGGTGCATGTTGGTACCCTTTCCGCGCATGACAGAGACCCGACAGTAGCTGAGTTGCTCACTGCATGATTCAAAGGACTTGTAAAGTCTAAGCCAACCCACTCTGAAAAGCTGGGCCCTCCTCTATTTGTAGCTATAGCTAACTTATTGAAGAAAAACAGTTTTAGTAGTATCAGAAGTTACATGAAAGAGCCACCATGTTCAACTCGGAATTAAGTTCTCTTCAATCATGATCTCTGGAGATGATCTTCTTTTCTCATAGTTTCACAGTATTTGTTAAGGAAAGGTTGCTTTTTGAACTTAAATCAAGTAAACATGGTTGTGTAATAGATCTTATGTGGGCTTTTCAAAATTGATCCATTTCGTAACGCCTTTGCTCCATGACTGTCGGGCAACGTGAGCCGCTAAATGATGTAATTATTCTGCTATATGCCCTTCCCAATTGTCTCTGGGGGAGATACACAGAACTCCTGCCTGTACCCTCTCCCCTCCATGTGTGCCTCCTTGCACCACCCCACTCCCTCTTTGTTAGCAACCCTCCCAGGTGCATAGTGTCCTCCGTCACCTTGAGATTTGATGGTCAACAATGATGTATAGCAACACTTGGTGTGTATGCATGCTACAGTAATACTCCCAGAACAATATTTACTTCAGTGGACAAATGCTGCATAACTTCCTTAGACACTCACAGCTATTCCCTTGAAATAAGTGCTTGTATTGTATGCAAACAAATAAAACCCCATCAGCTTTCAGTCAAGTGCAGTTTTGTCTAGTATTTATTCCATGTGACCTTAATTCTGGCGCACCGTGTGGCCACCACAAATCAGATAGGCTTTCACTCACATTTTAAAAGGAGCTTCACAGGTGGGTAAATGGACAAGAGGCATTAGTCAAAATCTGAAGTCTAGTTTGTGAAGGTTAGTCAGTGGAAGCATGTCATGATCTGGAATTTGAACTTTGGATGCTTTTTTGTGTTTTGTATTTTGTATATTTTCGAAGCAATCTTCGGCGACTACTTCGATATTGTCGAAGCTGTTGACCGTAAAAGACAAGGTTTATAAGCCTTTACCAAATAAATTCTATTTAAGTCTCTGTCTGCGATATGAGGTAGACCAACCCTCTGACAGTTCACCACCTTGTGGTCTACAGTTTGGCACCCCCAATGTGCCAGAAGAGTTTATTTCTGACGAATCCAGACTAAGAGATTTTCATGATAATCTCCAGTCAGCTAGTGGCTTGGATCAATCACCAGAATTAATGTTTGACAGGCCTGACCCCTCTGAGCATGCTGACTCATCCTACAGAAAACTGATGGGAAAGGTCATTGAGTTTATGGGATGGAGTAGGCCTACTCCATCATTCGAACAAGACAATATGACGGACATCTTGGATCAGGGTCCTCAGAAAGACCTGATTTTACCATTCCACATGGCTCTACAGAAAAAGGTCTCTGCAAATTGGGGGACCCCGGAACCTGAGGCTGTAGTTAATAAAAACTTTGCAAGAAGTACAGACTTCCAGCAGTGACCTGGAATATCTTACCAAGCAATACCACTCCTGAAAGCTTGGTGGTTTAGACGGCTATGTCAACCAGACAGTCCGCTTATCCTTCCATCCTCCCTTACAGGGTGAGGAGAGTAGATGCCTGGGCACGTAATGTTTTCACTGCAGGTAGTATGGCTTTGAAATTCACATTGGGCCTCATTACAAGGTTGGAGGTAGTCTTGCCGGTTTTACCGGCAAGACTACCTCCATACCGGCATGAAAATCCAGCACCCAAGAATGGGCAATTACCAGGATATTCCGGCCCCGCCAGACCCGGTAATTGCCCTTTCACAGGTGCTATTATATCCACATTCCCATTTCAGCCCCATGGGGCGCAATATGAATGGGGATGCCTGTAGCACTGGCACCATTAATAAAACGGTGCTACAGGCTTGCTGTGCTCGCGGGTGACTTTCATTCCGCCAGGTCCGCCCTGGCGGAATGAAAGGCACCTGCAAGCACAACTCGGAGTTTGCCGGTCCGTCAACAACGGTACCGGCAAGCAAACCAGTACCGTTGTTACCGGACCGGCAACCTCGTAATGAGGCCCATTGTCTTGATTTACGTTTACCCTGTGGGACTGTTACTATGGCGGCTGAACACCGCCCGGAAGGCGAAGAAAGAGACTGCTTCCTGGCGATCATTAAGGATGGTAAGGAGGCAGTGAGTGAATGTCGCCAGCCAGGTTTGGATACTGCAGACAGCATCAGCAGATCCATGGCTGCTAGCACGGTATTACACAGATTTGCGTGGTTGAGAAAGTCAGGGTTTGCAACAGACGTGCAGTCAAGACTGCCCTTTGACGGCTCGAGGTTGTTTAATAGGAAGGCGGAGGAGAGTTTGGAGAAGCTGCAGACCTAAAAGTCGGCGCCTAAATCCCGTAGTGCCGCCATTAGACAGCCTCAACAACCCTATTCGGGCTCATCTTCCTGGAGGGGTAAGTCCTTTAGTTTCTACTCCTCAATTGGAAGAGGAAGAAGACAAGCCGGACAGAGAGGCCAGAGAAGATTCCCTTTGGTGGACAAGCAAGGGGTGCTAAATCAAAAGACCCCAGTGGGAGGAAGACTTTCTCAGTATCTTAACGAATGGCGGGGCATTACTTCAGATGCTTGGGCACTGGAAACGGTAGCCCAAGGTTACTGCCTTCAAAAAAAAAAAAAAAAAAAAAAAGCCACTGGATCATCCACTGGGATACAACTCTGTCAAAATTCTGGATCCGCTCCTTGTCCAGGAAATTGTGACCCTGCTAGAGAAAGGTGCAATAGAACATGTACCTGTAGTGGAAAGGAACAAGGGTTTGTATTCCCCTATTTTCTGATTCTCAAAAAGGGTGGAGGATTGAGACCCATCTTGAACTTCAGAAACTTGAACAAGTTCCTCAGGAAGGACAAGTTTGGGATGGTTACCCTTTCTAAGATTCTTCAGGCTCTCCAACTCCAAGACTGGTTGGTATCATTGGACCTTCAGGATGCTTACTTTCATGTGCCAATCCATCTCAAGCACAGAAAGTACCTGAGGTTTGCGGTTGGTGGCTCTCATCATCAGTTTCGTGTTCTGCCTTTCAGGCTGATCTCCGCCCCACAGCTTTTCACCAAGTTGATGGCGGTGGTGGCAGCGAGTCTCAGGAAATGGGGGATTGACGTCTGCCCCTACCTAGACGATTGGCTGATCACCAGGGCTTGCTCGGGTGAACTTCTCAATATCACCTCCCACTCGCTCCACAGACTGGGTTTCTACCTCAATTACAAGACGTCCCATATGATACCATCCAAAGACTCCAATTTATTGGAGGAGTCCTGGATACTTGCTCGGGGAAAGCCTCGCCACCCGAGGTGAGAGCTCAACACATTCTGCAGATTGTAACAAAATTCCAGAATGCTCCGCATCTTCCGGCCTTAGATATTCGGAGGTTGCACAGTCTCATGGCATCCTACGATTTCCTGGTGCCAGAGGCCTGCTTGAGAATGAGATCCCTTCAATGGGCTCTCGGGACACAGTGGCCCAATTCTCAGGCAAGATGTTGGATCTACTGCAAGTTCCGAGCAGAGTTTCTCAGGGCCCTGTGTGGTGGGTTTGCAAAGGCAACATTCTCAAGGGGGAATCTTTTTGGCAACCATGGCCAGAGATAACGGTAGTGACGGACGCCTCACTCACAGGGTGGGGAACCCTCACCAACGATCTGACAATCAGCGGTTGTTGGTCTCCATCGGAGTCCAAGCTACATATCAAACTTTGGAGCTGAGGGCGATCAGACTAGCGCTGAAGGTCTTCCTGCACTCTGTACTGGGAAAGAATGTCCTGATAATGATGGCCAACACAGTGGCTATCTACTACCTTAACATGGGAGGTGGTGGAGGGTCACTACCACTTTGCATAGAGGCAATGCTGCTCTGGTTGTGGGCAAAACAAGAAGAAATCTCTGTCTGCAGTTTACCTAGCCGGAGAGCAGGACACAGCGGCGGGCGCTCTGAGCAGGCAGAACACAGTCTCCCACGAGTGACAACTAGCTCCGGAATTCCTTCAAGAGATTTTCGCATTTTGGGCAACCCCTCAAGTGGATCTGTTCACGACCAGTGTCAACTGGAAGTGCCAACAGTAATGCTGCAGGGAATGTCCCACAAGAGGAGCTCTAGGAGACATGTTCGTGGTGGACTAGGATTTTCCTCTCCTGTATAAGTTTCCTCCAGTCCCCGTCATTCCTCATGTGATCAGGAGGTTGAGAAAGTTTGGGAAATCCATGATCCTAATTGCTCCGGATTGGGCCAGGAGGACGTGGTACTTTCTGGACTTGTCCATCTGTCCTCCAATACGTCTTCTACAAAGAAAGGATCTTCGCAAGAGGGAGGTCGGGTTTTCCATCCAGAGGTCAAGACACTCCGCCTTCACGCATGGTTTCTGAAAGGCTGAGATACAAGAATTGGGACCTCCCGGATGACGTAATGGAGATTTTGTTTTCGGCCAGAAGGCCAGCAACTATATCTTTGTACAGTTGCTGTTGGAACAAGTTCAGCAACTGGTGCAAGGATAGGAATGTGGATCCATTTCTATGTGACAACACCCGTGGTGCTCTCTTTTCTGTTACATTTAGCCAATCTGGAGCTCAAGATTGGAACCATTAAGGGCTATCTAGCAACGCTTTGCATTTCTCAAGCACTCCTCAGAGGAGGATTCATATTTTAAGATCCCTTTGAATGTTCCAATTCTTGAAACGCCTTACTAATATATACCCATCAGTTCCATTCAATGTACCGTTTGGGACCTCAAACTGGTGTTAATGTTTTTAACGTGTATTCCCTTTGAGCCCCTACACTCATGTCCTTTAAGACTCCTGAAATGAAAGACCGCATTTCTGATTGCAATAAAATCAGCCCGCAGGGTAAGCGAGTTGCAGGCTCTTTCTTGCAAACCTCCTCATACCATATTCTATCAAGACAAAGTCACTTTCAGGGTAAAACCTTCTTTTTTACCGAAGGTAGTCTCCGACTTCCACTTGTAACAGAAAATTACCTTACCAACATTCTACCCACCTACTCATCCTTGCGGTCACCAAACAAACACTATCCAGATGGATTATCCTGGCTAGTGGCGAATGCTACAGACTAGCGGGCAAGGAACCGCCGGAAGGCCTAAGGGCTCCTTCCACAAGGGGCATGACAACCTCTGCGGCTCTTCAAAGGGGTGTCCCAATAAATCATGCCCACTTAGAAGAACCTGCACTGGCATTTTAGAGCATAAATCACATTTGAAGAGTCGCATGTGTTAGTGTTTAAAGTGGATTTATTTCCTTGAGCTTGAGTTGTGGATGTGTTATGGTATCACCCTTAATGATATTATCATAATGCTGGCAATTACAGCAGGGTTGTGTGCCTGTGAATTTATTTTTTGTTTGCTTTGGGGTTATCAGTTCAGCTCCCACTAACAAATTCCTTAGTGCCCTGCTGTTTCTGTACGCAAAAGTGCAAGGATTAGGAAACAATCTGTCCAGAGCGAAATCCATGTGTAACATAGCCCAATGTCTTTTGATTATTTTATTTTCTTAATTTGCATACTCTGTGTTGAGTAAGTGGTCACATACCGATTTGTTATTGGTGGCTTTGGTTTCAGCAAGGGTTCTCTGGGTGTTTGAGCAACCCACTGTGCTATGCCCTCAATAAGCTCTGGATCATAATGCCCTTTTCTGAATTTCAGTTGTAAATCTGAGGCGTGTCTTTTTTTTATTCCTCCGTGTTGATGTTCCTGCAGTATCTTAACAATTGACTCAAGGGCACACTTATCCAGTGTGCGCTTAGGATGGAAACTTCGTGAAAATCATGGTATTTAGTCGGTTGTTGCCTTGATATATTTCCACTGCCAAAAAGTGGATGCTGGATCTGCGAGGCAACCCATGTAGGCACACTATATGTTGAAGGGATACTTCTCCAAGCTTTCCTGCACCCAGAATACCAATGCATGGGACAAAATGCACCTGTTTGGAGAAGTAGTCGGCCACTTCCTTAATAATGTCATGTTTGTCATCTTCTGGTAAATCAGTAGCAAAATCCACCATAATATGTGATCAATGCCCCTCTGGGGTGTGTAATGACTGTAACAAGCCTTTGTCCACTGAACAGCCCTATTGCTCATGGATGTGTCATAAAGTTGTTTGTAAGCATGTACTTGTTTTTGCATGCCAGGCCACAAAGAATGTCTTCCTAGCAATTGTTGCTTTTTTTCGTTTCCCCCTATGTCCTGCTAAAAGGGACTTGTGGCACCACAGCAATGCTTTATCTCTTAACTATGAAGTTGGGAGAAACAATTTGTTTACAAAATAAGGTAGACCGTCCTGGACTGTCCCAAGTTTGCCCAAGGATCTCCAAGACTGCAACTCCTCCCTGGTAATGCTCTTCGTAATGTCTTCCAGCAACCCCTGTGTAACTGCACCCACAATCCGATCAACTGGAATTATGAATTGGACTTCTGGTGCTGCAACTTCTTAATTCTGCTGTGGGGTTAGTGCATCTGCTTCTTTCTGCCATGTACGCATGTGATGATGAAATCAAACTCTCCATAGTATTGCGCCCAACGCAACTGCCTGGGACTCAATTTTAGCTGTCCTCCAATATTCCAGATTCTTGTGATCCGTTAATACAGTTACTTGGTGACACTGACCCATCAGATAATGTCTCCATTCTTGAAAAGCTGCCCTGATGGCTAGCAATTCCTTATCTGTAAATGAATAATGTTGCTCACAATTTGTCAATTTCCGTGAAATTAATGCTACAGGGTGCCTTAGCCCGGTGCCTGAGCCACCTGTGAAAGCACCGTACCCAAAGGCCCAAAGGCCAAATTGGAAGCATCTGTCGCAACCTGCAAAGGTTGCTCTTCATTTGGATGCTGTAAAAATGGGGATTCTTGTAAAAGCCTCCCTCAACTCTTGGAAAGCCTGTTCCGCCTCCCCATTCCATCAAAATTGACTTGCTTTTCTGAGCAACCTAGTGATGGGTGTAATGATTTAGGAAGAATATGCATTGAATCAGCGATAGAAAGTCGCAAAGCCCAAAACGGACTGAAAGTCTTCCACGCTCTGTGGGGATGGCCATTCTATAACCGCATGTACCTTCTTTTGATCCATCTCATTCCCCTTGGGTGTCGGGATAAACCCCAGAAACTTCACCCTGGTAGCATGAAATATACTTTTTTCTAACTTGGTGTACAGCCTATGCACTCTGAGCCATTGCAATACACCTAGCATGTGCTGCACATGTTGTTCCTCTGATTCGGAGTAAATCAGAATATCGTCCATGTAGACAATTACAAACCAATCGATGTAGTCTCTGAGAATGTCATGCATAAATTGTTGAAATGCTGCTGCAGCATTACACAACCCAAACAGCATTACCAGATACTCATATAGACCAAACCTGGTCCGAAATGCAGTCTTCCAGTCCCCAGCTTTAACTCTAATCCTGTGATATGCCCCTCCCCAAGTCCAGCTTGAAATACACAACAGCAGACTTCACCTGATCCAACAGGACCAATATCGATGGCAAAGGGACCCTGTTCTTAATGGTTACTTTGTTCAAGGCTCTGTAGTCTATACAGGTCCTCATTGTACCCTCTTTCTTTGGGACAAAAAACAGGGGAGATGATACTGGGGACTTGGATGCTCTTATGAAATCACAGACTAATATATCATCGATATATTTGCGTAAGTGTTGATTTTTTTTTTTTTTTTTTTTGTTCAGTGGTCAGTGAGAGTATAGATGGGATTACATAGTAGTTTTGAATTTACTCTTAAATCGATTACACAGTATATCAGTATATAACATAGGAAGGAAGACAAGTCAGGTTAAACAATGGAGAGAATACTTTGTCCCTACCCAAGAAACATTTCTGTTTAAAATAGTCTTGTTTCCTGCTAAAATGTTGTACTACCCCAATGTACCTGAGTTTAGCAGAGTTTCTTTGACGGTTCGTCAACGGATCCCTCGTGGGTGAACTCCCTTTAAAGTAGGAGCTACAGGGCGTCGAGAGTCCTCGAAGAAGGTGAACATTGTCTTTGAGTCCTCGATGAAGAGTTTGATGCTGCAAAGAGGAGACTCAATGAAGAACGTAGGTCCGGCAGAGGGCATCTGGGGTTGGCGTCGACGGTCGGGACTTGACCACGGCTGGCTTTCGGATCGTCGTCTTTGTGGACTTCAGGTGGTGGGAAACCCACCGGCGGATTCTCCTCGGTTCGTCGACGACCTCGACTTTCTCCGGCGGGATAAATCGCTCGACGGTGATGGCAAGGGAGTCCTTAGTTTAAATGTTATTAGGTAAAAGGTGTAGAGTGTTGCGGCTCCGGTGGTCTAGCAGCATGATGTCAAGCTGTACCCACTTCTGGGCAACACGGCTCGACTGGCTTCCAGCGGTTACAGAAATCTTCTGAACCCCGGTCGAGGGCAATGGACTTCAACAGCCTCGATGTATGGGTGCTTCACTTCAGATTTCTCGGCGGACCCGTCTCTGGTCGACAGCCTTTCAGGACTGGCTTCCAGGGTAACTCGATGAAGATCAGCTTCTGCACGATGTTCCCTCGTAGCTCGGGGAGAGGTCTCCTAGCCAGGTCCTCTCTTGGTTCAGTCCTTGACAGACTCGACAGCTTGCAGATCGGGTTTAAGGAAAGCAGCAGCAATTCTTCTTCCAGCTCGGCTTCAAGGATAAGCAGCTTCAAGTTTCAACTTCAGCTTCTGAACAATTGTGGTAAGTGAGGTCCCCAGATATACTGTTCTGTATCTCATTCGCAGTGCTGAGCCAGGCTCAGGCAGCCAATCATTCAGAAGGGCATTCATGCAGGCAGGCAGCCAATCGGGCTCAAAGTTCATTCAGGCCATTCACTTCCACCCAGACACTCACAACAAGGAATGTGGATTGGGGCAAGCACCCAGCCTTTCAGCACACCACACTCCATTCATGTCAGTTTCGGGCAGGGCAGTCTCATTCTTTGTCTCACACACAGATACCAGACACCCATAACATGGAATGCATGCATATTGGTCACATACTCCAGTCAACCAGGTCCCACCCCAAGGGTCTACCCACAATATAGTCACTGGGAAGGCTACAGCCAGCCTTGCTTGGACTTACCCACAATACCATATATGGTTCTTCCACCCAACAGCCAGTCAGGGGAAGGGACAGAGTCAGGGCTGTTTCCAGTCATTTCGTCGAAAATAAAAGATCGAATGACCATTTGGTCGAATATCAATTGGTCGGGAAAAAAAAGGTCGCATTTTTTATTTATTTATATATTTTTTTTCCGTTTCGGTTCGTAAAAAAAAAAATAATAAAGAAAAAGGGGGATTGGGGGAGGAACCCCCCCCCATAAAAAAAGACCATTTGGCATTCGACCAAATGGCTTTCGATCATTTGGTTTTCGACCAAATGACTGGTAACTGTCAGGGCTTCCCAGGACTTTGAGAAAACAAGGAAACGGGTAATGTAAACCAAGAGGCCACAAGGGACATCTTGTCTCCGATCAGAAATCCTCCAATTCCTATGGCAGGGCCTGGGTATCCCAAAAATGGAGGATACTCGGAGCACCTGTCAAATTCAGCATGGAGCTGCCACCAGCCCATACCCTGCTCTGTGCGGCACACACCGGTGCCCAAAAACATACACTAGGAGTACAGGGTTGTACCCCCACCCATGGGTGCCATAAGGGTATCCAAAGGGTCTTTGTTCACCACAGCCAAAAAGAGGAAGAGCTGCACTGCCAGGAGTCCCACATGGACTCCTGTGCCGAAACCAACACAGAACACACATAATAAGGGAGTACACGACAAAGACATGGAGGCCCTGTCTCTCTAATGCATTTCCAGTATCACAATCCTCGTGCAAGAAAAGTATGTGCTGAGCTCGAGTGTGCCGTTTTGTCCCGTGCTGAAAATGTGTGGAAGGGAAGCAAATGGCTCAACTATCCTGGCATACCATTTCTTGAACACTTTTCTTTTTGTATAACATTGTTTCCCACCCCATTTTGTATTTAGAAGTAAGTATTGGCAATAGGTATTAGTATAGGCCCTTTTATTTTGACCAGACTCTACTAGGACTGTTTTCTTTATTATTTGATGGTCGTAGCTTGCTCCCATCTTTAGATCTAAGATCTAAACACCCTTGAACTGTAATCACTTATGTCCGTCTTAACTGTTTGATACCATGCATTCCTTACAGTTCATATTTGTGAGTGTGTTATCCAACTTAAACGGGGACAAATGGAATGCAGGCCAGTTCCCAGTTACTTTATTTATGTAACATATACACTGGTACAGCTGTAAGAGCCTGGAGCTTCCCAGGCTTGCTACCTGTTCCCTGAACGTCTGCTTCACCTGCCTCCATGCACCACATTCCTACGTCTGAAAGTATGCATTTCAGCCTAGATCCTGACGGAATGTTTACATGATGCACACTACATATCTCCCTCCTACCAAATCGTCTGAGTAATTGAAATAATAATTCTAAACATTTTAAACTTAAAAGAAATGAAAGAAAAGAAACAAAACAGCAGCTGAGTCAACAAAACATCTGAACAATAAAACCAATAACAGTCATAAGCAACAAGAACATATGTACAAGTTCATCTTGTAAAGTGAACACTCTGGTATAAGAGCATGGAGAGCACACAATAGTTTGCATTAGGTCATCAAGATGTTTTGCAAACCCTTGTCCAACTTGGTGGTCTTCTAATCCTCTCTTTTTCTCATAATTGAACTTTCATTCACTCCGGAATCTATTCTCCTTCCCCTCATGACTTAATTCCTGTTTAGAGGTTCTACATGGGTCCCACAATCTGTATTGTTTCGCCCCGAACTACAGCCTCCATTGGCATGGTTTCTGCCATCACATGTGCCCCTCTCTGGTAAGGTTCCAGATAGAACCATCTCCTATACTCTCTGCCTTTTTCATCACCTCACGTACTTGAGTCCCATGCACACTGTGATGCCTTTGTTTATTTTCACTCAATCACCTGGCACAACATTTCCTGGACAACATGACCTCTTGACATCATAATTCCTTGTATTCCTGTCTTGCGCTGTTTCAATGCGTCTTTTAATCTCATCTGTGTTCATCTTACTTCCCTTCACTCACACATATACCCATGCAGGGTTCAATCTTTAATGTTGATCCCTATCCTAGTAGGAGTGAATACTATGTAGTGATTTCTTTTTGTGGGCGCTTAACACTTTCCTGCCGAGTTGTTTCGATATACTTTTGGTGCATTAATGCTATCTGACCTGGATTAGAGTCCCTTGCGGTGTTCTTAGGACACTGAAATCTGCTTTCTGTTCAGCAGTTTAAGTGGTGGTGTGAGTAGAAAAATGTGACTGCATCTCAGACCCCTCCTTTAAGACTGCATCAGCTTAGTATTGGAGCTAAGATTACAATAATCTTTTGTTTAGCAAATGCTGCAATTGTTATCCTGAAGTCTTCATATCTCGATGCAAAACTGCAGATTGATGTTGGAGCTCTATGTACAAGGGAGCCCATGGCTGGTTATACCCAGAGCAGAAAAATCATGTACAAATAACCAGCCACTTTCTCAGTCCAATTCAAGCTTTGGAGCAGTTTACCCAGATTGATTTGTTTTGCTCCTTCCCTATTGACTTTTGTTTTTCCAAAACGGGTTTGATAAGGAGTGAGGAATTGATTAGCAAGCATGTGCACTTAAGGGTGAATCATGCAGCTTTATGGTCCTATTTGGTGGGACATTTTGCTTTTATGTATGTTCCATAATAATTTGTAGTTACATTTTATATCTGTTTTAATCCTTTTTTTGAATTTTATTTGAATTTTTATTCAGTGCTGATATCACCCTCGGTCTCGGAGTGGCTTTTTAAAGGTTCAAAAATTCAAGGAGTGGAAGGTGAAGCAAAAACTACAAAGGTTTTCCAGACAGGATAGATGTGCGATAGCTGGGGACTGGGGGTGGGAAGATTTGTGGCTGAATTAAGTTTGTGAGAGATATGTTTGGAGGCTTTTTTGAAAAGTGGTGATTGAGGGTGCTTTGCGGATACCAAGTGGTAGTGCTCCAGGATCAGCGTGCCTACAAGGTGAATGCTTGTTTTGGTGTGCATGTTAGTTTGTGGAGTGATGTTGGCTAGCTTGTCTGATATTTCAGTGGGTGATGATTGTTGTGAAGGTAGGATGGGGTTTTTAGGTGAGTGGCTTTGTAAACAATGCAGAGTCCTTTATAGGCAATACTCTAGGGTACGGGGAGACAATGGGGCTGGGTGAAAGCTGGGCAGTCTGAGTGTTTGGGCAGGTGCAGGATGTGTCTTGCCACTGTGTTCTGTATTGCTTGTAGGGGGGAAAAGTCCGGTGAGGATAGCATTTCTATAGTGTAACTTAAACAGATAGTTTTTGGACTGCAGTGCCAAAGTTGTTGAGGGGGGAGGAGAGGATGAGTCTTAACTTACCGAAGTGTAGTTTTAGGTTGCATGTTTTGGGTACGATGCCTATGTGGGGTGTGAAGGAAATGTGGGGGGAGGGGTCAGTGTTGAAGCCAAGGCAATGGACTGGTGTGGAGAGGGATATTTATGGGTTGTCTGTTGCAAGTTCTTTGATCTACGGCGTGAGGTCAGGTTTGTTCCTTTGTGCCAGGGGGGTTTATGGGTGCAGAAGGAAGGCACGGACACAAAAGTGGCATATTTCTGACTATAAACCTAAATGTTAGGAGGGGTTTTCCTGCCTCAAAGGAAACTAAGGAATACATCAAGATGTCAAAACCAAGTCCGTTACCGTTGTGTCCCAAACCCCTACTTCGAAGGGATTGTGTCCTCCAACGTATTCCTTATCTTGATAGATTACATCGCAGCTTGCTGGCCTCAGAAATGTTTTCAGTAGAGGGCGCTGCGCGTCGAGGTCCCCCGAGCTAGTGTCCCTCGACAGCCTCCGCCTCGGCGCCGACATCATCTTGCGTTTAAATAGACTTGCGCAGCGACCGTTGCTCAGTTCCGTTTTTCCGTGCTTTGTGAGCCTCGGAATCGTGTTGCTCAGTTCTTTCTTCAAGAAGATTCAACGTATGCTTCGAAGATATCATCTTAATTCGATGGCTTCCTCATCCGAACCGTCGACCCCACGGTCCGGCTTCAAAAAGTGTCGTGATTGTGGGAAGGATCTGTTTGTGGTGCCTGGGATCGGAGCATCACTGTTCGGAATGCGAGGACTGTATGTCCATGACGGCGAAAGCCTTGAAGGAGCGTAAGGGGAAGCTAGAAAGAGGTAAGACTCTTGAAACTTCTACTCCCTCGAAAGTTTCCTCGGCAGAGTCGAGACATTCGTCTCCTCGCCGTCACAGGAAACATTCCCGTTCAAGGTCTCGAAGCAGTTCCCATCAGTCTTCGAGATCGAAACACTCTAAGAAGAGGCGTCGTAGATCTCCCTCTTCTTCGTCGTCTTCTGTCTCCCCGGAAAGGGTCACCTGCCCCGCGAAACACAGCTCTCCAGCTAAGTGGGAGCGTCTTCGAGAAAGCGGCCTTGACCCCCTCGGAGATGGCTAAAGGTGATACCCTGGGTGAAAGACCCAAAAAATCAAAACGCTGCGAGTCGTTGCACCCGGCGAAAGAAACTACCTGAGAGCGCCATGAACCCTCGAGTAAATGCAGTAAGACCGCGTCATCAACGCCGTCATCGAAGGTTTCTTCGACTCATAAATCTGCGTCATCAACTCCTTTGTGGAAGGGTCCGTCGACGCATAAATCGGTTGCATCGACACCGTCTTCGACGCCACTGTCGACTCCGATAAAAGACCGACCTACAATTGTCACTACATCTCAGACAGTAGAGGTGTCAAGGATCCTCTCGAGTACTTCGAGGACTCTTCAAACTTTTTCGACGCCCTTTTCGGGTTTGTCGAAGCCTTTGACTTCCGCGTCAACAACTTCAACGTTTTCTCAACCAGTGACAACCAACTTGGCCCCTTTTGCTCTAGAAATGGGTTTTAAACCATATCCTAGGTCTGATTACTTTAGAGCTTTGTCCTCTATATATGAGGAAGGGGAGGATTCCGACCATGAGAGACCTTTTGGTTTACAAAGGACCACAACACCTATACCAGAGGAATGTATCTCTGAAGAGAACAGGTTAAAAGATCTTCAAGACTCTTTACATGAGGCAAGTGGTTTAGATACTTCTCCAGAAGTAGAGTTTGCTAAACCAGACCCTGGGGAGCATGCTGAGACCCCTTATAGGGTTCTGATGGCTAGAATAATAGAATTCATGGGGTGGTCTACACCTACACCTTCGTTTCAGCAGGATGACCTTACTGACATTTTAGTTAAAGGTCCACAGGAAGATCCTGTTGTTCCTTTTCATACTGCTCTGCAAAGAAAAATCTCTGCTAATTGGGAAACTCCTGAAGTTATCCCGGCAGTTAACAAGAAACTATCTGCCAAATACAGGGTATCTGCTACAGACCCTGAATATTTGAGCAAACATCCAACTCCAGAGAGTTTGGTTGTACAAGCAGCAACTTCATCAAATGGTAGATCTGCATACCCTACTATTCCACAGGACAGGGATGATAAAAAGTTTGATGCTATGTCAAAAAATGTTTTTTCGGCATGTAGCATGGCGCTTAAATCTGTTAACGCTACTTGCACGCTTGCAAGATTCAGCCATACCCTTTGGGAGTGTGCTTCATCTGTGGCTGACTGTCTCCCAGAAGTAGAGGAAAGGGAAGTATTTTTAAACATCATCAAAGATGGGAAAGATGCAATGTGCGAGTTCCTTCAAACAGGCATTGATTCTGCTGACAGTATCAGCAGGGCCATGGCGGCAAGTACCACAATCCGCAGATTTGCGTGGTTGCGGAAGTCTGGTTTTGCTCCAGATGTACAAGCCAGACTTTTGAACATGCCCTTTGACGGCACTTCTTTATTTGGTAAGAAGGCTGATGACTGCCTGGAGAAGTTACAAACATCCAAGGCAGCAGCGAAATCTCTTGAAGCTACAATCTGACAGACTCCGAATCGCCCCTCAGGAACCTCCTGCAGGGGTAGGTCCTTTTGCTTTTACTCCGCATTCGGAAAAGGCAGAGGACAGCCAGCTCAAAGGGGCCAGAAATGATTCACCCGTGGACGGGTTAAAGGTACAAAAACTGCAGCAGCAGGTGCCCCTTTACCCTCTGCATCTGCGTCAGCCGCTTCTAAACCCCTCTGAGATCTCCCCTCACAAGACACCAGTAGGGGGCAGGTTAACTCAACATCTGGCAGAATGGCAGGCTATTACGTCAGATGCTTGGGCATTGGAGACAGTTTCCCAAGGTTACTGCCTGCCTTTTCTACGCACCCCTCAGAGTCATGCACCGGGGAACAACTCTTTGAAGTTTCCAGATCCGCTCCTTATGCAGGATATTGTAGATATGCTAGAGAAAGGTGCCATAGAACCGGTACCTGCAGTGGAGAGGAACAAGGGTTGGTATTCCCCCTACTTCCTAGTACTAAAGAAGAACAGAGGACTGAGACCCATTGTCATGATGCCTGCCCCCGGAAGACCAGACCAGGCCCAGCAGCCCCGGAAGCAGGCATCATGCCACTTGGAGCATGTCCAAAAGCCCCAGTTAGGGGCTGTTTGGGTACAGTCCTGGCGCCTATGGTGCCAGGCTCATAAAGATATTCAGTCTTGGCGCCATGGGCGCCAGGCTCATTATTGATAACTTACCTGAAGCAGACCATGCTGCATACTCACCTGAGGCAGACCATGCTGCATGAAGACTCAAGCCAAATGAGGCTTAGGAGGGACTATTTTACTGAAGGGACTATTTTGTTACTTGGGTGGGGCTGTGGAAGAATACTTACCTGGATCTTCTTCCAAGGCTATTTAAACCACGCCCAGACAGCCACACGTGCTTCGCGTTATTCTGCTTGCTGCATCGTAAGGCTCACCGTGTTTTCAGCAGCTCCAGTCTTCAGCCACACCCGCTTCAGTCCTGGGACTCCTGAAACAAGAAGACAAAAAGGATAAAGGTTAGAACAGGAGTTTTAACTTTAATCCTTACCTGAATCCTGATCCATTTCGCCACGGAACTGAAAGACAGAAGTCTTTGAAGCATTGCTTCGCATTCCTACGGCGCCGTGCTGAACTTACCTGCTTGGCGGTACTTCAGCATTCCATCATGCTCTCTCTATCTCGCGGCTGCCCTCCGACACCTAAGGAGACAAAGACAGCAAGGTGAGCAAGGGGACTCTCTAAGGCCATACAAGCTACCCCCAAGGACTTACCTGATTTACCACGGGAGGTACTCACATCATTTCGGGTCGGAGCAGTCAACTCTGCTTCATCGCCGTACCCCGGCCCCTAAGGGGAGAAAGCAAGGACAATCCCAGTTACCCCCCACAAAACTTACCTGATTTACCACGGGGGTCCCACCTCATCTCGGGTCGGCACAGTCAACTCTGCTTCATCGCCGTACCCCAGCCCCTAAGGGGAAAAACACAATAGACTTACCTGAATCTTACCGAGTGCCATTTGGAAATCTTCAAGTGGATTAATCGGCAACCTGCAAGGAATCGGACAGATTGAAGAGCAGACATTTGAACTCTTATGAACAATTGGACTTTAGAGTCAATACTGGAACTCACCAATTCCTCTACGCCAGTGAAGTAACTGGTCATCAACGCGCCCCTGCGGTCGACGCAGGATGGAGAGCTCATCCTTCCAAACCATCACGTGAGACTAAGGAGGGGACATCAAGAGTGATCAGTGGGAAGACAACGGGAGTGGGGAAGGTGGGTTGACACTCAATTCCACGGGTGGTTAATTCCTCTTCTCCTTTGCAGAAGAATATTCTTGCGAGCCAGACAAACTAGGCTGAGCGGGCCAGTCCAGTCAGTCATCTCGGCGCTACACGTCACGCTGGTGGAAATAACAGCGGCCCAGTTCCGGTCGACGCCCCCGTGGGAACCAGGTGAGCGTAACACCCATCTTGGACTTACGAGAATTGAACAAATTCCTCAGGAAGGACAAGTTCAAGATGGTAACTCTTTCTCAGATCCTTTAGGCCCTCCAGCTTCAGGACTGGTTGGTATCTAGACCTTCAGGATGCTTATTCCATGTGCCAATCCATCTCAAACACAGGAAATACCTGGGGTTTGCAATTGGCAACTCTCACTATCAATTTCGAGTTCTGCCATTTGGGCTGACCTCTGCCCCGAGGGTCTTCACCAAGCTTAATGTCGGTAGTGGCGGCGTGTCTAAGGAGGGAAGGGATCCATGTCTACCCCTACCTAGACGATTGGTTGATCAGAGCAGTATCATCGGAACAAGCTCAGATCCAACTAGATTATGTCTGCCACTTTTTTCACAAGCTGGGCTTCTTTAAGTTAAGGGAGAAGTCGCAGATGATACCATCACAGAGACTCCAGTTCATTGGAGCGGTCTTGGACACTTCCCTGGGGAGAGCCTCGCCACCAGAGGTGAGGGACCATGATATTCTGCAGATGGTCACTGTAGTGATTTAGGTTTCCATGTTGTCTTTGAAGAATGAGTAGAATGCTGAGTGAGTGACATGGACTCTTGCTGGTGAGAATGTTGTTGTATGGTTCAGAGTTCTGAGTGAGAGAGTTGGTGAGATGTAGCCTACCTGGGAGGATGCCGGTGCATGTTTGCCTGGAGCTCTGATGAACTCGACATATGAAACATAAAAGATGTACTGGAAACTCATTAAAGGAACAACTGGAACATCAAGAGTTTAGTCATCATTGGGAACCCAGAGCTTTACATTGGCGACGAGGATGCTGGCTGTGCTGGGGGGACAGCACTAAGAAGGGCACATGCACCGCCCCCCCCCACCCAAGAAGGCGGCCCTCCCAGGTAGGGCGAGTGCTTATTGGCTTTAGGCACAGTAGGGCCCAGCGCTGGGGACGCTGGCACAGGATATAGTGATCTGCGCCATGCAAGAGCCATCTGGGTTAGACTGTCTAACCGGAAGTTGGACAGGTTAAACTCAGAGGGTCAAGAGACTGGCAGAGCAACAGTGGCAGGGCTAAGGGCCCATTGACTGTCTTGAAGGGGTTTGGGAACCTAAAGCTGCAACATGGAGGGCTGGAAGCCCATGGCAGTAGCAAGTGAAGAGGCTTGGAGTCTGAGCTACGCCTGGGAAGCCATGTTGCGCAGTTGAGGGGCTTGGAGCCCAGGGCATCAGCAATAGGAAAGGCTTGGAGCCTAAGCTGCGCCTGGGGATTGAAGAATCTGGTGGTCATGTTGTGCAGCTGAGAGGCTTTGAGCCCAGGGCAGCAGCAATGGGAGAGGCTTGGAGCCTGAGCTGCACCTAGGAGTGACTAGGGGACTACTGCTCTCTGGCAGAGGGGCTAGGTGCCCACAATGAGAAATGTGTTTCTATGAGAGTCAAAAGTGACTTTGGTGGAGTTTTAGAGCCCATTGCAAATCGGAGCCCTGTCCCGTAAGGTACTTTTTCCTATGGATGGAGATGGCAGGAGAAGGATATGGCTACAGAATTACTTTGCAGGAGAAGGAACATGGTTACAGAATTACTTTTGGTTATATGGGTGCATTAGATAGCATGCAGCAGAGTTTAAGTTAACATGTTGTGTTTCAATTGTCATGTGAGGCCTGTGATAGTGGTGATATTTTGACACTATAATTGCAACATGAGCATTTATGAGAGAATGTACACTGGATGGGAGAGTGTGGTGTCGTGACCTTTGTTGAGAGACATATATTTGATGTGAGCAATGTTAGTTTGTTTGTGAAGCAGTTGTGTTTAACGCATATTCTTTCCACAGATGGACTTTTCAATGCAATAAGCAAAGTGGACTGATATAGTTATAGTACATGGCATGGAAAATGTGATGAATGGAACATGATTACTAATTTTTTCCTTTGCATGTGGGACTATAAGTTTGAGAGCTAAGAAGCTTAGTTAGAGCTTTAAAATTTTTTAGAATTTTGCAGAAATGTTACTAATTTTAAGCAGTGTTAGCTTGTTGCAGTGTGCTGATCTGTATGTGGGAGTCTTTGTGGTGTGCTAGAGTTTTAGCATTTTGGTGATTCTTGTAGTTGTGTGCTTGGTGGCCTAGTGCATGGTGTGTTCTAAGTGGTTCTTCGCAGCAGTGATGTTGGTTTTGTTTGGTTTAAGGAACAGGGGTGGCAATATCGCACTGTTTGTGTGGTTTGGATGTTGTTTCACTCGGATGTTTGGAACGTCCAACCTGGTTCTTTTATTGTCAGGTGCACATCATAGTATTTATTTGGATGTGAAGTTATGGGTGGCTGAGTGTAACAAGAGTACTGTTGTTCTGGTGAATGTGATGCATTTATTTATATGTTGTGTGTGACAATGCTTTCTCATAGTTGTGTTTGGTCTTTAGGTGGATCTTTAGGACACAGGCGACGAAGTGGGGGTGACGGCATAGGTACCTTACGGTGCAATGTGTTGTTGTGTCGTTTCACTCGGGTGTTGGGAATGCCCAGCCTTGTTCTTTGGTGTGTGTAGTGCACAGCTCAGAGTTGGATGTGTGGTGTGGCTATGAAGTTAGTATTGTTATAGTTTTTGTGTGGTAGAGGAGGAGAGAGATTAGAGAGATACCTGAGCTGTTGAAGATTGATTGCTAGTGGTACAATTTTCATTGGTAGGTGTCCTTCCTTTACTGTGTAGAAAAGGGGAGGGGCATTGTTAGTATTGTGTTATGGTACCGTTTGAACTGGTGACGTGTTCAGGTTGTACAGGTGTGGTGATAGTTCATGTGGTTGAGATGCGCGCCCATGTGTTGGAGTGTGTGTGTGTACTGTGTGTTGTGAGTGTCACCGGTTTCGGTAGGCATTTTTGATGTGTAAGGAAGGGAGATATGTAGTGATTTAGGTTTCAATGTTGTCTTTGAAGAATGAGTAGAATACTGATTGAGTGACATGGAATCTTGCTGGTGAGAATGTTGTTGTATGGTTCAGAGTTCTGAGTGAGAGAGTTGGTGAGATGTAGCCTACCTGGGAGGATGCCGGTGCATGTTTGCCTGGAGCTCTGATGAACTCGACATATGAAACATAAAAGATGTACTGGAAACTCATTAAAGGAACAACTGGAACATCAAGAGATGTCGAAGTCATCATTGGGAACCCAGAGCTTTACAGTGACCAAATTCCAAAATGCCCAACTTCTTCCAGCCTTCGACTTTTTGAGGTTGCTAGGCCTCATGGCATCCTGCATCTTCCTAGTGCCAGAGGCTCGCCTGAGAATGAGATCTCTCCAGTGGGAGCTGAGAACTCAATGGTCACAATTCTCAGGAAGAATGACAGATCTCCTTCAAGTCCCAGACAGAGTGGCTCGAGACCTTCAGTGGTGGGCCTGTCGGGAGAACATTTTGAAAGGAGAACAGTTTTGGCAACCATGGCCAGAGATAACCGTAGTCACGGATGTGTCACTCACGGGGTGGGAAGCCCATGCCAACGACTTGACCATCAGCGGTCGTTGGTCTCCATCGGAGTCCAGACTACATATCAACCTGTTGGAGCTGAGAGCAATCAGACTAGCGCTGAAGGCTTTTCTGCCATCTGTACAGGGGAAAAATTTCCTAATAATGACGGACAACACAGACCATGCACTACCTCAACAAAAGAGGAGGCGTAGGATCACTGCCACTGTGCAGAGAGGTGATGCAGCTCTGGTTTTGGGCAATTCAAGAAGGAATCTCTCTATCAGCAGTTCACTTAGTCGGAGAGAAGAACTTGACAGCAGACGCTCTGAACAGGCAGAGCACAGTCTCCCACAAGTGGGAGCTAGCTCAGGAAGTTCTTCAAGAGATCTTCTTCCTTTGGGGAACCCCTCAAGTGGATCTCTTCGCCACCAGTATCAACAGGAAGTGCGATCAGTTTTGTTCAAGGGAATTTCCCCCGAGAGGAACTCTAGGGGACGTGTTCATAGTAGACTGGGAGTTTCCACTTCTATACGCATTTCCTCAAGTCCCTGTCATTCCTCAGATGATCAGGAGGTTGAGGAGATTCCGGAAGACTATGATCCTAATTGCCCCGGATTGGGCCAGGAGAACGTGGTACCCAGACTTTCTGGACATGTCCATCTGCCCTCTGATTCGTCTTTCGCAAAGAGAGGATCTTCTCTCGCAGAAGGGAGGTCAGGTTCTCCATCCAGACATCAGAACCCTCAACCTTCACGCCTGGTTTCTGAAAGGTTGAGATACAAGGATTGGGACCTCCCGGATGACGTCATGGAGGTGTTGCTTTCAGCTAGAAGGCCAGCAACAAAGACTTTATACCGCTGCCGACGGAACAGATTTTGCAGCTGGTGTAGAGAAAGAATATCAAACCCTTTTCATGCAGTACACCAATGGTGTTATCTTTCTTGCTATATTTGGCGAATTCAGGTCTTCAGGTTGGTACGATCAAGGGCTACCTCGCAGCGCTGTCAATCTTTAAGCGCACTGCGAAGGAGCCATCATATTTGAAATTACCCCTAGTAATCAAATTTCTTAAAGGGTTAACTAATGTCTATCCCCCAAAGCCGTTCCAAGTTCCCTTGTGGGACTTAAATCTAGTCTTAAATTTTCTAATGGGTTCTCCCTTTGAACCACTCCATTCTTGTTCATTAAGATTTCTCACCCTTAAAACAGTCTTCCTAGTGGCTCTAACATCTGCCAGAAGAGTGAGCGAATTAAAAGCTCTATCTTGCAAACCTCATACAATTTTTCACAAGGACAAAGTTGTCTTAAAAGTGAAGCCTAATTTCCTCCCAAAGGTGGTCTCTGAATTCCACATCACTCAGAAAATAACCTTACCTTCATTCTATCCTCCTCCCCATCCAGGGAAAGAGGAAGAGAGGCTACATAGGCTGGATCCAAGGCGTCCTTTGAGTTTTTATATCAACAGACTTGCTAGGATAAGGCAAGCAGACCTTTGTAGGTTATGCAGGACACAAATTAGGATTGGCAATCACAAAACAGACCATTTCAAGATAGATTATTTTAGCCATTCTAGAATGCTACAAATTGGCAGGGAAAGAGCCCGCTCAACATCTTAGGGCTCATTCAACCAGGGGTACCGCAGCCTCTTCGGATCTCCAAAGTGTGGTACCGATTTGGGACATATGTGCGGCTGCCACATGGTCGTCCGCACATATCTTTACAAAATTCTACAGTCTGGATTCCTCCTCTAGCCAGGAGACAAGATTTGGCAAAGCTGTGTTACATTCTGTTCATTCTTAAAGGGAAATATTCCAATTTTACTCCCTCCTCCTCTTTCACACCACTGCTATGGCAGTCTATCAAGATCAGGAATACGTTGGAGGAACATCCCATCGAAAGAACGTTACAAGGTAAAATAACTTGTTCTTCTGCCTCTAATAATAACCTAAATCAGTTGTGTAGGGTTGGTCTCTTTCGAAAGTAAAGTGTTCATGATAGCTCTTGCCAACAGAAACGTTCCCAGTGTCTCAGGTGGTACAAAAGACGGAATAAATGTTTTACCATGCAAGTCCCAGGTGTTAGTGGTTTGCTTCTTTCCCCTGGATTCCTTCTGGTTCTACTTTCCTTTTCTTTGTGTCTTAAAGAACCTGCATCATCTCAGATAAATGTCACTGTATTTTATATCTCTAAACTTTTGAAGGACTGAGTTTTTAAAAAAAAATAGGACAGGACAGTGCCCCTCTCACAAAGCTATAATCTACAAAAAGGTCCTGTCACCTCTCTACTTCTACCCTTCGAATTGAGACAACCTCTCAATTCACCACCATGATGACTGTCACACCAGGTCAAAATCCAAAATACAATATTATACCTGTTTTTTTAGAAAAAATATATATATTTTATTTTATTACAGAAAATTTTGTAAAACCCTAAAATACATATTAACACAAATAAATATGCAATCTTTTTTTAAAAATAAAAAGAGAGGGAGGAAAAGGGGGGAGGGAAACCTACAAACTTAAATTGGGTCACCAACTGTTAATACAATACTGAATCACATATAAGAAATAAGAGTGTCTATATATGTGAAAATAGATCAAATACAATAAATATGAAAAAAGGAGAGAAAAACTATTAGGTGGTCCCAAACAAGGCAAAGAAAAGACTACAACACATTTAAATACCACTATACAAATCCAGTGACACAACCTTCATTACTAGGATTCCTAGGTATCTCTGAGTAAACTCAAGCTTTGAATGCTCTATTTTCACTGTCAACAATCGCACAGTATCATTGTCCCGACATGTTTCATTCCCAAAATCTGTGAATCTTTTGTAGGGAAATTCTTCAGAGGACTTTTTCAATGCTCGGTTAGTGTATCAATAATCAAACTGGTCTAGTGTATATTTTGTAAAAATTGGTTCAGCCGGTATTGCTGACCTCATGGGGTTGCTTCCTGTTAGAATCTAACAGTAGCCTAAAGGTAAGAAAACAACGCACAAAATGAGTTGTATTGTTCTGAAAAAGTGTTAAAGCAATCATCCCACCCTGAGTATTTAATTCTCTAGGTGATGCTTACTGCACTGCAATCTTTTATTATAGCAGGTGTTTGTGCCCTCCCTGTCTCACACGTGCAAGAAAATAAAACGGACACTACTCGGACAGGGAATAAGGCAAAAGAGAGCAGGCTGCGAGAGTTCAAGGAAAAGTTTATCTAGATCTCTGAGAGCGATCTGACACTTATCGTTACATTACATTTTTATACAGTAGTATGACACAATTAACATAGGATACTATGTCGATCCCGGATTGGTCCGTTGCACGCTGTGTCAGGTGTGGGTGGCATCTCTTCCTCCGGGTTGGTTGCTTGGTTGGTGGCAGGATTGACGTCAGACATCTGTGCTCCGGATGGGTGAAGGTTAGGTTGCTGCGAAACACGGTGGTCACTGTCTAAGCAAAGAAAATACATTCTAAATAATGCATGCACTAAATAACAACGATTCAAAGCCTCTCAATAGTTTGTCATGTCTCTATAAAAGTCACATCACACAGGTACTTATATCATCTATAATCTTGGATTATACAAGTCATAGGTTAGGGGTCTTGACCACTCTAATACAATGACCTGAGTGTAGGTTCATGCTTACAAGAATCTCAGGTATGTGGTATTTGTTAGTATTGGGCACGATATACTGCAGTCGAGGTCTAGTGTTAATCGGGGGTCTGATGGGTGGGCATCATGGCATGGTCAATGATCTGGCACATGAAAGGAATACCTTGCAGGGACACAGGGTCGGAATGGCAGTAAGCTTCCATTGGCGAGGGTGCGGGGGCAAGGACACGTTTGTGGAGATGAACGAGCTATGTGCTTAGTTCATGCTGGTTCACATGCAGGACGGTGATCTCAGAGGAAGACTGATGTGATACTTTTATTAGTTGTTGCAAGCACCTCCGGCTTCAGCGTGAGAATGGAGCCGTGCAGAGTTTTCCAGTCAGAGAGGGACGAGGGTGGGGGCCATGTGCGCTGTGCTCTGTGCGCTTGACCATTGTGAAAGGGAGAGAAGCGTTTTGTACTATCGCAGTGAGGCCTGATCACCAAAATGGAGTCGAAAGGGGGTACAAAAATGGATGCCCTGTGTCCTGCTCAGTGGTCCCATCTACATGAATGTAACCCAAAGTTAACATCGCATAAGGGCAAGGGGCGAACCCACTACTGGAGGCACTTGGTCCAGGTCTTGTACTGAGAAGTGAAGGCAGAGAGGGGCCTGCTGCTCCTCGCTCCCACACATTCCCCCCTTTCGTTAGATCTAAAGTAACAAATATTTAAATTTTTTTCATTCTCCCTTCGGTAGTACTCAGCCTCTGCCACAGCTTCATCCCACTCGGGGGTGCCTTTTATTGGCATACATGCCCTGCACACACTTCTTAAGCTATTTCCTCTTCTGGCATATTCGTCTGCTGTACGCATTAAGGAAATCCCACCATCTCTATCTTAGTCCACCCATACTTCTCTGTACCATTGCAGCTCCGTTGGTTCCTTTATTGTTGTGTGGTGTAAATTATCAACCCTGTCCCCATATTGCCTGTAAATGGCTGTCATCCTGTATTGCGGTGTGGTGTACTCCCCTGTTTGTATTTGTGCATCTATCATGGTAGCTACCGTTGTCGGTCGGCCCATTGTTACCATCATCATAGCTGAGGTAGGCATGCTTTTTTCACAACACCAGAGTCCCAGTTGGCACACACAGAAGAATAAGAGCACAAAGACGATGATGGGGATGAGTATTTTCATTGCCACGTTTACCCATGACGGTATCCAACTGAACAGATTGTCGAACCACGTGCTTTCCTCTGCGCCTCCTTCTGTTCTCATCCTCTCTCCTAGATTGTGTACTGCTGTTATCACATGTGAGAGTGTCCCGTTATCAGCATCTTCAGTTGGCACGAATGTGCAACACGCCCCCCCCAATTTCTCGGCTAACACCACCGTCCATCGCCGTGAGGAGATCTAGGACATATCGATTTTGCATTGTCATTAGGCCGAGTGCGCAGAGCTCTATTTTTATAACGTTGAACCCTTCTTCAGTGTCGTTAGCCAGTTGTATGAGCTCCCAGCGCACTATGTGCAACCATTTGGCGTTTGTTCGTGCTTGGAGTCCCGGGACAAGAAGTGAGGCGAAAAATGTCTCTGCTGATGAAAAGAGCTTGTATTTCTGCGGGATCTCAGCAAGGAGTTTTGATGATTCGGATGAGATGTAATTGGAGGACCTTTTACTTCGTGCTAGTTTTTTCTTCAGTTCATATTCTGACAATAGTTCGTAAATTGGAGCTTCTGTTATCATTTGTTGGGGCGCTGTCGATTGTTCAGCCGATTGCCCTGCTGGCGATATGCCAGTCGATTTTCCCGTTGTCCCTTGGATATGGCTTTCAGGTATTACCATCAGGGCTTTGTGAAGGGTGGCTAAGGCACATGTACCTTTCCATGCTGTTGGGAGGTGTAGATATGCTTGTTTGCCGCAAATCCAGTACATGTCCATGAGTGCAGCGGTGCCTTTCTTCATGTCAGGTATTATTACTTTCTTGTTGCATTTCTTTGTTTCCCCCATGTTCACTCTCCCTTCCCCATGGAAACACAGTTCATGTGGCACTTCTTTCTGTATTTTGATAGGTTTTTCCAACGCTGTGAGCCACGTTAACTTAGTTACGTGCTGAGACCAGATAGGGGTGCATATGTCTTTTATCCATTTGAACGTGTCATTCGGTAGGCCCCGCACTGCTTCTGCCTTGCATTCGATAGTTTCATCGTGCCACTTATTTTCTGCATATCTCATCCCCTTGATGACAAGAAATGGTTCCTTGAGGCAAATTACTCCTTGGCGTCTGCTTGTGCATGTTCTCTCATTTTCCAGTATTTCCATTGTGACGGTGTGCGCTTGGAAGGTGCTTTTTATCCTGCACAAAACTAGATGAATTAAACAATGGGCCTCCGACAAGGGCACTTCCTGGTGTATTAACATTTTCGGTGTTCCCGATGCATGTGGAATGGGTGAACAGACATAGCAGCTTTCATTTGTTGCTTGCTTCGCCGTGGCCCTCGTGTCCGAATACCATTTATTTGATTGATCAGGGTGGCCGGGATCTTCTATTTCGTCTAGCCCCAGGTCATGATAAATGTTGTATCTTTTCCCTCCCGCTCCCCTTTTTCTCCTCCTTCTCCCTTCCTTGTTATTGTTTCTCACCTTTTTGTAATGTATTGGAAACATTCCAGCCCAGGTTGTATCATTGTTATTCAATATGGCATGTGTATCTTCATCAGTAGCAGCAGTGTCGTGTGAGGTAGGTTGTATGGTTGTCTGTGAACGTACTAGTGTTAGTTAAATCATTTGGCCAGTAATAATCGCCATCGTATTCATTAAGTTCATAATCATTACTCATATTTGTATTAGGAAGTAGCAAGGAGACACTTGTTGGGCCTGCGGTAGCGTGTTCTGAAGGTTGCATTACAATTGTACCATTGGCATTAATGTCATATGTTTCTTTCCACATCGTCTTTACCCCAGTCCATATCAAGTGCGACCCTTCTCGTATCAAGTTAGCCCCGCTCCCCCCCTTGTGCATGTCATTAACCAAAGATAGAAGGGTATAATACCAAGCCATAAAGAACAACATTACTGACAACAAAACTGCAGCACATTTTAGAACACATTCAACATTACTGAACCTATTAGCCCTAATGGCATCCCTATCACTATCTAGCATTAATCGGTTCTCCGCGATTGTGGTTTGTTGGGCCATTTGTCACCGGGAGGGGCGATATAAATTTGTTAAGTCACTACAATATATACATGTATTTACATTTCTGTTTCAACTTCATATTTAATCATCATTTTTATTCATGGTTACTCATTTCTCCATTACATATTTATTTTTACTATGGAGAGTGAAAGAGTGATGGAGAAAGTGAGGGACAATAATCGAGAGGAAAGAGAGAGAGAGAAGGTAAGAGATAAGTCATGCAGAACAAGACGCATATCATAACTTTGATCTCTGCAGGTTCTGTTTGCTGACAATTTTGTTATCCCTTTTCAACCTCATTTGTGGTACTAGTAGCACCATCTTGCTCATCCTGGGGATTGTACTATTGCGTGCCCTCCTCACATCTGATAAGTGCACCCAATACTTCAATCCCTTCACCTTCACTGCGGTGGGTGTACTTTATATAACCTCGTAAGGGCCATGAAACCTAGGTGAATTCCACCTCCTTACAAAGCTACGAACGTACACTTGTGCTCCTGGCATCAGTGGCCCACGTGGGCTGTCTGTGGCTGGTGTGGTAGTATCAGTCGCCACATTTTCAGTAAAAGGCGGTGCTATTTGTTGCGCTATGCTGCGTACTGCGCGCGTTAACTGGGTTAGGTATTCCTTAAATTCCTTCCCCAGCACTGTGGCAGCTCTGTGTGCATCGGATGCTCTCCTGATTTGGGGACAGTGGTGTGTGTATTCGCCTCCCAGTGACAATTTCATGGGGGCTCAGATGGTGGTCCTTACATGGCTGTGTCCTGAGTTGGAACAGTGTTAGGGGTAAGCAATACACCCAGTTCTTTTTCAGTGTATTACACAATTTTGATAGCTTACTCTTCAGTAATCCGTTGATCTTTTCCACCACACCGTTCGCCATCGGATGATAAATGGAACATAGCTTGTGCTTTACCCCCAAGAGTGACGTCACTTCCTTGAAGAGGTCATTCACAAAGTGCGTGCCGTTGTCTGATCTTATCACATCGCATATCCTCCATCGGGAGAACACTTCCCAAATTTCGGCGCACACTTCGCGTCTGGGTGGGGGCATGGACCCGCTTCCACCCATCTTGAGAAGGGAACCACTACAATCAAGTACCTTGCTCCATTATATCGCTCTCCCATGACAGCGTAATCTGTGTAGTTCTCTCTAAGGCAGGGTGCCACGCAGTGTTCTCAATATCATCCCTGAATTATGTGTTTGGCATGTTAAGCATTCTACAATGAATTTTGACAGGTGCTCCTGTAAATTGGGGACAAACCAATGTTCCTGGATGTCTGCGGCAATGTGTTGTTTTGCTACATGGCCAGGGAAATGCAGTTGTTGGAATGCTATTTTTAGTCATTCTACGGGCATTACTACCTTTCCTGTTGTCTCCTGCCTCCAAATGAGGTCTGTGGCTGATTGTTTACATCCCCGTTTGTTCCACAATTCTTGCTCCTCCTGTGGTGCTCTTCTTTATAACTCTATTATCTGCGCTATTGGTGTGTTACAGTAGGCTTCTTCTAGTGGTCTGTAATGGTTGCCTTTACAACGCATTCGAGTGTTGGCGTTACATTGAAATACGAGGCCTCCTTCGCCGCTGCGTCAGCTGCCGCGTTTCCCAATGAGATTGCATCTGTTGTTGATATGGGCTTGGCATTTCACCACTGCCACTACCGACGGTACTGCTAGTGCATCTATCAGCTCATTCAATAGTTTGCCGTGCTGTACTGGAGAGCCACCCGCTCGTCTGAACCCCCATCTACGCCACTAGGACAGCCCTGAATGGATTGTCGTAGTTGCATATGCTGAATCTGAGTATATGGTTACTGTGCATCCTTTAGCTGTGTGCAATGCCTCAAACAGTGCAGTTAGTTCAGCTGCCTCTGCTGAGTAATGGGACTGGAGGCGCTTTTGGACAATCGTTTCATAGCCATCTTCCTCCATGTGCACTACCGCCATCCCTACATGTTTTTCCCCTGTTTCTGGGTTTATTGATGCTTCCATCTATGAAATATATTTCTCCCTCCTTCAGGGCATTTTCACTTGCTTTTGGGATGTCATCACCTTCCCCCTCATAGGTGGCACAATCGTGTTCTTGCATGTCTTCTGTGGTGCATGGTTCTGTAATGAATGTTGCTGGGTTTACTGTTTTGCACCTGACAACGTGTACGTTGGGGCTCGAAATTATTATCTCATATGCTGTTGCTCCTTGTTGTTAATGTTAATTTTGATCGCTCAAGAATGGCAAATAAGGAATGTTCTGCGTATAGCGTTACTGAACAACCCATCACAATGGTGGCGCCCTTTTCAATCGCGAAAGCCACAGCTGCGAGAGCCTGTTCGCACGCGAAGTGGCCTTGCATTACGGGATCTAGTGTCCCGCTGTAGTAAGCCAATGGTTTGTGACCTAGTCATGTTTTTTGTCTCATTACTGCCGTCATCAGTGTTCCATTACTGTGTGAAAACAAGAAAAATTCCCTCTCATAATCTGGGTTTGCGAGAACTGGGGCATCAGCAATGAGGTCTTTTAGTTTAAAATACTGTGTCATCATTTCATTTGTCCATTTTATTGCGGCTCTATTTTTCTGTGCTTCTTTTAATGCTTGTAGCAATGGACGTGTGTATGCCGCGTAATCGAGGATCCATGCTCGGCAATAGTTACAGATGCCAAGAAACTTTTGCATGTCCTTCACTGTTTTTGGGATGATTATGTTGCGTATGGCAGCTGCTCTGTCTGGGAGTATTCGTTTCCCATCTTTTGATATTAACTGTCCGAGGTATACAACCTCGGCGAGGCAGTATTTCAATTTTCCTTTGTTTACCTTGTAG
Organism: Ambystoma mexicanum; assembly: GCF_040938575.1. Classification (NCBI taxonomy): domain Eukaryota; kingdom Metazoa; phylum Chordata; class Amphibia; order Caudata; family Ambystomatidae; genus Ambystoma; species Ambystoma mexicanum. The sequence continues at coordinate 1,191,656,534 of NC_090928.1, forward strand.
CCCTTGGTATCTAACACATTTAGCAGTGCTATCAAATCTTCTCTGCATTTTTCTTCTGTATGGCTGCAGACGAGTAAATCGTCTACGTATTGAATAATGGTCCTCTCTACATCTATATTTCCAATGTCTTTACGTAGTACTCTGTTAAACATGCTAGGGCTCTCGCAATACCCTTGTGGGAATCTGCGATGTTCATACCCGTTATTCCCTAATGTAAACGCTGTCAGGTATTGAGATCCTGGGTCAAGTGGTATGGAGAAGAAAGCGTTCTTCAAATCAATTACAGTAAAACATGTTGATTCTTTCGGTATGCTGCACAATATTGATGCCGGGTTAGGCACTAATGGGAATTCTTTTTGAATGACGTCATTGAGTGGGCGGAGATCTTGGATCATCCTCCACGCCCCTCCCTTTGCTTTTTTGATCGGGAAGATAGCCGTGTTACAGGGGGGAGTTTGATGGTACTATAATACCTTGTTTTAGGAGTGCATCTATTGTGTCCCTAATCCCTTCTTCTGCTTCTCTGGATATGGGGTATTGTTTCACTCGTGGCGGTATGGCACCTGGTTTTAGCTTTATCTTTATTGGTGTCACCTCATGGAGTAATCCTACATCGTGGGGGCCTGTAGTCCATATTGCAGGCACCACCTTGGCCAGGTCTTCCTCAAATATTGTCGGCGGGGCATTAATGCAGCCATAAGTGGGTTATGTACCTCTCTGTACTGAATCATGATGTCACATGGTATGCTTATTTCAATTATTATCTCTCCGTCATCTTCGTTATCAGTGAATAATTCCTTATCAGTTATGTCTCTTAGCATTATGTTGGGGTCTATGCATAATACAGTTCTCCACTCGCACCCGTGCGCGTCCAGTCCTATGACCACAATGCGTTTGCTCGATACCTGAACTGCCTCGATGTCTATGGACATGATCGTACCTGGCACAACATCTGTGTGTGCAATTGGGCGGAATATAAAATCTGATGGTGTTCTCCATTCTTTTCTCGTTATCTCTGGTACCACTAAGGCTAATACCTTGATGCCATAAATAAACATGTCTATGTCAATGGGTATTGCTCGCACCACAACTTCATTCATCACTTTGCTGATCATCAACATGGCTCGTACTGGGCACACTCCCAGGGTTGAACATACTATTCCTTGTTCTGTAAACGGGATGGTCATATTCAATTTGCTTAACAAATCTCTCCCCAGCAATTTGATTGGCGCGTCTTGGTGGTACAGTAAGGGTGCGCGCACGGTTTTTCCCCCTCCCGTTATATCAAGATCTTTAGTGTAAGGAACTTTTAAAATAGCCCAAGAGAACTCCTGTGTTGCCAAATTCCTGTCTGAGAGCGGAAACCGCCCTTCCATAAGACATGATTTCTCAGCTCCTGAGTCTACCATAAAGATAAACTGCTTGTTTCCTATTCTGCCCCCACTAGTGGTTCCTCTTCTGCACGTAGGGTGGTCGATAGGACTGGTCACGCAAGTGTTCCCTGTGGGCTGTCCTAATCTGAATGTCTTTCCTGTCCTGGTACTGAAAAGGCATTGTCTCCAGCCACTGTCAAGCCGCGGAATGGTGTGGGTGCACCATTTGGGTCCATTCCGAAACAATTGTTTGCGTTTCCTACCGTGTTTTGTCTTGCCATAGGTTGTGGCGGTGGCTGCTGTCTTTGCTGCATTTGAGGTTCGTTATAGCACTAATCCTGTTGTCTTCCTCCTCCCATCGGTAGTCCATAAGGGCTACATGGATATGGGCACCCCAATCCTTGTTCGTTCTCTGTGGACTGCTGCCCTTGGAAATACCCTGAAGGCCACATTCTGCAATCTCCCACAGTTCCAACAAGACCCTTGTGGTCCGCCTCTCATTCCTTGCCCACCAAATCCTCTACTCCCCATACCTCCAAACCCCCCTTTCTGGCCACGGTACCCACCTCTTCCTCTTGCCGGTCTTTCTTGCCACTGTTGTCCGCCGTATTGCTCTTCTCCTTTCCACGGCTCTTGACCTCCTGTTGCCCGCAGTGCTGCTATTGTAACTGGTCTGTTTCCCGCTCCTTCATCCCCCTCGTTTTCTCTATCCGTGGCTACGCTGGCGTTGATGGCGGCGACCTTCACTAATTTGTTCTGTACCAGCTTCGCCTCGTCTGCCAGCCTTTTTTGTGCTATCTCCTTTTCTCTCTTTGTTCCTCCTGCAGTGGTGCACAATTATACTCTGAATTTCAGGCCACCCGTTGGCTTCTATCCCAGCTATTTTATCCAAGGCCTTCTGTACCTCTTTCGGGAGCCCTTTTTGGATGATAAAATAAAGCAAGGCGGTGGACTGGTTCCATGCCATGCCAGTTTTGCTTTTCCACAAATCCTGCACCCGTAGTATGAACTGCGTAGGATCCTCGTCCGCCTCCATTGTACACTGCATCACTAAATGTGAATCTGGAATATCTGGAAACGTGCACCGCAATGCATCCCACACATGTGCTCGAACGTTGTTGAACGCCGACCCATCGTAGCGGTCACAACTCATTGTTACTCCGGGGAATCCGGCCTTTTCCCACCCTGCGTCTGCTTGGTCACCAATTGCTGACACTAATAAACTTTTCACATCCCCTATTGCTAGTGGCACTCCTGCCGTGATCTTCTCAAAAGCATGTATCCATTTCCCAGCCCCTCCCGATAGTGGGGGGAGGACTTTCAGCAAGTTGGTTTTATTCATTTGAGCCCACGGGATGTAGTGTGGCCTACCCGCTCCTTTATGTATCAATGGCATCTGCAACGTGTGTTTCTTTCCTACTTTACTTACCGTACCTTTCTTTATTTTTACTTACCATCATATTCCCTCCTGGCTGTCTTAATCTACCCTGCCATAGTGGTGGTGATGGTGTATCTGGATAACGGCGGTTTGGCAGTGGGGACCCTGCCACGGCGGCTGCTTCTTCACATTCGTCTAAGTCCCTCCATACTTCTTCTATTTGATTCTTTTTCATTGTTCTCCTTGTGTCTTTCCCCTTTTTCACTTTCTGGGGTGGCTGGGCGTATAATCCTCATGGGCTTGTCATTTAGATGGAACAGGAACTCCCCTAACTGCCACTCTTTTTCTCTCGCCCTTGTAGTGTGCGTGTTCCCTGGGATGATATTGATTGCGCTGGCTCTGAGATTGCTGGCGCCACCTCCCCTGCTGTGCTTAATGAGGGTGTGAGATCTGCCATGGACAACGGTGGTACCTCTCCTCCCTCCGGCAGCATTTGGCCTCTATCGCACAAAGCTCTCAGCCGTGTTATTTCCATCTGCGCATGTGCTAGCTGGCGGTCTAACTCTCCGGTTAAGTGTGCTAAATTCACGGGGGGTGCACTTGTCGGGCCATACAAACCTCCTTTGTCATAGGGCGGTGGTGCTGTAGCTACCTCTCCATTTGAGGGTGTAGGGGTGAGACATGCCGGTACGTATAGAGGCTCGCTGTCCCCTACTACTGGTCTTGACATTAAGGGATATATTTTAGTTGTCACCTTCAGCTGTAGTGGTTGTGCACTTGCCCTTCGGCGTTCTGCTTGCCTCTTCCTGCGTTTTTGGGTTTTCACTCGTTCTTTCTTTACCTACCTCTTCTGTGGGTGTAACTTCCTCGAACATTCGCCACAGGTCCAGTACTTCTCTTCTATTTTGTAACTGTTTCCCCTTATATCTTGCCAGCAAGTGCGTAGACACTAAATCTAACACTCTTATCGAATGACCCTTCTTCTGGCCAAATTGGCGTTATGCTGTCTCCTTTTATCTCTGTCAACCACTGATCATGGTACTTTTGTATCTTTTCACTGTACAATGGAAGAATTGACAAATATGAGCTAGTGGTGTTATTCCCCCCCATGACGATGTCTCTCCCCTTTGCCTATATTTGTGCTTGGATCTCAATTTCCCTCTAATCACCTTTCTACCCACTCGTCCTTTCTTCTAGATCAACAATATACCACAGGCTTCTCAATTACTGGTAATCTATATGTATGTATATATATTTCTGAGGCTTGTGGGATCTGCTTAGATCACATGCTGTGCATAGGCCGACATCTAGTGGAAGCTGCGGAGTATTACAGTTTGTTTTTCGAAACTCGAAAAATGGGCGTCGACACAGGCGTGCCAGTAATACTATCCCTAGTGTGACGTCCACTGTACCCAAGATCCCTCACGCGTCTAGGATCCTCAGATTGTTTTTTTCCGCCATACTGGTCGGAAGCATCTTGCGGAGTTCCCTGGCCTTAGCCATACTTTTGCTGTTATTATAATTATAATTCTTATTCATTCCCTTCCCCACCCCAACGTCGACCCTCGACTCGACGACGGCTGGAGAAGTCATCGACCGTCGACTGCTGCACGACGGATCTGGGCCTCGGAAGGCCGCTGGCCTCAGCCCGGGCCTAGTAGGCCGCTGGCCTCGGCCCTTACAAGTAGGGAGAGTGGGGGGTGGTACATACTCTTCACTCTTGATATATAGTTACATTTTATATATTCCTACACTTAGCAGCCCGCTGCCTTAAGGTGCGTATGGAGGGTACCCCTTTTCAATTCTGCCCCAAGTGCAATCGCAAATACCCTTGGGTCGACAGGCACGCCACGTGCAATCTCTGCTTGCCAAGGGATCACCCCGAAGCGAACTGCAGAGCGTGTAGTAGGTTTAAACCTAAGACACTTAAGGACCGTTCGACAAAGGGTTGGGCCCACCACGCCAGGCAGGAGGCCATGGCAGCGGAGGGCGCCTTCAGCGATGGCAGCGACGCCGTACTTTCGGACGGCGAGGGCATTACGGCGTCGAAAGACAGCCGGCGAGCGCAGGTCCCCGACCTCGGAAGGTCGTCCGGCAGGGCGGCTATGGGGAAGACCCCCGGCGATGCAAGCGCTACACACCTAACACACACTAAACACACTAAGACCAACCGGACCTCGACGACGTCGACTTCACGGAAAGAGGCACAAAAAGAACGGTCCGACTCGGTGTCCTCTGGGCGCTCTCGATCGAGATCACCTCACGACGCAAGGCAATCATCCACTCTTGCCAAGAGTGCCTCGCTACACACATTAACGGAAGTTCGATCGTCGGGAGACGAAGACGACTTCCACCCCCAGGCCGCGCTCCAAGATACCGAGACCGCGGTTAACACCAGTGAGGCCCCACGAAAGCACACAAATACCTCTCCAGACCCTCGGCGCCAGGCGTCGAAAGTCTCTGGGGCCTCCAAGGGACAGGGAAAACATTTTTCCACGCACGGGGAGGGGGGGAAACAGCGGAAAGCACAGCCTTCCACTCCTGTAAAGCCATCCTCTCACCCTAGGCAGACAAGCAAACACAAGTCTACCCTTGAAAAGTCCCATAAATCATCACCTACTAAAGTAATACCCTGTTCCAGGGAATGGTCCAGTGAAGACATAGACAGGGTTATGTCTAGGATGTCTTCCTTGGCTGATTTTTATGATAAGAACCCAGAACATTTTCTTTCATATAACCCTCAAGGGGCCACACCCTCAGGCTCCTCCGATCCTATCCCGCTAAGTAAAAAGCCCCGGTTCGAAAGACCTGAACCCTTCGAGGTTCAGCCTTACTCCATTCCATACTCTACTCCACTCCCCAGTTACCAGGGACAAGTTTTCCCTGAAGAGGACCAGGAGTTTGAATTTATGGAAGAACAAACCGGGACAGATTACCTTGCAGAGGATGAGGACCTGGAGGAGGGAGAAAATGAGCAGGAAATTTACAGAGTAGATTCCCCAGTACAAAGCGAAGCCCCAGTTACCGACTCTCCAGTTGATAACCAGCCCCTCCTCAACGAGGTTCTCGCTCGAGCAGCGGAACATTTCCACATCGACACCCACGGTGTACAGGAGGAAAGGGACTTCGCGGAGGAGTTTGTAGGAGGAAGGAGACCGGTCGCTCAGACCATCCCTATCCTCAAGTCCATCCAACGAAGAATAGATCCTTCCCTGGTGAATCCTAACCTCACCAGAGCTGTCAACCCCAGAATTGAAAAGATTTTCCGGGCAGCCCAGTCTGACCCTCTGTATATAAGGGGACATCTTAAACCAGATTCCCTAGTGGTTACCAACACTAGAAAAAGGGCTGGCACGCCCTTATCTTCATCAGAAGCTCCTCCCGACAAGGAGAGCAAAAAACTTTACGGGTTTGGCAGGAAGGTAGCCTCAACGTCCGCCTACCAAGCAAGGATTGCGAATTCCACCACCCTGTTGGCTAGTTACAATTGCCATCAATGGGAAGAAGTCGCGGCGCTCATTGCCTCTGCTCCAGAACCGTTGAAGGCCCAGCTGGCTCGGATCTCGGCAGAGGGGAGAGCCGTGTCTGGTTGCATTTTAAAAGCAACTTTCGACGCCGCTGACAACGCAGGGAGATTGATAGCAGAGGGTACTGTTATCAAGAGACATGCGTGGTTACGGCAGTTGGGATTCAAGACAGAAACCCAGGCTTCTTTAATAGACAAGCCAGTGGAACCCGACCTATTGTTTGGGAAAGCGGTCGAAGACGCACTTAAAAATGCCAAAGATGAATATGAGACTCTCAAATCCCTTGGCCAGCTTACCAACAAACCCCCTAACCAGAGGGGGAACAGTAATTTTCGTCGCCCACGCGGCCAAAATTCACAAAGAGGCAACTATGCCCAGGGACAGGGTACACAATGGAATAACAACCAGCAGTCTACCCAGAGTTACGGCAGGGGTAACAAGAGAGGTCGTGGAAGAGGCAGAGGCAGCCCCAACAAGGGAGGTGGCACGCCTCCACCAAAACAGTGACGCTCAGTTCAGGGTCCCTTGTCACGCAACCCCAGTAGGGGGACGCATTTCCACCTTCACCCAAGCTTGGGAAGGGATCACCTCAGACAGATGGGTGCTGTCAACAGTATCCGCAGGATATTGTATAGAACTACTGCAGCGTCCCCGGAACCATCCTCCACGACAAAGAGTGCACTCCCTAGAGCATCAAAGGATCCTTCTCGAGGAGATCGCCATTCTGCTAGAAAAGGACGCGATAGAACTCGTCCCAGGACACCAGGTAAACAAGGGTATCTATTCAACTTACTTCCTTGTGCCAAAGAAAGATTTGACAATGCGCCCAGTATTGGACTTACGGCCTGCCAACAAGTATGTCAAGCCCCAAAAATTCCGTATGACCACGCTACAAGAGGTAATCCCCCTCCTAAAAAAGGGGGATTACATGGCAACCTTGGATATGAAAGATGCTTATTTTCATATTTCCATGCTCCCAGCGCACAGAAAGTACTTACGCTTCAAGGTGGACAGTCGCCACTACCAATTCAAGGTACTGCCCTTCGGGATAGCTTCAGCACCAAGGGTATTCACCAAGGTACTGGCGGTGGCAGCTGCACACCTACGCAGGGAGGCAATCCCGGTGTACCCTTATCTGGACGACTGGCTCATAACGGGGGAAACCCCAGGAATTTGCAGGTCAAACATTCAGAGGACTATCGACCTCCTCCACGAATTAGGCTTCTCTATCAACGAGAAAAAGTCAAGTCTGGTGCCAAGCACCTCAAAACAGTTTCTAGGAGCTATCCTAGATACTCAGAAAGGATTGACCTTCCCTTCGGAAGAGAGAATTCGGAATATACTTCGGCAAATTCCGCATTATCAGTCAGGTCAACAGATAACAGTACGCAAAGCAATGCGGTTACTGGGCATGATGGCGTCATGCATTTACCTGGTCCCCCACGCGCGTCTGCGCATGCGTCCCATGCAAGAATGGTTGGCGAAACAGTGGTCTCAGGCAAGTGGTCAGTGGGACGATCTAGTGGTCGTTTCGCCAACACTCGTACAAAGCCTACACTGGTGGACAAGAGAGAATCTCGCAAAGGGGAAACCCTTTTACGATCCCGAAGTACAAGCCGTGGTGACTACAGATGCATGCCTGACTGGGTGGGGAGCTCACCATCTCCACCACACAGCTCAGGGTCTCTGGTCTCACTCAGTAGCCAAGAACCACATCAATCTGCTAGAGCTTCTGGCAGTATTCCGAGCGCTAAAGGCGTTCGAGCCCCATCTACTGAACTTGTCGGTGCAGATCAGGACGGACAGCACGACAGCCATGTTCTATCTGAACAAGCAAGGGGGGACTCGTTCGCCAAATCTGTCCAAGCTTGCCCAGAAAATATGGATATGGGCACTCAGACGGAACATCTTCCTGTCATCACAACATGTTCCAGGGGAGCTCAATTCCCTAGCGGATGCTCTAAGCAGAGACTCCCTCCCAGAAGAACACGAATGGGTCCTTCACAGAAACATAGTAGAAGATCTCTTCTCTCAGTGGGGTTTCCCCACTATAGACCTATTCGCCACAAGCGAAAACAAACAATGCCCAGGATTTGCATCCAGGTTCCCCCAGCCAGACTCCCAAGGGAATGCCCTGTGGATGAACTGGTCAGGGATGTTTGCGTACGCTTTTCCACCAACTCTTCTCATCAGAAAAGTGGTGTACAAAATGAACAAGGAATCGATGACGCTCATCCTAGTTGCTCCCATGTGGGCGAGACAACCATGGTTTCCACACCTACGCAGGATGGCGGTGTGCGAGCCCATCAGACTCCCAGCCTGGTACAACCTACTGTCCCAGCAACAGGGTCAAACAGTGCATCAGGAACCCAACTCTATGAACCTAGCAGCATGGCTCCTGAAGTCATAGAGTTTGGACATCTCAAATTACCACAGAGGTGTATGGACATTCTAAAAGAGTCCAGGAAACCAAATACAAGGCACTGTTACTTTGATAAGTGGAAAAGATTCGTTATCTGGTGCCAGAATAAACAAATCAACCTGGTTGATTGCACTCCTTCCAACGTTGTGACATACATGCTCCACCTGCTCGATGCAGGGTTGGTTTTTAACTCGCTGAAAGTACACCTGGCAGCCCTCTCGGCTTACACCACATCCCATAACAAGGTCTCGTGGTGGAAAGTACCAGTGGTTAAAGCCTTCATGGAAGGAGTAAAGAGACTTCACCCTCCTATTTCGAACCCACCGCCAGGATGGGACCTCAACGTGGTGCTAGCTAAGCTCATGGGACCCCCATTCGAACCCATGCATAAAAGTAGTCTCAAACACCTGACTTATAAAACGGCCTTCTTAGTAGCCATTACCTCCATAAGAAGGGTCAGTGAAATTCAGGCTCTGTCAGTGCAGGATCCTTTCTTTACTATCCACAAGGACAAACTGGTTTTACGCACACACCCTAGGTTCTCACCTAAATTCATATCCAAGTTCCATGTAAACCAGTCCATCGAGCTTCCGGCTTTCTTCCAAAACCCGCAAAGCTCGGCTGAGGTGAAACTACACACCCTAGATGTGCGTAGGGCGGTCCTATACTATGTAAATAAAACCAGACCGCTAAGGAAAACAGATCAACTGTTTGTCTCCGTAGCTACAGGCAGAGAGGGGGATCGCGTCTCTAAGGGCGCTATCTCGAAGTGGATTATCAACTGTATACAGCTGTGTTACTCTCTTTCTGAAAAGACTCTGCCTTTTACGCCAAGGGCCCACTCTACTAGAGGCATTGGTGCCACTCTGGCTTTCATTGCAAATGTTCCCCTCGACACCATTTGCAAAGCAGCTACTTGGAGCTCTATTCACACTTTTACTCAGCATTACTGCATTGACACTCATTCCAAGACAGATACACAAGTGGGACAAGCGGTTCTAAGACACCTGTTTGCTCATGACCCTTCTCACATCCCACCTCCTTCTTCTGGTACTGCTCGCTAATCTATGCACAGCATGTGATCTAAGCAGATCCCACAAGCCTCAGAAGGGATACATTACTCACCGTAATCGTATTTCTGATGCTTGTATCTGCTTAGATTCACATGCGACCCACCCTTCCTCCCCTCCGAGAGAAGGCGCATGATTGCTTGTAGTCTTACCTTTCTGTCTATCTGCTTGGATTATCTGTACTCACGCTACTCCTCATGCTTCCTCATGTCAGAAAAAATACAATCTGAGGATCCTAGACGCGTGAGGGATCTTGGGTACAGTGGACGTCACACTAGGGATAGTATTAGTGGCACGCCTGTGTCGACGCCCATTTTTCGAGTTTCGAAAAACAAACTGTAATACTCCGCAGCTTCCACTAGATGTCGGCCTATGCACAGCATGTGAATCTAAGCAGATACAAGCATCAGAAATACGATTACGGTGAGTAATGTATCCCATATATCAATGTATATAGATCAATATTCAATGTTATTCTTATTATTGCATTTTCAAATTCAACAGTTCACTTTTGCGTATTTTACCACCTTACCAACAAATCAATTACAATACTTGGATATCCTTGACAAATATAGACAGAACACGAAAAACATATAACACATATCATGCACATGCACTACTTGCGCGCTTTTATTTCCCGCTTGTTCCCGTTACCAAACCCTTCCCCGTTTCCACCTTCTCAATCACTCCCCACCTCTTACACCCTCTCACTCTGTCCCAACTTGCTCAGAAAAAGAATATTCTAAATAACTACTCCGAGTCTACCCAATATACGAGACTCCTACTATTTTCTCTTCATCTTCGCTTATTTATTCTGCACTGGACAAGACAATGCTACGCGGCCCCGCCTTCTACCCCGTTCGGGCTAGGATACCACTTTTCTTCTTCTTCTTCTCACTTTTCACAAAACCTAATGGCCATATAAGGATAGATCAGAAAAGCATCATCACTCACACAGACCCTATCCTTGGCTAAACTCCACTGTCACTTGTCCCCTTCTTCCCCTATATTCCTCCTTACCTTTGCTTGGGAACCTTCGCAACCGGCACTCACGTGTTCAGTCAGGTAATCCGAGGGTTACCGTTCGCGGTCCGACCCCAGTCAGGTCCGCACCCCAACCAAGCCATGGCCCACCTCGGCGAGCAGCTTTTCAGTCGGGTATTCGTCAACCGCGAACCCTTGACCCTTCCCCGTAGTGGGCACAGGCTGGTCGGCCGTGGAGGCGATGGTTTGCTGGGGGGCGTCCAGGATCTCGCTGCACAGCGCCGGCCTCGAGGCACCTCTCTGAATCACGTTGCAGGGAGTCACCGAATGTTTGTGCCCTCCCTGTCTCACACGTGCAAGAAAATAAAACGGACACTCCCCGGACAGGGAATAAGGCAAAAGAGAGCAGGCTGCGAGAGTTCAAGGAAAAGTTTATCTAGATTTCTGAGAGCGCTCTGACAATTATCGTTACATTACATTTTTATACAGTAGTATGACGCAATTAACATAGGATACTATGTCGATCCCGGATTGGTCAGTTGCACGCTCTCTCAGGTGTGGGTGGCATCTCTTCCTCCGGGTTGGTTGCTTGGTTAGCGGGAGGATTGATGTCAGACATCTGTGCTCCGGATGGGTGGAGGTCAGGTCGCTGTGAAACACAGTGGTCACTGTCTAAGCTAAGAAAATACATTCTAAATAATGCATGCACTGGATAATAACGATTCAAAGACTCTTAATAGTTTGTCATGTCTCTATAAAAGTCACATCACACAGGTACTTATATCATCTATAATCTTGGATTATACAAGTCATAGGTTAGTGGTCTTGACCACTCTAATACAATGACCTGAGTGTAGGTTCATGCTTATAAGAATCTCAGGTATGTGGCATTTGTTAGTATCGGGCACAATATACTGCATCCGAGGTCTAGTGTTAACCGGGGGGTCTGCTGGGTGGGCATCATGGCATGGTCAATAATTTGGCACATGAAAGGAATACCTTGCAGGGACACAGGGTCGGAATGGCAGTAAGTTTCCATTGGCAAGGGTGCGCGGGCAAGGACACGTTAGTGGAGATGAACGAGCTATGTGCTTAGTTCATGCTGGTTCACATGCAGGACGGTGATCTCAGAGGAAGATTGATGTGATACTTTTATTAGTTGTTGCAAGGACCTCCAGCTTCAGCGTGAGAATGGAGCCGTGCAGAGTTTTCCAGTCAGAGAGGGACGAGGATGGGGGCCATGTGCTCTGTGCGCTGTGCTCTGTGCGCTTGACCATTGTGAAAGGGAGAGAAGCGTTTTGTACTATCGCAGTGAGGCCTGGTCACCAAGATGGAGTCGAAAGGGGGTACAAAAATGGATGCCCTGTGTCCTGCTCAGTGGTCCCATCTACACGAATGTAACCCAAAGTTAACATCGCATAAGGGCAAGGGGCGAACCCACTACTGGAGGCACTTGGTCCAGGTCTTGTACTGAGAAGTGAAGGCAGAGAGGGGCCTGCTGGCCCCTCGCTCCCACACACAGTTGTAGTAGGAGTAGCTTCTTGTTAGTAGAAGTCTCATTCCTTAGGGGTTAAAAGAAAATAACACATTCTCAGTGTCAGACTTGAACAAAGGGCAAGCTTACAAATTTCATTTCATCCAATTTTGCACAGCCTTTCTAGGGGGAAATCGATCTCAAAAAGGCTTGGTGCCGTGAAATAAAACTAGACCGTCTCTAAATTGCCACTCTAAAAGGGATATATATACATCCGGTGTATTCTACAACTAATGACCAACATCATATTTGTCACATACACAATAATCTAATTCTACAAGGCTCGTTCAGCATGTGGAAACAACCTCCAAAGCTACTAGATGTAGTAGAACTCTTACCATTCCCTGTACAGAGTTTGTTAAGCTTGTGGATATGCAGGTGCACGTTTTAAATATCACAGCTGCTGCGTGCCCGAAGAAGTAGTAAACTTTTTTCTCTGCACTCTCTTGGGAAAGATGTGGAACTTTTCCGCTGTCTCTGTGCAAAAAACAACAAAGACAAGAGTCTAAGCTGTGTTCCTATTTTATAGCCTAGAAAAAGCACCTCGTATAATCACTCCTGCCGGGCAATGTACAGATTCTAACACGTGGGTGCTTAGGGGTCTTTAGTTTAAAAACTAGGTATGAGAATTCCTTCTCTTCGGTTCATTGCATTGGACTTGGCTCACACACATCATTGAAACGTTTGAACAAACTCCTCTAATACTGCGGGCATCTAAACCTTTTTGTCTCGCCTCGCAAATACTTACAGATCCACAAGAAATCAGACTTTTTCGTGCTGCTGTTATTCCCAGCGTCTTGATGCATTCGCAGCCACTTCTCTTGTTCACCTTACGTGTTCGGATGGCATCTCATTGGCCGCGGCATTAAGGAAATATAAAACTGTTGGCCGCCATTTGCAAAAACACTAGACCGTTCACTCGAGTCTGTAAATCGCAGTTTGTGTTGTTGTAATACGTATCCATCCCTGTGATTTCCAATCGATGGATTTGTTCAAACCTGTCTCAACCGAGTTGCAAAGATACATTTATCTTTGTTCTTGGTTGAATAGTTTCCTCTTATTCGCTGCCGTGTCTTCAATTGCATTCAATTGTGTAAGCACACTCCTCGTGAATGACTCTGGTGTATGGTTAATTGCCAAAAAATGGCCTACCATCGGAGCGGTTGTGTTTCGATTCCTTATACAACTCTTGTGTGCTGTAATCCTCCGCTTAACTTTTCTGTCATGCCAATATATATTTTTTGGCAAGGACACCAGATGACCTAAATGGCCATTTTTGAATTGCAATTAGTAAATTGGTGCTGCTGCCAAGGTTTTTTAAGTCCCAAGTCCACTTCTCTGGTCCGTTTAGTACTGGAGCAGCAGCTACGTTTGCCACAGGGGTGTGGCCCACAGGCTTACGCAAACCCCAAGATTCTGTTAGTGTCTTTTGAGATTGCTTTAAAGAAATATAATTCCGGGTCACCAGATGTTTGATGTTGGGTCCTCTTTTGAACGTGTATAGTGGTCGTTCTAGCGGGCATTCATCACTGCTTTGTATGTGCCAGTTGTGTTTTATAATGGCATTAACTTCGTTGGAAAGTGAGTTGAAAGTACTTATCTTTAGTATTAGGTTTGCCTCTGTATTCTAGCAGGGCTTCTCTATTATTGTTCCTTGCTCGCTTCCAGGCTGTCTTTACAATTACTTTCTGGTAACCTCTTAGTTAGTTTTGAGCTGAGAACTGATGCTTCTTGTTCGAATATTTTTGTATCTAAACTATTCCGCTTTAGTCTCAAGAATTGTCCCACAGGGAGGTTTAGCCTTGTGTGTCTTGGATGGCAACTGCTAAATTGTAATAAAGAATTTCGATCCGTAGCCTTGTGGTATGGTTTAACTTTCAGAGTATTGTCTGTGGTGTCTGCCCAGATTGGAATGTCTAGGAAGTTGATTTCAACTACACTAGTTATAGCTGTGAATTTGAGAAATTGGTTCTGTTCGTTTAACCAACTCGCAAATTCTTCACATTTTAATGCATCACCATCCCATATTATCAGAATGTATTTTATATCTTCTTTGGTCCCAGACTTGTAATTCTTTAGAATACCGGCTTGTTGTATTTCCCTATCAAGCATGGGGTTTTTCAATTAAACGGTCTCTTGTCTTCAGGGTCCTTAACCCTCTTATTCTCAGACTCTTTTGGGTTTGAGTCCCAGACTTGTGATGAATGAATATAATGGCTTGGTTCACTCTCCCGCTAAGTATATGTCCAGTTTGGTTAATTCTCCTGCCCAAGCGTATGTCATCTCTTGGACTAGTTTTGTATCTCGCAGGGTCCCGGAGACTCTTATTCTTTGGCTTTCATATGGGTGCGCGTCCCAGACTTGCAATGTCCTGTTGCAATGACTTAGTTTACTCTCCTACCAAGCATGAAACACTAGCACACATCCGAGGCACTGAGTCCAACCCTTACGGTTGCTTCAAGCGGGGCCCCTCATCTAACTCCCACACGCAAGGCAATGCACACAGACGCCAGTTTCTCCTGGTTTTGAACCTATCCAATCATCCAATCCTCACTAACACGCCCAGCCCTCTTCTCTTCCAGAGCCACGTGAGTGCCTGGTGACTTCCCTTGGGTGGTAGCAGTACGTGGTATAAATTCTCCTGTCTGCACTCTTTCGGCTTCTCTCAGGGTTTCAGACACTCTGGGCCTCATTACGAGTCTGGCGGTAACCGAGACGGTAAAACCGCCTGGTTACCGCCGGACTCGTATTACCATTCCGCCTCCGTGATTCCCGGAATTACCGGGGCATTACAACCCCGGTAATCCGGGAATTCCGGAGGCGGAATGGTGTAAATCCCCATTCCCATTGAGTCCCATAGGACTCAATGGGAATGGGGATCATGGAAACACTGGCACCATCTCGTGATGGTGCCGGTGTTTCCTCGTCCGCCTGCAGGCGGGCGGTGTTAAACCCGCCAGGTCAGACCTGGTGGGATTGACGCCTCCTCCTGCAGGAGTCGTGATTACCCGGTATGTAAACAACGGTGGTGGCGGGTTTACCGCTACCGTTGTTTCCATACCGGGTGAGTTGTAATGAGGCCCTCTCTCTCTTGTTCATGTTGCTCCCCCACATCCCTACACCATCTGACACCACCTGGACCTTCAGCCCCTTTAGCTCTACCCTTGTACCTGTCTCTGGTTCGTTTCTTCCAGGGCGTGGTGCTTCCTTCTGGTCCTCCAGCAGCATTTGATTGCTTGCTTCAGTCGGCTGCGTTCCCGCTGATCAGTTTCTCATTGGTGGCCAATCCGCCAGTCCCTTCTACCTTCGTGGGACAGGGCTTTGCTTCCCGGCGGCTTCACAGGCTTCGGAACACCTGGAGGTTCCTTCGGGGAGAGAAAAAAGGAGCTCCTCATTTTTCTGCTTTCTCGCTTCCACTCAGCTCCATGCATTGAGTCTTCTGCTTCATTTCTGGTACTCTGGGTTGGCGTCTGCCCAGCTTTCTCGCTCGAGGACTGCCCTCCCCATCTTGTTTTCCCTCTACCTTTTTGTTTTTCTCTGGGCCAATCGAATACAGTGAAAGATTAGACCATTCACTCCACATCTCTGGAGTAATTCTCATAATCCTGATGCTTTTCGTCGTCACATTAGTCCTGGTAGAGCTACATGCGAAGCATGCAGTCTTTCCAGAGTTGTTAGTCAGCTCTATCGTAATAACTGGTTTAGCCTTACAATAACAGATATTAACACTGCCTCGGGAAAGTGAGGGAGAACTTGGTTTGCGGAAGGAGGGGGGGTGGGTCTTCTAAGGCTGTGGGATACCTCACACTCTGGGAATGGTCAGCCCTAATCCCTTAAGGGGGCTTCCTCTCTTCTGATGTACCACCTCCAGTGGGATGATTGACTGTGAACGTACCACCCTGGCCCCATTTGGAAGGTCTCCCCCTAGGGAAGAAGGGACAGTCTCTTCAGATTCATCACAGGGGGCAGGTGAGGAGGAATTCAGTTTTGGAAGGGTTTAGTTTGAGGACGTGGGTGGCCGTCCATGTGGTGATGGTGGATAAACCGCTTTTGAGGGTGTGCAGTTGTCATCAGGGGAGATTTGGAAGCAGATATGTGTGTACTCTACATATTTTTGCTAATTGATGTTGTAGTTGCTAGGGTTCAGTCCAAGGGATTCAAAATACAGTTTGAAGAGGAGTGGAGAGAGGAGGGGTCCTTGTGGAATTGTTGTACAGCACTCCATATCCTCTCAAGGCATGATCAAATTCTATAAATAAATATTCTTAGGCATTATTATGAAAGTAAAGGTCGAAAGGTTGTGTAGTGTTGGCTAAAGGCTTGCAAAAGACTGACTTTGCTGCAACTAATAGGTTTCAAATATGCAGTGCCTGCCATAGAACTTCATTTGGATTTCTTCAAGCGCTGCTGAAAATAGTGCCATTTGCCGAGTTCAATTGAGAGAACAATGTCCTGAAAATGGAATGGGCATTAGCCTCCAGAATTGCCATAGTCGTCTCCGCCTCTGTAAATTATACATTTCTGCATGCAGCCAAAAGCTGAATAATGTGTAATTGGGTTGCCTCTGCGGGTCCATCAGCAGAGGATTGGTTATTTAGATGCGAGCGTGCTTGCGTTTTATTGTTGCTCTTGCTTGATCAGATGAAACCTGTTCTACTTACAAATGGAAGTCTCCGTGTAAATATAAATATCCGATTAGCAGGTTTTTTTTGTTGAACTCATTTATACCAGCACGCGCAACTCTCTTTGATTTCTCATCTGTTCCGTTCAAACTCGTGTTCTTCCAATTCAGTGTTCTCAGAATGTGATGTACAGGCAATGGTTGAATTCATTGAATTGCCTAGTGCTGATGGAGCAACACAAGGCACTGTGCACGCATTTGCCAGCGTTCAAATGGCCCCCTCCCGCTAATAGCAGAAGCAGCTTTTTGTGCCGTGGGTAGAGTAAGACAGGACTGCTCTCGAGGGGCCATCAGGGTTAAAAGTGATTTCCCGTCGGTCATGGCTTGTGAATATTTTCAGTGGAAGACCCTTAATATTGCTGCAAAATTAATTTGACCATTAATTTGACCAAGCATAGTGGGGAAGCCCAAAATAAATAAACATTAATCAAATAATATATTGAAAGGGTGCATTTTTCAGCACAGTTTTTGTGAATGATGTGTTAAATCCATACAATTCAGAGTTGGTTTTCTAGCATATTGTATGAAAGATTCCAGCAAAAACCACCTTGCCGATCGTGGCAAGAAGGCGGTCGCTCGACGAGAGGAAGTCGCTTCATTGAGCTGAGACCAACAAACGTGTAATTTGGACCACGCCACAAGCTTTGTTGTGGAAATAAAACTGCCAAGTCTTTAAATATTCAGAAGAGGCTGACGAGGATAACAGAAGAGATGTTTGAAAATATACTTGGCCACCTGGAGTTGATCATTCAAAGCATTTAAAGGCCTGAGTTGATCAATTACTCTTGTCCTGATTTCAGGCAGCTTCAGAAAACATGGATGATTAATATAGTGTAGAGCGGAAAGTGGAGTAAAGTGTTCTGTGGTACCTGCGCCGCAGTGTTTTCACCTTGTCTACTGAGGAGGCGTGTCTTCACTGATCCTGGACTGCTGTTGCTGGCGGTTATCTGCACTGTCTACTAACACCTTGGTTACAACTGTACTGCCAGTTCATTCAGTCCTACAAGGCGTGGAAGGCCCGCCCAGTACTCACCTATTACTTGCCTGCCCCACAATGAACTCCGATAAACTCTCTGAACCACCTCTGAAAATATACAACCTGTCCGAGGCTGAAGGTCGCTGGCTGCGCAGCCATCGCATGCCCTTGACCAGTACCTCTCCGGTGGGAGTCTGTAAGCGGCCAATAGTACCCCCCAAAACATCTGGTAGACCTCAGACTGAGTCGATTTTGAGCCGTGTAAGCGGTTCTGCCCCCTCCCCCGTCTCGCAAACAATTGCTGAGGACCAGGAGGGTGTTGAGGAGGCGAAGTCAGGAGACTCCCCCGTACTTGCGCACCTGCTGGTAAGAAGTACAACAAAATAAGTCACCCCATGCGGTAACAAAACATACCATGAGCACAGATCCTATCTGAATCCAGAGGTGCCTGGCGTTTCGGCTCAGGACCATCTCAAGCAAGACGTCGGCTACATCCAACGCGACCGCTCATTCCAGCTCCACTAGTTTGAAGGCGAAAGCAGCTACCCTCACTGATGTGAGATCTGTCCTAGCTACCAACAAAGGGCCGTTCAATGACGGTCAGGAACTTACTGAAAAAACGAAAGGGTGTCTAACAGTGGTTTCCCCGCCACCAACTGAGTATGCTCACCCCGCTGAAGGGAGTGCCGCTGCAGCATTTAATAATATTCACCTTCACAACCATCTACACTCTAGCCGGGAGGTCCAAGCTGTTATTCATCCGGCTCCCGATGCCCCAGACAACAGTGACCATACAACGCCATCTTCCTCTCATCGAGATGTCGGAAAACGGTGTTGGTCTCCCACTGGATGGGTCTCTTGACCTTCCTAAGTGTGGTGTCCCCCTTGAGCACGACCCTCCATCCAACTCGTTCAAAAAGGACGAAAAGACTTCGGCCGGGAAGGGCAGTGAGAACTCAGTCTAATTATTGAAATGTCATCGTGCAAAAAAGCAGAGAACTAAAGCGCTGGCCACTATAAAGGCAAAAGAAGCAAATGCAAAAGGCCTGTGCTAGCCTCCAAACACCAGACAGGGATCCTGCAATGGACCGAAAGCAGACTTGACTTTGACCATCAAGAAAAACCACGCTCCAAAGAAATTGGTGGCGACGCGACTGAAGGCCCTGCCCATCCTGATGCTGTCAAACGCACTGAAGAACTTCTTTAAAAAACGGTGCAAGAGAAAACTTGATTTATTGACCGAATTGTCCGATGCAGAAATATTGGAGGCTGTTCAAGTCTCCCCGTCCAATAAAGTACCCAAGTTGGATCAATCTGAGAGGAATAAGGCTCTAGCTCCACTGCTTCCTTAGCTCCCTCTCTCTCCACCGAAGGATCATGTGCCACCTATTCGACCTACTGTCATCTCCTTAACTCCAAGCAAAGTCACCGGTGGACAAGCTCCTGGTCATCATGAAGAACATCCCCTGATAAGCCCCCAGTGTGGTGACTTAGTGCCAGATTTCTCCTGGTCGGTGACCCCACCACTAGCGACAAGCGATACGTCGGAGAAGGACTCTCAACCAACAGAGCCCAAAAGAGTGGAAACTGACCACCTACCCTTAAAGGAATTGCATAATGCCACACCCCAGTCATCCTATGCACAAACTGATATTCCCGATGGTGAAGCCCTAAAGGAGAAAGGCTTGCACAACTCCGACTCTCAACTGCTTTATTGTGCACCAAGCGAAAGACATTGTGCAACCGAATTCCACTGTTGGTAGGCAAAAACACAGCGAGCCTCCTATCCTGAACCTCAGTCCTAGCCATCGCCGAAGCTCGGTATCTAATACTCCAACGAACAAACGCAGACTGAGCGACATTCCTGGCTCACTTCCAAGAGACACTCCAACAAAGAAACCTGACCTCTTGACAATTATGTCAATGGTGACCTTAGCTCTGGCCCCCTTCAGTAAACTTTACGAGGCGGTGAACGATTCATTGAAAGATCAAACGACCATCATAGCGATGATGCATACCAAGCTCATCTTTCTTGAGGGCTACATTACGGCCATGGAGCAAAAAGCGGTAGACCATCGGGTGCAACAAGACAAAAAGCTCCAACTTTTCCAACAAGACCTGAACTCGGAAAATTCGACCAGCCGTAGCTGATGGGGCCCCTAGGGGCCCCTCGCTTATGGAAACAAGGCACAATCACCACACACGAACTGATACGCCAGACACGAGGTTCAATTCCCAAAATCTAGGGTTTATTGCAAAGCAAATAGTCTCAGTTGGCCAACTGGGTCTCACGTCCCGCAACGTGTCTCTCCAGACCCCGAGGGACGCAAGAGAGCGAGCATTCTACAACAGTTACATATATACAAAACGAACATCTTATTATAAGCAATGACATATTCAATACCGCCCAATAATGTACTTCCTCTAAAATGGATTTGATGATTGACAATTGTGAAGAATATGACACCTTCAGACATTCATTTAGCAACAGTTTGCAATTTACGGACTTGCAGACATGATTCAGGGAACACGCGGCTCCTGTTCTTACAAGCAAGCTGCGTGCAGGGGAGAGACACATTCCATGCCTCACTATCTTCCAGTTTCTATTTGTGTGCTAGGGGTCAACTCACTCTACAGGGCTCAGTGAAGGGGGGCCGTAAAAGAGCATAATTCAAGCCATTAATTGTTCGTTTCTACCATTTCACCAGTATTGGATCTTTCATGGATTCACATGCTTAGAATATTCCCTGTCGTCAGGCTGGGAACCCTCGGTACCTTTTATAAAGACGTTCTCGTTAGGACACAAATGTCGAAATTTTTCCTATCTGTCGTTTTGGGCCGCTTACGCATGCCCCAATAGGACGTAGCGGTATAAATGCCCCGCCCCTGCGGCTCCCTTCAGATTTCAACCGTCTTCCAAAGTAGTGGGATCACCTCGCGTCATCTGCTATTTTTGCTAGGTTGTTTTTTCGTTTTTCCTAATGTCTGGAAGAGCTCTTTTTCGTCTGTGTGCTACATGCGGATTAAAGGTGGTGTGTGAAGGAGATGGCCATATGGACTGTATTTATTGTCTCCACCCTCACCATTCGGCAGACAATTGTGACATCTGTAAAAGCTTCTCTCAGAAGACCCTCCAAGACCGGAATAGGTGGTTGGTGGCTTGGTTGAACGAAGGAGCGGGTGCGAACCCCCCTTTTGGCGGTAGGCTCCACGCATAGCTTAGCCTCAACAACTAAATCTGTAGGGGGCCCCCCGCCGTTCAGTATCGGCTGAACCTCTGGCGAAGAAAGTGCATTCGATGAAGAAAGGCTCATCGGAAAAGCATTCCACGATAGAATCTTCGTTGAAAACGAAAACCTCGTCGTCTTCCTCCTCGTCAAAGAAGGAGAGAAAAGACCTGTCAAGATCCTCCTCAGGTGATCATCATAGATCCTCCAGTCGAGATTCTTCAAAACACAAATCAGGTTCAAAAAAGGCAGGAACGCCTCAGGGCTCTGTACATCCTCCAGTGTCGTCGACTGGAGTGCGATCGTCGCCCCCCCCCTACTACCAGTGATGCAGATCGTCTCTTCAGGCGTTCTGCTGAGTCAGGTGACGACGGTGACGATAGGGAAATTAACCTAATCGACGGAGGCTCCACAGGAGGGCTGGCGACCGGAGGTGCATGACCAGGTTTTACCAGAAACTTTGTTGCAGCAGGAGGCAGCCCTGTCCATATCCACCGTGGATGAAGAATGTGAGCAGGTGGCTGGGCCTGCAGAACTTGGGTTGCAAGGGGTTAGCTCTCTGACACTTTCGAGCGGGGCGAATATCCTGGTTACAACTCCATTGCTTAATCCTCAAACTGTTTTATCCCTGGAAGTTCTGTCTACATTACAAAACTTGTTGAAGAAATTAGATGAAAAGTTACCTCGGGTTGCTATGCCAGCGAGACCAGTCGACGACGAGCCAGGCCCTTCCCATCGACTGACTCCTATAGGGTCGACGGCGGCACCGGTCTGTGAAGGCCTTCCATGTGTGCGCCCGGAAGAACAACTGCCGGAATCAGAGTCAGAAAGAGAGTCCATATCGGATATATCGTTATCCCCCTCTAGGGACCCGACCTGGGAGTCGGAAGCGAAGATGGAAGCTCCAAGAAGCCCAGCCCAACCGCCACCCCCAGATGACATTGGTTCTTTCCATGCGATGATGAGTAAGGCTTGTACCGAATTTGGGCTGGCCCAGGAGGAGGAGAAAAAAGACTGTTTTTTGTTCGATCATATGGGAAAGAGGAGAAAATTGGTGTTTTCGGTTCCCATCTTAGATCATGTATGGCAAGAGGGACTACAAACGATGTGTCATCCGTTCTCGGAGCCGGCAATAAAAGGTAGACTGGAAAAGAAATGTAAGGCTCCCGAGTCTACTCTGAAATGTTTGTCCTCTCAACCGGCTCCGGAGTCGGTGGTATCGGCGACTGCAGCGAGAAAGGCAAGATCTCAACATAAATCCACAGCTCCTCCGAGGAACAAGGCCAGGAGGCAAGATGCCTTTGGCAAAAAGGTGCTGTCGGTGGGTGCAACAATGGTGAAGGCGACAAATTCTCTAGCTATTATGGTGAGGTATGACAGATGTGGCATCGTTTAGCACCCATACTGGAACATCTGCCAGACGAACACAGAAAGGCTGCGATGTTACTTGTCCGAGAGGGGGAAGAAGCCTCTAATCACTCTATAAATATTGCTGTAGACCTGGCAGAATCAGGCTTTTTGCCTTTTGAAGGAGACCTTCTTTTTGGGGAGAAGGTGGATGAGGCCTTGAAAGGCATGAAAGAAGACTCTGACACAGCACGTTCTCTTGGGGCTCTCCAGAGTGGCAGAAGTTTTCGTTCGTTTCGCCCCTTTAAAGGAGCGTCAGGAAATTCCCGGTTCTCGTCATTAAGGGACAGTACTTTCAATAGACCGTTGTACTCCTCTCAGGGTTACAGGTGGGCTTCTCAGACTGCAAGAAGACGTTGAGACTATCAAGCCTCAAGGAAAAGGGGAGGTTACTCATTGTCGTCGAAGGACAAACAGTCAAAAGAACAGCAATGACGAGTTTCAGAACGTCCTGGGAGGCAGGGTGTCTCACTATGTCGACGAGTGGGAAAAGATAACCTCGGACCGGAGGGTATTGGACACTGTGAAGTTCAGTCATTCCTTACAATTCAAAAGCAAGCCGTCGCACATCCCACCAGTGTTTTCGGCTCAACCCCACCTGAACATTTTAGTACTTATGCTACAAAAAGGGGCTGTAGAATTGGGTACCTGTGTCACAGAGAGATCAAGGAGTGTACTCCCGATACTTTGTCGTGAAGAAGCCCAACGGAAAATGGCGTCCCATTCTCGACCTTCAAGACCTCAACAAAACATTAAAAAATCTGAAATCAAAATGCTAACACTTCAGGAAGTGATCCGTCCGATTCAACAGGGGGATTTTCTGGCATCGTTGGATCTCCAGGACGCGTATTTTCATATTCCAATGCGTCGACGACACAAAGTTCCTAAGGTTTGTAGTCGGGCGGAGCCACTACCAGTTCACAGTGCTCCCATTCGGACTAAAATCATCTCCCAGGACGTTCACAAAGTGTGCCTAGCCCCGGTTGCAGCATGGTTAAGAAAACAGGAGCATCATGATTACCCTTATCTGGACGATTGGTTAGTGAGGGGGTCGTCCCCTATGACAACGCAAGCAAGTCTAGAGGCCACCATGCAACTTCTGCAACAACTAGGATTTGCGGTCAACTTCGAAAAGTCCTCATTAACTCCCTCAAGAAGCTTTTTTGGGTGCAGAGTTCGAAACTCAGCCAGGATTGGTGAGACCATCTGTGGAGAGGATCCACAGGCTCAATCAGCTGGCAAGACAATGGAAAGTCAACACCAAAGTGTCGGTAAGGAGATACATGTCGCTACTGGGAGCCATGGCTTCGTGTATTCCCTTGGTGAACAACTGTCGCCTCTTCATGAGGCCAATTCCAGAATTCCTAGCAGACCAATGGGCCCAGAGCCAAGGACTTTGGTCGGACAAACTGACCGTCAATAACGAGCTCCTACGAGCACTTCGATGGTGGCAAGTCTTCGAAAACCTATCCAGAGGGGTTCCTCTGCAGGAACCGGAGTTCCACATGACCATAGTGATGGACACGTCGCTGACTGGATGGGGAGCGCATCTGGGCTCCCTCCAAACACAAGGCCGGTGGTCGTCAGAGGAGGCACTCCTTCATATCAACGTGCTGGAGTTGAGGGCAGTGCGTTGGGCCTTGAAAGCTTTTCTGCCGCACATAAAAGGGTTGGTGGTGAGAATTCTGACTGACAACACGACAACAATGTTTTACTTGAAAAAACAAGGAGGTACTCGCTCCAGAACTCTTTCCACCAAAGCTCAGGAAGTATGGCAGTGGGCTCCACAACAAAATATAACCATAGTAGCCCACCATCTTCCGGGAGTAAAGAACGTGCAAGCGGATTCCCTCAGCAGGGAAGTGGATCAGATGCACAAATGGGAATTGAACGAACATCAGTTGTTGGAGATTTTCAGAAAGTGGGGACAGCCTTCTCTGGATCTCTTTGCGACGAGAGAGAACAAGAAGTGGGAACAGTATGCCAGCAGATGGCCACAGATCGATTCACTGGGGGAAGCGTTCTCCTTCCCGTGGACGGACAAGTTTCTATACGCTTTTCCCCCGTTTCCACTCATACGACAGACCCTGCAATGGATTCACAGGTATCGATGTCGAGTGATCTGAGTGGCTCCTTATTGCCTGAGGCAGGCGTGGTTCTCCAACCTGCTACAGTTATCAATAGCGCGGTCAGTAAAGTTTCAGAAGATTCCGAACCTCCTGACCCGGGACAAGGGAACAGTGTGGCATCACGATCCGGACAGTCTCAACCTGACAGCATGGCACCTGACTTCTCAGAGTTTGGTACCCTAACTAGTTCATCGGATTGCCGTCGAACTTTGCAAGCCGCGTGAGCTCCGTCCACGAACACTTCGTATGCATGCAAGTGGAGGAGATTCTGCATGTGGTGTGAAGATCAGCCAGTGTTAGAGCCCCTGAATATAACTCTGGAACAGCTCCTGCCATATTTGCTGCATTTAGCGGAGAGTGGGTTATATTTTTAATCGATAAAGGTTCACCTGGCAGCCATTTCAAGATTCACGCGGAGAAGGCATTCGTTACCATTATTTAGTGATAGGCTGATAAAGCACTTCATGAAAGGTTTATTTCGCACATTTCCACCAATTAAAAAGTTTCCTCCGAACTGGAGTATTAACCTAGTGTTGACAGAACTAATGAAAGCTCCCTTTGAACCTATGGCTTCCTCATCTATGAAATTCTTATAGTGGAAGTTGGCTTTTTTGGTAGCGATCACTTCAGCACGACGACTCTTGGAGATACAAGCATTAGTCATAGATCCTCCATACTTGAGATTCTGTAAGGACAAGGTGGTGCTGGCGACCAACCCTCATTTCATACCGAAAATTCCTACGGGCTTTCATAAACATTCGTCGATTGTACTACCTACATTCTTCGCGACACCTTCATCGGTCGCGGAAAAAGCTCTCCATACATTGGACGTGAAAAGAGCTCTAAAGTTTTACCTTCATCGTACTCAGCAATTTAGAAATACAAAACAACTGTTTGTGGCTTATGGACCGTCGACAAAAGGAAAGGCGATCTAAAAGCGAGGACTAGCTCGATGGGTCTCGTCGACGATTGCCTTTTGGTCACTCGAAAGCGGGGAAGCTGCTGGAAAGGCGTCCGAGAGCCCATTCCACGAAATCAACGTCATCTTCGGCTGCATTGTGGGCCGGGATTCCGCTGGGAGAAATCTGTCAGGCGGCACCTCGGTCGGTGCCACATACATTTACCCGCCATTATTTCCTCGAACGGCAGCATGCAGACGATGTACAGATGGGACGAGCAGTCCTACGTCATCTGTTTCAGTGAGGTAAACCCTGTTCAGGGGAGTGTCCGTTAATCTAAATGAATGTGTATATATATCGTAATATATTATGGTGGTTATTCTTTTGAAGCTAGCGTGTAACCGCTGAAGTTTAAAAAGAAAAAAGAGAAAATATGTGGTTGGGATGTTATTGGTTTGCATTCACGCTGCCAAAATCAGGAGTACTGCAATACAATCTATTCTAAGCATGTGAATCCATGAAAGATCCAATGCTGGAGAAGGGGCATAGTTTCTTACCTGTAGCTCCATTTCGCCAGCATTGGCATCTTTCATGGATTCACATGCGCCTGCCGGCCTCCCCTACATGCAAACTATATATACCCCATCCTACCTAAAATCTGAAGGGAGCCGCGAGGGCGGGGCATTTATACCGCTACGTCCTATTGGGGCATACGTAAGCGGCCCAAAACGACGTAGATGGGACACAGAAGTGTCAAAAATGTTCCTATGGAAACCGTCTTTATAAAGGTACCGAGGTGTCCTGATATCTGCCCCTCATATCCCCAGCCCTCCAAGATGTCAGGCTGGAGCCAGGCCACGATCACCTACATGGCCCTCAACGGCCTCTCCATCCCTCCAAAGACCCACTTGGAGTCAGACTTGGCGCTTGTGGCACCAGACTCACTCACTTCCATAGGATAACATTGGGGATTGGACTTGTAGTGTATTGATGGGAACAAGATGGATGCCCCCACATATTTCGGTTCCCAGAACTGCATGTGCGGTCTAGTCTTTTGGGTGTGGTTCAGCCCAGAGACACCTGGGATAGACTATTTAAGCCACACCCAGACTGAGAAACATGCTTTGTGTTTTCTGCACCTGCAGCGTGACACCAGCCGTGTTCGGATCAGTCTCCAGTAGGCCTGCATCTATCTTCTGCGCTCAGCTCCTGCAAGAACAAGAACACCGTTAGGAACAGCCTTACCTTGCAGCGCTTCTGCCCATCATTCATCGCTCCTTCTGTTCTGCGGGCATCTTCGGCGGTGTCATTCCCATCCCGGCACGCCACTTCCTAAGGGAAAAGAACAGAAAAAAGGCATTAGTAAGCATCTGCAAATCTTCACTTATTTTTATAGACTTTACGAGCTTCAAACGCTTACCTGAATCCCAGCCGCTCTGGGGGAACTCTGTCTCCGGAACTTCTCATCCATCTGCAAGAGGGAAAAGACACTCTAGGTTAGCGTGGAAACATCTAGAGGCGCCGCATACCGCGCTTACCCACCGCATTTGTTCTTCATAACCGGCATCCACGTTGAAAACGACGCAGCACCTAAAAGACACAGAAAAAGAACTCCGTTCAATGCAAATACGAAAGGGGTGCATCGCGCTCTCACTCACCTTCAGCGCTACTCATCTCAGCAGCACGCCGCCATCCCCGGACACCGGCCATCATCTAAGGAAGGAAAGGAACGAAGTTGGAGAACTGTTCAAAAGACTCATTATACTTACCTGTCAGACTCTTGCTAGTGAAGTAACTAGGCAGCAACGAGCCTGCATCAATCAACGCACCCCTGCGCTGAAAGCAGGACTGAGAGCACACTATCCAAGGAAACAAGGTGAGCTGTGGGTGAAAGGGAAGGGTTGGACCCTGGGGAAGAAGGGGTTCAAGCACACAGAGACAATAGGGAGTTCAACTCTACCAATCCTGTGTTTCAGGCCCAGTCTCCAGTCAAATAGCCTCCAGGGAAGGGTTTGAGGTCGTACGAGGTCAGAACAGGCTGAGTGACGTCCCCGTGGATACCAGTTGAGCGTTACACAAGGGTTCCCAGCCTGACAGGGAATATTCTAAGCATGTGAATCCATTAATGATATCAATGCTGGAGAAAAGGAGTTACAGGTAAGAAACTATTCCCTTCTACCGCATCAGCGAGACTAGCTGGCACCTGCGTAGTGATTAAATGCCTTGTTGCTTAGTTCCAAGGACTTGTGAGGGAGGAGACCGGGCATTGCTGTCTGGGTTGCCTGCGTTGTGTTTCAACATGTATCTTGTGGCCTTGCTCTATGCATGAGCAACAACGGAATAACGGAATAGAATATGCTTACAGCAAACAATTTGAACAGAAAGCAAGAAGCGAAAATTAGTAAAAATGGCGAATTCTATTCCATCAAAATGGACACACTCTGGTCATGCTCATGAGTCTGTACTAATAATACTGAACATAGGAGGCGGTTGGTTTTCGGCCAACAGAATACATTGCCTATGTTATGGGAGGGTAATTTCTGGACTCACAAACCCTCCTCTTGGTCGTAAGCCAAACGCCTCATCCAAACATTGCATCCTCTTCTGATCAAGTATCTGATTCCGAACTTTGCATACTACTATAATCGCCATCATTGTCATCGGTATTAATTGACATACATTCTTTTACTTCCTTCTAGGTTCATATGAAACGTGATTACAGATTTATATGGCACATATAATCTATCTTGCGGCGTAACTCCTGGTCTTATTAATCTTACTTTGCGAAATATAGAGCAACCTACAGGTTTCATTACTACCTCCTCAAATTCATCCAGATTTGTTTTATCTAATTGACCCGTTTCACTCTTATTCCATTTCCCATAGTACAATGCACTTAAGGATGCCTAACATGCGGAACTCAATGGCAATGGCTGCACATACCAACCTATTCCCTTACCACCATGCTGTGGTAAGTGAGCACCCACCCAACAATTGTTTTTTCTCAGAATTGAGTGTGCCATGTTCATTATCAAAAGTAATGTGTTATTTCCATATCCTTCCCTGTGTCTCTCTTCCATTGGGGACAAAGTATAGGAAACTATGTGGACCGGTCTTTCAGTGGCAGAAATATTTCTAATAGGTAAGAACACTTCTAATTGGTGTATTTCTTCTAAATTCCATAATACCAGTACTGTCATTATCAGTGCTAAAATACTCATAACACACATGACTATTGTTCGGACCAGCATACCATTTTTTTGGGAAAGTTTTTTCTGCAACCTTACAGTCTCTACAGTTAACTCATTATCGGCAGCGGTGCAGGAGGGGGCAAAAGCTGGTGCAGGTATTTTTTCCTCTCGTGGTCCTTCTCCAACAACGTTCATCGTGAATATCTCTTACCGTTGCACTTGTTTCGAATGTTAATAAGTTCAGGAATGTCAACCAAGTGTTTTGTCAGTTCTCAGCAGCCTGGATTGCTATACGCTGGGCTTCTATCGTGCTTCTGCACATCGCTCAAAGAACTCCAGAGCAGTTATCAATTGCCTTTGTACCATATGAGCCCCTCTTGTCCGTGAGGGGAGAGCTACACATGGATTTTCAAAGATAGCACCGGGGAGCCGTGTTCCTGAGCTGCCGGATTTGCACAACTCCCACGCCTCCCTCCCCTAGGCCTCCGGTTCCCACTTCATCCGTGATGGGAAACCGAGGCAACAAATATCAATACAACGTAGATTTGATCACTCCTTGTTTCGAGGCCGTAAATTATACCGCCTTGCTCCTGGTATTGTGTGATCAATGAATAGTGCGTGTGCACTTCCAGACTCAGGCTCAGAGTCAGCCTGCGGTGCAACGATAAGTGGTGGGCGCCAAAGTGACGATGCAGGCTTCGTGTCAGCCAGCAGTGATGCAGATTCTGCTAGGCAATGTTGGGGCACTCTTAGCCCTTCCTCCTTTATAGCAATCTTTCCAGGTTTTGTTTCAGGATCAAACAGATTTTGTGGCAAAGAGCTGGCAACAATTTCCTTCGTTTCTGGGGCCGCTGTTTCTCTTTGGTCGTCTGGAACAAGCAGTTCTTTCAATGGCGATGGAACTTTCTTCATATGTGTGGCATGTATCCACGCCTTCCTACCGTCCGCACAGACTGCTGTTTGTGTTGCCAAAAGTACCTGGTAGGGTCCACGGCATCTAGGTGTAAGTGATGATTTCCTCTCAAAGTTCTTCACTAGTATCCAATCGCCTGGTTGCAGAGAATGCCCCGGACCAGTGTATTTGATGGGAAGAGCCTCCTGCACCTGCTGATGAATCAAACGCAATTTCTGCATTAACAAGTTACAGTATGTACTGAGCACAGGGTATTCGACTTCATTCAATCGCCTTGGCTGTGGCGCACACCAAACATTAGCAGGTCTCCCCATCACAATCTCGTACGGGGAGAGCCCAATCCTTGCCTGCACAGATGTGCGCATGCACAATAACGCTAGGGGCAATGCATCTGTCCAACGTAACTTATTGCCCGCACAGATTTTTCTAACTTTGGCTTTCAATATACCGTTTTGGTGCTCAATAAGCCCGGCACTCATGGGATGTCTGGCACAATGGAATAGTTTGTTAATCTGGAGACCTGTGCAAATATGTAATACCACTGCGCCCACAAAATGCGGGCTATTGTCTGACCATATGACCCGGGGAAAGCCAAACCGTGAAAGGTACTCCTTTAGCATCACTTTTGCAGAGCTCATGGCCGTACAGTCCTTCAATGGACATGCTTCTACCCACTTACTGAACGCACATACAACCACTAAAATGTTTTTTAAGTTCTGACACCTTTCCATTTCTACAAAATCCAAATGGATTACCTTGAAAAGCATAGAGGGGGGCCAAAGCTACCTGTTGGAGTAGCTGTTCCTTTTCCAACATTGTGTTGCAGACACGTTATGCAATCCTGTGCAAGTCTTTCTGCATTTTTCTGTGTGTTCTGCCATACTGTAGCTAAGTGCTGAACTGTTTTCTTTGCACAAATGTGCGTGGGACTGTGGGCCATAGTGACCATTGCGGTTACATAGGAGTTGGGCAGCATCCAATTTCTACTTTTCTTGTCCACCCAGCAACCCTCTAGATCTAGTTCTGCAGAGCCCTCAGCCCATTCTTGTATTTCATCAGCAGTTGTTTCTGCCTGCATCTCTTTGACAGTGACAATCCCATTCTCTATCAGGCAAGGCACTTCTTCTGATTGTACTGTTAACATCTTGGTACTCAAATCAGTTGCAGTTTGTTTCACAATCATGTGCAAATGTGTTCCCCTCTCCCACTTTACATGTTACTTTCTTATGCGCCTGGCATTTCACTATTGCTAGGCGCTTTGGACACGTAAGTGCAGACAGCAATCGTACAATCAAAGGACCATGTTGTATCCTGGTTTCATGTGATGTCAAGAAACCCCTCTCAGCCTAGAGTTGGCCAAAGTTATGTACCACCCCAAAGGCGTATTGGCTGTCGGTATATGTTTACACTCAAATTTTCAGAAATTTCACATACTCTGGTTAATGCTATTATTTCTGCGGCTTGTGCGGAGTTGTAGGGGATTCTTTTACTCTCTCCAATACTTTTTTGCGTCGTAATAGCATAGGCAGCAGTTGATGTGCCATCAGGTAATTTGAAACAAGAGCCGTCACAAAACAGTTCTCCATCTGGCTCTTTCTGTGGGGTGTCTGTTAAATCAACTCTTCCTTTCATTTCTTCTCAGTCACCATTAGACAATCATGGGGAGGTGATTCATTCTCTCTTATTTCTTCATTGGGCAGTGGCATTAATTCTGCAGGATTCAAAGCGCTACACCTCATAAATTGAATGTGTGGTGCAAATAGGTCAATTCCGTATCTAGTCAATCTAGCGGACGTGAGGTGTTGAGTGTGCATTCTATTCAATAGAACGTCTATGGCATGTGGCACCATTAAAATTAAAGTGTGCCCCAGCACCATTCCTTCAGTTTGTTTCACTGACGCAGCAGCCGCTGCAACAGCTCGCAAACAACGTGGTAACGCGCATGCAACAGGGCCCAGCGTGGAAGAAAAATAGCCGCATGGTCTATTACTTCCACCTTTTTCCTGTGTCAAAACAGCCAACGCGCGCAGCCTTCATTCTCATGCACAAATAATCTGAAAAATGTTTCATAGTTTGGTGTGCCCAAAACTGGGGCGGAGCACAATGCAGTTTTGAGCAGATCAAATGCTCTCTGGCATTCTTCATTCCATTGCAAAGGCATCACAGCATCCTTTTTTTTTCAATGCCACCATTGGTTTCACAATCATTGCGAAGTTTACTATCCACTGCCGGAAATAGGATCCATGCCTATTATGGCTCTGACTCCTTTCTGCGTTTTTGGAATAGGCATACCAGAGATACTTTCTATGCTTTCTGGTGTCAGTCTTCTCCCCTCTCTCGAAAGTAGGTAGCCCAAATAAGCCACCTCCTTTCGACAATAATGGAATTTCTTCAAACTTGCTTTATGGCCATGCTCTGCTAAGTGTGATAATAACAAAACAGTACTCTTTTTACCTCTGTATCAACAGCAATCAACAAATCATCTATATATTGTAATAATACACAACCTGCCGGTAGTTCTAACATATCTAACTGTTCTTTCAATGCCCTGCTATAAATACTCGGACTCTCTGTATAGCCTTGTGGAATGCGTGTGAATGTAAATGACCGCCCTCCTAACGTGAAAGCAAACAAGTATCTGCTATCCTTGTGTACTGGAATGCTAAAAAATGCATTCTTAAGGTCTACCACACTAAAATATGCTACCGAGGCGGGTATTATTGTCAAAATTGTGGTGACGTCTGGGACTAATGGGAATTAAGCATCAACCACTTTGTTCAATGTGCGAAGATCAATTATGAAACAATATGGTATCTCATTCCCCCCTTTCTTATACACCGGGTGAATGGGGCTGTTAAATGTGCTACCTGTAATCTCTTCAATTACCTTCAATTTTACCAAATCTGAAACAATTCATTTTAATGCTTTCTCGCCCTCCATTGAAATCTTGTACTGAGGAATACGTGGCAATGTTACTCCCTCCTTCAAAACAATTTTTACTGGTTCTATCTTCAAGCGTCCCACATCATTGTCATTCATTGTCCATGTGCAAGCTGGTACTCCACTCAACTCCCCCGGCAAAGGTTTGGACAGGAACTCAGATACTGGTAAATTCTGTGGCAATATTGTCAAGAACACTCCATCAGGAGTGTAATGGATAACTGCACTCAGTTTTTTTCAACAAGTTTAATCCTAAAAGATTTTCCCCGCAATTTTCTGTTAAGAGAAATTGACAATATTCAGTAAATGGGCCTAATGTTACTGGTACTGATTGGGACACTGGATTGATTACTGGCGTACCAGCAAACCCTACTGAGATATTTCTTTGCCCTGACAGCAGTATTTCCGGAACCAAGTGGTGGTCTATTGAGCACTTTTGTGCACCTGTGTCTACGAGAAACCTGTGCTCTGTATTCCTGACTTTCATTTCTACGTAGGGTCCTTTTTGATCCACGGGAATAGACACTGGTTCCGACCTCTGTCTTGGGCTGTCCTATTGAGGAAACAACACATCATCTGATTTATAGTCGCCACAATAATATGTATTAGGTTGTGTGTCAAAAATATTTCCGCTCCTGCCTTTATTTCGCTCACTTTGATTTTGGTTATAAGGAATCTGACCCTGATCTTAGCTCTGATTCTGAGTGCCATTTCCTTGATTATTCTGGTTTTGCTGTATATTATTATTTCTACTCTGTCCGTTTGTTTCCGGGTGTCCCCTGTGCGGTCTTCTCCATACCCATTTCTATTTTGCAAGTGTGGACATTGTGCTCGCCAATGACCCTCTTCCCTACAATATGCACACTGATTTAATCCTAGAGGCCCTCCATGCATGTTGGAATTACTCCTCCCTTGCGTATTTCCTCTCCCTCTATTAAGTCTCGCTACCTGCTGAAGTAACACCCTCATTTTTAAATTTACCCTATCCTTCGCATTTCTCTTTCTCTGTATTCACCCTATTTTCATAATACTGGGCCATATGCAATACTTCACTCAATGATTTTGCTTGCCATGCACTTTCTGATGTCATTATTAAGTTTTGAATTGGAGGTATTAATCCTCTCAAATATTTATCAACAAATAGTCTTTTACCTGCCTCCGTGCTTACATTCTGTCCACTAAAATCTGTAAACACTTCCTCAAATCTATTAAAATAATCTGTGGATAACTCATCTTTGCCTTGAACACATGCAGTTAATTTGTCCCATACAATTCTTTTTTCTGGAACTATCTCCTTCAATTTTTGTATTATTCGTCCTGGTAACGCTGCCATATTTAGCGATGGTTTCTTGCCTGCTTTTCTATTCTTATCCTCTGCTGCTAGATTTCCCCATGTGGCACCGTAGGCATCCTCATCATTTATTTGCTTCCATATTTCTGCTGGCACAATTACTGGGAATATTAGGTCTATATCATTCATAGTAAAAATGGACGATCTTAAATAGGACTCTATTTCTTTATAGAATCCCGCCGGATTCTTCCTCAAACCAGGAATCGTTTTGTTTTAAAGGGACATGTACAAACTGTGCTGTATAATGCGCTTCCGTTACCCGTGCTGGTTTGTCACCTGTTGCAGGAATTTCTACTTTCGGCACAAACGTAGGTGGGACTTCCCTCATAGGAAATACCGCACTTGCTTTTCCTCCCCCTCCCTCATATGCAATACTATTGCCAAATCAAGTGATAAGGCTGTTTCTCCCGTTCGCGTTCTATTGCTCTTTTATATATTGCCATTAATTCGGGGGGGCTAGCTTGTTTTATTTTCTATATCTCTATCCTGCAAATATTCAACCATCACCTGCAGTGTTTTTCTCTTCATTGGTAATGTATATTCATCAAATATTTTGTGCACTTCTGTAAAGACCAGTAGGGGGTGTCTGTACTTCCGCTCTCTATATGGTAGAGGAGAGGCACAGAGGACCCCAGCCAAGATTCTCTATTATTGGTACATGGTCGAGCAATCTAGGCCTAGCTTCTCAGGAGGTGATGCGGGCTGGTTCTTAAGTACAGTGTAGTCCCCGAACCCCCACAAAGGAATGTCCACACACTGTATTACTGAAAACAGTCTTTATATAATTAATATTCAAAGGTATGTACACGATCACAATAACGCACTTTGTACTTGGAAGTCAATAATGATAAAAATATACACGTCTAGAGTGGTACCACTAATGTTATCAAATCTCATTAAAGTGCATCAACTGTACGGTTAAAATGTCACACAGATCAATAACGAGTAAACCAGCAATAGAGATAGGAAGGAACGCAAGATGGTCGAAACAATAGACAGAACACTGGCCCCTACCACTAGGCACAGTTCTGTGTGGAGATCCCCCCACCTGGGCAACCTGTAAATAAAGATATATAGCACAAGCCCAGTCCATATATTGTCCGATAGTCTTACTTCTTCCTATTATGGTTTTACCCCCCAATGTACCTGGTGGAGTAGAGTTCTCCGACGATGCACCGACCGATCCTTCTTGAGTGCCTCCCTTTCAGGCGGGAGCCAGGGATCGTCGAGGGGTGTCGGGGAACTTGGCGTTCGGTGTCGGGAGATCGACGGCCCTTCTTGAGTGCCCTCCCTTTAAGGCAGGAGTCACGGGTCGTCGAGGGGTGTCGGGGAACTTGGCGTTCAGTGTCGGGAAATCGACGGCCCTTCTTGAGTGCCCTCCCTTTAAGGCAGGAGTCACGGGTCGTCGAACGTCCGACGGTGAACAGGGTGAACTATGGCAGGGAAGTGGCAGCTTCGTTCCTAGCAGTGCTCGTCGACGACAGAGCGTTGGCGTCCTGCAAGGAAGAGGCGTGCGGGGCACCTCGGTGACAATAGTTCTGGACCGCAAAGAGAGGATGAAGAACTGTGGCCAAGCAAGGGCGTCGAGTCGTCGGCGTCTCTGCGGTCTTTAGGTTGCGGGAAACCCACCGGTGGATGCTCCTCGGCGCGTTGACGGTCGGGCCTTCTCCAGTGGGAGACAAGCGGGTGATGATGCCGACGAGAGCGTCCGATGATCAATGAAATCAAAGTTCTTAGGCAAACGGGAGCACAGCGGCTCTGGTCGGCGACGGCGGTCGTCGGCAGTGGTGGACAACAGTCCGAGTGCTTCTCCTTGGAGTTCCGCAGCAGTCCCCGTATCGGGTCGGCAGCCTGTCGAAGGTCTGTCTACCAGGGAGCGTTGGCAAAGATCAGCTGTGCACGATGGTCCCTCGTAGCTAGGGAAGAGGGCGCCTTACCAGGTCCTCTCTGGGTCAGTCCTTGGAGGCACAGCAGCTTTCAGATTGTGAAGGAGAGCAACAGCAATTCTTCTCGTCCAGCAGGGCTTCAACGTCAAGCGTCAGTTAATCCAGTTACTCGTCGTAGTGGACTTCAGCTTCTGAATACCATTCCTAGCAGTGAGAGGTCCCCAGATATACTGTTGATCTCCCATTCATTCCGCTGGGTCACACTCAAGCATCCAATCACGACTACGGGCATTCATGCAGGCAGGCAGCCAATCAGGCACACGAGGTATTCAGGCCATTCACTTCTCTCCAGAAACTCACAACAAGTTGTGTATTGGGACAAGTACCGAGCCATTCAACACTCCAAGCTGCATTCATACCGGTTTCGGGCAGGGTTGTCTCAGTCATTGTGTCAACCACCAGATACTAGACACCCACAACACAGAATGCATATTCGTGTCACACTCTATTCACCCAGGTCCCACCCACAGGAGGTACCCACAACATACATCACCGGGAAGGATCCAGCTAGTCTGACTGGGCCTTCACAACAACACCATATATGGCACTTCTATCCAACAGCCAGTCAGGGGGAAGGGACAGAGTCAGGGCTTCCCAGGACTTTGGGAAAACAAGGTAATGGGTAATGGGTAATAGAAAGCAAGAAGCCACAGGGGCCATCTTGTTTTCCATCCGGGATCAACTGATCCCAATGGCAGCGCCGGGGTTTCCCAAAATGGAGGATACTCCGCGCACCTGTCAAATTCAGCATGGAGCTGCCACCAGCCCATACCCGGCTCTGTGGGCCACCTACAGGTGCCCAAAAACATACACTAGGGGCACAGGGTTGTACCCCCACCCATGGGTGCCATAAGGGTATCCCACAGGTCCGTTCACCAAACCAAAAGAAAGAGCGCTGCACCGCCAGGAGTCCCACATGAACTCCTGCGCGGAAAACACGACAGAACACACGATAAAAAGCAGTAAAGGACAAGGATACGGAGGCCCTGTCCCTCCGATGCATTTCCAGCATCACAACTTCCATCATGGGAACACTAGGATCTGTAATCCATTTTAGCTCCTCTCGTGTACATATTTTCATTTTTTCACTAGCCTGTCTTGACGGCGGAAGAAATCGCCGCTGCACATATGGTACCGCCTCTTTCCTATCCCTTCTTATATCTTTATTCCTATACCCTGGCATGGCAAACATTTCAGCATATGCATCAAGTTCATTTTTAAATTCAAAAAGCCTGTCCACATGTTCCTTTATTCCTACACCTCTCTCTACATCGTGCCAACGCATTCAAATCCTGCAACTTCTGCGGCGGTACCATTCCAATTAACTGCTTCCATCTCTCCATTAAATATTCTCATGCAGTCCAACAGTACCTGTTTTTCACCAGTTTTCATGAAATCGTACATCGAATCCAGCGTTGATGTTTCTTCATTTCAGTCTATATACATCTCTGCCTGTTCTTTCAACTCCCGTTTTCTCTCCTTGCTGACTGCACTACCGGTTACTCTACTACACTCACTTTGTGCCGTCCCCTCTCTTCCTGTATCGTCTTCTCTTATTACAGTGAATTCAAGTTCAATGGGCGGAGGGGAAAGGGGAATGTCTTGAGAGGGAGGTGCGGATGGAACAACAGGAACGGGGAGTAGCTTCTGCGGCGCTGGCGCTGCTGGCTGAATGATCTGTGGCTGCACTGGGGTCTGAGCAGCAGGGATGGGTTGGGCAACTGAAGGGGGTTGAGCAATGGGCACTGGTGCAATTCTATTAGCCTCTCCTTTTTAGGCGCTCTTGTCTCTTCTCAGTTAATATTTTATTAGCTCATCTGATGAATGCAATTCTTGTTGAGGATATATTTTGTCTACTCTCATCTGAACACATCTGTCTGACTTTCTTAAATTATCATCCCACTTCTTTTCACCGTGCTCCTTCACTCCCTCTGTTTTTGACTTGTGCCTGCGCGCATTTTTCTCCCTGCTTTTCCAACGAAGCATAGCTTTCTTCCTCCAGTCTCTAAGGACGTCAAATGTCGCAGGGCGTGCTTTCTTACGCAGCAATACTGATTCCAAATAATCTATCCTCGCAATCTCATAACTCCTGTGTTTTGGCCATTGTAAATCTTCCTCGTGTCTGGTTTGCCTATGCCAAATTTCACAAAACATTATCGCCCCTACACCATACTTTACATACATCTCATATGCCGGCGATCCCACAGGTGGCGCAACCTGGCCAGTTTCCAAAGATGGTCTACCGCAGTAGAAAAATCCCCCTAGGCAGGAAGCCAATACCCCAGGCATGTTTTAACCTTACACTGGGCGTTTGATTTTGCAAAACCAACTCTCAACCAATATCGGGGTTATTTAGAATCTGGGCACAACTCACCTGATCAACCAAATCGTCTTTCAAGACGCAATTCGTCTGTATACTGACGCAACCAAAAATTGTTGTGTCTGCATATCTTGGCTCACTTTGCCTCGTTTCGGGACCCTCGCCTCCGTGTTCTCTGGCCGGACACATCGATCAGGGATCAGCTGTGTACAGATCTGCAAAGGAGTCTCATCACTTTCACAGGGGCGCCCCGAACACCTCTTGATCCCGGCTCGACCGTCTCGTCCTTGCTTTTTCTCCTCTCGCCTTCTTTATATCACAACGTATACGATGGAATAAGTGGGGGAGGGTCCCTATTCGGGTGCAATTTTGATGGGGCCCCTAGGGGACCCTCGCATATGGAAACAAGGCCCAATCACCACACACAAACTGATATGCCAGGCACGAGGTTCAATTCCAAAAATCTAGGGTTTATTGCAAAGCAAATAGTCTCAGTTGGCCAACTGGGTCTCCCGCCCCACAACGTATGTTTCCAGACAACCGAGGGATGCAAGAGAACGAGCATTCTACAACAGTTACTGTATACAAAACAAACATCTTATTATCATTAATGACATATTCAATACCACCCAATAATGTACTTCCTCTAAAATGGATTTCATGATTGACATTTGTGACAAATATGACACCTTCAGACATTCATTTAGCAACAGTTTGCAATTTGTGGACTTGGAGACATGATTCTTTGTTTTAGGGAACACGCTGCTCCTGTTCTTACAAGCACGCTGTGTGCAGGGGAGAGACACATTCCAGGCCTCACTATCTTCCCGTTTCTATTTGTGTGCTAGGGGTCAACTCGTTCTACAGGGCTCAGTGAAGGGGGGCCGTAAAAAAGAGAGCATAATTCAGCCATTAATTGGTTGGTTCTACCGTTTCTACCGCATCAGCGAGACTAGCTGGCACCTGCATAGTGATTAAATGCCTTGTTGCTTAGTTCCAAGCACTTGTGAGGCTTTGCTTTGCTGTCTGGGTTGCCTGCGTTGTGTTTCAACATGTATCTTGTGGCCTTGCTCTATGCATGAGCAACAACGGAATGGAATATGCTTACAGAAAAGCAGTTTGAACAGAAAGCAAGAAGTGAAAATTAGTCAAAATGGCGAATTCTATTCCATCAAAATGGACACTCTCTGGTCATGCTCATGAGTCTGCACCAATAATACTGAATATATGAGGCGGTTGGTTTTCGGCCAACAGAATACATTGCCTATGTTATGGGAGGGTAATTTCTGGACTCACAGTAGCAAGCCTAAAAAGACGGACTGTGAACCACAGACTTTCGGTGAGGTACTTGGAGCCTAGACCGCCTTTATTCGCCAGGGCTCACAGATTAGTCCAATACAACACAACCAGTCTGTAGGAGCCCATTTAGCCAATGCACCTGCAACCATCTTAGCCTCGAAAGCACAAAGGACATAGACTGTTCAGCCAGCTATCGAGAAGCAGCCTATGTCTTCGGCTACCTCTATCCACTCATGCAAGGACGTCTTAACTCCGGATCCCAAGGTTGGACCGAATGTCATCGTGGACCTGACCGTGGGTTTTCTGATTTTTGAAAACATGAAAACCAAGGCGAAACGGGGGGGCCTGCCGAAATCCATGCACTGCTACCCCAAGTAACAGAAAGATCATCCGAAGTTGCCAGAGTTTAACAGACTAAATCGAGCTCCAGACCAGACCCTGATAAGTCATGTGCAAACATCATGGCCCCGGTGCAAAAAGCAAACTCAAAAGGAGCAGTGGTGAATGTGGCGAAGTCTCAGACTACCATCACAGACTTTTTGGCCGACCAAGCGCTTATGGATCTATCAACACACATGGACCATGACCAAGACCCTCACGCCTTGGCCGTGTTTTCCCCTACGGTAAGAGAAACAATTGGCTAGGACGTGACTCCAACAGCTCACAGCTCTAAACCGAATGACGGGAAAAGATCTAATCATGACTATAGCCACAGGTCGCCAACAGGGAAGAGCAAAATCTCGTCCAATCGGGCCATCCAGACACCAACCCTAGACACGAGACGGCCAAAAATAGACTTGAGGTCTGCGACATATCAGCAAGATGGAGATTATAGCCGTAAGATTTCCTGGTCACATGACGAGGACCAGGATGGACTTAAAGCCCACCAAGAACTGCGAAAGAACCACAGGTCCCCTGTATCTACAAGAATCTTTAAATTAGAACAGACTTTGACTGCGAAAGAGGACTTTGTATTGAACAGAAGAACAGTTCTGTACTTGCTTACAACCGTAAGAAAATTGAAAGCCTTAAAAACCGAAGATTTCATCTTGATCGAACCCTACCATAGAGAACGGATGGCAAAGGCTTACTTGCACATTCAGGCGAGTGCAGTCCAGACCCTCTCTGCAGAAGTGTACGTCATTCTAAAAAAGTGTTTCAAGCTCCCTGAAATCGCACCTTCCGAACAAAGCAAATCTACTCTCTCAACTACAAGGAACACTGAGCCCAGATACCCCCGCTACACTTCTAGAACGGAAGAACTGTATAAAAACCTGAGGAGACAGGTTTTTGTGCTCTTTCATGGTGCAGTTGCCGGGCGGTTCCTACAACAAGTCTTACGCCCGGGCTCATTGCTACCACTCGGATGCTTATGCAAGGAGATCTAGTCCTAGTCACTGACACACTGACCTCTTAACTAGAACGGGGGCGAGCTGGACCGCATCTCAGATGCCAAACTGACTCCAAGTTCACCTCGGCCCATGGCCTTTAGGCCGAGTGTACACGTCACAGCCTCTCAGGGTTCCG
Source organism: Ambystoma mexicanum (assembly GCF_040938575.1). Lineage (NCBI taxonomy): Eukaryota > Metazoa > Chordata > Amphibia > Caudata > Ambystomatidae > Ambystoma > Ambystoma mexicanum. The sequence goes on from NC_090928.1 coordinate 1,191,697,628, forward strand.
ATCTATCGACTGAAGAGAACTCCATGAATGAGCGTAAAGGCCTCTGGGCGTGGCTGCCCTGGACCCAAAAACAAGGAAATAGCACCCACAGATGAAAACCTTGGATACCTCTGCTCAAGCCAGCCACTCCTCTGTGAAAATGGGATCTTGCAACACCAGAACCACCTCCACCTTACTCAACCATGTGGCACAAACCTTGCAGACTTTTACATCCTTTGTCTACGAGAAACGTGGCTGGATGACATACCGGCACTCGACGGCTACACAGTGATCATCTCCCCTGCCACCAAAGGTTTGCTTGGTCGTCCGTCCTCGGGGCTTGGCTGTGCGGGCCGATTCTGGCGTCAATATCAAAAAGAAAATATCGGAGGATTATGGCCATCTGATGGTTCTCCTTACGTGGTACTTCTGTAAACCTCCGAACTCAAAGCCGGAAAAGACTCAATTAGCAATCATGACGCTGTACTGGAACCCTCAGAGTATCACCAATAATAGCTTGTGTTCCTCAACTGCGGTAGCGATCGACGAGCTGCTCGTCGATTACCAAACACCTAACATTTTGCGGGGATTTGAACGCCAAGTGTCCAACCTACACAACGTCCACTGAGCCAATCGATAAAAGATCAGGCACTGAAGAACGCGGTGCAGCATGGCTCGAACTGATGACCTCGCAAATCTTTTACAACGCTGATACAATCGTGGAAAACGGCCCGCAAATCCCAACGTGGGAAAGAGACACTTCTCCAGCATGGGGTCTGGCAGGTCTGGCATGGATTCACATGCTCATGAATATTCCCAGTCGTCGGGCTGGGAATCCTCGGTAAAGAAAAAATCAGTATCAGTTTCTGATCTGTCTTTCTTAGTAACCAATGGTCTCTGGGTCATACTGCCCCCAGCCAATGACTGCCCTCTCCCTAAGCTCCGCCCCTGGCAGCCATCCTCCGATTTTTACCGCACCTTCAAGTGTTGAACACAGCAAAGACTGTCTGGCTGCTCACGGACCTGGGATTCTCCAACTTCCCCAAATCCCACCTGGTTCTGTCGCAGGTCGCACTGTTTCTGGGAGCCAAGCTCGATACAGTAGCGTGATTGGCCTCGCCGTCGGAAGAAAGGACAAAGGCCATCCTGGGCAAGGTGCAGCGTCTGCTGGCCACGGACGTGGCCAGGGTGTGGTCCATCAAGTCCCTTCTCAGGATGATGTCCTCATGCATCTATCTGGTGCGCCTGTGCAGGGTTCGGATGCATCCTCTACAGGAGTTTGACGCCCGTTGGATGCAAGCGGCGGGCAGTTTCGAGGACAAGATCTCGCTCAATGAGGTCTTCCGCCAAGCAATTCGGTGGTGGGGCACCCGCACGCATCTCGCGGCGGGCACAGACTTTCAGACCCCAGCACACCAGGTGACGATGGATGCCTCCCTGGAGAGGTGGGGAGCACACACCGGAGATCTTCACGCAAGAGGCCTTTGGCTGCCGGAGGAGAGGCCGCTCCACATCAAAATACTGGAGCTCCGAGCAGTGTTCTGGGCCCTCAGATCGTTCCTCTCGTCCCTCAAGGGCAAGGTGGTGAGGATCTTCACCGAAAACACCACCACGATGTTCTTCATCCGGAAGCAGGGAGGACCCAGATCTCCAGCCCTGTCCAAGGAAGCCCAGGATCTGTGGCATTGGGCCATTGCCCATGGAATGTTTCTGGTATTCTTTCATCTGGCAGGGATAAAAAAAACACCATCGCCGACTCACTCAGCAGGGAGCGGCGCTCGTGGCACGAGTGGGAAATCCGCCAGGATCAAGTGGATCGACTCTTTTCGAGCGATGGGGCAAACCCCAGATCAACCTGTTCGCGACGGCGGCAAACTCCAAGTGCCAGAGGTTCACCAGCAGGTTTCCCCAGGCGAGGAGCATGGGCGATGCTTTCTCGTTCCCCTGGGACGGCCTGTTCCTGTATGTGTTCCCTCCGTTGCCGTTGCTGCTCCGACTCAACCAACTCAAGAGGTCCCGGTGCAGGATGATCCTCGTCGCACTGGCGTGGCTGAGACAGATCTGGTTCCCGGACCTTCTGGACTTGTCAGCGTCCCCACCAGTCAAGCTGTCGACAGACGCAGATCTTTTCTCCAGAGAAGGAGGCGCCATCCTTCATCGCGACCCGGAGTCGCTGAATTTGCAGGCCTGGCTCCTGCAGCACTAGAGTTTGGGGGGTACGATATTCCGGCGGACTGCAAGGAGGTCCTGGCAAAGGCCAGGGCGTCCTCAACTCTCAAGTACTACGGACACAAGTGGAAGAGGTTCTCTGTCTGGTGCCGTGCACAGAAGATTAACCCTCTATGGATTACGTCCCCTCGGGTGCTACCGTACCTACTGTTGCTGGCCAAGGCGGGACTAGTACATGCTTCCATCAAAATACACCTGTCAGCGATTTCCGATACAATTGGACTACAGGACGGCCATCCCTGTGGTCTCATCGCCTGGTGAAAGAATGTAAGAAAGGACTGTTCCGTTCGTTCCCGCCGGTGAAGGCTCTGGCCCCGGCGTGGGAGCCCAATGTGGTGCTGACCAGGCTCATGGGGGCACCTTTCGAGCCTCTGCATTCGGCACCGTTGAAGTTCCTGTCATGGAAGACAGCATTTCTTGGGGTCGTCACCTCCGCACGACGTGTGGGAGAGATCCAGGCTTTACCTTGCAAGCTTTTCTTACTTGACTTTTCACGATACGAGGGTGGTGCTGAGGACGCACACCTCCTTTATGCCCAAGGTATCGTCGGACTTCCATGTCAATGAGCCCTTGGTGTTACCAGTTTTCTTCCCGTCGCCTGCGTCGCCGGCCGAGAGGACTTTGCACTCGCTGGATGTAGCTAGAGCGCTGAAGTTCTACGTGGACCGCACAAAGAGTTTTCGGAGGACGTCATAGCTGTTTGTGAACTTTGGACCTGTGAACCAAGGGAAGGGCCTCTCGAAGGCTTCCATTTCCAGATGGCTCTCCGGCTGCATCATGCACTGTCACCGTTTGGCAAACCGACGGTTGCCCGGCCGTCCGAGAGCCCATTCGACCAGAGCGATCGCTGCTACCACGGCGTTCTTCTATGGTGTGCCCCTGCTGGACATCTGCAGGGCTGCTACGTGGAGGTCGACGCACACCTTCACGGGATTCCATGGAGGAGTCCAGAGTCGGCCAAGCAGTGCTGCGCAACCTGTTCGCCTGAGGGTGGGCCTGGTGAGGAGGTAAGAGTTGCTTAATGTTGAGTTTATGTAATGCTTAATGTTGAGCCTTTGCCACCTCCCGTGGTTGTGCATGTGTGTACTGCTATGTATTCTTATACTCATGAGCATGTGAATCCATGCCAGACCCCATGCTGGAGAAGGAACAAGTTACTTACCTGTAACTGTTGTTCTCCAGCATGGGTCTGGCATGGATTCACATGCGAACCCTCCCTCCTACCCCTCTGCGGCTCTTCACTTGGTCATACTGCTGCTTTACGTGCTACCAAATCTGAGGATGGCTGCCTGGGGCGGGGCTTAGGGAGGGGGCAGTCATTGGCTGGGGGCACTATGACCCAGAGACCAGTGATTGGTTACTACTAAGAAAGACGGATCAGAAACGAAACTGATACTGATTTTTTCTTTACCGAGGATTCCCAGCCTGACGACGGGGAATATTCATGAGCATGTGAATCCATGCCAGACCCATGCTGGAGCACAACAGTTACAGGTAAGTAACTTGTTCCCTCTTTCGCAACTCTGGACTATCTTTGTTTCGCACACCATGCTACCCCTAATTTCGAACTTCACAGTTCAAAGAACTGCAGCCAGTGACCATAATTTACTATCGATGACCTGGAGTGCTTGTCGCTCCCAGAATCCATCTTGGACACTGAACGTTGAGCCGAATCAGCAACAATCTCTATTAAGGCTCTCAGCTTCAGACATACTTGTCTTATCTAGAAAGTACAGTCAGCAAGCATCCCTGCCAGTTCAAGGACGACCGCCAGTCCTTCTCAATTACCAACCTCTTTTGCTTAAGTACAGAGTTAACAACTCAAGATCCAAAGCCGCTCTTCCACCTAAACACGGCTACTGCAAAGTGCTAGTGGATAAAAGACGTTACTTAAAGCTCCTAAGAGCCGCAATGAAACAAAATATGCGGTTAGTAAGAGCAGCCTTAGCAGTAGAGACCCGAACCTACAAATCATGGCTTAGGGGCCATCGTGCGATGCTCTACCAGCAGGACTTCGAAGCCATGCTCAACATTTTGAGCAGTAAAACAACCAGAGAGTTCTGGTCTCTTATTCAATCATCTGCCTCCCAGATAAATGAGGCGCTTACAAACTCTGTAAGTGAATCTAAATGGGCAACCTATTTTGCGGCGCTCTTCAAACCCCCAGGTGACTCCAACCAAACATTGATCAAAACCTATACAACTGAATGGGAAGAGCTGACCGACAGACATCTTAAGAACCATCAAGAAACTGAAATCATCAAGAGCACCCAGTCCAGATGGACTGATAAACTTAGACTTGAAACACCATCCTGAGGAGTCGGCTGAGTTTATCAGCCAGATATTTACCTGATGTAAGGATGTAAAATCAATCCCATCATCTTGGAAATACTGCATTGGTGGTACCTAGTTTCAAGAAGGGCCCCAGGGAAGATCTGTCCCAACTATCGCCCGATAGCCCTCCTTGATATCATCGGAAAGATTTTTGCCGCCCTCCTTCTTGAAAAATGTCAAGTTTGGGCAAAGTGCTCGCCCTGCACGGATGCTCTCCAAACAGGGTTCCTAAAAAACGCTGGAAGCAAATTTGAGTGGGCACCACAGGGGTATCGAGTCTTTCTGGCATTATCAAAGGTCTCTAGTGTGATGAGTCTTTGTTAGGAAGTTAGATCCTATATACAGGAGCTGGCTGAAAAAGGCCTGGAGACACCCAAACCCAGAAATACAGCAGCAAGAATTCCTTCTGGGCACGTATCTCAGGTGCTTTCAGTAACAGCCATTCTACAGCCTCTATCCCCAGTTCGTGGTCCTGAAGACTACAGAATGCAACAGATGGAAATGAAAGAAAAATTTCTGGCCCGGGGATACAAGCAGAATGAACTCGATCTGGCATCTGACAGAGTTGATGCCTTATCACGAGAGACTCTATTATCAGAACAGAATCCCAAAAGTAAGAAAGAATTGAAGTCACCAGTATTTGTATCTAAGTTCTCTACGCAAAGTAACACAATCAAGAAAACTATTATGAAACATTGGGAGATTTTCAAGAATGACATTCGAGTTCAAGATATTTTTAGTGAAAAACCAATCTTTGCATACCAACGCAGTAGGAACCTAAGGGATGAACTGGTGCAGACGAAACCTACAGCCAGGGAACCTATGACACAGCGAACTGGGACATTTCCTTGTTTACAGTGTGTCAACTGTAATTTTGTTATTAAAGGAAACTCCATTAACCATCCAAGGACGGGGCAGAAGATTATGCTTAAGACTTTTGCCACATGTGACAGCAGTAATATCATCTATGGCATTAAATGCCCTTGTGGGAAATTTTATGTGGGACAGTCAACCCGAACAGCCAAGTTGAGGTGGGGTGAACACCGATCTTGTATTCGTAATGCAAACATCAATTCAGCCGTGGCACGACATTGGATGGCCAATGGACATAACGTGTCACAAATAAAATTTGTGATTTTGGAAGTTTTAACCAAGAATAGCCCTCATGAGGATTTATGCCAACGTTTGAATCGCAGAGACATATTGGATTGACAAACTTGGCAGTTTGGCACCCAATGGGTTAAATGAGGAGATCAACTTTCACTGTTTTCTCTAATTGTTTTCTTATATTGTACTTAGCATCGTTTGGTTTAGATTGACACCAGTACGCATATGACCTGAATGTTGAGGGTCACTCGAATGTATATGAATAAGAGATGTTTCCCATGTTTTAAAAAATGTCCTGCATGCTGCGCATCCTGGAGTTCCCCCAGGACCCGAGGTGCCGTCTGTCTGGACGACACCACTAGCGGCATTAAGGCACATACTATTAATATAAGGTACAGCCCTAGGGTTGCTCCCTAGGCTCCATACATCCAACTTAGGCACGTTCATAATAGTATAGCCTCATCTGAGGTGTTCATGAAACAGCCATTACTTTTATCCAAATGGGTTCAGTCAATCTTAGTATTTTTTCTATGTCCATGGATGACAGACTACTTATTTCTTTTTTGATTCTTAGGCGATGACTTTTATCATAACTGTCCCAGGAGGTCCACAAATTAGGTATTTTGATCATATTTAGGTTCATTGACCAGTTCTCAGACACGGGTCGCGGCTCGTGTTCATGGAGCCGTGATCACGTGTCTTACACAACTGAGATGCTCGGCAACGCGCCGATGCAACGAAGACAGTCTGCTTTCAGCAGACGCAGAGAGAACTTCTCCGCTTCGTTCTCTACATATGGTGAGCTACAATCCACGCTTGGTTTTTTTCTATTAGCGATTAGCTACACTTTGGATAGGTCCTTCATATATATTCACTTTACCATTCACAGCACCTGCTCGCCGTACACGGTGGAGCAGCCTGGCCTCTGAAACATAGATTTCGCCATTACTCACCTACATCAGGTAATGGACCCAATTCCCTCCATTTTGTTATAGGACATCTTTATTTACCTTTGTACTGATTTGTTTCTTATTTTATATCTTTTGACCTGCCTTCTGATCCGGCTCATTACATTGTCGGGTATGTGTTTACCTTCATATTTTTTCAACTATTTGGATGATGACTGTTCATACTGATATTTATATAATTACGTTGTTCTAAATATGGGAATTATTCTATATGGATATTAACCATGGGATGGTTGGCACAATTGCATTTGAATGTTATGTTTTAGACTTGCCCTGATGAAGGAATTTGTTGTATTCCGAAATGCATTGGCACAATATAGGTCTACGGATAGAGTGATTTATGGCAATCTCTTCCTCACGAAGAACATTATTGGTGGCTACTTGTCACTTCTTTCTATAAAATAATTTTCTACTTGATAGATAAACCAACATTGAAAAAACACTATATATTTGACTTTTGTATTTTTCCAAGAATTGGATCAAAGGAACTATACATAGCAGAATTACAACTAATACAGAACCCAGTATGGGATTCCAGAGAGCGGCTGTATGATTGGGTTTTCACCTAATCTTTGTTTCTTGCCGTTCCTAAAAAACGCTAACACCTCTGTCAACATAATGCTTCTGAACATTATCAAGAGCAAGATCAGGTATGGCGCCCCAAAAGTCTTCTTAGCCTTTATCGATCTCCCTGAGGCTTTCGATCGGGTAGATCGGGAGATGCTGTGGAAGAAACTCTTGGAGTGGAAGTGCCCTGCATCCATCCTGGGCCCCCTTGTCGCCCTTCACTCCGATACAAAAATGAGTGAGACGCAACCGACAGGCTGCCTCTCAGCGGAAATTCCATCGCACCGAGTAGTAAAACAAGGTTGACTGCTGGCTTCCGCCCTGTTTATCGCTTTCCTAGGTAATTACCAAGAAACAGCTTCAACTGTCCGAGCCTTTCCCCCAAAAATCGGGAATTCACCAGTCTCCACGCTACTATATGCCGACGACCTTATTTTGTTGGACCAAACTTCAGTTTGACTTCAAAGACAACTCAACAACTTGGTCCTCTACATTGAACTAAACAACCTAGAAATAAACAAGGCAAGACAAAAATTCTGGAGAAAGCATCAAAGAGAAGCTCGCAACATAGGTGGTTTGTGGACGGGACCAAATTGGAACAAGCGGCTCTCTTCAAATACCTGGGTGTAACAATAGACTGCTCAACAGTTGCGCTGGAATTCAAACAGCCCTCTGGAACAAAGTCTGTAATCTAACGGCCCAAACTCGAGCAGTCAATAGAAAATACGGCAGGTTCTCATTGATTCCTGCTCTCCAATACTACAAATCTAAAGTGATCCCGGCCATCACCTACGGGATGGACGCATGCCCCGCCATTCCTTCAACATTATGGCCCAAACTAGAAGGCTTTTTGTGGCGGACTGTGCTTAATCTGCCAAAGTCCACTCACATTTCAGTAATTCATCAGGAATTAGGTTTGCTGTCTTTAGCTTTAATGGTAGAACACTCCAGTATGCAATTGTACAGGAAGATCTTAATCCCAGAGAACCCAGCAGTCTACAGATTGATCGCCGATGAAATCGCCAACGGATCCTGTCACATGTTAAACACCTGGGTGGAAAAGAAAAAATGTCTACTGGAGTCAATAGCATGTACGGAGGAAACTTTGATCTCAAATCCGCTGAGAGTAAAACAGACAGTGGAAGATCTTGAATGGACATACACCCAAGAAAAAACAGCAACCGCCAAGTCCACGTCCCATCTCCCTTCAACCACACGAAAACGCAAAGGCCTGTATGAAAGCCTCGTCTAAACAGGTTCACCCCTGTTCCTCCAAAACCATCAAGGACCACATCGACTCCCTGGCTCCTGCCCTGGCTGACTTTTGCAACCACTCATTCGCCTCTGGAGTCTTCCCATCCCCCCTCAAGCACTCCCTTGTGCACCCCCTCCTCAAGAAACCCTCTTCCGACCCCTCCTGCCCGGCCAACTATCGCCCAATCTCCATTACTTCCTTCCTGGGCAAACTCCTGGAGAAACTGGCCATCTCCCAGCTTAACCTCCATGCTGAATCTGTTGGTAATCTTCATGACCATCAATCCGGCTTCAGAGCGGCCAGAAGCACGGAAACTGCTCTCCTGAACATCCGTGAGGACCTGCTCCTTAACCTCGATTCCAACACTCCCTGTGTTCTCATTCTGCTCGATCTCTCCTCTGCCTTTGACACTGTCAACCATGCCATCCTGCTCAACCGTCTCCGTGATAACCTGGGTATCACTGGTCAGGCTCTGGCATGGCTGACCTCTTTCCTTTCCGGTCGACCCTCCCAGGTCCAAATGGGCTCCTTCCTCTCTGACATCTTTTTCTCCACCTGTGGTGTCCCCCAGGGACCCAACCTCTCTCCCTGGCTTTTCAACCAGTATCTGGCACTCCTTGCCCACCGCATCGCCGCTCTCTGCCCCCACTTCCAGTGCTATGCGGACGATACCCAGCTCATTTTCAGGCTACCCTCGGCCTCCTCCTCTCCTTCCCTCATCTCCGACTGTCTGTCTGCTATCCAGGAATGGTGTGCTGCCAATGACCTCTGCCTTAACGCCAGTAAGACTGAGATTCTACTCATCGGCACACCCACCCACTCCCTCCTTCCCTGCAGCTCTCTGGCTGGCCTCCCTTGGCCCCCTTCCCGCCCCTACCTGCAAGGCTAAAAACCTCGGGGTCATCTTCGACTCCACACTCTCCTTCTCTCCTCATATATCTGACGTCTCTAAGAAGTCACACTAGCAGCTGCACCTCCTCAGAGGTATTCTTCCCTTCCTCTCCTTCCCCCAGAAGCTCACTGTCTCCCAAGCCCTGGTTCTCTCAAGGCTGGACTACTGTAACAGCCTCTATCTTAATCTGCCTGCCTCCACTCTCCGCCCTCTGCAACTTATCCAGAACAGAACTGCGAGACTTGTCCTTGGCCTCAAGCCCAGGGACCGTATCTCTCCAGGACTGAAATCTCTTCACTGGCTCCCAGTGGCTGCGAGGATTAAGTTCAAAACCCTCTGCATTGTCCACAAGGCCTTCTGGGGCCTGGGGCCTAAATACCTTCAACTCTCTCTTCCTAAATATCTTCCTTCACGAGCCCTTCGCTCATCCGTCTCCAACTCCCTCATGGTCAGCCGCTTCTCGAAGCAACGAGCTGGGGGTAGATCTCTCTCCGCAGCAGGGGCCTCCCTCTGGAACAGCCTTCCTGCCTCCCTGAAACTTGAGGAGAACCATCTCTGGTTCCGGAAGTACCTCAAAACCTTCCTCTTCGCTTCTGCCTTCTCTCTCCCTCTCCCCTGCTTAACTCCCCACTGAATTCTGCACTAAACCTGCATCTGGGCCACTCTCAGCGACCTCGGTCCAGGGCCCAGCCACTCTCCACTTTCACTGCCTCCCTAGCTCCCCCTGCACTGTGGGACTGTCACTGTATCCCTACAGCCCCCCTTCCCAGCACTTCTCAGCACTTGTTCTGCACTTACCTCGCACTTGCCACCAGCTGGCCCTTTTTATTTATTATATATTATTTTATTACGCTACTTACCTTGTACTGCACTTCCCCCCCACCTCCTCCCCCTGCACTTTCTCCTTTTCCCCTTACCTCTGCACTTGCGCGATCTGAATGACACCTGGCCTAGTAGGATCGTTTGTCTGTCTTCCCCTTGTTTCCCTCCCTCCCTGCCTCGTCGCGCCTTGAAACACTTGTGTATAGGCGCGTTACAAATACCATATCATATCATATCATTGTTAAATTCCCTGAAAGAAAGTTGAGATACCTATATGAGACTGCTCAATCTTCTACCGACGCGTGAAATCTTAGAGAGAAGATCGCAGGCCATTTCTAATGATTGTAGGCTGTGCCCAGAGAACCACCAACTGGAATCCAAAAGACATCTGAGGCTATCATGTCCAGCAATCAAGGAAGTAAGGACAGCTCATCTCCACCCTTTGCTTTCCTCCTGCGACCTGTGCGAAGAAGAAACGTGGTGGGCTCGCCTTATCTCAGGAGTGAACACTAGATGGTCAATCGCAGGGACAAAGATTTTAATTGAGGCCTTAAAGAAAATTGCATTAACAGAATAAACCAAACATCAACTGATGGAGCAAGAAGACGTTAACAAATTTACTGATTAATCAATTCAATTAATCTACTAATTAACCACGCCGCACGATTGATTTTCTTTCTTGAAAAAGCCAAAATGTGGCTACATACAAGTAATAAACATTTTTAAAAAAATGGCAGGTTCCATGATCAGTCGTGACAAGTGGGTATGCTCAGTGGAGGATCCTACATACTGGTTCTCCATGATAACACATGCAGAAATCCAGTCAATGCAATGTCACCAACAGTACACAGGAGCATTTGGGAACTCTCATTAGCCTCCGGCCACATTACATTGGTGCTAATAATGATGGTCACTGTAAATCACTTGCATGAGCCTGCGGCCAGAATTTGACTGACGCACACACACACACACACACACACACACACACACCACACACACCCTCCCTTATCTTTAGGTCTTCTGCTCTGCAGTTAATCTTCTCTTTGGGTAGAAGAGGGAGTATGCAGCGCTGGTGCACTCCAGAATAATTAGTACACCCAGGGTGGGACTGTGCTTATGATCAACAGGGTTGCTGTTGCTTAGCAACCTGGAGCCACATGTACTTTTTTTGGGGGTGTGAGCAAAATCACTGTGGAACGTGGGGGGGGGGAGAAGCAGCCACCAAGGAGGAGACTGGGGAGATGATTGTGCCATCTGCCTCCCATCTATTTGTTTTCAGTGCCATACATATGTAACCCCTCTTAAACAGTGAATTTGCTGGCTTGGGCATCCTCTACAGCCTATTGCCCGGGGTTCCCAGGCAGGAGGGCACTGATGTTTGATATTTGACCCCTGCCTTTCTTTGGCATTGCACTCTGTCACAATGTCCCAAAGTATGTTGAATCTGCAGGAAGATGTAAACACCAAAACGTTATGCCAGTCGTTAGCTCATTTATTTTTCATTATTTTTCATGCTCCCAGGTCTATCTTTTACTTCATTCTGTGTTCATGGAAGTGTGCTTGAAGCATACTATATTCATATATTTTTTTATTTTTTTTTATTTTTTATTTTCATTTAGTTTATACAAACATTTGAAAAACTTTTGCCTTTAGCATCTGTTCAACATTCCATCTATCATCCTTAAGTATTATTCACTATAACACCTTATTTGGTCTACTTCTTAAGGATTGTTCTACCATCATTTCCTCTGACTTCGCCTCAACAGTTATTCTTTCTTATCAGTCTGTTCAGAGTGGTTGGTCTCCTGACTTATAACTGTGTGGGACACTGTTTAGGCAACCACTGGATTCGTTTTTAAGCGATTCTGCAGAAGCTCTAAAAATCGCATTACTGCAATCAACAGTGACTTGCTTTCAGTCAAGTGTAGTTGTCTCCACCATTCCTCTTCAGACAGCGTCTGGTAATTTGTCATCGCCTTTCCCATGCAACTATCACGTTGATCGTTTAGTTCAGTACAATTTAGAATGAGATGTTTTAAATTTTCATCTTCCTCCCCACAGAATCGGCATAGAGTATTTCCCCTTGGAATCGCACGCCTGTTCCTCAGAATTTCTTTTGTTTCTAGAATGTTTAAACGGAACATCAAATTGTATTTTCTGAGGTGCTTGCACGGAGACAGAGCCAGATGTTTCTGAAGTGTATTCTGTTTTTTTGCTTCTTTTGGTTGATTTATCATGGATTTTTGGTAGGCTCTTCTCTCCCCAATTACGATTCAGTCGAGATCCAGCAATTTTCTTTTTACAAAATCTGGATTATTCCATAGTGTTGACTCATCCGTCCCTAACTGTTTGAGGATTTCTCGACATTGATGTTTCCAGTCTCTTAGGGCCGACTTTTTTTCACCTGTTTCGTTTCCCAACAGGATTTTGAACGGTGGTAAGTTCGCTTCATCGTGCGTTTTCCTAAAGAGCAATAGCTTGTTCCATGTAATCCTTACGTTCAGAGTGGAAATTCCTACTTCGTATAGAACACAAGCAGTCAGTGTACTTTGTGGTATTTGGAGGACTTTCTTCCAAAAAAAACCTTCGCACCGAGACCATATCTTGTGGTCACAGCCAAACATGTTCTCTGCCCCATAAATCAAAATCGGTGTAATTTTATTTTGATAGAATTTTCTCACTGGCTCACACGTGAATTTCCCGAATTTCCTCTGCATTATGATCCCTCGTGAGGTTAGTTGTCTGCAGCTATTTAGGATTTTTTTTACCATTGGTTCGTCGTTTATGCTGGAGTTAATTATTGTGCCCAGATATTTTGTGTGTTGCACTTTTTCCAGCTTCTTTGATCCCACGAACCAACTTGTTCTATACTTGCAAGACTTCCTTCCTCTTTTGTTCTCCTGGACTAGGATTTCTGATTTGGCTACATTTATCTCTAGCCCGAGTTCATCTGAGTAGGTCTCCAATGCAGACAATTTCCTCTGTAGGCCGTTTGGTGTACGGTCTAAGATCACCATATCATCGGCATATAAGATGTGATGCAGTTGGAATCCATTGATGGTTGGCGGAAATGAAATCACGTTTGCCAGGGCTTTTCCCACTTCTGAGATGTAGAAGTTAAACTGGGTCGCCTCTAATGGGCAGCCCTGTTTTACTCCCCTTTCTGTGGGAATTGGATTTGAGATTTCCTTCGTTGTGTAGCCTTACTTGAATGTAGGTGTCGGAGTAGAGTTCTTTAATGGCTGAAATTAGACTCTCATCACAGCCTCTCTTTTTTAGATTACACCACAGGATTTCCCTGTTTACTCCATCAAACGCGTTTGCCATATTAATAAATGCCAAGTAGATTTTCTGGCCCGTTCGAATGGCATCTATTTTTAGTAGATTTAGTATTGGGAGGTTTGTGCTGCAACCCACTCCCTTTACAAACCCTGACTGGCGCTCATCATAGATCTTTTCATGATTAATCCATAGTGTGAGTTGTTTAAGGAGCTGAGTTGCAAACACTTTACCTATAACGTCAAGGAGGGCGATGGGCCGATAGTTTGCTGGCTCAGACGGTGTCATACCTGCCTCCCCATCCGGCTCTGTTGCTACACCTACACGTTCCTGTTTCCCGGTGTCATCAGCTTCGAGAACGGCTAGACCATTCTATACTCAGCGGAAGCTGTCCGGGAGACGCTATTGCTAAAATCACATTTTCACATGACCAGCGCAGTGACGTCTACGTACGTACGCTTGTCAGCTGACACCATTTAAGGAAACGGAAGCCTTGCACATGCGTTTCTGATCGTTGTTTGTGATCCTCGCGATCCGGAGCTTTTCTGCTGTTCCTCGCAGACGCCTGCCTTCCTAGGCATTTGTTTCGGAGATTACTGCTGCTGTTTCCTTGCAGTTGCCGTACTTACCAGGGTACGGTTGCCTTCCTGCATTCTGACGCAGTTTCCCGCAACTCCAGTTCCTCCTCGAGCTCGGTCCTTTCCGTGCTCTAAGCGGCACTCCTCTCCTCTTTCCATTCGGAGTCGCCGCACAGCCATATTCTAGGCTACTCCATCAACCCGCTCTGCCTCAATCTGCTTCAGACACTGCAGAGTCCCGCTCTGCACACCTCTCTGCTTCAGACTTTGCAGAGGCCAGCTCTGCATTCCACTCCGCTCCAGTCTACCAAGACTCAGCTCTACCTCAGTCAATCATCACTGCCTTACTTACCGAACTCCTACTGCTTGGGCGTGCTTTCCTGGATCAGGACCTTCTTCACATCTCCTACATGTGCACGGGATTTTGGACGCTTTCCTGCGTTTGCACCAACCTGTCTCTAGTGCGGCCCTCGTTCCGCTCGGGTTAGAACCCTCACTACCCTTCTCTTGCCGTTGTTTCCTTGGATTCTTTGGACTTCCTAGGACTTCCTTGGCTGCATATCCAGGTCAGTGCTTACAACGTAGGTTCATATTTTCCTACTTCTCAAACAGCATTCTAAATAGTTCCTCTTTATCTACAGCTTGGTGAATCGTGGTCCATCCATGCCCTTCCCACTAATAGCTCTATCTGACTGTAGGTTTTACTAGTCAGAGAGTGACATTAGTTAGAAGGTTCTCTTTGATACGCTACGTTCTACCTCCGACGTCTCCGTTGGAAGAAGACTTCGAGTGTATCCTTTGCTACTACCAGTCTGTATCCTTTACAAACCTTGATTTATTCTCTGGTGTTCATTTTGTTTAATTGTCTTGAATCAAAGCTTAACAGACGGTAAGCCTTTCTTGAATATCGGAACGATGATTCCTGATTTCCAGGTTACAGGGATCCTTCCTTCTTTTATTATCGCCTGGAACAGGATATCACAAAATTCCGACCATTCTTCGATGTTTTCTTTTAAGTCAGCATTCGAGAGGCCGTCAGGTCCAGCGGCTCTAGATGTACTGCTGTTTGAAATTGAGGTTCGAATGTCCACTCTGTCTATTTGTAAGTCCCATGGTACTTTTGTATGGATCTCAACTGTACTTGTACCTTTCCTTCTTTTAAACAGATTTTTATAGTAGCACTCCCAATTCCTTTCCGTTACCATGTTTGTTATAATCGCTTTTTCTGAGTTAGATGATTCATTTATTAAGGCCCAGAATCCCCTAGAATTCCTTTGATCCAGCGCCTTCAGAATTATCTCGGCGTCGTTTTGCTCCATCTTAGCTCTGTGTAACTTACACCAGTTGTTATATTGGTTTCTCGCTTTTTTGTACTGGCTTTGGTTTGTTACTCCTTTAGTAGCAATAATCGCTCTCAATGTTTTTCTCAATTCCCTCTTTTTTTTCACCACCTCCGGGTCGTACTTATGTTTTGAGAAGTTTTGGTTCCTAGATCACTTGTTTTTTTAGATTTATAGATTTCCAGTAAATGCTGGTATTCGATTGCCTCAATCAGGCCTTGCTCCTGGGATCGTTGCAATTGTTCGGATACCACCTTAATATCTGGTTTCTTTATCCTTAGTCTGTTACGCCCCGGTTTCACTGAGATGTCACATCTCCATTGCTCCCTTTTTTCTACATTTCTCCATTTCCATTCCATTGATATAATATTGTGATCACTTTGGATATCTTTATTGACTATGAAAGAGACTGTTTCTTGTAATATATTCTCCGTGACAAAGATATAGTCTATAATGGACTGCTGACTTCCTCTTTCCCAGGTCGGTTTTGCCGGAATGTCCCCTCTTTTTGCTCTGTTAAGCATTGATAGATTTCTATTTGCCATTTATTCTAGCCAACATTCATTTTTAAGTCTCTCACTGCTGGTCTTCGTTGTTTTTCGTTGGTCTAGGTCAATGAGTTTCCTATTGAAGTCTCCACATAGGATAATTGATGCCTTTGAATCTTCTATTTTAATTGTCTATGGCTTCAATGATGTCATCTTCAAGCTTTTGGTTGAGCTTTGGAGTCGTGTTCCAATATATATTTAATATATATAGTTGGTCCGTCAGCTTCTCTGTGGGCTCTGTTTGTTCTAAGCAAACCTCCTGAAGGAAAGGTGACAAGTTACGGGCTGATTTTATTCTTAGTCCACATGTTCTTTTAATTAGTCAGTTGTCCTGAAATAGGCCGCCCTTTTTTTTGTTTTATAGCTGGGTTTATCGCTACTTCAAAACCATCCACACATGGAAGATTAGTGACCCATGTCTCTTGCAAACATATCGAGTCAGCCTTTTGTATCGTTTCAGGAGGAGATCCTAGGAGATGTGAGAATCCTCTAGTGTTCCACGAGGCTATCACCAGTGTCCCTACCTCGCCATAGCATTGGCTCCTCATTGTTGAGTTCAAAGATTTTGCTAACCAAGACCATTTTTTCCTTTCGTCCTCATCGGAATTTACTTCCAGGGTTTTTGAGCTCACTGGACCTGACTTTTCGCGATTATCCACCGTTATCCTGATTTTCTTCTTCCTTATATCATTCATATATTCATATATTCGAGATATGCTCTGCGATTGTTGTGCTGTTTGTATAGAACAAGCCCACTGTAATATTGATGGTCACTCTTATTCTGGCAACTGCCCACCCGGTCTGCTTTTCTAACCACCTTTCTCCATGGCTTCGCTGAACCTTAGTGTGTTATTTATTTTATTTTTTACATTTGTATAGTGCGCAAACAGCCCTTGGGCAACGAGGCGCTGGATATTGTCTGTTAGAAGTGTTTGTGCCATATGGGATCTGTCTGCTGACCAGCTTTTTATAGAAATGAGGCACCATAGTTTAGTTTGTAAAATCGATTTGCCATTTTTACTGAACAGCTTTAACTTCAGTATCCACCATTTTTATCACAGGCTTTTCTCACCATTGAGAAAACATGGCTTGGATTCCTAGTGTCCTGGAAGGTCTCTGGTCACGAAAACTACGTTTGTCCTCACACCTGGCCTTTCTAATGTGAAAGGTGAGCTTCTTTCCAAGGTCCTGCTTTTGTATCCTGGTGAGTTTGATACCAGCAGCTACTTTTGACTTCACAGGCCAGCTGATGCCATACAAACCTACCTAGCTGACATTAACAGTGTGTTCAGGGATTTGAATCAATTAGCACTAGGCCACATCTGGAAGACACTCGAAGCACAATGGGCCATATGCTGCTTACTGTTCAAATGTAGGGTACACCAAGGGATTAAAGAAAGGGATGGAGACAAAGTAGGTGTTACAAGGGTACAAAGCTCGTATTGGGGCACAACTGAGAACGTTCCAGCACGTCACTTCATTTCTTGGCAGGTGCAGTGGCCGGAGCAGGAAGGTGGTGGCATAGGATATGGCGGAAAAGCTTAGTTGCTTTCTAACATTTCATGTTGTGGAATATTCCAGGATGGCAGCAAGCAGATCGAGTGACCGGTAGACGTGCGATCCCGGTGGGAAGGCAGTGCTCAGAAGTGACTATTCGCTAAGAGATTGTTTTAAATATAATGTTTTTAGCGGTTTCCTAGACCTCGGTACTCGGAGGTCTAGTGGGATGGAATTAAAAGGGCATGACGTTCCGGAGCACACTTGCAGGACGGCAGGGAAACGCCCCTATATTACCCTACTGGGGATTTCTCCCTGGTCCCTGGTGTTGACCCTCACGTGTTGCCTCAGAGTGCGCTGTCTCGCGGGTGCAAGCCTTCCTTTGTTTCATTTAAAAGCCTGCTTGTGCCATTACGCTCATTACCGAGCCACCACAAAGCTCAGCTGGGCAGTGACCTGTGTTTGTCTTCTGCAATTAAGCATGGACTGCTGCACACTGTGTCTGCACAGGCAGTGGGAGGGTTTGTTTTGGCTATAGTCCTGGGCTGCTGGGCATGTCCTTTAAGAAGTGTGAAAGGTGGGTGATTGAAGGGGGAGGCTGCCTAAATCTGCATGCAGTGGGAGACGATGACAAGCTAATGGTGGTCATTTAAATGCATTTCCTCCATGTGTTTTCGTTTCTCTTGATAGAACTGTTGTAAAACACACAGGTGTGGGGTGGAGAGGAGGAAATCAGGACCAAGGCAGGGCTTTAAGTGGGCCTGGGCTAGCCAGGGCCCAGTCCGACAGTCTTCCAAAACTCTGGTCGAGCCGGGGTCCTGCTGGGTCTCCCTCCCCACTAGCAAAGAAAGACACCTTTTTTTTCATTGCAGCAAGCCTGGGGATTCTAACCCAAGCCCTACAGGTATTAAGCCAGCGTCACTGCGCTATTTCGGAGTTGCTGAAATCTTTTTTGTTGTTGTTTTCAATAGACTGCTGGATGTGACTAGATTCGTGTTTCAAGCAGTCTATTAAATGAACCAAAAAAGATGCCAGCACCTACAAAATAGCACAGTGCCATTTCGTAGGTGTACGATTTCTTTTGTATCATTTAAGACTGCATGATGCCCGTCAAGGCTTCTTGTGTCAAACGATCTATTGAATGAAATGAAAGGAATTAACTATGAAATAGTGCAGTGCGATACTGGCTTGTCAGCAGTACGGCTTGGTTTCAAATTCCCAGCACAAGACAATTAAAACATGTTTAAAAAAAAATTTAAAAAAACAGGCGAGGCAATCCATTTGTTTGTATTGCCCCGGACTGGGGTTTCGAACCCAAGCCCTGCCACTGACAAGCCGCTGTCACATCGCACTGTGCTATTTGGGAGATGCTGGATTACTTTTCTTTCATTCAACAGACTGCTTGGCACAAAGCATGTGTCAAGCAGGCTATTGAATGAAACGGGACACTCGGGGCATCCCCATCATCTAGGCCATACGCACTCGTTACAGACCCCTCTCTCTGACCCCACTTAAAGCACTAGACCAAGGGATGGGGTTTGAATCTTTTTTGTATTATTTTCTTTACCCTTCTACCCCTGATGGTCCTTCCCTTGGCTCTGGAGTCTGCTGGGCAGAATAGGCCAGAGGGTGGTTCCATTGGCTCCTCTTGAGCTCCTTTTCCCCCTCTGAAGATCGGGTGGAAAAGTTCATTGTCTGGGAGGATCCGAGATGTCTTATTAGTCTCTGCAAAAGTACCTCCATCCTCTCCTCCAGAACACACTGTTTGACCTGCAGATCGTTCTGCTTCTTTGCATCCGGCAATGAAGAACACCGTGTGTGTTTGCTCCTGCATACCGTGTGATGCTGAACTCCTTTTAGGTACCTCGATCCTCTCCTCCAGAACACACCGTGTGACCTGCAAATCGTTCTGCTTCTTTGCATCCGGAAGCACGCCGTGTGTGTTTGCTCCTGCATACCGCGTGATGCTAGACTCCTTTTAGCTCGGGCTCATTATAGCATCATTTTGGTCCTTGTAAGTATGATAGAACGTGTCAAGGATTTATTAGCGGACTATTACCCGCGTGTCCCTTCTCAGGACTTCCAAAGTGCATTGCCAGAAGGGACTGTGTCCACAGCAGCACCCATGGGTGACTGCGCACATGTCACAGTTGTACTGACCGGTGGGCCATGGTCCGCAGCAGCACCCCGACCCATTTCTATGGGCGTGCAAAGGTGGTTGCGGCCCGTGGCTCTGCAGGGGCAGGTGTGTGTCGTTCGCCCCGCATCAGGGACAGATAGTGGGGGGGCTGACTGTTTCATCAGGTTAACGTCGATGTCAGCGGCGCACTGACAATGCACACAAGACAGAAGCCTGCTTTTCCCTGCAGCACGCCCTCTCCCACAAGTACTTGGCACCTCTTTATCATCCTAAATGGCCCTAACATTTCGCAGGGTGCTGCCAGCCTTAGACAAGTTGCGACAATTAGCCCCCCAGGAGGAGGGCATTGTCAGGTCTGAGTGACTGCTGAAACGCCTGGCAATAAAAGGCGAATCCAAGTAATGGGCAGGGTGGGAGAGGTGGGATCTGGAGCTGCTGGACTGGCTTAATGAGAACATGAGGGGGAGAACGATCAGGGTGGAGTTAATGCGGGGAAAAGGCGCAAAAAGAAAATTACAAGAATGCCAGAAAAAAGAAGTGAAAGAAAGAAAGTGAAAATTGCATGGAAAACAAAAGCCAGGTAAAGAGGAAGAGAGCAAATCAAGGGTGCATTGAGAAAAAAACAGCAAAGTGAAAGGGGTAAAAGAACAATAGAAAGCAGTGTATTGAACAAAAACCAAAATGAATACAGAATGGAATTAAAAAAAGAAAAGATGTAAAGGGGAGAGGATGCTGGCTGGAGGTAGGTACATGCAGTAGAAGGGGGTCAGGAAAGGTGGCGCTGCACACACAGAAAAGGGGAACAAGACAAAGGAGGGCAATGCTCTCATTTCCCCTGGATCTTGGGAGCCTCCTACTCCCTAACAAGCTGGTTCTCTGCCTGAACAAGTGGCCCAGGTGAGTGTCAGAACTCAGCCCTGTTTGACAATTAATTACTGGCATTGGTTTTTAGGTCGGTTCCCAACAGTTCCTGCAAACATATTGCAATCACCATGTGGCTGGCTAACACCTGAAAAATGTCAGCCCATCTCCCAGCCCACAATACACCATCCTGCAGTGCAAAAAAGTGTCCATACACGGTTAAGGTCTTTACTATTTGTATACATAATGTTGATCATGTGTGCGATGTGCAGCACAGGCTGATGTGTGCCTTGGCTCACTCACGGCTTCATCACCGGCAAGGTATCATCCTTTCCTAACGCAATGATCAGGCATACCTCGCAACTCGCAGGGCTTTTGCGTGCCACCACCATGGAGCCAGTTCACAAACTCAACTAGGCAAATTCCAGCCATAGTTTTCAATGGGCTTCAATGGGATTCTCTATGCTGAATCTGATTTCATCCACTTGGGCGGCTCAAAACGTTTGAGATGCATGGGTGAGGTGCAAACTATACTGCAGTGTTTGGTGGTTAGAGGTGGATCTGGCTGGGGCAAGGCCTCTCCCTGGATGGGGAGTCAGCATGCCCATTTGCTTTTGCCAACCCCAGGTCATTGGGCCCATAGCTGTGGAAGCTGCACCTTCTGATATATGTCTGAGGAAAGAGGGCCACACTGATGTTGGGTATGCCGCGGGGGAGCGATTGCTCGCAGGGTCAGGTTTCCAGCATTTCAGGGAGCTGTGCTCAAGATGAGGGGTGGGGGTGCACGTTAGTTGTTTGCCCTAGGAGCCATACTTCCTAGAAACTGCCCTGGCAGCCTCCATGGGTAACTAGCTTCTCAACGACGGGTACTTTTACAGGTTTTACCTGCTATTTTATTAAGCCCCTTGCCCATGTTTTAACTTAAAGCAGACCCATATAGGGGAAACGCGAGTCTCCCTGCAGTCAATTTCTTTAAGAATGCACGGCGCCACTTGTGCATTCTTCATAGCTAATGAACCTAGTTATATTTCTTTAATTCTGATCTCTATTTCTAAGCCACTGGGGGGCGCTGTGCTCTTACTAATCACATCCCTTCTCCTGGTAAAATTCCAGGGGTCTCCATTCTGAATTCCCAGTTTGCTGGGAACAGAAGAATGGCTTTCTTTCTGCTCCTGCGGTACGAGATTAGTGCATTCTAAGACTGCAGCTTTTAACTCCAAAAAACACATTTGAATGACATTAATGGCTTCTAGGAAGCCATTTCAATGTTTACATGCTGTGTAATTGACTCAACTGTACACTCTTTTTATTTAACACAATGAAAATAATAAGCCACGAACATTGTTTTTCCAGCATTAATTAATGTGATTAATTAAAATTGAAAATGGAGAAAAGAAGTTCACTTTTCTTTCTGTTGAGTGTCTCGTTAAGCTTTAAAAGGGGATTTGATTGGAAGAGGGTTAATTTGTTTGATTGTGCCCGGAACATGCTCCGGCGTGCTACTTCAATGCGTGGACGAAGGGGATGACAGGAGGGAACGGATTGAGCAAGAGGGCGTGGGGGGGTATTTATTGGTCAAAGATCATGTCTGTGCATAGTGGAGTCTGGATCTAGATCCCAGAGGAAAAGAAGCGTTCTGCCAGGTGTAGGCCCGAGTGCGCTGAGCCTGATCTCCAAAGCATTGACATTTCTTCAGGTGGAGATGAAGGCTGTTTATGCTGGCTGACCTTGCCGTCTGGTCGATGAACAACAGTACAGACAGTGCTTTAAGTGGGCCAGAGCTGGGCCCCTGCAGTCTCCAAAAAGTGGGACTGAGCCGGAGCCATGTCGGGGGCCCCGGTCCTACCATGCCAAGGCGGGACACATTATCCCATGTAGCCGCAAAGGGAGATACACCTGCCTTTTTCAAGTCAGGCAAGCTGACTGACCGAAGTGCCAGTGAAAGGTAGCCCAATTTACAGGGGTACCCCTTAAGTATTCGGGTACTCCTAATCACGCTCACACCAGATTAAAGTTCACCCCTCTAGGGAATTAAGGCAGAGAGTCTTTATCTTGCAAGAATAACAAATTTAATCTGGATACTGGCATGGCTCATCCAAAGCTGTCCTTCCCTTACAAGGGATGCTGCAGTCTTCCTTCCTGCATGGCCGGGTTTCCATTTAGGACAAACTACTTAGCATATTGCTAGCTATGCAAGAATACATTGTAGCTCTTGTTTATCATAATTTTGCTATATTCTAAAAATTTATATATGAACACATTTTCCCATCATACTCTCCATACTTCACTCAATATACTCCTATTTTATCTGGTCCAGTAATAAAAACCTTATTTTCACATAATGTTGCATTGTGTGCATGAGCATGTACACTCCCCGATTCTTAATCTGCATGGGCTTTTGATGGACAGGAAACAGCTGCTCAGCCTCTTCGTGTGCTCTGCCGAGCTAGCGAACACCAGGCAATGCACAGGCTGCATTCCTTTTGGCTCCGAGCATTCTGTTCTTTACCGTGCTTTGAGAAAAACTAAATACAATAAAAAATGTTTACAAATTCATTTAGCAAATAGTTATTTACACATATTTAAATACTATCCTCATTACGGCATATCTGGCCACGTCTGTGTGTGATTATATTTGCATGAAAAATACTTTCTCAGTGCTATAGTGCTTAGAGAAGTCTTGCCTAATTGTAAAGCGCTTGGGGGGGTGCAGGAGGGTACTAGCTCCTCCCCAACACCAGACAGCCACAGCGTCGCTCAAATTCAGCAACGCTATGGCTGGCTGGCACTTTTCAGGCACTGCAACTTCTTCTCGTGACCCCTCGGGTCGCAAGAGGAAGTGAGGTGCCTTTGTTTCTACACCCCCTCGCCAGGTCAACGAGGTGTCTTTGGCCCCCCTCACGGAGCCCCCACGTTCGGCGAGGGTTAATTGTGGTACTTTTCAAGCCATCTTTACATATTTCTATGTTTATAAAGATGGCTTGGAAAGTACACAATCCAAGCCATTTGTTATAAAGTTTGTCGGAAAAGACGCCTCAGGCTTTGTCCATCGGCAAAGCTTTATAATAGATGGCTTGAAAAGTACACATTCAAGCCATCTTTCACAAAGCTTTGCCGATGGGAAAAGCCTGATAAACCCTATAAAGATAGAAATATGTTATGTATTTTTGTGCTTATAAAAGATGGCTTGAAAAGGACACAAACCATAGTAAGGTACGCACACACACAAATATATAAATGTATGGATTTATATATTTGTGTGCATACCTTACTATGGTTTGTGTCCTTTTCAAGCCATCTTGAAGTATGCAAAAAAATATATAAATGTATGTAAGCATTTATATATCCGTGTGCGTATCTTACTATGATTTGCATACTTTTCAAGCCATCTTTCTTAAACATAGAAATATGTTACATATTTCTTGGTTTATAAAAGATACCTTGAAAAGTACATAAACAATAGTAAGGCATGCAATACATTTATATATTTGTTTGCTTACCTTACTATGGTAATGTTCAGGCCACGCCCATCATAGAAGCCACGCCCCCAAATGAGGGCCTGGCACGCAATTTCTTACCCCACTGAGTACAGAGCAGCAGCTAATTGTGCGCTCTTGCAATGCTTTGCTCACCAGCCAAAGTACCCAGTACGAGCCACTAAGGAAAGAGGAAGGAGGTCTGATCAGATATAATGATAAGCCATATGGGAGTTTCTAATTTTAAAGTTTGTTCGTTTTGCTGGGACTTCGTAGATGGCATTGCAAAGTTCGAATCGGGACGTTACTACTGGCAGGGCTAGAGTGAGTGGAGGGGACTATGTTACTGAAAGAGCAGAGACTCCGACTAGGATCCCGGATTACGCATGTTCTGCTTGGGTGTACAATTGGCCACACCGTGGTTGGTGCCCAATGGAAAGAGCTTATTGACGGGATGAGAGCACTCATGACCAATACTTGGGTTTTTCTATGTTGAGGCTGAGCTAGATTTGAGTCCTCCATGGTTGCGCTTCAGGCAAACAATTGGCAGCTAGATTCCCAGAGCATTTTCGCAGCGCTATGTGGAGTTTGGTGTCGTCTGCATTTGATCTGCTATCTTGCAAGAGTCTAAGATTTTGTTCCAAAGAGCCTTCCAAATGTTGAAATGGATTGGTATTTATTTTATTTTGATTTATTTCATTTATGCCATGCCCAAACCCAGAGGTCGTAGGTTACAGTAGGTTAACGTTTCTGGTTGCACAGAGAAAGTCATTACAGGTCATGCAGTATACAGAACAAATAATCAGGCACAGTTGCATGCAAGATTCTCAGGTCACAAAGGAAAATCCGCAATTGGTGGAGTTCATTGGTATTTGTTGAAAAGCCATGTTTTTAGCATTTTCTTACATTTCAAGTGGGAGGGTTCATTTCTAGTGTTCTCAGGAAGAGAGTTCTATATTTTGGAGGCCATAACCGGGATGCTCTGTCCCCCTGCCCTGGAGAGTTGGTAGCGAGGGACAAAGAGTTGGGTGGTGTTACTAGATCTAAGATCTGTAGTGTTCTTCTTGCAGGTAATGGCATTGTTCAGATATATGGGAGCTGTTTTGTTGAGGCACTTGTGAGTAATACAAAGTGTTTTGAAGATGATTCTGGCTTTGATGGGTAGCCAATGAACTTCCCTTCTGATCTTTGAAATGTGGTCGGAGTTTTTTATGCCCCGTGATGCTCGCAGTGCTTTATTTTGCAGCAATTGGAGTTTGTCTAGGTTGGTGTTGGAGGCTCCTAGAAGTAACACATTACAATAGTCTAACTTGGACATAATGAGAGCCCGTGCTAAAGTGATACAATTTCCAGGGTGGATGGGGGGGGGGGGTCAAGACTTGCCGACTTAGTGCAATAAACTTAGAGGTGTAGGATGTAGTTGATGAGAGTGAGTTCACATGTTTGGTAAATGTCGGATTGGTGTCAAGGTGTACACCTAGTGTTTTGGCCTGGTTGAGGATGGGAATGGGTGTGAAGTCGATGGTAACCAAGTTGATGCCTCTTGGAACCTAAACTTGAAGTTAATGGTGAATTTCATGTGATGAGGGGATGGCTAAAGGAAGGAGTCAACACATTCCAAGGCCATGCCTTTAGCGTTAATTTTCTTCTCCAGGCGGTGAAGTAGAATTGTGTGCTTGATGGTGTCCAATGCAACAGAGATGAAGAAGGACCAGTGCCCGGTGCCGTCCTTGATCCCGGAGCCAAGGATTCTTAAGTGTTTATGGTGCTAGTTGTTAACAACACGGTTTGAAAATTAAGTAAAAAGCCTTGGTAAAACATTTGTGTGATGTATAATATTATCAATGTCCTGTAGGTAAGCACGTCCTGCTTGTTGTTTAAGCCTTGTTTTTATTAGTGTAGCGCCCAGCAAGCACGACCTCCCCTAAGGAAAGCTCTGTTGGATTATTAGTCCCATCTGCAAATAGCCTGCTGCTAGATGTGCCTTTCATTCGCCCTCATTGGCTGAGCACTTGGTTTTCACACTAGGATGCTTGGGTTTCATGCGACTCCATCTACTCCTATCTTCCATAATCGGTAGTGCTCGAAAAGGATGTTATAAATAAATAAATAAATGTGAGGCTGGGAGGTCACGCCATCCGAAATATATCGCACGTAGGAATGCTGCCTGAAAAAGCTGTAGTGGGCAAGCCATGGGAAGGGCGAGATAACCGGGCAGAGCCAGGTGATTGTAGACTTGGCATCGTAAAGGGTGGTTGTTGGAGGCACTCTGTGTCCAGCTGTTGTGTGAAATGCTCCCATAAATGCGCACTTAACATTTCCTAGAGGCATTGTGATGCCATCTGAAGTGAGAGCGGATCCATAGTTCACGCGAGACCTACTTGGGAATTGCTTTTTTCCTTTCTTCCTTTGTGCTTACTGCACAGCTCCATGAGTTGATCGGCCCGGGGCGGTGGCGGGGGTGTGTGTGTGGGTGTGGGTTTAAGTTGCACCATTGCTTGCTTGATTCTGCTAGCCCAGCGTGGACACCCCCCCAGCTGCCGTGACCTTAATGCTTCCCTGCCATCGCTTGCCAGTCAAGCGAGTCCTTCCATTTATGGGCAATCACCGATTTTGTCCATTTTAACCTGGCCCTTTGTATTCATGTTTTATAAATATGCAGCCGTAGATTAAAGTAGCAATACACAATTGGATTGGCTCATCGAATGAGTCGTGATGCAGGGAAAGTCATTTAGCATTTAGACTGTTTTGCATTCAGAGGGTCCAGTTATTTTTGCCCTTCCTAATGGACTATACGCATGAGGCATGTTCTAAACCCCCCCAAATAGAAGTCCGTGCGATCAGGAAGCGGGAGATTTCATTTGCTGTTTGTCCTTTTAAGCTGCCCTCTTCATACACAATATCTGCCCCCTAGTTATGCTGTTGGATGCCGATATTAAATGGCAATTACTGCATGTTCTAATTAAGAGCTATCGCTCTGATAGGCTAAATCTCTGTTCCTTATTCTTTCATCCATTTTAAAATCTGCATTCTAGGCCTGGATTCGGTCCCCTTTAAACTGTGTATATAATCATACTGGACGTGCACATAGGTGAGCGACATGAAACTAAAACTAGGAGTATGGAAAGATAGAAAAATGGGCTATTCCCTCATCGAGCTATGTACCTACAATGTTATAAGCAAAAGCTATTCAAAAGATTGTAATAACCTATGATTGGCTGATCAGCAAGCACCCGTCACCTGGAAATGACACTAGCCCTGGGTCATACACAATCCATAGACCAGATGCGCTCCACCCTCAAAGTGGACCGACTAATCGGTCAATGCAAAGTACACAAAGAAAGAACAACTTAATCTCTCTACAGCTTGATGGAAAGTCCACTTTATAGTGGTGTGCCGCCGACCCGTGTTTCGATCTGTACACAAAGGTCGTCTCCAGGGCTTAATTATTCCATTGGTCAAAAACCAATTACATAACATTTGAAGAAATGGCAACAAGAACCCATATATTTCATATATTACCACAAAATTAACGATCCATGTGGAAAAGTAAGTCTACCAGTATTTGCATATCGCAAGTTAAATATTGCATCTTAGCATGGGTTATAGAGGAAAAGAAAAAAAACATTTACAAAACCCTCACATTACTCGTCTATCTCGAATGCATCATAAACATTGGTAAAAACGTGAAAAGACAAAGAATGTATATGAGAAAGACAATCAAAGCTTATTTGGTCCTAATTGCAAACCCATATACTCTAACGGATGAGTGTAATTCGCCTCTACCATGCACGTGTGTCCACCATTGAGGCACCCAACCAAATACAATTGGTGCAGTCACTGCAAATGAGATATGAGCTCATGCTTTGCATGTTGCTCAAATTGATGATTTGCCGTTTAGGTAATTGAGTAGGTAAACCTGATGGTGTCTTACTTACAAAATTCTATTCAATCTTTCACAAACCTCATGGACAAAGTGTCCTGAAATGACTAAAGAGAAGAATTGTGCATTCTCCGGTCGTCTGATGCTATGAGGGTCAAGGCATCGCCCTTGGAGACTTCGGCGGGGAACAAGCTGCAGCGGTACGAGCGATTTGGTTGCCTCCCCGACTGAGACGCGCGTGGCTTGCAGCCACTTGTCGTCCCATCAGAGAGAAGAGGCCCAGGTGTGTGCCGGGGCCTGGTGTAGTGAGCAGACTGGAATAGTGAGACGGTGTGGTGCTGCTAGGGATCGAACAGCCTGGAACGACTTGAAAGTAGCCGCAGGGCCGACATGACACAGATGACATGTCAAAACGGTACCTTCCGGCTAGACCTGCTGGCCTCAGGGAGGCCAGCAGGTCTAGCCGGAAGGCACCGGAGCGTGTGTGCTGCGTTTCTAGGTGGTGCAGCGCGGCAGGACTAAATTGAGTGCATGAATGGAGCAGAGGGAGACTACCCATAACGTAGCAAGGATTGAAGAGAAGCACATGACGGTAGGGTCGACCCGGGCAGATCCGCAGTGAGTAGCGCAAGGGAGAATCCTTTATAGTACTGATTTCCCCACTTACCCGGCAGTGTGGATGCCAAGTGGTACAGCTGAAGGTACTGACGCAGACCTTAAAAATGCAAACCCAAGTCTTCTGATTGAGATACTGACTTCAGGGGCCGGGTGACTCTGCCAACATTGGTGGGATGAGTCGATGGGGTGCAGACTAGAAGCAGCTCAGAAGGGAAGGCCAGCAGTGATCCAGGACGTGAAAGGAGCCGTGAGGGTTGTGAAGAATCCTTGGATGTCTTCACTTCTACCCGAGGGGCAGCCCATTCAAATGAGGCCTTGGAGGCGAGACCGCTACCCATGAGGCCTTGGAGGTGAGACCGCTACCCAATAATCCCACTGGGGGTCATACTCAGCTGGAGGATCTCATGGGGCGAGGCGCCCCCTCCAGGGACAAGGACGGCCATCTATGGAGAACGCGGTACAACACCCCACGGCCAACAAATTACACATCTCCCTGTAGAGCCTGATACCTTACCTTCCATGTATGTCTGCAAACCTGTAGATTTGACAATTACTGGTAATGGACTCGGGAATCACTGCAGTGACTGCAAAATGGACAAAACTAAAAATACTGAGACTTGTTGGCTCTCAAGAAGCATAAGGATGATCTCAGAGCCACTAACAAGGACCATCCTTAAACAAGAATGGGACCAGCCCTATAATAAGGAAACTGAAGAAGGACCCAGCGTCTTCTATAGTGGAAGTCAGGAGTCCGCGACAGCTACCTGGGAGATTCAAACCGAGAGAAGGGAGCGAAAGAGTGTGACATCGCAGACACTGAAGCAGCAGAGGAGGCTGACTCCTACTGGGATTTCTGACAGACTGGCAGTCCCACAACTGGCAAAGTGGAAACTCTGGCCCAAGCCAGTATGGTTTCCGAGAAGGGAATTGGAGGGTGAGATGCAGGCTCCGAAGCAGCAGAGCTGCCGACAAGAGGCCGATTCCTACCGGGATTGCCGACGGACTGGCAGTTGCACACCTGGTATAAAGTGTCCCTCCAAGTCCAAGCCAGTACGGTTCCTGAACCAGGAATGAGAGGGTAAGACGTGTAAGGAGCACATGGTGGCAACAGTAAAGACAGACACAAGTGATCACAGTTCAAGGGTGTTTATTAAATTGTATAACTTGGTTGGAGAAATGCCTAATCTAAACCTAAATATTAGATGGAAGCAAGCTATGACCATCAAATAATAAGGCAGTCCTAGTGGCGTCTTGTCAAATAAAAAGGGCCTATACTAAGAAAAACCTATTGCCAATCCTATCCTTACAACTAAATACAAAAGAGTGTGGGATAATATTCATGAGAAAGAAATAAGTTTACACAAATAATACGTCAGGCTGTGGTAGCCGGGGTTCTCCCTTCCCCATGTTTTGAGCATGGGACAAGGTGGGATTACGGAGCACAGCACAGGCTCGAGCTTTTCCAGCACGAGCCGACAGTTCCTGGCTCAGATATCAGGATCGTCAATGGTTAAGTATCTTTTCTATAAAAAGTCTCTTGCCTTTGAGAACCTGATGTATTCGAAACAATAAACAAATGTTCCTTATGCACGGTGAGTGATGACTTTTCACCCCTGGATCCCCCTCTTCCGGGCTTAGATCCACAAAAAGTTCTTAATGAAATCAGGGCCTTCGGTAGTTGAGTTGTCTTGCTTCCGAGGGCCTGACTGGTTCAAAGTACTAAACACAAGTTCAACAAAACTTTTCTGGTTACGCTTTGGGTGATGATTCCTCACCCTTGGGTCCCCCTCTTCTGGGCTCAGGCCCCTCTCGAATATCAGCCGCCCTCTATCGGATTCACTCTAGCTTGTATTCAATGACTTGTTCTGTTACCTTCACGTGTCGGTGGGTGTCGAGTTCACTATGGCTCTCACATGTTTTCTCCTTTGGCATTTACAAATCTTGGGATGATGGCTGTTCAGCCCTTTGATCCCCCTCTTCCGTGCTCAGACCCTTCCTGAATGTTTGCCTCCCTTCGTCGGGCTCACTAGGACTACTCAACACAATCTCATCTCTGACATTCACAATTATTAATACATTTTTAAACAGTTCACTGTGGACATTCCTCTTGTGAACACACTGTATATTGGGACTTCAGACTTCATCCTCTTCATCTGAATGTCTCCTTCGAGATCACTCTTGACAACTTTGCCAATCACACAATTCCTTTATCGTTCTTACAGTGCGGCACTCACTTCCCTTAGCTTTACAATCATCTGCCGGTCAAAGACGTTTGACTGTACAGAGGATTTTACTAAACCCCTGTGTGACCACTTTGACTGCTTTCTTGCGCCTCTCCCAAGGCCTTCTGGTAACGGTAGTTTAAACAATAGGGTAATCGCCCAGAGGTTCTCGAGTGAGCACCCACGTGGTGCCCGACTCTTCTGTAGCTGGTTTTCCCTTCTTCATATTAAGTTCTTTGTATTTCTTCAATTAGCCGTTTGCTACTTTTGTTCAACACAGTTCGGTTTCTTATCGGCTCCCCCTTGACTAACCGGCTGTGAGGAATCGCTTGGCTTTTCTTGTCTCTGGAGTCGAGTTCGGTACCACAGAGACAAGCGTCTTTCCCCAGCTTGGTTATCAGCAGAGGAGGGCCCTGTGTAGCATTGATATCTGCTGCAACACACGCTGGCTATTGTTTGTGGGCTTAATATTCCTTTCATAGAGGTTTCATGGGTCTGGCTTGGAAAGGGCAAGATCACTTCTCTCCCTGTCACCCTCTCGGTTTGCGCCGTCTTTATCCTCCTCTTGAACTGCTGTGCTGAGTTAGCTCTCCCATTGGGCGGTCTGCCTTGCTCGTATTGTGCTATCGTGCTCCATCTTTTATCCCTGTGGGGGAAGGGAAAAGGCTGTCAGGTGTGTATGATCCTGGTCAATTGCCTGACCCCTGTGTTGGGACACGTCGAGTAAACTACTCTGATGTTTGTCCATCGTTCGTGGTGTGCGAAAGTGTTAGTATCAGAAAAAGGCGGGATGGAGTGTTTGAGTAGAGTGTTTGACTATACTGCGTAGCAGGATGGGTAAAAGATGTTATAAGAAGGGGGATACCGCATCTCACCTGTCAGCGTCCCACTTCCACTCCTGAGGACCCCTCATCCAGGTAATCCTCCCTCACTGGTCCACCCCCATGAACTGGGTCCAATAGAGATGGCCGTGTCCTGGCCATCTGGATGACAGATCCCCGGGTCCAGTAAATGAGACACCTTCAGGTTCTTACAGATGTCGCTGGCGCGGAAGCAGCAGGGCTCAAGGACCCGCTGGAGAAAGCTAGTCGGAATAAGAGAGGACCTGGCGAGAAGAACCATGAACCCTGGAAGAGCCGGTGACTCATCCTGTTTGGAAAGCAGGTAACGGTAAGTCTTTAGTTCACTTGTTCAGAGGAGAATTGCCATAGCATTTCGGTGCTGGACTGCCCCAGGGCAGGTCAAAGACTGGTATGCAGGGATATTACTTCTCTGTGAAAGAGACAGTGAGCTAAAGACTAGGTTGAGACTCTCCCAGGGGCCATCCACCCAACAACAGGTCAATGGGCTGTGTTCGTGCTGGTAGAGGGAATCCCACAGCCTGCTATGTTTTGCATATTGAGTAACTTTGGGTCTCACCCTAAGTTACCAGGGGAATCCAGACGTGGACCCCTTGCTCACTGTTCTCAGAGAGGCACAGCTCCACCTCACTGATGATGCCAACAAGGCTGAAACACATGTATGGGGTTGCTGTTGGTACTCTTGTTCAGAGGAGAATTGCCTAGCATTTCTGTGCTGGACTGCCCCTGGGCAGGACAAAGACTGATATGCAGGGATATTTCTTCTCTGTGAAAGGGACAGTGAGCTAAAGACTTGGTTGAGACTCTCCCAGGGGCCATCCACTCAAGAACAGGTCAATGGGCTGTGTTCGTGCTGGTAGAGAGACTCCCAGACCCCCCCTTTGTTTTGAAGATCAGTGTAAGTCATCTTCCTCAGGGTAGTACCTAAAAGGAGATGGAACCAGGTCTGCCAGAACAAGCCAGTAAAGGGTTGAACTGTGAAAGTAAAGGCACAAGAAGCCTGGGGAAGGGAGATATTCTCCTTGGTGTTGTGAACAGTGAAATACATCTGAGAATGGCCAGGGGAAGGGAGGAGATACCAGGGGGAGGCATTCCCCCTGGTGTCAACTGTGAAAGAAAGCTAAGAAACAGCCTGAGAGAGGCCAGGAGGAAGAGGGACATTTCCCTCTCGCAACCTGTGCCTTTAACTTTAGCTGTGCCTTCTTTTCCTTATAGTGGGGTCTCTCCCGCTTGGTGGCCACACCAGTGCTTATCCAACACACTCTTCTGTGTTCAAACTCTTTTCCAGTTCATTTGGGGATTTTGCTCCCACTTAGTTTTCTCGTGTAGCTCCCTCTTTGGGATTTCTATTTTGCTCACACCTTATTTTGCAGAAGGTGTCTTTCTTTCACACCGAGTCTTTCGAGAACATGTAATCATACCTGCGACCACTATGTATCCTTTTTTTATTGTTCTCTTCAACATTCGTCAGTTTCACTCAACGTGTCTCTTTTCTTACGCGATCGATCTGCTATGTTGTTTCTCACTTGCTTGTCTAACACATACCAGGTTTTCCACTGCATTTGACTCACTTGCTCTGTTTTCTTCATCAATCTTCTTGCCGTCTCAGGTCAGGGTCTAACCGCCTGCCCCTCAGACACTCTTGGGTTCCTGTCCTGGCCCAAGCGAATTAGCATTTTTGGATACCAATTTCAAAAGGGATCAGCACGCCTCTCGGCTCCATTCTATGGACCTCTCCGACACGCTGGAGATACGGTTCTCTAGCCCAGCTTTTCCTAGTTGCTTCAACAGGCAGACCCTCAGCATCTCAGCTTCCCGGTTTCTCCCAGCTGGTACTGGGCAGCCCTGACTTCTCAACTCTCCACCCATTTCGTTCAACTTGCTGAATTACTGTTCTTTTTATACTCTCCTGAGTGTTCTACAGGCTGCAGGTGGGCTTCCTTAATTTCATTTGCCTGACGTTGTCAATGGGACATGTCCATTGAGCATGTTGGTGTGCATTTGATTGCATCTTCTTCATCCCAGTACCATAGTGGTGTTTCACATATGAAGTCTGCATTTCTCTTGACTCCCTTTTCTTCCACAGTACTTGATGGCATTTTGGGAAATGAAGACTGTGTGCCTTAATATATCCCCTGAAGGCTGAGGGGGTGGGGAGGACAGATAAGTCGCTGTCAGAGAAAGGGGGATACCATGTCTCAATTCTTGGGGTGTCCTTATGACAGGAATGTGGTATTACTTTTAGGTTTCTCTTCCCCTTTTCAATATTAGAGTGATGTTCAAGATGATCAGGCATTGACGTGTCAAATCCTCTCCTTCTTGGCTTATTACTATAATGATAATAAGGGGGCGTGGCTAGTGGCCATGCTGTGAGGTGGATTATCTGTGCAGCTAATGCATGATCGTTTTGCGTCGATGCTTGTACCAGCCCGATTTCACACAATCGCATGAAAACGGGGTCTGATGCTTTGTGGACCGGCAGGGTGACTCTGAAGCCCAACGCACGTAGGAGATTAGAGTGGATGAAGATTACCACGAGAAGGCCCAAGATGGTGGCCCCTGTGTCTTGATGAGTGCCCAGCATGGCAGCCATTCATTGACTCTCTATCGACAGACGATTGGAGTGACGGAGCGGACTGGAAGGCAATAAAGTGGTCACAGAGCGGCCCTTGCGACGGAAAGCAAGGGAGCAGTGCAGGAGAGCTCGAAGCGGAAGTCGGGCGAGGCACCCGCCTGCTCGCTCCAGTGAAGGGAAACGAGCGGCGCTGGGCCTACGTGGGCCGGTAGACCCAGGCCACCGCGGGACGCGCTCCATACCAGTCACCGCAAGTTGAGGCGCATTGTGGGGGACAGTGCAGCGCTGAGAGGAAGATGAGAAGAGTTCTTCCTGCAAGCTGAACACCATCAGGGTCATGCTGTTGTAACACACATACTAAGTTGGCGCAGTCTAAACTCTAGATGGCTGACGAGTCGCAAAGGGAAGGCCAGACAGACTGGTATAGAAGCCTACGTGTGTAAAGAGGAAAATAACGCAGTGCAGCGTGGTAACCCTGAGGAAATGGCTGCATGATCGCAGGTGACGCCGCAAGAAGATGGCCCTATCCTGGCGGCAACAGCCGCGCTGGAGACATCACTAGAGCAAAATTGATGCAGTTATAGTGGATGTTGGTGTACTGCACCAGGATGTACATTCATTGGCGAACCGCTTGGGTACTGCAGAGTTGAGAGTGCAGGATAACCAACATCACCAGCACCCAGATCCAGGTGGTTGGCATACTTGAGCGAGTGAAGATCCTGGAACACTGGGCGGAAGATGCAGAGGGAAGAGCATGCAGGAACAATGTCAGAATATTGGGTCTCCCGCAGGGAGAGGACGGTGGAGATCCTACATCTTCTGTGGAGACCATGCTTCAGCAGGAAGTGGGCCCGGGCACCCTGACGCAGGGGTTCACTGAGAGAGCACTTAAGGCACATAAATAAGATGTATGCAATAATCCAAAATTGGATGGCACTGAATAGCCTCTGCCTCAACGATGAGAAAACGGAGATTCTCATTGTGGACTCCCAAACTAAAATCAGCGCCCTCCATTCAGACTAGGCAACTATCAACATTGATGGTTCTCTGATCCCAGTATCGAAACAGGGCAAAACCCGAGGAGTCTATCTAGATTCTAACCTAACAATGACCAGACATGTAAGCACCCTTTCGTCATCTACATCCTACACTTCTAAATTGATTGACCTGAGCCGTCAGTACCTCACACCTACCAACTGTGTCACCTTAGCCAGAGCCTTAATACTTTCTAAATTGGACTACTGTAATGTACTCCTATTAGGGACATCCAATTACAACCTAGGGAAACTACAATTAATGCAAAACAAAGCACTACGAGCAGCGTTAGGAATCAAGAAGTCCGACCACATCTCCAACATTAGGAGGAAGACTCATTGGCTAACCATTAAGGCTAGAATCATCTTTAAATCAGTGTTACCCACAAATGTCTCGCCAATAAAGCTCCCCTCTACTTCAATAATTCAATCAGCAAAAAAGAGTCCAAGAGAATGCTCAGATCCAACAATAAGTCGCTCCTTGCTGTCCCCAGGTTCAAAAGTTCCAGAGCGGGAGGCAGTAGCTTCCTAGTCATGGCCCCGCAAACTCTGGAATTAGCTCCCACTTAACATTAAAAGCGAAGACTCCTTCCTTTGTTTAAAAGAATTATTAAAAACCTGGCTTTTCAACCAATACTAACCAAATTACACATAATCTGAAATACCAACCCAGAGGCTTAATCACATGCCTCCCCAGGGTTGACTGTTATCAGAATCTGTAACTAATGTAAGTGACTATGTAATGTATTAACCTATGCAACTTTTTGTATTAATGAGTTAGTTGATGTAACTGGAATACTGTGAATTTTATTATGTCTGTAACAACGCTGTGATACCCAAGGGTTTGGGTGTTTAACAAATGTATTAAATAAAATAAACAAACACAGAGCATTGATGAGGAAGCCTCCACCGGGTGCCCCTCCAAGGCAATTAATAGCGAAGATCATGAACTACAAGGACAGGGAAAGGATTTTGGCCTTCTCCAGAGAAGGAGGAACTATTGGCGATTTATCCAGACTACACTGCGCTGGTCCAACGGCGCAGAGCAATGTTTGTGCTGACCAAGGAGCGCATAAAACGGACAAACATGCCCTAGATGCTGATATATCCGGCAAAACTGAAAGTCATACACAACGGAAGGTTGCAGTTCTTTGAAAGTACTGTGGAGGTTCACTCTTGGGTGGACGCGCAGGCGATACCGCAGCTTTCCATCAGGGACAATAACGCGCCTAACGTGGTGGCAGGGGAGTGATCTTTGGTTCTTCTTCAATCTACAGTCCTAAAGGCTGGTAAATATGGTAATGAACGCGGGAGCAGGTGGTGCTGGGATGCCGGACTAGTATGGGCACCCAGACGACCGGCGCAGATGCGACTGTCACAGACCCTAGTTGTACTTTCAGATGCCAGTTTTGAGGCGTCGAGCTGCTGCATGTCACCTGGAGGGTGGAGGCGGGGACAGGAGAGGCGGCTGGGTGTTAGCAGACAAGCAACACCATAGAAATTGGATGTTGGGAGAGGAATGCAGAACAGTGTAAGCTAACAGATTGGGAATGGCTATGGGGGACGGACATGGGAAGTGCTCTTCGGCTCTGAGACCCCGAATACCTACCTGGCGGCTGAGAGCAGAAGCTCTGCAAGAGGAATTGTTTGACTACCCGCGAGACCAGATAGGGGAGTATTTTAGTATTAATAAAGACAGCATGGCGAAGATGAGAACAGTATGGGACGCATTTAAGGTGGTCACGTGGGGAAAGGCGATTGGGAAAATGGGCGGCCTGAGAGCAGACACATTAAAAAACTTTCGAAGAAGACATCGAGAATGAGATAGCAAGTGCAGAAAAAGCTGAGGGAGGACAGTCTGCTGTGTCGGGGCGGGTAACGGAACTGAAGGAAAAATGTGTGGCAACATGGGAGAGACTGGGACACTTGGACTTCGCAAATTACTCCCAAAAACAGCATGCAGAAGGGGACAAACCGGTGAGACTGCTGGCGTGGCTGTGTGGCGGGAAGAACCGTGAGACGGGATTAACGCCATCACTGATGTACACAGAGAGCTAGTCAGAACGCAGTAAGGGATAAAGAAGGTGTTTTTTAGATTCTCCAAAACTCTCTACTCTGACGAGTCAATGGAAAGGGGGGGACATAGAGGCCTTAGTACAAATATACTTACCAAGACTGGGAGAAGACAGGCTGGACGCACTAGATGACCCACTGACATTGGAAGAAATCACACAAGTGATAAGGGAACCCCAACCTCCAAGACCCTGGCACTGGATGGACAAAACCTATGCGGGAATACTAGCGCCTAGGCTGCACCAGGTCTATACAGAAGCATACGAGCTGGGAGCTCTACCCAGCAGCCTGAGGGAAGCCACTATCGGAGAGCACTAATCATTTAACGGACGGAAGTGCAGTGGCCTCGTTAGATGCAGTCAATGCCTTTGACTCTGCCACTGGGATTGGATGTTTGCGGCCCTTGCGCGTCATTGGCAGGTCTTTCTTGAGATGGGTAAAGCTGATCTATACAGCGTCTAGGGTTTGTATGAAGACAGGCAGACAGATCTCTGAGGTGTGGGAAGTGCAGAAGGGCACCAAACAGGGCTGTCAATTATCACTGATGCTGTATATTCTGGCATTGGAGCCACTGGATGTGTTCCTCAGGAAGGAGTATGGGGAGGCGGGGATAAAGCTAGACAGAGGGGTGCATCTTATCTCCTTGTACGCAGTTGACATGCTGTTGTATGTAAACAGGCCTGACAATAACTTACCACGCTTCTTGGATGTCATTAACCAGAGAGCTGAGCTGTCGGCGATCATCGTGAACAGCGAAAGTTCCTGCCTGTTCCCGCTCGCCAGGCTACTGGGACTTTGGTGGGAGATGTATAACCTTTGCTATTTGGGTATTAATGTGTGACACAACTCAGCGGCCTCACACAACAATAATATGCAGATGGCCATGGATAACGTTGCCAGATCCATGAAGTCCTGGAGGAGGCTGCCCCTAAGAGTACTGGGAAGAGCGGCCCTCTTGAAGATGGTCGTACTCCTCCATCTCCTGTATTATTTCACTAGTGTCCCTTTATAACGTACCAGCTATTTTCTTTTGGAGGCTGAACGTGTTGGTGATAGACTTCCTGTGGGATGGGGGAAGAAACAGAATTGCCCTGAGCACCCTACAGAGGGACTATGTGGCGGGCAGAATGAAAGTACCCCATTTCGAGTGCTAACAGGCGGGGCAGCTGCAACATGTGGTGCGCTGGCTGGGTGACGAAGCTTCACATAACACTCTATTACAACCACTTCTGGAGCAATATTTGTTTAGGGAAGTATTGTGGGTTAAGTAGCTTGTTTTATA
The DNA here is from genome assembly GCF_040938575.1 of Ambystoma mexicanum. Lineage (NCBI taxonomy): Eukaryota > Metazoa > Chordata > Amphibia > Caudata > Ambystomatidae > Ambystoma > Ambystoma mexicanum. Next base: position 1,191,736,047 of record NC_090928.1, read on the forward strand.
GAGACCATCCCTGCTGTTGCAATTGGGCAAAGACATATGGCGGAGAAGCTGGAAACTCGTAGGTGATTCAGATCCTTGCTCGGTACATGTTCCCCTGCTGGGAATCGTAGGTGCATTGCAGGGGACACTGGCACAATACAGAAGACACTGGGAGGATAAGGGGATAGCTACGATTGGAGACCTGGTCAGAGGAGATCAAATTAGAGCTTTCCAGGCCCTGGATAGTGAAATTGACATACACAAAGGGTAATTCCTTCTACACTTAGGCATGGTCAAGAGAATTGGAGAGAGGTGGCTTGGGCCGCAGAGTGAAGTGGAGACCAACGAGAAATTGGACACCATGTACGATGTGTCAGAAGGGGGGGACACATGGTCTCTAGACTATATGATTTGTTCCTGGGCAGGTTGAGTGCGTCAGAGATGAAGGTGCGCAGCAAGTGGGAGACAGACATAGGGAGAGCACTTACAGGTGTGGAATGGGAAAGAGCACTGCTGTACACTAAGCGAGTATCTAGGAATGGCAGGTTCAAATTAAACCCAATTTTATGTCACTCACAGGGCATATATGACTCCTTACAGGGTGTCCCTTATGGCAAAACGAGGTGACCAGGCCTGTCCAAGATGTACACAGGGGAGAGCGGACCTGATATACATGTTTTGGGTGTGCCCGGTAATATGAACATTTTGGGGGGGTGTCGGGGAGAGTGGCACAGGGTTGTGTCCAGGTGCAGTTGTGCCCCCAAGAGTACTTATTAGGATTGTTCCCTAGGGGAGAGTGACAAAAGGCTCACTTCACCAAAATGAAGGATTTGGTGTGTGTACTAGCGAAATGCAGAATTGCCATGGTGTGGAAATAGTCAGAGGGCCCTAAAATAGAAGCCTAGTGGGCAGACCTAAGGTGATGTTCACTAGCGGAGTCTGCTGTATGGTATAAAGCGCTTAAGAAGGGCATGCTTGCCGGTAATGAGGCATTTGAGGCATGGAACGCCCCGGCTACAGAATATGTTCAAGCCGGGTGAAGATGAGACTTAGAGGCTGTACGCTCCCGGGGGGAGGTTGATGTAGGAGCTGGGATGCATGGATGCGATGTGGAACATGAAGTCTGGTGGGCAGGATTTGTTGTCGGAGGTGGCGGAAGCGCTTTAAGGCTGAAATGGAGGAGGAACAACTACCCCTCTGGGGAAACGCCTGAATTGATGTATGTCTGTATCACTGAAATAACATGGTGAAGCTTGTCTGTATTTGCCTGCTTGTTTGTTGTATAAAATAAAAACATGTTAAACAATTAAAATGATAATAAGAGTCTGGTGGTTCTAGTTCTTTCACTTTTGTATCCTCAGTAAATGAGGATTTTGGGGAAGGAAAGGATTGGGTTTCTCAATAGTTTATACGATTTGAGGGACGGGAGGATAAATCAGTGTCATAGTTAGAGAAATGAGTTCGCCGCCCTGGGGTTTTATATTTCCTTACTTTCCTCCTATTGTGAATGTTTGATGAAAAGTCCTGGGTTAGGATAGGACATGAGTGCCAATATCCTACGACAGTAGAGGGGAGGGTAGGATATATATCGGGATTAGAAAAGGTGGGCTACTGTGTCTCACCCTTGGGCATTCCATCCCCAATCCCAGAGGACCCTCTACCCCGTTAATCCTCCCTTGCTTGTCCACCCCCAGGGTTGGGATCCAACAGCAATGGCCTGCCCTTGGCCCCCTGCATAGGAGATCCCTGGGGAGAAGGCAGGGAAAGACCCTTAGAGTTTTCACACAGGCAACATGGTGTGGTTTTGTTATGAAGTCAAAATTATGCCTCGAATTTAGAGGCAAAGTACGGCACAGGAGGTTAAACGGGAATGGTGAAAACGAATGTGGTATCCCTGGGGGCAAATCGAATAACGCTGGGATCCTTGAATGTAAATGAGCCGAACCCGCTTACGAAGAGGTCCTTGGTCACACAGGAGCTCCAGAGATGCACAAACACTTAGGGGGACCCGAGGAGGAAAGAACCAGTGGGCGGGAGAGCCCTGGTTCCAAACCCAGCATTCTGCGATGTCCAGTAAAGTAACATTTATTTTATTTATTTATTACATTTGTTAAACGCCCAAACCCTCGGGTATCACGGCGTTGTTGCAGACATCTTACAATAAAGTTTATCAACTCTTTAATGTAATTGTCCACTGCCATTTTATTTCTGACAAATCATAAACTCTGCAGGCTGCAGATATGAGACAGTCTCATTTTTGTTCCTAGAACTGTTCTTTCTCTCCTTCCCACCTCACTAATGTTTTCCCATTACCAGCCAAAACAAGGCGGTTTCCCCTCGTTATAAGAGTACCAGCCTATGAACGTCTCACTGGATCCAGCACTCAGAAAGGAACAGTGGGGTTTGCACTCGTGGGACAGAGCTTCAGAAAGGGAATATGTGGTTTAATATCAAGGGGAGGGTAGTATTCCTCCAGAACTGCTGCATCGTTATGCACATTTTTTATATAGTTGCTTATAGTTATGGTCCACTTTTTTTAAAAACACAAACCTTGGACAAGGAACAAGGGAAAGACTGATTCTGTTTAGAGTGTTTGTGAGTCATCACTATTTTTCTCAAAGGTTATTTGGTAAAAACCCTTACATTTTTAAGGAGGTTTGCCAGATATACACCTCAGGGTCCCTGGAACTGGAAAGGGTTCATTTGTTAGAACATATTTGGTAACAGTGGACCCTCTCCTCTGATGGTGCACCATTCCATGCCTCTGTGTCCATCTGTGGATCACATACATGCAGGAAAACCAGATGAGAGGGAAAAAGGGATGCACATCACCAACCACCTCTTCTTGGTTGCTGTTTTTCTGCCCTTCCAGTTGAAAGCTGCATTGTTTCTCCCAACTCCCCGTCTTTTGGGCAATATTATTTTGTGTTTGCTGTCTCAGTTGACTTTCTAAAGATAATCTCCATCTCCCTGCTCATCTTGTACAACTTGATGCAAGACAGACATAGGATGCTATGAGAAATTTTCAGAGGCTGACCCTTCACTTGGGGTCCTCTGCGGGAGCTTTCAAATGATAAGTTCCCATCAGTTCTGTCTGGGAAATTGAGCAGAGGATGCTGAAAACATGCCTGGTCTCCATGCTGAAGAGTCAGGCACCACCAGTTACTTTGTGTTTAATGGAAAGATTGAAAGCTTTCCATCATGGTGGCAAGTGGGATTATGGAGCTGGCACTGTTCTGGTTGTAAGAGTATCCTCTCTGGTGCCAAGAGACTTTGTACTGCCCATTCAGTGCACTCCAGTTATATAAATATTAATCAGAGGGAGAACTTAGTCGTAAGGATTGGCCGATGGTCCAGGATGACCTTTTCACCCCTGATAAGGTACAGAAGATGCCGTAGAATAATGCGCCCCCCCAGTACCAACCTGAATAGAAATATACGCTGCTAACTATAAATCCCCCAAATGTTTGAAACAACCATCGTTCTTTCGGGAGTTGAATCGCTCTCCTAAGTTTTTGTTCATTTGCATTTGTTCTGAAGGTGCCTCGTCTGTTACTTCGGTACTATAGCGTTTGAAACCTGAGAAATCGACTGATGAATTCTGAGCACGAATCTAAGAGAAAACAGATTTTTCTGCAACAAGCTTGGTACCAAGCTCTGTTGGCGAGTGCTTGTCAAAGTACAGTGAACACAATGGCCATAGACACCATGCATCTTCTCCCATTAGAGCAGCTCCGAGTAGCAAATTGCTTCATCCTTTAGAGAACGTTCCCCCACTGTATCAGAAATATGATTCCTCTTTTAATCCGTCTGATACTATACTACCCTGCAAGAACCTTTTGGTGTTCCTGTCTGAGGAATGGAAGCTTACTCTTCCGTTTTCTTCAGATTGCCCATATCCTCCTGCTCCTTGGCTAAGCCTTTATAGAGCTGGAGTTCTGAATCCATGAAGCAGCGTGGGACATGCTTTCTTTACTCTGGTCGTACGCCATCTTTCAGCTGATAAGCTAATTTTACAATAACGTCTCTTGGGCCTGTCGGTCTCCCCTCTGTTGGGATGTCCAATCTTGTGTCTCTTTGTATAACTATCTGGTGGGGAGGCAGGACCTGCACCTTTGCCTTTTTGCATGCATGTGATGCTGTATTCGTTCATCTCTACGAATTGAATTTACAAGATCCACTCCGGACTGGGATGGCAAAGGATCTAGATTAGTTGGATTACTTTAAAATATTAGGTTTTGTTCCTCTGCCTCTTTACTAATTGTAGATCTGCTAATAACATTTTTGTGATGGACTAATAAACTGCTAGTTGGTTGTTGCGGTTTCCTAGTAATCAGCTGCATGATACCTCTTAGCCCAGCCAGTTATTCACTTATACGGGACAGTTAACACGCCTGCTCGAAGGACGCCACCTACAATCACTCAAATCTTGCTTGTGAAACGAATGGAAGCCTTTTATGAGTGCAATTATACCCGAACCAACGATAACAATCAACTTTACAAGATGAAACATGATTAATTTGAGTTCAACAGAAGGCTGCTTCCCACTGCCTCTCGAACCTTACTTATAGAACAACCTGAAACAAGTATTCATTATTATGTTGTGATAGGTCAGCAGGGAATGGAGCTCAAAGACTATTAACCGCAGTCGCTCGATCCTCATTTGTAATACACCAAAAAGTCTCTTTGATACACACACGATATAAATGAATAATTATTAGATGAAACTATGACGATTTGAGTTCAAAGGCTGTTGCCCACAGTCACTCCCGCAGTAACTCGAATCTCAATTATTGAGCAAACACGAACTAATAGAAATTACTCGATAGGACTGATTACGGTTCGAGTTCAAAGGTTTTTACCCTCAGTCACTCGAACAATCTTTCTAAGCTGGCAATCGGGTTTTCATATTTAAAATATCAAAGTCAATTTAGTTCTCAAGTTCATGGCTATAAAAGTTTCCAGTTGCTCGATTCCTTGAGTTGAAAGTTCATACCAACCAAGTGGAGCAAACTGTTCCTCAAAAATATGTCCAGTGAATCAAATTCGAAAGCGAAAGGAAATCTATCGCTCCAGATGCAGGTTCTAACCGCTGAAGAGTGGCTAAAAAAGATAATCCTCTGCTTGGCTAGGCACCTGCGACCGCCAAACACTTGTCCCCACACTTTGTGGGCCACACTTCGTGCTAGGAGGGGTTTATGTAGGGACTCTTCCTTCCTCCGTCAATTAAAGGGCCAGTCACCACTGCTGAAATATATCGAAAGTGTAGAGACGCTCCAAGATGCTAATACCAGTATACACCAAACACTTGTCCACAATACTATGCTTCTGCATTGCTATTTCAGACAATTTGCCAGCAGTTCAAAATCCCTGAGCTTCTTGCTAGTTACACCCTGGGTGCTGGCTTACACTTGTAATGCTGTTTCGTTACTGTAAGGAACTCCTGGTGGCAAAAGTAAAGACAGACACAAGTGATCACAGTTCAAGGGTGTTTATTAAACTGTAAATGCAGGGTGGAGAAACGCCTAAACTAAATGTAAATCTAAGATGGGAGCAAGCGTCGACCATCAAATGCAAAATAAGGCAGTCTTGGTGGTGGTGTGTCAAAATAAAAGGCCTATACTAAAAAAAAAACTATTGCCAATTCCTTACGCTAAATACAAAAGTGTGTGATAGGGTTTTCAATAAAGAAAGAAGTGTTCACAAATAATAAGTCAGGATGTGATTGCCAGGGGTCTCTGTTACCAACGTTTTCAACACTGGACAAGGTGGGTTTCCTGAGCACAGCACACACTTGAGGTTTGCCAGCACGAGCTGAGAATCGGTTTCTCTGATGGTTTTAAAGTCTTTTTAAAAAAAAAAGTCTCTTGCCTTCCTGGGCCTCATAGTTCCAACAAACAAACACAAACGTTCTGTTTCACCTATGGCACGTGGGTGATGGCTTCACCCCTGGGTCCCCCTCTTCTGGGCGTAGAGCCCTCAGTCATTTTCAACAAATCAAATAAGCAGTTCCTTTCTCAATGAATTTTGGGTGAAGACTTTTCACCCCTGGATCTCCCTCGGCCGGGCTCAGACCCCAAAAGCGGAATAGTTTACTTCTCCTTGCCTTACAATCTCTCTTGGTTTTATGACTCTTAATGTCCTTTTGAACAACTCTTCAGGGTTCACTCTGGCCAACCGTAAACATTTTTTGTGTACTTTTCATACTATGCAGGATTTGCTTCCCTAGTTTTCCATTCATCTGCCGGTCAAAGACTTTCAACTGTATGGAGGATTTGACAAGACCCCCGTATGACCCCTTTGCTCATCTTTCGCCTTTTCCTAAGGCCTTCTGGTTACTGTAGTTCAATAACCGGGTAATCGGCCTATCGTTTCTCAAGGAAACACCCACATGGTGTTAGATTCATTTATACTGGCTTACCCCTTTCTCATATTCAGTTTTGTTCATTCAAAGTTCAAGTAGCCTCTTGCTACTTTCGTTCAACACAGTTCGGTTTCTTTATCGGCTCTCCCCTTTCTTGTCTTTAGAATCAAGGCCGGTACCATTGGGCCATGCGATTCTCCCCGGCTTGGCTGTCAGCGGAGGAGGCGTGTGGGTACCGTGGCATCTGGTGCAACACACGCAGGCTATTGTTCCTGGCCTTACGATTCCTTCTCTTGAGGCTTTAAGGGTCTCTGTCGATAACGGCAAGGTCCCTTCTCCTCTTGGTATCCTCTCGACTTGTGCCATTTTACGCCTCCTCTTGAACTGCCGGGCTGAGTTAACGCTCACGTTGTGCGGTCTGCTTTGCTCGTAGTGTGCTCTCTTGTTCCACCTTTTATCACTTGTGGGGAAGGCAAAAAGCCGTCAGGTGTGTGTGATTCTAGTCAATAGCCGAACTTTGCCTGACCCTGGATTTAGAACATGTCAGTTAAACAGTTCTGGTGTTGGTCTGTTGTCTTTAGTGTTGTGCGAAAGTTTTTGTGTTGGAAAGGTGGGGGCAGTGAGTTGGAATATCCTATGTAGTAGGATGGGGAAACGGTGTTCAATGAACGGGGATACCTCGTCTTACCCGTCGGTGTCCCACTCCCACCCCCCATCCAGGTGATCCTGCTGCACTGGTCCACCCCAAGGAACTGGATCCAAATGCGTCCTGGTCACCTGGATGACAGATCCCTGGGGACTAGAAAGGGAGACACCTTCATGTTTCTCACATTACTCAGCACTTAATCGTTGACCGTTGACTTGCTGAACATCCATTCTAAATTCTGAAATTACTTCAAAGATGGTGTCCATTAAGCTTCTAAATTGCTCCTGTTGGAAAAACGGTTTTGGGGGTCATTCAAACATTGCTGGATGTCTGCTTGTGACTCATAGACACGTAGAAATGTTAATCTTTTTTTGAGGTGATGTAGGTTTGGTAGTCTTTGTTTAGTATTTTCATCCTGGTTGTTGGGGAATGCTTTTCCATATCTCGGTAGAGGTTTACGACATAAATGAACAATTTCAGGTTTCCACCACAGTGCCATAGTTCCAATATTGTTTGTAGAATGTGTACTTGTGGACTATAATATTCATGTTCAACCATTGTATCTTGCCAATGCATTTTGTTTACTTTAGGTGGCATTATGTGTTCTGTTCAATTTGAAATGGGGCATGCCTGTATGTGTAGCTGGATTCGGCTTGGAGCAGCAAACCCAACCTCAGGAATTTGTGTCATAACACCTAAAGCAAGAGGAAAGACATTGTTTATTTCAAAAGCAAATCAGATACCATGAGAGGCCTGTGCAATCTGTTTTTTCCAGACTCTGCACACAAGACACTGAGCTTCATTACGAGTCCGGTGGTAACCATGGCAGCTTTCTGCCGAACCCGTAAATATTTACCGGTGCCTGATTTACCAGTACCACTGGGCGATCACAACCCCGGTGGCCCGGAAAGTCACGCGTCAGTAAAATGCAAGTCCCCATTCCCATAGAGTCTAATAGGACTCTATGGGAGCAGGGACACAGAAGCACTGGCACCATTGCAAACGGTGTCAGTGCTTCCGTGACCGGTCTGTCTACTGTGGCCGCTGTGCCCGGCAGGATCAGACCTGTCGGGCACAGCGGCTCTGGCAGTCAGACCTGTAATATGTCAGTCTGGAAACAATGGTGCCGGTAAGCTTACCGGCACCCTTGTGTCTGCACCGGCAGGGTCGTAATGAGGCCTACTGTTTACATCAAATCGAAGTAATATTTTGAGCTTCCTATATCGGTAATAGGGGAAAGAGTTAATGTATAATGCACCACCAGTGACCTCTTGTTGCCGAAATGTTTATCATTTAACTTAAGATTCTGGTCAAATTGAACAAAAATGTTCCATGTGTGTATTCCAAACCAACAATACAGTAAAGTAAAACCGTGTCATTTTATAGTGGAGCATCATAGAAACTTAAAATAAGTTGCAGTTTGTAGATAACAAATATATTTCTCAGCCAACACAATCTTCCAGGAGTATAATAATAGTGTAAAAATATGAAACAATATTAACTGAAAATATAGATTGCAGAGGCATATAGCATATTAAACCGTCCCTCCTGATGTGTACATTTTATTTATTTTATTTTATTTATTTATTTTTTATTTATTTTTATTTATTTGTAAAGCGCAGCCAGGCCCAGGGGCATACGGGCGCATAAGTTAGATCTGGTTACAGTTACAATTGAAAGCAGTCAATAAGGGTTACGTTACATTACAGTTACAGATAGGTACAAACTTGGTAATGCATATGCATACATACATCGTCTAGTATAAATATATTAATTACAAAAGTGTGCTGGTGGCAGTCAATCATGCTGGGATCAGGCAGTTAGACTGTCATAGAGTCCATGTTGTGAAGCCAACACTTCGTGTTGTGTTTAAATCGGTTAAATGACGGTTCTGCTCGCAGAGGCGCAGGGATAGTGTTCCATAATTTAGAGGCTTGTACAGGGAAGCTAGCACCACCCGAGTTATGGAGTTTAAATCTCGGTATGGACATAGTGTTAGCTTGTGCTGATCTCAGTGGTCTTGAGGAAGTGTGACGTGTAAGTTGGTTGGTGAGGTAGGCTGGTGCAAGGTTGGCCCTAGCTTTGTGTGTGAGGGCCAAAGTTTTAAGAAATATTCTGTGCTTGACTGGGAGCCAGCGTAGTTTCCGTCTGGTCTGAGATGTGCACCCTTTTGGGGATGTTGAGGGCAGCCCTGATAGCATTGTTTTGAGTTACTTGCAGTTTGTTGATATTTTTGTGGCTAGTGCCTAAGTACAGGGCATTACAGTAGTCTATCTTGGATAGGACTAATGCTCTGGCAAGAGTATTGCAATTAGGTGAGGAGATGAACGGCCGACATGCAGTGATCAGCTTACAGGTGTAAGCGGCTGATGATGCTACTACATTAGTTTGTTTTGAAAAGGTGGCATCGATGTAGATACCAAGGGTTTTGGTGTTATTTAACACAGGGATGAGGTTGCCATCTATGGTGAAGGAATTGAATGCGGGATTGAGATTTTTGAGTTTGGCGTGAGTGCCAAGGATGATCAACTCAGTTTTATCGTCATTGAGACAAAGTCCATGATGTGCCATCCATGCTTGGATTACTGAATAGATTTCGTTAAGGGTTTTGCTGTCTGATTCATAGTTACCCGAGATGGGAATGAGTATCTGGGTGTCATCCGCGTAATTGGTATACGTGACACCCAGATAGTCAAGGATATCAAAGAGGGGCTTTGTGAATACATTATAAAGTGTCGGGGACACGCAAGAGTCTTGCGGGACTCCACAGGGTACTGGTGAGGGTTCAGCAGAATTAGTGGGAGAGAAGACCCTCATGGTTCTGTTCGCCAAGAAGGAGCTAATCCAAGCCGTGGCTGCGTCTGAAAAGTGTGCCGCAGTTTTCAAGTGGTGACAGAGTGTTTGGTGGTCGACCAGGTCAAACGCTGCTGACAGGTCAAGCAATAATAGGAGTGCAAGTTTGCCATTGTCTTTCAGGATTTGGATCTATTAATGCAGTTTCTGTGCCGTGTCTCGGTCTAAAACCTGATTGACTAAGTCCTAGGAGATTGTTTGATTCTAAGTAAGCCTGTATTTGTAAATAGGCTGCTCTGTCCAGTATTTTTAATAAGAAAGGAACAGTTGTTATCGGCCTATAGTTAGCCGGGATGACTGGATCGAGAGTAGGTTTCTTAAGAAGTGGGAGGACCCATGCATCTTTTAGGTTATCAGGTACTACTCCAGTTTTAAAGGAGGCATTGATGAGGTTGGTTATGAATGGTGCTAGGTCGTGCGCAGCAGCTTTGATGATCGGGGCAGGGCAGGCATCACCTTGGCAATTTGAAGGTTTAAGTTTCTTGATGATGTTTTCTACTTCCCAGTTTGAAAGGGGTGAGAAGCTGAAAGGCTTACAAGTTGACTTAAAGGTAGGTGATTAGTTGGGCAATTGTTCGTAGTCGGGGTCAGCTAGTAGTAGGGATTTTTTTGCATTGATTTTAGATTGTAATCGAGCTATTTTATCTAATAAGGCCTTCTGAATATTACTACACCATAGTGCATCTGTAACACATTTGTCTATGGGGGCAATGGGGGATTCTAGTTCTTTCAGAATCTTAAAGAGTTCCTTTGTGTTGGATTCCGCTTGTGTAATCCTTTTGTTATAGGTGTCTTTTTTGGCAAGAAAGATGGCTTCTTTGTAACTAGAGGAGGCTAGGGTTAGCTCAGTTTTATTGGATGCTGTGGGATGTTTTTTCCAATGTGCTTCTGTGGTTCTCTTAGTTTTGCGTAGTTCTCTTAACTGTGGCGTGAACCAGGTGTTAAGGTGACGCTGTGGTTTGGGTTTCCTCAATTTTAGTGGGGCAATGGTGTTCAGTGCTTGGAGTATAGCCTGGTTGTAGGTATCCACTAAGACTGTGGGGTCAGCATCTGAGTTGATATTATTCGGATGGGCAGTAGTATGGGTAAGAGTTTGTCAGGTGTAATATCTTTCTTATTTCTTGTGCTGGTGGCTGGGGCGATGATGGGTGCCGGGTGAGGTGTGTTGGCTTTGATAGAAAAGGTTAATTTGTGATGATCCGACCAAATGCATGGGTCATTGGATAGAAGGTCAATAGAACAATTGGAGTGAGTGAGCCAGTCCAGTGTTCTGCCTTTGACATGAGTGGGCTCGTGAATAATGTGCGTGTGACCCAGGTCAGATAAGGTGTTGGCTAGGTCATGGGCGTTCGTGTCCTTAGGGTCGTCAAAACCAAGGTTAAAGTCCCCAAGTAAGATGGTTTGAGAGTTAGGTTTGGTATCTACGGTTATGAGTGATGCGATGTCCTCAATAAAAGAGGAGATGGGTCCTGGTGGTCAGTAAATAAGGTGCATGGTTGCCGTGTTAGGTGATAAGGGTAACTTGATAGACAAGGATTCAGCAGAAAGGATTTGAGCGTCCTGGATGACTTTAATATCGAATGTATTTCTGAATATGAGGGCAAGCCCTCCTCCCTTCGTTTGAGTGGTGTTTCTGTTGCATCTAATAATAGCATAATCCTTCGGTATAGCAAGGGCCAGCGATGGACCGGAAGCAGCATTAAGCCAGGTTTCCGTGACTGCAAGGAGATCGAGCTTTTCGTGAGATATAAAGTCAGCGATGTCGAGACCATGGGCAGGAAGGGACCTGGCATTCACCAAGGCTGCTTTGATAAGTATGTCTTTTTGGGGTGATTTTTCCGGTGGTATAGGTATGTTAATTGAATGGGTATGGGCTAACTTGTCTCAGTCAGTGGTTGGATTAGCAAGGTTGTGGTCAATATGCAAGTGTTTCATGCTGCGGGCTCTTAGTCTAATGTTTCTGGTTAAGATGCTAGGGTGGGAAGAGCATGGAAAGGTAGGTAGGCTGGTTCTAGAATTCAATCTGGTATTTCTAATAGCAATAGTACAAGGTTGGTTCGGTATTGTTCTAGTAGTGAAGTGGCGTATCCAGAGTGCTGGGTCATCCAAATACGGGTTAGCAGGTGTCATGGTGCTAGGCCATGAAGTGAGGGTGGTAGTTATCATACGTGTGCAGGTGAAAGTGTCTTGATTAGGATCTGGGTTAGGTTGACTAGTCCAACGTCTAGTGTAGATGTACAGTAGGTGGATAAGAGTAGATAGGCACCGATACATGATGATGGTTGTGTTGCTAGAAGGCAGGGATTGCAAGTGGGTCTATTAGCGACCGTAAGGCAGAACACAAATCAATCAAAAGTGGTCTGTAGGCAACCCAGTGGCATAATACAATCAAATGTGGTCTGTAGACGACCATATGGCAAGATACAATCAAATGTGGTGTAATAGCGACCGTAAGGCAGAACACAAATCAATCAAATGTGGTCTGTATGCGACCATATGGCAAGATACAATCAAGTGTGGGCTATTAGCGACCATGAGGCACAACACAAATCAATCAGATGTAAACTGTAGGCGACCATGAGTCATAAAACCATGAAGTGTGGTAAGTAGGCGACCATGTGGCACAGCATAAATCAAACAAATGTGGTCTGAGGCGACCATAAGGCACAGCACATTAATCAAGTGTAGCCTGTATAACCAGAGGCCCAACATTAACATTAGAATCGAGGTAACACCGTTAGGCTTCGGATGACAGTTCTGGGGGCAATTGGTGGCAGTAGTATCAGCGTCAGAAATCAAATGTACCCAATTGGGCAAAGAGTGCGGATAGGGTAGGCTTGAGGAGTGGAGCCTTACCAAGGGTGAGAGGGGCCAACTCGTGGGTAGCGGTGAAAGATCTCCAGCACACCTGTGGTAACGGGATGCGCGGCCGTTGGCTATGGGTAGCTCCGGTCAGCCAGGAGAAAGGAGCTCCTGATCCTGTGGACGCTCGATCCCTCAGGCACCGAGGGGGATAGAGATCACAGGGAATATAAAGGTTATAGAGGAAAGTGATTGTTGGAAATCTACTTCCATGAAGTGGTGGGGAGATTGTATCACTATATGAAACGTGTCACTGTATAGTAAGGGGGCAATGTACTTACATGGATTATTGACCACAATCGGGCAGGGAGTCTGGCAGACGGCGCGTACGGCCGCGGACAGGCGCAGACAGGTCCTTAGGTTTGCCCTTTGGCTGCCGCCTCTCGGTGAGCTGGAGGGCGGGAGATTGGTGGATGCAGCCAATCACAGGCTGCGGGCGCTGCTGGGTTCCGGGCGACGCTGAGGGATGTCCTGGCCAGCGGCCATTGAACACGTTGGGGCCAATGGCGGCCAGTGAAGCCACTGTGCAGATCAGTGGTGTTCGGGCCCAAATTTAATATTTAGGCATTTTAGGAAGGTCGGGACCGCTTCCCGGAATAATAATGCCAAAAGCAGGCAAATATTACAATTAACCCACTTTGCTCGTTCCCAGCGTGGGGGGGGGCCATTGGGGTCGCGACGATCTCCTGACGGTCTCCTGAGGTCCTGAGGATGAAGGGAGGGGGCTCCAGCCCACTTCTCCCGGCACAACGACGAGACTGCAGAGGAGTCAGGCGCAGACATAATAAAAAACAAATAAAATAAACTACAGACTGAGAAAGTCCCGGCTGATTCTCCCAAAATAAGGAGCCACATTTAAAAAGTAAGCAGTGAGACCCTTTTAAAACCAGATTCCATGTATAGTGCTTTCTATAGTAATTCCCTCAGAACAAGGGTGGCCTGGTAATACCAAGGGGATACTAGTTTTAACAGGGACAAGGTGCAGTGTAAAATAAAGTGGCACTGTGTTCTCCGTTTGAAACCAAATGTAAGTGAGATTTCATTTCCATAAAGCCCGATTAATGTGTGTATTGAGAGGGCCAGTTTAAAACTGAAAGCATTTTGTATAGCTTAAATACAGTTTTTTGTTATTTGTAAAATTAAGTGCCATTTAAATGAGAATACTATTGGCATAGAGAATACTGCGGGCAATAGAGTAGTCATGAAACACTATTGCCTGATGGGGTATCATTTAAAATTGTCATCAGATGCTTCTGTGACTAATTAGCTCAGAGAATCCCTTTTATTCAAAGAAAAGGTGAAAACCCTATGCCTCCCTTTCCCCTTACACAAGCAGGTAGATAGATCTATATGGGATGTGACCAGTAAAGGGTGTTTTTACATTGTAATTTGCATCGGTAAATATTAGATCTTCAGCCCAAAACCTGTATATCTGAAGGCAAATGAATAGAAGTAGATTGAAGTGTTCTCTTCATAATCCAAACGTGTAGTAGTCGGATGCAATTTGATCTTGCCTGCATTTAAATAACCTCCATATAGTTCACAGCCCTACACTCATATAGGGGAACCAAATGAAGTGAATATATGCATATAAATGTCATTTGTTCAAGTACATTTTCTCTGACACATGCCTGTTTTGATACTTTTGAAAATCAATCTTTTTTAAATTATTTTTTGATAGTGGATACAAATGCTATATAAATTAATACGAACAGCCTGGCCTCTAAATATTAATGCAATCATTGAATTATATTGTGTTGCTTAGATGGAAACAACCATAGGAGTGAACGTGTACATTCCTATTGACAATAGTGAGATTCATGCCGGCAGGGCAATTTCATTTTGTTCATAAGCCACCTGTGATCAAGTAATATTGTGGTGACTCCCCTGGAATAAAGCAGGAGACCACTGTTTGGATTTGACTTTAATTCTTTTAAATCCGATTTGCTAAAAAACTGCCTGTTTCTTTTTTGGAATTGTGCGTTGGGACTGTATAAATATGGGACATGAGATTAGTCAAACCACCCTAATGAGAGCTTATAATGTAAATCTATATTTATAATAGTCAATATTTGTGGGTGGCTGTGTTTGTGATAAAGCATTCTTCCTTATCCAATTCCACACTGTTTCACCAATCTGCACCAAATTTTGCAAAGTTACCTGTCGAGAACCTTTGGACATTACTGGCTACATGACATTTGGACACCCTACTCCTTTCCCCGGATTCTAGCACCTTCACACATGAGACAGTTGCCCGAAATCGGCGAAACATCAATGTGGTCGTAGAAGGACCAGTCCTGACACGAGGAATCAACTTAGTCTTATGGGACCTTGAAAACCACATTTCAAGGCCCTAAGATGCACAGTTTCCGAGATATCTGTACTGCACTACGCCAAGGTGAGGCGACAGGTGGGGAGAGAGCACAGAAGGTCCCAGTAGGCAGCAGCACACCAACTCTCGCTTCCCCCCAATATCTGCTCTGGGGTATGTCAGCCATCCATACGCACCCATTCGGGTACTTTTTCTCGTGCTAAATACATATTTTTACACTGTACAGTGGCTGTCCAGCTATTTTCAAACTTTTTATATTGTTCCCAGTTCGGTTTTCCAGGGAAACTGCCAAGGACCTAGGCTCATCTGGAAACATTTTTGAATACACTTTAAGCTTTTCCTCTGGCCACGGAGTTCATCAGACCAGAATGACCTCTTGGAGACCTTGGCCATCCCTCTGCTAGTTCTAGGACACAGGCAGGTTTGTTTCTTACATGCAGGACCCTCTGTACTACAGAACGTTGGAAGGAGTCTGCAGACTCTCCATGCAGATGGCATGCTCACATTTGCACAACAATGTCAACATTTGAATATAGGGATTTGCACAGTGATGCAAGTGAACATTTCAAGCCTCCTTTTTATGTGCAGAGCAAAGGCTTCCTCTGGCTTGCAAATGACGTATAAACAGGGATGACTTGTATTGATATCACTAGACAATGCACATCGAAAACTGTGCAGTGGATGAAATAATAGTTTAAACATAAGCTCACTGGACCTTTCCATACGCTCTTCAGGTTTTAGCATTCTAGTTTTTTAGCAAGATGCTCTTTTCATCCTCAAAGCCTTGTGTTTCTAGATACCAGATAAAATGGTAGAAAAAACATTTCAAGGATCGAAGTGTGTCTGGGGAGATGTATTTCCTACTACGGGTTTGTCTTTCTCTATAAAGTGGACAAGAAGGGAAAGGAAATCTACTCCTTGTATTTCTGATGATTTAAACTGCTGCAGTAGTTTCGACAGCACAGCAACTTTAGGTTCTGTTTGGTTGCAGTGTATAGTTGCTGTAAAGTGTGTTTACCTGTTTTCGATTTACTTTGTCATGGAGCTTTCTGTGCAATTGATGGCTTGCCTTTTTCACCTGCAAAACAAACGAGGTGATGGTTGGAAGGTTTAGAATAAATCTTAACCTCTGGCATTGCTCTGGGCAACCCTCCAGACCATTGTTCTTCGCCTGCCAAGCCATTACAAAAGGGGAAAGACCATATGCAAATCAGGCTTGGTCCCACCCCCAAAGGGGTAGTCGCATCCCTTCTGCATTCATCTCTTCTTGCTTGGGCGTTGATTTTATTGTGGTACTTACTGCACTCTTGCTTTAGTATAGACAGGTATTTGTATAGTGCTTTGCTTGTGTGTTCATTTTATTGTGGTACTTGCTGCACTCTTGCTTTAGTATAGACAGGTACTTGTATAGTGCTTTGCTTGGGCGTTCCTTTTATTGTGGTACTTGCTGCACTCTTGCTTTAGTATAGACACGTATTTGTATTGTGCTTTGCTTGGGCATTCCTTTTATTGTGGTACTTGCTGCACTCTTGCTTTAGTATAGACACATATTTGTATAGTGCTTTGCTTGGGTGTTCCTTTTATTGTGGTACTTGCTGCACTCTTGCCTTAGTATAGAGAGGAATTTATATATCACCTTGCTTGGGCATTCCTTTTATTGTGGTACTTGCTGCACTCTTGCTTTAGTATAGACAGGTATTTGTATAGTGCTTTGCCTGGGCATTGCTTTTATTGTGGTACTTGCTGCACTCTTGCTTTAATATAGACAGGTATTTCTATAGCACCTTGCTTGGGCGTTCATTTTATTGTGGTACTTGCTGCACTCTTGCTTTAGTATAGAAAGGTATTTGCATAGTGCTTTGCTTGGGCGTTCCTTTTATTGTGGCACTTGCTGCACTCTTGCTTTAGTATAGACAGGTATTTGTATAGTGATTTGCTTGGGCGTTCCTTTTATTGTGGTACTTGCTGCACTCTTGCTTTAATATAGACAGGTACTTTTATAGTGCTTTGCTTGGGCGTTCCTTTTATTGTGGTACTTGCTGCACTCTTGCTTTAGTATAGACAGGTATTTGTATAGTCCTTTGCCTGGGCATTCCTTTTATTGTGGTACTTGCTGCACTCTTGCTTTAATATAGACAGGTACTTGTATAGTGCTTTGCTTGTGCGTTCCTTTTATTGTGGTACTTGCTGCACTCTTGCTTTAATATAGACAGGTATTTCTATAGCACCTTGCTTGGGCGTTCATTTTATTGTGGTACTTGCTGCACTCTTGCTTTAGTATAGACAGGTATTTGTATAGTCCTTTGCTTGGGTGTTCCTTTTATTGTGGTACTTGCTGCACTCTTGCTTTCGTATAGAGAGGAATTTATATATCAACTTGCTTGGGCATTCCTTTTATTGTGGTACTTGCTGCACTCTTGCTTTAGTATAGACAGGTATTTGTATAGTGCTTTGCCTGGGCATTCCTTTTATTGTGGTACTTGCTGCACTCTTGCTTTAGTATAGACAGGTACTTGTATCGTGCTTTGCTTGTGCGTTCCTTTTATTGTGGTACTTGCTGCACTCTTGCTTTAATATAGACAGGTATTTCTATAGCACCTTGCTTGGGCGTTCATTTTATTGTGGTACTTGCTGCACTCTTGCTTTAGTATAGACAGGTACTTGTATCGTGCTTTGCTTGGGCGTTCCTTTTATTATGGTACTTGCTGCACTCTTGCTTTAGTATAGACAGGTATTTGTATAGTGCTTTGCTTGGGTGTTCCTTTTATTGTAGTACTTGCTGCACTCTTGCTTTAGTATAGACAGGTATTTCTATAGCACCTTGCTTGGGTGTTCCTTTTATTGTGGTACTTGCTGCACTCTTGCTTAAGTATAGACAGGTATTTCTATAGCACCTTGCTTGGGCGTTCATTTTATTGTGGTACTTGCTGCACTCTTGCTTTAGTATAGACAGGTACTTGTATCGTGCTTTGCTTGGGTGTTCCTTTTATTATGGTACTTGCTGCACTCTTGCTTTAGTATAGACAGGTATTTGTATTGTGCTTTGCTTGGGTGTTCCTTTTATTGTGGTACTTGCTGCACTCTTGCTTTAGTATAGACAGGTATTTGTATAGTGCTTTGCTTGGGCGTTACTTTTATTGTGGTACAATCTGCACTCTTGCTTTAGTATAGACATTTGCATAGTGGTTTGCTTTGGCGATCCTTTCGCAGCTCTGTTTCTTAGATAGAATTGTGAATATTGGCGTGTCCAGAGTTGGATAGAATCTGTGAATATTAGCATCTAAGTCCACACTTGGATAGAATTGTGAACATTGGCCTGCGGACTTTGAATGTTAGCATGCCCCCACTCAGGTAAAACATGAATGTTAGCATGTCCACACTTAGATAGAGTTGTGAATATTAGCCTGCGTCACATCTAGATAGGACTTTGAATATTCGCATGTCCACACTTAGGTAGAATTGTGAATATTAGCATGTCCACACTTGATAGAATGGTGAATATTAGCATGTCCACACTTAGATAGAATTGTGAATATTAGCCTGCGTCACATCTAGATAGGACTTTGAATATTAGCATGTCCCCACTTGGATAGAGTTGTGAATATTAGCCTGCGTCACATCTAGATAGGACTTTGAATATTCGCATGTCCACACTTAGGTAGAATTGTGAATATTAGCCTGCGTCACATCTAGATAGGACTTTGAATATTAGCATGTCCCCACTTGGATTGAATTGTGAATACTAGCATGTCCAGACTTGGATAGAACTGTGAATGTTAGCATGCTAAAGGTCAGGTAACCCACTAACCAATATAAGCTCAAACTCTGCATACTTATCTCACTCAAAAAACTCACACAACCATCTCTCGCACATCAAGCCGCACGCACTTTACAACATTGCAACAACACATAAGCCGGAGCAACAGCACACGCGGACTGACACCGATCCAATACCCCCACAAAAGCTCAGTATCTGGTGTATACCGAGCTGAAGCTGCCAATAGAACACCACTCCTCTCACTATCCTACTCCCTCTTCACCTTACTAACCCATCCCATCTTATCATTTACAGATCCGCCAGAGTGCCTGGGGACCAATTCCGTTGGTGACGGTGCGCACTACAAATATCTTTAACATTTAACATAACAAGACCACAAGCATCCCCAGACATGTATCAACCTTGTTGGGCGTTATCAGTGAGGAGTAGCTTGCGTCTCTAGGCCCAGCAGGCACGGGACCCACGTCTGGGCATACCTGTCCCACTCAGGGTGACAAAAGCAAAACAAAAGAGGTGATGGTTGGAAGGTTTAGAATAAATCTTAACCTCTGGCATTGCTCTGGGCAACCGTCCAGACCATCGTTCTTCGCCTGCCAAGCCATTCAACCTTATAAACTCCCATCAGAAGAGCAATATGGGTTTATAGCAGGAGTTGGGACAGCGAGCAGCTCCTGAACCTCAGGTTGATACTGGATAAGTATGTCCGTATTTATGGATACTTTCTATAACGTTAGTATGGCAAATCGGTATTCTATGTCAAGATTGGAGGCTCGGATTACTCTTTCTTTGCTGCTCGGGCAGCAATTAAGTCATTTTTCTTACTTGCCTAATTCATTTGTTTGCAGTGTACGAGTGTGGTGTACGGGCTTAACATCATTGGACATTGTGGCAGGGACCGGCGCACGCAAGGGCCTATAGGCGACTGGCGTGGGCAGTGAGTTTGTAGGCAGCAGCAGAGTTTGACGGACTGAGAGGGTCTGGCACCTGCAGGCTGCGAGTCAAGCATAGGGGTCACTGTTACACAGAAGTATACACACAGAGCGTGATGGGGGAGGAGTTGCAGTGCTGCCATGTAGTACTTCCGTTGAGCATTATTTAGCATTATAAAGAGCAGAGCAAGAGAAACTGAGTCACACTGAGAAGGAGCAAGCTCTGTAATATTAATTTTCACGGGTTAGAGCGACCGTATTACTGAGCACACACCATCTATTGGCGACATTTAAAAAAAGTGCAACTCTCCATCAGTGTTAATCAATGAAGCGCAGACAGCCTATCAAATAGGCGCAGTCCCAAGAAAACCTGTCATGCTATACACAGCACGCCCAGATCCACTTAAAAATAATAACAGCGGCATATCACTTGGTAAGACAGGGGCAGGCCCAAGACTCCTGCATAGACCTATTCTCAGTAGAAAAAATGCGCTGCTCTAGAGAGGAATACAGCGAGCCCCACACAAGCCGCTAAAGGGTTGAACCCAGCATGAGTCAAGCAGTGCAAAACATATATGTGCAGGCATTCTTGTACGGAATGCAGGAATTGCGGGGAAAGGCCCCTAATCGGTATAACAAGAGTAAAGGGGGAAGAAAGAAAGCTTGCAAGGCCCATAGCATCCAACCTCCCCCGGGCTCGCCACGCAGTAGAAAAGGTGCCAATAGAAAAGTAAGATCTTCGGAAAGAAAAGGCCGAAAGCATGTTTGATGCATCCAGTTTAGACGAACAGGACACAGGCGATTCAGAGGATTCATCTGAAGAGAGGTCAGAGGAGAGAGAGGAGTCATCCCGAGCCCAATACTAAGAAAGAGTAAAGCATAATATACTGCAGTACTTGTATTGCAGTAGCACGCTGTGGTCAGAACCCAGCAGAGCAACCATGACAGGGGTGGACGCACATCTCCAATTCAACACAGACCAGTGTCAAGTGATCTATAGACTGAAATATAAACATTTTTATTCTAACACTTGACAGCAATCCCCACAATGGTGTGTTGCTGCTGTACCCAAGGATGGGTAGAGCATAACCTCTGGATTATGATTATTGGAAGAATTTCTGTTTTAAGGTCCTGCAAAAGGCAAGGCATTTAGTAATGGTCCACATTTGGAAAGAAACCATGCTTCCAGATTTGCATTCAAGGACCAAGAAGGATGGTCCTCCAGAAAATGATCTTTTGATTCCAAGGATGAAAACTAAATTACTTTTGTACGGCTGCAGGTTTCCACCTGCAGAGTAATGTTGGAATCTGCAGGCGAGGGCCTATGATGCTGAGAAGTTTGTTGCACCATACAGGGAGACTTTAATGTTTGTGATGACAGCCAGAGGTGCACGGAGAAGGCCAATATAACGTGGCAGCTTTTCTTGATACAGTGTAGGGTGCTGGCTGTGTGTAGCTCTTCAAGCACAAGGATGAGGACCCATGAGATACCTAGGTAGATGCTGTGGTTCATTGCCCAATCTTGAGGAGACTAGGACACTGTGACTGGGTCAGGAGCTTCACCCTGTCTGGGGAAGAGACCCCCTCCCAATCTGGGTAGGCGGCCTTACAGGGTGTATGCTAGAGCTGATCATTCCCCAGAGGCATGGTGAGGGATTTGGGGAGGTGCACTGTCCCGGAACATCCTGGTATGCTTTCAATCTTTCTACCACTGTCCGTCGCATTATGCCGCAGTTCTTTCTTTTCTGGCCAGAGTCCTTTCATATTATTTACAGAACCCTAGGTTCTGGAAGCCAGTTCATCAGTGGCAGAGAACACCTTGAGCAGAAACATGGCTGTGAATCTCGCTCATCCGACACCATACAAATTCCCGGCAGGAACACCAGGGCTGCAGGAAGGAGACGCGCACCGGACTGCAACAAGACCGGGCTGCAAAATCCACAAGAACACCCACGAGGGGCAGGGTCAAGAGGGTTTTTTTAAAAGTATGTGCTTGTGTAACCTGAGCACGGGGGGAAATGGATGGATGGATAAATTGGCCAGAGCGGGCAACTGTTAGTAGGGACCAATGGGAAAAGAGAGGATGCTGTTCAGGAAGGCACAAGTATAAAAGACCTGTCCTCACAAGCAGGGATGAAGAGTGTTTGGTTGTGTGGTGGGGAGAAGTTGGAGCAGTGTACTGAAGAATTGCTGAAGATATTGAGAGTGCAAGTGAGGTTGTCTGTGTGTGTGTGGCACCAACATGAGAGGGCGGAGTGGTTGCTGTTAGAGTGGGTGTTGGATCAAGTGGTAGTAGGGAGGGTTGTGGGAGATGTGAGAGTAGAGGGCGAATACTGTTATCAAAAGGCAAAATTGTGAGTGACATAGAGAGGGAGTGAAAGAGGAGAAGAGTGTAGAGACGGAAATTGGAGAGTAGGAGGCAGTAGCAGGAGAGAGATACGGAAAAGGGAGAAGAGAGAAAGATCTGAGGGACAGAGATGGGGGAGAGATAGCGAACGTGTAGGGGGTAGTAGGAGGTAAAAGGAAGAGAATTGTATGCAGAAAGAACCCCGGAGAGAGGGAGCAGTAGGCTGAGTGAGAGAGAGATGGAGGGGCAAAAGTGGGGTGAGGGTGAGAACATCTGCAACATCATATTGCCTGGCATCATACGTGTAGAGGGTCTTTAGAAAAATACTGGAGGTAGTAATATAATGCTACGGCCTTAGACCCTCATCTGACGTGCAGGATTGAACTAGATGGTATCACTAGTCTTTCCTCGGGACTGGCTGTGATTAGGGAAGTCTTGGCTAGGGTAGAATGGGCCTATGGGAGGATAGGTGCTCTCCTCAGTCTGGCCTTCCTGCAGTCCATCCTCAGCCAAGTTGGAAAATCTTCCATTAAAATATCTGAACTATCTAACCAAATCCTAGAATCTGTGGCAACATTTGCAAGTCTTTTTGTGAGTCAACATAAGATCTAGTGGGATAGTGTCCCAAACGTTGGTGCTCGCAGAAGATGTATTCTGTTTGTGGTGTCATATTTCGGACACATGTTTTGTACTGTTCCTAGTACTTCTGAAGGCCCTTGGTAGGTTGAGATGTCATACATATTTGTGGTAAGCATTTGCATAATGTTTGTGCCAATGTTTTTGTGGCGCATCTCAACTAACTCCTCTGATGATCGTGAAAGAGGACCTCTGAGATTTTGTTGCGGGACCAAATGGAGGCCGACTAAGAAATCAATCTACGGGACAAGCAGATTTGTGTTGGGATCAATGTTGGGGTTTTGACTAGTTGTGAGTAAGAAATATGACTACAATTCTAGGGAGGGTGGCCAAATTGATGAAGGACAGGGCGGGGAACTGCAACTGATGATCAGGATCTCTGTTTTCTGACATGCAGCCGTGCAGGTTGGTGGTGGAGCATTGAGGATTTTTGTATTTTAACTATGGCATATGAGTAAGTGATGAGTCTGGTCCTTCTGAAGTGCGAGAGTAGATGATGGAATGGAAAGAGTGAGGACTTTCCATACTTTACAGGATATAGGTTGTGGCTTGGATTTGAACTGGGGGAAAAGCAGGGTTTTCTGCGATCTATTTAAGTTGAAGGAAGTTCTCCAGGTGAATGACACTGAAGCAGTAAAGCAGTGCATGGTGGTAGATTATGTTGAATGCAGCCAACTGGTCCAGAATATTAGGGCTGTGTCTCTATACAAATATTTTCCTCGGCTGAAGTATTTCAAAGCAGTGCAGGGAAAAGCAAAATTAGCATAGGACAGCCACACAGCAAACGCATGCCATCAAAAAAGTGGGAGCTTTTTTCAGAGTGTCTTGCATGAAATGCCACATGTGATCAGGCATCCAGCGCTATGCAGTGGATTTAAGGTACTATGTGATGAATTTACATTGCATTCAATCCAGTGAAACACCAATGAAAATTAGGACGTGATCTGAAAGTGTGGAGGAAGGGTCACACATTCCAAAAGAGACAGAGATACTCCATTAGAGGGCAACCAAAGGTCGATTTTTGAAGAGGAGTAATGCACTGTCGAATAGCATGTGTATTCCCCCCGACCGGTCATTCAGTCTCCGTCCAACACCCACCAGCTTATGTGTCCAGGCACCATGGAGGATTCGGGACGATCTTTCTAGTGTTGCATAAAATATCATATTAACTCTCACCTCCCCAAAAAATAAATCTGGAATTCTGTGCCCGTAACCTTGAAACATTTGGAGAACAATTGTTAAAAGTATTCTAGGTAATACTAAGTTACGGCATACACATTAAGTATAGCCAGTTTAATGCCACTCAGTTTGCCAGCCTCAATAATGTACTGACACTCTGGGTATGGTGTAACGTTGATGCATTGAAAGCATAAATCACACCCAAGTAACATCATTACTTCTCTTGAGTGAGATGTAGCAGGACTGTGAGGAAACTGTAACGTTGCTTGAACCTGGAGATCCTCTTCCTATACATCTCTGTAAATATTGTCCCTATGTGTCCTACCCATCTCCAAAACTCCACCTATCCTTGTTTGCAGACACTGCGGCCCCCATCCATGCTGGAAAAACCCCAACCTACAGTGAAGCACACCCAACCGGTGGCGCATTCGTTATCAAACCTTAAATTGAGACTTAACTCAAACGAAATTGTGGCACAATGGAGGGATTCAAGAGAAGTCAATGATAGTTTACAGCATGGTGAAGTCTCAGCAGACCAACGAAGCGTATAAACAGGCATGTGCCCGTATGCCCTGGATGGTGAAACCGGATATTAACAGATGGACATGATGGCACGCTCTGCGAATATGGTTATTTTTCTTGACGTGTGTGTTTACAAAGGAGTCGGCCTCTTTAAGCAAGGTGAGAGAGCTTTTTTTTTCCAGTTTGCATTTACGTTTTTTGCCCGGAACATATTAGGATTTTGAATCTGTTTCTCATACTCTATTTTTAGTATTTCGAGGAGGGTTGTAGCCTGGGAAAAATTACTATGTTTGACAATTGGTATTGCAGACCTCCCTTTTTCTCTCAGTACTTAATCTCCGATCTTGGTCACGATAATTAAATATCTGGGAAATTCTGGGTAGAGGTGCAAGACTGTGCCTGTTTGGATCCTGTTGAGTTGTGGAATCTTTAAATCTGAAAGTAAGGAGCACACTGGGCAGCCTCCTAGTAGATCCAGAACAAGTTTTCAAAAATAATTCCACAGGCCCGGTCTACGTAGATTCCGGAAATCCAAAAATGTATTTATTTCTTTGTGAGCTGTATTCTCCCAAATAGGAACTGAATTTCCAATAGTAGTTGTTTGCTACTCTACTTCAGACACGAAGCCAGAGAATGGTTTTGTTTTATGGTGCAAGGGTTCCACTTGAGTTGCCAGTATCCAGCTTTTGGTTGATAGTAGCCATTGATTGTTCCACTTATTGTTGGGGTCTTCAGAAGTCCTTGGCAAAACTAGCTAGCTTTGACTGGACTTTTTCTTCTCGGGCCATTGCTGACGCTGCAGTAACTTTTTGAGCCCTTCCCTGTTGAGTCAAAATATTGTATACGGAAACCCCTAGCCGCCAGGCTATTGCTGCTTATATTTTCTATTAAAATCACTCAGTGCATTCTCTTTTGAAGAACCTTGGCACGTACCCTCACAGGACATTCTTCGGCCCCGGTATGGAGAGCCAACCTTTACAGTTTGAAGCCAACCAATATAGAGTTAAGTGCTTTCCAGGCTCTGCTGCAATACAAGAAATCATTGTAGGTTGCTGTGCGGCGTGTAATCAACCCAAACAGGTGTACTCCTCATGATGTCCATTCTGAGGAGGTTGGCATACAAATCTAAGGTTAGGAGGAAGACTGGGTGGATATGACATGGTTTCTTATGATTCTTCTTGCAGAGCAGATCAAACTATTCTAAAGGGTAGGGAAGCTGGCCAGAAATCCAACATGCACTGTTCCCTAATGTAAAGCAAAAGGATGCCATGGAAGATTATCCAGTGAGTAGACTTGCAAATTACTGATGAAAAATGAGCTTCAGAACCTCCTGCAGGCCTTTCTATGGAGCTCCGTGGTACTGTGGATTGTAGACCTGAAAAGGTGCACTTCATTGGGGAGAGGCCCACAAAGTGCCACGTACAGGTTTCCGCTTGCAAACGTTGTGGCAGGGAATATCAATAGACTTCGCCGACCTTAAATCAGCTTGAAATGTATATTCTTGTGCCAGCAGGTTTGTTGGATGTAGTGAATTGATGGCCACGCACTGCAGCGTCGCAGTCCTGTTGCATACAATATGCAGGAGAATGCTAGAGAGCAACAAGGGTCTACTGAGCTTACCTAGCACTTTTATGGATCAGCGCCCAGCTTCTAAACAGCAAGGCCAGTTCCAAACACTGTTGCTGTAAATGGTGCTGTAGCACAGGAGGCCCCGCCTGCCCCCACTCATTTGCCACTGATCAGCGATTACCGTCGACACCATTCAACATCCCCTCTCGAGCTCTTCGCTCCTCTACCTCTAACTCCCTCCGGGTTAATCGTTTTTCAAACAAACGAGCTGGAGTAGATCTCTATCTTCAGCTGGGGCCTCCCTCTGGAACAGCCTCCCTGCCACTCTAAAACTTGAGGAGAACCATCTCCGGTTCCGGAAGCACCTAAAGACCTTCCTCTTTGTTTCTGTATTTGTATTTTATTTATATAGCGCAGCCAGGCCCATGGGCAACCGGGCGCATATCTTCACAAGGAAAATACAATACAGTAATGGTTACAATTTGGATAGCGCCGTATATACATACAGAAAAGTTATACAGAGTATACAATATAATATGCAAAAATAAGTACCTTTGCAGTGTGGTTATGCATAATTTACAATGTGCTGTGCGCACTATCTACAGTTTAGCAGAAGCATCAAAACAGGCTGAGGCAATTTAAAGATGAAAAGGTGACCTGTCGTGAGATTTAGCCATTTAGGCAACAGTAATAGCTATTCAGTTTGGTTCGTTGTTTGAAAAGGGTAGGAGAATGTTCTGCTCTGATAGTTATAGGAATTGAGTTCCAGAGTTTTGAAGCAAGGGCAGGGAAACTGTTTCCCCCAGCTTTCTACAGTTTGTATCTGGGAATGGTCAGGCAGTGTGCTTGCGCTGATCTGAGTAGTCGGGTGGGCGTGTAGTGAGAGAAGCGAGAGGCAAGATAGGTGGGGGCCTGATTGTTCAAACGTGTGTGAGGGTCAGAGATTTTAGTGAGATTCTTTGTGTACTGAGAGCCAGTGTAAACTTCTCCTTATTTCAGAGATGTGTGAAGATCTGGTGATGTTTAGGGCCGCTCTGATGGCATTATTTTGGGTAACCTGTAGTTTGTTCAGGTTACGTTGGCTGGTCCCTAAATATAAGGCATTGCAGTAATCCATTTTGGCCATAACCAATGTCCTGGCCAAGATAGTGCAGTTCTGTGCGGTTATGAAGGTGCGGCATGCTGTAATGAGCTTGCAAGTGTAAGCGGATGCAGAGACAACTGCATTAGTTTGTCTATTGAGTGATGAAGTGTAATCGAGGTAGATTCCTAGAGTTTTGGTGTCTGAGGAGACTTTAATAGAATTACCATCAATGGTGAAGGTTTTAAAAGCAGGGTCAAGTCTATTCAGTCGTTGTTGGAAGCCCAGGATGAGGAGCTCTTCTGCCTTCTCTCCCCCTCTTCCCTGCTGACCCGCTCTCTATTGGCACTGTGCACCTGGCTATCCTCTTTACTCTGTGTCCAGGGACCTACTCACCCTGGCGGCCTCCTGCACTGCCTCCCGGCCACCCCTTGCACTGGATGGACTGTATCTGTACCCATACAGCCCTCCAACCCATTTACTTCTTTTCTGCACTTATCAGACTTACCCAGTCTGTCGCCATAAACACAGCACTTGCCACATGCTGGCTGCACTATCACTGTTTATTGCCTCCATTCTATTTTTTTAATGTATTATTTACTTATCTACTCTCCTCTGCACTTTCCACTCTCCCCCTTCCATGCACTTTTTCCCTTTTCCCCGTCCCATGCACTTGCGCTGTCTCAATGTCACTCGGCCTAGTAAGATCGTTGTTTTTGTGTTCTCCCTTGTTTCCCCTCCCTTGCCTAGTCGCGCTCTGAAACACCTTTGTACGAGTGCGATACAAATAAAATATCATATATAACGTACCAGCACGTTGCCAGTTGTACACTTTGCATTGGGTGGTCGAGGGAGGGGCTTAGGCAGGTGTCCTGGAGAGCTTGCAGTTTCAGATTGTCCTGGTGAGTCTGCAGGCCAGGCTTTTCATCAGGAGAAATCCTCATAGTCTCCCACTCCCCCCCACTAATGGTCGAAGTGTGGCCGTATTTCCGTTATAAGTATGTAGAGAATTTGCCAATGCACCCGGGACCTCCACTGCCACCCTCGAATCTGCATTTCATACGTGAAGTGGGGGAACAATGAAGGATATATCTAGGATTATGGGCAGGGAAAATCGGGAGCAGCAAACTCGGGAGGTTATTTTGTAAGCCGCATCCCTGCATGAACAAATGTTCCAGTGTGAGAATGTACTCTGACCTTTTTCTTGTACAATGGATGACTGCAAATGAATGGTACAGCTTTGCAAATTCTGCGAGGTGAGACTGTTCCCTTCAAAGCATTCATTAACTACAGTCTTCTCAATTAACAGGACTCTTTGATGGGAAAGAAAAACATGTCTGCCCCATCATCTTGATAAATGTGTCCCAGATTGTCTAGCCGTTACGATATCTATCTGATTTGATCAAACACCCTGGAAACGTCTCAGCTGTGAAGCCAAATGATAAGAATACTGAGCAGAACACTGAGCAGCTCTAGTTCAATAAAGAGTGGTATTCCAACTCCATCTGTGCGCTCATTACATCTTTACACAGAATTTGAATTGCAAATGTGTTTGACTTGTATTGGGAGCGTTTTTTAAAGGTTCTCGAAGCCTCCGGAAATTCTGTCAGCAAAGAAGTATTTATAATGTAGAACGGTTCAGGTTTTGCCTTATGTTTTCACTTGTGC
Source organism: Ambystoma mexicanum (assembly GCF_040938575.1). Lineage (NCBI taxonomy): Eukaryota > Metazoa > Chordata > Amphibia > Caudata > Ambystomatidae > Ambystoma > Ambystoma mexicanum. Next base: position 1,191,764,792 of record NC_090928.1, read on the forward strand.
TCTTTCCTTATTGTACATCTCTTTCTCGAGAGAATCCATTTTCTTGATGTCTGTACAACAGATTATCCACAAAGTATGACTGTTGCCGTTATTATGACAGTCTGCCTCAATATTTCTTTTTGTGCTGTAAGTAAATACATATTTAACCTCAGAGTGGGGTATCATCTCAGTGTTGCTTAAAATTTAGCAATTTAATTTTTGTATTGGAAATTTACCATTCTTAATTAAATATGAAGCTCCCGTCCTGTTGATGGACTTTTTGGATTATTATTGCGGTGTGCGATTCACTGAAAATGTTACTGACTGCTAGAATTGCTACTGATTGCTTGGGGCTATGAGAAATCTCCGATGGTTAGGTTGCTTAAATGTCCTTTTCATAAAGGAAACGCAGAATATCCTTTTGCACACATGCCAAAGTTGTGGAATTACTGGGGCATTGAAAATGTGTCTTCATCAAACTTTTAGGAGAATTTCTAATAGACAGGATCATCTACACAGTCACGCCATGCACAAAGGGTTCCTCCACAATATGCCTACACATTAAGAATCGTGGGAGGCGTACAGACACCTGCCTACTGATTTTGGATCAGCCTCAGTCATTCGATCCATATTCTTTTTTTGAAGTCTGTGTGAATTGGGACGTTGTCTGTAGTGAATATGCTAGTCTCAATCCAAATGTCATTTAATAGATTTAAAGCCGTTCAGAGTGGTATTCTTCTTTCTTTTTTGTGAACAAATTAAAACTGACAATAAAAGCATGGTCGGTAGACCTTAGAATGTGCTTGATTAGTTAAAAGTACAAAGTGGATAACAAAGTGCCGGGGTGATCATTCGCATGGTTGAAATGTGACAGCGCCTTTTTACCTTATATGCTCAGTTCATCTATTGCATAACTCCATAATGCAATCGAACCTTTGCCCTAACCATGTAACTATCTCAGCTCGCCGTTAAATCGAAGATAAGAGCTTGTGTATTTGTTGCTATCCAAAATAAATGTACGATGTTTTTATAAAAAATAAATTGTTCTACCATGTCAGTGTCCCAGTATCATAATCAATTTGAACAAGCACCTCAGGTGATGCACCTAGTCTCTATAAGGCTAGTTTCGAATGGATTGTGCCCTCTAACGTATTCAACATCTTTTACATGTAATGTCCACAGCTGTGTACTTCGAAAACTTTTTCGGAAGAGGGCGTCCCGTGTCGATGGCGTTGGGTCGATATCCCTCAAAGGCCTCTATCGAGGGTGACGTCACCGTATTTTATAACTAGGAGGCATGGCGCCTGTCGCCTCAGTTCAGTTTTTTCCGCAAACATGTTTGCTTCAGAGACTTGGCACGCCTCGTGTATTCCTCGTGAATATGTCGTCGTCTTCAACCCCTCCTACTCCGCGGTCTGGCTTCAAGACTTGCCAGGACTGCAAGTCAAAAATGTCGATTACCGACCCGCATTTGTTTGTGGTGCTTGGGTGAGAGTCACGACACTGATGACTGTTCCAAATGCCAGTCGCTGACTGCTAAGGCCTTGCGGGAGCGTAAGGGAAAGCTTCGCGTAAATCCAAGCCCAAGGGTATGTCCACCGATGATTCGAGGGGTGACTCTCCGTGTCGGAGGGAGTCCCGTGGGTCTCGAACCCGGAGTGGTTCCCGCCCTTCGTCCTTGTCTCGGCATTCTAGGAAGCGCCGTCACTGGTCGCCTTCCCCATCCTCCTCGGAGGACGGCGCCACGAGGAAAGTGGCTTGCCTGATTAAGTCCTCAAGCCCGGAGGAAACAGCTTCCTTTAGTGAGCAGATGTTGGTGATTTTCCAATTGCAGGGCACAGTTTTGTCCGTGCCTTCTGACGAAGCCAGCAAGGAACGGTCTCGATCCGTGGCTCGCACGCCTTCGGGCCCTCGGTGCGATCCTCATCGGGAACCTTAGAGGTCCTGTTCGGACAAGGCTCAGGATGGTCGCAAGAGACGTGCTTAAAGGTCTCGGTCCTTGTCCCCAGTGAGACCGCAGAAACCTGCTAAGGGCTTGAGGTTGGTGCCGACTCCATTGGCGCCATGTCCGTCAGATACGGACGTCAAAGCTTTGCCTTCATATCAGCCCACGGTACCGTCGGTGCCCATGTTGACATTGACGCCGAAGCCATCAGCGCCTTGGAGGCCTTTTGGCCAAAATGTACAGTCAGAGATCCCTACTGATGTGGATCCTCCTAGGATCCTCCAAGTCTGTGAGGCCTGTTATGGACTCCAGGCCCTTGGCTGTTCCGAGGCAGGACTTTTTCCTCCCTCTGGATGACATCTATCTCGGAGGAGGAGAGGTCAGATTTTGATCTTGACCCTGTTGAGCCTGATGGGGCTCCTGTCTTTTCAGGGGATAGCCAGTTGGCAAACTCTTCATGACGCTAGTGTCCTGGACACTTCTCCGTAAGTGGAATTTGGCAGGCCCGAGCCTGATGCGCATGCTGAGTCCGACCAGAGGTTCATGGCTAGGGACCTTCCGGTAGCGACCCCAGCTACCTATCCACTCGCCCCACTCCCGAGAGTTTGGTTGTTCAGGCGGCTACGGCCACGGCCACCTCGAGGCAGGCGGCGTACCTTACCATCCCTCCTGATGGGGACAAGAAACGCTTCGACGGTTGGGCAAGCAAGGTGTTTTCTGCGGGGAGTATGGTGCTAAAATCAGCCAACTCCACTTGTGCCTTGACAAAATTTTCACACACTCTGTGGAACTGTTTCTCTTGCGGCTGAGCATATTCCCGAAGGGGAAGAGAGGGATGGGTTCCTTGCTCTCGTGCAAGATGGCAAAGATGCCATGTGTGAATCCCTTCAGTCGGGTTTGGACACGGCCGACAGTGTTAGCCGGTCCATGGCTGCGAGCACCATTATACACAGATTTGCGTGATTGCGGAAGTCAGGTTTTGCTCCGGATGTGCAAGCCTGTCTTTTGAGCATGCCCTTTGATGGCGTGTTTGTTTGGCAGCAAGGCTGACAAAAGACTTGAGTGTTTGCAGACCTCAAAATCTGCGGCAAAATCTTTAAGCGCAGCTGTGCGTCAACCTCCGCCTTTTTGTCCTAGGGGACAGCAGTGGAGGGGATGTTCTTTTCATTACTACTCCTCCTTTGGTAGAACGAGAGGAGCAGCCAGTCAAAGGGGTCAGCGTAAAAGTACCTGTGGTGGTTGGGGAAATCGAGGTGCCAAAGCCGCTCAGGCAGCTGCCTCTTTGCCTTCAGGCGCTGCCGCTCCAAAACAGTCATAGCCCATGGTTCGCCGGTTGGGGGCAGGCTGTCTCAGCATCTCGATGAATGGTGAGCTATTACTTCGGATGCGTGGGTTCTGGATACCATAGCCCGCGGCTACTGCCTTCCCTTCCTAAAGCGGCCTCACGAAAATCCACCGGGGAATCTCCATTTGAAGCTTCCAGATCCGCTCCTTGTGCAGGAAATCTTGACCCTGCTAGAGAAAGATGCTATAGAATTGGTGCCTGTAGCGGAGAGGAACAAGGCATGGTATTCTCCTTATTTTTTGATTCCAAAGAAAGACGGGGGATTGAGACCCATCCTGGACTTGTGTTGGTTGAACAAACTTCTCATGAAGGACAAGTTCAAGATGGTCACTCTTTCTCAAGTCCTCCAGGCCCTTCAATTTTAGGATTGGTTGGTGTCTCTGGATCTACATGATGCTTACTTTCATGTGCCGATTCATCCCAAGCACAGGAAGTAACTGAGGTTTGCGGCTGGTGACTAGCACTTTAAGTTTCGGGTCCTGCCATTAGGATTGACCTCTGCCCCAAAGGTCTTCACCAAGATAATGGTGGTGGTGGCAGTGTATCTCAGGCAAGGGGGGATTCACGTCTACCCCTACCTGGACGACTGGCTGATCCGTGTGCGTTCTCCCGAGCAAGCATTGGATCACCTCGTTCTCACCTGCCGCTCCCTCCACAGACTCGGCTTCTCACTCAATTTCAAGAAGTCGCATCTGACACCTTCCCAACAGCTCCAGTACATCGGGGCTGTGTTGGACATGTATTTGGGGGGAAGTGCTTGCCTCCCAAGGTGATTGCTCATCACATTGTGCAGATGGTGGACAAGTTTCAACATGCCCAGAGTTTCCCAGCTTTCGAATTCTTAAGGTTGTTCGGCCTCATGGCATCCTACATTTTTCTGGTGCCAGAGGCCAGGCTGAAGATGAGATCCCTGCAATGGGTTCTCAAGATGCAGTGGTCGCAGTTCTCAGACAAGATGTCGGATCCCATTCAGATTCCACTATCTGTCTCCAGGATCTTTTGTGGTGGGCCATCAAGGGGAATCTGATGAAGGGCAAGCCGTTTTGGCAAACGTGGCCGAAGTTGACTGTAGTGACGGACGCTTCGCTCACAGGATGGGGAGCTCATGCCGCAGACTTGACCGCCAGCGGTCGTTGGTCTCTGTCCGAGTCCAAACTCCACATCAACCTGTTAGAGCTGAGGGCCATCAGGCTGGCTTTGAATGCTTTTCTGCCGTCTGTGCGGGGGAAGAGTGTCCTGATCATGACGGACAACACAGTGGCCATGCATTACCTCAACAAAAAAGGGGGGGTAGGGTCACTACCGTTGTGCAGAGAGGCAATGCAGCTCTAGTTCTGGGCAATCCAGCAGGAAATTTCGCTCTCGCCAGTTCATCTGGCCGGAGAGTAGAATACGGCAGCAGACGTTCTGAGCAGTCAGAGCACTGTCTCTCACGAGTGGATCTCTTCGCCACCAGTGTCAACTGGAAGTGTGAGAAATTCTGCTCAAGGGAATTTCCTCCGAGAGGAGCCTTAGGAGACACATTGGTAGTGGATTGGTCGTTCCCATTGCTGTACGCGTTTCCTCCAGTCCCCGTCATTCCTCAAGTGTTAAGGATGTTGCGGAGGTTTGCATCCCACATGATCCTCATTGCTCCAGATTGGGCCAGGAGAGCGTGGTACCTGGACCTTCTATAAATGTCCATCTGCCCTCCACGCCGTCTTGCCTACCGAGAGGATCTCTCTCTCTGTCTCTCTCTCTCTCTCTCTCTCTCTGTCTCTCTCTCTGTCTCTGTCTCTCTGTCTCTCTCTCTCTTTCTCTCTCTCTTTCTCTCTCTCTTTCTCTCTCTCTTTCTCTCTTTCTCTCTCTCTCTCTCTCTCTCTCTCTCTCTCTCTCTCGGGCGGGGGGGTGTCAGGTTCTCCATTCAGAGGTCAGGACTCTCAACCTTCACGCTTGATAACTGAAAGGTTGAGGTGTAAGGATTGGGACCTTCCGGGTGATGTGATGGAGGTGTTGCTTTCGGCCAGGAGGCCGTTGGCACAAGTTTTGCGACTGGTGCAGAGGACAAAATGTTGATCCTTTTCAGTGTTCCATTCCTGTGGTTTTGTCTTTCTTGCTTTCTTTGGCCCACAGGGGCCTTCAGGTGGGTACCATGAAAGGTTACCTGGCGGCGCTGTCTATCTTTAAGCGCTCGTCTGAAGAATGTTCTTACTTTAAGATAGCTTTGATTTCCCAATTTCTTAAAGGGATCACTAATGTGTTTCCACCGTCCCCTTTCCAGGTTCCGGTTTGGGATCTGAATTTGGTTTTGAAATTCCTGATGGGTCCTCCGTTTGAGCCTTTGCACGCTTGTCCTTTGAGACTGTTGTCTTTCAAGACGGTGTTCTTGGTTGCGGTTACTTACGCTCGCAGAATGAGTGAATTGCAGGCACTTTCATCTAAGCCACCCTTTACTGTGTTTCACAAGGATAGGGCTGTACTGAGGGTACGTCCTGCGTTTCTACCTAAGGTAGTATCTGATTTTCATTTAAGCCAGAAAGTAGTTCTTCCATCTTTCTATCCTCCTCCTCATCCTGGTAAGGAAGAGGAACGTCTCCATAGGTTGGATCCTAGGAGAGGTGTAAGCTTTTATATTTCTAGGATGTCCATGGTCAGATTAGACGATCAACTTTTGAGGGATAAACTGGACACCGATTGGGCCAGGCTGTTACCAAGCAGAACTTGTCCAGGTGGATTGTCCTCACCATTGCTGAATGTTACAGGAGGGTCCTTACCCACCAATCGGAAGGGTTTCAAGCTCATTCCACTAGGGGCGTGGCTACTTCCACAGCCCTACAACGGGGAGTTCCTATTAGGAATATTTGTGATGCAGTCACATGGGCTTCTATCCACACATTTGTTAAGCATTACTCCCTGGATACGATCCATGGTCAAGATATGGCCATCTGATTGGGTACTCTAAATTCTTTCCCTCCTCCATTTTCTGGTACTGCTTTGGGAGTCTATCAAAGATGTGGAATACGTTGGAGGACACAATCCATTTGAAAAACAAGTTACTTACCAACTGGTAACGTTCTTTCGATTGGATGTTCCTCCAATGTATTTCGCATCGCCCTTCCAGCCTGCCCCTCTGGAGAATTTCCTATGCGATTGCAGCTTACGTTTCCGCAAGGATATGTGCAGTCAAGCAGGCATTGGATTGGTGCCACACGTTATGGGGGAAAAACATAAACTGAGGCTATGGGTGCCGTGCATCCTATTTATAACATCCGGTCACGTCACCCTCAACGGAGGCCTTCGAGGGACATCGACCAGATGCCATCGACACAGGACACCCTCTGCCAAAAAAGTTTCCGAAGTACACAGCTGTGGACATTACATGTCAAAGATATGGAATACGTTGGAGGAACATCCAATCGAAAGAATGTTACCAGTTGGGTAAGTAACTTGTTCATCTGAAATGTTTAGACTTGAAGAATTCTGGGGTGCAAATGTCAATACATGAGTTCGGCATGAAAGGGCTGTTTGCCAGTCCCCTGGGCTCCCAGCATGCAAATCCCTATTGGGAATCTGATGTGCTTGCAGGTAAATGCAGCTTCTTAATGCGAGGCACATTTGGTGCCTTGCGTTCTGCCGCTGATGGGCTTTGTAAATGGCCCTAATGACGTTAGATGCAGGCATCCTAATTGCTGTTCTTTTGCAATGGCCCATTCTCATTTAGACCAGGGATGTAACTAGTTCCCCTTGTGCACTGTGTGAGAATGGTTTCTTTCCTAGTGACTGGCAGTGTAGGTAATACCGATTTAGCCTTTGCTTTCACGGTAAGCTGGTCAGCGGTGATGAGGCTAGAAGTAAGAGTGTCTTTGTTTGCCTGGATCTCCGATAATGTCAACCGCCAGGCTAAGAGAAGGTGATTGCATTGGCACATGGAGCATGGGAAACCTATTTCTGATGTATGTTCTTGAGCTGGAGTTGGTGGACTTGGGCCTGTGTAGTGTTTGCTATATACACAAAGTCACATTATTAGTGCTCAGTGTAAGGTACAGTAGTGCATCATGCGTTCCGACCATTGGTTCGATTAGAACCCATTGGCATCTGTTGGATGGAATTGCATGTATGGGAACATGAAGTTCTGTTCACGATTACCTGTTGTCTTGGGCTTGACGAATCTTGGGAATTTGTCCCCTCTTTCCAAGGGGGATATCACAACCTTTGGGACTGTGGAGATATGCCTGCTAAGCTTAGCAGCCCCTAAGGGACAGTGCAAGTTGAATTCCACTCGGGGTGGGGTGGAGGGTCAATGCCTCACCCCCTTAGAGGACAGGCCATCCCTTTTAAGGCATATGTGTTGCCCTCCATTGTCTCAGGAAGCTAAACTAATGTATTTATTGGTATATGGGGATTGCACGAGACAACGGTGTAAATATTCATAGAGAAGTAGATGGTATGGTTTCTGACCCTTTCCTGTCTCCACCTTTGCATGAGGCACCGTCCTGGTATACCCCAAGGAGGGGAGAGGCCAAACACGCACCAAACAGCCTAAGGAACCAAATAACCCAAGATAGGTGCGGGAATCCCTATACTAGAAGCATGGGTGAAAACCCAAAGAGCCCAGTAGGGGCTGTGAACCCAGAGACCCCAGGATGTGGTGAGAATCTGTCGTGCCCCGAATGGGCCCGCAGTCAAACAGGCCCAGAGAGGTAGGGATTAGGAGCCAAGACTTGGACTGTGTAGGGGGCCAGGAGGCATAGATAAACTCACAACTCCCTTGTACATTGGCTGAGATTTATTGAACATTCTTACTCAAACTGTAAATGGTGTGAAACGCTGAGAGACATTTGTTGGTGATCGTATTGGAACCTTGGTGAGGACGAGAAGCCTTGTTTAATCCAGATTCAGTACAGTGGGGGCCATGCCAAGAATACATCATTCGGGTAGAGGGCCCTAGGCATATTTTTGTGTTTACATTGGATGGATTTTCCTTTTTAGTGGTAGGGACAGATGGAGATTAGCCTAGCTTAGGTTTCCATACGGCAGACATACTTCATTTGGTAAGACATCCTGACGTGCACCCTTTTCAACTCTTTTCTTTCTTTCAGCGTAGAGACTGGAAGAGGGGGGTTATTATAGGGTTTTGGCACTTTGAAAACACTCACCTTACAAACCATAATGTCAGTCTCTTGATTCGGACTTTGCCTCCGCAAATACCTCCCCTCTCGAGCTCTTCGCTCTTCTACCTCCAACTCACTCAGGGTCAGTCGTTTTTCTAAGAAACGAGCTGGAGGTAGATCTCTGTCTGCGGCTGGGGCCTCCCTCTGGAACAGCCTCCCTGCCACTCTAAAACTTGAGGAGAACCATCTCCAGTTCTGGAAGCACCTCAAGACCTTCCTCTTTTCTTCTGCCTTCGCTCCCCCTCTCCCCTGCTGATCTGTTCTCTCTTGGCACCGTGCACCTGGCCACCGTCTGTCTTTTGGGCCCAGGTACCTGCTCATCCTGTCACCCTCCCGCACTGCCTCCGGGCCACCCCTTGCACTGGGGTCTGTATCTGTACCCATACAGCCCCCCCTTTTTCTTCCTTCACTTATAAGACCTAGCCTGTCTGCTGCCTTAAACCCAGCACTTGCAAATTGCTGGCTGCATTACCACTGTTTGTTGCCTTTATTATTTATTCATTGTTATTTATCTCTTTCTCCTCTGCTTCGCACTTTCCACCTCTCCCCCTTCCATGCACTTTTCCCCTCCCCCCTCTCCCATGCACTTGCACGTTCTCAATGTCACTGAGCCTAGTAAGATTGCTGTTTTGTTCTCCCCTGTTCCCCTCCCTTACCTTGTCGCGCTCTGAAACACTTGTGTACGAGCGTGATAGAAATAAAATATCAATCAATCAATCAAAAACCTCAGGCTACATACAATATTGCCATCCCGGCTACAAGACGGACACTAAAACATTCCACTGGGTGTTGTGTTGAGTCCTTTTTAAAGGACTTCTGTCTAGATGAAGCATGCGCATCCATGTGGCAAGTGTAGACCCCACGAGTCCAGGCCCTGTCCAGATCCTGAGAAGGGAATTTCGGCATTAGTCATTGCGACACTTTCCTCATGGTTTGGCTAAATTATATGAATGTTAAAATACATGTTCGCTTTACAGCTTGAGTGGTGTCTTTTGTGACTGACTTCGTTTATCCTCTAAGGTTGCACAGCAACTCTTCCTTTGGGGCCATGTTATTTGCGTTAAGTAGAGCTTCGATTTTAGGGCAATTTTCTTAATTGTCATGGCCTTGTTTACATCGAGGGAAATGGAAGAGGAGGGATACACAACCTGTGGATGTTTGGTATGGAGGTGCCATCTTTGAATGGAGACTTCCCCATCCTAATTCAATCCGATCTTCCTTATTGCTGTCAAAATAATTACTTTCTATGTGTTAACTTGATGTGCAGTTGCACCATCCACAGACACACATTACCCCAGCTCTGCACACCACACCCTCCTATTAGTGGTACTCACACCCCAATAACAAGATACCCACACGCCACCTCCAGCACCGCACACATGTTGCATCTAGCGCTCCATGAACACGCTGCTCCCAGCTGTGCACTGCTCACTCTCCTCCCCCCACGACCCCTCCACAGACAGACAGACACACACATTCCAACCCCAGGACTGCAGCGGCACACATGCAGACAGCACCCACAGAACTGCGTACATAACATACACACAGTACTGCACTGTCTCCAGTACTGCGTGCACACATACAGTGACAATTGAATATGGCTTTGCACTGTTAACTGAGCATTCTGGAATTTGGGATTTCTCTGCTTTGATAACTGTCTTTACATTGATAACTTTGAATAGGCAACGTGGCTCTGCTGTGTTAAACTTGGCCTAATGTATTCTTGATCTGCTGTTTTAACTGGGCATAATAGTATCACACATTCCCGAGCTTTGTGAGCAAAATTGAATATTGTACTGATATCCTTATTGTGCATAATGGGATCGGCCTGTGCTGTGCCAGTTGGGCATAGCGTATCCTGGCCCCTCTTAATTAACTGAACGTAGGAATCTGGCACTGCTATGCTAAATGGGCATAGTGGATCCAAGCTCTGCTAACTACACATGACCATTGTGTCAGTACCTGGAAATTGGATGCCCATGATACAAATCCAATACTTGGGCCATGCTATCAGTCATTGTGATTGTCATACCGAAACCGTGTAAGAGTACCCAGGTATTTAATGGCATTAATTGGTATATACTAACAATCTCTGGGCTACAAGTTACTAGAGCATCCGTAACTACCTGACAAATGACGGTACTTCCTGTGGCTCTGATGGCAACAACTGGCAAATGATGCTAGTACCTGAAGGCATACCAATGCCTGTATATCAGCAACACCTTTTGCCCCAGCTGGTGCTTATTTTATTTTGGGGTTACCCAGACATGAATCCTGAAATGTCACTTATAAACGGGAATTATTCTGTCTGAGCTTCCTAGTGCTGGTCTTACACAGCTCTTGAAACCTCGAGTGCTGTCTATTGATTCTGAGGTCGCCACAGCAATCTTTTGTTTCGTATTATTCTGTCTAGGTGTACACTAGCTCTTCCTTTTAATCTAGATCGGTCCTTTTACCTGCTGCATCAATGCCTTTAATTTTATGACAACAACATATTTAGTTGTTACTCCATTCAAGAAGTATTGTATTTGGGGTTTTATATAGCCCAGCCCTATCTAGGAAGCGACCGAGTGCTGTATGTGTTGTTAATGTAACTTTTGAGGTAAAGAGGGGGTAGGGGAGTTTACAATGTGTGCATTAGGTTGTTCGACATGGACATCGGATATGATGTGGAACATCTAGCTATTGAATGAGGGTAAAGGTCTTGATTTCCTTCATGAACTGCAAGAGAGTTGGTGCCCTCCGGATTGCAACCAGGATGATGTTTCCAGTAGGCAGGTTGCCCACAAGATCAGGCCTGCTTCCTGTTTGTCTGAACGGGTGCTACGTTGCACTGGGATAGTACAGGAGATTTCCCTGGATATTTCTGTTTCTGTTGAGAAACAAAAGCATATGTTTACAAGAAAAAAAACGAATTGTGCTATCTGTATTTTCAAAAAATATATAAAGTGAAAGTTTTTTTTATTTGTTAATTTAACGTGCCCTTTTTGTGGTTACATTACTTTGTGTAAATGTACCTCTTTGTTTTTGCCATTTGTTACTTTTCTGGAGTTATTAAATTACTTAGAGTAGCCTAATTACAATTAAGCCAGTGGTTGTTACTTTGTGTCTGAATGTTCACAAATTGAATGCGTGTACACTTTAGGTTTACAGACGGAATTGTATTGCAGCTGTGCCTAAAGTTGAAATGCTACTTCTCCAACATTGGTCTGCCATGGATTCACATGCTCGTAAATATTCCCTGTCGTCAGGTGGGAATCCTCGAATTAAAACTGTATTTCTCCTCTAAACCAATCACTGTCCTCTGAGTCAAACTGCCCCATCGAATGACAGTCCTCTCCCTAAGCCCCACCACTGGTGGCCATCTTCAGATTTTTACCACATGCTTCACTGTGCTCTCTGAGCAATTTCTGTGCAATTTCGAATTTTTCCATAGAAAAATGAATAATTTTGACAGATTTTTGCTTATTGTTTTTCGACCAAAGGACAGCTACCGACAGTGGGTATCCGCTGCCGGTGAAGATCTTCATCCACCGTCGGATCGTCCATCATAGTTTTGCGCCTTCCAACCATGTCCGAGGACAAGAAGAAAAGCAGGAGCCTCTTTAAACTCTGTGTGAAGTATGGTTTAAGGAACGTATTCGTAGAAGAACAACATCATAAAGGCTTGTACTGCCTACTTCTGGACAACGATGAGGAGGGATGTAAGGTATGCCGTGGTTTCTTGAAGAAAACCAAGACAGAGTGCTGCATGACTCAAATTGAGCAAGGCCCCTGACTCCACCTCCGGTCAGGGTCAGGCCTCAGCCAGGGCTGGCTGGTCCGAGGAGCGTACTTCCTCCAGGAGGCGGTTAAGATTCTTCGAGGACTCTGTGACGCTAGTTCCGTTGGGTTCGCCGCTGATGCAGGTTCCAAGTCCGACAGAGTGCGATCACCATCAATTTCCACAGTGAGCCTGATGACAAAAGGGGCCTCTTCTAAGAGAAAGTTCCTAACCCCGTCCCAACTCAGTTTAGCAGCAGACAGACTAACGAGGGAGAAGTCCAGGGAGGACCCGTCAAAACTAAGACCTCCCAGCATTCCAAGTCAACCGGTTTGACAACGGCTCCGTCGTCGAATCGAGTATTTACAAGTCATAAATACTGACAGACGGCGCGCTCCCTGGGAACCCTACAACAACGTCAGCTGTTTCGTTCGTCCAGAGGCAAGACCTGCAGATCTTTCAAGGGCTAGACTCCCCGTACCAACAGCCTTCACGCGCCTCAACTCAAGAAGCATACAGAGGTTGCTCTCAAGGCACCGGACAGCGTTGGCGCTGCCCACAGGCCAGGGCCCCCACCCCCAAGCAGGCCTGAGCCGGCTATAACCTCGGCCCCCCACTTATGCACCCCAATGGGGGGGCAGCTGGCGAAGTTAGTCAGCGCACAGAAGATTACCAAAGGGCACTCCTTGGAGTTCCATCGCAGGTGGCCTCGTATTCCACCGGTGCTGCGGCAAGAACACGGACCACAGCTTTTGTGAGGCGTGCGGGCCATGTTACAGATGGGGTGACAGAACTCGTCCCCCAACACTTCTGGGGTTCCAGAGTATATTCCAGGTACTTTCTGGTTTGAAAGAAAACGGGGGGTTGGAGGCCAATCCTCGATCTGCGTCGTCGCAACAAGTACTAAAGTCTCAAATGTTCTGTATGGTCACATTACAACACGTTCTCTGCCAGCTGGAGGAAGGAGACTTTCTGACGATGTTGGATCTGGAGAACGCCTACTTCCCCTTCCACATCCCCATCCACAAGAAACACTGCAAATTCCTATGATTCATGGTTCAGAGCCAGCATTACCAGTTCAAGTGTCTACTCTTCGGCCTGAAATCGGCTCAGAGGGTCTTTACAAAGTGCTTGGCCCCGGTAGCTGCACATCTTCGTCTACAGGGCATCCACATATGCCCTTACCTGGAAGATTGGCCCGTGTGATCCCACTCACACGCTCTGGCAAGAATGCATACATAGAGTGCCATGCACCTGCTGATGGAGTTGGGGTTCTTCATAAACTATCCAAAGTCCTGCTTGACGCCATCTCAGAACGTGCTGTTTCTGGGTGCCCGGCCCATCACAGTAACGTGTTTGGCATCCCTCTCGGAGGAGAGGGTAGTGGCTATACAAGGGAAAGTACAGCGCTTGTCATTGGCACAGGCGGCAACGGTGCAGGACATCAAGTCTATGCTGGGCATGGTGTTCTCCTGCATCAGCCTCGTCTGCCTCTGCTGACTTCAGATGAGACCTCTACAGAAGTTGGTGGATTTCAGGATTTGCGACCTTTGCAGACAAGATCTCCATCAATGAGGAGTTCTGTCGGGCAGTAGTGGTGGGATGTATGGCCGCATCGTGCCCAGGAGGCTCAGTTTCAAGTTCTACCTTATCATGAAACAGTCACCACGGACGCCTCTCTAGAAGGCTGGTGAGCCCACACGGGACAGTTGCATGCCAGTGGCTTCTGGCAACTGCAAGAAAATGGCCTCTACATCAATGTCCTGGAACTCCGGAGTGTATTCTGGGCCCTCAAGTCTTTTCTGCTGTCGTTGAAGGATAAAGGTTGTGAGGATCTTCACAGCAACCCCACCACCTTGTTCTACATCCGGAAGCAAGTTGGGTACCCGCTCGCTGGCACTCTACAAGGAGGCCCAGGATCTCTGGTGCTGAGCCATTCATCAGGACATGTTCCTCGTCGCTTTTCACCTGACAGGCATAAAGAACACAATCGCAGACTCACTCAGCAGGGAACTGCTTTCTTACCACGTGTGGGAACTTCGCCAGGTGGACCTTCTGTTCGACAAATGGGGCCAACCCCAGATCGATTTCTTTGCGACGGCGGCAAGCTCCAAGTGCCAGAGGTATGCCAGCAGGTTCCCTCAGCTGAGAAGCACGGGGGGGATGTGTTCTCGTTCCCGTGGGAGTGATGGTTCCTCTATGCTTTTCCTCCGTTTCCACTCCTATGTGTGATCAACACACTCGGACTGTACCACTGCAGGATAATACTTGTCTCCTAAGCGTGGCCCGACAGATCTGGTACCCGGACCTGATGCGTCTGTCAGCGGCTCCATCCATCAGGCTGCCACTGTTCCCGGGCCTCCGCACCAGAGAGGGAGGGGCGATTTTGCACCACGACCCGAAGTTGCTGAACCCAAGGGCATGGCTCCTGCAGACCTTGAGTTTGGAGGTTATGCTTTACCTGCGTAATGTAAGGACATCCTGGTCAGGGCCAGAGCCTCGTCAACGTTGAAGTGCTACAGCCATAAAGGGAAGCGCTTCTCTGTGTGGTGCACTGCCTTTTCATTTTGCTTAGTTTGGTGGACGCCTGGCACCTATTGCGCAGTTTCTGGAAAAGAAAGCTGTTTCTGAAGGCTATGTATTTTAGACTCAAAGGGCACCTGTGGCGTGTTTCTTAACTTGCACACTCTAATCCACTTAAGAGATATGGTTTGGAAAGATCCCTTCATAAGACATTTAATTTAGGCAATTCATCATGCGTAGTGTTCCTGCAGGATAATGTGGGGATATCGAGCAGTAAATGAGGATCAATTAGCCTTTTAGTTGTTGGGAGAACATTGGGAATTTACACTACTTTGCTGGTGTTAAATGGTTTAATGGAACGTTTCAAAGAGACATTTCCTCAATGCCATGAGCCCAACCGAAGCCCTGCAAATGGAAAGACTTTCCTGTGTCCCTAGAGGATTGGACAGTTGAAACGTTGAACTAATGTGCCCTTTTTAGGTCCAGCCAGAGATGGCTTTAGCACCAGAGGGGTCGGCGGTATTACTTACAGGGACCGTAATATCTATCATTTGCTTTGTGTTTTGGAAAATGTGTCAGATTTGTACATTATTTCAGCCTCTTGCTAATTTCTCTGTGGCATCGACATGTCCTTTTGACCGGATTTGGCTTAATGCCTTCATTTCGTAGAATTAGGGATACCCCTATTGTTTGTGTTCCATACCCTGCATCATTTTCCTTGCCTTTTGCCCTCACTGGGACAGCTCTTCCTGGCTAATCTGTGTGCTCCTTGCTAGTTTGTACAGCTTGCCTGACTTCCTTCCCTGTATAGATTCCTGTCTGCTGTCCTGCTTTCTTGCCTTCAGCTATTTGGCATACGCGGCACAGGAAGCACTGCATTATATTTAGTCTGAACTCTTCAATTGTGAGGTTTGCGAAACCACTTGGGGCAAAATAAATTTGTGACAGTGTACATGTTCCCATTGTTGCAAAGGAGTTGAGCCAGTGGACTGCGGGCTGCATCACTCCTGGTTAGCAATGGCCAGAGAGGTAAAGTGGAATAAAGCTGAACAGCAAACTGGCAGCTTGGCATATTGATTGGCAATTGGTGATTCTCTTGAAAGGCAATCTTACATTAACAGGCATTGGCAAAGCTAATAGGTCTGTCTAGGTAAAAATAGAGAGTGCCATTTATTTTGTCCCACAAGGCCTTATGCTCTAAAGGCACAAAGTTTTGGTGCTTCCTGTACTCCTTCCAGTTGAATTACTGCTAGCAGACAGCTGCATCTGTCATGGACGTTCCAAGCTTATGTCCTCAACAGTATTAACTGGCAGTAGGTTGAGATGATGCATTACCTGCAGGTTTATGCGTGTTTGCTCAGCAGAATGCATTTGTGGTCGGTGTTCCCAAGCATCTTTTGGCCTCTCCTCTTGCAGCTGCCATACTGCAGTGGTCATTGCAAGCACATGCATCTCTGTTAGAGGAATCTTCCCAGTGGCATCTCTAGAAATCAATATTAGGTGGGGCAAACCAGGGGGCAAATAGAAAACAATGGTGACACTGTTGGGGGCACATGAAATAAGGGCTAATAGGCCAAACTGGTTTATGTAAACCTATATTTTACCAAGCTTATTAAAGTGGGATTGTGCAGAGTAGGTTTAAGTTAATATACACCCTAAAAAGTGACCTCATATATAACAGTTGCAAAATCGCCCTTAAAGTGACCAGAGTCCTGAGTGCTGGTATACTTCTACATGGTTTGTGACATTGATACTTGGCTTTGTGCTGGGAAGTATCCAGCGTGGTGAGATCGTTGGGTAGCGGGGGAGGATGAACTATGGGGAAAAAGTCCTGTTTTCTTCTTTGAACATGTGTGTAATCGTGTTCTCCTAATGCATGACCAAAGAAGGTCGCAAGACCTAACTAGCCATCGTCATGGGCTTCCATGCCTCACTCTGCAATACTACTACAGTCTGGAGCAAGTGTAGCTGGTGAATTTGTAAAATGGATGGCACTAAAGGTTTTCCTGAATTAAACCCAGCAAGCGTGCTAGAACTGAACACAAGGTTTGGCTCGGGCTTCCCCTCGAAGAAATGTTGAAAGGTTTTGAAATCATGCTTATCATATCAAATAATATGAATAATTGGGCATCAATGTAGAATATACATTTCACACCGCAGGGCACACATGAAACACGCCAATAGGTGCCAGGTCACCCACCGTGCACTGGCATATTTTGTAACACGTGTTGATGCTGGCTGTCCACAAATAAATTATGTGATGGCCAAAAATATGACATTGGAAAATGTGAGATCTCAAACTGTACAAAAAGGTCGTTCGAGAGTTAGACCCCCACAGAAGAGCCTTTGTGATAAAGCTGTATGTTTAACATTGTTTGAGAAAGGTATGCATCATGTACATGAATCAGCTGTAACGCTTAGGGAGGGATGAGATATTGTAGAGGAATGGCTACCCCTGCATAATTTGCCATATAAAATAGCAGGTATATTTGTAGAGCGCACGTTCACCCCCAGAGAGGCATCTTGGCACTTTTGACAGAAAAGATGTTTGTTACCAAACTTAATGGTACTCATTTTACCGACCTCAGAAGGATAAAGGTCTGAGTGGACTTGACGGGAATCGATAAGGTCAAACACAGGCCCCTGTTGTGAATTATTTAGTCCACTGAGCCACAGACTGGCATATATTTTGCCAGGAACGCCACTACAGCGAAACCCCAGGGTTGGGGGATAGACTAGCTTTTCAAATGATGGCTTTGTGAATTGCTTGTTCATGGCCCATGTCCATCAGCATTTTACCGTAGTCCCATGCAAGGATGAGTGACACTACTCATTGATGGGAAGAAGAACCACCTCAAAAGCATTCTACCTACCACCCTAACGGACAACTCCTCTCGTCGCACAACTCCAGCACCGAAACAACCGGGTTAGGCAATGGAAGGAACACCACTAGAAGACACTTGTCTATGGAAAACCTCCCTATACAGCGCACTATGTCACCACAGATAGACCAACACAACTCTGCACATGCCTTAAATACCACTCTGACAAACACCACAGACAACCACACAATTTACATTAGCCACGTGGAGTGTACAATAACCACTGCTCAAGACAACTCACAAAGTATCTAAAATGCGCACACCAGAGAAAGCTTTTCAGATCTGCACATATCAACATAGCAACAAAGCAAACTTTTCCTGGTCCTGTGTCAGTCCCCCACCGACCTCTTGCAAATCATGAAGCACCAAGAACCTGTGAAAGAATCAGAAGGCGTGTGGTGCAAGATTAAAGAAAAGAACAGAGTATATGAAAGATGTTCACTTGTTCGCCTACGTGGCAGCACATTCAGTGATTGGTAGCAACAAGAGAGGATATGAACATTGGTTCTGCCGCAGTCACTCTGCTATGCTAACATCTCTGGTGCACTGGCTGGTGATACTATGCAGCTGCCTGTCAAGTCACATTTTATGGGACAGAGGGAGTAACCAGTGCAAGAATAATGCAATTCTAGGTGATGTTCTCAGGGCCAGTGACCGTGACGCACAAGCATTTCATCCCTAAAATCATTACATCTGCTCCATTGTAAGGGGGGCTTTTTTGCAAATAGTGTAAACTTAATCATTTCTAAAGATTCCAATTTGTGCAGTAGTGCTATTGAATTATTTGTCCTGGATCTTAACTCTGGTTCAGTCGTAAAGCCAGGATTTAAACCCACTCTGCAATTTTAGCACTTGATAGCATACATTTCAAGTTTTACTTGGTGCGGCTAACCCATGAAGTGCTCACACCCACCCATAATAAAGGCAGGACCTTGAACTGGATCGCCACCTTGAACTGCAACACCACCATTACCAAAACCACTCAACACTGGACAGAGCACTACCTCCTTGACTTCAATTTATCTCTCAATAAAGAAGTCCACAAAGAAAAGATCATGGCACCACCACTGCCCACTAGAGCTAAACAAAATATCACTCCTGACAACCTGCTACCACTCCTATTGCCAACCCTCAATGCTCTCCCCGACAATCTAATGTTACGCTCACCTGGTATCCACAGGGATGCCACCCAGCCCGGATACTCGCTGGTATGCTTCTCTGCTTTGCCCTGATGTGGTCTGCGGGGAAGGTTCTGCCTTGTGGTAGAATTAGGCGTGCTCTCCGTCCTGCCTTCTTTGCAGAGGCGCGTTGTCTTTCATGGGCGAGTCGGTCCAGTTACTTCACTGACGCTGGCCCGTTTGATATTGTTCAGGTAGGTCTTATTGCTGTTCTTTAGTTTTGTTGCTATCCTGCATGCCTTTTTTCGTTTAAAATGTCTCTTTTTTTTCTCCCTTAGGTATGCAGAGCTTCAGCGCGGCGAACTGGCTTGGTTGAGCCCCGCTGGTAAATGATGGTGCATTAGGAGCCTATGATGCAGGAGAGTAAGTGCTATGCGCAGCGCTGCAAAGTCTTGCCTTTGCTAACCTGTGTTTTCCTTCCTTGTAGGTTGCAGTGTTCTTCAGCGCGAGTGGAATGTCCGGAGTGGTGCCAGCCAAGAGGTGAACAGCCAGGTAAGCTTTTTGAACAGTTCGTAATTTGTAAATGTCTCTACTCCTTTCTTTAATATTGCCTCGATCTTCCTCTTTCAGGTCGTTCTGTCCGGGAGGCGTGCAGATTCGAGGAAGCTTTTCTCAGTACCTGCAAGTGTTTAAAGATGAAGACTGCAGGTAAGATGATGCTGCTGCTAATGATGTTCCTTTCGTCTCTTTGCAGGTTCTGCTTCCCCGAGGTTCGAGGGAATAGCTGGACATGGTGAGCGTCATGTTGCGAGCTGCAAAGTAGCGCGAAGCGTGTTGTCTTGCTCGGGTGTGGTTTAAATAGCCCTAACAAAATAGTCCAGGTAAAGTAGTCCCTAGGCTACCACACCCAAAACACTAGGAACAAAGCTATGTGGATGCCTCCGGTTTGGCTGACAATACAATAAAGTAGTTCCCAAGCACATTGTTTTTCATGGTGTATGAGCCTGGCGCCATAGGTGCCAAGATTGTCCCCATGAGGGCTTTTGAAGAGGATGCCAGGGTCTAGAGGCCCGAGTCCTGACTCCACCTGGCCAATGGGTTTGCCAGAGGGGGTTTTGGGCAAGGGTTTTGGGCAAGGGTCGTGACACCTAAATCCAGAATGCCTAGTAGAAAGCTACAACAAAGCCATGAAAAAAGGACTAGACACCATTGCCCCACAAAAAATGCAAAAAAGCAACCAACAAGCTCTCCTGGCTCACCCCCCACCTGAAAGAACTAAGAATGCGCAAAAGGAAATTAGAAACCCAATGGCGCAATAACTCCACAGAAAAGAACAAACTACAAAAAAAACTTTTCAATGAAAGAATTGAAAAATCAAGCTCCAATACCAGATAACTTGCTATACTAAGGGAACTAGCGTCCCCTATAACCCTACCAGATAACATAATCAAAGACAAACAATGGTGCACCAGCGTCCAAAACGCTCTAACCAACAAAATTAAAACTCTACAAACTAAAATCACACTGAAAAAAGACTCCCTAACCTCCTAAGTATCATCTCCTAGCAACCACGCCAAAACAACCAACCCATCAGGCCCGAATCCTTTCAGATTCACCAAAATATCCATCCTAGAAACAAAGAACTATAGCCTCACTCAAACCATCCAACTGCAAAGGCGACAACAGCCCACCCAGATAATCAAGGATGCTGCCAGGGACCTAGGTCCCTTTTATAACCAAACTGATCAATGCATCATTCTCCTCCAACACCATACCAAGCAACCTCAAAGAATCTTGGGTTTTGCCTCTCCTCAAGAAGCAAACCCTAGACCCCACTATCCCCACCAACTACAGGCCCATCACCACGGTACCGTTCCTGTTAAAAATAAGAGTAGCATACCTACAAATCCAGCAATATCTAGAAACTCACAAACTCCTAGGGGCACGCCAATCTGGATTCAGACCACAGCACGGTACTGAGACAGCCTTAATCAATCTTAAAACCCAGATCAACGAGATTAATGACAAAGGAAACACCGCCATGCTCCTCCTCGACTTGTCGGCAGCCTTCGACCTGGTGGATCATACAATCCTGTGCGAACACCTGGCCTCAGCTGCCCATTTCTCGAAAGATGCCATAGCCTGGATCCAATCATTCCTAGAGAGTCGAACCTTGAGTCTTCTCTCTAGACTCAGCAGACCCCATCAAAATAACCTGTGGTGTACCCCAGGGCTCCTGCGTCTCACCCACCCTCTACAACATCTTTACCAAGCCCTTATTTGACAAGTTGGACAGGCTGGGTGTCACATACACTAATTATGCAGATGACACCCAGATCCTCATACCCCTTTCGGGCAACTTCGACTCAGATACGGCCATGGTAAACAAAATAGATCTAATCATTATCTAATATATCATGTCATATCTAATACATCTCCTAACTTGCCCGAACACGAAAATGGTAGTAATCTCGACCATTAAGCAATAACTTAATTTATTCTAATGTGATACAGTTTTAAAAAAAATGTAAACCTTACATTTAAACAAACCGTGTCATAGATAAAATATTCATTACAATTGATAGGAAAATAGCAATTAATCAGTCAAATAATGATCCTTTCATACATACCTAATAGCATATTAATGATACCACCATAAGCAATAAAAGCAATAGAAAAAGAGAAAAAGAAAGAAACACTTAGCAACTAACAAATAGTCCAAAAAGTAGTGTACGTGCTAGGAAGAATTTAATTAGTCAGACTTGAGTGTCACCCTAAGGGTTTCCAATTAAATGTGAGAGAGTTTGCCCAATTTTAACTCTTTTCACCAGAATCTGCTTGTTCCTCCTGTAACCCTCAAGTGCACATTTGTTTTTCCGCAATAGTCCATATTCTGAAAAGTGTGTGTTGATACAATAATACCAAAACTCAATAGACCCCATGTGTTCGGAATTGTGGACATAATTCCTAAGATGTTTGTTATAATGTTGGCCATCCAGGGGCATAAAGTTAACACATGTCTTGCCGTTTCGAGTTGAGAAGGGTCCCCACATAGTCTACAGGATTTTTCGGGTTCTGAAATAGCAGAACCCCGTGCTCGGGTCACTAATGTGGGGAGATGATTGATACGCATTAGCAAAATGAAGCATCTCAGTGTTACGGAGGGACACAAATTAAGATACAGTTGGCTCCTTTTTAAAGGTGTAGAGAACATAAGCCACAAGTGTAGCTTTTTAAGGTCGCTAAGTGTACATGATTGTTCTGCCAATCCATAGAGCTATGGTCTTTTGTAGATGATATAACATATTTTGATTATCTTGACCCCACCGCGGGGTACAACCAATTACCTTAAAGAAGGTTGCCATGTCTTTATCCTTTTTGGATTGTTTAGTGGCTCCCATAGCTTCTTTTATACATCTCAGTAGAGGGTTGGGCGGGTTGCTTTTAATCTTGATGTAAAGTTCCGCTCTTCTACATAGCACAACAGATTTAAGGGATAATACCTCGTTCAAGCCTCAGTATTGCCACAGGGATGCATTGTGGGAGTCCCAGTATGCGTCACCAAAATTTCCCCTCGAGAATCTGTAGCCAGTCTAAGTTCATGTCAGTCAGAGATTGCAAGCCATAAGTGACCGTGGGCACAAAGCATTGTATATAGAGTTGCCGCGTGCCGCAGATAGAGTAGCCACTCTGGTCTCACATAAACCTGGCTATCAATGCCGTTAATTACACCACCTTTACTTTACGTGTCTGCATGCAGAGTATATAATTCCCCTTATTATCCAATTCTACTCCAAGGTATTTGTAGGAGTGCGTGTATTTGATTTAGAGAATACCTATGTGCATGGAGAGGCATGCTACCTTACCAGCAGTATACAGAAGAACTTCAGTTTTATTATGGTTAATAACCAATTCGTTGGACTCTGCATACTGCCAGAGTCTTTCGGCCGTCCTCTGAAGTCCACTAAATGTAATATCAAAAAGGACAATGTCAGCTGCGTATGCCAAAATCACACATTGAGTCGTGCATACTTTAGGAGGGCAATTCCATGTTCCCCGAGGGTATTGTGATATATCTGAGACAACGAGGTTGTAAAGCAGGGGAGCCGTAACGCAACCCTGCTTTAAACCTCTCGGGTGCATTATTGAGCATGTTAGATTGCCAGCATTATCCAATCGCAGCTGAACCATAGTATTTGTATGGAAAAGCACCAGATAGTAAATGAGAGCAGGAGGGCAAGACCAGTTTTTGAG
Source organism: Ambystoma mexicanum (assembly GCF_040938575.1). NCBI lineage: Eukaryota > Metazoa > Chordata > Amphibia > Caudata > Ambystomatidae > Ambystoma > Ambystoma mexicanum. Next base: position 1,191,787,751 of record NC_090928.1, read on the forward strand.
TTAACGCCAGAGATACGCTCTGTTGACAGTATCAAACACTGCCCTAAAGTCAACGTAAAGGTCATAGAGAGGGGGATTGTTAGTTTGCGACGCCTGACTCCTGAGCAAGTCCATGATAAGTATAAGGATATAAGCAATAACAGATACGTCAAGGTCAGTCTGGTCAAAATAAAAAGGCCCATACTAAGAAAACCTAACCTTGCCCCCCTTCTCAAGATAACAAATGTGTTAAGGGAATACAAAAAGGAAAATAGTGTGTCAAAAAGAAATGTCAAATGGCTTCAATACCAATCCCTTCCCCAGGTTCAACCCCATGGGGTTTAGAGAGTCTGTTACTAAACAAAGGATAGGTGGATGGCAACGTTCCATCAGTCTTGCACACTTTGGTTTACTGGCACATATCAACAGTTCAATCTTAGGCTTTCAACTTCTGGTAGTGAAATCACTTCCTTAGGCTTCACCCGCCTTGGCATCAATACTCAGTTCGTTAGCTTTCAGTTTCTCACATTTCTGCACAGCCTTCCCTCTACCGGGATCGAGCCTGTCTTGTTCTTCGTGGGGGGTTCCCTTCCCCACGTTTTATCTTAAATATCCTTCACTGTCGAAGACTTTCGAAACTGCAAGGAATTTACATAGACCTCTGCATGACCACTTTGACCTCTTTCAATATTCCTTCAATTCACAATTCATGCCCATCATGTGACACCAGTACTTCTTGCTACTTTTTTTCACTCTTTAGTCTGCCCTATTGGCCTGTTCAAATGTTTGTGTGTAACACCAATACCTCCTGGTATTTCTTTTCCACCAATGCTTCTTCGTATTTGTAGTTTTGGTATTGTTACTTTTGGCATAGCTCACAATTCACATTTACTCTTGCAGCACCAATGCCTATTGGTACTTGTAGTGCTTAATCACTTTCACTTTACTTCTTGGCCTTTTCCAAAGTTTTTATATTTTACTTTTGCCCTCTTGGCATATTTCACAATTCACATATTTCATTTTCCTTTTATTCAACTTTCTTTCCTTTGACCTCTGCTTATAATATCTTTCAAAAGTTCATAACATTTCAGACTTTCGAATGCGCGACTTCCTCTCGCACGACCACTCTGCTACTTGTATCCTTGTCTTTTAACAATTGTTCTCTTGATTTGCGTTTTATTCGCACACATGCACCCTTCAACTTTCACATCAGTCACTTTCCCTTTAACATCAACCTGACTTTTGTTGCCCTCAACTCACTGGTTGTATTACATGAATGTATTTCATCTTTTCCCACAGCTCAAGGCCTTCTCTGCTCCTCCCCAACGCTACTGTACACCCGGGAGGGTCACAGGCCCATTTCCTGGCACCTTGCAGGTTTTTCTTCTGCTTGCTCGGCTCTGGCTTTTCGAGCCCTTGCGGCTTCCTGAAAGCTTGGAAATTTGGCCTGCCTTTTTCTCAGTCCTCAACTGTTGATCAGCCCATTAGCATTCCAACTCTCATAGTCTGGTTCACATCAGACTCGGAAGAGCTGTTCCTTCTCGTGCCCAGCCTCACTCAAACGTGTGCCTGTGCGTGCTACCATTTATTTTCACAGGGAGACTTAATAAGTGACAGGTGTATGTTATTAGAGTTCCGTGCCTGACTCTGCCTGGCCTCATTACAGGGACAGGGCAAATGCAAGTCAGGGGAGGTAATCCTTCAGACCTCAATCCTCGTATTCCTTGGTGCAGTACTTTTGTCAAGACAAAGTGGGGAGGAATTATGGTAGTTTCCTATAAAATAAACAGGGATAGGGGGTTAAATGGGTTGTGGAAAAAGGGGATACGATGTCTCATCATTGGGTGTTTCTCTGATGGCCTTTCCCTGGCTACCTGAGTATGGGATTCCCGGGGACTAGGTTGGGAAACACCCTCTGGTTTTTCAGATCTTCTTAAATTGAATGTCTGATCAGTAGGAAAGGGGCCTGGAGGGACGTGGGAGTGATGTGTGATCTGTGGGTGAGGGGGAAGAAGGGGGGGGCAAGTTTATCATGGTGTGCCGTACAAACGCTGCCCTCATCCATAGAGGTTTGGGTGGATAGGTGTGTGCTCATGTTTGGGCCAGTGTTTCTGTGCGAGTCTCAACAGTATAGAGTGGCAGAAGGTTGCAAGAGGAGGAAGGGAAGAGACAGGTTTTGAGGGCCTTTCTGAATGCCAGTGTTTGTCAATGGATCTGTCTAGTCTGGTGCAATTGTAACGTGGGACAATTAGGAGATATGCTGTGCCAGATCGGAGTGTCCTTGAGGGGTGGTAGAAAGCGACTTGGCCTTGGAGGAATTCCGGGAGTGTGTTGTGGTTGGCACAGTGAGTGATGCACAAGGGTTTAAAGGGAGGCGTTGGGTGCTAGGGAATGAGGCCGGGGAATAGGTTGAGGGAAGAAGCACTGTTTTCCCGCAGACTTAGATTTCTGTTTTCCCAGGATTGAGGATGAGGTCATTGGTCGTCATCCAGTAGTCAATATCCGATAGGCATAAAGACAGATCTGGACGGTTGGAGCCTGGTGATTTGGGGATTTTAAGGATGATATGGGTATTGTCTGCTTAGTTGTAGCAGGTCAGATTGTGGGAGTGAATGAGTGTGGGCAGTGGGTTCAGATAGATGTTGAAGAGGAGGGGAGATGGGGATGCTCCTTGTGGGACCCATTTTGGTACTGATCGGGATGTAGAGGTGAAAGGGTGGAGGAGCATGATTTGCGAGCAGATGAAAGAGGAAATTCAAGTGACGGCAGTGTCTTTGATTCCTAGAAAGTGTAGCCTGTCTAGGAGAATATGGCGGTCAGTGTTATTGCAGGTGGTCTTTGCCCTTTTGAAATGGCTTGGCAGACGAAGGACCATGTCCTAGAGGGTTGACCAGAGCAATGCCAGAGGTTAAGATTCATTTGAAACCTTCCAGCCATCCCCTCTTTTGTTTTGCAATGGTATCAAAGGCGGCAGAGATGTCAAGGAGAAAGAGTACAGCGCATCCTTCCATGTCTACTGTTCTTTTTAGGTTGTCCCAAACGGACACTAGGGAGGACTAATCCAGATTGGGCAGGCTCAAGGATGTTGGCTTCAGTGAAATGGCTGGGTTGCTTGTATGCTGTGAGGTCCATGAATTTGGCCATGAAGTGGCTGTTGGAAATGAGCCGGTAGCTTTGGGGTAGGAGTGCGTGGGTCGAGCGTGGGCTTTTGAGGAGGGGTTCAATGTAAGAGGTTTTTAAGGCTTCCCGGGAAGGTTCTCGTTATTAGGGAGTGGTTAAGGATTGAGCATGCGATACCGCCTGCCCAGGTTGAGGCTAGGATGTTTTTAAGGAGGGTGGTCGGGCAAGGGTCTTCAGGGGAACCTGATGGGCGGCTTTGTGAAAGGACTAAGAGGGACTCCTAATGTGAGATTGGAGAGAAAGAGCTGAAGGTTTGCATCGGAAGGGAGTTTGGACAGGGAATGGGTGGTGGGCGAGTTATAGGCGGGGGCATTGTTTCTAATTTAAAGAGAATGGCAGAGTGTTTTTTCAATAGCAGTGTTGTGGAAGTGTTCTGATAAGGCATCACCTAGGGATTGGGAGTTTGGTGGAGCATGTAGAGCAGCCTGGAGAATTGAATTCAGAAATTATTCTATACCGTTCCTTGCTTGGGTTGTGAGGGTTGAAGATTCTGTTCCCATAGAATGCTTTCTTGGTTTTTATGATTTCCAATATGTAGATCCTTGTTAGTCTTGCTCGGACGGTTTTATTTTGTGCGGTGGGGTAGGTTCTCCAGGTCTGTTCCAGACGGTGCTTGAGGGTGTCTGAATAGAAGTAATCGGGAGGGGTCTGAAGAGAACACTTGTGGGATAGACATGCCATTTGCCGGAAAACACCTCAGACCCAATGTTACAACACAGGGATAACCTGTCGGAGGAAGATTAAAATCAGCCTGGGAAGAGGGACCCCACATAAACAGAGACCAGCATCTGTTCTAATGTGCCGAAAGAAAAGTGGGAGGGGACCTCCAGAACGACAGAGGTCCACGCCCTTCAAGGAGGTTCCCGCAACATCCTGGGGAAACCCACGAGAACAGGAGATTCAATAACCTTAGGAAAATGTAGTTCTTATAGCAAAGGCACCACAACTTGTCCTTTCACCCTTTTGTCTTCAGTTAACACTGGATCAGTCTAGAGTCAATTCCCCATAGGCTACCAGGAGAAAGAGGACGAAAGCCAAAAAGGAACAAACTTGAGGATCGTGTCGAAACCGGTGAAGCATCCCAAGGAGTAGGTAACAGGAACCAATAGAAGTCCAGGAGGGGACTGGGGTAAGCCTGATAAAGTAAAGTAAGAAACCCAAGGAGAAGTAAATAATTTTGGGAGACAAAAGACTGAGAGTCAACAAGGACTCTGGGAGCGTCTTCCTCATCCCAGTGAGAGCAAGATAACGAAGGTAGAAACCGCAGGACTCGTGAGAAACTAAGGTAGGAACTACAGGAATTATAAAGAGTATGAAGATACGATAATGCAATGAAGACTTGTTGGAAAATTGGGGCAAACTAGGAGAGGGAGTCATTCTCCTAGCTACGTGGCACACTTGAGAACCTTTGGTGATTTCTGGAACATTTCTTTGAAAACTGAAGGGAGACATTCTCCTGGAGGTTACGATAGACCTAGTTTGTTAGCTTAGTGTTTTGTGTTTAGTGGTAGGGGTAGAATTTGACCAGGATGAAATGTTTTCCTTTTGACATTATGGACTTCCTGACAGGCCCTAGTTTTAGTTGTATTTGATAAATAAAAGCCTATAACAAAAACATAGCATTACTTGGTCAGTCCCCTTATTCTATGTCTTCACAGTTCTCTGTTGAGAGGTAAACAGCAGAGTCCACAGTGCAGCCAAACTACATATTGTATTAAAAACAAAGGTGTTCTGCCTAATGACTGGCCTGCCATCTTTCTGTTCGCCTTTATTAGTTATCTTTGCTGTGTACCACCTATATGGTAAACAAATAGGAATGCGATAGATGTGTAGAGAGGATGTACATCTGCCTCAAGATATACTTTGAGGCAGAGGTACATCCTGGTTGTTTGAATACACATCCATGTATCTCTACTGACATCCATTTTAGGGTCAGGACCTTATTATATTGCATGTTGTGTCTAGCTTTCTTTGGGTCAGGCATTACCTCTGGTAAAGATGGTGTTATCTTTCTGCCCTTTTATTTATGGCATGTGTAGGGGAGATGTACTGGGTGACAGCTGTGTGTCACGGTTGGCTTTAATAATTCCACAAACCCTGGAAAACACATTACATTTGTAAGACTGCAAGTTGCTTCAAGACATTCTTGACTGACATCCACTTTGCTCATGCTTCCCCCCCCCTTCTGTTTTCAACCTCTCTGCACCCGTCTAATTCTTCCCCATCCTTTCACGCTATCCTCCAGCAGTATAGTACAAACTCTCACTAACACAACTTTAACCTTTCACACTTTGGTACCACTCTTACTCACATTGAATCGCTTACCTGCGCTCCTATCCAACACCATCCCCACTTCGCTTCACTGTCATTCTTCCACCTGGTATCCCTGTCCACCACCATACCTACTGACGTCTCCTGAACACCTTTCCCATGGACTTGTGAATGTGGATGTTTTATACATGTGACACCCCCCCCCCCCCCCGCTTCTGTGGTTCCTGCCCCTTCCCGTTGGTTCCTTACTTCTCTTGACTCTTTGGGCCAATCTAGTCCTAGGTTTTCGCCCGGTGATTGGTTATCAGGTAAACAGTTTCTCTAAGCCTCCTTGTCCCGCCCTCCTTTTTGTTTGCGTGTGTTCATGTAGTGTTGGCGGTCTGGGTAGGTTGGCGTTCACAGCTAACTCACCTTTTCCTCTGTCTTGGGAAGCTGCTCTCATGCCGGCAAGCTGAGGTTTGATGGGGATGGGACCTTCTTAGTTGGCATCTTTCTGCTCATTGTGTTTGCTTCCCGCTGTTTTGGATTCTGGATTTTATAGTCCTAAAAAGGGTAAAAAAAGAACTCTGGCAATCTTGAGGGGGCCAAGGACTGGGGTCACCTCGACTCTCGCCCTGCTTCTGGGCTAGGATCGCTCTGGCATATGTTAAGTTATGTTATGTTATTTTGTATTTATATAGCGCTCTATATCTCATTGGTATGACGTCAGTGCTGGTAGGTTGAACGCCGTTGGGGACCGTAGTCCAGGTCAGTTGAGAGAGTTAGGGTGTCATAGGGGGCTTGGGTGCACCGATTATGTGCACAGCTAATGCAGTTGCCTGATGGTAGTTGCATCCTAGCATTAGGTGAGGTAGTATTTGATATAAGTTGAATGTTTGCCGTCTGGAGGGAGGTCACCAAGACTGGGTTTTGGCTGTTAGGCCTGTGTACCCAGATATGCCACCTTCCGATTTGTTCCTTACTAATACTGATGAAGGCTAACCCCTCTTTTGCCCCATCAGACCCACTTGCTCCTCAGGTAGTCAATCCAATTGCCCCTTTAGTGGCCTCTCACCTCGCTGAACTATTCAACCTGTCCTTCGACACTGCATGCTTTCCCTCCGTTTTCAAAACAGCCATGGTCATCCCTCTCCTAAAAAAGCAAGGGGCTAACACGAACCTACCGGCTAACCTTTGCCATGTGTCTCTCCTTCCACACTACTCAAGTGCTCGAAAGGATTGTGTTCTGCTGTCTTAACAATTTCTTAGACACCCACAACCTTTAAGACACCCTACAAGCAGGTTTCCACTCCTCTCACTCCACAAACTGCTCTCATGAATATGTCTAACTTAATCGCCTTTTCTAAGCACTACAACCTATACTCTATCTTAATTCTCCTTGACCTGTCTGCTGCCTTTCACACTGTCTATCACTCTTAGCTCGTTAGTTTTATTTCTTCTTGGGATTCATGATCAAGCCCTTGCCTGGATTGAATCCTGCCTTGCATCTCACCAATTAACTGTTTGATGTTCAACAAGGCTGTGTCTAGGGTCCACTCCTCTTTACACTCTACACTTGGGACACTAGTCTCCTCCTTTTGGTTCACGTGCCAACTCTTTGCGGACAACACCCAAGTCCTCTTATCTTTTCCTGAACTCTCCTCTGATCTCTGTAAATATTTCCAACCGTCTCTCTGCCATTCAATATTGGATGGCTTCTCACTCTCTGATGTTAAACTCTACCTAAACTGATTTGCTCTTCTCAGGCAAAAGCTTTTTTTCTCTTCCTCTGCATACCCAGTCCCCACTTGACACTCTGCCCTACTCTTCTTGAAATAGAAACCTTAGGCATCATCTATGACCCTTCTCGCACATTCTCTACTTTCAGCTCCAAAACTGGAACCAGCAGCTCACCTCAACCTCCTAAATATTAGAAATACCACCAAGCATCTCTTAACCACTCTTGTCTTCTCTAAACTGGACTACTGTGCCAGCATACTCATTGGTCTCCCTAACTATGCTTTTTGCCCTCTCGACAAGATCATTAACTTTACTACCCCGACTCTCTTTGATCTCCTTCACTTGACACCTACTTCATTGTACCTTCACAAGGCCGGATGGATGGCCGACGATGCAAAACAGGGCCAGATTTATAGGGTATAGAATTAAGCGCACAAGTGGCACACGCGACTGGCGCACAGTGTGCGCGTGCAGATTTCTGCACCAGCCACGTGCTCTAAAATCCATTTCCGCACACAGCAAATTCATGGATTTTAGTTTCCAAAACCAGCCGTGGCGCAGCGACCCTGCAGCAGCGCCAGTTGCGCCCCCAACCCCTCCCCATGCGCCATGCACAGCGCACAAATCCCGTACATGGCACATAGGCCCCCCAACCACGAAAATGCCTGTAAAACTCCCTGCGCACCCCTCCGAATACACGTACCCCGATGCACGGGGAGTGTCACACACGATTGAAGCGGGATATGTGTATAACAGGGGTTCGCGGGAAGTTTCACACACAAAATGCCCTGTGCGAGTGGGGTACGTGTATTCCTGGGGTGCGCGGGAAGTTTCACAAGCGATGGGCCCTGTGCGAGTGGGGTACATGTATTTATGGGGTGCGCGGGAAGTTTCACACGCGATGGGCCCTGTGCGAGTGGGGTACGTGTATTCCTGGGGTGCGCAGGAAGTTTCGCACACGATTGGAGCGGGGTACGTGTATTCCTGGGGTGCGCAGGAAGTTTCACACACGATTGGAGTGGGGTACGTGTATTCCTGGGGTGCGCGGGAAGTTTCACAAGCGAAATGGCCTGTGCAAGTGGGGTACGTGTATTCCTGGGGTGTGCGGGAAGTTTCACACGCGAAATACCCTGTGCGAGTGGGGTACGTGTATTCCTGGGGTGCGCGGGAAGTTTCACACGCGATTGGAGCGAGGTACATGTATTTCGGGGGTGCCCGGGAAGTATCACACGCGAAATGACCTGTGCGAGTGGGGTACGTGTATTCCTGGGGTGCGCTGGAAGTTTCACACGCGAAATACCCTGTGCGAGTGGGGTACGTGTATTCCTGGGGTGCGCGGGAAGTTTCACACGCGATTGGAGCGAGGTACATGTATTTCGGGGGTGCGCGGGAAGTATCACACGCGAAATGACCTGTGCGAGTGGGGTACGTGTATTCCTGGGGTGCACGGGAAGTTTCACACGCGATTTTGCTGTCAGAGCAGGGTACGTGATTTTCGGGGGTGCGCAGGGAGTCCTACACGTGAATTGGCAGTGTGGGTCCTCACAGGCGTTCCCTCTACACCCTCCACAGCCCCTGCAGGCAGCCCACACCACAGGGGACTAGCCTGCACCCCTGGTCATGTCCCGCAGGCAGCCCATCCACCATGGGCATGCCCCCCCGCCAAGCCACATGTCACTTTGCACTAGTGATGATCAACCCATGTTCCCCCGCACCCCCACCCCCCAGCAGTGAGGGACACCTGCCAGCAAGCCCCCACTCATGTCCCCCAGCACCCCCACCCCCAGCAGTCAGGGGCACCTGCCAGCAGGCCCCCACTCATGTCCCACACATGTCCCCCACATGTCCCACAGCACCCCCACCCCCCAGCAGTCAGGGGCACCTGCCAGCAGGCCCCCACCCATGTCCCCCAGCACCCCCACCCCCCAGCAGTCAGGGGCACCTGCCAGCAGGCCCCCACACATGTCCCCCAGCACCCCCACCCCCCAGCAGTCAGGGGCACCTGCCAGCAGGCCCCCACACATGTCCCCCAGCACCGCCACCCCCCAGCAGTCAGGGGCACCTGCCAGCAGGCCCCCACTCATGTTCCCAGCACCCCCACCCCCCAACAGTCAGGGGCACCTGCCAGCAGGCCCCCACTCATGCCCAACTCATGTCCCCCAGCACCCCCACCCCCCCAGCAGTCAGGAGCACCTGCCAGCAGGCCCCCACTCATGTCCACCAGCACCTCCACCCCCAACAGTGAGGGGCACCTGCCAGCAGGCCCCCACACATGTCCCCCAGCACTCCCACCCCCCAGCAGTCAGGGGCACCTGCCAGCAGGCCCCCACTCGAGTCCCCGAGCACCCCCAGCAGTCAGGGGCACCTGCCAGCAGGACCCCACTCATGTCCCACACATGTCCCCCAGCACCCACGTCATGACGATCCTCAATCATGGGCCTCATGGCCACCCACATCACACCCCAGGCCACCCCAGCCCAAAGACCCAACCAAGTATTGCATCCACCCACAGAGAAATGCCCATTACATGATATAACCCAAATGGCAAGTATGTACATGAACACATATCCGTCACACACACACAATGGGTGCAAGTGAATGTGAAAACCCATATCATGACATGCATGAAACCAATGAGAGAATAGCACACATCGAAGTATGAAAGAAAAATATATTGAACACAACAGGAATGTAATGAAAAAAAACACTCAATAACGGGAATAAGAAATAAAATGCAGCATGTCCGGAAACAAATTAAAAATATGAATTCAGAATCCAAAGAAATACAAATGAAAATCTGTCCAAAGTCTCAGTCCAACCAAGCAAATCCAAGGGAAAAAAAATATATGAAATCCATTGCGCCATGGTGAAATTAAAATAAAAATGAGAAACATCCACTGTTCAACTACATATAAATCACCAATCCAGAGTCCATGAGCCCAACAAATGAAATGAAACCTACAAAAAACACTACCTAATAAAGAACTATATACAAAAATGTGGTGCATTGTCCAAGCGACCCAAAATGAACAAAAACAGAAAGGAAACCTAACACTATCTATTTACAATGGCAGCGGGGTAGTCCGACGGCTCACTTTTTGATGTGCCGGGCCAGGGCATTATCGAACTCCCGCTCAATGTCCTGGAGGCGGTCCTCTTCCATTGCCCCGAGGGTTCGCAGGGACGACGACATGTTCTCCTCCAACTCCCTGCGAATTGCCTCGAGGCACTCGGCCCGCCTCAGGGCCCTCCGCATGGAGTTCTCCGTCCTGACTATTGTGAGCCGTGCCTCTTCCGCCCGCTGCCGCTCCGCATCTATGGCGTGGCCCAACCGGTGCCACATGGAAGACACTTGAAATCCGGGGTCCTCCTGCCCTATGGCCGATGCCTGCCCCTCCGATGTTGAAGGCCCCGAGCCATCATTGCTCCCATCGGTGTCCAGACAAAAAAAAACTGGTCGACTGCAATTTGGTCGACCAATTTTTTTCGACGAAATGTCTGGCAACCGCTCCCATCATGTTGCTGCTGCTTTGCCTGTGCCTGCGGCCTGGCTCTTGTTGCCTGCACATCCTCCTCCGTCTGGGGTGCAGTTGTCGTGGTGGCCACCCCTGCTGGACGTCCGACTCCCGACAATGGCAGGGATGTGTCCTCCACCAGCCTGGCCGCTGGGTCAGGGGCAGCTCCACAGGGTATCCAGGCGATATATGGGTGGGAAGATGGCATGGAAGACGACTGGCGCGTAGGGGGTTCAGGTGAGGAGGGGGTCGCAAGAAGGTCAAGCACACGGAGGAATCCAGCACCGGTGACCCGTCCCAGTAGGTGAATGTGGTCAAAGAGGCATGCGAGACGATGTGCAGTCTCTCCACGAAAAGACTGCACGTCACCTCGCATTGCCCCGTTGACCCAACGCTATCCCAGCCAGGACAGGCTCAAAACAGTCCCGGATAGCCACGTCCGCAGGGAGAGGAAGGCCAGTTGGTGTGCGTTCATCCCCTCCCTGAAAACGGGTCTGGACGTAGGCATCCCTTCTGGTGCCAGATGATGCAGTGACAGGATTACACACAGGCTCCTCCGCGGCAGCCTGTGCTGCCTCCTGTCCCTGCCCCTGCACTGCACCACTAGCACCACTGGAATCCCCACCTCCAGACCCCGTGTGTGTCCTTTCCGCGGCCGCCTCCTCCACCAAACCCCCCACCAACCTGGATGACTCTGTGCCATCTTCCGCCGTTGGACCCTGTGGGGTCTCAGCTGCCCCTTCTGCTGCCGAGGAGTCCACCTCCGACCTCTGCCTCTTGGACCTACCCTTGGCAGCTGCGGCCTGGGATGCGGCACTAGACGACTCCACTCCCGACGAGATGACAATCTGGGAGGGGAGCCGGGCCTTGCGTCTCCGGCTGGTGGTGCGTTCCCTGCCGCTGTGCTCCACAGCACCCTCTCCGCCGCCTTCATCAGTTGACGCTGCAGACAGGGAGAGATAAAACACAGACATCAGGGCACTGTGCAATGGACTGATACACACATGACTGTTGCACATGAGTGGCATTGTCAAACTTCAGACATGGCATCACACTCCATGACACACATGTCATTTCAACTCACACATGAGCATTTCCACAGCAATATTGCACCAGGCAGCAATATCCATACACGTACAACAGCATGAACAGCCGAATGTGAGCCTGACATCACATGAAACACGGGGAGTGCACGAGACATGCACACACGCCACCACACTTACATGCATGTCTACATCTCCAACTGTCGCAATGATGCGATCGCCATACATGTCACATCTGGCATTCAGCCTTCTACATATCAGTGTCATGTGCATCCATGTTGCATCACAGTTGCACACTTGTCAAATACACACACATGCACATGGTGCCGATACATGCAGCAGGAACCACCATCCATGCCAACGTACATACACAGAAATTCAAACATGTGTGCTCCCACACCTGCATTTGCACAGCAAGCTTACCAACACATACACCATCGATGTGTCTCACACCTAAGAGGACTCACATGTGGCAGCCTCACGCCCCTTTTCATACACATCCCTACATGGCCCTACGAAAACTCATGTGCAACCTGCACACTACTGGCACACCACCACACGCACAGCGTCCAATCAGTATGCATGTACACTTACCGCTCGACTCCAGGCGGGTCTGCCTTTCAAGGACCTTGACGTGGAGCGCTGGGCATATGTTTTCAAGGACCCTCATCTGGTGGTCGGACAGGTGGCCCCGGCGCCCCTTGGCATCTGCTGCCTTCAAGAGGCGCCAGGCCTTGTTGAGGGTCCTGGACCTGAAGTCCTCCCAGCGCTTCTTGACATGTTGTAAGTCGCGGACTGCCACCCCCTCCGCATTGATGGCAGTCACGATGTCCATCCAGATCCTGGTCCGTCCTTCATTGTCGGCGCGCAAACTTCCAAAGAGGGCATCATAGTGCCCCAGGACTTGCTTCACCAGGACACCAACTTCCCTGGCACTGAAGCTGGTGGCCCTCTGCCTCTCTGGCTGGGGGTTGCCAGTGGTGCCAGATGGTGTTGTGCCCGACCTGGCAACCCCAGAGGCAGGAGTGGGTGGGCAACTGGGTCCTGGGGCTGGGCTGTGGAGCAATGGTATCCCAGTCGGGAGTCTTCAGTTCCAGCAGGGGTGGTCACAGCAACTGCACCCCTGGCTGACGTGCAGGCACCAAATAGCAGGGCATGTGGGCAGCAGGCAGTCAGGCAGCAGCAGATGGCAGGTGGGTGCGTGCTCGGGGCTCTGGGAGGGGCAGTAATTCGGCCTTCTGGGCAGGAGCGTGGTCTTTCGTGTGTTGTTGCGTGGCCAGCTTGATACGGAGTGATTTGGCACGTGAAAATCTTGCACGTCAGTGTGTAATTCGAGGAAAGGCCCTTCGCGCGTAAGCGTGTCAGCACACTTACGCGGTTTGATTGGACCAAAGGCCCTTAGCGCGTAAGCGCTTCTGTGACATGACTTGCGCAGGCGTTTCCCCTCATGACGTGGGCATAGTGGTTCATCGCGCGTGAAAAAACTGCACGTCCGCGTGTGGATGCGTGTAATCCGAGGAAAGGGCCTATGCGCGTAAGTGACGTGACGCACTCGGGCATTTCCATTAACACGGGTGCATGTTCATCGTACACGTCCAAAAACTGCACGTCCGAGTGTCAGCTCGTGTAATTGGAGGAAAGGGCCTTAGCGCGTACACGCGTAAGAGACGCTGTATGTGTGGGCCGCTTTAAAAGGTACGTGTAGGACCCCATTCCCTTGTACGTGCTTTTCGTGGAGAGCGAGTGGGTGAATTCTATACTACTTGTTGGTTCACACGCGATTACTTCACAGCGTTTCAAGTTTGTACTCCCTGTTACCTCTGACAGCGTTATCTTTTTTTTGGGCCTGTTTCCTCAAACAGCGTTCACTTCTTCTTTTGTCCCGTCTCCTCAGACAGCGTACAGTTCTTCTTTTGGCGGGGGTGTTGCCGTTCTTTTTCCAGGCAGACGGTGAGTCACGCACGCATTTACCAACTGTGCTTGCCCCGTGTGTCGCGTACCCCTTCAGAGGTCATTGTAGGCTGCGTGTAACACGCTTACGCTTGTTTTTGTGTTTCTGGGTGCCACAGCGTAGTGCTGGTTCATTTTTCCATGCACGTGGTCTACGAGGGGTTGCGTGCAAGTTACTTTTTATTTTTGGGGTTCCTGTGCGTTGCGTGACCCGGGGGTCACAGACAGCCTTGCTAGAGCACTAGGGTACGAATTCCATCTAGTACCCTACCCCTTTCACCCCCAATTGCCCAGGACAATTGTTTACTGCAACTCCCAAACGCACAACATCATCAGTGCCATGGTTGGGAGGCAACCTAGCGGTAAGGGAGGCAAAGGTGGCCAACCTCCAAAAGGTGGGCGTGGTAGGGGACCTGGTCAGGATTTGCAGGGTGCCCCTAGACCCCCATGTGTGGAGGACCAATCGGGGACACCCATGGCATCCCAGCTCAGCCCTTGTTGGACCAGCCCATTGTGGCACCTGAGCCGGAACAGGATGACTCCCAGGCTGATTTCCAGGTCAGCAAGTCTAAGCCACGTGTGCCGGTGCAAGTTGGTGTCACCAGGCCACGTGGATCTGGGGCAGCGATGTCATCTGCTGCCCCAAGGAGGCAGGGTGGGGAGGCTGCAGGGGCAGCTGCAGCTCTATCCACCCCAGCTCTGAGTCTCCCAGCCACGACAGTGTCGGTCCTGGTCCATCAAACTGACGTTGCCCCTGCCAACATCACACTTCAGCCAATGCCTGCACCAAGACCTATGGTCATTGTGCCTTCGCACACTCCCAGTACCCATTCCACCTGCGCTTCTGCCCCTACAGACCAGAGCGGCGCAAGCCACTCAGGCTCTGCTCCACCTTTGAAGAAGAGGAAGAAGGGTGCTCTGGCACTACAGGCTGAGACCCCAGACACGGTGTCAGGGATGGCACTCTAATACGAGTGGCACAAGACACCCAGAAGAGTTTGGGTGCTGAAATAAAGTGGACAGATAGGAACACACACAGCAGAAAGGAAAGGGAGTGAAGAGTAGGGAAGAGTAGCAAGGGAAAAGGTACAGAGTGAATACCCTCTTGGGGTGTATGCAGAATAGGAAAAGAGTATTCCACGAACCTTGGAAATACTCTAGCCTTCTGCACAGTTTGCTATAACAGAGGCCCACGCTGTTTGCTCATAACTTGGAACAGCAGCTATGGGTGTCTGTGATATAGAAACAAGACAAGGGAAGGGGCAGAGGTTGACTGATGGGAACCAACAGACAAGCTCTGTACAAAGGGTCTACAAACAGTACAAGAGAAGATACAACAGACAAATCCAGGAAAGGAGATGATAGCAAACTAGCAGAAGGATAGGAAGGGAAAGTCGAGTAACAGGATATGATAACAGAGGACAGAAAGGTTGGTGGAGCGCTCAGAGGAGCAGGAAGGCAATGAGTAAGCCCACAAGAGTGGGACGGTAAGGTAGAAATATCAGAGGAAAAGGGCTTAGGGCAACAAAGTAAAGCAGACTGCACGGCAAGGATCCCAGAAGGGCCGGGCAGTAAGGAGTGAACCCTTAGGGGCAGGGCCGCCGAATGTAGAAGGTTGCAGAGGGCTGTAGAGGGCTGCTAGGCCGAGGACCCAGCGGGGAAAAAGGTAGGGGGTAGGCAGCGGAGCGTGATAAGCTGCAAGTAGGAAGCCCAGAGGACAAGGGCTGTTGGCAGCCGGAGAAAGGTAGGCTGTAGAGCAGGGAGCCCAGAGGACAAGGGCTACGACAGCCGGAGTGAGGAAGGCTGCAGAGCAGGGAGCCCAGAGGACAAGGGCAAAGGCAGCCGGAGAGAGGCAGGCTGCAGAGCAGGGAGCCCTGAGGACAAGGGCTAAGGCAGCCGGTGTGAGATAGGCTGCAAAGCAGGGAGCCCAGAGGACAAGGGCAAAGGCAACCGGAGAGAGGCAGGCTGCAGAGCAGGGAGCCCTGAGGACAAGGGCTAAGGCAGCCGGTGTGAGATAGGCTGCAAAGCAGGGAGCCCAGAGGACAAGGGCAAAGGCAACCGGAGAGAGGCAGGCTGCAGAGCAGGGAGCCCTGAGGACAAGGGCTAAGGCTGGAAAGCAGCAGAGCGTGATACGCTGCAATGTGGAGAGCCCGGCAGGGCAAGGGCGGAGACTGGAAGGCAGCAGAGCGTGATCAGCTGCAGTGTGGAGAGCCCAGAGGAGCAGGCCTGAGAGGCAGGGAGCCTGGAAGGCTATGACTGGAGGCAGCAGGGTGGAGCAGGCAACAAGGCAGGGAGCCCAAAAGGCTAGGGCTGTAGGCAGCAGGGTGTAACAAGCTGTAAGGCAGGGTCCAAGCAGGAGTGAGGGTAAACAGCATACAAGGATCCGAAGACACTCGCGAAAGGTGGAGGAAGGACTCTCGATGCAAGAGGCTGAGCCACTGCAGACAGCAGCCTTATATACTGCCTAGCCCAGCACAGAGGCAGGCCAATTGGTTTCACCTGGCGAATCACACCTGTAGGCAATCGGCCACCTCCCTTTCTGTTCCTGGGCTGGTGGAAGCAGGACCAGACTCTAAGGCTTCTGGGGGGTGTAGTTCCATAGAAATCCAATAGGAACGGCCAGGAAACAATGCTTGCGGCCAGGTGCATTATGGTATGCGTAGTTGGTTGACAATAATCATTAAGTAGCAAAGTCCAAATGGAGCAAAAATGGATGTGCCCATGGCGCATGCATGACACACGGCACGGCTACACAGTCCGGCACATTAATGACCCCAAACTTGATGCACTTGTGAGCTATGTGTCGGCACATAGCCGCGAAATGTTGGTGACTGCAGGGTGCAAGACCACACCTGGTCAACGTAGGGCACACTGGCAGACCATCGCAGACTGCATAAGTGGCCTTGGATTTGTGAGGCGCACAGCTGATGAATGACCTGAAACATAGAGCAAAGAACAAGCTGGCCTCAAATCATGCCGCTACTCTGGTGACTGGCGGTGGGTCTCCACAAGAGGACAACGAACTCACTGAACATGAGTCTGTTGCTGGGACCTTCGTCACAGAGGAACAGATCCAAGGTGTGGGAGAACTACCTGATTATGGCGCATTGTCCGGTGAGTGCCCATGTGTATGTGTGTAATCCATGTGTATGTTGTTTGGGTGACGGTTCTGATTGAGTGCCAGGAGAGGGTGTGTACTCCTGAGTGTTATAGGTCACCCATTTGCTTCCTCCCATACATTCACGTGCCTTGGATTTGGGTATGACTGTATCCCTTCTGCCCACAGATGTCAATTAGGTCCACATTGAACTGTCATCTTGCAACTACGTTGTTCAGATTTTCTAAGTGTTCATTCAGGCTGATTGTTTCCACTCTCCCATTTTTGCTACGCATTATTCTGCCCTATTGCAACATATGTGATATCCTTCGGACATTGTTTACAGCCCACACTGGGCCACTATTTTTACCTGGTTATGTTAATGATTACACCATTCAGGCCGATGGAGTATTGGGCTGCAGACATTTTTTATTAGGGCCTGTTTGCATGTGGAAGATGACAGATGTTTCCTGTAATGTTAAAGTGACCAACCATTGATCAGCCCACAATGACTGTGTTATTGGACACTGGATGTGTTTTAGTGTGTAGCACATGCATATTTTGCAACTCTATTCAGCATCAATCTTCGCATCATGTTGATGTGACATGGATGTGTGACAGTACTCATTCACTGACATATTGCTGTAGTTTTGTAATTTACCGTGGCTATGCTACATGACATCTGTGTGGTGGCATGTGTCATGTATGTGTATTGGACATGCCACTCACTGCCTGATGTGTGATGCCAGTGCTACCCAACATGCTGCAAATGTGTTGCATTTCCATTTTGCTCTCCCCAGTGTCTGCCTTTTTAACTCCACTTCCAACTCTTTGACAGTGCATGCATGGCAGGGTTATAGTCATGTGGGACATGTGTAAATCATGTACTGGATCTCTGGTTTGTCACGGCCTATGTGTGCGCTATGGTGCTCATGCCTGTTTCCATTTGTTGTCTTTCATGTTTTTGCAGGTGATGACGCACTTGGTGCTGTTGAGGTTGAGGAGATGGTGCAGACCCAGGACGAAACTCAGGCACGGCCGGGCACCAGTGGGGGACGGGGTGTGGTGGTGGGTGAAAACCAAATGTTACTGCAGACCATACTGTCCAGGGGTGTCTGTGGGTGCACCTCCCCAGAACTCTATTCAGGTGCTGAGTCGGATGATGAGACTTATGTGCAGTCGCAGGTAAGTGTTTCTGGCAGGGATTCTGTTCTGTCCAACCCACCTGGACCAGGGGTAGAACCCTCTATGGGGCTGTCAGTGTTGGTAGGTCCGCCTTTGGCGGTTACGGGTGCAGGGTCACACTCCACAGCATCTGATCCTGTTCCTGTGCCAGCAGATCAGAGGGGGAATGCAGTCCTGCAGCCTCAGGCAGTGCCAGCACAGGAAGGTGCCGATCGCTTTGCCCCAAACGGGTGTGGTGCCCGTCGACGCGGTGGCCGTGCCCCACCAGGCAATACTATATGGGAAAACTCCATGTACGGTATGGCAACCCAACAGGCAGCATCAGTAGAAATGATGGCTCAGGCAATGGAGAGGGTGGCCACTTCCATTATCTCCCCTGAAAGGCAGATGGAGCAACAACAGCGGGCAACAGACTCCATTTGCCAATCACACAGGGAGGACATGTTGGCGTCCAACAGGGACAGACGGTCGGCACTGGAGACTCTGCGTGAATCCATATCAATAGAGTCCAAGGGCCAAAGGGAAGCCCTGAGGGTAGAACTACATAACCTCAGGCAGACTCTGGTTGCACTTGAGGCTTCCAGTAATTTAAGGGCAGAACAGCAGCTGGAGCAGCTCACACGTTCGCTCTCAGCTGAGCTGCATGCAACACATGAGGAGATCCGGGCATCACGCGAGGCCATGCGTGCAGAAATGCAGGCAACCCGTGATGTACTGCATGGGGATCTCCGCACTTTAATCCTCCAGAATCAGACCTTCCAGACCCGCATGCTTGCTGCCATGGAGGACCATACCAGGGCTTTGCGTGGGCTGCCTCCCATAGTGCCACCGCCTCCTGATGCAGCAGCAGAGGATGAGCAGAGCGACAGCAGTTCTCCCACAATGGCATAGCTGTGCAGGCCATGAGCCCAAGGAGGTATTTTTTTTTCGCAACATCCACGCATGTGGGTGTTGGTGTGCACCCTGTCTTCGAACCTCCTGGGTGGCCTCCACCACCCCCTCCCCCTGGCCCCCACATGGCCATTTTTGATTTTTGATTTTTTTTTTTTTTTTTTTATTAGTGTGTTGCCTTGTGTGGCTCCTGTGGGCATCCACTGTATTCCGGCTGGGAACATGCAGGCTTGCCCTGAGTTTGGGTTAGATGCTTGGGTTTGTGAGACACACACCCCTCCTGCTTCCCGTTTCTATGGGCTTGCAAAGGGTGTGACCAAGTGACAGTGAATTACAGTGACGTTGTGCTCCCATGAGCTGTGTGGGAAGTCAGTAGTCAATACTGTGTAGACATCCCTAGTGGATTTTGTTGTTGTATTGTACACTGCATGGTGTATTGATATGTGCTTGTGCATCCATGTCTTCCTTGTATGCAGTACACTGAGACATTTGCGTGGCAGCAACACTCTACAGTTGGAAGGGATCGATGTGCTGGCGTTGTCTTCCTTGTATGCAGTACACTGAGACATTTGCGTGGCAGCAACACTCTACAGTTGGAAGGGATCGATGTGCTGGCGTATTCAGGTTGTAAACTACCACTACTTGAACTTAGTACTGTCATGTTTTTGCATTTTTCCATGGTGTGTTGCAGCATTGTGTTGATGGTAAGTATTTGGTAATGTGTGCTGTTAGTTACAGGACACTGTACTTTGACACTTGTCATGTTTTGGGGATTGCTTTGTTTGCTTTCACATTGCATGACATGCCATGGTGTGTTTGGTGGTGGAGCTGGCGAGGGGTTGGGTGACATGGCGCTGTTCTCATGTTGTATTTAGTAAGGGGGTAATGAATTTAGCAGCATAGATGTATGTGTTTTGATGACACAGCATTGGTGGTGTTTGGGTAGGTAGGGATGCACACAATGTAACACTTCCAGGTGACTAATCTCAGGATGGTATGGTTGTGACAGTTGTGTCCCTTATGTCATCATCATTGATTGTCAGCTGGTATGTGCCAGGGCTGTGTGCACTCCACAGGAGGGTGATTTTATGTGAAGTAATTAGCCGCCAGCTGCGTATGGGTTGCCTCACCACGTGCCCTTTCCCCTCCCATGCACAGCGGGCGTGCATGTGGTTGGGGATGTGGGGCACCACCATGTCCACCGGCAGGCCCCGGCGTGTTGCAACGTTGTGCAGGACACATGCTGCCACTATGATCCTGCTCACTACTGGGGGACCGTATAACAGCTGCCCACCAGAGCGGTCGAGGGAGCGAAAGCGTGACTTGAGCACTCTGAATGTGCGCTCCACTATGCCCCGCGTTGCAATATGGGCTGTAGTGTATCTTACCTCGGGTGGCGTGGTGGGGTTCCGAATTGGCGTCATCATGTGGGTGCTCAGAGGGTAGGCACTGTCCCCTGGGGAGGTGGTGATGGTTATCATTAGTGGGGTTGTGACATTACTCAGTATCTGACATGCATGCATGTGCAGTGGCATTTATACCCACCAAGCAGCCATGTATTGCCATGCCGCCCAGCGTCTAGGTCCCGGTTTAGGGTTGACAGTCTGTAAATGAAACTGTCGTGGGTTGACCCTGGATAGTTGGCATATACTGAGGTGATGATTCCCTTGGCATCACATACTACTAATGCCAGTGCTTGCGGTTTCTATAAATGTGCTCAGATGCCCTGGAGGAACGTAGAGCCACATGGGTGCAATCAATGGCACCTAGCACTTTGGGGAATTGTGCCACCCCATATAAATCCTGGACGGCAGCCTGCCTTTCTGCAGGTGTTCTGGGCAGGTATATGTGCCTGCGGACTGATGGGCGTGCAGTCATGATGGCCAACACCTGGTGTAGGCAGCGTCACTGTGTGGCCTGTGACACCCCCCCCCCCACTATAGCACTTGTCCACTGAAATGATCCAGTGGCAAAGAAGTGCAGTACATTGAGGACCTTCTCCAGGGGGCTGAGTGCTTGGGAGCACAGGGTGGGTGATGTGAGGTCATCCTACCACTCACTCACCAGGCCGAGTATTATGTGAGGTGGAAACCTGTACCTCCCATACACCTGGTCATCAGGCATCCCAAAAAGGCTGGTTCTGGGTGTACAAATTATGGGCCTGATTCTCCTCCTCCTCCTCCTCCTCCTACGGTATCCCACTATCACTGCTGCTAGGAACGGTATATTCATCTTGGTCTGAGCTTGTTTGTTGTTTGCGCACACTTTTATGCTGCGCGGGTCCACGTACGCCTGCTTCCTTAGGTTTTTCCGGATTAGCGCGTCTCTTTTGGCGCACGTATTAGTCCTGTTCGATTCCATGAATACGTGTTGCAGATGCGCATGTGGGCGTTCCGCGCATTTGCCTCCTGTACTTCCCCCGTGACGCCCACATTTTCACGCGTTGTTCCCCATTCCGCGTGTTACACCCCCTGTTCCGCCTACTTTTGTTGTGTGCGCTGCGCTATTTGCGCTTAGCGCGCGCTGCTTGGAGACGTGTGCGCCAGCGTGCGCCATGCAGAATTTTAGCGCACATCCAGGGATTTACACGTGCACGGACTTCCATGAATCACTGTGCGCGGGTTTCGCTGCGATTTTCGCACTTGCACTGCGATTCGCACGCTTGCGCCGAAAATTTCAGCGCACATTAATTCCATGAATCGGCCTCTTAATGTTGTTCTCCTGGTTCACAAAACTATCCACAGTAAGGCACCACTGTATCTATCCTCCTCTATCCAATTCTACAAGCTTTCTCTTAATCTCTGCTTTGCCTCCTCGACTACCCTTGTGGCTCCTCGCTCTCCCTGTGCTTCCTCTTGCTTCCGCTCCTCCCCTCTTCTTGCTGCACTTGCATGGAATTCTCTTCGCCCGGACCTTCGAGAAAGTCTACTCAGATTTGCTCAAAACCAAACTAAAAGCCTACCCCCTTGCCTCTGAGTTACTCTCTTAACCTACCTCTCATCTGCCTTCTAGATAAAATGTTCTCTCTCCTCTAACCTCCCTCTGTCCCTCACTTCCTCTGCCTCCATTCTAGCACTTCACCCATCATGGTCACATCCCAAGCACAGCTGGCCATACCGCCTACTTGCACTCAAAAATATGCAATGTTCATTGCCCTTAATCTATGTGTGTCTACTTTTTCTTTGTCCTCAGTGACATTTTCATTTACTCCCCTTCACAACCTGGTCAGAATGTCCCTCAAACTGGCCCCATTGTAAGAAGCTCACTACTTGTCAAATCTGACTTCTTATCAATTGTATGTTCTTTTGTGATCAAAAGAGCATTGTTCCTGCGTACATAAATACATAAACTTTTCACAGGTCAGAAGGGGTTCCTGGACCCTCCCACCCCCGCCTTCCCTGTTCTGACAGGCCAAAGCCCCTGATCCTGTCACAAGCCTGTGTCTTTGCAGGCCAGAGCAAGGCCTCTCTTCTGGGTTGTATTGCGTTCTTTTTTGGAGTCTGTCTTTGTGTGCTGCTAACACCTTCATCAAGTGGTACATCTGCTATTGTACGGTACATTATGGAATTGACTTATGTCGCACAGGCACATCCCCTTTAAGATAATGGGCCTCACTACTTTGTTACTGGTTCGGAAACAAGGGTGCTGGTCGGTAAACTCACAGGCACCCTTGTTTCCGGACCGGCAAGTCACCGTGCCCAACAGGTCTGACCCGGCCGGGTGCAGCGGTCCTTGTAGGCAAACCCTTCACGGAAGCACCGGCACCGTTGGCAACGGTGCCGGTGCTTCTGTGTCCCCACTTGCATAGAGTCCTATGGGGATTAACAAATATACCAGTGCTTGACTTCCCGACCCGGAAGTCAGGCGCCAGTACATTTTTACAGGCCTGGCGGCAGCCCACCATTAGCACCAGCAGGTTTACCACCGGACAGATAAGGCCCAATGTGTCCTAAACACAATATTGCTTTAATTGACGACCATTTCCTGTTTTGCAGTTTGAGTTGCCTCCTTGGCCTGATCCCATCTTTCGGATCCAGAAATTGGCATCTAAATTATAACAAACACTTCCTAAAATGACTTGAATCCTACCCAAAAAGAACTGGGCTTAGTTCTTGAATTTCTTTAAACAACTGTTATTTTTCCATGAAATGTCTGGGGCAATGTATTTGACGCAAATATCAATTTGTATTAACCTAAGGAAATGTAACTTATTTTAAGCCCTTTTTCGAACAACTTAATGGTTTCCCGAAGCATTGGTAAAATCAAGGCAGTTCCTGTCGATTTCATTTTTCTTATTAGTAAGCTAATATCTGCATCTTATAAAATGAAGTTGTGTGCTGAGGTTGCAACATGTTGTGGTCCTATTTTCTGGTCCTATTTTCTCATTTGTCAGCTTCTCTGCTATTGTATCCATCAACTGTACATGCAGTTTGCTTCCTGCAGTTTCCTAATGTTCTGTTCCTATTCAATTGGGAAGCTTTCAAATATAACATTTAAAAAGTAAAAGAATACGTTATTTTTTAATATGTGGACCGCTGGTCACAGCATGAGAAAAATATCGTACATGGCTATATCTGCAGTAGTTGTTTCCCAGTGGGTGGCTGTATCTGGAGAAGATTAATGTAGCCAAAACTGCTTTGTCAGGCTAATAACCTATGTGAACAGTGGCTTAATTGTTTAATAGAATGTACAGATGCAACTGAAAAATAATATGCCAAAGGCAAGGAATTACCTCTTTACCTGAAAGTATTATTGCATTTATGCTGCAGTCAGAGACCATTCTTACCACTTTCATATTGTAACTGCTCTAAGCATAGAACTAGTATGGTTTAAGATTATGAATCGTCAAAGACTTTTCTACCATTGTTTTTTTCAGTGCAGATTTTCAGTTTCTTTAGATTTCATATCACCATGTCAAGGTATTGTGAAAACATGTATACATTCTCATTCTTTTCTCGTTGATACGTAACGTATTTTGTTCCTCGATTACAATTGAAATCATTTTCAAAATGTGATCTTCCTCTGTGGCCACTTGTACATCTCGTCACATGTTGCATACAAGTCTTCCTTTTCCTTCATTCTACTCTCTCTTCGCCTCTCACTCCCACTCCTCTCTTTGCCTTTGTGTTTCTTAGTCTACTGCTGCCCTCCCTTCTCCAGGAGCAACAAAGGCTCACTAAAATGTTTGAGATCCTTGAAGGCTCAGGCTGAAGTTTTTTCAGAGGACGACGACTCCACCGGGGGCAAGTCTAGTAGCCACTGAAAAGAGAAGGGTGCATTTGAAAAGGGGCCACGGAAAAGTGGGTGCCCAAACTTACCTGAAGGCTGTTGCGCCTCTGTTTCAGCGACAGTGAATACGAAATTGCTGATTACTGCCTATCTCAAACCTAAATCAGTTGAGGTGAAGGGTGACTAAGTTAACATCTCATCTATATCCACATATTCACATGCTTCAGATGAAATTGAAAGTTCCACTTGTCAAGAGGAAGCTTTGGTTTTTGTTTCGCCACTCAGGGCCTTAAGTGGGGGGCATCCAAGAGGCTCCGGAGATTCTCTCCGATCGCGTCACGTTTCAACTACTCTTGATCAAACAGTTAGTTCATTTCTCCCCCATGTAAAACCAACTTCTGTTTCGGACAAGGCTTCTCTGAACTGGTATGGGGTGGAGGCACCCCAACATTTTACCCAACCTACTAGACTTTGCATCTAATCCATTCAGGATTGCTTCGAGTCCTTTGAGTTAGTTCCCCTCAATGGTAATGTGGGGGTGGACATACCACCAAGATACACCTGGGCGAGTGGTCGGCTCAGATCCACCCTTGATTTTGTTTTTACGTCTTCTGTGTCTTTGCCTCTGTTTCACAGTTTTTGCGTTGAGTCAGACCCAGCCAGTGACAATACCCAGCTCATTTCTTCTCTTGGGGTCATTGATAGACCAGAGTGAGATCTGGTGTCTGATAACTTAATGGCGATTCCCTGGAATCAAGCAGTCAGATGGGTTCATAAATATGCTTTCAGATTTAACATTTGCTTTGAGCATGACCTATTCCAGAATCTATTTGACATGTGCCCTCAGTCCTTCTCATTCAGTCGAGATTACTTGGTTTAATACCCACCTCTGAGCTCTTGACTGGGAGTGGCCCGGGACCTTTTAGACACAGGCCTAATACGGAGGTCTGGGACAAGAACAAAGAGTTACGTGGCAACATTAGTGCAATTATTAAAGCTGGTATCGATATCCAACATAAACTAAGTGTAAATCTACCTTCATGAACTGGGTAAAGGGACATTGAGCTATTTTGCTTTAATTAGATGCTGAAATGATGCTTGGAGCTCTGTCATCTTCTCAGACGGCTAATGTTTGGAGCTTGATCCGAGGGGGCGCTCAACAACTCACGTTACAACATCACACTATCTCTGGTCTAGTGTGGGATGAGTTCTTTACTGAGTTGTATGCACTAGACGGTCCCCAAGAGGTAGGTTTGACTACCAAATGTGTTAACTATTGGGGTCTTGATCTGTGGGTAATGTTAGACATTGATCTAGAAGACATTCACCTGGCTATTAAAAAGGCAAGGTCTTCCATTGCACCCGGCCCAGATGGCATTACTAATCTAACTTTTTAATCTGTGCCCCTCTCATGGGCCAATGTCCTGTTACAGTTGTATCGCAACGTGATACGATGGAACAGGTCACCAGACACGCGTAAAGAAGCTACAATTGTTGTAATTTATAAAAAGGGGGACAAGTCCAACCCAGGCAATTATCACCCAATTTCTCTCTTGGACTCTTCTTATAAACTTTTCGCAGGGTTTTTACTTTTGCACTGGAGAAGTGGGCGAGCTCTGCAAACAAGTTGAACTGCAGTCAGTGTGGCTTTCGCAAGGGCACCAACACCTCCATCAATCGGTTTATTCTCCATTTGCGAAAAAAAACAGGCTTTTCAGAACAAACACAATATCAATCTTACTTTTCTGGACATTAAAAAAGCGTTTGACTGTGTCGATCGGAAAATGTTATGGGGAATGCTTAGTATGTGGGACTATGTGCTGACAAATGATGAGAATATTAGAGTTAAGATAGCGAGTGTCAAAGAAAATCTGAAATGTGAGTTGAATTCGCAGGTTGAAAAGGGATTGTATTATATGAGGCAGAAATAGTGGGAAGGAGGAGATCGTGGTGGCAAGGTATTAGCTAATAGATTAAAGAGTTATTTGGAAAGGCTGTATATCCAGAAAATTGTGAACGACCATGGAGATGTGCTGGTCAAAAAGGATGACATTAGTGAATGTTTTTGTTTATTCTATGCAGACTTGTATACTGAGGACGTTGTCCAACAGGTAGATGAATTGGATAGTTTTTCTGGGAAAATTACTCTTCCCATCATCTCTGAGGAAGGTTTTATGGAAAGTCAGTTTACTGTCTTGGAGGTCCTGTTGGCGATTGGGGAACTGACAAGGGGGAAGTCCCCGGGGATGGACGGTCTAACAGTAGAATTTTATCAGGAGTTAGATGAGGTGTTGGCGCCTATACTGTGTAATTTGTATAATTATATTCTGGAGGAGGGGAAGTTGTGTGCAACAATGAGGGAAGCTATAATTACAGTGATTCCGAAACCAGGTAAGGATGCAACTAAGTGCTGCAACTATAGGCCAATTTCCTTGCTCAATGTTGACATTAAGATTTTTGCTAAGGTCCTAACGGTTAGGCTAAGTATATTGAAGGATTAATAGAACTATCTCAGTCTGGGTTTATGAAACGACGTTATGACAATATTAGAAGTTTTCCTGATTCAGAGATCAAAGATGCTTTGCTTTTCTTTTTAGATGCTGAGAAGGCCTTCGATAGAGTAAATTGGAAGTTCTTACATCATACACTGTCAAAAATGGGATCTGGGCCTTTGTTTATTAAGGCTATTAAAGCTATGCAAACTGAGATAACGGTTAATGTATTGGTGAATGATGGATTTTCAGGATCGTTTCAACTGCTTAGGGGCACACGGCAAGGTTGTCCCTTGTCCCCCTTGTTATTTAATCTGGTATTAGAGCCTTTGTTAGCATATATTCGGCAACATAGGGGAATTAGGGGTTTGTGTGTGGGGGATGGAGAAATTAAGGTTTTAGTTTATGCGGATTTATGTAGTAGTTATTTTGAGTAATCCTGCAGACGGGGGGAGGGGGTCAATTGTTGAAAGGTGTTTTTGAAGAAGTGGGGAAGTTATCAGGTTACCGGATCAATTGGGGAAAACAGAAGTATTTCCGGTAAGGGACTCGCCAAGGCAGGGGCAATTGTTAGGCTGAAATTGTAGATGGGAGAATGTAAGCGTAAAATACCTAAGTATTCACATTGTTCGTGACATAAAAAAGATAGTCGTTTATAATGTAGATAGAACTGTAGAGGTCATCCATAAATACATTAGGAAATGGGGGCGTTTCATATTGTCCACATGGGCTAAAATGAATGCAATTAAAATGCTTTTATTACCAAAAGTCCTGTATATTATTCAGTCGTTGCCCTTACATTTTAAAAAGAAAGTACTTCGACGGATAGATAGATTATTCCAGGACTTTTTATGAGGAGAGCGGAAAAAGAGCCAAAATTCCATGGTACATTATGTTCCGCAGCATCAAAGATGGAGGTTTTGGATACCCGGTCCTTAAGAATTATAGTAACTTTTTTTATTGAAAAAGATGTCTAGCTATTTTATTGGGGGTCCAAGCCAGATGCCTTGGTGGGCTCAGATTGAAATGCATACGTTATTGCCGTATGACATTAAGTGTCTGTATTCATTTGGAACATTACCTGGGAAGATGCAGAGTTTAAAAACAATTTTGGCTACAAAAGACGCATTGGGAAGTGGCCAGGGATTATTTGTTTATGAAGAAGCCTCACTTTGGCATAATCCTTGTCTACAGATTAATAATAGAACGTTAAATTGGAGAAGTTCCTTTGAGGGACTAGTGGAGATATTTGGACTGCATAATAGAGAGTTACGAAGGTACAATGAATTGGTGGATTTAATATCTGAAAGGAGTCGGATGATGGATGCATCACTCTCACAGGAACCTGAAGTCCTCAAAATATTGGCCTGTGGATCACAAAAGGTGTCAAATATTTTGAAAATTATGCAAACAGATATATAGTGGTTGAACTCATGGAAAAGATTGAGGTCGTCATGGACGTATGAGCTGGGTAGAGAACTGACACAAGATGAATGGGAAAGGGTCTGGAGAGTTTCAGCTAAAGTTAAAGCGGATTTACAACTGCGTTACACTCATCTGAGAATATTGAGTAGAACCTATTGGACCCCGGCCCGTATGTATGATTTAGGAATGGTGGATGGTGACAGTTGTTGGGGTTGTGGGAAGGAGAGGGGTAGTTTGCTTCATATGTTGTGGAGTTGTGATAGAGTGACACGTTTATGGAGAGATGTGGTTGATAAGATTGACCAGGTTTGGGGCATCACCTATCCACGGAATCCATTTTGCATGGTTGCAAATATGATTGGGTAATATTGTGTTGGATTGCCAAAGTTCTTTTGGTAGCTACTAAGCAGATATTAAAGGTCTGGTAGACCAGAAAGAAAACAATAGTAGAGGATTGGATTTTAGATGTGCAAGTTCTATCTAAATATGAGAAGACCATGTTTTATAAGCAATGCAAAGAAGCACGTTATGATGAACAATGGGGGGAATTTCAATGATTTTTATGGGTAAAACCATCTTGATCAGAATTGTGTAATAGAATGGGTTTGCATCACATCTAATGGATACGTTTTGGGGGCAGGGTGCTTGTGGTGTTATGTTCTCTTGTTTTGTGTTGTCGGTTATGTTTGGGAATGTCATGCCACCGCTCATGGCTACGTTTATAAATGTGTTGGGGTTAATATGTATTTCGAGGTTATTGTTTATTGTATTCTTTGATTCAGGTTTATGTTGTTACCTGGATGATAGCCTGCTGACCTACTAACATTTGCTTTGTACTTGATAGGTTTCTTTCTTGTTGAAAATAAGAAATAAAGTTTGGGGGAAAAAAAAGCATTTGACTGTGCCGATCGGAAAATGTTATGGGGAATGCTCAGGATGTGGGACTGCCACGAGGATCTTACACTGATGCTAGAAGTCCTGCATCAGGATCTCAGGACTAAGGTTAGACTTAAACGTTGTCTAAAACAAGGATGCGCCTTGCCCCTTTTCTTTTTAACTTGTATATTTTGGCGATTAGGGAGGCGTTAGAAGGTGCAGTGGTGAGAATCCCCTGAGATTGCGGCGCATCATTATAAAGTATCTCCTTTATGCAGACAAACTCGTTTTAGCAGAAGTCACTGCTGAGAGCCCATAAGATCTTTAAGGAACTGGGTCTGGAAATCGGTGTGCCCAAATCCCCAGTTTTGATTCTGAATCGAAAAACGTCTGGACCCGGGAGATCTCAATTCATACGTCACATTCAGGGGACAAGTCTACAGGTTGTTTCAGAATTTAATTACTTTGGAGTAACCATCGGCTCTAAATGTTCTAGACTAATGGAGTCCAACGGTCTGAGACTGAACACAACAGCTGCAATTAGTCAATTACCCATGCTGGACAGGAAGTATGGGCGCTTTTCTCTGATTCCCGCTCTAAAATATTACAATCAAGTGAGACTAACCTATCGGGCAGAAACTAAAGAGGCGAAAATAGACTGGGAGAAAGAGGACGGTTTCCTTTGGAAACGCACACTGAGCCTCCCGGGTGGAACTCCATTGGCTGCAATAAGACATATTTTGGGTATCTCTTCGTTAAGGTCCAGGTTGCAATGGAAAAAATATCCTGCTCCTGCGTTGTATTCTATTCCCTCCGGCTGCAGCTACCTTGTGTAAGGATCTTAACCTTCTGCTCATTCAAGGAAACTGTGTTGTATTTGAGCAGTGGGCGAACTCAGTTTTCCTCTGACTGGTTGGTTAAAAAACCAATTGAAGAGTTGGAATACAATCCAAATAAGGTTAAGAAGATCCATTTGAAGGTGGACTGGATTGGCAAAATAGCAAAGCTTGTGGGTTACAAAATATTTGACCTTTTTACAATGGATATTAAACCCTATAAGGTACCTCAGCAATGCTTGATTAGAAATCCCTCCCCCTTCCTGAGAAAATTTTGGTTGCGCATTAAATGGAACTCGCTTCCAACTAATGATGTGATAGGAAGTCGCTCTGGCCTGCCACAAGCTGAACGTATGTGCTGATGCTGCAGTGTTGAAGTTGAAACGCTGAAACGTTTGCTGATTGTAAAACATTGTCGGGGCTCGGTGAGGAGCGTTTTAATGGCTATTTTAGTACTCTAATCTTATCCTGGTATCCTGTATGGTAAACTCTATTGAATGATACAAACGATAGATTATTAATCAACGTTTTGCATTTCTTCAAGCTGCTTTTATGTTTGTATGATATTTCATTGATGTAGCTGTTTGTTATTATGTGTTGAATATCTTTGAATGTGTGTAAAGTGGTATGTTAACTAAATCACACAATAAATAAATATAAAATAAAAATTGTACCATGCTCACCTGTCCACCCCACCTTCTTCCACTGCCATTGCCCTTTTAAACTCTCAATCACTTTCACTCAGCCTTACAGACTCCATTACGCTCCCACTTATCTCTCACTCCCCCATTCCACTTTGCATACACTGACACCCAGGTACCTCTTTCTCTCCTCAACCCATACCTCATCTTGCACACACTTTCAATAATCTTCCATGCTCCGCCACAGTTTTTCCTCTGAGTGGTCTCATTGCGCCTTCTCCTTCCTTAACCTAACTTGAACAAACCGTGGCCTGGTTGGCCTTTTATGCTCCTCCTCCCCCTCCTTACATGTTTGAGGCTTTAAAAGGCCTCTGAATCCCTACTGCGAGATAACCGTGCCATGGCTAACCATGACCAGCACAACCACTTACATAGTTCGTTGTCATGTAATTCCGAATGGATTATGTCCTCCCACGTATTCCTCATCTTTGATATTCAATATCCAGCTTCAGCTGCTTCAGAATTGTATTTTAGACAGAGGGCGCTGTGCGTCGATGAGGTCATCGAAGGTACATATAGCACGCGCATCACCCGTTGGCTTCAGTTCCGTTTTTTTCAGTTTTTTGGTAGTCTTTAACCTAGTGTAAGAAATTCTTTTTGTCATTTTAAAACTGCATTCCTGTTTCCCATTCTTGTGCCCGTCTCAGAAAAACGACCTCCACTAAAACGGCCATAACTCCTTCAATTTTTGTGGTAGAAACATTTTAACTTCTGCTTGTAGCTAAAACCCATAGCTTTAATTTGCATCCAAAACTGCATTCCAAATCCATATAGTTCTCCCGTAATCGCGATTACCGTGCACAAAAAAGTTTGCCACAAATTTTCGTTTAAGGAATTTCTGATACGTGTAAAACAGCTTTTGATTGCTTCCGACCTCAATTTTAAGATTTCACATTGTTTGTTAGTATTAAACCATTGCTAGTGTTTGTAACTATCCAAAGCAGCTCCCATAAGAATTTATATAATTTCAGCGATTTAGCCCATATTTAGTGTTTTTACACATTCCATTTTCGGATAACTTTAAAAACCATTTTCACAGTTTGCCAATCAATTCTGTTTTTCTCTAGTGTTGCTGGGGGGATAGTGGGATTGATATTTTGTTTGAATTTTGCCATTCCTGAAACCTGTTCTCTCCTCCTATATCTTTACATTGTCTATTGGGGGTTGAGGGGTGTGCAGGATCTGCCTACTGATTTCCTCCGTACGATCTTTGGTCACTAGCAAGTCCCTCCGGAGAGCATTAGTCTCTTGTTGGGCCGAATGTAGCTCGAAGCTTTCCTAGTAATTGGGCCAATTGGTCCATTTCAGATGTCTCCATGGCGCCCAGGTGGATTTGTTATGGTAGGCTTCGCATTCTGTTACGCTCACCTGGTATCCACAGGGACGCCACCCAACAGGGTTACTCGCTGGTATACTTCTCAGTGGTGCCCAGACGTGGTCTGCGGGGGAAGTTCCTGCCTGAAAATACAGGAGGACTGTGTTCAAGACTGGCCGACCGGGGTAAGTATCCTCCCTTCATCCCCCGTATGATTTCGGTAGAGTTAGGCGTGCTCTCCGTACTGCCTTCTTTGCAGGGGCGTGTTGTCTTTCGTGGGCGTGTGCGGTCCAGTTACTTCACTGACGCCAGCCCGTTTGATATCGTTCAGGTAGGTCTTATTGCTGTTCTTTAGTATTGTTGCTATCCTGAATGCCATTCTTTGTTTAATAATGTCTCTCTTTCTCCCTTAGGTATGCGGAGCTTCAGCGTGGCAAACTGGCTTGGTTGAGCCTCGCTGGTAAA
Source organism: Ambystoma mexicanum (assembly GCF_040938575.1). Taxonomy (NCBI): domain Eukaryota; kingdom Metazoa; phylum Chordata; class Amphibia; order Caudata; family Ambystomatidae; genus Ambystoma; species Ambystoma mexicanum. The sequence continues at coordinate 1,191,819,920 of NC_090928.1, forward strand.
TGATGGCGCATTAAGAGCTTTATGATGCGGTAAGTAAGCGCTATGCGCAGCGCTGCGATGTCCTGCCTTTGCTAACCTGTTTTTTCCTTCTTTCCTTGTAGGTCACGGTGTTCATCAACGCGTGTGGAATTTCCGGGTGGTGCCAGCCGAGAAGCGACCAGCCAGGTAAGCCTTTAGAGCAGTTCGTAATTTGCAATGTCTCTTATGCTTTCTTTTATGTTGCCTCTACCTTCCTCTTTCAGGTCGTTCAGTCCAGGAGGCGTTCAGATTCAAGCAAGCTGTTGTCAGGAGCTGCGAGTAGCTAACGATGAAGACTGCAGGTAAGATGCTGCTGCTAAAGATGTTCCTTTTGTCTCTTTGCAGGTTCTGCTTCTCCAAGATTCGTGGGTTTAGCTGGACACGGTGAGCGTCACGTTGCAAACTGCAAAGTAACGCGAAGTGTGTTGTCTTGCATGGGTGTGGTTTAAATAGCCCCAACAAAATAGTCCAGGAAAGGTAGTCCGTAAGCTACCACACCCAAAACACTGGACCGCATAGCGTGGTTCCTAGCAACCAAGCTATGTTGATGCCTCCATCATGGCTGACAAAACAATAAGTAGTTTCCAAGCACATGTTTTTCATGGTGTATGAGCCTGGCGCCATAGGCGCCAGGACTGGCCCCAGGAGGGCCTTTGAAGAGGATGCTCTAGAGGCCCAAGTCCTGACTCCACCTGGCCAATGGGTTTGCCAGAGGGGTTTTTGGGTGAGGGTCGTGACATTATTGTATACCCATTAAACATAGTGTGATTGATTTGTAACTACATAAATAAATATTTTAACTTTGCAAACCAGCCTGATTCCTGGCTCAGTGTGACCGGGGGGGGGGCGTTCCAAGAGAAGGACGTGATATGAGTGTTACATCGTTTAGAATAAAAGAACTTTTAGACACAAGTAAATAAGGATTTGAGCTGTGCGTTACATGCTAGGTGTTGAATTAGGTGAAGTGCAGGATTGAAATCACTTTCAATGCCATTGAAGCCTTTGGTGCCATCAAAGTCGAAAATGACTTCATTGAAAACTTCGACTCCTCGAGCGTCGGGTTCAACATTTTTGAAGCCTTCGACACCCATAACAGACAAAACATATACTCCCTTACCTAGAAAGGATTATTTTGAATCATTAACCTTGATTTATGAGGACAATGAGCCATTGGATAACGATGTGCCATTTGGGTTACAATATGGTACTCCAAATGTCCCTGATAGCTTTATAGGCTAAAAGATCTTTATGAAAACTTAAAGCCAGTGAAGTGGACACTTCACCAGAGTTAGAATTTGGCAAACCTGAATCTGATAAACATGAATCATTTAGACAGTTGATGTATAAGGTTGTGGATTACTTGAGATAGAGTAGACCTACCCTCCCCTTCGAGCAGGCTGATCCAACAGACATCCTTGATGAGGGTCCGCAAATGGATCCCATTTTACCATCCACATTGCTCTTAAAAAAGAGTGTCTTCCAGTTTTGAGACGCCGGAGTCAAGCTCAGCAGTCAACAAAAACTTGGCAAGAAAATACCGCCCATCCAGTAGTGACCCCAACTACTTATCAAAACACCACACCTCAGAAAGTCAGGCGGTGCAGGCAGATACTGCAACCTCAAAACAGGCAGCTTATCCAACCATTCCAGCGGACAGTGATGCCAAAAGGGTTGATGCATCGGCAAGGAAGATATTTTCTACAAAGAGAATGGTTCTTAAATCGGCCAACTCCACGCGTGCTTTAGCAATGTTTTAATTCACTCTATTGGACTGTCTTTCTATGGTGGTTGAGCATGTTCCCGGAGGCGAGGAAAGAGACGGTTTCTTGGCTATTGTTAGACATGGCAAAGAAGCTATGTGCAATGCTGTTCAGTCAGGTCTGGATTCTGCTGACCACATCAGCGGGGCCAAGGTGGCAAGCGCTGTAATTCACAGATTTGCGTGGTTGAGGAAGTCTGGATTTGCACCGTATGGGCAATCGAGGCTCCTTAACATGCCTTTTGACTGCCCTCACCTTTTTGGCAGTAAGGCTGACGAAAGCCTTAAGAAGCTGCAGACCGCGAAGGCGGCAACCAAATCTTTAGGTGGCGCTATTAGACAGCCTCAGCCTTTTAGCCCCAGTAGACAGCCTTGGAGGGGTAGATCTTATCGTTACCAAGAGCGAGAGGAATGGGTAGTGAAAGAGGCCAAGGACGATTCCCTTGTGGTGGTCGCGGGATAGTTGCAAAGCCTGCTCAAGCAGGAGCATCTTTACCAACGGCCACTGCTTCAGCCGCCTCAAAACCTCTGAGGTTTTGAGTCACGAAACCCCAGTGGGAGGCAGACTGTCTCAGCATCTGAATGAATGGCGAGACATTACTTTGGATGCTTGGGCATTAGAAACCATACCCCAAAGTTACTGCCTTCCCTTCATTCAGAGACCTCAGAGTCGTTCACTGGGGAACCATCAAGGAATGGTTCCAGATCCTCTCCTTGTGCCGGACATTTTGACCCTGCTAGAGATGGGTGCTATAGAGCGGTACCTGTAGCGGAGCGGAACAAAGGATAGTAGTCTCCATATTTCCTAATCATTAAAAAGGATGGAGGACTGAGACCCATCTTGGACTTGAGATACTTGAACAAGTTCCTCAGGAAGGACAAGTTCAAGATGGTCACACTTTCTCAGATCCTTCAGGCCCTCCTGCAGGATTGGATGGTGTCATTGGACCTCCAGGATTCTTATTTTCATGTGCCAATTCATCTCAAGCACAGAAAGTACCTGAGGTTCGCCGTTGGTGGTTCTCATTATCGGTCTCGATTTCTTCCATTCAGGCTGACCTCCGCCCCAAGGGTATTCACCAATCTGAAGGCTGCGGTGGCAGCGAGTCTCAGGAGAGGGGGGTTTCACGATTACCCCAACCTGGACGATTGGCAGATCACGGCGTGTTCTCCCGAACAAGTCCTAGATCATCTCAATGTCACCTGCCACTCTCTTCACAGACTGGGATTCTCCCTCAATTACAGCAAGTCCCATATAACACCATCTCAAAAGCCCCAATTCATTGGGATGTACTTTATACATCCTTGGGAAAGAGCTTGCCACACAAGGTGAGGGCTCAAGACATTCTGCAGATGGTCTCCAAGTTTGAGTGCCCAGCGTCTCCTGGCCTTTGATTATTTGAGGGTGCTTGGCTTCATGGCATCCTGCATTGTTCTGGTGCCAGAGGCTCGACTGAGAATGAGATCCCTTCAATGGGCTCTCAGGACTCAATGGTCTCAGTTCTCGGGCAACATGTCAGACCTACTTCCGTTTCCAAACAGGGTCGCACAGGATCTTCTGTGGTGGGCCTGCGAGAACAATATTCTGAAGGGAGAACCTTTTTGGAAACCATGGCCTGAGATAACCGTACTGATGGTTGCCTCCCTTGCAGGGTGGGGAGCCCCGCCAATGATCTGACAATCAGCGGTCGTTGGTCTCCATCAGCGTCCAAACTACACATCAATCTTTTGGAGCTGGAGGCAATGAGACTTGCGCTGAGGGCCTTTCTCCCCGGTACGGGGAAAGAATGTCCTGATAATGACGGGCAACATAGTGGCCATGTACTACCTCAAAAAGAGAGGTGGTGTAGGGTCACTACCACTGTGCAGAGAGGCAATGCAGCTCTAGTACTGGGCAATCCAAGAAGGAATCTCCCTATAGGCAGTTCACCTAGCCGGAGAGGATAACATGGCGACTGACGCTCTGAGCAGGCAGTGCAATCTCCCACGAGTGGGAACTAGCTCAGAAAGTCCTTCAAGAGATCTTCACCCTTTGGGGAACCCCTCAAGTGGATCTGTTCATGACCAATGTCAACCGGAAGTGTGCATAGTACTGCTCCAGGGAATTTCCCCCAAGAGGAACTCTAAGGGACGCGTTTGTAGTGGCCAGTGAGTTTCCACTCCTGTACATGTTTCCTCCAGTCCCCGTCATTCCTGAGGTGATAAGGAGGGAGAGAAAGTTCAGGAAACACATGATCCTAATTGCCCCGGATTGGTCCAGGAGGACATGGTACCCTGGTCTTCTGGACATGTCCATCTGCCCTCCAATGCGTCTTCCACAAAGAGAGTACCTTCTCTCGCAAGAGGCGGGTCAGGTGTTCCATCCAGAGGTCAAGACTCTCATCCCTCACGCATGGTTTCTGAGAGGTTGAGATACAAGGATTTGGACCTCCCGGATGACGTAATGGAGATTTCGCTTTTGTCCTGAAGGGCAGTAACGAAATCCTTGTACCGCTGCCGTTAGAACAAATTTGTTAGATGGTGCAGGGACAAGAATATAGACCTTTTTACTATGCAAAACACCAGAGGTGTTATCATTTCTACTGTACATAGTGTGAGAAACCTGAAGGCGTTTCACTTACAAATCCTTGTGGATCTGTCACCCAGGTAGCCAGGACACAGTCATGGCTATTGGATCCAGTTCCTGGGGGTGGACCAATGACGGAGGATCACCTGGATGCGGTACTCGGGGAGTGGAAGAGGGACACTGACAGGTGAAACACGGTATCCCCCTTATTATAACACCTTTTTCTCCTTCCTACCCTGTTGGATACTCTTAACACTCTTTGCCCCCATCCCCTTTTCCAACACGAACACTTTTGCACACCACGAAAATACGACAGACAAATGCGAAGCCCTCTACCTGAAATTCCCAGCACCAGGGTCAGGCAATTGACCAGAATCACACACACCTCACAGCCCTTTCCCTTCCCCACAGGGATAAAAGGTGGAGCACAAGAGCACAATAAGAGCCAGACTGACTGCACAACGAGAGAGCTAATTCAGCCCAGCCGTTAAGGAGGAGGAGAAAGACAGCGTGAACCGAGAAGGTGATCAGGAGAGAAGCAACCTTGCCCTTTCTGAGCCATTCCCGCGAAACCTCCACAGAAGGAATTGTAAGACCAGCAAACAATAGCCAGCGTGTGTTGCTGCAGTTGTCAACGGTATACAAGGCCCTCCTCCGCTGATAACCAAGTCAAGGGGAGGGGAGACTCTTGCCTCTGTGGTACTGGCCTTGACTCGAGACAAGCCAAGCCAAGCGGTGTATCACAGCCGGTGACTCGAAGGGAGAGCCGATAAGAAACCGAACTGTAAAAACTGAAAATAAGCGACAGCGGAGGGGGACACCACGTGCATGTTCACTTGAGAAACTCTCGCCGATTCCCAGAAGGCACTGGCAACGGCACGAGAGGGCTTCAAAGTGGTCATACGGGGGTCTAGTAAAAGACTTTGACTGCCAGATGAAGCTAATAGAAGCAAATCCTATATTGTAAAGTTGGCAAGAGTGAACCCGACCGAGGGATGCTGATAAAAGGGGGCCAAGTCTGAAGCCCCGATTAGCAGTGTGCTGACAAGAGTGAACCCGACAGAGGGATGTCCACTGTGAACTGTTCAAAAAGACATTAAGATTTGTGAATCAAATCGATGTCACAAAGAAGAGTGTGTTGAAAGCCGGCAGAGGGAGGCTAATAAACACTTCTTTCTTCCCTGTGAATCCTATCCCACACTCTGTCTGTATTTAGCGTAATGATTGGCAATAGGTTTTTCTTACTATAGGCTCTTTTTATTTCACAAGATGCCACTAGAATTCTCTTATTATTCTTTTGATCGTCATAGCTTGCTCCCATCTTAGATTTAGGTTGAGATTAGGCGTTTTTCCAACCCACCTATACTGTTTAATAAACACCCTTGAACTGTGTTAACTTGTATTTTTTTTATTGTTGCCACCATGAGTTCTTTGCACTAGCCAATCTGGGGCTCCATGTTGTAAGAATTAAAGGCTATTTGGTGGCGCTATCCATCTTTAAGCGCTCGTCTGAAAAATCTTCATACTTTAAGATACCACTGGTGACACCATTTCTGAAGGGACTCGCCAGTGTGTTCCCTCCATCTCCTTTCCAGGTTCCAGTTCGGGACCTTAATCTGGTGTTAGAATTTCTTATGTGTGAACCATTTGTACCTCTACATTCATATCCATTAAGGTTACAAACGTTCGAGGCCATTTCGTTGGTAGCCCTAACTTCAGCCTGTAGAGGGAGTGAATTGCAGGCACTATCATCTAAACCACCCTTTACAATTTTCCACAAGGACAAGGTCATCCTGAGGGTTAAGCCTTCATTTTTGCCTAAGATAATTTCAGATTTTCATACAAGACAAAAAAAAGAATTATCGGCTTTTTACCCGCCACCATATCCTCACAAGGAGGAAGAGAGGTTGCACAGATTAGATTTATGTAGTTAAACATTTTCTAAATTGTTCAAACTTCGTCTAGATCGTCAACTATTTATAGGCTATACACGTCACAAACTGGGTCAGGCTGTGACAATGCTGACCTTATCCAGATAGATAATTCTAGCAATTTCAGAATGCTACAGGCTGGCGGGCAAAGACCCCCCAGAAGACTTGAGGGCCCATTCCACCAGGGGCATGGCTACCTCTTGGGCTCTGCAAAGAGGTGTTCCTATCAAAAACATTTGTGAGACAGCTACGTGGGCTACAATACACACATTCACGAAGTATTACTACCTTACTGCCTTTATTCTTCCCTGAGTCAGGATGGAAGCTTTGGAAAAGCTGTCCTCCATTCGGTTCATGGAACCATTGATACAATTCTCACTCCCTCCACCAAAACAAACACTGATTTGGGAGTCTATCAAAGATGAGGAATACGTGGGAGGACACAATCCATTTGAAGAACAAGTTACCCCTGGTAACGTTCTTTCGACTGGATGTTCTTCCCACGTATTCCTCATCGCCCTCCCAGCCGACCCCACAGTATAATTTCCCATGCTATTACAGTTTTCGCTCCTTCAAAGCTTAGTACGGTCAAACCCATGTTTAGGCGGGTAGTTCTACTGAAAGGAAAAACAGAACTGAAGCCAAAAGGCACTGCGCGTGCTATATATACCTTCGATTACATCATCTTCGAGATGGAGACCCTCTAGGGACATCGAGTCGCCTGCATCGACGCACAGTGCCCTCAGCCGGAAAAAAAAACAGCTGAAGCTGGATATTGGAGATATCAAAGATGAGGAATATGTCGGAGGAACATTGAGTCGAAAGAATGTTACCAGGGGTAAGTAACTTGTTCTTCTAAGTGCAGGCATACTAGAGTCCTGAAATGGTGGTGCCCACAATATAGGCTTTTTGAAAGTTCTCCTTTGTGTAGGACCACCATAGTATTGCAAGGGTGCCCATGGCAGCAGCATTCACTACCTAAACTCTCCGGTGTATACCGTGGAACTTCCTGATTGGTGGGTTGCAGTTTGGATACTTCTGTGGCCTGGCTGTTCACTATCTACTCTGTCATGGTTGGATTGCTTGCTCCTTCCTTCTCTGCCAGGGCTTCTGCGTATTGTTGTCCTACGGGGGGGAAATGGGGTAAAAATGTTATGCACAACAAGTATGGGATGAGTGACAGTGGTACTTGACATTTGCAGCCAGGCACAGACGGAATGGATAGACTGGGCTCCTCACAACTCCCACACCCTACCATTGGGGCAGGACTGGATCTGGTGAATACACCCTGGTAGGCCTTGTACTTCAGGCTAAGAGAGGACCTCATCCCCTTTTGGTGGGGTCAGATTCTTGACCCTGCCACAACCATTTGTTAATTGAATATCAAAGAGGAATAAACATTTATACTTAATCTACTGTTAATTCAGTTCTCTAGTTATGCCCTAAACATACTTGCTTAGGTAAGGTGGAGGGGTATGATCTTGGTATAATTGGACCTCAAAATCTGTAGAACATAAGGGGGACTTTATGGGCCTCAAACAGAACCTTTTTCTTGACTCTTTGACGCTATGCTAACCAGAATATCTCTGGACTTTGCATTGTCATCCTTATACAGACTCCCCACTCTATGCTCCCAATCTAAAACAGTATCCTCAGTAAAATACATGCCCATAATGTCCTTAAATAGATTTTGCACACATTCACGTTGTATCTTTAGCCACAGTTCCCTCGTTCAGATTGTGGATTCTTAGGTTCTCTCTTCTGGATCTATTTCCCAAGTCCTTCCATTTCCGTTCTAGTTCTGAAATCCAAGTTATGCAGCTCAAGATTTTCTAAAGTCGCGTCTTGCCTTCATGTTCTAATTTGAATAGCAGATTCATTGGTATCTACCTGCTCACATATTAGGCGAAGCTCCATGCGGTTCCCGGATATGAATTAGACAATTTCTTCTTTAAACACGTCAGCTAATTTAATGAGTTGGGCCCTCACTGACTGGGAAGGTTAGATTGGTGTGATGGAGTGTTTAATATAACATGCAGAAGATACACACCCCCATTCAGGAATAAAGAAGGGATTCAGGAAGAGGGGGCTGAGACAATTGAGTCGCTCGGAAATAACTTGGGAAGAGGGGGAAGTGGTTGTTGTAGTATGGATGCATGTTTTTAACTGTGATTAGTCCTCAGTCATCGTGTGAATGTAATGAACATTTTTCTCAAAATGTTGTTGATCTTCCTGCAAACTCTCAATCCCAACCAACACCAGTGCTTCTGACAAAGTCCTTCTAGCCACCCAACAGTGAAAATTCATTTCTGGGCAAGTGTGGGCTCCTCCATCGCTCAATGCTAGTGAAAAGCAACCCCCTTCAGCAGCATTTTTCTTACAAATCATCCCCACCACCCCTAAAAAGGGCGGCTTTACACAACATTAAACCACCTCTCACCCATGAGGGCATTTTAGCCCTTGATTGCAAGCAGACTCGTCAGGTTGCAGCTGGCATCATGCAGGTGGTACAGATCAGTATTAGAGGCAAGTTGAACTGATAATTACAATGACCATTTGGCTTTGGTTGGTGTACAAACTGTGTTAACTATATAGGTATCTATCTGACTTCTTTGGTTGATAAAAGTATGATGGAAAATTTGCAGGTGATATTGAACCTCAGATCGACCTTGGAGAGGTGGTAGCTACTCAACTTATCGTTGTAGGGGAAGGTCAACGCTTTGGAGATGAACAGCACACCCTAGATTAATTATGTCCTTAAATGCTTCCTCTGTTTCCTGAAAAAAGCATTTTGGGGGAAATTGACAGACTCATTCCAGGTTTCCTCTGGGATAAGCCACTGCACATCAAGCTTTGGAAAGTTCAACTACCTGCAGAAAGAGGTGGATTTTAGGTGCCTAATTTCCAAACTTATCACCTGGCCTATGCAATAAGGCATATTGTACCATTCCTGAAATCTGAACAAGATGAGTGAACCTGTGAAGAGGCTAGCTTGAATGGTCCGTCATTGCTGAGCAAATCTATCAACGAAATCCACCCAGGATTGACATCCAAGGCTGGCATTGAAGAAACTCTTTATTTCTATCAATGTCATTTGTTTTAACCCAGCTGTTAAGGATAGAAGCAAAATAATATTTTGGCCTGAATGGTTTTTAAGGTATACGAGGATCGGAGCCCTCAGAGATAATGGGGAATTGGTTTGCATTTTCCCAGTTGAGGTGTGCGAAAAAAAAGACCTAATTGCACAGTTCAAGAGTATCGTATTCTTAAGAGAGTTGTCTCAAGGCTTGGGGATCACGCCAACATAGATAGGTTTGTCTTAAGATCAGAGGCAGGACATCAAGTTTCACAATTATATAAGCTTATATTATTCGTCACACAGAGCAACACATTACTGTTACAGGTTTTGACTGCAAGGTTGACTGAAGAGATGTCTGATGTGCGTTGGGCAAATTTATGTACGAATGTTGCCCATTCTTCGCTGAGCCTGACTGAAAGAATGAGGAAGATTAAGATTCTGCATAGAATATACTGGACGCCTGAGCGTTTATGTAAGCGGGCCTGGCTAATAAAGATTCATGCTGCAGGTGCTCCCATAGGACTGGTACCCTCAGCCCTACAGATAAGGTGTCTATCAGTCACTTTTACTAAAATAGGCAAATACTCCCAAAAAATAAAAACCCCTGAGTAAAAATACTCCCTACAAATGGGAAACCCTTGGACCTTATGTCCCTGCCTTCACCCGCACGGCTCCATGGATATGTTTGAACCCGTAGTACACATAGTACCAGAGGAAGAAACTATTAATACTGCCTAATTGGAAGAAGTAAACATGTATCTTTTAATGCGTATGAATTACTACGTGCAAAGGAATTATTATTTTTTGTGAAAACGTTTGTTTCATTTTTACTTGCTTATGAAATACTCCCATTCAGAATAGGACTTACATTTGTACTCCCTAAAAAAATCATTTTACTCCCAACTTTAAAATATAGGGAGTAAAATACTCCCACTTCAAAATCTTATCTGGAGCACTGGGTACCCTGGAACAGATGCTCTGGGAGTGTGCAACAGTGAGGTACTTCTGGGGTGAGCTAATTTTGATTTTCAGTAAGGTCCTGAGGCTGTTAATAGACTGACTTTATTCAGTGCGCAGAAAAAAATGGCTCTTCAGGGGAGCCTTGATGGCCAACAAATTGATTTGAAGGAACTGGAAATCTTTGATCTACCGTGAGGTGGATACATGGGTTGAGGAAATGCGTAGGCTCTTGCTTATGGAGAGGGTCATTTACAGATGTCAGAAGAAAAATAAACAGTTTGAAGAAATTTGGGGATGGTTTTTAATAATAATAATAATTTGGCATTTATATAGCGCTACGAACCCTCGGGTATCTGAGCGCTGCTTATTACCCACTGTGTGTGGTGCTCATTTATCGACCTCGGAAGGATGAAAGGCTGAGTTTGGCCCCGCCGGGATTCGAACGTGCGTTAGCAGGCTCTGCACTGATGTCAAAGCGAGCGCTCTACTCGCTGTGCCACTTGACCGACGGAACTGTTTTAATATGTTGGAATGATGTTAAGAAGGTAGGGGTTGGTGAGGGTTGATGGGTAATTAAATGGGTATACTGTAATATTTTAATGTGTATTGATATCTTATTAAACAGGTAAATACGACTGTTGTCCAGGGAAATGTATCCTGTTATCGCAAGCAGCTTTTATGGGTTTCCAGTCAATATATCTAAAACTATTCAGACTGGTACATTTAAGAGTGGACCATAAATAATACCGAAAAACACAGCAAACCTTTTATTAAATAAAACGTAGTGGGGGGTGAGCAGGGTGCGTGGGTTCCCCCCACCAATTAAATCCCCCCCAAATTAAAAAAAATAATTCCATATTAATCTGTGTTTGCAGTATTTTGTCCACGATGAAATTTGCCACTCTGTAATTGTGGTCGGTAAGAACACATATAACCCTTTTATGCTGGGCCAAATCACCAGCGTAGAAGTCGAAGCATCTAGAATGTGTGTAAAAAGGTGTAATATTGTGCCCTAACCTACGATATCCAGACCATGGTCTGTGGAAAGTAAAAGTAAGAAGCTGGGCATAAGAGGATGGTAAAGAATTTGGAGAATGATGAACTGGAGTGATGCAGTGAGGGGAAAAGTGATTGTATTAGTGCGGATGGATGTAGATATTGTTGGAACATGTGCTAATTAGGAAGATATAGGATGCATACTGGGGTTAAGTTAAAATTAGACTATCTACATGAAGCACTTTTAAAGGGGATAATATTTATTGAATGTTCTTATGCTGTTTGGTTGTGTGAGGGGCTCAAGAAGTGCTCCAGCTGCCTACTTGAATTGATAGAGGACTTGACCCGGTTAGTTGTCCATATACAATTTTTAGTCAGTTCTGTAATAGTAATTCCCAAAAATTCCCAAGCCTGTGCCAGGAATGGCCTGGTCGAGAATAGGTTCTGTGGGAGTCAGCGCGGTTTGACAACATAGGGAGAGGAGGGGGTGTGTGCTGCTTTGTTGATAGTGTTCTAGAACATGCTTCAAGTCTGGCACTCCTTCTCTTTCTCTCCGATGTCCGTCCATCCACCCTCTCCCAGACACACACTGCAGTTCAATTTGTGCACTTGTAGGCAATACCAGGCGAATGACTCCCTTCTCCTGTTTCAATAGTTCATCAGCCGATATCTTCTCCTGGTCAACTTGATTACGCTCCAGGCTTCAGTTTGGTAATGTCTCAGATCCAACAATTATATGGATAGCCAGGAGAATGACTCCCTTCTCCTGGTTCAGCTGTTGATTATCTCTGGATAGCTTCCTGCAACAGTTTTTAAATCAACTTTGGCAATTCTTCCCAGGCTTCCTTTAGGGCTTGCTTAAAGGTTATACATGCCTTCTGTTTCCAATACACAGTGATCCCTTAACTTTCTTTACCTTCATCTTGTCGTTGAGTACAAGGGAAATTGTTCCCATAGTGTCCTTGTTTCCCTCTAACATTTGGACGAAAGTGACTGTTCAAGTGGCTCTCTTTAGCTTTAGTGTTCCTCTTGAGGCTAGAATGTTGAGGGAGACTGCTCCTGATTTGTTGTTCTTATTCTCTGACACAACACAATCTTCACACTTGGTACTTAAATCACAACTCGGGAGATGACTCCCAATGCCTTTCATTACATTCTGCACCCTTCCACAATCCCCCGACAAATATCCCATGACTCCTGTTAACTCTTCTCTAATGGGGGAACATTACTGGTTGTGCCTGGGGCCGGTTGGGTCGCTGCGTTCCCGCTGAATGCTGATCCTTCCACTCCCTGCTGCCGTGCTTTGGATCAGCTGGGTCTCAGTCAGTGGTGTTGGCGCAGTTAATGGACTGCTCGATCCACCTCGTCGAGGTCAAGCTACAGTTGGTCGGTTCCCAGCTTCCACTCAGGCACCCTCTGGAGCAGTCTGCGAAGGACTCCTGCACCCTGATGTTGGCATCCTCCCGAATGGAGGTTTGCTTCTCCAGCATAGTTTCTTGCTTCCAAGTTCAAACTGCCCGGGTCTGCCAGGCTTCACTCCTGTTTTGCTTCTCAGTGAGTCCTTTCTCTATTTTTATGTTGTACAGTTGGTTCCTCCCCAGCCGAGTGTCATAGTCCATTGTGTGTGTCCATTGTATATTCTTCACGCCTCCTCTTGGCCAACTCTTCCCAGTAACTTCTGTATTGGGAAAAGGAGTAGTTTGCCTAACTCCATCTAACTTCTTCGTCACAGTACCCTTTAAAGAGGGATTGAGATCACACTGCAGGGGGCATATTTTAGTAATCCTTATTTTGGTGGTATCAATTCTTACAGGAAATAATAAAGGCGTACTGCAGTAACAAAGTAGTGTTTTCAGATTGTCTCTCAGCAGACAATATGGTCTCAAGGGTAAGAGGGTTAGGGAGAACATCACAAAACGCGAGTCCTTGTCCCCATGAGGGGAGTGTCTCCCTGTGTGGTCCCGCTTTTTGCCACCCATAGGGGGAATGTTGCGTAGCCTGCTCACCTCTCTAGCCTCCCAGGGAAGAGCTCCACTCTTGGGAGAAGCGACTAGATCGATTGATTTGTCAACATTGTAGCAACATTTCGGAGATGCTAATGGTTTAGCTTTAAAAATAGATATATTATTTGATATAAGTCACTTGCTGCCAATGGTTTTTGCATCAGAGGGAAACAAGCCATATGCAAGATGGCCACCATGGAAAAAGATAAGGGAGGCAAAAAGAAAATCCCTATCCCATTTTATTGGCTAGTACAACACAAGCAACGTAAAGTAGCAACGGAGGAAGACAGGGTTCAGCCAAAATATTACCTACATGCTTAATGGAAAGTGTATCCTAGGAGAGGCCCTTTCTTCTGGACACACACACTGCCAGTGGTTCTTTGAGTGATGTTCACTGACGCAGACTGTAATAATCTATGTACAAAACTGCAAAGACTGCCTATTTCAAGGCTGGATGTCCAACTGTGTGTAGAAGACAACCCAAGACCCGTGGCAACAGCGAAATAGGATAGTACTACCAATTACCTTGTTTAGAAAGAACGATTAACTTCGCTCCAGTCTGCCTAAGCTTCCAGGTGAGTAAAGTAGAGTTGTAGACCTGAAATCCGTTCCTGGCCAGTGACATAGAAGTATTATGGCTTCCAGAATGCTGGTAGCACAGCCAGTGCTGATCTCGGTAACCGTGGCACGGTGGCAGTTTGAATTCGCACCCAAAGCGTGCACATTTTATAAGCACACATAGCATGACACTGCGGCTTTTACAGAATGATTGAACAGACCACCGGGATCATGTAGATGCATTGTATTGTCCCGAAATGTGTGTAGTCCGCTTCACACAAGCTACAGTGTGTTAATGTATGCAGTCATAGCCAAATGGTTCCCAACACTCTCCACCCTACACCCGCATTTAAATGCATACTGGTCATGACTTCTTTGTTGTGTCCCTCAAACCCTACTGGGCTCACTAGCCATACTATAAATGCAGTAACTCAAGTGAGCCTGCAAATTAAAGAGCCTTTGTAATGCATTGATAAATGTAGAACCATGGACAAATGTATTCCAACCCGAGCCAGTCTGTTCAGTGGGAAGCAAGTATTGGGTCCGTGGGCGGCTCCAACAGGGTCAAAACCAGCTATGTTTCCAGTTGGCTGCGGGTGAGGTGGTACATTTGTCACTGCACCTCGAGTGACTTGAATATTGCAACAGCCTTAGCCTATGCGTTAAACAGTGGTGCACACAAGAGGTGATGTGAGAGGATGACTCTAGACTCCATATGCAAGCTAATCCTGCACACTTGGCACGGGTTGATTCCACTGCTCTCCACATCGCTCCCCTGCTGTGGCTTATGATGGACTGATCATTGCTGCCATTTACCCCATGCAAACATTAAAACGAACAGGCAGCCTGTGACAGGAAATCTGCGGGCGGCCACCCAGAAAATCTCTCATGAATGATTGACACCATATAGGTGGGGGGAGCGGGATGTTCGCGCTGTGTAACGAGAGTTTCCAGGCCCCACAGCAGTAGCTTGCAGGACTCTGGCTGAAGAAACAAACTTCTATCCAGGCTTTGATGATACCCCTATCCCTTGTTCCGGATCCTGTGCTGGTCTGTAGTCCGTCTCTTGCTGCCTCTCTCTCGGTACGGTATTTTTTTTTTGCGCAAAGCTATTTTATTGGGCAACAAGCAATAGAGCGTCATAAAGAAGCCTTCCAGTTATCGGTTTTTACACATACAGACGGAAATCAATCTGCTTTCTGTCTGTATTTATTAAAATGGGAAAAACCAGAAAAACAGGTCTTTCTGTGTGGTTCTCTATGAAGCCACTCCTACATCGCAGGCCAATCACATTGCAGATTGGAGAATGTAAAACTTGTATGAAAATATAAAGTTCTTCAAATTGCTGACAGCATATATCTTAAGACGGCATTAATCAAAGGAGCAACCGTTTGTTATTATGGAAAAACATTTAGCTATCATTGCTTTCCGATATGGCTGCATGTGTGCTTTAATAAATGCATTTTTTATTAGAATAAATGTGGAGTTGTGAATTATCTTTTTATGACAAAAAATGAATGTGGATGCATACAGAAAAAAAGACCAAAACATAAATATGGATAAATACAGACGGAAATGGCATACAAATAAATGCCATAAAACTGGAAGCCTTAATTATGAAAGAGGTCCAGCACATTACGTGTTTAAAACTGCCTGCACTTAACACAAGCTTTGAGTGAGCAAAACGGCCAGGTCATTGCACAGCAGGACTGTAAACTTAGCAGTGAAACCTTTGGTATCCAATCTTAACACATAACGCATCACGCTGGTGTTAGAAGTGAAACTGGGCTGGAAACTCTACACTATGCACTTTTCAAAGACTACAGAGACGCCACCCACAAAGATAAGAAGGGAAGGGAAGGTAAGATGTCAACCGAATGGGTAGAGGGTGGGTGAAGGGCAAGGATAAGCATGCTCCAACGTACAGGGCATTGAAAGTGCCCGTTAATATCTTCATGTTGTTCCCGGGAATGCTTTCACCCATGCATAGCTTACTCTTTTGCTGATCACACACATCGGCTTCCCAGCTAGTTTTCACTTGGTGGCTCCTTCAAAATTGTCCAAACCTTCATGATTTCTTTTGTTACTAATATAAGGACACAGTCTTAGACAATATCAGGAGCGGCAAACAGCTATGGATCACACAGACAGCAATCAATTCCACGCGGTCCAAGACAACTGCCCAGAAATCGCACGTCTACAGGTCCAAAACATGCTCATCTTTCCACACCCCTACTGTACAAGCCCAAAACACATCAGAGGTACTCAGTTTCCATATTACCTTTGTAAGGCATTCCTCCTGACAACCAGACACAGAATAAATGCAATCCTCTAGGGATAAAACATTCCGAATACCTTTTGCAAGGATAACAACGTTTATACTTTCAAAATATCAGCCACTGCATTCAAACCCAAATGCCACGGAGGGCACTGGTTAGTTCAAGGCAGACAAAGCATTTTAAGGAACAGCAACGTCACTCATGACACAAAAAAGTATACAATATCATCTTAAAGCTGTGATACCCGTGGGTTTGGGCGTGTAACAAATGCTATGAATAAAAAAATTTAAAAAAATCTCATCATTCTCATTGGTGGGACCCCTGTATACATAATGTCAACCCCATATTTTTTATTTTATGGAATTTTATTGATTTGTTTTACCAGCATTGATTTAACAAATGCCATAGAAATACAGCAAGCGAAAGTATTGTACACACTGCATGGTTATACAAGGCAGGACTAATGTCTCATTAAATGAAGCAGTCCTAAGAATCAAACATTTGCCTGACAAATCCTGAGTAGTGACAGCCCTTTATTAGCCGGCAGATGATTGGCTGCAGTTGCTTGTGTTGATCTTCTTCCACATGGTCCTTAGTCCCTTTAAACTCACACCATAGCAACACAATTGGTTCATTAGATGACAAGACATTTCTTTCCGTGTTTCAATTATGTGGTGGGCACCTGGTACCTCTTGAAGTCAAGCTAGCTCTCAGAAATACAAGGCGTTTAATTTGATACCAGACACTCTGGTGCCCACACAATGCCCCACGTTGTTGGCCTAAATTTGTTATCCTCACCCCGTGCAGTTCAAATCACAGGGCATTCTGTTTCTGCTCCCTCCTTGGGGTCAGTCCCCTCCTCCCTTGACTGCCCTTTGTGAACACACACTAATCAATCGATCGCTGAGGGATTTAGGAGCTTGAAAGTGGGCCTCTGTTAGTTCAAATAGAATGTCTGGGTGTTTGGGGGCATGAGGATATATGTTTGGCAGCTCTGCCCTTCTGTGATATTGTCCTTCAGAGCCAGGCGCAACACTACCCACGCTTTCCCTGTGCACATTCTGTTCAGATCACATGGGCTGCAGTGTGAAACAAAAAAGGGCTCTGTCTTGATTGATAGAATTACCTTGTGGTCTATCACCTGGGATGGGAGCAAGGATGGAGGTGGGTATTCTTGCTGATGCCTACATCTGTTATTCTTTATTACTGGGTTCTGGTCTTGCTGGACCTAACTTCCAAAATGGCGGCGGTTCAGTATACGTTCGCCACATGGGATGCAACACAACACTCCCTACAGGGGTCTACATCCTATTGTCCCTATTATACACCTCCCCCTACCCACAGCCACCTCGCACCATTAAGTGTGGGCCCTCTTAGTGTATTACTCTCAATCTGAACTGCTTGGGGTGGCAGGCGAGCAGGACATGTATCCCAACACTTTTGTTGCCGGATTAAAACAAAGGTAATTGATAATATATTGCAGGGTTAGTCTAAAACTCTGATCCAGCCTTATAAACCCCACATTGGGGCATGCCTCCAACCAATACATCATCTCAGCGCGACAACCCAGCCAATCCTTCTAAGCATCCACGCATCTCGGCACTTGTGCCCAGCAAGTTATACAGCGAAGAGGCCGACAGGGCCATCCCTGGAGAGAGTAACCGGGAATGGAATCGGAGCGTCTGGTCACGTGCAGCATTTTCAACAGTCTGTCATACAGATTTGGCAGTTCCAGGTATCTATGGCTCTGACACTGTGGAAACTTCTATTTGAATGAACATTTCAGTGAGTCAAGTGACAGCAGCGAGTTGTTGGCCAATTGAGCTCTTCTCTTAATGGCAACTCTTTTCTGTGATGACCAATTCAGCTTTTTTATTAGATTTATAATGCTGGATTGCTCCATAATCCGGCTGCTCTATGCAACACAAGCATGTTAAATTCCACTACAATTTAACATCTCAAATTAATGGGTTATACACGCTGTCAAACTTGTCCATTGACAATAACGCTTGCAGGTTCATTGCAAAGATCACATCCCGCCTCAGTTTTTACCCAACCCCGTTTCATTTCCTTGTCCCTGGATAGGCACGCGTTCAAGCATCTAGAGTTTATTGTTAGTAAACGCGTGCCAGCACCACAGATCATTATTAGGACGGTTAATTAAACTCTTTGTGATCGACGTTTCTGTGATCATGGCATTTTTGGTTTAATTCAGTCATGGTTTTCATCCTATGTATAACATTGTTCCTTTCTTGTTTAATGAAACATATACTTCCCAGTGTCTGCCTTATGGTGTTTCCCAAGGTTCTGTATTGGGTAGACCTCTTTTTAATCCTTGTATAGTATTCCATTAACTTCACTGATTTTTGTCTTTTGGTTTTTAAGCTCATTTTTATGGGAGTGATAGTCAGATTTAGTTTTCGTTTTTTACATGATTTTCTTATTCTCCATCACTGCCTGACAAAATGCTCTTTAGTTATTGCACCATGGGTCGCTCTTCATTTCATAGCTTGAAATCCAAAGAAAACGTAGGCGTTGCGATTTCCTGACCCTTTTTTGGTTATTAGCCTTGGGGCCTAATTCACAGAACGTTTTCCAATGATGTTTTGCCATTATAAAACTCTTATGTAATTGAATTTCCTTTCCACCTCTCACGGGAACTACAGTCCTTTCAACATGCAATCTAGGTTTCCTTTTGGTTCTTCTTCGTGTTGATATTAAGGGCCCGATTCATGGAATTTGTGCCCGGTTCAAAGTGACTTTGCACTGCCGACACAACCCTGATTCATGCAAAGTGTATTTTTGCAGAGCAAAGTCCGTACATAGTCATTTTTGTAGTACAAAATGACATTGCACGGCAAAAATACACTTGCACGGTTCCATGAATCAGGGTTGGTGTTGGCAGTGCACAGTCACTTTGAACCGGGCAATTAATCCATGAATCGGGCCCTAAATCTGATCAGTACTCTCCTTCACTAAATAGTTATGGCAAACTATGGTTCTTTCTAATTTAAATTGTTTGTTCTCCAATATGTTGGTCTCCTAAAATATGCGTTTATTCCATTTCAGTCTAGTGTTTTCTCACTACCTGGGGGCATGTCCTGATCCTTTAGGTGGGTGTTGAGCCTTCCCAGCAGAGAACCGCCACCGTGGTGTGGGCTCCCTCTTATGTGAGGGAAGCCTCCAGTCAGCTATGCACAAAAGCCTGGACGTCCGCAGGAGTCGGAGGATAATAAAATGGCATCCGATAATGTTGGCAGCACGTAACTCTAGTTCCTCATAACCCATGATTTCAAATCAGATCTAGCTTTATATTTTATGTTTAAGCAAATTCCTAACAGGCATATGGGATAGGACAGTGATAGAGAAACTATATCACTGGGGCCTACTGTTAAAGGGTAACCCATGACTGCTGGCATCATTTAGTTTCCAGTAGGCCATTGTCAGGAATGTACATGTGGTTCTCTGGTTGTTAAGTTGACAAACTACATGGCAGCTGCTGTTGTGTCACATGGGACCAGGTAAAGACACCACATGTGCACTACACTTTCTCAGCAAGGAGCATTTAGAAATGGAGGCCCGATCAGCAACGCTCACGTTCTTTTAGAGAAAAACCGTCGTCATTTTACATAGTAAAAATAGAACCGCTCCGGCTTGTGTGCCTGCGCTGATGTCGTTTCTTAACACATACCATTGCTGCTAACGTTTTAGGCACTAGGCCGTAGATCTCGATTAATTCGAAGGAAGAGTCTTCCCTTCTTGGGATCAGTCTGGTCTGTAGTGCAGCCGATCTGGAGTTGTCCTGTGACGCACATTTTAAATGAATCCATTCAAAAAAAGTGCCTCCTATTGCCAGTGTCGTCTTACATGGTGAGCTGCCTCTTGAGGTATTCCTGAGCACATTGACTCTTTCTTCTCACACAGGTGTTGGGTTATTTCTATCCAAACAGAGTGGTGGTTTCAGTTGTGGCAAAGCGTTGGGACCGGTGTGCCTGCATGGGCTCCTACCACAAATGACTTCCTCCAACCACTCTTGTTTTCTTGTGTAGATAGTGACTCAACGCACTGTAACTGGAATCAAAAGATCAGAATTTAAGTTGAAGTGTAAATTCATTCAAAAGTTGTCATTGGGAACACACTCCTAATTGCACTGTTTTTTGTGCATTTCTGCTGTGTGGATCTTGGGAGCCCAGGGAGTAGCATGGGAAAAACATAATCTGTTTGCAGAAGCCGATTGCCATTCATTTACTGAAGTATCAGTTTTTTTTCTCCCTTTAGTCTCCCTCACTCAACTTGCTAAACCATGCTGTCTGCGTTCTTCTGCTTTTATAGCCCATTACGCACTGTCCTGTCATTGCTCTTTGACGATGCTGCAGTTAATATGATGTGTGCTTTCTGCTGAATTCTTTTTCATGGCTTTCTCTTTATTAAGGCAGAGATGAAGTGCCAAAGTGTTGTCTGATGCTGCTTGCTCAGAGGCTTCCCGGTGTCCCTGAGCTGTACTGGATGTTCTGTGTTTTTCTGATGTTCCCCTACAGCATTGGAGAAACAGCCTGACAAATAAATCTAGTCCGCATAGGTCATCTGTGTGGGTGCCCCTGTCCTTGTCTCCCGCCACCGGCTCCCTCTGGATTCACACATTACTTTTCAGAATGTATTCACTGTGCCTACTGGAACTCTTCACCGAATGTCAGGAGACGGATCGCCTGGAAACAAGTTAATTCAAGTAAGCACCTACCTGAGTAAGTACTTGGCCGGTTAATATACCTTGGCGGCCACGCCCTGGAATAAACCCCCGATCCACCTGCCAGAAATGGAGAGCCATGTGTAAGTTAAGGCCCACCTCTTCAAGGAAGTATTCAACTTTCCAAACTAACTGGTACCATGTTTGAAGTCACAAGCTCCACTGTTGTCTCTGCCGAACTAACTGACGCCAGACTCTCTCCCCGGCTCTCCTGCCACCTGAGCTCTGAATCTGCTGTGAGCTATCACTCACAGATGTCCTGCTACCTTGCACTGTACTGTATGCATTTACACTTGCCTGGCCTGAAAAGGATCTGCTTTCCCTCCCTTTCCTGCCTGGAGGCACCGCAATGCATCTTATCGCAGGTGGAGCAATACAAATCAATACGAAAATAAAATACGGTGCGAGTTCGTTTTCCTTATCCCAGATATAAGGACTGAAAATGGGTAACTTTTTTGTGCAACAACAGTTGCTCATCCGATCCTCAGGCTTCTTTGAAACGTTTTCTCACACATCTCTTGAGTCTTTAAACATTTGAAAACAATATCATGTTGTCTGAGATAACAGGAGCCCATTGTGGCTGTTCTTTGGTGGGCTCCCGTAAAGTCCTCCATGTACCTATTATTCAGATGTTCTGGGTAGTTTGAGACTGGAAGGAGTACTACTAGTAATGGTTGTCTTGTTGGCATTGGATGAGGGGAGCTCCAGGCTACATGAACGGGTTGGTATCTGTGCAGGCAGGAAGAGTGATGAAGTAGGAAAACTGAGCTGAAATGCGAGGCCCCCAGCCACTATATTCCTAGTTTGACATTATGCCAATGTTTGCAGAGGTGGCATATCACTAGTTTGGCTGCCAAGTTTGACCAGCTCAATGTCTTCAAGGTTACTGAATTTCAGTACACTGCTAGTTTGCGGAATCCAGCTGTACTTCTAGAATGACGACTCCATACACTACAAAGAAAAACTCAAAATCTACTCTCATTAAGCGCAAGTTGCCATGTGCAGCTGAACCTGGAGACAATGCCTTCCTTGTGTTCCATACATCATATCCTTTTCTTTATTAAATACATTTTTATTAGTTTGATACATTCAATTTAGGACCCAGAGCACCAGAACCAAATTGTTAAACTGAGAACCTCTCCACATAGCTATGCTCTCTATGCGCCAACCCGCCCTCCCCTTGGGTCCTCACCAGAAACAAAAATAAAAGTCTACAGGATAATAGCATATCAGAATAATTGAGTATAAACATTGCATCATGAATTTGTTCAGTCCAAATGAAAGAATGTTACCGTCGGCCTGTTAAATGCTGCATTATTCTCAAGAGATTAGACGACAGTTTCTCCATATGATATAGACCACAATTTGTCCCACTACAGTAGGTACTACAAGGCGGCCACATTTTGAAAGGGTCTGAAGCAAAATGTTGAATACGTGGTTGTTCCTTTTCCCTCCAATGTGTGGCTTTTACCAATTTTGCTTTAAAAGCATAGTTGCGATTACTTTCCCATCCCTGGAAAAGAGTGGGTATATTCCCTTGATGGGGATCCCCAGCAGCACCACTCTTGGGCCAAACAGGAAGTCCTGTTCCCCCACCTGCAACACATATGCCAACATTTCTTTCCAGAAGGGTCTGATCCTTGGGCAGTCTTACCACACATGCAAAAACGAACCCCTCTCCCCACATTCTCGCCAACAATCCCCTGAAATATCCTCATTGGCTTTGTTGAAGTGGGAAGGTATCAGGTACCACCTGTAGGTGATCTTATATTCAGTTTCGTTAAGCTGCACTGAGAGGGAGGTGTGATGTCACAGCCACTACCTCTTCATTCTTCCTCAGAAATCTCCTTTGCCAGATCCTTCTCCCATGCCTTCATGTATGCCCAGTGCGGCTGTTCCTGGGCAAATTGTGCCCCATATTCCAGAGTGGTAAAATGAAGGTCTAGTGCTCATTACTCTGTCTCCTCTTCCTCGTCCCAGTACTTTCAAAGGTTAAATGTGGGGAAATGAGGGCAGAGGTCTTGCAATATCCCATAAAGGTCGGCTATCAATAGGGAAAGGGGAATACCATGTCTCCTGTGCATACCCCACTCCTGCTCTCCAAGGACCCTCCACCCAGGTAATCCTCCCTCGCTTCTCCACCTCCAGGGTCAGGATCCAAAAGCGACAGGCTTTCCCTGGCCACCTGAGAAGAGGATCCAGGGGGGTTTGGAGTGATAATACCCTCAGGTTTCTCACAACACTAGCTTGTGTGAAATCCTTATTCCCAATTTCCCTGTGACTGCTAGGTGTCTAACTGCAGGGCCCACCATTGTGTCCTCTGGATCAAAACCTATGTCTTCTGAACTATATGGCAACCCCGCTGTCTTGATCTCCGCCTCTGCGTGAAATTGCCTGGGATAGTCCACATTACAGAGTCTAAACCTATCTCTTCGCCAAGCGCTGGATCTCTTGGACCATGACTTTATTGTACTTCAAGTTCTTTAACAGCAGGAAGAAACGTGTCTTCTTTTTTGGCGAGTTAAGCCAACTTCTATTCAGCGTAAATATTTTCAGTGTCTGGCCTTTATCCCTCGGATGTGAATGCCCACATCACTGCCCCCTTTCTTCCTGGATGGACCCCCCCAGCCTAACTTCCTTCCCTCCACTATGACACAATTGGATTATGACGTGTAACTCGGTCCAACCAAACACAGATCGCACCCACTGCAAACCGCTTGGACATCAACCCCCTAACGCGCAGCTTAGCCTCTTGATCGAGACACTGGGATCCTAAAGAATGCCAGTGGTTCTAATGGCTCGTGTGTATGCCCCACTTTGCAGCATAGCCATTCTCTAGGTTTTCTTGTCCCATAACCAACACCAGCCCCCGCTCCCCAATTCCAAGAAGTGAACAGACCCCTTCTCTCCAAACCAAAGAGTAAGACAACTCCCACCGCTTATTAGTTGCCTCTCGGTTGTGGACCACCTCTCCCCAGATGCAAAGTCCTAGCCCATCATGAATCTAATAGAGCATTATTGTGAGGTTAGGTAACAGTCCTGCGATTCGGCCTCTTGCATTTCAGTCATCATGCTGTCAATGAATTCCCATGATTTCATTTTATCGGGCACTGCAGTCCAACAATTTAGTTCCCTTAAGTTGGCTCTCTTGTTCCGGACATCCGGATGGTGTTGCTGGAGCTATATTCGAAACTTTCCCTCCTTGTTCCATGGAGTTGACCAATTATTTCCGGCCACCTTTCTCAAAGTCAATACTTGAAGGGAACAACCACTTGTATATAATCTTCGCTTGTTGTTGTGAATTGGTGTTAGCGTTACTGGAGCATGGTGTTTGTTTGGGTTTATGGTCACTATTTCGAATGTAATTTTTTCGAATGCCATTTTCTTGAATCAATTTTGCCCCAAAAATCTTTTTCAAATGTTTTTTTAACACTTTTTTTTTTACTTACGAAACCCCCCAAAAATATAAAACAAAAAATAATACATTCTAAAAAATGTTTTCAACAAAATGTTTTCGATACAATTGTATTTCGAAGATATGACCGGATACTGTTTGATTGATCTTGGAACAACTGTATCTTGGTCCCTTTCAATTTTATTGCACCTTTCTCCCATACTGCACGAATCAGCTTCTCCTTGAAGGAGTAGTGGTGGATCTTGAACACAACACCCCTCGGCCTGTCAGCATGTACACCTGCCTTATTACGGGCCTATCCTGTGCTCTGTGAGGAGTCAGGAATGAGTCTGACACAAGTTTGCCATGTATTTGGTTACATACTTTGATTTAACCCCTTAAGTGCCAGGCTATTATGCAAGTCTATGCAAAAAGGACGAGCATACTTATCCTTGGCATTTAACTAGCTCGGGTACCCAGCGTGTCCCCCCCCCCCCGTCCTGATCGAGTGGTGTTTCATGTGCCCTGGAGGATGTTGCTCTTGTCGGCAAGTCTTACTTCAGTTTGCTCTGGCATCTCATTTGCCCTGAAGAAAGTTGCTCTTGTCTTCTTGTCGGCAAGTTGTGCTGCTGTTTGTTATGTTTCAGAAGCTCTTGATATTGATTTTCGCTTTGCATCAGATGGAGCTTTTCCAAATGATGTATGTTTTTTGTGCGGCATGTTTTAGTCACTCAATGGCTTCAGCACATTTTGAGAAATGTCCAAGAAAGATGTATTGTGCTCTCTTCTTGTGAATTAACTTAAGCAAACTGTAACCTTGCTAATATCCCATATTTGAAGTGGTGTGATATAAGAAATGTAATTTGTTTTTTAATCCCATTTAAAAATGCTTTAAGAAACACTTTGTAACTGTATACAGTAATAATACATTTCAAAGAAATAACCAACACATCGAACATTTTGCTTCAGACACCTTTCAAAATATTGCTGCCTCCTAGTACCTACTGTAGTTAATCGGGGTGGGCATCAGTAAATAGGGGTGTCTACGGAGTGAATTTCTTGCATCCAAACATAGATCACAATTGTGCCCCAGACCAATGAGGAATCCATCCAAAATGTGGTAGACGTGGGTTGAAGAGTGTGGATTTGTATAGCCAGACAAGCATACACACATACATACATACACACATACATACATATATGCTGCTTTATATATAAAGTTAAAAGGGGCTCGGGGGGGCTCTCTGACATTGGTCTAAGGGGAATGTCCCTACCTATGCAAAAACTAACACTTTGTGTTTCTTCAAGGATGAAGTTCTTGGTTCCAGAGGGTAGTTCCCTTCCCCTGGATTCTTCTTTATTCCTTGGCTTTTTGCTCACAACAGTTCTTTGGGCCCTTCTTGGCCAGGTACAACACTCAAACAACTACTGTTTGACTTTGAAATTGTAGTTTACTTCAGAACAGTTATTTGGGCCTCTTGGCCAAGTGAAACACTTGCACACTCAAACTTGCGTTTCACAATCCTTTTCACTGCTTGGTGTTGTCCCTTACCAGGACGTACGTTTTACACACTTGAAATTGACTGGTGTAATCTCCTGACAGGACTTCTGTTTGTTTGGGTTTTCTACCTGCTCTAAAAGCTGCTTGTATGCGATATTGTTATGTATCTGCCTGATATATTATCTTCCTTTCATCTTCGTATTGGCACTGTGTACGTTTTCACATTATCAAATGGTTTATTTGCAACACAATTACCTTTGCTTTATTATGTCAGTTTCTCTGTCCTCTCTTAGGTATGGAACTTTCAATTGTTCGCACTGCTTGTTTGCCGATATGCCCCAGTGTCCCTGTCACTCTCAGTTTCTGTAGACGTAGAGATCTTCTCTCACTGTCGGCCGGTGAAGAATTGCCTTCGGCTTCCTTTTCGTGGCTTGCTTTCTTTTGTATGCTAGTTCCAGGAGGCTTCCACTCTGCACGCCTACTGTTCTCATGGCTTCCGGAAGCGGAATATTGCTCTTCACCTTCTGGGAACGGCCAGGAGGTCTTCACCGGCAGATGGTGTTCTCGCAGTGTCCCTCGGCTTAGCAGTTCCTTCTTTCGTTGGTGCGCCACCCGCTCCCCTACACCGGGTCTGGCTTCTCGACCCTCCGCGAAGAGAGGTACAACTCTTTCAACATTCGCCACAGCAGCCACCTGGCACACTGTTTGGGCTGCTTAAAATTCTCACGTTCAGGTGTGTGCCAGGAAACACTAGTGCGCTGCCTAGGTTCTCTTGCTCCACATTGCCGATCCCTCAGTAACTTGTGAATTCTGGGAACAGAAGTCGATTGTAAATGAATGAGTTATGGAACTTTTAATATTTTAAAAAGGTATTGTTGGCAAGTCGTTTCTGATGGACTGACAAGTGGAATTGGTAAAGGTGAATCCATCAGGTTGGTAAGGTTGGTTCACAGATTTGCTTGAAGGGTGTTTCCTGTTCTTCATGGGGAAAGGAGCGAAAACATGGCAATACGCCATGAGGGTTTCAGACATAGGGAGGTTATTCCCAGGGGAAAATGGGGAATATCATGTCTCGACCAATGAATCGTGACATCTCCCCAGAGGCTGTCTCCTTCCATGTGATCTTCCCTCATATTGCCGCCCTCAAGGTCAGGATCGGGTCCCCTGGCCACATGAGTTGGTTACCACCAGGATTCAGTGTTGACTCGATCGGATTAATCAACGCCCTGTCAATCTCCATCGTGGACGCTGGTTCATCCAGGTGCAAATCCATGAACAGACCTTTCAGCAGGTCCTCCAGATATGCCCCCTCTGTGCCTTCTTTCAGAAACGTGATGCAATTATTGGATTGACTGTGTCTGTTTTATTGGTATTTCAACAAATACAAGAACGTCACCATACACAGGTTTATATCACCAAGTCAGTGGTAATTGGATCAATAACATTATCTCAATTAACAGCGATGAACTATTCCTCTCTGCCTGGCTCCTTAACGGTCTAAATAGCACCCTCTACAAAATAAAATGTCTTTCGCCAGTGCCATCCTTTAACTGGTTTAATTCTGCACTAGCAACCATTTACAGTTTTCCTACCCCCTCCCCTACCACATCAAAATAAAACTAGGTATGTTTTTAATGTCTTCCCATTTATTTTCCAGGTCTTGTAGAGTGCCTTGCATAGTCTCCATCTCTCCTGCCTTCTCAGGGGCGAGCTCTACCTTTACTGTTAATGCTTGCTCCAGGTAATTAACCCAAGGCATCCATCTCTCTTCTGAAGTCTGTTAAGCTTCTTACCACCTGCGCTTTAATGTCCACCATTTCTCGGGGGAGGTTATCTTGTAATGCTTTCAGGCTGGACAGTAGATCATCTTTGGTGAAGGCTACCGGTGCATTTCCGGCAGACTAAGCTGCTCCCAACACCTCAATGCTGGTTGTCTTCACAGAATGTTGAGGGCTGAAAGCTAAATGATCCAACTTACCCTTCTGCCTCCTGCAGGGTGTCCTGGATGCCCTCTGTTTGCTGATACTGCGAGTGCTGTACTCGGTGGACAAGTATGCAAGGGCTCCAGATCCAGACAAACTCACTGCCCTCCTCTCATTCCTGGGGCTTTCCCAGTTGTCTGCTGGTCCCTCCAAAGCTGTATTTTGCTGGGGTGGGAGGCTTCTCGCCAGTTCCCACTTGAAAGAAGACCTTCTGTGCTCAAGGGAACTAGGTTGGGGGTGGCACTCCTCAAAGATCACCAGCCTCCTTTGCTGCCATTGCATGTGCTCCGTGACCTACTGTGGTCTGCTAGCTCACTCTCCCCAATCACAGAAGCCTCCCCTGTCGTGCTCCTTCAAAGGTGTAACGGTCAGGACCTTTGGATGCTGTCGTGCTCCCCCTGGCAGCGTGGGCCCCACATCTTGGGTGTGGCGGACCCCAGCTCACCTGTCGAAGCCTTCCCATCGTTCTACGGGGATCCACCCCTTCATGGCACCTGCCTCCCAGCCGGCTTGGGCAAAGATGGCGCCCACCACCATTACGGCTGGTGCTGTGGCAATGGGACATCTGTCACTCTTTTGAGTGGCTTTCGCAGCTCAGAGCAGGTCCCTCCGGGTGCCGCTACCTCCTCACCTCCTACCCTTAATTCATTTGGGGAGAGGGTTATCGAGGACAGGTGTCGGGATGCTAAGTGGCAGCAGGTCCTAGTACTCTGGAGATTCACATTGGCACATCCATCCTGTCCACCATCTTGTCTATCCTATACAGCATATAATGGCATGGAGCTTGATGATTGTTGACCATCATCACACTGACGTGAGGCTATCCAAGTACTCTGGGAGGAAAACAGGCTTCCTGCAATCCCATAGGGGACAACAGCTTTACTGTTGGCACCTAAAAATACAGTTAACTGCTTTTATATCATATTTAGTCAAATTGTATCCAGGCATATGGACCTAGTTCAAAGACACCTCGGCTGCCAAAAAACAAAACTGCCCCAAATTCTGCTTCTTGCAACATTGCATGCCTTTCAGCCGGTCCTAATGTCATTCTTCGTGAGCAGAGGTTGAGAAATCACAGGTGATGTTAGTGCAGGCCTTGTGAGCAGGCTTGGAGGTCTGACCCAACTGTGCAGAGCTGTTTTTTGGACGGGTGTGCACAAGCAGTGGATAAAAGTGGACGTGTTGCCTCCTGTTACCGCAAGATGCACATTGTCTGTAGCATTGCACACTGCTCACTGAACATTTATTTATTTATGCGTTTATACAGCGCACTTAGCCCAAAGGCCTCTAGGCGCTATCATGGTCATTTTTACATTGAGCTTAAGCATATGGTTACAAGTTTACAGATCTTCATTACAAATGCTACATTGTATATAATATTTATAAGATATAAATGGCGGATCATTATACAAATTCATGCAGGTTTATCTTTTTCAGTGTTGTTAGAAGTCTATAATAGGTGCCTGGTTGCAGTAGGTTGTTGCTGTGGGTCACCTGAAGAGGAGAGTTTTTAACTTTTTTCTAAATGACCAAAATTAAGTATCATTTCTCAGGTGGTGCGGGAGGGCATTCCACAGTTTGGGCGCTATTACTGGAAAGCTAGATCCTCCTGCTTTCTGTCTCCTGAATCTAGGTATGCTGAGCAGGTTAGTATATGCAGTCCGGGTTGGTCTACTGGAGCTAACTTTGCAGTTGAGGTCGCTAAGGTATTTGGGTGCCTTCTTCGCAATACATTTGTGGGTTATCGTTAAGATTTTGAAGTTAATTCTGTCCACGACAGGAAGCCAGTGAATGTTTCTTCTAGTGGAAGAAATATGGTCATGTCTTGGGATATTTAAGGCGGCTCCTATGGCATTGTTTTGTAATATTTGTAACTTTTTAATATTTCTAATACTAGTTCCGTCGAAGAGAGAATTGCAATAATCAATCCTAGACAGTATCAGTGCTCTTGCCAGGGTAATAGTATTTTCGGGGGAGAGAAAAGGGTGGCTTGCTCTTATCAGTTTGGCTGTGTACGTGGCTGAGGAGACCACAGCATTGATTTGTCTGTTTAACGTAAGCTCGGAGCCAATGTAGACTCCAAGGGTTTTTATTTTGCTGGCTACTAGGATAGTATTGCCATTGATAATGAACGATTTGTACTGTTGGGGGAGGTTATTGAGTTTTGTTTTATTGCTGATTATGATAAGCTCTGTTTTATCATTGAGGCATAATTCATTACTTGCCATCCAGGTTTGGATTGCAAGGTATATTTTGTTTAGATTGTTGGAATCAGTGTTATAACATCCGGTAATTTGTATAAGAATCTGGGTATCGCCCGCATAATTGGTATACTAGATACCAATATTGTCAAGTTTGTCGAATAAGAGTTTAGTAAATGCATTATAGAGAGTGGGTGAAACACAGACTCAGCAGGTTACCGGGACAGGCTAGGCTGCTGCAGAGTCTGAAAAGACTCTAATGGTCCGGTTAGATAAGAATGATCTGATCCAGTTAATAGATTCTAACGACAAATGGGCTGCAGTGTCCAAATGTTGGCATAGGATATCATGATTAACTAAATCAAATGCAGCAGAGAGATTTAGTAGTAAAAGCATGCACAATTTTCCATTATCCTTTTAGTGATCAATTTGCATCTTCAGATCAAGCAAGGCTGTTTCCGTGCCATGACCAGGTCTGAAGCCGGATTGTGTTAAGGCTAGGAGGTGATTGTCCGCAAGGTGTTTTTGGATTTGCAGGTAAGCTGCACAATCTAACATTTTAAGCAGGAAGGGGGCAGTTGTGATGGGTCGATATTTTGTTGGGGTATTGGGGTCTAATGTGGGTTTTTTGAACAAGAGTAGGACTCGGGCTGTTTTTAGGTCATTTAGGACTATGTCAGAGGCGAATTAATTATTGATGAGATTGGTGACAAATGGCGCAAATTCCGATGCACACTCTTTTATCAAAGATGCAGGGCACGTATCTCCTTTACATCTGGTGGGTTTTAGACTTTTGATAATATTTATAGTGTCTAGCATAGTAAGTGGAGTAAAAGAGAATTTAGTTATCTTAGGGGTATCCGTTGGATGGTCTGTAGATGGTAAAGTTGGGTTGACATTGAGTTTGGATTTTATTTGTTCAATTTTGGATTGTAAGAGATTTTGTCGGCAAGTGCATTCTGGATATTGGAGCACCATTGTGCGTCTTTAATCGTATGGTCAATTGTGGTAGCTGGAGATTCCATTTCCCTGAGAATTGTGAATAGCTCTCTATTATTAGATTAAGCATTTAGGATTCTATGATTGTAGACTTCACTTTTGGATTTGATAGTTTAAAGCTTATAATTCTTTGCTATGGTTTTGAACAGTTTTATTTTCTTGAGATGGCGTTTTAAGCCATTTGTTATCAGCTGATCTTTTTGGGGCGATTTTCTCTATAGCTGCTACCATAGTTTTGTTATAGTGGCTGACCAGTATTGATGGGTTACAGTCCAGATGCAGTGGATTTAGAATGGGGGTGAGTAGGGGTAACATATTGTCTCGGTTAATATTTTCAGGTTTCTAGATGGGGCCATCATAGTTGGGTGGTGCTTTTTCATGTCTTTGGTGATAATAGTAGTGGTGAATGAGATAATATTGTGATCAGACTATGGTGAGGGGGTATTGGACTGGATGATAGTAGAGCAATTAGAATCAGCTAACCAGTCCAAGGTGCGCCCTTTATCATGGGCTGATGAAGTAATTCTTTGGGTAAATCCTTGGGCTTCTAGTAAGCTCCCTAGGAGGCTTGCGTTTAGATCTAGGGAATCATGCAGTCTTAAATTGAAGTCACCAATGATGATCGCTTTAGAGTGTGGCTTCAGGTTATGGGCCACAAGTGATATGATGTCATCTTCATAGGTAGAAATCGCCAAGGGGGTCTATAGATGATATGAAGTGTAAGTGAGATTTTTCATGTCATGGCTTCACCAGAAGTGAAAGGCAGTTTGGAGGTTATTCTGATATCCAGGGCTTCTTTACCTAGAAGTGCTACTCCTCCTCCTCTTGTGGTGGCTTTATCTTTTCTGTATATGGTATAGTCTTCCGGGATAGCTAAGGATAGGAGGGGGCCGGAAGCTTGAGTGGAGCCAAGTTTCTGTGACTGCTAGGAAATCTAGGTTGTTCACTTTTAAGGTGTCTGCAGTATCCAAGGCATGAGCTGTAATGGATCTGGCGTTGGTGAGGGCTCCTTTTAGTGAGATTGTCTGCGGGCTATTTGACTCAATAGTAGAACATGCAGTGTAGCTGGAGTCGTTGGTTGTATTAAGTTAAAGGGTGGCAATATTAGTCTGAGGTTGTTGAGCAACTGCATTATTGGTCAGAGGTCGTTGGGCATCTTGCAGGTAGAATTTATTGATAAAGGCCATGTGTAAGTGAGAGGCTAGTCTATTTCTTCTTCATAGGCCTGTGATAGGTTGCGTTAGCCAAGGTCTCGGATGACTTTGGGTAGAGGTTTTTGGGATAGTGACTATGTTCAGATGATTGGGTGTGGATTTAGTAAAGGGGCGATACTGGATATTAGGCACCTTCAGAGCTAGGATATTTGTGAACATCCTGTGCGCACTGCGGGAGGATGAACGGTTTCTCCAGCATGGGGTCTGGCATGGATTCACATGCTCATGAATATTCCCCGTCGTCAGGCTGGGAATCCTCGGTAAAAGAAAAAATCTGTCTGTTTCGTTTCTAAACTGTCTTTCTCCTAATAACTGCCCCGCGCCAATGACTCCCCTCTACCTAAGGCCCTCCTCCGGCAGCCATCTTCACATTTTTACTGCACTTTCAAGTGTTGGGAGTCCTCGTGCTTAGCTCTCAAGCTTTTACTGCGTATTGCGTTTTTTCAAAGAGTTTACTCTTACCTTTTCAGTCAAATCGAGCCTCAAGCTCCACCGATTCTTCTTCAGATTAATGGGGACCTGTTTCAGAAATATCTACGCACCTCAAGGGCAAATTTTCGTCGAATTTCACTTCTTGGAGGATTCCGGAAGATCTTTGAGGCCTACCCCGCGTGGACATGGCCGATCACAAAGGAGACTCGCCAACTGTTGGATCCAAGCTGTTTAGGATCTGCCCAGGATGTGGACTACAGAACATCTTC
This sequence comes from Ambystoma mexicanum, assembly GCF_040938575.1. Classification (NCBI taxonomy): domain Eukaryota; kingdom Metazoa; phylum Chordata; class Amphibia; order Caudata; family Ambystomatidae; genus Ambystoma; species Ambystoma mexicanum. Next base: position 1,191,852,805 of record NC_090928.1, read on the forward strand.
AAAGAGGATGAGCACTCCCGGTGCCTCTACAGCCTGCACTTCAACAAGTTGCAAGAGGACTGTGCGTTCTGCAAGGACATGTCCGCCCGTACCTTGAACGACCGTCGCAAACAGCTTGCTGACTGGCTGGCCCGGCGGCAGGGGAGCCCAAGAAGAAGTCTGAGCGTTCTTCTAAGACCTTTGAGGGCGCTCCGACGACGGGGGCCCAACATAAGGCAAAGCACCACGAGTTTGCGGGCACCGGGAGCGCCGTTGGTACAGGCTCCATGGCGGCCAGGCCGAGCGCAGGATCGCCGACGCAGTCAACCACGAGCCAACGCGCCGGCTCGACGAAGAGGAAGTCTAAAAACCCAGGTAAGCTTCGGGAGAATCCCCGGTCGACCACGATGGAGAAAGCCAAGGGGGAGCGAGGCGGCGACCTTCCCCCCCACTGTGAAGGCCTCAGACGCGCCAAAGGTCGTGAAGGAGCAGATTCACCTGGCTAAGACTTAGATTGAGGAAGTGGCAGCGTCCCTGGCGAAACCCGCAGATGCGGCCCCATTGGAGACAACCTCAAAGCCGAGAGTGTTCCTGCCCTCCCGCATGGAGTCTTCTTTCCTGCCCATCGAAAAGACCCCTGTGAAATCCCTGGCCGAGAAGAAGGGGGTGCACAATAGTCTTATCGGACTCGGTTATCTCCTCCGAGGATGAGCTGGCAGACCTGAAGTCAGTCTTGGACAAGAGATTCGTCGAGGTCAGGTCCTACGGGAAGGACCCCAACAAGGCAGAGGTGGAGAGCGACGGGGGAGCCGACGAGGAACGACAGATCGAGGAACTGCACACCATGCCGCTGACGACGCTCCCGTCGCAACCGCTGCAACCACTGTCGGACAGGTCGGAGGACATCTTGCTGCCCCTGCACACCCTGTGTTCAGAAATCAGAACAAGGATGCCTTTGCCTCTGGCCGGACGATCCAGCGGCGCCTGGACTGTCGGAAAGCCCTTCACCCAAGCGGAGGCGAGTCCATCCGCCCCCACCCTTCCATCCTTCACCTCCATCCCCTCCTCAGAGGGACGAGATGGTGACGGGAATGACGGGGACGGACGACGACAACGGCGGCGACGACGGAGCAGATCTCCTGTCGCCTCCACCCCGGGCTTCTCTTCCTGTCGAAATTGGCTCGTTTCACGCCGTGATCGCTAGGGCCTCAGAGCTTTTTCAGCTATGCCCCAAGGAGCAGGAGGAGGGATTCCTTTATCAGCAATGAGAGGCCAAGAGGAAGACCGTGCTCTCGGTCCCGCTGTTGGACGACATCTAGGACGAGGGGCTGGCCCTCCTGAAGAACCCATCCTCGGCCCTGGCGAAGAGAGACTGGTACGAGAAGAAGTACCGGGTCCCAGACTCGGCACCAATGTGCCTCAGAGCGCAGCCGTCTCCAAACTCAGTGGTCTTCGCGGCTGCCAAGAAGAAATCTGCTGGGACGACTGCGTTGACTTCCACTTCCCCACCGGACGGCGAGGGGAAGAAGCTGGATACCATGGGACGTCGGGTCATTTAGTCAGCGGCAACGACCATTAAGGCGGCCAACGCTCTCGCTATCATGGCTCGCCACGATAGGGAGCTGTGGTTTAAAATCGCCCTCGTCCTGGACTTCCTCTCAGACGACAAGAGGACAGATGCCCTTGAAATCTTACAGGAAGGCAAGGTGGCTTCGGACCACGCCATTACGGTGGCCATGGACATAGCCAACACCGGCTTCCGCCTGATGGGCAACAGCGTTTGCCTTCGCCGGCGTGGCAGGCTCAGGCCAACGACTTGCGTCAGGACGTTCAGACGAGGGTACTGGACATGCCCTTCAACGGGTATAACTTGTTCAGCAAGGCAGTAGACGAGTCACTGCAGGCCATGAAGGCAGACAACGAAACAGCCCGTGCCTTGGGCATGCTCCATCAACAACAGCCGTCCAAGGATTCGGCGGCAGCTTTTCCTCATACCATCAGGCTGCCCGCTCTTCGTCGCAGGAACCCTACAGAGGCCGCAACAAGGCTGGCGGATATTGTCGTCGCCAAGGGACCTAAGGTGGTAAGGCCTCAGTGAAGTAGCACTGAACTGGCTGTGACGTCCGGCTCCCACCCGAGGACCCCAGTGGGAGGCCGGCTGGCGAACTTCGGCGCATGGAAATCCATCTCCACCGACTGTTAGGTGCTGGATGCCGTGGCCAACGGGCACGCACTGGAGTTCCAAAGGAAGTGTCCCCGTTTTCCAACCGTGGCCAGGAAAGAAAACCACCTTCCTCAACTACTTCTAGAGGTACGAGCAATGCTAAAAAAAAAGGGCGCGATAGAGCTCGTCCCGAAGAGGCTCCGGGGCCCCGGAGTATACTCACGGTTTGTTTGTTTGTTTTATTATTTATATTGCGCACGAGACCCAGGGGTATTCGGGCGCAAAGGCATAAAGAGGGTGTTCAGCTTAAATTGCAGGTTACAGATTAAACATAGGGGTACATCTACGGTTATAATGCTGTACATATGTATTGTCAAAGAATCACAGATCTATATACAGTAGGTTTACAAGAATGCAGATATGACATAAATAAGGCAGAACAAATATACAGAATATACGTGAGATCCTAGATGTCAGAAGGGGTTAGGCATCATGGTCTTTAAGCCATTGAATCAGATTGGATCTAAATTGTCGGTAGGGGAGATCTTCCCTCAGGGCAGGGGGAAGGGATATTCCAATATTGTGCTGCTTTAACAGCGAAGCTGCTCCCACCAGATTTAGTGAGTTTGAATCTGGGTACTAACAAAAGGTTGGAGTTAGCTTTTCTTAGGGGGCGAGAGGCTGTTTGTCTGATGAATCTGTCTATAAGGTATTGCGGGGCTGCGTGGTTAAGACATTTGTGTGTAAGGGATGCTGTTTTGAGGAGGATTTTGTCATTTGTGGTAAGCCAGTTAATAGATCTCCTGAGGTCTGATATATGGACGTTTTTGGGGAAGTTTAGGGCGGCTCTCAGGGCGTTATTTTGAAGTGTCTGTATTTTGGCGGTGATGTATTTGTTACTGCCTATGCAGTAATCTAGTTTCGATAGGATTAGTGCCCTTGCTAGAATTACGCAATTATTAGGTGAGAGAAAGGGCTTGGCTGCTCTAATTAACTTGCAGGTGTAGGAGGTGGCTGAGGCCATGGCATTCACTTGTTTAACAAAGGTAAGTGTGAAGTCTATGTAGAAGTCGAGGGTTTTAACTACTTTGGCCACAGTAATGATGTTATTGTCAATTATGAAGGAGTCATAGTTGGGACCTAGTTTTTTGATGTTAGAGGAAGTGCCTAGAATGAGGAGTCAGTTTTGTCATCATTCAGGCATAGACCGTGGGAGGCCATCCATGCCTGGATGATGAGGTAGACTCTGTTCACAAAGGCCAAATCCTTGTCATAATCTCCCGTCAACGGGATGAGGCTCTGTGTATCATCTGCATAGTTAGTGTAGGTGATACCTAGACCGTCTAGATCATCGAAAAGGGGTTTTGTGAAAATATTGTAAAGGGTGGGAGATACACATGATCCTTGGGGTACGCCGCATTATATAGGTGCGGGGTCTGCAGCTTCTAGAGGAGAGAAAACTCGCATTGTCTTGTTATCTAAGAAGGACTGGATCCATGCGACTGCTTCATGGGAGAAGCAGGCTGCCGTGGCCAGATGATTGCAAAGTATTGCATGGTCTACCAGATCGAATGCGGCAGAAAGGTCGAGGAGTAGTAGGAGTTAAGTCGTGCCTTTATCTCTTACTGTGCCTATTTGTGCCTTAAGGTCTAGGAGTGCAGTCTCCGTACCATGCTGTGGTCTGAAGCCGGACTTTCGAACTCCTAGGAGGTGGTTTAGTTCCAGGTGTTGCTGAATTTGTAGGTAAGCTACTTTGTCCAGGATTTTCAGTAGGAACGGCACAGTGGTTATGGGGCGGTAGTTGGTTGGGATGGAGGGGTCCAGTGTTTGCTTTTTGAGGAGGGGGGAGGACCCAGGAGTGTTCCAGGTTGTTAGGTATGGTACATGATGTGAAAGAGGCGTCTATAAGTTTGGTGATGAAGGGTGAGAGTTCACGGGCAGCGTCTTTTATGATTTGGGCTGGACATGGGTCGCCCTGGCAATTGGAGGGTTTGAGAGTGAGGATGACTTTCTCGACTTCTTTAGTGGAAACTTTGCGAAAGTAAAAGGGAGGGGTGTCAAGTGTGGGTGGAGACGGAATGGATTTCAGAGTAGGTAGTGAATTCGAGGTAGCCTTGGAAGGGGAGCCTATGTTGACAGTATTTGGGATAGCTATGTAGGCTTTTTTGTTGTGGATCTTCACCTGAAGCATTGTTATTTTATTGGCAAGGGCATTTTGTATGCCTGTGCACCAGTCGTATCCTTGAGGCAGGAATCGGGAGCTTGGATTGGAAATTCTACTTCCTTTAGGATGGCGAACAATTCTTTAGTGTTGGATTTAGCTTGAGTGATACAGGTGTTGTAGGATGTTTGTTTCGCCAGGATAATTTCTTTTTTGTAGAGGGTAACTAAATTCTTCAGGTTGTTTTTGTTGATGTCTGAGGGGTCTGATCTCCAGGTTTTTTCACTTAGGCGTTTCTTTTGTCTGATGTCTTTCAGTAGGGGTGTGAACCAGGTATTTAGGTGTTGGCAGGGTTTACTTGTCCTAATTTTCAGTGGTGCGATGGCGTCGAGAGAGGCAAGCATCACTTCATTGTACTTTTCTACCATGGAGGCGGGGTCAGACTGGTCTGAGATGGAGTTTAATGTGGGGAGAATGAGGGGGATAAGATTTTCAGGGGTAATTTTTTTTTATTTCTAGTAGGTGCGGTGGGAGCTAGGATGCTGTTATTCATGGGTGTGGTGGCTTCTAGGGTGAAGGATACCATGTGGTGGTCGGACCAAAGCTGGGGCATTATAGAAGTGATGGTGGTTGGGCAGTTATGTTTGGCAATCCAATCGAGGGTCCTTCCTTTGATATGTGTAGGATCTGTAATCTTTTTGGTAAATCCTAGTTACTCAAGGGTTCTGTTAATTTGTAAGGCATTGGGGTCACATGGGTATTAGTATTTGTTTATTTGTAACACGCACCATCAGGCCCGGAGGCATCAGGGTGCAATTTAGAACAAAGTTACATAGCAAATATAGATACAGTGCAAGGTAATTCAAAATATACAACAATATACATCATTTACAGAGTAGAGATTGGAAGAAACGTTTTACTAGGGCAGGCTCTAGGTACATAAGAAATCCGACTATCACGGTTGGTTAAAGAGCCAGGATTTCATTTTGGACTTGAAGGTACTAAAACATTCTTCTGATCTGATGGTGAGGGGGAGGGCATTCCAAAGCTTGGGGGCTAGGACGGGGAAGATAGATCCTCCTGTTTTTTGTAATTTGAACCTAGGGATAGTTAAACAGTGGGTTTGGTTGGTTCTTTGGGGGCGGGTAGGCACGTGGCGGGAAAGCCGGCTGCAAAGATATGGGGGGCTTGGTTGGCTAGGCATTTGTGGGAAAGGCTTAAGGCTTTCATTGCAAGTCTCTGTTTGACCGGTAACCATTGTAGGTTGGATCTTGATTCCGAAATGTGATGGTTACGCTGGATGTTTAGGGCCGCTCTAATGGCGTTGTTCTGTGAGATTTGCAATTTGTTCAGATTCTCCTGGCTAGTTCCTAGGTAGAGGGCGCTACCATAGTCGATTTTGGCCATGATGAGGGTTCTGGCCAGTGTGACTGTGTTGGGGGTGGTCAGAAATGGCATGCAGGCTGCAATGAGTTTGCAGGTGTATGCCGAGGCAGATCTGAATGCATTTGTTTGTCGGGTGAGGGATAGGGTGGCGTCGAGATAGACGCCTAAGGTTTTAGTGTCTTTCGAAACATGGGTGGTGTTGCCATCGATGATGAAGATTGGTAGGCTGGCTCAAGTTTGCTGAGACGTTGCGTAGTACCCAGGATGAGGAGCTCCGTCTTGTCATCATTGAGGCATAGCTGATGTTGTGCCATCCAAGCTTGGATGACCAGGTAGACGTCATTCAGGGCCTTGGTGTCAGCCAAGTAGTCACCAGTGATGGGATTGAGTATCTGGGTGTCGTGGGGGTAGTTCGTATAAGAGACACCCAGGTAGTCAAGTACATCGAAGAGCGGTTTTGTAAAAACATGGTATAGTGTTGGCCACACAAGCGAGAGCCCTGGGGGACGCCGCAGTGAATAGGGGAAGGATCTGCAGCTGCAGATTGAGAAAAGACCTGCATAGATCTATTGCTCAAAAATGATTTGATCCAGGCCGTAGCTGACGGAGAGAAATGGGCAGCGGAGTGAAGGTGCTTTCATAAGATCTGGTGGTTGACCAAATCGAATGCCGCAGAGAGGTCGAGAAGGAGTAACAAGGCAAGTTTGCCGTTGTCCTTTAGCACATCGATTTGAGTTTTTAAATCTAGTAGGGCTCTCTGTTCCGTTTTTGGGGCGGAAGCCATATTGTCTGAGACCTAGAAGATTGTTCACTTCCAGGTACTCTTGGATTTGCAGGTATGCTGCACGGTCTAGAATTTTTAGCAAGAATGGGACGGTAGTAATAGGTCGATAATTGGTAGGTCTGCTAGGGTCAAGAGAAGGTTTTTTAAGCAGGGGGATCACCCATGCGTCCTTAAGGTTGTCGGGGTCAATTCCTGTCTTGAAGGAGGCATTAATGAAGGATGTGATAAATGGAGCCAAGTCGTGGGCAGATTCCTTAATAATTGGGGCAGGGCAGGGTTCACCCTGGCAGTTGGAAGGTTTGATCCTCAGGATAATGTTTTCCACCTCTGCAACAGTGAACGGTGAGAAGGCAAACCGTTCGAGATTGGGCTCCAAGGTAGAAGTCGCCTAGGATGAGACATTGAGCAGAATTTATTAGATTGTCAGATAATAGGTTCATGAGGTCTTCCTCAAAGGAACCTAGGGATCCTGGTGGTCGGTAAATCAGGTGGATGGTGATAGTTTGGTTGTTGGCAATGGTAAGTTTAGCTGTGAGGGATTCATAGGAGTTGGTATTATGGGGTGAGGAGAGTCTTAGAGCTAGGTGATTTTTGACAATTATAGCGAGGCCACCACCTCTAGACGTGGTGCGATCTATGCGTATAAGAGTATAATTATCTGGGATGGCTAGCATGATGGTTGGTCCTGCTGCGGGATGAAGCCAGGATTATGTGATGGCCAGGAGATCCAAGTTCTCATTTTGGATTATGTCCGCTATTTCAGTGGCATGGGCTACCATAGAACGGGGGTTTATTAGGGCACCTTTTATTCGAGGTAGGGTAGTTGGGGCAGTGGACGGCTGGACTTTGTGTTGGCATTTTGGGGGAGGTGGATTCTCTAAAGATTCGACTATTGAGTTGTAGTCGGTGTTGGCCAATGTTATCTATGCGTGGTGGAGTGTTGGTGGTATGCAAAGTGTGCCTATTGTGGTTAGATGCAGGTTGGGCCTTAGATAGCGGGTCATATATTCTTGGGAGTCTGGCACGGAGTCTTAGGTTACGTTGTTAGGCTGCAAGGATTGGTGGCCACAATGGTTTGCTCCTGGGGTACACTTCCGTGGGGTAGCTGGGTCTGTGGTTGGGATAAATGGAGGATGGTTCTGAGTAGAACTGTGTAGAATAGTGGTAGATACATAGTAAGCTAGAGTAGTTAGCTTGGAGGGCTGGCCACCTAAATGCAGCTTTGATAGTGCAAGTGAAGATGAGTAAGCACTGTCTGATAACTGTTGGGCATGTACAGGCAACCTAAATGTGAGATTACTGAGATGGGCAGGAATAGGTGGGCTGGTAGCTAGTGGACAGGCTTCCTCATTCGAAAGAAGACTGTCGGCTGGCGGCCAATCCTAGATCTCTGGCGCCTCAACAAATGCATCAAATCCCAGAAATTCCAGATGGTCACCCTTCAGTACGTGCTGGGACAGCTGGAAGAAGGGGACTTCCTGTCGTCGCTGGATCTGTAGGATGCCTAATTCCACATCCCCATTCACAAGGGGCACTGAAAGTTTCTGCGCTTCGTGGTCCAAGGACGGCACTACCAGTTCAGGGCCCTCCCCTTCGGTCTGGAGTCGGCCCCAATGGTCTTCACCAAGTGCCTGGCACCGGTGGCGGCGCGGCTGCGCCTGCATGGGATCCACGTCTACCCCTACCTGAACGGTTGGCTTATCCGAGCGAAGTCAAAGGAAATTGCTGTCGAAAACACAGCGAGGACCGGCCACCTGCTCACGTAACTGGGGTTCTCGATAAACTATGCAAAGTCCTGCTTGGCGCCATCGCAGGACGCCCAGTTCCTGGGAGCCAGACTCAACATGGTGGCGCCTAGCTGCGCCGTCGGAGGATAGGATAAAGGCCATCCTGGGCAAGGTACAATGTCTGTTGGCCATGAAGGTTGCCAGGGTGAAGTCCATCAAGTCCCTGCTCGGCATGATGTTGTCATGCATCTACCTTGTTCGACTGTGTAGACTGCGGATGCGGCCGCTGCAGGAGTTCCTCGACGCCCGTTGGATGCAGGCGAAGGGAAGCTTCGAGGACAGGATCTCCCTCAACGAGACATTCCGTCGACGATTCTATGGTGGGGGGTCCACGCACATCTAGCAGCGGGCATTGGCCTTCCAGACCCCGGCGCATCAGGAGACGGTGACAACAGACGCCTCCCTGGTGCGATGGGGTGCACACACCGGAAATCTCCACGCAAGAGGCCTTTGGCTCCCAGAGGAGAAGTCATTGCACGTCAACGTCCTGGAGCTCTGGCCCATGTTTTCCTTCTGTCATTCCTTCTGTGTCTCAAGAGCAAGGTGGTGCGGGTCTTCACCAACACCACCACTATGATGTTCTACATTCGGTAGCAGGGGGGCACCAGATCCCCTGCTCTCTAAGGAAGCTCAGGACCTATGGCTAGTGCTGTCTCTCAAGGGATGTTCCTGGTACCCTTTCATCTGGCAGGAGTGAAGAACACTGTCGCCGACTCACTCAGCAGGGAGCTGCGCTCTTGCCACGAGTGGGAACTTGGGCAGAATCAGGTGGACCTACTGTTTCGACGATGGGGCAATCCCCAGATCGATCTGTTTGCGTTGGTGATGAACACCAAATGCCGGATGTTCGCCAGCAGGTTTCCCCAACCGGGGCGCATGGGGGATGCGTTCCAACTGTTGCCATTGCTCCTACAACTCATCAGGCAATGCAGACGGTCCCGGTTGAGGATGATCCTCAATGCACCAGCGTGTCCGAGGCAGATATGGTACCCAGACTTTCTGGACTTGTCAGTGTCCCCTTCAGTCAAGCTTCCGGCGGACGCAGATCTTCTCGCCAGGGAAGGAGGTGGGATCCTGCACCACGACCCATTGTTGCTGAACCTGCAGGCCTTGCTCCTGCAGCACTAGAGTTTGGTGGATACGAGATCACGGCGGACTGCAAGGAGGTGCTTGCCAAGGCCAGGGCTTCTTCGACTCTTTAAGTGCTACGGACAGAAATGGAAGAGGTTCACCGTCTGGTGCCGTGCACAGAAGATAAACCCTCTACGGATTACGGCCCCTCAAGTGCTGCAGTACTTGCTGTTGCTGTCCAAGGCGGGGCTGGCGCACACCTCTATCAAGATCCATCTAGCTGCTATTTGCCGCTACACCAGAACTCCGGGGCGATCGTCACTGTGGTCGCATCACCTGGTTAAGGAGTTCATGAAAGGACGTTTCCGCTCGTTCCTGCCGGTGAAGGCTCCGGCCCTGGCGTGGGAGCTCAATGTGGTGCTGACTAGGCTCATGGGTCCCCCGTTCGAGCCTCTGCATTCGGCACCTCTGAAATTCTTGTCGTGGAAGACAGTGTTCGTGGTGGCCATCACCTCCGAACGACGAGTGGGAGATATCCAGGCCCTCTCCTGTAAGCCTCCGTACTTGACTTTCCACGCAACAAGGGTCGTGCTGAGGACACGCCCCTCCTTCATGCCCAAGGTGCAGTCGGACTTCCATCTTAACGAGCCCTTGGTGTTACCTGTTTTTTTCCCGTTGCCGGCTGAGACGACCTTGCACTCGCTGCATGTGGCTAGAGCGCTGAAGTTCTACGTGGACTGCACAAAGAGTTTTTGGAAGACGTCACAGCTGTTTCTAAATTTTGGCCCTGCGAACCAGGTGAAGGCCCTCTCAAAGGCCTCCATTTCAAGGTGGCTCTCCGGCTGCATCACACACTGTCAACGGTTGGCAAACCGACTGTTGCCTGGCCATTGAGAGCCTTTCGACCAGAGGGATTGCTGCAACTACGGCGTTCCTGTTTGGTGTGCGCCTGCTGGACATCTGCAGGGATGCTACGTGGAGATCGACATACACCTTCACGAGATTCTACTGTGTCAACCAGGATTCCAGGGATGAGTCCAGAGTCGGCCAAGCAGTGCTGCGCAACCTGTTTGCTTGAATGTCAGCCTGGTGAGGAGGTAAGAGCTGCTTAATGTTGAGTTGTTGAAATGCTCAATGTTGAGCCTTGACACCTCCCGTGATTGTGCATGTGTGTACTGCTATGTATTCTTGTATTCATGAGCATGTGAATCCATGCCAGACCCCATGCTGTAGAAGGAACAAGTTAATTACCTGTAACTGTTGTTCTCCAGCATGGGTCTGGCATGGATTCACATGCAAACCCTCACGCCTACCCCTCTGTGGCTCTTCTCTTGGTCCTTCTGCCACTTTACGTGCTACCAAATCTGAAGATGGCTGCCTGAAGAGGGTCTTAGGTAGAGGGCAGTCATTGGCTGGGGGTAGTATGACCCACAGACCAGTGATTGGTTAGTAGGAGAAAGACAGTTCAGAAACAAAACTGAAACTGATTTTTCTTTCACCGAGGAGTCCCAGCCTGACGACTGGGAATATTCATGAGCATGTGAATCCATGCCAGACCCATGCTGGAGAACAACAGTTCCAGGTAAGTAACTTGTTACTTCTTCTCAATTGGTCAGTGATAGGTTGTGAAGGTCGGGTGGTAAATGGAGTACGGTCAATAGGAATTATAGCTATGGTTGTATTAGGAGGGTTAGATTCAATACTTGATGAGGAGGTCTGTTTGGGGCCATTTGTAAGTAATGAGGTATCAGAGGAGTCGAATTTTGAGAAGTCGACATTAGTATAAGCCTTAGTGATGGAACTGATGGTGGTTCTGTGAGTGTGGAGAGGGAAGGGTGCAACCTTATTAAGGAATGGCGTGGGGCAAGAAATTGGGTGGTGCTGGGCGCACTGGAGGTGGGCTAATCCATTGGCCAGGTGGATGTAGGCGCCAGCAGTACATGGCAGATCCATGCATATAGTGGGATTTCGTGGGATCACAGCGTAGAGATTAGCTAGTGAGGCTAGTAATGTAAATATAAGGAATTAAGTATAGGTCAGCATTTCCTAGTAGTGGTTGGCCGTGCTAAGGAGGTGACTAACAAATGTGGCAATAGGTAGGATAATAGGGTGATCGTTGTCATGGTATACATAGTACAGGTCAATACAAGGGTAATCATTTTCCTAAATATGCTGCTAAAGCAACAATGCAGTTGTTCGGTTAAATTAAACCCACTTTTGACAAAATTACAAGGCAGAAATATGGCTAGGGGCGTGCATACGAATGGCGAGGTTCATTTGTTGCAGAAATCTAAACATGGCACATGTGTAATCTTACTAAGAGTTCATATGAAGTGCGCCGTAGGGCAGTATGAAAATGCACAGGTCTGATGAGGCTTGACCTCATTAGGAGCAATCTGAAATGATCTATTGCTATGGTAGTGGTATTCATTTTTTCATGCTGAGTACCCAAGCAAACCCTCCCACCGACCATCAACCCCCCACGCCCCAAAAGTATAAATATTGTTGCCAGGCCCCCCTAGATGCTATATCGTCTTATATGTTCTAGTTAAAGCAATTGCCTTGCTCACTATTTCTGAAGGGTCTCGTACACCCCCCCCAACATGGCCCTCCCTCCCCCAGACATCCCTCGCCCACCAGCCCTGTGCTTTCAGTGGCACCTGTACTAGTAGCCATTTTGGCAAATTGTTCAGATTAATTTTTGGATGTTGTATTTTTCCAAATTTAATTGTAATCTAATGTGGCCTCTGTTCAAATACTGTATTTTTTGAAATGTAAAAAAATAGTCCAAAGGTCCAAACCTATGAAATATAAATGTACAGTAAGAGGGAATTGAAAATGTTGCACCCACTTGTCGGTAGACAAGAGGTTTGTAATTGATTACAATTTTCAGTGCTTACGAATGACTGCACAGCAGATGTGCTTTTTCTTTATGTGCATAATTTCAATGAGCCCTTATTAAACTATAGAGAATTTTGCTTGTAATGAGGAAATTATTAGTTACAAATGCCTAGAACGGGTTGTGGAGCTTCCAAGGTGGTAACATGGTTGTAATGCTGAATAAAAGGGAAAGTGCAGCATTTGTGGAAGGCAGGGTCGGTGCAAAGAGTTGTGCCACCTGAGGCAAAGTGCCCGAATGGCTCTCCCCACCCCCACTTAGGCACTTGAACACATTTCATGCTACTAATATTGAAATTTTGTACTTCATGGCCCACCTCAATACATTAATACTGCCTTATAGAACAGAGCTCTGAAGGGCCATGAGCGAAAGCCATACAGTCCTGTTTTTGCTTGTCATTCTGGGACATCATGCTGACCGCGCCGTACATGTACATTCAGGCTATATGCAGGCAGATGCCGATATTGCCATATAAAGACATACTCCTGTTGGATTTGACAGTAAAACATGCCAGACCACTGTAATAAAACATGTCCAGGCTGGCTGCACCAAGCCAGTCTTGCAACATGCCCTAATAACTGTGAGGGGTCAGAAATCAGAGGCAGACTCAAAGTGGGAGTGTTTTCAACATCGGACATCTTTATTAAAATAATTCTCGGCCCCTATCATAAAGAGTCTGCCTGCCTAGGAAACTAATAGATCAGTCTGTGTCTTGTCAAAATGATCTAGATTGTCTAAAACATATCTGAGCCTCACAATAGAAATGAGCAACTAAGAACTGTAAGGACAATTGTCTCTGATCTATGTTTAGCCAAAAACGTATTCAAATGTAAAGCAAATAAATAAATCCAACAAAAATGGTTTCTTCTAAGGAGGGTAGTTAACTTCCCCTAGATTTCGGGAAGGATGGCTAAAGTGTCTTTTTCAAAAAATGCTTCCTTAGGGGTGTTAGGAATGTCTCTTCCATACAGCAACTTCTGCAAGAATGTCAAAAGTGTCTCTTTTTATATAACAATTTCTCAAGTGTCACTCCCTGGTATACTCGCCTGCCAGGAATTCTTCAGTAGATTCTTGAGATCTCCTGGTATACTCTCCTGTCAGGTGCCTTTCCCCCAAAGGCTGACTGCTTGATGTACGTCATTTACCAGGACTTCTTGCAATGATCTCAATGTCTTTCAGTGTAGTACAGTTGTAATCCTGCACTGTCTATACTTCATTGGCTTTAAATACTACTTGTTCCAACTTTCCCCATATTGACATTTCATATATGGAGACGAAAAGTTTGTCTTTTAACTTCTTAATTGGTATTCATTTGCTTGTGGCAATACTTGCTCCAATTTTCCCCCTGTTGACATCTCAAACTTGAGGATTTGTGCCAATTCTGTCTTTCCATTTTATTTAGTCAGTATTCAAAAGTAACTTTTCATTGTTTGTGCCTGTCGGTACGCCCCGGGGCCAACTCACCAGTGTCCGATAGCATTTCCGACCTGTGACGTGTTGCTGCGGCAAAGTCTTCACTCAGGGATGCAGTCTCCCGGTGCCTTCGCATTCACTTGCCCGTGAAGCTGCTGCTGTTCGGTACAACCGCATCCATGACAGCTTTGCTGCTGCTGGTTCCTTAGCGGCTCTTGCCCAGAGCCTGCCACACTTCCCTGGGTCTCCAGCCAGTATGGTAAGGAATACTGACAAGCAGCAGCCTGAAACCACCTGCATCCTTCAGTATAGTCCGTTCCGGTGTGTCTGTCTTCACCTGCGGTTCTGCTTCCCACTTAGTCCGCTCTGCTTCTCTTCTCTCTGACTTATGATTGAAAGTGTAAGCCATTTTTAAATGTCCTGTGCAAATGATCTACTTTGTAACAACTAGTCTGCATGTTTAGCTTGAGGCTTCTTTCAATTCATACTAACTTTCAATCCATACTAACTCCTTCTTCCTTGTCTCAGTACTTGAGGCGTTGGGGGCGTTGCAGTCCATAGGATTTATAGGACTTCTAATGTGATTTTGTTTGGGATTTCTAGTTAGTACACAAACATCAGAGACAGGAGATGGAGGGTGTGGGGGTGAGGTGGGGGTATATATATGTGTGTGTGTGTTAGTGTGTGTGTGTTAGTGTGTTTGTTAGTGTGTTTGTTAGTGTTAGTGTTAGTGTGTGTGTTAGTTATTCAGCCTGGAATGTTAAGAAGGGTTTTTAGGTTTTTTGGAACTGGATGGGGTCACCACAGCTCCCCGACAGCCATCTCCTCCCATGTGATCCTACCTCATAATACAACCTTGAGGGTCTGGATCGGGGAGCGTCTGCTGTCCTCTGGACACATGGGAGGCTGGGTATCAGTGATGACTCCACAGGATTCATCGCACTATCTGAAGTTTCTTGCCCAGAGATTTGACTACCAGCTCCACCCTGACACAGGCTTAATGTGTACCTGCAACTTGCTTCCCAGGCATTGTGACATTTATGCCCACTCCTCTACGGAATCGTACAAAAATGTCGACCTGAAAATTGCGATGGCCGAAAATGCCGACTTTTTTTTTTAATACCCCCCTTGCACCACATATATATGTGGGGGGGTATGGGATATTATGGTAATATGTGGGGTTGCGGGGGTCTCGCCCCGCATATCTATGTGGTGCAAAGAGGGTTTAATACAAATAAAAAAGTCAGCATTTTCAGCCATTGCAATTGTGTGGTCTCAGTGATCACATAGATCCCTCCTCTACTGGTGGAAGGTATTAAACAGCTGACAGTTGCTGCACTAAGATGTCCTGGAAAAATAAATCTCAGTATTGACCACATGGCAGAGAAAATTGAGGAGCCGCTCAAACTTCCCCACATTGCCTCTTCAACAAACCTATTGTAGTACTAGCCACTCTGCTGAAATTGGCAATAAGGGTGCAAGGAGAACCTGTGTGTCCTGGTAGAGATGGGCACTGTGGACTGCTGCTTATATAGCACACATACCTCAAACAGGCCACATTCAACCATCGGAGGGTAAAGATCTTTCGAGGGGATTGTCCTCCGACATATTCCACATCTATGACAGGTAATGTCCACAGCTGTGCTGCTTCGGAAAATATTTGGCAGAGGGCGTCCTGCGTCGATGACGTCGATCTGTTGTCCCTTGAGGGCCTCCGTCGAGGGTCGACGTCACCGGATGTTATATATAGGACGCACGGTGCCCGTAGCCTCAGTTCCGTTTTTTCCGCAAACGTGTTTACTTCGGAATCTCGGCGCACTCGATTCTTCTCTTAGAAAGCAATGTCTTCTTCTACTACCCCGAAGTCAGGCTTTAAAAAATGCTGAGACTGCGGTTCAAAGATGTCATCACGGACCCGCATGAAATCTGCCTCCGGTTGCCTTGGCGAAAGCCACGCCACTGACGACTGCGAGGATTGTCAGTCCCTGACGTCTAAGGCCTTGCGCGAACGTAAGAAGAAATTGAAGGTAGGTAGGGTGTCTAAGCCCCATAAATCGAAGTCTGCTGGGCTTTCGACCGATGACTAGAGGGGTGACTCTCCGCGTCGGCGAAAATCCAGGGGGTCTCGATCTGTGAGTGGTTCCCGCCATTCCTCTGCCTTGTTGAAGCATTCTAGGAAGCGCAGTCACCGGTCGCCTTCCTCGTCGGAGGACGACTCCACCAGACGATTGACTTGTCCCACAAAGTCTTCGTTGCCGCCCGAATGGGATTATTCCGCCGGCAGATGTTAGCGATTTTCGAGTCGCAAGGCACAGTTCCGTCCGCGCCTTCGAGAGAAGCCGGCAAGGAACGGGCTCGGTCCAGCACTCGCACGCCTTCGGGCTCGGGTGGTCGGCGCCATCATCAGGAGCCGTTGAGGTCCCATTCGGACAAGGGAGTTCGCCACAGTCGTGCCAGATCCAGGTCCCGGTACTCGACACCATCAAGACCGTCGGAACCTGTGAAGCCTTCAAAGAAGGCGTCGATGCCATCGGCGCCGTGTCCGTCGAGGGACACTCTCAGGGTTCCGCCCTCGAAGAGGTTGTCGACGCCGTTGGTGCCTCGGTGAACGTCGACACAGTTTGTGAAGGATTTACCGGAGGTGCCCCGCAGGGCTGTGGAACCTCCTAGGAAGGCTCTCAGTAAGTCTGTGAGGCCTGTTTTTGAGCCCTATTCTGTTCCTACTCCTAGATTGGAGTTTTCCAACCATTGCAAGATATTTCGGAGGTTGAGGAACTGTCTGATGAGATGGTTGTGCCTCCTGATGTCCCTGATGATCTTTTATCTGGGCATAGTCAGATGGAGGATCTCTGTCAGTCATTGCATGACGCTAGTGGCCTTGACACCTCTCAAGAGGTGGAGTTTGGCCGACCTGAGCCTGGGGCATATGCGGATTTCTCCTATTGGCATCTCTCCACCTGTTGATTTTACTCAGGATGATTTGACGGACATCCTGGATCAAGGTCCACCAACTGACCCGGTATTGCCGTTTCACATGCCTTTGCAAAGGAGGGTGGCAGCGGCTTGGACTGCTCCGGAGAGTCTACCGGCAGTTAGTAAGTCGCTTCTGAAAAAATACCGGCCATCCAGTAGTGACCCCTGCTACTTATCGACACACCCTACTCCGGAAAGTTTGGTGGTGCAGGCGGCTACAGCCTCCTCAAAACAGGATGTGTACCCTACCATCCCTCCTGATAGGGTCGATGCGTGCTTTGATGGTTGAGCAAAGGGGAGGAACGGGATGGTTTTCTAGCCCTCGGTCCATGGCTGCGAGCACCGTGATACGCAGGTTTGCGTGGTTGCGGAAGTTGGGGTTTGCTCCTGATGTGCAATCGTGTCTTCTGAACATGCCCTTTGATGGTGTTCATCTATTTGGCAGCAAGGCTGACGAGAGCCTTGAGAGGTTGCAGACCTCCAAAGCTGCAGCAAAACCTTTGAGCACTGCAGTTCATCAACCTCTGCCTTTTCGTCCTAGGGGACAGCAATGGAGTGGAGGTTCCTTTCAGTACTACTCTTCCTTTGGTAGATCGAGGGGAGCTCATCGTAGAAGTACCAGAGGTGGAAAGCAAGGTACTCGGGATGCCAAAGCCACCTGGGTAGTTGCCTCTTTGCCTTCAGGCACTGCCGCAGCCGCGTCCGCGCAGTCATGTGGCCATGTCCCATGGTTCGCCGGTTGGGGGCAGACTTGCACAGCATCTTGGAGAATGGCAGGCCATTAATTTGGATGTGTGGGTTCTGGAGATCATAGCCCATGGCTACTGTCTTCACTTCTGGCAGAGGCCTCACGCCAATCCACCGGGGAAGCTATTTGGAGGGTCTGGATCCGCTCCTTGCGCAGTAAATATTATCCCTGCTGGAGAAAGGTGCCATAGAACTGGTGCCTGCAGCGGAGAGGAATAAGTGATGGTATTCCCCTTATTTTTTTATTCCTTAAAAAGACGAGGGATTGAGACCCATCATGGACTTGCGTTGGTTGAACAAGCTCCTCCGGAAGGATAAGTTCAAGATGGTAACTCTTTCTCAAGTCCTCGAGGCCCTTCAACTTCAGGATTGGTTGGTGTCTCTGGACCTCAAGGATGCTTACTTTCATGTGCCGATTCATCCCAAGCACAGGAAGTAACTGAGGTTCGCGGTTTGCGACTCGCACTTTCAGTTTCGCGTCCTGCTGTTCGGATTGACCTCCACCCCAAGGGTCTTCACCAAGCTGATGGTGGTGGTGGCAGCGTATCTCAGGAAAGGGGGGGGATTCACGTCTACCCCTACCTGGACGATTGATTGATCAGGGCACGTTCTCCCGCGCAAGCCCTAGATCATCTGTCAGTCACCTGCCACTCCGTTCACAAGCTTGGCTTCTCCCTCAATTTAAAGAAGTCACATTTGACACCTACCAGGCAGCTCCAATACATCGGAGCAGTGCTCGACACATCCCTGGGGCAGTGTTCTCCTCCCCAGGTGAGGGCTCATCACATTCTGCAGATGGTGGACAAGTTTTGACGTGCCCAGAGCCTCCCGGCGTTCAAATTCTTGAGGTTGCTCGGCCTCATGGCATCCTGCATTTTCCTGGTGCCAGAGGCCATGCTGCGGATGAGATCTCTGCAGTGGGCTCTCAAGATGCAGTGGTCACAGTTCTCCGCCAGGATGTCGGATCCCGTTCAGATTCCGACCTCAGTCGCCCAGGATCTTCTATGGTGGGCCGACGAAGGCAATCTGATGAATGGAGCACCATTTTGGCAACCATGGCCGGAGATGACGATAGTGACGGACGCATCCCTCACAGGTTGGGGCGTTCATGTCAACGAGTTGACAGCCAGGGGCCGTTGGTCTCCGTCGGAGTCCAGACTCCACATCAATTTGTTAGAGCTGAGGGCCGTCAGGCTAGCCCTGAAGGCTTTTCTGCTGTCTGTGCAGGGGAAGAATGTCCCGATTATGATGGACAATACAGTGGCCATGCACTACCTCAACAAAATAGGGGAGGCAGGGTCACTCCCGTTGTGCAGGGAGGCGATGCAGCTCTGGTTCTGAGCCATCCAGCAGGAAGTTTCGATCTCGGCAGTTCATCTGGCCGGAGACGAAAACGTGGCGGCGGACGCCCTGAGCAGGCAGAGCACGGTCTCTCACGAGTGGGAGCTAGCTCAGGAAGTTCTTTTGGAGATCTTCGTCCTTTGGGGAATCTGGATCTCTTCACCACCAGTGTAAACTGGAAGTGCGAAAGATTCTACTTGTGGGAATTTCCTCCAAGAGGAGCTTTAGGGGACGCATTCGTAGTGGAGTGCTCCTTCCTACTGGTGTATGCGTTTCCTCCAGTCCCCGTCATTCCGCAAGCGTTTCAGAATTTCGGTTCCCAACTGATCCTCATTGTTCCGGCTTGTGCCAGGAGAGCTTGGTACCCGGACCTTCTAGACATGTCCATCTGCCCTCCACGCAGTCTTCACTACTGAGACGATCTGCTCTCACGGGAGGGGGGGGGTCGGGTTCTCCATCCAGAGGTCAAGTCTCTCATCCTTCATGCTTGGTATCTGAAAGGTTGAGGTATAGGGATTGGGACCTCACCGGGGACGTGATGGAGGTGTTGCTTTCGGCCAGAAGGCCAGCAACGAAATCCCTGTACCATTGCTGTTGGAGAAAGTTCTGTAACTGGTGCAGGGTACAGAATGTGGATCCTTTCCAATGTTCCATTCCTTTGGTTTTGTCTTTTTTGCTTTCTTTAGCCCACAAGGGTCTGCAAGTGGGTACCATTAAGGGTTACCTGGCGGTGCTGTCCATATTTAAGTGCTCGTCTGAGAAATGTTCTTATTTTAAGATCCTTGTGATTTCTCAGTTTCTAAAAGGGCTAACTAATGTGTTTCCACCGTTGCCTTTCCAGGTGCCGGGATGGGATTTGAATTTGGTTTTAAAGTTCCTAATCGGAGCTCCGTTTGAGCCCTTACATTCTTGTCCGTTGAGACTGCTGACTTTTAAAACATATTTTTTAGTTGCGGTTACTTCAGCACGCAGGGTGAGTGAGTTGCAGGCACTTTCCGCCAAGCCACTCTTTACTGTTTTCTAGACGGACAGGGTTGTCCTGCGGGTGCGGCCTTCTTTTCTTCCGAAGGTTGTGTCGGAATTCCATTTGAGCCAGAATGCGATTCTTCCGCCGTTTTATCCTCCTCCACATCCTGGTAAGGAAGAGGAGAGGCTCCATAGGTTGGATACTAGGAGAGCTTTGAGTTTCTATCTCTCACGGATGTCCCGGGTCAGAGTGGACGATCAGCCCTTTGTTGGTTATGCTGGAAGGCGTTTGGGTCAGGCTGTTTCCAAACAGACCTTGTCCAGATGGATCATTTTGACGATCTCAGAGTGTTACCGTTTGGCGGGTTAGGACCCTCCAGTAGGCTTACGGGCTCACTCTACTAGGGGTGTGGCTGCCTCCACTGCTCTACAGCGGGGCGTTCCTATTCTCAATATTTGCGAAGCAGCCACATGGGCCTCTGTCCATACCTTTGTGAGACACTATTCCTTGGACTCCATCCATGGGCAGGATTTGGCCTTTGGTAAGGCAGTCCTTTATTCAGCCATTTGATTGGGCATTCTAAAATTCTAAGTTGGTGCTGCTTTGGGAGTCTGTCATAGATGTGGAATACGTCGAAGGACACAATCCCCTTGAAGAACAAGTTACTGACCATGTCTGGTAAAGTTCTTTCGGTGGGATGTTCCTCCGACGTATTCCACATCGCCCTCCCAGCCTGCCCCACGACTGAATTTCTTATGCGATTTGCAGCTTATGTTTCCGCAAGGCTTTCTGCAGTCATACTGGCAGGAGATTGGTGCCACACGTTCTGGGAAAAAACTATAACTGAGGCTACGGGCTCCGTGCGTCCTATATACAACATCCGGTGACGTGGACCCTCGATGGAGGCCCTCGAGGGACAAAGGATCAACGTCATCAACGCAGGACGCCCTCTGCTGAAAATGTTCCGAAGCAGCACAGCTGTGGACATTACCTGTCATAGATGTGGAATACGTCGGAGGAACATCCCATCGACATTGTTCACCAAGGCCCTGTGCAACAGTTTAGGCTGGCAGCGGCAGTGACTGAGCATGTTAATGTTCTCTGTCGATGGCCAATAACCTAAACAATAATAGGGTGTCAAAGGTAAGTAATATTATTATTTCTGATGATGGTTGCAGATTCCTGCTTGCTCGGCTAGCCATTAATTTAGAAAGGTGTATCAAATGCCTGTGATAGGCGAACAACATATCTATTTTTTTGATAAATTTTATATTTTCAAATTAAAGAATTGGCAAGCAGTCTCGAGGCTTTATGATAGCTCATTAAGCCTATGTATTATGGCACAATAATTATAGATAACGCTGAAAAAAAGGGCTTTGCAGTTATGGAATATTAGGTGACTTAACAAGATATCTTTGCTGAAATAAAACGTACAAATCTAACCTCTCTCGCTTGCGTTAATACATAATTAACATGGCCTTTACAAGAGAGGAGACCCAAACGGCACATTGCTTTGACCCATAGTGCCCATTGAAATGTGTGCTTAATAAATAAACCTAAAGATAAAGTCACTCCCACATTTATCACTTAAAAGGAAATTCACCCAAAATAATGCTGCATAGCAAAAGGCTTGACACCTCGTTACTGTGCCCCCACTGACAGACCATGCTGCAGCAGTGAGGATGACTGTGCACACTGCTCAGGCAGTGCCACTTGTTCCGTTGGCTCAGAAACAATGTGCACAAAGGGTACAGAGAGAATGTCGCAGCCTACAAATGTATTCTTAATGGGCATAATGTTTTACAGCTTCAGGGCTCTATAGAATACTATAGAATCACACATTCATACAATGGTGGTTAAGTTGGTGATGGTCGCCTGTCTTGCCAAGGTAGTCTGTTTTGCCAAGGACCTTGCAACATACCGTCTGTGCCTGGCCCCAGTTAAAGGGTTTTAGTGAACAAACGCACAGAAAAAGTGAGTATTTTTTTTAAACGTCTTTTTATTAACTGTTGGCAACATAAACACACTTGTCATTCAGGCACATATCTCTTCATCGTCCCCCCTCACCTTATCCCTTCCAACAGTGAAGACATCACCCCAGGGTGAACAGTTCTACAGTACAACAATCCTTCCCGCCCACACAGCCCCTCCCCACCCCACACCACATTCTTCCATACCCCCTACCCCCGCTCCTCCAAGACACTGTTTAGGTTACCACAGCAACAACCCGCTGACCCTTCAAGGGTGGTGCAATTCCTGCTTCAAGTTCATCTTATCCCACATCTCATGCCAAACTATGTATCGGGTCTCCATACCCTCAGAAAAAGTGTGTATTTTGACTAAGTTATAGACGGAGACAAACAGCAGGACGGTCGGCACATACAGCACCCGGAACACTGACACACTCATTAGAAGGGAGAAGTTACTTTTGCTTATTTGATCATCATTCCTGCCACAAAGCTTTTAAAAGGGCTTTATATTAAGTAATACAATACATGTCTTCAAGCAGTTGGGAAGTGGTATAGAAAGGAATTGCTTCTGCAGACACAATAACTTGGAGGTTTAAGGCAGGAGGCTCCTCTACACCTCTGCCTCCTTTGAAGCCCCCTGCCCCTTAGTTGAATACACCCTGCCAAGACCTGGCTCAAAGTTTCGTTACAACAGTGTGACTTACAGTATTCCCACCTAAGCCCACTCTCTGTGCATTTAAATCCTAGTTTTGGGCAGAGCAACAAACCACTTAGCAACTCCTTGTGAAAACGTGTATTTAAATGGGAGTGTTTTTTAATGTATTAGGTCTCCATGATGAAAGGCAAAAGGCCCTAGCAGAGGACAACCGAGACAATACCACAAAACTAAGGACTAATTAATATGGGGGTGGGGCAAATAAAACCACAGCCTCATTTCCCACTCCCCAGGTAGAGTAAATAATTAAGTAACATCCGTGTACAGTAAAGTGCTGCTTGGTTTCAACTGGAGTTCCACTTCACACATTTGTTAAACTGCAATAAACGTGTTAACTTGAGCTCTGTTCCTGTCTTCCCTGCTTATACTTGGAAGGCGCAGTGCAGCAGGCGCCTGTCCGGATATGTGCTGTAGGCAAAGCTGGTGGCAGACAGCAGAGCCATTTCCGGATGGATGGATGGACGGACGCACACACACACGCCCGCACGCACAATGAGCATATGTCGACAAGAAAACAAATGGAATTGTTAGTCTGTTACTCAGTTTCTGCTTTGCTAGAATGTTATTGAATAGGAATGCAGTATTGGCAGCGATATGTAATGCAAGCAGTTCTAACATTGGCCCTGGGCCCGTCTACTCTCCCTGGTGACCTGGGAAATGGTCCAGAGAACCTCAGCTAATTTACGGCCCATGGCCACAGGAGTCACAATGACACACACATACATGTATACACACATTCTCATTTCCGCTTCCATACAGCTACTTGTGATTTCAATCAGGCCCACACCCAAGTCTCACCCAGCATGTAGTGTGCAAATGAAACCCTTATTTATTTTTATCTACAAGTTCAGTATTCTGAACGATAATACCACTCATATTACACCCTTCTCAAAATACCCCCCTGGTCACACTGAATCAGGAATCAGGCTAGTTTGCAATGGTAAATATTTATTTAGAATTTAAAATCATAATATATTTTTAATAGGTAACAATAACCAATGGGTGTCAAGAACAATGAATACTATCTTTAATGCACTGAGAATCGGGTAATGAACACAAAACGAATGCAGCACAGAAAAGAATACTTTTGGGTTGGTTTGGAACAGATAGCACTGTGGTTAGAGGTTCCCCCTGCAACACCCCTCAACCCACCAATAGGCAATTTAAATAGATGTGAGGAGAAAGCAGGTACTCTGGAATAATAAATAACAAACTGAATATCACTCCCACCTTTCCCCCTTAAACACAAGAGAAAATGGGATTTGACTTTTCAGCTGTCAGATGGCTTTGAAACTGGTTGAGCAAAAACACTAAATCTGGTCAAAAATGCTTACATTATTATAAAGTTGTACGGGAGCTGCTTTCAATGGATGCAAGCAAGCAAAAGCAATGATTTAATCAAAAGAAAACATTTGGAATCTCAAAAGCAAAGTGGGAAATAATTTAAACTCGATTCACACGTGTAAAACTTTTGCAAAACGTACATTTGCAGCAAACTTTTACTTATGCGATTCTTGATATAACAGATCAACCGCACTGTTCCGCACTGCGGTCTTGGGTTGTGGATGTAGTTAAGGATGTTGGGTATTGGTGGGAATTGAAATTGTATTTCTATCTTTAAAACTGAGGGAGTTGTGGAGGTTTTAGTGAGAGATGTTTATCGGAAATAAAGACACACATTTGGACAAAAACTTCATTTCAAAATCATAAAATATGGCTTATGCTTCTACTCAAGACTAGAGCATGCAGACTAGACAACAAGGCTGGGCCGCAGTAAGCGCTGAGACTGATTCATGACTTCAGTAACAGATCCCCAGCACCTTCACTGGCGGAACCAGTCCACACACTCGAAGTGGGATTTTTGGATGAGAGTTACACAAATAAAAATGACTATGAAAATGACGCTTTAGCAAATAGACAGAATACGATAGCACTAAAGATCTTGACACTGTTACTGGTTGTGGAGGTAAGAGTAGTTCAGAGATTGGAGTGGAACAAGATCAGGCAAGGTATATAATATTTCTCTAGCCTCCTGTTAATATTTAAGATTTTAGGCCCGTCAAGATTCTGGTCAATCGATCGGGTCTAACAGGGAGAAAGACAGCACATCAGGCACGGGACTGGATCAGCTAGGTCGGTCACCGGAACTGCACAGGATCTGGCCTTCTTGTTTCTGGATATTTCAATTCAACGGGATTGCGAGTTCATCAGGCAAGCATTATGGTAGCAAGCCAGATAGTTTCAGGATGCTTCCCCACACCACAGCGCTCCACTGGGTTGTAAGGATTAATTGAGGATTCTGGCCTAGCTGAAAATGGTTCAGCTACTGCTTGGCCTGGTTCTTGGCATCTGGATCTTGAAGGATGTTAAAGACTGGACGTTGAATGCTGGATCAGTGTGCTTCACTGGAATCAGAATAAAGAGCCCTATGTATTGTCAGCTGTCTCTATTTATCCTTTCCAATGACATCACAAAAATGGGTGTATGGGCCGGCTTAACTAAGCTTTCCCCTGTGAACTGGGATTGGATCAGAGCCTCATCTCCGCCTTGCATCCAAATGATTGGAGTAAGGGCAGATGATAGCAAATTTATAGTTTGTTTTTTACAATCCTTAGAAACCTCCCCTGGCCACTAGTGTCAAAATCGAATTTTGTCCTAAATACATATTTACACATTTGTAACCTCTGTGAAAACCACATAGAAGGATTACATGTTTTATGGAGTATCTGTTCCTCAAAATCCCACAGTTGTGAGACCTTGCTTCACCTTTTTTTTTGCAGAATTTTGTCAATTTCTTCATGAAGACATTTTCCAATCTTTCTCCAAATGTACACAAATATGCGTGTTTACCATAGGAATGTGTGTGCAATGTTTAACAATTCTAGCATAAATGCAGTTCCCATAAAACCACATATATTGTCATTCCTGTTCAGAATATGCTACACAGTTCCACCACATTTTGAAATGTAGGGCCAAAAATTAGAGTAAAAAATCGGCACTTTTTATCTTTTTCATAAGTCTCTAAAAAGTGTTCATTACATCTTCTTAGCAGCAAATGGTCCGCCTTTTGTCTGTCACTGGAGGCAAGGAGCAGCCCCCCACCTTTGGGATTTCCTTCTGCAAGCCTAGTTTACGACCTTTTCACATGTCCATTTCCTGGCCTGGAGAATCTGCCATTGTTCAGTCCTTGAGAGCAGACACAAGTCTGTCCTACCCCACAATTATCATATGTCAGTGAGCATCTGCTGAGAGGAATGCCCTCCCCTTGGGTGGAAACCTGTTTTTCAACTTTTGGCAGGCCCAGCCAGCCTCAGTTAATCTTAATTTCTTGACTTAAAAATCAGCACAAAACAAACTTGTTGCATCAGATGACATAGATGACTTAGATAAATTACATTCTTAGATTTAAACCTGTGGGATCAAAACAACTGAGATTAGTGTTCCTTTCAGCAACAGTCCTTTTATATTTGCTAATCCGGCAGATCTTTAGTTTTAGACAACTTTAAGTTTTATTTTTTTACCGGAACTGTCATTCACAGGCAATCCGGTTTTGCTGAGAAAATGTTTTGCTTTTAATATTTCAGGACCTTGTACATTCACAGTGCTTCATTATATTTAATGGATTTTAGCACCAAGCACGATTTTCAGTGTTGGACAGTGTTATTTACAGGTATTTTGAAGTTTCAGCAACAAAGTAAATGTCATTTACAGGCATATTCTGGAGTTCCACTTGCAAAGCGCTGCTACTCCTTCTGCACTCTTTGTCATGGAGCCCACTGGCACTTTTTCTGCATTGTGTGCTCTGTTCCACAACACATGCACCATGGGGCAGGTTGCGTAGCCATCTTTTTGTGTGTTGAAAAACGAGGTTTTGGAGGTTTTGGCGCACACAAGGGTTTTGCCGCCATTTTGCGGTTTCTCGCACCATAGATAGCAGAGTTAGGCTGCGTAGTATAGCAGAGTGGGTCAATACATCCCACATACTCTCCATCCCAACCAGAATGGCTATTGCCACCCCCAATACCTAGAGTCAGAACAATTACAACAATAGAGCACCCCTCACCTGAGTATTGCTGTGCATGTGTCTGAGTCTCTGTCAGCAGGTAGGGCTGCCACCCACGGCAGCAGGCTGCAGCTAGTGTACAGGGCGGGCCACGAATGGTCTAGACCAGATGACCGTAGGGAAGAGAAGAGGAACATTTGCACGAACCTCAGTCGCAAGGGCATGTGCGGTGCTAATACGCAGGCGTGACCTGAGGCCCTGCGCACAGCGCATCACACCCACACCTGAGTCCCAACCCAAACTTCATGGTGCCTGATGTGCTGCCTGCTGCTGCAGACGGTGTTGAGAGTGCCTGCCGCCTTACGGGGGGGGGGGGGAAGAGAGAGAGATATATATATATATATATATATATATATATATACACAAAATGTGTACATGATTATTGCCTTCAGCAGCATTTGCCGCCCTAACATTTTCACATTACAGGCAAGTGCCTAACCTTGCCTATTGGTAGCAGATGGTGTACTAGGATGAGCTTTCCTGTAATGTTATTTAAGCTTTATTATGGAAATGCAATATATAATATTTGATGCCAGTATGCTGAACAATGGTGTTTTAAATTTGGGGTGCAACATGAAAACCGTGGCCTATAATCTTTTATCAATTGTACACCACAATAGGCCACTGAACTGTGGTGTTTCTGATGTGTAAAGCAGCTAACATTTTAATCCATGGTTAATATGTGTCTTACTCTCATTATGGCACTGTGTTAGTGAAGTATAGAAGTACTTATTCAAACCTAAGCCTCTTGAAATCACACCCACACACCTTGTCATTAGGACACATCTTCTCCTAGGTAACACAATTTGTTTTCGTATTGGCTGGTGTATCTGAAACACCATAATGTAGGAGTCAGAGTCTGGGACGCATACCTGTTCCTGTAAGTGACTCTGGCCTATGGGCTTTTCCGTTGAAGTAGGAATGTCACATTAAAATATCTTTTGCAAAAATCAAGTTGTATTTTTACCTCAAAGTTCCTCCTCGATCAGGCTGCAATAATGAGTGCCTTCCTGTGGCACTGCGCTGCTGGTGCCTTTGAGAAGAACGTATCAGTGGCGCTGTGTAGGTGGAAGCTGGCTTAGATGTCCCCTTTGCATCCTATTGTTTTTTTATTTGGAATATAATTATCCCTAGTTTTTGTGTTGGGAATATTTGCCTGTGTTTTAAGGAGTAAAATTGGCTCGTACCCAGCTTATATGTGTGGTCGGCTTGAATCATACATACAGCCGGAAAGAAAAATGGAGAATACAGCTCCTACTGCTGTTCTGGCCAGACTCATCAGACGCCTCAAACCCACGACTGCTTTCCATGGGAGTACCCTTGCACTGTTTATGCAAACAAAACCTGGAATACTCTTCCCTCCCTCCCCTCCTAAGAATGTGGTTCCCTCTCCTCGTTTAAATTGTGTATGAATCCCCTCCTGTTGAGCTAAGCGGCTCAATAAACTGTACAAAAATACCCCTCAAGCATTTGGTTCGCTATATAAATGTAACGAGTCAAATCATTTAATGCCATCACCTGGAAATTCATGTCAGTACCTGTGTATATGATGACAATAGATGATGGTTTGATTCCTGTCACAGATGGCTATTGAAATGTTCCAGTTCTCCGAGACTGTTCAAGGGTCTTTATTTGCTTTTTCCGGTTTCTAGGGCCATCTCCCTGTCTCGTCTGAAAAGCACAAATTCTCCCTAAACCAGGCATCTGTACTCCCTAATTAGTATATAAAGCTGATTCCACCTTACTGTCAAAGTACTTAACACTACTATAAGTGAAGGCCTAAAGGCAGAACGCCTTCTCTATCCATATTCCTTCAGGGACTTCCTAGACTGTCCTGTGGTTAATAATCTAAAAGGGATATTGGATTGTGGCTTCCAGCCACTTTGCCTGATTCAGTCTTCTTTCCATTGCACCCATGTATTCCTCTGCCTCTCACTACTCTCCACCAACTACACGTGCTTACAATCTGTTTACTCCTTGTGGCCTCTTCTGTCCCTCTGACGTATCTTTGTCCACCTAAGCCTCACCTCCTCCCTTTGATGTTATTTATTCTATGTATTTCTTTTTACTGTCGATCCCATGTACTGCACTGTGCCCACCCACCCCCACACTTTTCCTCTTCCTGCTTTCCCTGCACTTGCAGGATCTCAATGACACCTGGCCTGGTAAGATCGTTGTGTCGGTCTTCCCTCTGTTCCCCCTCCCTTGCCGTGTCGCGCCTTGAAACGCTTGTTTATAGTTGCGTTATAAATGCCATATCATATACTTTATCCTTGATACTACTACTCCCTCCTCTGCCACCACCTTCCTTGGCTCTGCCGCTCCCTTATCCCCTCTGCCGCCCCCTTCTACTCAAACACCCTCATTTCACTCAATCACTTCACACTCCCTCCCTCTCCTAAACACGCTTGCCATTTTCACACACACACACACACTCACCACTCAGTACCATTCCACTTGCCTGCTTCAAAAATCGCCTCCACATCCTCACCACCATCCTTCCTCCTGCTTCTTTCTTGGTCTGCCACCTCCTCTGACCTCACCCGAACCACCCACATCTTCCTGTTTCGTGTTGCTTCCTTTAACACTCTCCCTTCCTCCTGATAGGTCAATCTTCCGTGCATTACTGAACATTTTAAAATGCTGCTTAAGCCTTGCCTCTTTTCTCTGTGCAGAGGTGCTGGAATTTAGGCCGCGAGGAACGGACCTCCTTGAGGCAATTGAAGCAGCCACCTTTGTTTCAAGTGCCTGGTGGTCTAGGGGGCCCACCCTGAACTCCTTCTCTGGCGTCCTTAGTCTGACGTACAGTGTGTGGCTTCATGGACTGTCTCTCTTCCTCGCCTTCCCATGCGCGGAATGCATAGTGCGTGCTTATGTTGGTTTATGTGGAAACTGGGTTTAGATCGCCACTGGAGTGTTCAGAAGTCTCTGTTAGGGGCACTGCGGTTTCTCTGCCTCTCGTGGGTGTTCACCTTCCTGATTTGCTGGTTTTCTGAAATGAGAAGAGATCTCTGCCAGCATTTTGGGCCATAGGTATGGGTTGATCCAATTTGGTATTACACATATACAAGTTGGCACATTGAGACATTGAGAGGCGACAGGAATTGGGACGCTACCACCTTCCACTGTCCTCTGTGGTAGGACTGGATTTCTCCCTACTAGGCATCCCATCACCTCTCGACAAGGTCAGGGTACTGACTTTTTCACACATCCATACCCTTTCCTCTTTGATCCTCCCCATCTCCCTACCCGCTATCTGATTCATCCCGCCATCCATGGGAAGAATTTGGTAACCCTTCTACCTGCTAGAGGTAGGGGTCAAACCTCGGCTGGGAGCCCTGGCATGACTATAATTGGTATTTGTATCTGTTTCCACATGATGCTGATCTTAATAGCTGTCTGGGGGTGTAGGTCTGCATTCCCTTGAACACATTCTATTTAGGACAAGGAAGTAAGACTGGAGCACTTCAGTAGCTACAACGTCGGCCCGGATGACTTTTTTCTTACTCCCCAAGTCTGTGAGCATTGGCGGGGAGGCCTTGAACGATCAAGGGGAGGTGAAATGTGTGCTTGTTTTCTCCCATGGCTCACATGCCCAGGCCATTTGTTCGTGTCCCTCCACTTTACTCTTGGAACAGATGCGGCAGGCATTCGTGTTCCAGTTTTTCCTTTGTCCACCCTGGCTGGTCTGCCTCAGGATAGCTCCCTGGACTCGTATGGAGAAGGCCAATTTCTATTGGCTCTTCCTTGGGCTTCCAATGGCAGAATCTAGCCAGGAGTCCAGTTTAACATCTTAAAACTCCAGGGCTGGAGGGACGTCCAGGTTTCAGCCAGTTGCTTGACGTAGATTCCCTTGGCTTGCTCTCAGGTATGGTTGGGATGGTAGGAATGCATTTTCGTAGGTTCTGACTTTCCTCCCTGGCTACTTGTCTTATGTCACCTTATTTCTTGGCACACTCACTGGTTTATCAATCCTGCACAGCCCTTTGGTGGGTATTTGATGTTTCAATGGCTTCTTCAAGTGGCTTCATGTAGCTACCGTATAACTTTCTGTGTATACAGTTGTAGGGAATCCAACCATTATATTGTTTCGTTCCTCACATGTTTTATCTGCCAACCATTTATTTAAATAGTTTTCTTGGTGTTTCTCTTGGTCGTAGTTGTAAGTGACAGAGACCGAATCGATACTGTTCTCCATCTGGTTCCATTCCCTCCAGGATGCCCCTTTTCAGGTATTCATAGGGGATTCTTCCAATGGGATTGAGAGCGGGAAATGCTGGTTTTACCACTCCTGTTAGTAAGGGGGCAATGTATCTGGTTCACTGATCCTGTTACCAACCAGCAGTTTCCCCAACTCTCACAAATGTTTTAAGAAGGCTACACCTGTGCTGATCTTTTGTAGGATCACTGAAGTGACTGCTGGTTGCTCTCTTCTCTGTCACCAGGCCCTGCAACACTGTTAAGGCTTCTTGATGCTGTCGACTGATGGCCAGTTTACCATCCACAAAGTTGCTTAACAGGTTCTCCATCGCAGTGTTGCTTGGTCCTTAATGCCCTGGAGTGACTTCTAGATCGGATGGCGCTACTACTGCCTCTTAGTTTGAGCTACCAGGGCTCCTCCACCGCCAGAATGCATGTCTGATGAGAAGGTGTTGTAGTCCACTGCCACTACCTTGGGCCCTTCTCCACTGGCTGGTTCTTTCTCTGGCCTCACATTTCTGATCTATCCGGGTTTGACTGGGGCTGTTGACCAGGATGGTGCGGCTACACCCTCCTTCACACTGCTACGCCCTTCTCCACAATACTAATACTACAGAGTTTGATTCTGATCCAGCATAATGTCAAGAATCTTCAGACTCTTTCTGCACACTTATGCAGAGTTTGGAATTCTAGCTCTACTCGTTTCCTAAACTTCTCTTTCTACAAACTGTGTTGGCCATCATCCTTCAATCTCCAGCCTCAGGGTTTTCTTCTGTCCTCTTGGCGTAGACTACCTTTTTTTCAGGTCTTGAGGAATCCAAGAATCTGAGAGGATTCAAAGGTTTTTATTGGATATTTCTGGGTCCTCAGCTGTTTCTCTCTTTTGTCTAAAAGGCACCCGATTTATCTAGCTCAGTCGTCCCTGCTCCCCAAGTTAGTATATATCACAGAATCCACCTTACTGTCTTGGGTTCTTACAGCTTCTTGAAGTGAAGACCTAATGCAGGACTTCCTGGACTGTCTCTACACTATCCAGTGGTTAGTAATCTAAAATGGATGTTGGATTGTGCCTTCCAGCCACTCTGCCTGATTCGGTCTTCTTTCATCATGCCCACATATTCCTCTTCCTCTCACTACTCTCCAATTCCACCTGCTTCCACTCTTTCTACTCTGCCTGATTCCTCTGCCCCTCCAATGCCTCTTGCTCCTTCTAGGCCTCATCTCATCCTTTTATTTCTACTTTTTCCCGATACTACTCCTCCTCCCTGATTCTCCCTCCTCCACACTACTACTACTCCTCCCTCCCTCCACAAAACTACTCCTCCCTCCTTCCACACAACTACTCCTCCCTCCTCCACACTATTACTACTCCCTCCTCCACACTATTACTCCTCCCCAGTCAGTCTCCTGGCAATGCATGATTAATTATTGTGGTACAGTATCTGTTATGCAAGTACTTGAGCATATGCTCGCATGTCTGGGAGGATAGTTCCCGAGTAAAATGCTCGCCTCAGGCATATGGCCAGCCTGCATATAGCAAATTCAAATCTGGCAAGGCAACTCAGCCCTTCATCCTATTTAATTTACCACTCGGGTGAAGTTGGGTAATTAATATTATGGTGTCCAGCATAAATCCTTCTATTTATTAGGGTATTTAGCTGTAAATGCTGATGTATATTAATGTGTGTTTGGCATATTCAGCGTGAAGCGCTGTATACAACATTGTACTGTTTTTACGTTATGTCAACGACTTGCAACAGAGAAAATTGTCACCGTTCGAAGGGCAAACCTATTGATTTTTTTTTTTTTTGTCGCTACTTGTAGCGACAAAGAGATGGAAATAATGAAATGGACCAGATAATACAATCAAAATAAGTACGTTTTGAATTTCTAACACGCAAAGTACCTTGAGAAGCTGCCTAAAGGTTACTCATCTGTGCACAAAATTGCTGGCAACCAATGAGAACAGACCGGACAGTGCAGGGAGGGAGTAAGAATACACCCGGCAGCCTTCGGGAAGTGTATAGTCTGCAATCTAGAAACACAGAGCGACATCCTTTTGTGCCTGAGATTCATTCAGCTCTATTCAAGAGACCCCAGCTTCCATCTACACCTGCACACTTCCATGTGAAGGTCATTTGGCCAGCTGTGCTTCGCGCTAAAACGCCACAGGCAGAGGGGGTTAGGGGGTCTGCTTCAGGCCTGACGCGTCACCAACCTACCCATGGCCTGTTCCCAGATCCTGGTGTCAGAAGTGATAAATAGTCTTTGTTGGGTCTGAGCAGGCTTGCCATCGATCGCGCTGCTCATTAATGAGGGAGACGCACTGGAAGAGATGCTGTCTTACGTGGCCACCTGCCTCTTTTTTTACACTTCATTTTCTCCCTAATGAAGGAACCAATTGGTTTGGAGCGATCAATGCTGACCTATTAGAATCACACACCGTTCTGGCATTGCCAAGTCAATTAAGTGCAGCTGTATGAGGAGCCTGAGAAACAGGAC
Source organism: Ambystoma mexicanum (assembly GCF_040938575.1). Lineage (NCBI taxonomy): Eukaryota > Metazoa > Chordata > Amphibia > Caudata > Ambystomatidae > Ambystoma > Ambystoma mexicanum. The sequence goes on from NC_090928.1 coordinate 1,191,885,927, forward strand.
ACCGACTTTGATCGGGATAAAACCCACTTCTGTATTGTAAGCAAAAGAGAACGACGGGGTCCGTTCAGGGAACTCGGCAGCCCAAGAATCGTGACCTTGTCTTTGCCTCTATGCCTGGGTGCGATTTAAGGTTCTGCATGTTCACTAGTGAAGCGCACCAAAGAAAGTAAAAATGCACTCTTTCCGTTCATTGGACATAAGCTTGAAGGCTTAAACTAGAATTGGCGATGTAGAGAAAGACAATGTGTGGGTTGATATTTCTGGCCTTTACAGTATTAAGTGTTGTTTTTTAGCACAAGGAAACTGCAAACCGTTAAGGACCTGTTCATTTATCATTCAGAATTACTATTATATGTGACCACCTTAAGAACAGCTTCCCCAAAAGGGTCTCTGAAGGTTCACCTCCCCGCTTCTAATCTTGAAGTCTTTCTTGAGCCTCAAAAGTTAATTGATGGATGCCTGTGCCAAAGGAGCAGCCTCATTGGGGTGCCCCTTCGAGCCCCTAAAGTCTCTGTGAAACCTCTCTGGTCTTCTCCCTGTGTTCTCTGGCAATCGCACAATACTTTCAGGCTTTCCATTTCCAGCTGCATGTGTCGCACAGTAAGTTGTGCCCAGCACACGGATGAAACCCTTTTTGGGATTCCCCAACTTCGCTCCTTTTCTTATCCATGCAATTCTTGATTTTAAAACTCCCTTGCCAATAATAGTATTAGTTATGCTAGTGCTCCGGCAATCTAAATTAAACTGCATTGTTTCCACTGCGGAGACTGTACATTTTTTGTGTAGGCTCTTTGTTGACTGTGCTATTGCTTTCTCCTTTGGTCATCTCTGCCTCCATGCTAGTTTTTGGCTTCTTCCTGTATCAATAGGGGACAAAAAGGAGCAGCCAAGACTTGCCCAAGCAATGGCTTAACTTGCAGTTTTTTGTCCTGTGCCTGTTCACTGTTTTGGGGTACCAGTGGAATGATCCTGCGGGCTGCTCAGCCAAGCCCTCTCATAGCTTTTCTTAGCTTTGAGAACATTAGTGACAATGCCTCTTCTTGAGATAATCGTGCACCCTAGGCTCATGAGCCCTTTAAGTGTCTCTCATTTCCTAGGCTAGCTGTCAGCCAGTAGATAACTGCTAAATGACCTTGGCTCAAGTTCATACCCTGCAGCTCTGTATCCCCAGAGTCCTGGCTTTCACCAAGAGCATTTAGGTACTTGTGACTTCAGTGAAGCCACTGTCTGTTTTAGAGATCCTTGCTTTGATCCATTTCACGCTCAGCAGGCAGGCTCCCCATTTCTCCAAGGCCATGCCCAATCTTGAAACTCTTCTTGTGCAGTGGTGTGGTGCGGGAGGTGATTGAGTGGGGTCTCCATTCACTACCTTGACTGGATTTAAAATTAGCCTGGAGGGCGCTACTAATCCTCTTCACAAATAGCTCGCTGCACTGTACCTTCTCAAGTGGGGGATAGCTATTTCTCCTTCGGAGTCCTTTTAAGATGGTGACGGCTTGGCTTGTGCTATGCTTAAGCGAAGACTAGTGGAGTGTCAGAAAAGAGAAAACGTTCCTACTAGGCTTTAACATTTGGATCGTGCAAGTGCAGTAACAGGAAGTGCAGGGCGGTAGGGGATGCCGGTTAACACAAAGTGTTAGGGTGGGAAGGGACTCCAGGATAATGAGTGCAAGAGAAAGGGGGGACGAGGGCATGGGGGAAAAGTCGCAAGAGCTAGGCAAGTGCTGGGGGGAGGCCAGGAGGGCAAATGCCAGGGATTACATGGGGGGGATTAGCGGGACCATGTGCTAAGTGCGAGGAGGGGGGAACTGGGTGGGGGGGTGGTGCTGAAGTCCTGTAGAACTCGGAGGGAGTCAGGCAGCCAGTCACTGAGGCAGATAGGGGTGTTAGCAGCGGAGGGGGAGAAGGAAGGAAGAAGAGAAAAGGAGGGTTTTGAGGAGCTTCCAGAATTTAAGGAGATCGGCTCAAGTCTAATATGGCTTAGGGAGACCGTTCCAGAGGGAGGCTCCTGTGGAGGAAAGAGATCTACCCCACACTCTATGCTTAGACAAGCGCCTGATCTGCAGAGAGTTGGAGCTAGACAACCGCAAGGCTCTAGCAGGGAGGTATTTAGGAATAGAGAGTTTGATGTAGTGAGTAGAAGCATAAAGCAGGTTTTGGCTACCGCAAGGCTCTAGCAGGGAGGTATTTAGGAATAGAGTGTTTGATGTAGTGAGTAGAAGCATAAAGCAGGTTTTGGCTACCGCAAGGCTCTAGCAGGGAGGTATTTAGGAATAGAGAGTTTGATGTAGTGAGTAGAAGCATAAAGCAGGTTTTGGCTACCGCAAGGCTCTAGCAGGGAGGTATTTAGGAATAGAGAGTTTGATGTAGTGAGTAGAAGCATAAAGCAGGTTTTGGCTACCGCAAGGCTCTAGCAGGGAGGTATTTAGGAATAGAGAGTTTGATGTAGTGAGTAGAAGCATAAAGCAGGTTTTGGCTACCGCAAGGCTCTAGCAGGGAGGTATTTGGGAATAGAGAGTTTGATGTAGTGAGTAGAAGCATAAAGCAGGTTTTGGCTACCGCAAGGCTCTAGCAGGGAGGTATTTGGGAATAGAGTGTTTGATGTAGTGAGTAGAAGCATAAAGCAGGTTTTGGCTACCGCAAGGCTCTAGCAGGGAGGTATTTAGGAATAGAGAGTTTGATGTAGTGAGTAGAAGCATAAAGCAGGTTTTGGCTACCGCAAGGCTCTAGCAGGGAGGTATTTAGGAATAGAGTGTTTGATGTAGTGAGTAGAAGCATAAAGCAGGTTTTGGCTACCGCAAGGCTCTAGCAGGGAGGTATTTAGGAATAGAGTGTTTGATGTAGTGAGTAGAAGCATAAAGCAGGTTTTGGCTACCGCAAGGCTCTAGCAGGCGCTGAACATGGGGAATGAGGAGTTTACACATAGCATGCAGCAAATTTAACATCCACAAGGTATGCAAACTTTAACATGTTTAAATAATGCATGATCCTTTTAGATTCCAAGCAAGAGCTAAACCTCTGCCAGCAATTCCGATCCCTGAATATGGTTGCTAAACACCAAGAAGGCTGGACAGAGGTTCCCAGTCACAGTCCACATCAGCCCCTTGGAGACCTTGTGTTCACCCTAGATCAGGAGTCTTGACACCTATGGCACTCCAGATGTGTTCAACTATATCTCACATCTTCCCTAACCATTGTTTATGCTGCCTATGGCGGATGAGATTTGATGTCCAAAACACAATGAAAGCCAAGGATTGCAGATCCCTGCCCTAGATATATTCTGCACCTTGTGCCTTCCTGTGAATCTTCACTTATTCAAAGCAATCTCTGCTCATAGGAGCAATTCTGGGTATGGGGTACTTGTGGCATTTCTTCTAAGTGATATTGCCTCCACTTTAAAATGTTGCTACCAACACACTTCAACCGCTTTGGCGATTTGTACATTTGTCTATACAGAATTACGCCCATATTCGCCTAACATTTCTTGCAAAGGGGAGGGGATGCTGGTTGGAGGGCAGTCTAGATTCTGAAGATCATTTACAGTGGGCAAGTGCAATCACTCCTGTCTTACAAGGGTTGAGATTTAAATAGTTGGCAGTCCTGCATATGTCCCTGAGGTGCAAACTGTTCCTACTTGACCTCAGGAGAGGTCTAATGTGCCCCTTACATCCTCCGTAACATTTGATTATGTGCATAATTGAAGAAGCTCATTCCATATGAGCGGTTGATATGGACTAGGAGCGAAGGTATATGTGTAATAGGAGCGGGATGGGGCTGAACTTTGCGAGTGCCCCTTCAGGTGGCAATCTGTAGGCTGCGGTGTATGGGGAAATGGGAATGGATTACGTGCACATACACAAGAAGGCCTCTCACCACATATGTCCATGATTCGCAACTTCGAGATGAGGGTGGCATGGCACACATTGTAAAATGCAGCAGAAATCGGTAATAAAAATTGCACACCACCCAATTTATCCAATATAAGCACTTTTGTGTTTGGGCATAAGATTGTGCATGTGCCCTTCCGATGAGATAAAGGCAGTGAGTGCTTGGTCACTGCGCAAATACCAAGCCCTATGTATGGAGAGTTGCTCAGTCCCTCATAAGCAAGGTAATCAAGCACATGCATAGGCTCGCCTGCCACATTATCTTGATGGATCTGCCAATTAGCCTTTACATCATGGGTGCCCTCTAGGTAGCAGGTTTTGAGTACAAATCTGGGTTACAGTAAAAACTGTCACTTTGGATAGGAAGATGTATGCAACTTCTGCTAAGGTAATACCTTTGATAAGTGCAAGGAAAAAGCCAATTCAAGTAAAGCTATACATGTATGGCTATTAAACATTCCAATAAACAGCCATTGAGTTTGTCCTCTTTGTGTCTCTAGTTGCATACTGTGGCGACGTAATAACAAGCCAGGGACATAAGTGTGTTGTACATTCACCTCTGACTGACAGGGGTCCTTTGCGGCTCTGTAAACTAGTACCAAGGAGTGAATGCAGCTTATATGTGAAAGCACACAACTATATGCTACTTATTGGAGTTTGTTGACACGTATTTAAACAAACGTTCTTACCCGCTTATCATGGAGTGCATCCATCTGAAGGATACAGCCTCTGTGGATCCTCAAAGGATGGAAAGAAATAGTGCTAAAACAAAGTGTCTGCCAGATCAGCTAGCTCCCAGAGTCGGGTGTCAATGTGCAGAGGAAAAATGCATAATTGACCAAGTTTCGGCCAGTCTGTTTGATATGAGGGTGGTCAGTTTCAGCGAAGCAAGAGGATGGAGAGGTAAACGAGAGGGATGTAAAAGGAAGTAAAGGAAACATGGCAACAGTCCTCATTGGTTGTAGGCTCCAGGGAACCGGGATGGTGGCTAAGCCAAAAAGAGTTCATTACCTTGTTAAACATCACATAACACCGGAGAAGCCGAGATTAGCAGTTGCTGTAAAGGTTGCAAGAAGTATTGGAGAGAAGGTAACAAACCAAAGTAGTAAAAGTCTGGAAAATCACTCGGTCTTAAAAGTTCTAGACAGCGTGAGGAGTACTCGAATCTAATATAGGCGACACTGACGCTGCATAAGTATATTGATAACCCACCCTGGAAAGTACTGAACCCAAAAGTGGGGAGAGCCTTGAGAGGCCTTCAGAGGAAATGCTGCAACAGCTAGGAAGCACTTGAGTTATTGAAACTTAAGGTATATATGATCTGTCCACGAAAAAGTGACGGTACCTGGATGTAAGGTTCCCAGGACCAATATGTACGTGAGAAGTATACTGTGTTAGTACCCAAAGAAATTCCAGTGAACCGCCAACGGAAGCTTAACAGTTTTTCTTTTAGAGGAAAGCAAAGGTTTCCTCCAATACCGTTGTATTGACAACATTGGGATAAGGATCAAGTGGATGATATGATTAATCAATGTGACACCTGAGGAAGTATCCCAGCAGCAGAAAGAAGAACAGAAGGGGTTTAACCTACAGTCATGACGAGAGGAGACATAGTGAGACTGGAAATCACATTTAGATGCAGTAAGAAATGAAAAACTGATTAGAACTAAATCAGATAATTGCACTCGGAGAAGCTAATTTAACCTCAAATCCTATTAATAAATGGACTATAGACTATTTTGTTTCTCTATGGAACACTCCACCACACTGCTCTTGTATCCGATTAGGGATGTGGCTGCTTTGTTTTTCTACATAGAATGTTCTGATTTTTCATAAAATGTAATTAAAGCAGGGCTTTGAAAATCCTACCTCCCGATGCCTGAGACAAGTTGTTTGTTGTCCAGGACAATACGTTCACTTGACATGTAGCATTGTTGTTTTATATCTGCAAGCAAGGAGGAACAAGGGCCCCACAGTTTTCAAGGGAGTCCCAATCTCTGTGGTATTGGGCGCTACAGGACATGTTTCTCATCCCCGCTTTATCTGCTGGGATCCAGAACACTATTGCAGACTCCTTCAGCAGGGAGTTGCGCTCTTGTCACGAGTGGGAGCTGCACGTCGATCAGCTTCGCCTGTTTCAGACATGGGGCACTCCAGAGACCGACCTTGATGCCACCTACGACAACACTCGCCTCAAGACCTTTGCCAGTCGATTCCTCCATCTGGAGAGTTTGGGGGACGCATTTGCATTAGAAGGGATGTTTCTGTATGCATCCCCCCCCCCCCGATTCCTCAGGTGCCTCGAGTCCTACACACCTTCAGACTGTATCTGTGCAAACAGATATTAGCGGCCCTTGCCTGGCCGAGACAGTTTTGGTACTCTGACCTCCTTGCCCTCTCCTCAGCGGCTCCAATCAAGCTGCGCCCGCACCAATCACTCTTGTCCAGGAATCAGTGAGCGGTGCTGCACCACGACCCAGACTCTCTCAATCTGATGGCCTGGGTCCTGTGTTCTTAGAACGGGGGGCTCTGTCCCTTCCGCAAGATTGTCAGGAGGTCCTAGCCAGGGCAAGAGCGCCTTCCACATTGACGTGCTACAAGAGGATGTGGTAACATTTTCAAATATAGTACAGGAACCATGGACTGTGACTTCCGAACATCCGGCCAGAGGATCTGTTGCCCTATCTGTTGTCTCTGGGCCAGTCTCGGTTGACGCATTCTTCCATTAAGTTGCACCTGGTTGCGATCACCAGGTACAACCGCTCCGCAGGGGTGCCATCCGTGTGGTCCCATCGGCTAGTGAAGGAGTTCTTGTGTGGGCTGGTCGACCTTTTCCACCTGTTTGTCGCCCTGCACCGGCAAGAGAGCTGAATGTGCTGCTCGGGCCTATGCATCAAGCATCCATTAAACCTCTTTCCTGGAAAACTGCGTTCTTAGTGGCCATAACATCGGCCAGGCAAGTCGGTGAGATCCAGGTATTTTCATCCAAACCACCCTATTTGTCGTTTCACAAGGACAAGGATATTCTACATACTAATCCAACTTTTATGCCAGAGGTGCCATCCTCTTTCCATCTTAATTAGCAGGTGGCTTTGCTCGTATTCTTTGGCACACCAACGTCTCCAGCACAGCAAACCCTGCACATGCTGGATATTGTGGCCGCCCTCAAATACTATGTGGGGCATACAATGTCATTCCGTACAATGGATCCACTGTTGGTTTCATTTGGACCTTCTGGGCCTGGGAAGGCTCTCTCGAAGTCCTCCATTTCAAGATGGATTTCAGCCTGCATCTCATTCTGCCATCAGCAGGCTGGTAAGCCTCTTTCCGGCAGGCCCTGGGCTCACTCCAACAGGGCAGTGGCTGCAACTACTGTTATTCTCTCCTGAATCCCGCTGCCTGACATCTGCCGTGCAGCCACCTGGAGATCAGTGCATACATTCACCAGGTTCTACTGTGTCGACAGAGATTCTGCAGAAATTGGAACTTTTTGTGTGAGGTTAGTACGTCTCATTGGTATCTTTCATAGATTCACGTAACCCTCCCTCGTACCCCCCATGGTTGTCTATTGGCTAGTACTGCCACTGGCGTGCGCTTGCCATATCTGAAGATGGCCGACGGGTGAGGAGCTAAGGGAGGTGTTCATATTGGCTGTGGGCAGTATGACCCAAAATGACTGAAATGGAGCACAAACGTGACTGATCGTTTTTCAGTTAAAGTTTAAACTGCTCTGTTACCGAGGATTCCCAGCTTGATGGCGGGGGCTATTCACAGCATGTGAATCTAAGAAAGATAACGATGCTGGAGAACCGGAATTAGTGTCTCACTGCATCATCCTCCTAGTTCCTCCTCTGCAAAGAGCAATATCCACCCTTCTGCCAAAAAGAGGAACAAGTCTGTTGGCACAATGGCCGATGAAGAGGATTAACTTCCAGATGTCCTAACAGAACCTCAACAGGGCAGAAAGACCATTAAGACCAAACTCCTCTAAAACCTTATTACTATAGGATATATTATAATATGATTTGTAAGATAGATATTGCATTGTTGCAGGAGACGCATCTGACGTGGGAAACGATGGAGCTGGTTGGGAAAACATCGAAAGGTATTGTAGTGGATTCCTCGTACCTTGCCTATGCTAGGGGAGTGCTGGTCTGGGTGGCGCCGCACGTCCCGTTCCAGCTAATACAGGAAGTGGTGGAAACTGAGGGGAGGATGGTTATAGTGAGAGGGCTGGTAGAGAATAAAGAGGTGTGCATTGTAAACACGTACGCCCCCAATCAAAACACGGCGGCATACTTCAGGACTCTGTGCACCAACCTTGGTGTGGGTAGTGCGGTGATCTGGGGAGGGGATTTCAATTGTGTACTGAACCCCAAGGTAGACAGAACTGATGACAAGATTGATAGGCCCACCCCAGCAGCTAAAGCATTGCAGACGCTGCTAGATGATTTTGGGTTGGTAGACGTGTGGAGAATGAAATGCGTGTAGTGTGAATATTGCTTCCTAATGGGAAGCAATATTCACACTACTCAGCCCCGCAGCAGCTGCACACAAGACTTGATTATGTTTTTGCCATGCCAGATGTAGTGATAAGAGACTACTCAAATAGAATATAAGGCGAGGGTCCTGTCAGATCCCTCGCCCCTGGTCCTGGGGTGGCAGTATTGCCACCCTAGGGCACGGATTCCGACGTGGCGTCTCCGAGCAGAGGCGCTCAAAGATCCAGTTTTTAGAAAGGATATTAGAGACGAGATTATCAACTATTTTGAGGTGAACACTGGCAGCGTTGACTCAGCGGGTACGCTATGGGAAGCCTTTAAGGTGGTGATGCGGGGTGTTGCCATCGCTAAGTCGAAAGGCCTGCAGGGCGGGGTCCTGGCTGACTTACGAAGAGCAGAAGATGAACTAGAGAGAGCATTAGAAGATGGTGGTACGGACACGGACACGGAGCTAGTGCTTAAATTACAGCAGCAGTGTGCGGAACATTGGGAAAGGCTCTGCAACCTCAATTATAAAAAGTATGTTGAGAGACAGCATGCGGGTGGCGATAAAACGGGCCGCCTCTTAGCGTGGTTATACAAGAGCGAAACCCCTAGGCCCCCGATTAGGACAATAACCAGAGAAGATGGAGAGGTAGTGGACACCCAAGAGGGAGTCAATGGGGTGTTTGCGGATTATTACAGGGTACTATACGAGGACAGGGGGGGGCAGTCAAGAAGAGATAATTGTAACATTAGAGGATATAGGATTGCCCAAGATCACTGCAGAAGAAAGAGAAGAGCTTGATGCACCAATTACCTTGGAGGAGTTGGAGGAGGTTGTGAGGCAGTTGCCTACCAGTAAGACCCCAGGAGCGGATGGGTTCCCTAGTGAATTTTATAAAGTATATAGAGAGGAAGTACTCCCCCCCCCCCCCCCCTCTCACTCCTCCCCAATGCTAGACATGCTTAATGAAGCGTTTGAGGTGGGACGGTTGCCGTAGTCGCTCAGAGAAGCGATCATAATACCGCTCCTCAAACCCAACAAACCAGGGCATAGCTGTGGCTCATACAGGCCGTTGTCAATGCTGAACCAGGACAGCAAGATATTCACAGCTGTCCTGGCAAATAGATTGCGGAAAGTAATTAGCAAATTAATACATCCAGACCAAACGGGCTATGTCCCGAATAGGAATAGAACCCACAACCACAGGCGACTTCACCGGGTGGTCAAATGGGGGGGTAACAATGAAGGCGAAATGGCGATTGTGTCTTTAGACGCAGTAAAAGCTTTCGACTCGGTTAGGTGGCCGTGGCTGTTGGCGGCCCTGGGGGAGTACGGGGTGGGGCTAGATTACATCAGGTGGGCGAAGATGTTATACAGTGAGCTGCTAGCCAGAGTTTGAACAGGATCGGTGATATCTGAGAGATGGCAACTTAGCAGGGGCACCAGACAGGGGTGCCCCTGGTCCCCGATGTTGTACATTCTGGCTCTGGAGCCCCTGGCAATATACCTCAGGCAACAATATGATACGATAGGTATTGAGGTAGGGGGGGAAAGACACCTAATATCCCTATATGCGGATGATTTATTATTATACTTGATATACCCATAAGAAAATCTCCAATATATTCTGGAGATGATGGAGAGGTATGCGGGGCTGTCCGGCATAGCGGTGAATCCCCAAAAATCTAGCATATTCCCGCTAGGTAGCTATAAGGGTACCCCAGTAGAAAGGTTACCAATGTTGCCAACACCATGGGCGGTTAGTTCCTTCCATTACCTTGGAATAGATGTGTATCACACGGCAGAAGAGGAACATGGGCATAATACCGAGATAGCCATTGGAAAAATCCGTAAATGTATGAAGTTCTGGGAGAAGTTGCCCTTAGCAATGATGGGACGAGGGGCGATGCTTAAGATGGTGGTCCTGCCTAGGCTTCGACATTATTTTAGTAACATCCCACATATGATACCCAAGAAGTTTTTTGCCAAACTGAACAGTATGTGTAGGGACTTCCTGTGGCATGGTACCCGGAATAGAGTGGCGCTATGGAAGTTACAGAATTTCTATGAGAAGGGGGATATTAAACTGCCTAATTTTGAGTTTTATTATGTAGCGAGTCAACTACAATATGTGGCCAATGGCTCTCCGATGAAGCGACCCCTGAATTTAGGTTGTTTGGGCAGGACTGTACCCCGTTTTACCTAAGGGAAATTATCTGGTTGCCTGAGTCAGAAATGAAGGAGCGCCCTGGGATGATGATGCTTGGGTGGAAAACGTGCCGTCGAGCATGCCGGATGATGGAGGGCCCATTCCCGTGCTCCCCGCAGGTACCGCTGGTTGCTTTGGCAGGGGGAGATAAGCAACTGAGGGTGATTATTAGGACCTATTGGGAATCGGTCGGGCTGGTAACGTTAGGGGACATTTGGCAAGAGGGGACCATCAGGGATTTTGAAGGACTTGGGGAGGAGGCGGGATTGCATATGGGCCAATATGTTACGTATCATAGGTTGGTGCGGAAAATTCGGAAAATGTGGCCTGAGATGGTGTTGGCGGAGGAACCAGACGCCATTATGGGGACAATATGACATATCGAAAGGGGGGCATGAGATTTCTAGATTGTATGAGATGGTATTGACTAGGATTGGGAAGGAACTGACACATCTGAGATTAGACTGGGTAACAGAGGTGGGAGCCCAGATGGAGGATGGGATGTGGGAACGTGCCCTGGGATACCACAAGAAGGTATCAAGGAATGCCAGACTAAAACAAATACAGCTGTATATAATGCATAGAGCATATATGACCCCTCTGAGGATATCTAAGTTTGGAAATGCTGGGCGACAGGCGTGCCCTAAGTGCGACAAGGAAAACGCTGACATGACACACATGTTTTGGTCATGCCCAGTAATTGAGTGTTTCTGGGGAGAAGTGGCACAAAAACTAGCAGAGAAGGGGGTCACGCTCATCATAGACACGGCCTGGGCCTGCTTGCTGGAAGGGTTCCCCAGATCACGGAAACTTAAACATGTGGGGAAACTGAAAGACTTGGCATATGTGCTCGCAAAGCGGAGGATTGCTATGGGATGGAAAAAGTGTCACAAGCCACGGGTGGAGGTGTGGTGGAAGGAGTTGCAGAAATGGTGGTATGGCAAGAGGCGAGTAGCATGAGTGGGGAAGAAGAAGTGGGTACCCTGATGGCCTGGATATTATTAATAGCAGAACTGTGCGGTACAATATTGGATCCAGCGGAATCTGAGGAAAGTGAGACTCTGCCACACGTAGCAGATACTGAATGCGATGAACAAATAGGCTCTTAAAGGGGGGGTGGGACTAGGGGAGCAGTGGTCAAAAACTAAATGATGTTAATGTAATGGTTGTAAATTGCACTGCGTGTTTGGTTTGTATTGTTGGTTGGTTTGAATAAAATTAATTTTAAAAAAAATATATGTTTTGTTATTTATAACGTGCTTAATACACAGAGGTTTCTAAGCGCGGACCCGGGGATCGAACCTGTGTTGCTCCGTGTCGTTTTGCATCCAAGGCGAGCATGTTGCCCCCTAAGCTATCCTCCCGATTGGCCTTGCCAGTCTGATTTTATTCTGGACACTGCAACCAACATTGTAATTCCTCGCGCAAAGGCATAGTAGCCAAAGTGTCTTTGCTCCTGCCTTGATTGATGTAAGCTGTGATCATTGTTCCCTGCTTTGTAATGTTTAATTCCCCTGCCCCTTCCCTGATCCCAGAAACTGTCTGTTTGCAAACAGCAAGTTCCCAAAAAATACATCAAAATTCTAAATCTCCAGTACCTGGATATTGTGATGAACTTTCGGTTGGCGTCACTTCTCCCCCAAGGGGAGTCCCCCTCTGTGAAGCCAGGGAGGTGAGGCTGCTACTTGATAGCCCCCCTGGGGGTGGTATAATGCGAGAGGATCACCCTCTAGCCTCTCCTTCTGCTAACCTCTGTGTAGACAGTAGATCTATATACTGCTGTAAAGTAAATGACCTAAACTAAAAGTTCTGGAAATATCAGGAACGTAGGTAATCCAAGTACCAGGACGCGGTGGTAATCCAAATACCAGGACGAGGTGGGACACAGGAACAATTAAGAGCAATACCAAGAAGGAACTGCAGTGGTGTAGACTTCTGCAGAGGCATGGTTCCTTTTAAAAACGAAAGGACTGCCTGCCTATTGGAGAGACATAGCCAACCAGGACGAGAGACCGTGAAGCCCAGGAAGTATGGGGGAAACGCAGAGAAGGCCAGGACTGAGTCGATGCAGTCTGCTCCCGGGATCAGGAGTACAACAGGGCTTTTTTTTTTTTCTTTTTTTCCCCAACGTTGTCCTGACGGTAATGGGAGTCTGGCAGATAGAGACCTGACCGCAAGAGGCAGCGTCTGAACCATCGGACCAAGAGCCGGGCTGCAGATCCGCGAGGTGAAGGCACTGAGATGCCTATGCAGCATACGCAGTAGGAGAGGGGGACCCCTGGAAGAATTGGCTGTGTATCCCGGGAAAAGGCAGGGCAACTAGAGAGGCGCAGGAACCGATAGGGGCTGTAAGGTACAGGAGGCCAAAACCCTGTAAGGAAATAACGAGCAGGACTCTGCTCCTCCTGTTGGTACTTGGCAAGCGAGGCAGCCAAGGGGACATAAAGAGAAGGAGAGAGACCCAAACCGGGGTATGGGACCCAAACCAAGAGAGATGGAGTCCTCCTCTCCTCGTGGCAGTACTTGGCAGGGAAGTGAACCGAGCGGGCCAAACCATAGAAAGAGAAGAGAAACCAGTGTCTGGGACACAAACCAAGAGAGTGATACGAGGCAACTTCGGTGTCAGGTCAAATGGTCGAAAATAAAAGATCGAATGACCATTTGATCGAAAGTCAAATGGTTGGAAAAAAAAATGGTCGAATTTTGTTATTTATTTATATATTTTTTTCGCGTTTTTTGGTTAAAAAAAATTATATAGAATAAGGGTGGTTGGGGGGGAACCCCCCATTAAAAAAAAAAAAGAAATCGACCATTTGACTCTCGATCAAATGCCAAATGACCTACAACCGGCATCTTCATTGTGGTAGTACTTGGCAGGGAAGTTAACCAAGTGGGCCAAACTAAAGAAGATTCTGACCAGAGGAAGGCAGTCATTCCCCCTGGTTGCAAGAGATTACTTTGTAATTACCAGGAGAAGGTAGACCTTCTCATGGCAACTCGGACCAGGAGGAAGGTCCAACAAGCCTGAGGAAGAGAGCTATTCTCTGGAGTTTTAAGACTGAGAGTTAACGCCACGAGAATATAGGCATTCTCCTGGCCTACAAAGTAAAGGTTGTTTGGAACTTTGTGACCTGGCAAAGCGAGTCATTCCTACAGGCTATCTGAGACTGAAAGCCAGGAGAAGGGAGGCATTCTCCTGGTCCACCAAGGAGATATAGTATGAAACCTTTCCGTTAATCCGGGAGAAGGGAGACATTCTCCTGGCATCTGAACAGTACTGCATTATTCCTTAGTTTATAGTGTGCGGGACAGAAGTATGGTTTTCTTGATACAGGACGGCAGACATTTTTACTTTAACCTACATCCTGACAGTCACCTTAGATCTTTAGTTGAGGCAGGCAAACCCCTCTTAGGAACAGGGAAAGATAGATTGTTTCACCCTTTATTATTCAATAAGTCTTTAGTCCCAAACATGCCACCTTTGTGTCAGAGTCCTTCTTCTGCACCCTTACAATATGCTGCTTTTGTCCCTTCCTCCTGTTCAAAATACGCTAATACTCTCCCCGGTTTCGGCCACTCTAATCATTATTTATTGGATGTATTGATCCAATATTTCGTTCCTGTTGTAGATGCACAAACTCATTGCATAACCTTTCCTGGATCTTTTACAAATGAATGGCCCACTTGAGAAGACTGTATTTATTTCCTCCGTTTAAGAAAGCTGTTGTTAATGCCATGGAAGTTTTAGCTTTATGTCAATCAACTGTCTCAATCAATGACACATTTTGTGGCAAGAATTATTATTTTTTTAGCCTGTTTACGTACACATTCTCTGAGCAACTGAATGTGTGACCCTCAAGAAATCCTTAACATTTTTTTAAACAACTTTTAATTTTATATGTGTATGTATTGCTTGGTCATTTTAGAATATTGCTGTGTTTATGTAAGGAATGTGTACCCTGGATGTCATGTATAATATTGTTACTATGTTGGATTTTGTTTACTAAAGGCATCATGCTGAATAAAGCAAAATGATGATTATTATGATGATGATTGTATAGCCCTTGTACTCAACGGAGGCCTGTGGGAGCTTGTTCACAGCTGACTGAGGCCAAAGCAATCCATTTCTGTTGACGTTAATAGGGTAGAGTTTCAGATTTTCTTCTGGGCAATGGGAGGGATTCCGCAGAGCAGGTTAGGAATGGGATTGTTCTCCACCCAACCCCACGTACCTCTTCCGTGGCCTACTTAACAAGAATGTGTGGTGGGCCCCGGCCCAAATTGGATCACTTAGGCCCCTGCCTGTGCCCAAGATATGACACTTTATCATAGTAGACTTCCTTTTTATATTCTTTGTGACAGCCATGGAAACGTGGCCACACAGTTTGGCAAATGTGGAAGGTGGGAGAGATGGTCTAGAGTGAGGGAGACTGAGTGGCAACATCTGCATAATGACATATCAGCTGGTGACAGGCCTGCTTTAAGAGTTCACCATTATTCCTCCATGAAAGTTAGACCTAAATCGAAAATAAATTCCACATTGTAATAAGATATCTGCTCATATAATATAATTCGCAAGAAGTATATATTTGAGAAACATTAGGCATCTACTTTTATTAAAAACCTACACTAAACGAGAACTGGTCCACATCCGAGCTGAAGAAAAGAGCAGGTATTAATGACTTGCTGACTTTGTATTTTGTTTCCAGCGTGCCCTTTTCATCGTCCTTGCTTGGCATCTCATTTTGTTAGGATAATCAAACACTCCTGATTAGAGATGTGTTGTGTTGTAGGCCGTCACGAAGGTGGGAAAAGAGCATCTTTACCCACGGGTGCAATAAAAACACCCATGGAATAAATTTAAATTTAAAGTGCCATGCCACAAAAATACTGCTCGAGACACTCACCAGAAAGTCCTCCGCGGTTCCTGATCAAGCATTCAAATCATTACCTCCCAGCCCATCTGTTAGCAGAGGTACTGCGCAAAGGATCAGAACAAATTCCCCTGTCACTCTGCCGTTAGATATTAAATTATGGAGCTTGCATTGGAGGCTGTCCCTTTACAGCGATCAAAAGCAGCATGAAGTAGCATTACTTCAATCATTTTAGCTACTAATATGAGCTACCTATGAGCATAAGGTGGTAGATGATAATACGCCCTTCGGGCCACTGATGCGGGATGTAGTAGCAGTTGGCCTTGTCTATACTAACACTAAGATAAAATATAGAAACATACCAGCCTCTTCTAAAAGTGTGTTATGCAACAGAAAAGTATCGGGGTTTCTGCCTCTAGTATGCCTTTCATGCTAGGGCACGCAACCTACCCATCTTGCAGCCGGTGGTGATCTCTTATAAACCTGCTTTCTACCAGTAGCACACCACGCCTCTTAAGAACATGCCCGTTCTCACCCAGCCTTGAAAATATCCAACAGTATTCTCCTTACCAAAGATTAATACACGTGTCCAGAGCCCTCATCAGTAGCAGCTGGTGTATTGCCCACTAACGAGAACCAGCAAGGGCGCCACAACAGTTTGTTTTTTTCCTTCTCCTAAACGATGGGTGAAATGTCGCATTTTACAGCACGTCGAGAAAAAATTGGGTAAAACATATGAAATGTCCAATCAGTTCTGTATGTTAGTTAGATGGCAGGTCAGCAACAGAACAGAGGGGCATTTCCCAACACATTTTCATGGTTCCTTATCCACATGATGCACTTAGTTTCATTGCTGTAACTGAAAGTGTCCGGCCCTGCCTTTAGGCTCCTCCATAATGGGTGGCAGGGCACAGCAAAGCTTCGTGGATGAACCCGCCATTGAACATCTCAATTTAACAGTGCAAAGAAGATAGCATTTTACTA
This sequence comes from Ambystoma mexicanum, assembly GCF_040938575.1. Taxonomy (NCBI): domain Eukaryota; kingdom Metazoa; phylum Chordata; class Amphibia; order Caudata; family Ambystomatidae; genus Ambystoma; species Ambystoma mexicanum. The sequence goes on from NC_090928.1 coordinate 1,191,902,369, forward strand.
TTTATTGGATAGTCCTATCGTTCAAGAATAGTGGGATATGCATGATTGTCTCTGATCATGCGTCACCCAGTGGGCAGGATTCAGGATTACTTGCTTTCCGTGAATTTCACGGCCCTAAGAGTACCTGTCCTGACCTCCATATACAGTGTGCGTGCATACGCCGACAAGATCAGGTCTAAATATTTCTCGACTCCTTTTTCTGTATTCAAGGATAGGTATTCCAATCCCATCTTTAAACCTAAAGAGGAGCTTATGAGAGATTCATGCCTGGCCTGTTTGAGAGCACATTTCACCTGCTCTTTAATACGACGTGGTAAATTCTCTGGCTTCTGCTATGTCACTCAAGCATAGCACACTTAGCTGATGCTTTGCATGTTTCAGCCAGGGGGTTGAAGATCCTCCAGGATAACTAAGTACATTTATTAAAGCCTCTCGATATGTCTCAAGCTGCAGTGTCAGCCAAAGTCGTATCCAATAAAAGACCGGTTTCCAGACGATCTGTGAAACTATCGGTTCCAGGCCACATTCCATCAACAGAAGGGCATTTGGAAAACTTCTCAGGGTCCTCAATACAAGTTTTAGAAACTTGTTCTCCACAATCCTCAATTTCTGGCAGTTAATATACCCCCATAGTTATGCCCCATAGAGGGCTGCCGAGGCAGTCTATATTCTGTAGATATTAATAGCAGGGGACACTGCCCTAGGGCTATACATGAAAACCTGGTTTGAGAATAATCAGTTGTTTGCCTGCAAGCCCGGCCAGCCAGACCTTGCAAACCCTTCAGGCCAAACCCAGAATCTCGGATTCATCTGTGAACTAACATAGCTATGTTTGCTCGCTAAAATAGCTGCAGGCATTCTGTATTCAGTATGGTGCCTTGACTTAATGTGATCTCTGCAAGTTGACCCACGTTGAGCCCCATGTTGGGCCCTGCGTACAGATGTGTAACATGTTAGAGCAGAAGTTCCTCAGGGTTCGAGCAAATTACAGTGCCTGCTCGCAAGCAGCAAACTGGTGATAGTTATTGAATGGAAAGTTCTGTGGGTTGTTCTGCAGATGGAGAAAAAGGGGCAGGAAGAAAGGAGGCGCGTTGGGAGTCAGGAGTTGGAGGCAGGCAGTGAAAGGCAGTGTGGTGGAGCGGTGAGAAGGATGCGGATGTGAAGGAGTTCAGTTGTAGTCTCAGGGAGGAGGCAAGCGACCAGAGGATCGAGTTGAAGAGGGATCTGAAGAGGAGGGAGGAGCCGGGGCCCTCCCAAAGGAGTAGAGGAGGTGACTGAAGCAACAAGGAGAAATCTGGAGCAGGGGAGCAGAATGATGGGGTGGAAGAGCAAACCACATTGGGAAGTGGAGGAGGAGCTGGAAGCTAAAGAAAAAGGGGGTGAACAGCCAAGTGGGGAGAAAGAAGCTGCAGACCACTATCAAGGCAGAGGAGAAGACCAGAGAAATAGAGCTTTGGATGTGGATAAGAATAGAGCATTGGAGAACGTCTAGGGAAAGACAATGGGTGGTTAAAGCCAAAGAGAAAAACAGTTATATGGAGGTGGTTGTGAACAAAGAGAAAGATAAGGTGGGACAGGGCTGACTGTGATCAGATGCATTCGAGAAGCTCTTAGCGTGGTGGGAAAAGTAGTACTTAAGGGGGTTACACCTAACTACCTCTGGGTCCCCTGCAAAGTATCTGTCTCAGCTGCCTGGTCCCCATCTGGATGACCCGAGTGTTAGGGAGAATTCTCTGTTTAGGCTGAATTTCCTAACCTAGTGAGTCCCCCAGCAGCTTTGCTGGATTTCTGGAGGGTTTTTTTTCATCCTGCCAAGAGTGAGACTCTTTTCCTCCCACTCTTGGACATGAATGTGGTTGATTTCTTTGAATGTCAATGTGTTGTATGGGGTCTTTTACTCCATAGGGCCTCATGTGTTTTGCTATGTGCGTTACACCGCACCTTCCGTGCCATAACACTAGGGTGTCCTAGAGGATCCCCACCATAGACTCCATACCCTGGGACTGACTACTGTCTCCCAGGGCATGTAAAGTCACCATTGGCTTTACTAGACCTAAATTTACTAACAGAACTAGTACAAACCATCCTATTGTGGACGTACTGGTAGGGGTAATTAGATTACCCCTGGGTCTGTTGTTCGAGGGGGCACTGTCCCGTCCCCCTCGTCGAGTTTTGGCTGGTGGCAGTGGATACTACTTTTTATATTCGACCGCAAATATATTCCTATGGGATTCTTCCCATTGTTGGAGGCTAATACTTTTTCACATTAGTCTCTAACATACCGCCGGTTTATTTGTCTTAAATAAATCCACTGGTTGGTATTTTCTGCCAGAACTCGATTTTTAAAATGGCGTATGTGTTTGCCTCTATAACTCCGAACCAAAGGTTGAGCCCTTTGTTCCACTTTTGGCGGGCTTCTGCACAGAAGCCCTCCAGAGTGGTTCCATTCTGTCTGGGTACCACAGGGGGTGTGGAAGGGGGTTTAGGCACCCTGGACTGAGTTGCCTTGCCAATTCAAGACGCACTCTGGTGTGATTGGCCTGAGTGGTGAGCCGCCCGCTCACCACTTAGCATGTTTGATTGACAGCTAGGCTGAATGAATGGGGGTTTTCTGCATAAAAGCAGGGCTTTTGGGACTGGAACTTCAGAAGTCTCCACAGGACCTAAGAATCCGACGAGGGTAAAGCTGAGCCGACCTGCAACGATGACACCTCCGGTGGAGCCCTGCTGAACCGACTCACCACTTCCCGACGACAGAGGAGATCTCCCTGCTGGAGAGTCTTCTTTCCCTGACTGGTGGGAACAACCAGTCCCTTGCTTTTTCTTCGCTTCCAGGACGTCTAGTGGTCGAATTGCCCGTGCTGAGCACCCCAGCAACCGGATAGCCACTGGCCACTGTACCGTGACCAAAAGGTGGTGCCTTGTGATTGAGCACTCCGCGGCTGGTCTCTTCCCTGGTGGTGCAACGATCTTCAACTTTTCCTAGACGACGAGATCCTCTCATCTTCCGGCAAGGCCCCGACTTGCATCCACCACCAGGAACAACTGCCCCTGCCGGAGCTGTCTCTTCACTTTCACGGTACTGTGTCCACCTGGCTTCCCTTGAAACGGTTAGCGTGTGGTGTCTTAAATCCTTACCTGTCCACTGGGTCGCCTCCAGACCTTCTTAACTTTTTGTTCTAAAATTGGTCCAACCTTTCTGTGACATTTTGCTACAAAGACTTGAAGTGCATTTCCACTGTGATACTTTTGGGACATACAGCCTTGCCTCTCTCCGAGTGGGCCTGGCCTCTGAACTTTGTGATTTACAGTAGACCCTGCCTTGCTTGACTTGCATTTGTTTCGTAAAAGTGTTGGTACGGAGTTGGTTTCATAACCTGCCTTTTTCTCTCCCTTTCTAACAAATACTAGAGTGCCATCTAGGTTAAAGCATTCACCTCTGTCTGCAAATAAGTGGTGCCGTTGAACCTAGACTTGCCGAAATATTGTTATGGGATTGATATATACTTATAGTAACTGTGATTGAAGTTGTTTGCCATATAAGTGCCAGTGTGTTTTCCATAGATGTGTTTTTAAATAAATAATTATATATCTTTACACCCAAGCTCTGATCAATGTCTGCTTGTTCTACTGTGCAAATTGCCCTATCCTGTATACTCCAAATACGGCCTAACTTGTCTTGAGAGAAGTCTGACTGCTGAGCCACAGCTACAAGGTAAATCTGGGTGGTACAGACTGCTACCAATTGGGTTTACTGCTAACTCCTGTAGACTTAAACTTTTTGCAGTGTTCCCAGAGGGAACTGCACAGGTTTCTGCCTAACACCTGAGGCACCTGGTATATTTCCTGAAGACTTGGAGAGACAATCTGACATCTAAGCAAAGACAAGCAAGTGTCTACAGCTGCCAAGAAAAGACACGAGTGGAAATTAAAAACCCCATGACTTTCTTTTGTGTTCTCAGACGAGGAGGAAGGGGGTCTAAGGGAGAGAGTGGAGACTGATGATATTGTGATGAATCCTTGGATGTCCCTTCTCCCATTGGTGGGACCCTTCCCATGGGGCAGGGCGGTGCAGCCACAGTCCAGTAGTCCCTCTGTGGGTGGTGCACCAAGGGAGGATCACATGGGGAGTGAAAACCCTTATTGCATGAGAGATGACATTCTGTGTAGAACACAGTATACCTCTACCACTTTAGCACCTCCCTCGCCCTCTTACCTTACACCGCAGGATAGTGAGCCAGGTCTGCCACACTATCACAAAAGAACCTTACAGGTCTGGGACCCGTACCCCCAGAGACTTGAAAGCAAGGCGAGAGAAAAAGACCAGCGGAAGGAAAGGATCCTCCCTGGTATTGTGACGAGGAGACCAAGGGAAGGGACACTCCCTCCCTGGTATTTTGCAAGAGAAAGAGACCAGGAGAAGGGAGGTGTCCTCCCTGGTATTGTGTGCAAAGGAGACCAGGTTAAGGGAAGCAGCACACCCCTCCACCCTGGTATTGTGAAGAGATGGCCAGGGGAAGTGAAGCAACCCCATGGTGTTTTGAGAACTGCTTGAAAGAACCAGGAGAAAGGAGTCATTCCCCTGGACATTGTGATCTGCCTGGGAGAAGCCAAGAGACTTTGGGCATTCTCTTGGCATTTGTGAACATTGTGAAAGAAAGCCAAGAGAGGAGAATTCCTATTAGTATTGTGAAGGCTGAGAAAGCCAGAGGAAGGGGGTTGATCCCCCTGGTGTGAAACTGAGAACACTAAGAGGAATCAAGGGAAGGGAGGCATTTTCTTGAACTGTATTGAAATACATGAGTTTAAACTTTGTTTGGCACTCGTTTGTAACTTTGTGTTTTATCACTGTGGAACTTTGATTTGTACCATTGGAGAAGTTTTTGATTTGCATTAACAACCAGGGAAAGGGAACCAAAGCCTCAGGAAATACAGTACTTGTGAGTCATTCTCCTGGACTAAGATCACTGGCATATTAGTTTAGTTATAAGAGTAAGGGTTAAAAATATGTTTTGACACCGGACAGAGGACGTTTTCTTTCTTGGACATTCTAACAGTTCCTTAGTTTTGTTAGAGGCAGGGAAACTTCTTAGTTTTAGGAAGCGATAGGTATTTATTTTGATTTCAATAAAGTTTATGCCAACAAACATGGCCTTCCTGTGTCAGTCTCCACCCTCACAATATATATATTTCTGGGGCTTGTGGGATCTGCTTAGATCACATGCTGTGCATAGGCCGGCATCTAGTGGAAGCTGCAGAGTATTACAGTTTGTTTTTCGAAACTCGAAAATGGGCGTCGACACAGGGCGTGCCAGTAATACTATCCCTAGTGCGACGTCCACTGTACCCATGATCCCTCACGTGTGTAGGACACTCAGATTGTTTTTTTTCGACATACTGGTCGGAAGCATTTCGCAGAGTTCCTTGGCCTTAGCCATACTTTTGCAAAATATTGTTATATTTTCCCCATTCTCCACCCCAACGTCGAGTCACCGAACTTCCACACTCGACGCCGGCCCGGATAAGAAATCGACTGTCGAGAGCTGCACGATGGATTTGGGCCTCGGAAGGCCTCTGGCCTCGGCCCGGGCCTCTGAAGGCATCTGGCCTCGGCCCTGCAAGTAGGGAGAGTGGGGGGTGGACATAATCTACACTCTTTGGTATATAGGTACATTCTTATATATTCCTACACTTATCAGCCCGCTGCCACAAGGTGCGTATGGAGGGTACCTCTTTCCAATTCTGCCCCAAGTGCAACCGCAAGTACCCTTGGGCTGACAGACACGCCACGTGCAATCTCTGCTAGCCGAGGGACCACCCCGAGGCGAACTGCAGAGCGTGTAGTAGGTTTAAACCGAAAACACTTAAGGACCGTTCGATCAAGCGTTGGGCCCACCACGCCAGGCGTCAGGAGGCCATGGCAGCGGAGGGCGCCTTCAGCGATGGCAGCGACGCCGTGCTTTCGGACGGCGAGGGCAACGTGGCGTCAAGAGACAGCCGAGCGCAAGTCCCCGACCTCAGAAGGTCGTCCGGCAGGGCGCCTATGGGGAAGACCCCCGACGACACAAGCGCTACCCACAGCACTTCCACAAAGCACATGAAGTCCAACCGAGACTAGACGCGCACGTCGAGTTCTCGGAAAGAGGCACATAGAGAACGGTCCGAGTCGGTGTCCTCTGGGCGTTCTAGATCGCCGCATGACTCCAGGCAATCAACCACTATTGCCAAGAGTGCCTCGCTCCCCAAGGTAACGGACGTTTGATCGTCAGAAGATGAAGCCGACTTCCATCCCCAGACCGCACTCCAGTAGTCGGCGCCCACAGACCGCGTAATGGCGGCTCCCGAGTCCCTACCTCCACGTTCAAAAGATAGGGACACTACCCCCGAACCTAGACGCCAGACGTTGGAAGGCTCAGAAGGGGGGAAAAACCAAGGAAAATCTTCCTCCACCCACAGGGAGGTGGAAAAACAACAATGGAAGCAGTCTCAGCCTCCTTCCACACCTCTAAAACATTCAACTCCACATAAACAGACAGACAAGTCTTCTGTTATCCCAAAGACCCCTGCTAAAACCAGTAAGTCTAGTCAGGATAAGGCGGAGAAAGTTCCAGAAAGGGTCATTCCCAGTTCTAGAGAATGGTCTAGTGATGACATAGAGAGGGTTATGTCAAGGATGTCATCATTGGCAGATTTTTACGCAAAAAACCCTGAACACTTTCTCTCTTATACTCCCAACGGGTCAGCACCCTCAGGCTCTAAGGATCCAATACCTCCAAGTAAGAAGTCCCGGTTTGAAGCCCCAACACGGTCTTCAGACCCCTTCTATATACAGCCCTACTCAGTATCAAGGGGATACATCCTTTTGTGAGGATCCAGATTTGGGCATGTTGGAAGAGCAAACTGGTACGGACTACTATGGGGATGATGAGGACCAAGAAGAGGAAGAGGAAGACCCTGAAACCTACAGAGTAGATTCCCCGGTAGAGAAAGAACCCCCGGTTACCGACTCCCCTGTCGACAATCAACCTCTGCTGAATTAAGTTCTGTCCCGAGCGGCAGAACACTTTCACATTGACACCCAGGATGCTCAAGAAGAGAGGGACTTCGCCGAGGAGTTAATAGGAGAAAGGAGACTTGTGGCACAGGCCATCCCTATCCTTAAGTCTATTCAGAGAAGAACAGACCCTTCACTTGTAAATCCCAACCTCACCAGAACAGTGAACCCAAGGATTGAGAAACTTTTCAGGGCATGTTAGGCAGAAACCTGTGCAGTTCCCTTAGGGACCACTGCAAAAGATTTAGGACTACAGGTGGTTGGCAGTAAACCCAATTGGTAGCAGTCTGTACCACCCAGATTTACCTGGTAGCTGTGGCTGAGCAGTCAGACTTCTCTCAAGATGAGTTAGGCAGTATATAGAGTATACACAATAGGTACAGAGATACAGTAGCACAAGCAAACACTGACCAGAGCTTTGGTGTAAAAGTATATAATTATTTATTTAAAGACACACTTGTAAATTACACTAGCGCAAAAAGATAAGAAATCTTTTTTTTTCAGAACAGACATTTTATTCATTATTAATCAATAACAGATGAAAACAAAAAACACGAGAACAGACAGACATCAGAAATGACAAAGCATATAAGGCACAGTTCATTGTAGTGGAAATATGAGAATGGGGAAAATGATGCAAGAAAAAGCAGAAGGAATCAGCCCAATAATCCATCACGGGGGTACTCGGCAGGAAAAGCTCGCTGTCCTTGGGGATTTTCTCTTAGCTAAAGCGGAGCGCTACCATATGCAAATCAGCTCAGCCAACGGAAACTAGGCGGGTTTAGGGTGAGGGCCGGGTAGCGGTCCGCATAGTCCATAAATGGGGCCCAGGTGTTTTGGAACAGGGCAAGGTTGCCCAAGCGAAGACCCGCGACTCTTTCCCCCATGACAATGTCCCATCACTTGGCCCACCAAAGCGGAATGGAAGGGCCCTCGGGATGCTTCCAGAGGCGGGCAAGGGCTATCTTGGCCGCCACGAGCAGGTGTGTGCACAGGCGGGCAGCACTCCCCGACAGTGGCAAGGACCTCACGCCTGCTTTATGCAGCTATGCTGGAGTGATGTAGTACCTGAAGCAAACTTTATAACCCCCTTCTCTATTAGTGACACACTGAGTACTCCTGTGGAGTCTTGTCCAAATTTTGTCCCAAACCTCTGGCTCCAGGGAGCGCCCCAGGTCCTTCTCCCAACTCAGCATGTAATTTTCTTTCACATCCGGACTGGATTTCTCCAAAAGTTTGTAGAGAGTGGAGATCTTGCCCCTCGGAGGGGGAACAGTCAGTGAGAGTTCGAGGGGTGTAAGGTCCCTGGAAACGCGCTCCCTAACGATCGAAATCCAGTGACGGATCTGTGTATAGCGGAACCGCTCCTCCTCGGTGACGTTGAACTTCGCCTTGCAGTCCTCGAAGGAGAGCGGCCGGCCCTCTATTAGAAAGTCTGAGATTCTATGAAGGCCGCCCTCTGGCCATTTGGCGAAGCTGCGGAGTCCGGGGGATAAACCGGGGTTGCCCCAGATTGGGGTTAATGGGCCCAACGAGCTCTTGATTCCCCACTTCCTATTCGCAACTCTCCAATTGTCCACCGTGTTGCGAGTGGCTGAAAGCGGGCCCGGAGCAGGGGGGCCTTCTGGGGCTGAATGTGGGGCAGATCCGACAGGGGAGACCCACACCACGCTTCTTCCAGTTGCAGCCAGGATGCGCGGTCCACGGTGCGCGTCCATGCGAAGGCATGTGCGAGTTGAGCCGCACGTCTATACCTGGAGATGTCCGGGACCCCCAGTCCACCCAGCTGGCGACTGCGGGTCATAATTGTCCTGGCGATACGGGGTCTCTCCCCCCCCACAGATGAATTTCATAATGTCCCACTGCAAGGAGGCGAGGTCTGCTTCCGGTATATGAGTTGGGAGCATGTGACACTGATAGAGCGCCCTAGGAAGTAAGTTCATTTTCACTGCTGCCACCCGGCCCAGCCATGAGACTTCCTGCTTACTCCACCGTTTCAGGTCTGCGCGTAGTGTTTTGAATAGCCGGGGGAGGTTGTGTTTGTAGATTAATGAATTGGATTTGGGAATCTGGAGCCCTAGATATTCCAGCGTGGTGCTAGCCCATGGGATCGGTAAATCGGGCCATAAGGTGCTTCCCTGACGCTTTGGAAGGTTGATCGAGAACTGAGGACTTATAATTCACCTTGAACCCAGAACACGCCCCAAATGCTTCCAATTCTTCCAAAATGGGTTGCAGCGAGATGTCCGGATCAGTGATAGTTAGAAGTACATCATCGGCATTGAGCGTCACTTTGTGTTCCGTTCCGCCAACTGCAACTCCTTTGATATTTGGGTTGAGGTGGATTCTCACGGCGAAGGGCTCCATCGACAGGGCGAATATCAAGGGCGATAACGGACACCCCTGGCGGGTCCCTCTGGATATGGGGATGCATGCTGATTTCCTCCCATTGACTCGGAGTTGCGTTGTTGGGTGTGCATAAATTGCCATCGCCCAGGTTATAAAGTTGTGACCAAAGCCCATGCGGGGTAGCGTGGACCTAATCTAATCCCAGTTCACTAAATCAAACGCTTTATGGGCGTCAAGGGAAATCACAAGGAGTGGTGTTTTTGTTCTATTTGCGGACTCGATGTTAAGAGTGCGTCCCCCTGCCCGGGATAAAGCCTGTTTGATCTTTATGTATTAACTCGGGGAGAATCCCACCCAGCCTGGCCGCTAACACCTTGGAGAAGATTTCCCCATCGGTATTCATCAAGGCGATTGGCCTATATGAGGCCGCACATTCCGGGTCCTTCCCTGGCTTTTTAAGCAAGACGGTGGTTGACTCGGCCATGGAGCGTGTTACACTTTTAGTGGAGATTAAAGAGTTAAATAGCAGAGTTAATTGTGGAACAAGGATGCGGGCAAATGATTTATAAAACCTGGGTGTCAGCCCGTCTGGGCCTGGAGCAGCGTTCTTGAGCGACTTTATGGCGGTTAGGACTTCCTCTCCGGAAATTGGGGCTTCTAGGAGGTCCAAAGGGGTAGAAGCGACAGGGGCGTCAAATGATGCCAGATAGTGCTGCTGACGGGCACCATCCTCTCGAGATGTGGGAAGCCCTTGCATGACCGCCTTGTGATGGTCCTTTAGGATTTCGATTATGTCTCGGGTGGCAAATTTACTCAACCCATCTGGGCCTTTGAGACTTATAATGTTATTTCTGGTGTGAATCTTTTGCAGTTTGTAGGCTAATAACCAATTTGCCTTATTGCTATTATGGTAATAGAATTGTTTAGTATATCCCAGGGCCTTCGCGGTGCGATCGGCCCAGTGCATCTCCAGAGCCCTTCTGGCCTTTTTTAGCACCCTGTCCGCCCTTCTAGAATAATGGGTTTTTAGCTCTTTTTCGAGGGAAGTGACACTGGAGTTCAGAGTTTGTGTGTGAATCTTGGAGACCCTGCGCTGTTCAGCGGCTGCGCTAATAAATACTCCTCTTATTACCGGCTTCATGGCTTCCCACAATAGCCCAATTGGGCTATCGGGGTTCTGATTTTCCTTGAAGTAGTTACTCAAGGTGTCTTCCGCCTCCCCCTAAACACCTGATCTAGGAGCAGATTGTCATTAAGCTTCCAGAATCTGGGAGGAGGGTCAGGGCCTCTGAGAATAGAGAGAACAGCCGAGACAGGGGCGTGGTCAGATACCATCCTAGTATGGATTTCAACGTTACTGAAACATGGAAATAGGGTGCTGGTGGCCAGTAACAGATCAATTCGGGAGTGGCCGCCGTGCGGGGTTCGAGAAAATTGTGTAATCGCGGGCGTCAGGGTTGGCTACCCTCCAGATGTCAACCGTGCCGGATTCTTTTAGTAATCTGGCAAAGGCTAGGGCTTGGGCGAGGTCCGGATCAGATGGGGGCAGGGACTTGTCCACTGCGGGATTCGGAACTGTGTTAAAGTCCCCCCCAATTAAGAGGTACCCCGAGGCGAAGGTTAGGAGCAGCGGGAGGAGCTCTGCTAAAAATTTGCCCTAGTTCACATTCGGGGCGTAGATTCCCACGACAGTGATCGGCTGTTCCACAATGTGTCCCCGAATGAGGAGGTATTTGCCTGCCGGATCCCCCTTCACAGTGGGGTTGGATAGTCGAAACCTATCGCTCAGGAGGACCGCAACCCCGCCGCTTCTTCTCACCGCTAGAGGCGAAAAAACTCTGTTTAAAGCGCTTAAACTTAATACGGTGTTCATCTGCCGGGAGGAGGTGGGTTTCCTGAAGGATTACTATATCCCCATTTAATACTGCCAGCCTATTCTCTACTGATTTACGCTTCCTTGGGGAGTTAAGACCCAGTTCAGGAAGCAAATCTCTCTAGCTTTATCCGAGCCTATGATATGCGGGAGCGCAGTCTATGCTAGATTGATGGGCTGCATAGGGGCTACAAGAGTTTGGGAAATTCCCTAATGAGCATAGGAGTGTGCTAAAGTTAGTGATGTCAATGAGTAAAACTGTAAACATAAACACGGGCAACCGAGGGAGTAAATGGGTCCTCGGGCCTGGAACCCTCCCCTACCTCCCCAAAACTGAAAGAATGAGACCATAAAGCTCATCCAAGGGGATCACTGGAAGACCCCGTCGTCGGGAGCCGACCCCCGCCGGAGAAGAAAGAGAGACTGCAGGGACGCAGAGAGACAGGCACCGTGTCAAGTAACAAATATGGGCCTGGGGGTGTATTGGCGATATGCACTGGACTCTGTCAATTTCAAGTGGAGCGCTGTCTGGAAGTGTTATTATAAACCTCAGCAAGTCATTGACAAAGCTCTCCAGATCAGCGTTGGAGACTGAGGTGGGAATCCCTCGAATGCGGATATTGTTGCGGCGTGAGTGGTTTTCGCTGTCCTCTTGTTTGGACTCGATAGCTTCACATCTGGCTTCCAGGGATGCTATTCTGCTTAGGCCACACTCTAGCTCGAATGTATCATCACACAAGCCGTTCTCCACTTCCTCCGTGCGCTTCTCCACTTCTTCTACCCTCCTATCCAGAGAGGCAATTTTTTTAGTAACCTCCTCAGTACCCTTTTGGATCTCCTTGGTAAGGGCTAAGAGAAGATCTTTCAGGTCCGTTTTGGTGGCGAACTGCTCAGACCGTATGTGCTCCAGTGGAGGGGCAACCCCGGGTGTCACTGCAGCGGCGGAGTCAGCCCTGGCGGTTTTATTCTGGCCTGAGTTCGACATCATTGTCGCGATGTCTGCCTGTTTCGCCGATTTGCCACTTTTAGACATGGTTCTGCTGGGTGGTGAGGGTGGAGCAGAGGCCACTGCTGTTATTATTTTGCCTGCTGAGCACTACAGAGATGTTAGACCGGGTGCTATTGAATATGCCCAATCCTATGGGAAGTTGGTGAGCCCCCCCAGGCTGCAGAGCCGCAAAAACCACTACAAGCGCCAGGAGCAAGCACAGTACGAGCTCACACGCCACCCAAGGGACCCGACACACTGTTCTACGCCAAGAGGCGAGCCCTGAAGAGCTACGCCTTGCCGCTGAGATGAGAGATGATAGGAAGATCCACCAGGTCCAGGGTCCTTGGCTGTCGCTCTAGGCGCACAGCCCACGATGCCGGGGCAGTGCCGTAGAATTGCGTGTCGAGGCTTGGGCACGGGCAAAACCACACTCGGGTTGTAGGAGGATGTGCGGCCCGTCCAGGGCATGCATAGATGTGGGGGTGTCAGCCCAAAGGAGTCCAGAGGCGGAGCATGCGGTGCACCCGACGCGGCCCCAAGACGAAGAGCCGGCACCGGGAACCAGGTGCTTGTCGGGCGTAAGAAGAGCGGAGGCGCTGGGGCTTGCACCCAACACGCTGATTTATAGCTGCTCCAAGAAGCCCCCGGCACCCGCTCCGAGCCCCGGGCTCCCAGAAGCGGTGCTCGGACGACCGCCAGCAGATGCAGCCGGGTCCAGGCAGGGCAGGAGTGCCGCAGCCACCTCGGGTGCAGGGAGGTCCCCCCCACACACAACGCCCAGTCTGCCTACCTGGCCCCCTCCGGTCCAGCGCGCAGCATCGGAGGGGCGCCGCCTCTGTGTTAGGCCTAAACGGGCCGCAGCCGGTCGATGCGATGCCCAGCCCCTCCCATGGGGCAGGCGGGGACGCTGCAGGAGTAGAGCGGGTACCCACTGGGCTGGTCCCAGGCCCCTCACGGCACCGGAGCAGGATGAGCAGTGGCAGGTAAGTTCTGTGAGGGGCCCCCGCTCAGGGAGATAACAGGATGCCGCTGGGCCCAGGATACCACATCTTCATGCGAGCCTGGGACCGTGGGACGGGTCCCGACATCAGCCTTCGTCCACGATGTGGCCGGGCGCCACAAATAGTCCTCCGCCTCCCGGTGCCGCAGCCGGGCCAGGTCCTGGTCGATGGAATTCACAGAGCTCACCCCCGGGGAACTCGCACGGGGGAGCCCGCTGATGCGGTGAAAGGAGGGGGAAGGGGCCGAGGGCACACACAGGCCCCCAAAACGCTGACAACTCGGGGCCGCAGCAACAGAGGAGCGCCCCTCCCCCACCGAGGCCGCGATCATCTCAGGCGCCCGACCGCCATTTTGCCTCACATCGGTCTGAGCTCCCGAATCCGCATCGGGGCCGCCTCAATCGCCAAAATTCCCCACTCAGCAGCAGCAGTGAATATTCATAGTGCCCTCAGTCTGCGGGAAGATTCGGCGACTGCCTCGATCCGCGGGGAATACTCTCCGACGACAGGGCCGTTCAGGAGCACTCAGGAAGCCATGCCACTCGGTCGCCTCCCATCCACGCCCCCTGAGAGATAAGTAATTTCAACACACAGTCACTATTTTATATATACAATCCTGATTACTTATTAGACAAGTCTTAATAAGAAACACCACTTATTTTCAGATAGAGGTGAGCGCTTAACATAAGATGGCACTCTAATAAGTTATACAAAATGGGAGGGAAAAAGGCAAAGTTATGGAAACACACAATTTCAATACCTTTCAAAGAACCACAGTGAGGCAGGTTAGGCAAAGTCTACTGGAGAGCAAGAAAGTTCAAATGCCAGGCCCACTCTTAGAGAGAGCAAGCAAAATGTGTCCAGGATCACACAGTAGGGTTATGCCCAAAGACTCTTTGTAGATAGTTCATAAAATATTGAGATCAAGTCAGGAAAAGTTAGTTAACAGGCCCCAGGCTAACCCAGGTTAGAAAGTCGAGGTTTTACTGTCACCCTGAACGATCTGTCGCAAGGGAAGCCAGACGGGACACAGTACCTGAAATGGGAAGAACGCTCCAGCAGGGGCAGTTGTTCCTGGCAGGGGGTGCAAGTCGGTGTTTCGTCCAGAGGAAGAGGAGGTCTCGACGTGGAGGAAAGATGAAGGTTGTTGCACTGCCAGGGAAGAAACCAGCTGCGGAGTTCCCCGGTTAGAAGGTACTACCCTTTTCTTCGGGGTAGTGGTAAACCGTGGTGTTCCGGTTGCCGGGGTGCTTGGCACAGGCAAAGCGGCCACGAGATGGTCCAGGAAGGCGAAAAGACGGGCAACTGGTTATCCCCACCAGTCAAAGGAAGAAGACTCTCCGGACTGGAGATCTCCTCTGTCGTCGGGGAAAAGTGGTGAGCCGGTTCAGCAGGGCTCCACCGGTGGTGTCATCGTTGCAGGTCGGCTCGGCTTCTCCCTCCTCGGATTTTTTAGGTCCTGTGGCGACTTCTGAAGTTACAGTCCCCAAAGCCCTGCTATTATGCAGAAAAACCCCATTCATTCAGCCTCGCTGTCACTCAAACATGCTAAGTGGTGAGCCGGGCGGCTCACCACTTGGGCCAATCACACAAGAGTGCGACTTGAGTTGCCGAGGCAACTCAGTCCAGGGTGCCTAAACCCCCCTCCCACATCCCCTGTGGTACCCAGACAGAGTGGCACCACTTTTGGAGGCTTCTGTGGAGAAGCCCGCCAAAAAGTGGAACAAAGGGCTCGACTTGGGTTGGAGTCACAGAAGCGAACAAAAAATCCCATTTTGGAACCAAGTTTCGGCAAAAAATACCAACCGGTGAATTTATATTGATTTAATAAACCGGCGGTATGTTCGAAGCTATATTAAAAAGTGGTAGCCTCGAACAATGGGAAAATCCCATAGGAATATATTTGCGGTCGAATATAAAAAGTAGTATTTCACTGCCACCAGCCAAAACTCGGTCGGGGGGGACTGGTCAGTGCCCCCTCGAACAAAAGACCCCAGGGAAATCACATTGCCCTGACCAGTATGTCCGCAATATGATGGTTTGTACTGGTTCTGTTCACAATTTAAGACTAGTAAAGCCAATGATGACTTTACATGCCCTGGGAGACAGTAGTCAGTCCCAGGGTATGGAGTCTATGTTTGGGGGTCGCACCGACGCGCATGGGTTACTACACGGAGGGTGCTGTGTAACCCACATATCAAAAACACATGAAGCCCTGTGGGGCAAAGGACCCCATAGCCCATAGAACACATACAAAGTCAAAGGAACACCTCAAATCATGTCTAAGAGTGGGAGAAAAAGAGTCTCACTCTTAGCAGGAGAAAAAAATAAACCCCAAAAATCCAGCAAAGCTGCTGGGGGACTTACTAGGTTTGGGAAATTAGCCTTTACAGAGAATTCTCCCTTGGGCAGCCCAATCAGACCCACTATACATAAGGGGGCATCTGAAGCCGGACTCCCTGGTAGTTACAAACACCTGTAAGAGGGCGGGAAGCTCCTCCCGACAAGGAGAGCAAGAAACTATGGTTTGGGCAGGAAGGTAGCCTCCACTTCAGCCTACCAGGCAAGGATTGCCAACTCCACCGCCCTGTTGGCCAGTTACAACTGCCACCAGTGGGAAGAAGTCGCGGCACTCAGAGCCTCCACCCCAGAACCCTTAAAGAGCCAATTGGCATGAGTTTCCGCAGAGGGAAGAGCTGTGTCCGGTTGCATTTTAAAAGCAACCTTTGATGCCGCGGATAACGCTGGCAGATTGATAGCAGAAGGGACTGTTATCAAGAGACACGCTTGGTTACGGCAGTCTGGATTCAAAGCTGAAACCCAAGCCCATTGCTAGATAGACCGGTGGAGCCCGATCTGTTGTTTGGTAAGGCGGTCGAGGACACGCTGAAAAAGGAAGGTAGCCTCCACTTCAGCCTACCAGGCAAGGATTGCCAACTCCACCACCATGTTGGCCAGTTACAACTGCCACCAGTGGGAAGAAGTCGCGGCACTCATAGCCTCCACCCCAGAACCCTTAAAGAGCCAATTGGCATGAGTTTCCGCGGAGGGAAGAGCTGTGTCCGGTTGCATTTTAAAAGCAACCTTTGATGCCGCGGATAACGCTGGCAGATTGATAGCAGAAGGGACTGTTATCAAGAGACACGCTTGGTTACGGCAGTCTGGATTCAAAGCTGAAACCCAAGCCCATTGCTAGATAGACCGGTGGAGCCCGATCTGTTGTTTGGTAAGGCGGTCGAGGACACGCTGAAAAATGGCAAGGACGAGTATGAGACACTCAAATCCCTAGGCCAACTAACCAATAAACCCCCCTAATCAGAGAGGGAATGGCAATTTCCGTCGCCCACGCGGACAAAATTCCCAAAGAGGATCTAACTATTCCCAGGGGCAGGGTACACCATGGAACAATAACAACCAGCAGTCTACCCAGGGTTATGGCAGGGGTAATAAAAGAGGACGTGGTAAAGGTGGAGACAGCCCCAGTAGAGGCGGCGGCACGCCTCCACTAAAACAGTGACGCTCCGTTCCCAGCGCACAGAAAGTACTTGCACTTCAAGAAGGACAGTCGGCACTACCAGTTCAAGGTACTGCCCTTCGTGATAGCTTCGGCTCCAAGGTTATTCACCAAGGTACTGGTGGTGGTGGCAGCACACCTACGCAGGGAGGCAATCCCGGTGTACCCTTACCTGGACGACTGGCTCATCAAGGGGGAGACCCCAGTAATTTGCAGAACAAACATTCAAAGAACGATCGACCTCCTCTTCGAATTGGGCTTCTCAATAAACGAGAAGAAGTCAAGTCTGGTGCCAAGCACCTCCAAACAGTTTCTAGGAGCTATCCTAGACACTCAAGAGGGGTTGACCTTTCCATTCGAGGAAAGAATTCAGAATATACTACTGCAAATTCCGCATTATCAGGCCGGTCGCCAGATAACGGGTTGCAGAGCAATGCGTTTGCTGGGTATGATGGCGTCATGTATTTACCTGGTCCCCCACGCGTGCCTGCGTCCCATGCAGGAATGGTTGGTGAAACAGTAGTCTCAGGCAAGTGGTCAGTGGGACGATCGAGTGGTTGTTTTGCCAACACTTGTACAAAGCCTTCACTGGTGGACAAGAGAAAATCTGTCCAAGGGGAAACCCTTTTACAATCCCGAGATACAGGCAGTAGTCACAACCGATGCATGCCTGACAGGGTGGGGAGCTCACCATCTCCACCACACAGCTCAGGGTCTCTGGTCTCACTCAGTGGCCAGGAATCATATCAACCTACTAGAGCTTCTGGCGGTATTCAGAGCGCTTCAAGCGTTCGAGCCCTACCTGCAGAATCTGTCAGTGCAGATCTGGACAGACAGCACTACAGCCATGTTTTACCTGAACAAGCAAGGTGGGGACTCGTTCGCCAAATCGGTCCAAGCTTGCCCAGAAAATTTGGATATGGGCACTCAGACGGAACATCTTCCTGTCATCTCAACATGTTCCAGGGGGATCTCAATTCTCTGGCGGATGCTTTGAGCAGAGACTCCCTTCCAGAGGAACACGAATGGTGTCTACACAGAGAAATCGTAGAAGATATCTTCTCTCAGTGGGGTTCCCCCACTATAGACCTATTTGCCACAAGCGAAAACAGACAATGCCCCGGATTTGCATCCAGGTTCCCCCAACCAGACTCCCAGGGGAACGCCCTGTGGATGAGCTGGTCAGGGATGTTTGCGTACGCTTTTCTACCAACTCCCCTCATCAGGAAGGTGGTCAACAAGATGAACAGAGAGTCGATGACGCTCGTCCTAGATGCTCCCATGTGGGCTAGACAACCGTGGTTCCCACACCTACGCAGACTAGCTGTGTGCGAACCCATCAGACTCCCAGGATGGTAAAACCTACTGTCCCAGCACCAAGGGCACAAGGTGCATCCTCAACCCAACTCATTGAAACTGGCAGCATGGCTCCTAAGGTCATAGTTTGGACATCTCAATTTACCACAGAGATGTATGGACATCCTAAAAGAATCTAGGAAGCCAAACACGAGGCACTGCTACTTTGACAAATGGAAAAGATTTGTTATCTGGTGCCAAAATAAGCAAATCAAGCACTCCTTCAACAATTGTCACATACATGTTCCACCTACTGGATGCAGGACTGGCTTTTAACTCACAAAAGGTACACCTGGCAGCTCTGTCAGCATACACCACCTCCCATAACAAGGTGTCGTGGTGGAAAGTACCAGTAGACAAAGCCTTCATGGAAGGAGTAAAGAGACTTCACCCTCCTATTTCAAACCCACCACCAGGATGGGACCTTAATGTGGTGCTATCTAAGCTCATGGGGCCCCCTTTCGAGCCCATGCATAAAAGCAGTCTCAAACACCTGACTTATAAATAGGCCTTCTTAGTAGCAATTACATCTATAAGAAGGCTCAGTGAAATTCAGGCTCTGTCAGTGCAAGATCCTTTCTTTACAGTTCATAAACATAAACTGGTTTTACGCACACAACCCTAGGTTCTCACCTAAGTTTATTTCTAAATTCCACGTGAACCAGTCCATCGAGTTTCCGGCTTTCTTCCAAGACCCACAGAGCTCGGCTGAGGTGAAACTACACACCCTAGATGTGCATAGGGCGGTCCTCTACTATGTAAACAAGACCAGACCGCTAAGGAAAACAGACAAACTGTCTCCATAGCTACAGGTAGAGAGGGGGATCGCGTCTCTAAAGGTGCCATCTCTGAGTGGATTATTAACTGTATTGAGTAGTGTTACTCCCTTTCTGAAAAAACTCTGCCTTTCACACCAAGAGCCCACTCTACAAGAGGCATTGGGCCACTCTGGCTTTCATTGCAAATGTACCCCTTAACACCATTTGCAAAGCAGCTACTTGGAGCTCTATTCACACTTTTACTCAGCATTACTGCATTGACACCCATTCCAAGGCAGATACCCAAGTGGGACAAGCGGTTCTAAGACATTTATTTGCTCATGACCTTTCTCACACCCCACCTCCTTCAGGTACTGCTCGCTAATCTATGCACAGCACGTGATCTAAGCAGATTCCACAAGCCTCAGAAGGGATACATTACTCACTGTAATCGTATTTCTGATGTTTGTATCTGCTTAGATTCACATGCGACCCACCCTTCCTCTCCTCTGACAGAAGGCGCATGGATGCTTGTAGTCTTACCTTTCTTTCTATCTGCTTGGATTATCTGCACTCGCGCTACTCCTCATGTCAGAAAAATACAATCTGAGGGTCCTACACGCGTGAGGGATCATGGGTACAGTGGACGTCACACTATGGATAGTATTACTGGCACGCCCTGTGTCGACGCCCTTTTTCGAATTTCGAAAAACAAACTGTAATACTCCGCAGCTTCCACTAGATGTCGGCCTATGCACAGCATGTGATCTAAGCAGATACAAGCATCAAATACGATTACGGTGAATAATGTATCCTATATATATATATATATATATATATATATATATATATATATAAATCACCAGTGTTACCAAACATCACTGCACTACCTCAATTCAGGTCATGGGGTAGAAACAACTCTCAATAATAATGCAAAACCAACACGATTTGCACGTAAGGATCTGCCAACTACAAATTCTGAGGCTAACCAAAAAGACGTGGGCTGTCGATCTAAAAAAGTGATATTTGTATTATGTATTATTAGATTCTAAAAGATGTCATGGCATTCAGATAATGCCATCGATTCTATAATGCCATATGATTCTTCTAGCAACGTCCACAAACGGGGCATCGCCAGGCTGTTACATCAATGCAAATGAAAGGCTCCATGAGCCTCTTCCGGTTACTCGTGCTTATGTGTAATGGCTCTCATGCCTACCTAAGGCACATAAGGCCATTTGCACCCATCCCATGGGCTGGGACATGGCTAATTTACAGTATATTTGCTCTGTAAACGGGGCGCCTCGTGTACCGGTCCCGGAACGAAAATACTGTTCCAAGAGGGTTGCATTGGAAAGCAAAGGCAGGGCTCCGTACAGAGCCTCTTTTCCCTTACAATAGCAGCCATCGGGAGCAGAGGGAAACGTGCGGCAGCGAGTGCCCCGCAGCCGTAATAAGGCAAGTTGGAGGGCAGGAGGAATACAAAAAATGATTAAACTGGGATGCAGGGTGGGGTGGGTGGGGGTAGATGGCAGTGGGGGAGCCATCAGGCGCCATGGAACGCAGGCTTTCACTGATAGTTCAGGCCTGCCTTCCTAGCCACCTGATTGGCTGGTTCGCCCAGCCAGGGTGCTAATGGAATGTGAAATTATAAAGTCCACAGAGTTATTAGATGTTACTCAACTGTTTGATTATAATACCCAATGCTTGATAAAGAGGTAGAATTAGGCACTGCATCATTGCAAAATAATCCAAAAAAAGTAAGGAGCTTAAATATCAATATCAATACAACACAACACAATTTAAAAATATAACGTCACGAAAGAATTACATTTCTTGAATTCATGACGTAAACAATTACAGTTATACAGATACTAATCAGCTTGGCGACTGTAAGGAAGAGAGGAGCCAACAATGGTATGGAATGTATAAAGATTAAAGCATCCCTTAATAAAAGCAATCATGGTTTTCAGTAGTGCAGCCCTCGTGGGCAAAATACCAGTGGTGTTTATGTGAGAAAATATTACCATTCAATAAAAAGATGGCACCTAGTGTCTATTTCTAAATGCTATGGTACCTAAAAATGTGAAATTGTTAATAATGGTACAAATGCAAATATGTTTTTTCAAAAAGCTATGTGCTAGCTACTAGTTGAATTACATTTGCAAAGTGCTGTTTGGAAACTGGTGTCCAATAACATACCTGTGCTACAATAAAGTGCATAGTGCAAGCTACCATACAGCGAGACATTGTTACATCTTCAAATGACTGCTACATTAGCAAAACAAGGTTTTGGTACTAACTGGTTCCCACTTTTCAAAATAACATGATTCTGCGGGTAATAAAGTGCATAATGTTGAAAGCCTGTCAATTATTGTGCCGCTTTAATGGGATAAAGTGCAGTACTACTGAAAAGGGAGATCAAATAAAAGATCGAGTGCCAGGGTCCTCCTTTTTGGTTAGCCTCAGTGTTTGTAATTGGCAGACATTGATGTGCAAACCTTGATGCCATATCCTGTCTGGGCCTGTCTTTATCTAAGACCCAGTGCGTACACCGAAGATCGTTTGTGCACCAGGACTTCTTTGTTCAGGCAAGCCTCATGGGACTTACATTGGTCCCAATGGAGCGCTGGCCTCTTTCTAACATGGCCACTTGGACACCTTTTCTCCGTTCTGCCTCTGATATCTGGTTCCCTTCTCTGCTAGATGTGGATTGGCTGGGAATCTGTTTATATGCTGGACACTGTGAGCTGACCGGTGAAACCAGTTCTTATCTAAGAGGCCCATCCAAGGTGCTTTGCCATATCCTGTCTGGGCGCGTCCAGTGCTTCGGTCCATACCACTATGCGCATTCCCATCGCTCCGCCTTTCACAGCTACCCCTGCTCTCTTGCTGGATTTGCCTCAACCCCTATTCAGAGTTGTACAACCTTTTTGTCCGTAGGTAAGGTTTTCAATACCCCTGTCTGTCATGGGCCCGTTGTGATACGCCTGCCTAGCCAACAGGGTCCGTAGTCTCTCATTATCCACCTTTCTGTCTCATTGAACTCTTGACTCTGATCGACTCTAAGCCCTCACCGTCCGTGCAGCTACTCCGCATCATCCTGTTTTAACTTTTGTCGTGGCGGTCTCTGCTGTAGCCCCTAACGCACTTGATCGGTGGTCTTCAAACTGTGGGGCGTGCCCCCGATGGGGGCATGGCCACCTCCCCAGGGGGCAGGGTGGTTGGGGGGGGTGCGCGAAAGCCCAGCAGGAGTTTGGAGGAAATGGGTAGGGGCAGCTCACATGGTCGGACTGGAGCATAACACTGTCTTGGACACCAATGAAAAAATGGCAAATGGATATTCCTTCTTTTAGTCACAGACTGTTTGAATAGGACCCAAGTGGATGTTTTTTTGTTAAAATGTAAGCAAATTGTGACATTCAAAGAATATTTATTCAGCAACAATGGTCCAAACTATTAGCTGCATAGTGAAATAACATCAAACTGGCCCAAATTGGCCAAAAACGTGGCCTATTTTGACTGGTCCACACTAGCATTTTGTATTTTTGGTACGGGCATTGACTTATTGCCCTATAGTCCAGTCCGAGCCTGGCGGCTCATCCATAATGGGCGAGGGGGCGTCCACCCGGTGGCACCCTCACCCATTATGGAGGAACTGAGGAGCCAGCCTAGTGACACACTAAGCACTCCCTCAGCTGCTTTTTCCAGCTGCGAGAGTGCTCCTGGGCTGGCTGAACTGTCAAAGGGAAACACTATTCCACTTTGACAGTTCAGTTCCCCAGCCGCACATGCTCACTGAGCCATGCAAGGCTTGGGTCGTTTTGCTTCGCCAGCCTTGCATAGCGTGTTGGAAATGCTGGCTGGGGCACTGCATGCCTGTATGTGCGAGGAGGAGCTCCTGCGCCTCCTGGTATACACGGACAGAGCAGCCTGGAGTGGGGCATTTCAGCAGCCACGTGCAGGCTCCTGCAGAAGATACGTCTATGTTCATTTATTTTTTATTTAAATATGTGTTTGGATGCGTGTATGTTTGTGTTATGAGTGAGTGTATGGTGATGGTTGCTCGTGTGAAGGGTAGTGATAGCTGTGTGAACGTGTGTGTGTGTGTTTTGGTCAGCTGAGCTGATATTGGCGAGTGGAGGGTATAGGGGGAAGGAGGGTTGTACAACAAAGTCATTTTAAAAATGCCTTTGCTGTTCACTCCCCTGCCCACCTGCCAAAACCAGCTCTCCTTCTGAGACACTGTGGAGCCCAGGGGACATAGATGGTATTTTTTACTGGATATCTATCATGGATGTCCAGTCAAAAATACCATATTTTCCCTCTTGCACCCCCAGCACCTTGCATAAACACATAATCATGTTGATTGTGGTAGGCACTGTGGGGCCCAGGGGGCAGGGATGGTATCCTTTTACTGGACATCTATCATAGATGTCCAGTAAAAAAATATCATGCCTGGGCCTCCCAGCGCCAATTGCAAAATGTTTGGCTTTTTACCCATTTTTTTAAAAGTATGCTCTAAAATACAACCCATTATTTTAAAAAGATTCATGGAGGGAAAATCCTGAACCCCTCTTGATTTGTTCAGGCTTCCTCGCTGTACTCGGGCGCTATGGCATATCTGGTGGAAATATTTATACCCCTCCACTTAACAAATTCAACAGCCAGACTGGCCCTGGCACTGTGCTTGGAGCAGGGTGGGGGAGCCCAGGGACTGTGCTTGTAGCAGGATGTGGGAGCCCAGGGACTGTGGTGGGGAGAGCACTGGGACTGGGCTAGGAGTTGGATGAGGGAGTCCAGAGACACTGATGGGAGCAGGTGGGTGAGCCCAGGGTCTATACTGGGAGTGGGGTGCGGTGACTGAGCACGATAGTTCATAGCCATTTGGACTTGCTGTCCTTTTAGCATTTGTGGGGGCCAGGCCTGCCCACATTTTGCTCGGGGAGCTTGGGGGGGGGGGGTGCAGGCCTACAAAGTTTGAAGACCACTGCACTAGATGCACTGCATCACCCTTTTCAGCCTGTAGTCACTTACGGCTCCAGTCTTAATTGTCTGCATACTTGATGTAGCCCCTCAATACCTGAGGCAAGGCTTTCCCAGTCTGTAGTCATCTTTACCTGCCTCTCAGCTGTATCTCTGGTTTTTCCTATTCATGTTACATTCCTGTTTGCTCATTTAACTGATGTAGCCCCGTACCATGAGGCGAGGCTCTGCTTGAATTGGTTGTGATCACCTGTACGCTGTAACCTGTGTGCATAACCTTCCACTTTAAGAATGTCACCTGCACTTACTGTAACTTGCGCCCTAATGCCTGAGGTTTTTGACACGCTGCTATAAATGCAAAAATAAATAAATGTGTGTTGAAGTTGACCAAATTTGTCGCAACAAAACCCCTGAAATTCAGCACATTTGGGAAGTCATAAATGACTTAACTCAGCGCTATGATGGGTTATATAAATAACACATCATTATCATGTATTATGCTCTAAAAAATTCTTGGCATTCAAAATACATGTCTATTTCTCGTCAATGAGCATCTCTCAAAATGCTGAACTACATAAAGCATCTCTTTTTTTTTGTTTAATTGTGCTATTGTCCGTATGAGAACTTTTCACAATACCATAGTAATTTAGCATGTGAACCATCAATACATAAGAATAGCATAATAAAAACAAATGTTCATTATTTAATTGAATACAAAACAATATAAAAAGATTGAGAACGAAAAAAATCTAATACACATGAAGGCGCTAAGGCTAAACTGTAAGTGCAAAATCTCCAATATTAAAAAGGGGAGTATAAAAGTACACCTCCTTAAAGTGGCAAGTCCAAAAGTGCCAATGCATAACCATTGACACATTACCGTTTAAGTCTCTGAATAGAGGGGAGCCACAATATTTATCTGAAATACCAGTTTCAAGTCTCTGACAGCCAATTTCAGTGATATTTGTGCCCCCGATAGGAACTTTTCCGCCAGTCTTCCGGCGTAATAGTTCTAAATAATGACAAAGTGCCCAAAATGTGGCCCAACAGAAGTGACGCATTCTAAGATAGCAAGCTATCTTAATACATGCTGCCAGTACCTCATTGTAGGAAATAGGTTGACGGACTCCAAGGAATTGGGCTCTCCACAAAGAATTTGTAAACTTGTTCAAATACTCTGGCACTGCACTTAGCTCTTTTTACTCATTACAGAAGACTACTTTTTACATTCATTTCTAGTAACAATTCAATCATTGAGCCAAAGCTTCCTTTTAGTGGTAGAGGGAGTGGCAATTAACATGTTGATAGAAGAGTCTTTAGAGCTCAAGATGCTTTCACAGTGCTTCAATCATAGTATCATCGTTCATACTTAAAAGAAAATGGTTGAGCACAGCGTACCTCTGCCATTAAGATCTTTCTGAACAGCGATGAGATTTTCCACTTTACAAGGATGCTCTCGGATAGTAGGTCAATTTCATACCTAAGAATTGAGACAGGCACCCTCTTCGGCAGAAATAAAACTCTTCTCCAGAAAAGACTCTGCAGGTTTAACCATAGAGCAAGAGGATATCCTAGCAGTGTTTCTGTGCCATATGTTAAAATCCGAACAACTTTTGATATGTAAAATTTCAAAATAGGAGGCCTACAGAAGAAATCTACGTTTCTATCAAACAAACAAGCTTGGGTAGCTAAACCAATCGTTTTTTGTTTCTATTTGGTAATTAAATTGCAATTTCTTCTTCCTCTGACCTTTGTAATACCCAGGTAAGTTAAAGAAGAGACCACTTTAGGCAGAGCAGAATTTAAATACCACTTATTGGATTTTGAACATATCCCTTGACAAAGATCTTTGCTTTGGCTGTACTGAGCAAGAATAAAGGTTTTCCATAATAACTTACTAGAAAGTCTTAATTCTGTTAAAGACACGGAGGCGAGCATTATGCTTCTTTCTTTATTTCAACATGTAAAGAAAGCTCAGCAGCAAGATATTTTTAGTGCACCTGAGCACATACATCATATACATAGAAAAAAGAAAGGTGCACGAGAAAATATAACAAATATATACAACAAAGTAATAACATCTCATAATATGTCCATAAGTCCCTGAGAAAAGTAAAACTCCATTTCCCAGAAGACTTGCTGAAAGTTCACCCCGAGGCCACCAACATGTGACCTGGGTCCTCCAATGGGTGTCTGAGTCCCCTCATAAACAGTCTAGAACATGATGCAACTTCCTCTTTCGAGGCTGCAAACTTGGCCGTCCATATAAAAATTGCAACTGAAGCCATCTCATAGCAGAAGATAGAAATATTCTGCGAATTAGGCATACTTGTCTGTTGGCGCTGTCAAGATAGAGTTAAAGAGCTCAAATTACTTCATGTATATTACAACCCTAGTTCCCTTAGTGGGGTGGGAGAGAAATTCATTGTTATTTTGAGGAACATACATGCCTTCAAAATGATCAATTATCTTTAGTGATGTATATAATAATTATCAAGCGTGATGCATGCTTCCATTTCTCGCCGGGTGGGATAATGGTCGCCTCTGTGTCTTTAATAGAATTAAGACTTTCTAGTAAGTTATTATGGAAAATCTTTATTCTATGTCAAGATCGGAGGCTCACATTATGCTCGTTTAAAGCTTACTTATCACAATGGATGCCAGCTGTTCTACCGGTTTCAGGTAGAATTGCTTGAATATAGATTCACCTGTCCAGTCCACCATCCTCATATCTTCCAGTCGGAATCCGACCTGAAAGGCCTTAGAGGCCATGGCTCCTCTCACGGAGTGGGCTCTGAAGTGCAAAGTATCTATTCCTGCTTGGGTGTCATGATGCCTACCCCCGGAGCACCAGGACAGGCCCAGCACCCACGGGAGCAGGCATCATGCCCTTGGGTAAAAGCCCAGCGGCCCCTAATAGGGGCTCTTTGGACTTTGTCCTGGCGCCTTTGGCGCCAGGCTCATGTTGGACATCAGTCCTGGCGCCATAGGCGCCAGGCTCATAAAAGAGGGTGTTTGGTGCACTTACCTGACACAGACCATGCTGCATGAAGCCTCAAGCCAAATGAGGCTTAGGAGGGACTATTTTATCAAAGGAACTATTTTACTTGGGGGGGGGGGGGGGGGGACCGTGGAAGAATACTTACCTGGAACTTCTTCCAAGGCTATTTAAACCACGCCCGGACTGCCACACGTGCTTCGCGTTGCTCTGCATCTAACAGCTGAAAGCTCACCGTGCCTGCTCCTGCATCTTGCCTCCAGCCACGCCCGCCTCGATCTTGGGATACCTGAAAGGAAGGAAGGAAGGGAAGAGAAAAGGTGAAAACCAAGAACTTTATCTAATTTCCCCTCTGTGTCCGGAACCATCACGCCAGCGATCCTGAAGATAGACATTCTTTAAAAGCATTGCGCTACTTGTTGCAGCGCCGCGCATCACTCACCTGCCTCGTGGGCTCTTAACTATCCACCGCGACCTTCTGGGCATTCCGCCACATCTCTGCAGGGGAGAAGAAGAGACAAAAGGTGAGCAAGAGGAACAAATGAGGAAAGCCTGATTTTCCGTCACAAGACTTACCTGGCCATATTTGACGGAACCACTCCTCATTTCGGGTCGACGCCACTTCTTGGCCTGGTACCGCACCCCGGCCCCTAAGGGGAAAAAAGAAAGACATTACTAGAGGGATTCAAAGACATTTAAAGGGATCATTTTATCACGAACTCACCTGAGTTTATCTCCGGCAACATCCCTCGAAGCATCACTTCCACTCTGCACCTGAAAATAAGGACAGATCGCAGGTTAAGAAAAGCAAACAAAGAGAAGACTCTACTCTGGAACTTTTTAAACTGCATACTTACGGCATTTCGCCTTCCGAAACCAGTGAAGTAACTGGTCAAATACGCGCCCCTGCACCAGAAGCAGGATGGAGAGCTCATCCATTCAAACATTAAGAAAGATTTTTCTACGGGCCAGACAAACCAGATTTGGGGGTCCAGTTCAGTCATTGTTTCGAATCCTGCGCATCACGCTTGAAGAGGTCACAGCAATCCAGACCAGGTCAGCGCCTCCGTGGAAGCCAGGTGAGCGTTACATTGGGTTAAAGTCCACCGCACCAAGCATGCTAAGGTTGGCGCGGAAACTGCTTTATGGGGTTTGCGCAGAGCTATCAATAGCTGCCCATTAGGACAGGTCCTAAGAGGAGCTGTAACCGCTTCGTAGGCCTTCAGGCATCTGACTAAGCAGAGCTTGGGCTGGTCCCTAAAAGCGGGATAAGACATAACCCTTGAGTTGCATTTCGTTCTCCTGTGTATATGGAACACAATGCCATCAGGGGAAAAGGTTCTGCCCGCTAGGTCGAGGGCTCTGACGTCAAACTCTCCTGCAGGAGACTAGGCAGAGCAGTGTAGTGAGTTTGCCGGATAGAGCAGTGCGGGATAACTCCTAATTATCTGACCAAGATAGGAAAAGGTTTAGCACTTTGTTAACGTCCCAAAGCTTTTCGTAGCGGGACAGAGGCGGAACTGTAAGTCTGACACCCTTGAGCAGTCTGCAAACATGGAGATGCTCTCCTGCTGGGATCCCCTGGATGAGGTCTTGGCCTGCCGAAATAGCTGAGCGGTAGGCGTTAACTGTCCTGTAGGCAAGACCTCTTTCAGCTAAGGATGCTAGGAAATTAAGAATTTCCTCTATAGGTGCTGAAACTGGATGTAATCCTTTGTCTCTGCACCAGGTCCTCCAGGTGCTCCAGGAGTTGGAGTATCTTTTGAGAGTAGTGGGGCCCAGCTCTCCTCAATGAGGCTGACCGCCATGTGTGACATACCGGGAACTCTCCATCTTGACCTGAAATCCTCCAGGCTGCTAGGATCAGGGTTCCATTGAGGAGTAGGGGGGGTGACGCTGCCCCGATGGATCCAATAGGAGATCGGGAAATCAAGGTAGAAGGATTGGAGAATCCGAAGAAAGTTCCAGAAGAACTGGATACCAGGTCTGAGAGGTCCAGACCGGGGCTATGAGGACCAATTCTGTTTGTGCCTGACGGGCCTTCCCCAGGGTCCTCGCAATCATGTTGAAGGGAGGGAAGGCATAGTGTACCCCTTCGGTCCAATGTTGCAGGAAAGCGTCCGTCGCAGTTGCTGCTGGATCTGGTTTCCAGCTGAAAAACACTTGTTTGAGGCGTGTTGAGGCGTGAGGCAAACAGGTCTTTGGACATGGGACCCCATGCCTGCTGGAGGCGAAGGAAGATTTCTCTGTCGAGTTTCCATTCGCTGTAATCAACTGGAGTACCAACCCGCCACCACATTCATGAGGCCTGGGAGATACTCTGCCTTGACCGAAATCCGGTGTTCTAGACAGAAATGCCAAAGGTCTTTGGCTAGCTCTGCTAGGGGCGAGATTTGGTGCCACCCAGATGATTGATGTATCTTACTGCTGAAATGTTGTCCATCTTCAGCAAGATACAACAACTCGCACTGTCTCTGGCAAAGGAGCGTACTGCGAAAGAGCCAGCGAGGAGCTCTAGGCAGTTTATATGCGATCTCGAGTTCCTGAGGCGACCATGTTCCTCCTGTGGCCACCGGGCCGCATCTCGCTCCCCAACTGAAGAGGCTGGCATCTGACTCTTTCACTATATCTGGAGCAGATCCGAAGATTGCTTGGCCTTTCCAGGCTTCCATGTGTTTGAGCCACCAGTTGAGCTCTGTCCTCGCTTCTGGCTAGAGTGTTAGATGCTGGGAGTAAGAGAGACTGTGTCTTAAGTGCTGGCCCTTCAGTCTCTGCAATTCCCGGTAGTGAAGAGGCCTGGGAAATATAGCTTGGATAGAAGAGGAAAGAAGTCCTATCACTCTCGCTAGCTCTCAAAGAGATATGCAATCCTTTTGTAGGAGTCTGCGAATCTCCCGTCTGGTGGAGTGAATTTTTGGCCGTCCGGAGACGATCTGAGCAGCTTTGGTGTCTACTACAAATCCTAGAAACTCTAGATTCCTGGATGAGCTAAGGATCGATTTCTCCCGATTTAATGAGGAATCCGAGACTCTGTAGCAGGTCTATGGCCAGCCTGGTCTGTTCTACCAGAGCTTGAGATTGTGCCATGAAAATATCGTCCAGGTATACTATCAGCCGCATGCCTTGTGCCCTTAAATGCGCTACTACTGGTCTCAGAAGCTTGGTGAAAGCCCAAGGTGCTGAGGAGAGTCCAAATGGCAAACTTGTGAACTCCCAGTCTGTGTCTCCAAGAGAACCTCAGATAGCTTGCGTGGTCCTGATGTATGGGCACCGCGAGGTACGCATCTTTCAGATCCAGACGCATAAGCCAGTCATTCGTTCTCAGGATATCCCTGAGCATGTGAATCCCTTCCATTTTGAAATGGCAGTAAATAATGACGTCGTTGAGAGCCGTTAGGTTTATCACCGGGTGCGCTTTCTGCATACCAGAAATATGGGGCTGAAGAAACCACTTGGCTTGGGCAGTGGCGAATCTCATGTTTCGAAGGTAAGCTGTGTATTTCCTTGTCCAGCGCTTCCTCGTCCGCTTCGGACATAGTAATTGGGCTGGGGCGACCTACTTGAAAGGGTTGCATGAAGAATTCTAGGCGCATACCGCAAACTGTGTATCTGACCCATGTGTCCCCTGATAAGGAATCCCATGCATGCGCAAAAAGAGCTAGCCTCCCTCCTATAGGCGTTTGCGACGCTGGCGCTGCTATAAACACACTGACCTGTGGTTTGTTGCTGGGCTGGATATCGTGTGCCTCTTCTCCAACCGCGACCTCTTCCTCGCCCTCTTGAAGGGAAGAAGGTATCTGAGCGCTCCTGCCAGGCGTTGTGTTGGTCTTTGGATTGTTGAGGTGTTCGATCAAAAAAGTATCGGCCGGAAGAGCGACCTCTACTTCGTCCGGCCCTGAAGAAAATTTTAGAGGAGAAAACCCTTTTGATGGAGGCTTGAGCTTTGTCTAGAGCTGTAAAGGTGCCAACAAATGTATCCATTTCCTTCATGAAGGTATCGCCGAAGAGCAGACCCTGGGCCGCGGCCCCGGTTTCAGTGTCTGCTAATTCACTTAGTTTGGCATCAATCTTGTAGAGGATGCCTTTACGGTGCTCTGCTGATATGGCACAACTGGTGTTACCCAACAAATGGATGACTCTTTAGGCCCAACCTGAGAGAATTACTGGATCGATAGGGTCTTCTGTAGCTATGGCTGCTTCAGCTAGGTCCATCATCTTCACTAGAGGACCAGTGACGTCCAATACTCTCTCCTGACAGGACCTCCAGGCACGATCTATGCCCTTTCGTGGGTCTTTGATATTCTTTCCTAGAAAAGTAATCATTTTGGAGTCTAACTCCGGCGTCAGGGCCACTTTGCCTGAAATTTCCGGGCGTGGGCATTCTACCTTGAGTCTCGCTCTAGCCTCCTTGTCCAGGGGCTTGCGTACCGTGGCTTTGATGTACTCCGTAGTTCTCGGAGACGGTTTCCAGTCGGTAGATCTGGGATGTACTAAGTCTTCAGGAGTAAACATCCCCTTAGAAGGAGCATGTTCCTTGGTTGGCTTCTTAGGGATGGGGGCTGCCGCAATCCCTAAAGTTGAGGGCTGTGACCCTATTGTTTGCGTGTCCTCGTCTGAAGAGGTGGGAGATTGATTGCCAAAATCATATCCTTCTTGATCAGTGCCCTGTTGGTATCCCTCCGGGCTTGAGGGTCTAGTACCCCTGTTTTCTTCCTCGGGGTAAAAGGGTCCATCAGTGGAAGGGGTTTCCTTCCTATCCAAAAAGGCTTTTTTTCAGCCTGGAGAAGGCATCTTATAGGGCAGCAGTGGCTGGTGCTGGCTGGATCGGGGTGGCGGGGGGGGCGTGGTGCATAGTTTTTTTTTACTCAAGCGAGCCGGGATACATCCCCCATCTGAAAGGTGCTTTCTTTTTTGTCTTTTTTTTTTCTTGGTAGGGAGTTCTCTTGTAGGTGCTCCTCCATGTTGTCCAGGCGCTGCTGAATAGGCAGGAGCATTTCTGGTACAGCTCTTTTGATACTGGTCTCCACTGAAGAACCCAGCACCGTTTACAGGCTATTTGCCATTGCCACTTCGTCTATTTGATAAGTATCTTCCTCATATTCGGACCAATCCTGGCCTTCTGGAGTGAAGTACTGGGCTGCCATTCTTACAATTGTACTGCACCTATCTGTTCTCCCTTTTTTTCCCCTCAAATATGTTATTATATATATATATATATATATATATATATATATACTTTTTTTTGTCTGTGGGCACAGAACGACTTCTCTCAAGCCCACTGTATAGCTATGGAGAGCTTCAATGTAGCCCTTGGTTCAATGGGCTATAGCCATCTTCTTTTCTTTTCTCTCTCCCCCTTTTTTTATTTTAAATATGCCAGATGTAAGTATTGTATGCTATTTCAGCTTCTGACGCTCGCGATCGCAAAATCTGTTATGAAAAAGTTACGGAAATGCGCTCGCAAGCGCCAGAACGGAGCAGGACGATTAGGCGCGGCCAGTTCGGCGCGGGCTGATTCGCCGCGACCGATTCGGCGCAGGAGACAATTGGGCGTGCCCAATTTGGCGCCCCCAGCTCAGCGCTGCGACATTTGGGCGCGGAGATGTTTTGGCGCGGCGGGTGGTGGGGGGGGGGGGTGTTAATTGTCATTGTTTTGCGTCGTTCAGTATTTTTTTTTGTGAATTGCCCAAAAAAAATAATACAGCATTTGATATGATATGATAGTTTATTTATATAGCGCCATGAAACACATTGTGTATAGGCGCTATATAAATAAACTATCATATCAAATGCTTTATTATTATTTTTTTTCTTAGACTGTTCAATCATGGGAGTTAAATATATAACTTTTGCTGCCCCAGGCACAAGGCCAGTTTGGTCTTGTGGTTAAGTTCCAAGCCTCACAATCTTGCAGGCCATGGTTCGTGGCTGGGCTAAAGCTTTTAATTTTATTCTATTTGCAAAATATCACATTATTTTTTTTTTCTCAAATGTTGTGCTGGGGCTTCGGAACCTGTGTGCAATTTTCTCTAAACCTGTGTGTGCAACCTTCGTTCTACATATGTGTGCAACATTCAATCTACATATCTGTACAACATCCTCTGAAAATGTGGGTATTGGCTGGAAATATCTAAATAAAATGCTAAATGCATTTACATGGCTAGCGGTGGACAATAAAGTGGGAAAAATAAATAAGAAGGACCTTGCGGCGCAAGTTCCAACCCATGTTGGTGGAAGGGAGCGGACGCCGCAGGAATAGAGCAGTCGACAGCACACAAAGAAGTGTGTAGCTGAAAGTTAAGTAGGGGTATAAAGGGTTAGCGGGTAGGGGGATGCGGGAAAAAGTGATCTAAGTAATCACAGCGCAGCACAATTTTCATAATCGACTTTTTCATCGTTGGAATTTCAGGCCGCGCAACAATCATGTAGATCTTAAAATGTGCGCAACTTTCAAATGAGCTTCTTTTTGTTTGCCTTCCTATCTA
Source organism: Ambystoma mexicanum (assembly GCF_040938575.1). Classification (NCBI taxonomy): domain Eukaryota; kingdom Metazoa; phylum Chordata; class Amphibia; order Caudata; family Ambystomatidae; genus Ambystoma; species Ambystoma mexicanum. The sequence goes on from NC_090928.1 coordinate 1,191,935,734, forward strand.
CAGGTGTCATGCCTGCCACCCAAGGGTCCGTTACTTACCCCAAACGCTCCTATTTCCCAGCATCCTCAGCCTTCAGAACGGCCAGGCCGTTCTATAGTCAATGGAAATTGGCCGGGAGACACTACTGAGAGAGCTCGCGTCACTTGACCAACATACGCGTCATCGCGTTGGTCAGGTGCACGTCAGCTGACATTTAACGAGGCTGATGCCTTACAGCTGCGCTTCTGATCGTTTTTGGCATCTGCGTTCCGGAGCTTGCTTCTGCTGTTCTTCGCAGATGCTCTTCTTTTCATCGCAAGAAGCGGTTGCCTTTTCCCGCGTTCCTACACAGTTTCAGGCAACCTCCCAGCTCGTCTCAGAGCTACTCCTTTCTTCTACTAACTTTATCTAGTTCCAATACAGAGCCCCGTCGCGTTCCTACGCAACGCTCTTCAACCTGTTGCTTCGTTCCAAGACGGAGCCCCGCCACGTTCCTACATGACATAGCAATTTCCACGGACTGCAGTCAACAACCGGCAGAGTGCCACTCCATATACATCCAATTCGGCAATACTATTAACCTCATTACTCTGTCTTTTTCCGTAGACATTTAATTCCATTCTGGATATACTTCCTCTGCTAAATCCCATCCTACTTGCAGGAGAGTTTAGTCTGACAGTCTCTGTACTCACTCCTGATCAGGACTCAACTGGACCTTCAACTATTGTAAAGGGTTTGTCTTCCTGGATCAAGATTTTCTTTTCCTCCTACTACAAAGTGCACAGAACTTTGGACGCTTACCTGTGTGCACCAACCCGACTCTAGTGCGGCCCTCGTTCCGCCCGGCTTAGATTCCTCACTACCCTTTCCTTGTCGTTGTTTTCTCCTTGGATTCATCGGACATTGTTGGGACTTACCTGTGGCTGTACATCCAGGTTAGTGTATTTAACATAGGTTCTTACTGTCCTTTTGTAACAATAGCCTTCTAATTAGTCCACTCTCTATCGACAGCCTGGTGAATCTTGGTCCACTCCTGTCCTTCTCACTAATAGCTCTCTTTGACTGTGGGTTTTACTAGTCGGAGAGTGACAAGGTTTCTCTCTAGACACTACGTTCTACCTCTGACAACAGTAGATGGTAGAAGACATCAAGTGTATCCTTTGCAACTACCAGTCTGTATCCTTTAAGTGAACCTTAGACATTCCTTCTGTATCTGTTGTTCATTATCACAAACCTGGTTATAACAACAGGTTTTAGGCTGGAGAGCTAATATTCTCCATTAAAAGGGTATAATGTTAAAACACCCTTTCAAATTACACATAGGCCTGCCTACCTGTGCATTTCAGAGTAAGGGATTGCATCTTTTTTTACACTTTCCACGGTTTTCTGTGAACAGAATGAATGGTCAAAGTTAATTTCTGTTGCTCAAGCATCTATTTAATGACTTGAATCCTACTGGTCACCATTTTAAATGATACTTAGTCAGGCAATAATGTTTCATGACAACACTATGGTCCCACGTCATTCTATGCCGCCAGGATCCACAGATTCTATTTTAAATGCAGCTTACTTTTGCAGAGCATAAACTGCATTTACATTGCACCAAATAATTTACAAAATGCACTTAGTTTTGTTGAGCATGAAATCTCACCTTGACTCAATTTAAATACCAGGCACTGGCATTTTCTTTAACAATCCAGCGAAGGACGGTTGGACAAAGGTTATATCTGGTTTTTTAGGAGTTTGCTCCTCACATATACAAAGTGAGATCTATATGCAGTGCAGAATTACTTAGAGTATCATGCTGGCAAAGCTCAGTGACCAGCATCCATAGAACCTGCAACCTTTGGAGTGGAGTGTGCAGAGCTTGCAGGTTCCAAGATTGTCTGTTGCTAGTGATGGAGAGTTGAGAGGTCGCTGCTTAAGACCCTCTTACAAAGAAAGGGTTTTGCTGCTTACCTCACTGCCTCCTGAAATTCATTACACAACATGTTTGCTGGTTTGCCATCGCCACCCCTGCTCATAGCTACCCCTCTTTTGAAGCAGACCGTAAGGAAGCATTTAGGAATCCTAAGACTAAACAATAAAATGCTGTTGAACATCGGAATACCTTAGGCCTGTTGCATTGGTTGGCCCTACCTTTCCCCTTACCTGATGAGTGTATCATATTGACACTTGACAAGATTAACTGCAGACACCTTATAGTCTTGCATATTTTGCTTGGGCCACAGAATTTTCAGGAATCCATTGGAGGCAAATGAGGAATTGCATGCATGTGGTCCGCTGGCTTCCTCTGTATGCCGTCTATCTGCTGAGAGACAGGCGTGGTATCAAGAGATGACAGACAGTAAAGTAGATGTTCAAAAACCTTTATTTCAGTGGTCACGATGGGAAAATAGCTACCATGCCCTAATTCTTTTTTCTTTCAATTTGTGTTTTTAATTGAAATCTCTGACCGCATAAAGTACATCACAATATGTAGACCATTAATATAGCAATAACAACTGGCTAATGTCTTTGTGCCGAAATTTCATTTTAACTAAGTAATAATATACCTGTTGCTCTTAAAATCTTTGTCACACTCCTGTATACAGGCTAGGGTTGATTATCATGAACTGGGATTTCCAACAATAAAAGATGCAAAGAGAAGAGAGAGGAAGACAGAGGTAGAAGGAAGAAAAAAAAACAATAGAAGATATTCATCATCTCACCTTCGGTACTTCTTTTTTTAGATCATGCAAATCAAAACCATTGTCTCGGGTTCAGCAGGTATTTCACAAGTCTTGGTTGAAAAAAAATGTGTTCCTTTTTGGCTACACAATCTAGGAATGGCACCCATATGCGAGTAAATTTAGGGAGCTTCTCTTCGATCATGGCTCAGTTTTTTCATTCCTAGTAGTTCCGAAACTTTTACCCACCAATACGCTATATGAGGACCCTCGAAATCTTTCCAGAAGCGGGCTCGCATGAGCCGAGCGGCCATAAGTAGCTGAGAGACTAGTTTGGCTCTAGGGCCTGACATCGGGTAGGATCCGTCTTCGAGGACGTCCCCCAGCAACAATGTTTGTGGGTGCATTGGAAGCAATGTATCTACCTTGCCCTAATTCTAAAGTTGGAATTTTCCCTAACGAAAGGAAAACTAAGGGTAGTCTGTCTGTCGAAACTAAAAATCTGCCTGTGTCAACACCTATGCTTGCCCTCAGTTCTACAGAATAACAGGGTGAATGGGATTTGGCCAACTCAATTCTGTTCAAAGTAAAATTAGGGAGACAATGGAACTCTTCTGTGGCTCCTTTCCCCAAGTTCAAGGCACTCAGATTTAGAAAGTTCCACAGAGTCTTAGGATTCTCTTGGCAATTCAGATTGCCTTGACATAAATTCACAATACCTTCTCTTGTCAGGATATTCTTCTGTAGCGGATCACCCAGGCTTCCCTCACCCCGAGCCGGACCCTCCTGACTGGTTTACACTCCACAAAATATTTAACTGGCTCAACGTTGCCTCTTGTAAAATATCACACTTCAGTTCACTATACTTCATACCGCTTAGGGCTCCCCTGGTTGTGGTGCAACCAGGTCCCTTACTTGTTCAATGTTTCTTCTGTTTTCCTTGTATGGTCTCTATGGCCCTCCTAGATCAACCTCCTACCTGGAGGCTACCCCAATGCTTCTTTACCCTCTTGGTTTATATGGAAAGTCTCTTTCCCTTTACTTTGGGATTTTGCTCCCACTTCGGTTTTCACACAGCTCCCCTTTTCCTCACACAAGCGTCTCACTTGCTTTTGGGATTTTGATCCCACTTTGTTTTTACAGAGCTCTCCCTTTGCTCACAGGAGCTCCTCATTCAACTGCAGAGTCTTTCGATAACATAAACTCTTGTACGCGACCACTCTGTTATTTGTATTCTGTTTCAACTGTTTGTATCTGCATACATTCGCTTTGCTTCCATTAAGAGCTTTCATTAGCGTGCCGCCAACACATGTTCCCTTTGACACACTGTATTGATAGCAGCACTGGCTCGCGTACCACTTTCTTTCATTCAGAGAACCTCACCAGTCATGCGGCTTCTTCGGCTGGCTCTGGCTTCAACTGCCGAGGTCATGGTCACTCCCACTGCCCTACAGACACTCATGTGCTCCTTCTCACTGCCCAGGGGAACAAGCAATATTTCCCGGATCTTGCAGGAATCGCATCGCCTCCCACTCTCAGACTTTGGCTCCTTGGAGACACGGCTCCCTCGACATGCTTCCTCTTCCCTGCCGTGCTCTGCATGGGCAAGCGTCTTGGCATCCCCCTCTCTGCCTTCTGGTCCTGGGATACTCCGGCTCAACTGTGACCTCCATCCATCCTCCTACTCGTTTCAGCCATTGAGTGCTTGGGGCTCTTTATACTGTCTTGAAAAGCTTACATGCTGCAGGTGTGCATGATGAAAGTCAATTGCCTGACTGTCTGGCCTTGTTAATGGGACTTAGAAAATGGAGATGTTGATGTGCCTTGATCTGCATCTTCTTCTCAGTACTATAATTGTAGCTCTCATAGGAAGTCTGTACTCCTCTTGATAACCTCTTCTTTGTCCCAGTACTTAAATGGTGTTTAGAGGAAAGAGCAGAATGAGCCTGAATACATCCTATGAAGAGTGAAGGAGGGGGTTGGGTAGGTCCTCATCATGACTCGCCCTTGGGTCTTCCCTCCTCCTTCCCTGAGGAACCTCTACCCTGGTGATCCTTCCTTGCTTGTCCACCACCAGGGTTGTGATTCAAAAGCAATGGCCCGCCCCTGGTCACCTGCGTAGAAGATCCCGTTAGATCCCGTTAGTAGTTTGGGAAAGACCCATAGGTTTTTCATACTGCCCATACCTATTTGTGCGACCCCTGCTCCCCACCTGCCCTTCTACAAGCCTGGATTGTGCCACCTATTCGTCATGTAGTAGCTCCAAGCACCACTTGGATCTTCAGGTAACAGAACTACTGCATTGCAGCGACATGCTTGTGCGACTGAAGCCCTGGCAAATGGGCCTGAAAAAGTATGGATGCCCGACCCATTGGCAATCAAACATGGCAAGTTCAATTAGTTAAAAAGGCCCTGGCGCTACATCTGTGTGCATGGATGGGACATGTGATCAGAATGAGCTTGTGCTGTGCAGGAAATGCAAGCAACCAAGAGAGCCAGCTGGCGGATAACAAAGCTTGTATTTCTATCCATGTGATTTCTATCCACTGCTCCTACAGTTCTGCAGTGCTCCAATGGGATGGTCTTTGGCCCAGTCATGGTTTTTATGTTAAAGGACACAAAGCCATGTGCAGACTGAAACATCAGACAGTTTGTTGATGGTTTGACAAGGTTTTCTCCGGCTTTTAGTTTAGTTTTATGAACAGTGGTCTAAAGTCTGCCAATGTGATTAAGCAAAATATCAAGGACAAATGGGAAGAGGGCAAAGCATTTTTAGACACCAGTGTACGGCAGCCAACTCAAATGTAACTGGTGTGGATTTGGACAAGTGTCAGAAATAGGGGTGTACCGGACTTCGACTTAGAGTGAGTAGTCCGCCAAACTATGCAGATCCTCCAGTTTATAGCGATTGTGTAATCCCACAAAATGTTGCGAAAATGGCTGTTTAAAAAAAGTGCACAAATGGCTGTTTTGGGAAAAAACACCTGCAAAAATGGGTGCTTTTAAAAAAGACACAAGGGGCCAGATTCTCAAAATGTTTTCTGACGCAAGTAATGAAATGTGTAAGCTCAGCTCATCACTTGCGCCAAAAAAAGAGCAGCCCAATCCTCAAAGGCCAACCCAATGGCTTTATTTTACATGCACCCATTCAGATGGCCATTTTCACCTTTTGGAGCAAATCGGGGTGTTTCGGTACATTTAAAAGCGCATTCCAAATTTACAAACAGGATGCACATTTAAATGTTCAGAAAACTTATGCAACCCCAACCTCCAGCTTTGAATAGGTGCAGGTGTCATGCAACTTTTAAAACTTTTTTGTTTGTGACGACAGAGTTATGGAGTGCTGAAGTCTCACTTAGATTTCTGTTCCTCAAACGGGATAGAAATGCTTTTTTTGGATCACATTTTACTGTGACAGTCCCCTTAAGGATTCCTGCCCATGGGATCCCACAGTTTTTCCATTTCAAGCACTGAATTTAGCTATGTAGGAAGCCTGTCAAAGTAAAATGAGCTGGGAGCCTATAGGACATTGTTAGAAGAGCACTTCTCAAAAATGGGTAATCTAAAAGTAGCATACATAATCTCTGCTCTAATTTTAGATGCCCCATTTCTTGAGGATCTGGACCAAAAAAATACATTTTTAATAAATGTAAAAATAGTCACAATATGAGAGGGAACGGAGAGAGAGGGGGCAGGGAGTGATGGGTCGGATGGGGAGTGATGGGCAAGAAAGCAAAGGGAAACGGCGGGCAAGAGAGCAGAGAGGAATCCGGGGTGGTGGGTCAGAAAGGTGTGAGTTGGGAGTATGATTTCGAGTGTGTGTGGCAGGGGCTGGGGATTGCAAATTGTGACTTTGAAGCGTGACGGAGAATGCGAGTATGTGCATGACAGAGTCAGAGGTTCGGGAGTGTAGGTTGTGATGGAGAATTGGTGAGTGTGAGGGGTGTTTGTGACAGAGGTGTGTGGGTATTGGAGAACATAAAAGGGGAATATTTTCATCATTACAACTGATAATGACCAATACAGTTAATATTATTAAATAGGCATGCACATTAAACCAAAACAGTAGCACAAAAAAAACTGTTGTCAAGCCAGGGATATCTGGGGCTCTTCCTATTAAATGAATACATAAGGTATAAATAATGACAACCTTGCTCTCCTGTAGGTTTGCAGGCTGCCTCGTTCCTGCAATGTGCCAATCTTACACTCCTCAGTCAATAAAGAAAAGTACTGCAAAAATGACTCAAATAAATGTTTGTGCTTCAAAATTTGCTTTTTGTACTACAAAATGCATAATTTCATGCTGCAATATCCTGGAGGTTCCGACTACGGCCGAAATCCAGCTACTTGGCTTTGGCCAAACACTTTCTGGAATACTCACTCGAAGCTGAAGTTCACTTTCTAGGATTAGCACTCTTCTCTCTGTTTGAGAGTGCTTTCTTATTTGCTGCTGCAGCCACCCTTCACCCCTGGTAGTATTTTGCTGACACGGTTTTGTTCAGTGTCTCAAAGGAAATCCTTGAAGACTCTGTGTGCAAAATACATTCTGCATACAACTCAGGGTACCATTAACTCTACCCTCACTAGTGTGCAGAATGTATTTTGCTCATATAGACTCCCCAGGGGTTTCCTTGGAAGATGCTCTGTGAACAATAAAATGCTGCTGCAGCCTTCCCCAGGCAATGTTTTGCCGACAGTGTTTTGCCATAGGGAGTATCCACAGGTCACCTTCACTAGTGTGAAGATTGTTTCTATAACGTGCCTCCAGCAGTATAAGCTATACTGCTGGAGGCATGGAATGGGACAGCTTTTTCTATGAATAAATGAACATTTTCTGGTCAGTTTAATTATTAAAATGTTCATGTTTCCATAGGAAAAGGTTGCCCATTTCTATAATGCACCTCCCTCCAGCAGTATATTAAAATGTAATTCTTCCAGCAGTACACAATATGTTGCTGGAGGTACATTATGGAAACTACCTTTTTGGCTTCGGCTGTATACTTTGGCCAAATATTTGGTGTTCATCCGAATAGTAATTTCACTTTTCTGCATGCCTCTACTCAAAAAACAGCGAGCCTGTTCCCAGACTGCAGACCTGCAAGAAAGCAAGCACTTCTTACTCGTTTTCTTGTGAGGGTGGGATTTTCTGTCCCTTTAGCCCAGGCATTTATAAAGGAGAGCTTCAGTAGCCACATTCTATAAATCATATGTTTCTGCTGCTTTTGCCACCTGTCCCCCCAAACTGGGGTTGTCCTTTACTGGTCATTCCCAAGTGACCCAGTTAACGTGCTCTGATCCCTGCGCGATTGAGCCTGTCCAGCTCCTTTCCCAGTTTACTTCAACTGGATGATTGCATCAGTGTCGGTCAAGCTGCAACACTTGCTGGTCTGCTGTCCTGAAATGAAGCGGACTTTGAGACATTAATTAAACTTCTCCAGCATGGGGTCTGGCATGGATTCACATTCTCATGAATATTCCCCGTCGTCAGGCTGGGAATCCTCGGTAAAGAAAAATCAGTATCAGTTTCGTTTCTGATCTGTCTTTCGTAGTAGTAACCAATCACTGATCTCTGCGTCATACTGACCACAGCCAATGACTGCCATCTCCCTAAGCCCCGCCTCTGGCAGCCATCTACAGATTTTACCGCACGTTCAAGTGTTGGGATCCTCGTGCTATTGCTCTCGAGCTTTAGTGCGTTTTCGCGCTTTTTCATAGGAAAATTCTCTTTTTCGGTCAAAAGAGCCTCAGGCTCCACCGTTTCTTTATCTGATCAACGGGGACCCGTGTCGGATTCTTCTACGCCCCTCAAGGGTGAAGATTTCGTCGAGCCACGCTTTTGGAGGACTCCAGAAGTTTCTCAGGCCCATCTCGGACATAGCCCAGGAGAAGGGAAGCTCGACGCCCGGAAAGCTGTTCAGGGTCTGCCCTGGATGCCAGCTTCAGAATGTCTTCAAGGAGGACAAACACTGCCTTTGCCTCTACTGCCTGCATGAGGACAAGACGAACGTGGAGAAGGACTGTGTGTTTTGCGGCAACATGTCGGAGCGGACCATGAAGGACCACCATCTGCGTCTCGCCAACTGGCTGGAAGGGAAGAGCCCGTCAGGCGAGAAAAAGAAGTCCGAGCGGACTTCTAAGACCTTTGAGGGCGCCCCGGCGACGGGGGCCCAACAGAAGGCCAAGCACCGCGAGTCCGCTGGCACCGGGAGCGCCGAACGGTCGGGCTCTTCGGTTGTCAGGCAAGGCGCAACCTCCCCGGTGCCATCAACCACGAGCCAACGCTCTGGCTCGGGTAAGAGGAAGTCCGAGCACCCGGCGAAGCTTCTGGAGAGGCCCCGGTTGAGCTCGAAGGCCCCATCGGAGGGGGAGCGAGGCGGTGACCCTCCCCCCCAAGGAGAAGGCGGTGAGCGCACCTAAGGTGGTGAAAGCCTTGATCCACCCTGCCAAGGCCTCTATCGAGACAGTTGCGGCGGCCCTGGCTCAGCCTGTGGAGGCTACACCAGTGGAGGCAACCTCAGGCCCAGAGTCTCCCTGCCACCGCGGAGAGAGTCCTCTTTCAAGCCCATCGACAGGACCCCCGTGAAACCTCCGACGGAGAAGAAAAGGGGGGGCAGGAGGCCATCGTGGATTCGGCCTCAACCTCTGAAGAGGAGCTGATCGAAGTCTTAAGCCACGGCATTGGCGTGGAAGAAGACCAGCCCGTCGGGAGGGACCCCGACAAAGGAGACAACGAGAACGTCGAGGGTGCCGACATGGTTCCTGACCGCCCGTCGGAATCCCCTCAACCAGTGCTGCAAGACAACTCGGCGGCCATTTTGTTGGCCATACAGTCCTTATGCTTGGAGATAAGGACGAGATTGCTGTTACCACCAACGGAGGAACCACTCCCGACGGGGGACCCGGAGCCAAGCCCTTCTGGGAGCCCTCCTCCTAAGAGAAGAAGGATTCATCCTCCACCTCCTTTTCAACCATCGCGCCCTGCTCAGCCCTCCTTCCCGTCCACGACCCATGGGATGATACGGGGACGGACACGGCCGCGACAGGTACAGACGACGAAGTTTACGACGAGGATCTTCCGTCGTCCCCTCTGTCATGATGCCTACCTCTAAGGAGCCAGGCCGGGCCCAGCAACCCCAGAGGCAGACATCATTTTCCCCAGGGAAGTCTCAGCTTGCCCAAGTCGGGGCCCTTTGGACTCAGTCCTGGCGCCTTAGGCGCCAGGCTCATAGCGGACCCCAGTCCTGGCGCCTTAGGCACCAGGCTCATAGAAGAGGATATGTGTTTAAGTGCTTGGGTGCACACTTACCTGATGCAGACGTTGCTGCTTCATCCAGGCCCTCTTGAGGCCTGAATGGGACTACTTAACCTGTAGGACTACTTAACCACCCGGGTGTGGTCGGGGAAGGATACATACCTGATTGGTGGAAGGATACATACCAGGAACTTCTTCCAAGGCTATTTAAACCCCACCCGAACAGCCACACATGCTTCGCGTTGTTCTGCACCTAGCAGCTGGACGCTCACCGTGTCAGCTCCTGCATCCTGACTTCAGCCACGCCTGCCAGCACCCTGGAACACCTGCAAGGGGAGAAAGGAAGAGAATAGGAGAAGAAAAGCCCTTACCTGCTAAATCTGCATCCCGGAGTCATTTCTCCAACGGCCCTGAAAAGGAAGACATCATTTTAAAGGCATTTCGTTTCGATCGCTGCAGCGCTGCATTTTACTCACCTTTGCAAGGCGCTTCCATCTTCAGCAGCGATCTTCCGGATTCAGCTACGCCCCGGCGCCTAGAGGAAAAAAGACAAGAACAAAGGTGAGAGGGAGAAAAGGAATAAGGAAAGCTCAGTTTCCTTTTAAGTCTTACCTGTTGGATTATTCCCACTGCATTTCGGGTCCTGCCGCTTCCTGGCATCTCCGGACCCCGGCCCCTATGGGGAAAAAAGACAAAGACATTGAATGAGCGAATGCAAAGACATTACCTGAGCGCTCATCCAGAACTGTTTCACTTCGGGTCGGCGCCATATCTCTGGCACTCTGAACCCCGGCCCCTAAGGGGAAAAAGACATAAGCATTAGCGCTTGTTGCAATTAGAAAACGAACATTATTATTAAGCTTGAACTTTTGAACAGAACTTTTACAGCGCCTTACCTGAACAGTCAAGCTTACCTGAACTCCCATCAATCCTCAATCCAGTGATGTAACTGGGTTTCAACGCGCCCCTGCATCAGAAGCAGGATGGAGAGCTCATCCTTCCAAACCCTAAGGTGAGGCTTCACGGGGAATCGTGGAGGAGGTATCGTGGAGGGTTGGAAGGGAGTGGGAGGCTTGAGCATTGTTCCACAGTTGGTAATACTCCCTTTTCATGCACAGGAGGGTATCCAACGAGCCAGGGAAGCCAGAATAGAGGGGCCCTTCCTGTCCATCTTCAGAGTTCTGCGCCTTCGACGCCGCGCCTCCGTGGGAACCAGGTGAGCGTTACACCCTCCTCCCCGGGCTTCCCCGCCCGACGAGATTGGATCGTTTCATGCCATGATCGCCAGGGCATCCGAGCTTTTCCAGCTCTGCCCGGAAGAGAAGAAGGAAGGTTTCCTTTATCAACGGCGCGAGACGATATCTGGGATGAGGGTCTCGCCTTCCTCAAGAACCCATCCACAACGCCTGTGAGAAGGGATCGGTAAGAGAAGAAGTACCGGGTCCCGGACGCGGCCCCCTTGTGCCTTCGGGCACAGCCGACCCTGGACTCGGTGTCTCCGTGGCGTCCAGGAAGAAAGCAGGGGGGGGCTTCGGCCTCTACGTCAACCTCCCCCCTGGACGGTGAGGGAAAGAAATTGGACATGATGGGACGCAGAGTAATCTCATCGGCAGCGACGACGATTAAGGCTGCAAACGCCTTGGCTATCGTAGCCCGCTACGACAGGGAGTTGTGGTACAAGATCGCCCCCCTGCTGGACTTCCTACCGGACGACAAGAGGGCGGAGTCCCTAGAGATCTTGCAGGAAGGAGAAGTGGCGTCGGACCACGCCATTACGATAGCGACGGACATCGCTGACACTGGGTTTCGCCAGTTGGGCAACGGCGTGTGCGGCTCAAGGCAACGGACTTCCGGCAGGTCGTGCAGACCAGAGTTTTGGACATGCCGTTCGACGGGAGCAACCTGTTTGGGAAAACAGTGGACAATTCCCTACAAGCCATCAAGACGGACACGGAGACGGCCCGGGCTCTTGGTGTTCTCCAGCAACGACGGCCGCCCTTTCGGAGCACCGGAGGCAAGCAGGGTGCCTCCAAAGGTTCCGGCGGCGGATATTCCACCTACCGTCAAGCGGCCCGTTCGTTGTCACAGGAAGCCTACAGGGGACGAGGCAAGTCGGGCGGACCCCGCCGTCGTCGCCAGGGAGGACAAGGCGGCAAAGCCTAGTCGAAGCAGGACTGAACCGGCCGTGGGGTCGGGCCCCCACCGAAGCATCCCGGTGGGAGGCCGGCTGGCGAACTTCGTCAGCGTGTGGGAGTCCATCTCCACCGACCGTTGGGTGCTGGACGCCCTGGCCCAGGGTCACGCGCTCGAGTTTCTAAAGAAGTGCCTGCGCCCCCCCCCCCGTGGCCAGGAAGGAACATCACGTCCCTCAACTGCTCTTGGAGGTAAAGGCGATGCTCAAGAAAGGCGCCATCGAGCTCGTCTCAAAGAGGCTTCGGGGCTCCGGAGTTTACTCAAGATACTTCCTCGTGAAGAAGAAGACCGGAGGATGGCGTCCCATCCTGGACCTACGACGACTGAACAAATTCATCAAGGCACAGAAGTTTCGGATGGTCACCCTCCAGCACGTCCTGGGTCAGCTGGAGGAGGGCGATTTCCTTTCGTCGTTGGATTTGGAGGATGCTTACTTCCATATCCCCATCCTAAAGGGACACCAAAAGTTTCTCAGATTCGTGGTCCAAGGGCGTCACTACCAGTTCAGAGCCCTTCCCTTTGGATTGAGGTCGGCACCCAGGGTGTTCACCAAGTGCCTTGCACCGGTGGCGGCGCGGCTGCGCCGGGAGGGGATCCACGTCTACCCCTACCTGGACGACTGGCTCATCCGAGCAAAGACAAGGGAGCTCGCCGCGGAGCACACGGCGAGGGCTGTCCAACTACTCACGGACCTGGGATTCTCCAGAAACTACGCCAAGTCCCACCTGGTGCCCGCGCAAGACGCACTGTTTCTGGGAGCGAAACTCGACACAGTGGCGCTTCTGGCCTCTCCGTCGGAGGAAAGGACGAGGGCCATCTTGGGCAAGGTGCAGCGGATGCTGGTTGCGGACGCGGCCAGGGTGAGGTCCATCAAATCCCTCCTCGGAATGATGTCTTCTTGCATTTATCTCATCCACCTGTGCAGGCTTCAGATGCGCCCGTTACAGGAGTTCCTGGACGCTCGCTGGATCCAGACGACGGGCAGCTTCGAGGACAGGATCACACTCGAAGAGAGCTTCCGACGAGCGATCCGGTGGTGGGGCACCCACGCGCATCTGACGGCGGGCATGGACTTCCAGACCCCGGGCCACCAGAAGACAGTGACCACGGATGCCTCCCTGGAAGGGTGGGGAGCGCACACCGAAAATCTGCACGCGAGAGGCCTTTGGCTTCCAATTGAGAAGTCCCTCCATATCAACGTCCTGGAGCTCCGTGCAGTGTTTTGGGCCCTCAGGTCCTTTCTTCTGTCCCTCAAGGGCAAGGTGGTGAGGATCTTCACCGACAACACCACTATGTTCTACATCAGGAAGCAGGGCGGTACCAGATCCCCAGCCCTGTCAAGGAGGCGCAGGATCTGTGGCATTGGGCCGTCGCCCAAGGGATGTTTCTGGTGCCGTTTCATCTGGCAGGAATAAAAAACACCATCGCCGGCTTGCTCAGCAGAGAGCTGCGCTCGTGCCACGAGTGGGAACTACGACAGGATCTAGTGGACCGCCTCTTCAGACGGTGGGGCACACCCCAGATCGATCTGTTCGCGACGGCGACGAACTCCAAGTGCCGGAGGTTCGCCATTAGGTTTCCCCAGCCGAGGAGCATGGGCGATGCTTTCTCGTTCCCCTGGGAGGGCCTGTTTCTATACGCATTGCCATTGCTGATCCGGCTCATCAACCAGCTCAAGAGGTCACGGTGCAGGATGATCCTCGTCGCACCTGCGTGGCCGAGGCAGATATGGTTCCCGGACCTTCTGGACTTGTCAGCGTCCCCATCAATCAAGCTGCCAGTGGACGCGGATCTTCTCTCCAGGGAAGGAGGCGCCATCCTCCATCATGACCCGAAGTCGCTGAACTTGCAGGCCTGGCTCCTGCAGCGCTAGAGTTTGGAGGATACGACATACCCGCCGACTGCAGAGAGGTTCTTGCAAAGGCCAGGGCGTCCTCAACTCTTAAATGCTACGGACACAAATGGAAGAGGTTCTCTGTCTGGTGCCACGCACAGAAGATTAACCCTCTACGGATTACGGCTCCTCAAGTACTGCCGTACCTACTGACCCTGGCCAAGGCTGGACTGGCGCACGCTTCCATCAAGATTCATCTTGCTGCGATCTCCCGATACACCAGAACCACGGGATGGACGTCTTTGTGGTCTCATCGTCTGGTGAAAGAATTCCTGAAGGGACTGTTCAGATAGTTCCCGCCGGTGAAGGCTCCGGCCCCGGCGTGGGAGCTCAACGTGGTGCTGACCAAGCTCATGGGACCTCCGTTCGAGCCTCTGCACTCAGCTCCGTTGAAGTTCTTGTCGTGGAAAACAGCGTTTCTTGTGGCCATCACCTCCGCACGACGGGTAGGAGAGATCCAGGCTCTTTCCTGCAAGCCCCCGTACTTGACTTTTCACGACACGAGGGTAGTGCTTAGGACGCACCCCTCCTTCATGCCCAAGGTGCCGTCGGACTTCCACCTCAACGAACCCTTGGTGTTGCCTGTTTTCTTCCTGTCGCCTTCGTCGCCGGCTGAAAGGACTTTGCACTCGCTGGATGTGGCTAGAGCGCTGAAGTTCTACGTGGACCGCACGAAGAGTTTTCGGAAGACGTCACAACTTTTTGTGAACTTTGGACCTGCCAATCAGGGGAAGGCTCTCTCAAAGGCTTCCATTTCCAGATGGCTCTCTGGCTGTATCATGTACTGTCATCGGTTGGCAAACCGACCGCTGCCCGGCCGTCCGAGAGCCCATTCCACCAGAGCGATCGCAGCTACCACGGCGTTCCTATCTGGTGTGCCCCTGCTGGACATCTGCAGGGCTGCTACGTGGAGGTCGACGCACACCTTCACGAAATTCTACTGCGTCGACCGGGATTCCAGGGAGGAGTCCAGGGTCGGCCAAGCAGTGCTGCGCAACCTGTTCGCCTAAGGTGAGCCTGGTGAGAAGGTAAGAGATGCTTAATGTTGAGTTGTTGTATTGCTTAATGTTGAGCCTGTTGCCACCTCCCGTTGTTGTGCATGTGTGCACTGCTATGTATTCTTTTATTCATGAGCATGTGAATCCATGCCAGACCCCATGCTGGAGAAGGAACAAGTTACTTACCTGTAACTGTTGTTCTCCAGCATGGGTCTGGCATGGATTCACATGCGAACCCTCCCGCCTACCCCTCTGCGGCTCTTCACTTGGTCATACTGCCACTTCACGTGCTACCAAATCTGAAGATGACTGCCAGAGGCGGGGCTTAGGGAGATGGCAGTCATTGGCTGTGGTCAGTATGACGCAGAGATCAGTGATTGGTTACTACTACGAAAGACAGATCAGAAACTAAACTGATACTGATTTTATCTTTACCGAGGATTCCCAGCCTGACGACGGGGAATATTCATGAGCATGTGAATCCATGCCAGACCCATGCTGGAGAACAACAGTTACAGGTAAGTAACTTGTTCCGTATGGACACACAATACAAGCACAGCAGAATCTGTATCTGAACAACATTCACCACATATGTAATAGACATACTTTATTTCAGCTTTGGCAGTACTTGCTGTTTAGTCATCATGCCAATAAAGCATTCCTCTCAGAAGGAGATGCCAGTGCTATTATCTGGGGTTGAGCTGAGGAGCTAGACCATGTCAAAATGGTTCCAGTTGATGGATGGTAAGATCTAGACATCCGTCCTACAGTTGAGTGGCTTGCTTCCTACATGGCTATATTCAGTGCTGGAAATGGAAATTAACTGTGGGATCCCACTGGGGGAGGGGGCGGCGGTTTGGGGCAGTTAGGAACAAGTGCTGGAGTTGTAATTTATGGTGAGGTGGAAATCACAAGATTTTCCTCAGTCCCCACCACCCATAAATAAACATTTACATTTCAGGAGATTAATACATTATTAAAGAAAGGACGAGTTTCCTGTATTGTTGCAAGTACATTTTAAAAGGTGCACATCTTTGAAATTTACAAAGCTGTTCTTAAATATTTTCTGTGGCGTACAATCCTGACTATTCACAAGTATTTTAACCAGAAGTACCTATAGTGTAGTGGTTAAGTCACTTGACTTTGATGCTCCTGATCGGCGTTGGAAACTTTAGAAATCCTACTTTGTGTAGCCTTTCGTCATACTAAGATTTCCCTAATTGTATGAGTGGTTGTTGCCGAGGTATGAATTTTTAGATCCCTTAAGTGCCACTGGTTATTTTGTTGATGTGTGAAAAGCTGTATATGAATGCGTTTGTGAAGTATCTTTATACATTTATGTATAAAAGGTTTAATGTAAACCAGATCATATGTAATTACAATATTGTTTTTTTAAATGATTTGTTCTGTTAATCCTCTGTCAAGCACTAGGGATTCTGAGCTGGACTTGGGCACCTTCCAACCCTCAAACTCTCACCTCCAGTTTCTTATCAGGTTGCATCTACCTGGCCCTGCCCTCCTCACTTGAACCCCCACTGATTCCTATCACCAAACAGCGATTACCTGGGCATATGATGTCAGTAACTGGCAAATGAGTATCTGATACCTCAAGCCCAAACCTTTGCCCTTGTCCTTGCTTCTCTATAACTGAATTCTGGTGCAGGCAAAATATATAAATCAAGTCGCTGAAGGCACACTTGGTCAAGGCATTTCTATTACACCAGTAACCATTTACAACTGCAATTAAGCCATTCACTCTCAGCAGACTGCTTAGGAAAAACACTGGGAGGCTAAAGTTCATTGATATTGCTTGATAGAGCGAGCTCAGAGATCCTAGGAGGATGTGTTTAGGGCGAGGAGGAGCAGGTTAATGGGTGGGAATGGCCACAGGGAAGGGAATAGCATGGTCATGGGCCCTCAGTGGGTGAGTAAATAACCAAAGCCCACATGCCATCTATCCCCTACCTGTACTCTAACTTCTTGGTTTTGGATTAGAGGTGGCACTTAAGTGCCTCCTAATGGCACAATCTAAAAAAGCAACGTGTGTGTCTGCCTTTAATGTGAACTCATAGGTAAACCTTTACTTCAGTACACCACCCTGTGGTGGTGCATGTCATTTGTTTTGCAATGCCCATGGCCTTTTCTTCAAAATGCTCCATAATAAGGTTTTAGTAAAACGTTTCATAACATTAGTGATGTTTCGGCACAAATGTAGAAAAGTCTGCAGAGTAATCGCTCCCACTCTCTGAAAATGTCATCTTAGGAAACACTGAAATGTTTGCAGATAAATCAGCATTTTTTATACTATCGCAAACTCTCACCACGGTCCAAACTGAGAGAAAGAGCCATTAGTTCTCCAACGTTGTGTCAAAGTTAATTACAAAACCGCTGCCATTGCAATGCGAAATACTGAACTCGAACTCGCGTGCGACTCCAGTCCCTGTTATCTAAGTATGTATTAAGAAGAAATGGCAGAACATGAAGCAGTTTTGTGGCCATTTGTTGCTGTCCTGCATTGCTCTTGCGTTCACAAATAATTTGGGGATTTACATAGCTCTTTATGCAGATGGAATGCTTCCAAGTGCTGTCATGATTAATGTTATTAACCCCTTTGGTTGTTGGAGATATTTATGCGGCAACCATCAATATAGGGCATTCAGTCCTCTCCCCAATCAAAAGCGTCACACCAATATTCCTTTTTAGTTCAATCTAGCCCTGTCGGTGAATCATATAGAACCAAGTAGGTCCCTCACCCCTGTGCTACAGATAAGCCAAGAAGCAGGCTGGTGTATAGAAAGAATATATATTTATTATAGACTAGCAAAATGTATATTTGTACAAAATCATAGATCACGCCACCTCACTCCATGGCCCCTCACTCCATGGCCCAAATCCTTTTCTTTCCTAATAGTGTGATGGAAGCCAGGTGTGTGTAATTATCAGTGGATTCCTGATAGAAGGCAAGATGGTCCTGTGGCCTCTTGGTTTTTATTGCCTGTTACCTTGTTTTCCCAAAGTCCTGAGAAAGCCCTGACTCTGTCCCTTCCCCTAACTGGCTGTTGGGTGTAAGAACCATATATGGTATTGTGGGGAAGTCCAGGCCAGACTGACTGGAGCTTTCCCAGTGACTGTATGTTGTGGGACCTGTGTGAATGGAGTGGGTGACCAATATGCATTCTAGGTTATGAGTGTCTGCGTGTGTGAGACACAATGAATGAGACAACCCTGCTTGAAACTTGAATAACGTGTGGTGTACTGAAAGGCTGGGTGCTTGTCCCTATCCACGTTCCCTGTTATGGGTGTCTGGGTTGAAGAGAATGGCCTGAATGCCGGTGAGCTTGCTTGCCTGCCTTCCTGCATGAATGCCCTTCTGTGTGATTGGCTGACTGAGCCTGGCTCAGCCAGAGTGATTGAGGGACAGATGTGTATATCTGGGGACCTCTCTCTTACCAATTTGTTCAGAAGCTGAACCTGAAGTTGAAACTTGAAGCTCATCCTTGAAGCCCTCCTGGAAGAAAAAGAATTGCTTATGCATTTCCTTCGAAATCTAAAAGCTGTTTAGTCTGTCAAGGACTGATCCGAGAGAGGACCAGGCTAGGAGACTTCTCCCCAAGCTACGAGGGACCATCATGCAAAACTACTGCTCTTCATTGTGGTACCCTGGAAGCCAGTCCCGAAAGGCTGTCGACCAGAGAAGGGGTCCGCCGAGACATTGAGGCCATTGAAGTCCATTGCCATCGACAAGGGTTTGAAAGATTTCTGTAACCGCTGGAAGCCAGTCGAGTCGTGACGCCCCAAAGCGGGGAGAGCTTTACGCCATGCTGCTCAACGACTGAAGCCGCAAAGCTCCACCTTGCCTAATAACATCTGAACAAAGGGCTCCCTTGCTACCACCATCGACCGCTTTGTCCTGCTGGAGAAAGTCGAGGTCGTCGACTTCCAAGGAAAGTCCGCTGGTTGGTTTCCTGCCACCCGAAGCCAACAAAGATGCTGACGGGGTGAAGATCCAAGGTCCAGCCCGTGGAAGAGTCCTGTTCACCAAAGCTATCCCGAGGTACGTACTGCGGCTGCCACACCGACAGGTCAGAGGACCGCCGTAGCATCTCCCGACGCCTGCTGCTGGGCTACATGCATCACTGAGTCTTCTTTGCGGCATCGTACACTTTGCATGGATGTGGACTTCACGAATGAACGTCGAGGAGCACCGCAAAGGTCAAAGCTGCTGTCCCAACGCCATTGTTTACTTTTCTTGGAATCTCAACGCCCTGTCGCTCCTGCTTTGAAGGGAGTCCGCACTCGAGGGATGCATCGACAAACTGTCAAAAAAAACTATAATATCTCAGGTACATTGGGGTAGTTGAACTTTTTTATCAGGAAACAAGACTGTTTAAACATTTATGGGCTAGGCTTGCTAATACTCTTATTACAGGTTGCCCACGTGGGAGGGATCCTTTCAGGATTGTGTCTTAGTAGCTAAAGAAAGCGTTTTGCCATTGTTTAACCCAACTTGCCTTCCTTCCTATGATCTATGCTGTACTCTTACGTCCCGTCCCCTTTCCTCCATACTGTATGGGCGTCCCTTCCAAGGGACGGGAGACAAAACCTTTTTCACTAGAAAGAACTCTTCTTCCCCTTTAAATTTAGAGGCGTGCGGGGGTGCAGCCCAGGGAGCATGCGCTGCCCTACTCCGCCCTCTGGCGCCACACCTCAGTCCCCTTTTCCGCGTCGACGGGAATGGACCGAATTCACCTGCGCTCCTCGGTTTGGCTTCGGCCATGTAATTCCATGTGCGGATACTTCTTCTCTTCGTCTTCTTTTTTGTCTTTTTTTTCATTCAGGTACTCGGTCCTCAGGCGTCGCGGTCCTCCCCGGCGAATGTCGACTTCTACAGGGTTCAGCAGGTGTCCAGCCTGCAACGGGCTCTTCCCAACTTCAGACCCCCACGTCCTCTGTCTATGTTACCTTGGCCCAGACCACGATTGGCAATCTTGTTCAGCGTGTGGCTCGCTGTCCTCCAAAGCGCTGAAGAACAGACTAGCCAGGTGGAGGGAGTTCTTCCAGAAGTCGCCTCCCTTCTCAGGGACTCTCCCGTGTAGGAGGGACCGGTCAGGTCCTTCTACCAGCATGTGCACAGAGGCTGCTGCAGCTACCGGCCTCCGGGCCGAGGAATCCTCAGATCCTCCCGGTGACAGTGTTCAGGGACCTGAAGATTCTTTTACCAGGTCTTCACCCGAGGGGCTCCGCCCTTTGTACCGGCACCATAGCTATGGGGCTACACCCTAATACCAGCAACACTTCCGAGGAGGTGCCTTAATGCAGCTCTATCGACCCCTGGGTCGAAGGTGCCACACCTACCGGGCCTACGCCCGGGGAGCAGGGTAGACCTCGTGATCCACACGCAAGAGTGTTGGACGAGGCCGGGCCCAGCGGGCTGAGCAACACGTTGCAGGCACGTGTCAGACAGCTCGACAAAATGGCCGCCGCGCCAGACAGAGGCACCTGTCCGACGCCATTCCAGGAATTCGGCGAAGAACGAGTGCCAAGGTGGGACTGGCTTCAACCAGGTACGTGACCTAGAGCCTGCCCCTCTTTTGCGCATGGCAGCTTTCTTTTGTGTCCATATGGGCAGGGTACGCAGCAGCTCCCCACTACCCCATCAGCACCCCCTGCAATCCGCTCGGCCAGTGCAAAGGTCTTCTCCGAGAGGTTCATTGGCCTCATGAAGTCACCTCGGATGGGGGGGGGGAGGTTTATCCTCAAAGATGCCATCAGGGAAGCCCTTCCCGCAAAGCTAGTGGCAACACAAACGCCTCTGCCGGCACCCCAGGCCCCGGTACTGCCGCCTCCTCCGGCTCCCCAGGCGACTCCTCAGGCGGCTCCGTACCAGCCTGTGCCGCCTCCTCAGCCTCCGGCCACGTTCCCTGTACCCCAGCCTCCGGCGCCTACTACTACTCCTCCTCCACAAGATCCCTCAGATCCACAGGATACGGATACGGATGAGGGTCCAGACACGCCATTCTCAGCCAGGGCCTTCCACAAACATCTTGGTATGCTACCGCAACCCGAGGTCAAGCAGCCGGCAGAGGGGGTTCTGGCGGAAGTCCTTCAACAACGCCCCTCTGCCAAATCGGGGATTCCTATGCAGACCGATGTAGTCTCCCTGGCCAAGAAGGGCTGGCTCAAACCGCACTCAGCCCAGCCGATTAATCGTCGCCTGGACGCCAAGTACAGGCAAATGGAGGGGCATACACTCTTGCTCTCGGGCCATCCTCAGCCACACTCCTCAGTGATCGCTGCGGCATCACTATGCTCCAAGCCTCAGTTGTCCTCAGCCTCCTCCTCTGCAGTGCTGCTAGGCAAGGATGAGAAGATCGTGGCAAGATGGCAAGAAACTCTATTCCAACGCGTCCTTACATCTTCGTCAGGCCAAAGCAGATGCCATGCTGGCTGCCGCCAACCAAAGACTATGGCGGGAAATTGCATACTTCCTCCCGGAACTCCCCACCCAGAGCTAATCACGCTTTAAAGTGGGGCTAGCCGAGGCCAAGCTGGTGGCACATGATCTCATGGAATCCACTGTGGCCCATATTGACACCTCTGGCCGTGTCATCTGTATAGCCACGGACATGAGAATGACAGCCTGGCTCCGGGCAACAAAATTCAACCCGCACATCCAAGACTGCATATTAGATGTACCGTTTGAGAGTGGGAGTGGGGGGGACCTCTTCCACTCCTCCACGGACGAAGAGCTGGACAAGAAGAAAAATAGCTCACAAACAGCCAAGTCTTTATCCATCCTTATAAAGACCATGCCCAAATCGTACACCCAATCTCAGCAGCGCTCCGAGAGGGGTTGTACGTACGGAGGGTTCCGAGGCTTCCAGGAGCGTAGATCCAGGAAGCCTGACCGCTCTCTGTCTCAGAGCCGGTGCAAGCAACAAAAAAGTGGGGGGGGGAGGGATTTTTCCAGTCCCCCTCCTCCGCTGCAGCCTCCGAGGGAAAGAAGGCATGACACTCCCCTTCGGGCCCACGTGTCTCTCCAGTGGGGGGAAGGCTTGCTCTTCATGCACACTTCTGGCGTCAGAATTTCGTGGACCCTTTGGCTTTTACTCCAGGATTTTCGCCATTCAGAAGAACCAGGCGGGTCAGAGAGTTGTGCTGGACCTTCCCACCCTCAACCTCTCCTTACCCATGCAAAAATTCAAGATGGTTATGCCAGCTTTTATAGCGGAGACATTGGACAAAGGTCCCTGGACCTGAAGGACACGTACCTGCATGTCCCTATTTGGCAGCCCCATCGTTCTATCCTTCGGTTCAGAATCATGGACTACCATTTTCAGTACAAAGTCCTTCCGTTTGGCCTCAACTCGGCCTCCAGGGTCTTCACCAGGCTCATGAATGCAGTAGCGGCCCTCCTCAGAACGTAGCGCTTCCACACCTACCCATACCGCGACGAATGGCCCGTCAGGGCTGCATCTCCGGAAGCGGTTCACCACTCAGCCTCTGCTGGCCAGCATGCATGCCCACGCAGTCAGGGCCAGGGCAACGGCCATCGCATTCCAGCAACATGTCCCTTGGCAAGTCATAAGCAGGCGGCCACTTGGGTCTCGCCCTCTGCTTTCTGCAAGTATTACTGTTAGGATGCCGGCTCTAGATCTGAAGCGGCTTTCGGACAGCCGGTTCTCAGGAACCTTTTTGCTTAAGGAGGGTCTCCTCTCCACCCTGGGGCTAAAATCAGTTGTAATCGCCCATGCAGTATGGAGGAAAGGGGACGGAATGTAAGAGTAATAAGTTACTCACCGTAGTGACTAATGTACTCTTAGTCCATAGTCCCCTTTCCTCCATACGTCCCACCAACCTCCCCCCCCCCTAATAATACTGGTGTCATTAGGCAATGTTAAACCTATTGTCGACGTGTCAATGGGGACTGAGGTGTGGCACCGGAAGGCGGATTCAGGGCAGCGCATGCTCTCTGGGCCGCACCCCCGCGCGCCTCTAAATTTTAATGGGAAGGTTTTTTTTCTTGTGGAAAAAGGTCCCGTCTCCCTTCCCTTGCAAGGGACGCCCATACAGTATGGAGGAAAGGGGACTATGGATTAAGAGTACTTTAGTCACTACAATGAGTAACTTATAATGGCATACAAATCATGCAGTAATGTGTTAATTATAACTGTCAGCAGTTGATGCATTTTAAAGGAATGTAAAGTGGTAATTCTAATGGCATGTTGTACCACATAGACATTGTATATATTTGCCATATTAGAATTACCAGAGTACAAAGTGTGTTATTAATTGTGTATATATCTCTGAACCTTATTTTTATATAAAGAACTGTGTAGCACATAACCTAGTGTGTGGACATTCCTTTGTGGTGTCTTGGGGACGCACTATACTTAAGAAGCAGCCTGCATCATCTCCTGATAACTTAAGCCTTGGTTGCTCGTCCATGCTCTACCATATAGGGAACCTTGGCTGGGGTGCTCTGTGCCTCTACCCTGCCATATAGTCTATAGAGGGCAGAAGTACAGATAACCCCCCTCCAGCCTTTACACTGTCCTCAAACCAGTGGTGCAACTACACTAAAATTAGAACTGGAAACCAGAAATTTAAGGACTACTGTGAGAATGAGCCTGCTTGTACCCTTCTACCCTGCCGATCACTCCGATGACATCCAAGTGCTAACATTCCAACACCATTTCAATTGCTTGGAAATGTATGCCACACAAACACAGTTGCCAAAAATGAAGTACTTTACATTTGTAATTTCGGGGCCTTTAATAGTGCAGCCCCATGCATCTGTTTATCTTGTTGTCTGTCCTGCCCGCTGACAGCCTTGTAGGTGTGCCAGATCAAGTCAGCATGACCAAAATTTCAGGGAGTGGGGAGGGGGTTGGGCGGTAGAGCTCGATTTGCTCATTGGCCTCCAACCTTGCTTGATCTCTCCTGGCTAGATTTTGTAATGCAGCATTATGTATTTTGCTGTGGAAGTCCCTAAAGTAGTCCCTCCTTATTCCTCTTTCACAAACAAGCCTATTTTCCATTTCTGCCCCCTTGCCTTGCTTTCAAGTGTAATTTACTCCCTTTGCTGCTATTGAAGTGTTCTGCAATACAAAATACCAACTGAATTATAGGTCAATAGCCAAAGTCAGTGTTTAGCCCCTCCGCCCACCCTATCCTCGGGTCTGTTGCCAGATATTTGGATCCTGCATTACACGCTGTACCAGTGCATTAAGTGGGGTGGTAATTCGAGGGGGTGGGCTCTCATTAGGGGGAGTGGATAAGTACTTGGGCCATACCCCATAACAAGAGCTCCCTCGCAGCCCTTTTATTCATGGAGCCTGATGGTTAAAAGGTTGGCTGCTGAGTGTTGGCTCTTTACTCAGAAACAAGAGGAGAGGCCGGTTTCTGAATAAAGAGACATCACGCTTCAGGCAGCCCTTTTAGCCTAAGCGCTTTCTTGTTGAATGACTAACTGCAAGTATCAGCACTTCAGAAGCAAGAAGAGGCAATGCCTTTTCTTTTTTCTAATCCGAAGTTTTGACATCTGCAGGCAGCTTTTTAACCTTGCAGTGCTTTGACTAAACTGGCTGCCTGAGGGGTTGGCGTGGCTGAGGCTAGTCTGGGATGAGCCCTGGCTCGCGAGTCGTTTTTGGAGACTGTCAGGCTCCGCCCTGGTTAGCCCGACCTACTTAAAGCCCTATGCTGTACTGAAACCAGTAGCCCTTGCACTGCAGAAGGCCATCATTTAATTCCACCAGAGCCAAGGCAATCTCTGGCTTCCCAATGCATTCACCCTAGGGCTGTCATACTGGCGAGACTATGCCTTGTGCCTTAGGATTGTGCGTTGGCGGTTTGGTTACTTTGTCTCGGGAGGATAGCTTGGGTGTCTCGGAAGGATAGCTCAGGGGAAACATGCTTGCCTTGGAAGCAAGACACGGAGCAACACAGGTTCGATCCCCGCTTCCGGGCTTAGAAACCTCTGGCGCGTTATAAATAACCTATCATATCATATATATATATCATATCAGCGGTGCCCATTCCGGTCCACTGCTCCTTCACAGCACACTGCCTTGTTCCTCCTCCCTTTTTTCCTTTGCTTGATCTGTCCCGAGCAGTCGTCAAAGTGTATGAAAAGAAGTAGTGGAACTGTTTCCTACAGGCCTACTCCCCTCCCCCCCACAAACCCCATCACCACGCCCCTCCCATGCACAATACAAACCCCTACACACATGCACATGGTGTTTGAAGGAACATTCAGTTTAGCACACTGAAAGTGCACGTTTCAATTTCTTCCTACACTTTGATTTTAAAATGAAAACTTTATTAAAATAAGTAGTGGTGAGGCCACCAGTGAGCGCACAGGTTATAGCAGCCTGGGTGTCGTGCTCCCGTCAAGCTGGGCTGATAAGGGAATTGAGCCCCCCCTTTAGAGACCTCCCTGAGAAGAATGAAGCATTGCAACCGTGAGGTGAATGCCCACTGTATCCTCAGACAGAAAAACGATGTTTGGGGTCCTCCGCAAACCAGAGAACGGGACTTTGCATGCCCCGGTCACTGGAGAGGGGGAAGTCCGTGTGGAGGACCTAGCGCAAAAGACTAAGGAGCTGTGCGGGAGAAACCGCAGCAGACCATCCATAGAGCGGTCTATTCGGGATCTGGCGCCCCCACGACGACCCCCCCCCCCGGTTCGTGTGGTGGATGGGGGAGTGATCGTGGAGGCCAAGGAACGGGGCCCCCGTGTGAGCGGGCAGTTGAAGGGAGCTATGAGGAGGCTTGTGCAGAGAGGGCGAGGCCCTGATTAACACCGTGGAGGCTCCAGAGCGGGCAATTCTTTGGCGGAGTTCGGAAGATGGAAAAAAGGCACTTTGCGGTCTGTTCCAAGCATGCAGGGATTTGAAGAGGTGAGGTGGGCCGGGGCCCTGAGAGGACGTACTCTACCCAGGGAGACCGTGGTGAGAGGGGGCTGAGGACCCCCGCATAAGGGGACCAGGAGTGTGCAGAGGGGGGCGTGGGTGAAAAGGCACACTGATTTCCCCCCCCCCCCCCAGCAGGCGCAGAGGGAAACTCAAAGATCTGGGGAAGAGGCCCACAACAGTGTACTCCGGCTGCAGTGGCAGTAGCCTGCGGGCACCCCTCCTCCAGTCGCCTGGGTGAAGATCTCAGCCCCTGCAATTGCCCCTCTTCCCCCACCCTCAGGCGTTCCACACAGGGCAGGCGCTGCCCTTTAATACACAGACCTAAAGACCTTGTGGAGGGGTTCTCACCGTTCCCGGTTGGTCCACTTCGATGTAGGCGGAAGTGTCTGGCACCCCGAGGCCCGTACACAGAGTGCTAAGCTGGTGGGGGACGGCCACCGTGGGGACAGCAACCCAGACCGACGAGTGAGTGCGAAGAAGAGGGGGGACACGCCCCGTATTGGCTGCCTGGAGACCGAGGGCCCCAATAGCCATTTAGGGAGGGGTAGGCGGACAGCAACAGAGACATCTCTCCAGGACTCGGGCCGGAAACTTGCCCAAACAGTGGACTCAGCCAAAGTGAAAGGCCCGAGCGGCCCTAACCTTCTTGGGTGGTGGCCCCCGGGCCTGAGCCCAGAGCGTGTGCCTGTCTGAGAGAGGTCCAACCAGATAATTCCTGCACCCAGAACAAGCCCGACGGCCAGATCATTGGAAGGTGGGACTCTGATGGGGAGACAGAGCTGCTCCCCGCCCTTACCCCTCCCTCAGCCGCACAAGCACACCTGAACTCTGAGGGGACAAAGAGGAGCCAACTGGGGCTTAGGCCCATGGAAATTCCCCCACACACCGTCAAACATCCCTGAACAAGGTGAGGGACGCCAGGAGCTAAAGCTGGGGCATGTGCCCACCTTGGTCGAAGACATCACTCCACAGAGCTTGTGTCAAAACTTGCAACTCTGGTTCCCCTTTCCAACTCCTCCTCACCTGAATCTCTGTCGAATTCTTCTCTGAGTTCCGTCTTCTCTTTCTTTCGTGTCTTTCTGATCTCTTTACTCCTTCTTTGATGCAAGTACAGGCGTGACTCCCCGGAGGCCACTGTGACCGGCTAGGAACCAAATCCCAGGAGCCAACCCGCTGTTCCAGGGAAAAAGCCGTAAGCTGAAAAAACCCTGTATGAATGGTCTTCTTCAGGTTGGATAGAAGTGTAGAAGAGAGTCAAGTTTCTTCTTCGGTGTAGTATGATCGAGTAGCCAGTGGTGCCGAAGGTACTGAAGCCCAATAGAAGCACTGGAAACTGGCTTGAAGGTAGTAGAACGCCAAAGCAGCGAACCACGAACTGAAGATTTGTAGCCTTGAAGATTAGGCTTAACAAGAGAGAAGAAACTCCAGATGGAAGAAATGGAATAAGTAGAAAAGATACGTTAGTCAGAAAGAAAGTTAAACAAGATAATAGTAGAAAGAAAAATACAGGGACTGAGAAGTTAAAGAACAAACCTCGAAGTGCGATTAACAGGGATCAAACCGTATAAAGAAAAAGCTACCCTAAATAGTACGATTTACCTCTGTGTAATATAGTGGAAGAAAAAGGAGGTTAAGCAACAGGAAACAATAATAGGTAGCAAGATAAACAGCAAACCGCGCTGGTAAGGTACGAAAGTACTTAGATACAACGCATGGAACACTGGTGCGTTGTGCGTAAATACGTGCTGGCGGCCATCTTGGATGATGCATAGACCGCAACTCGAAGTTTCCAGCATGCATGTTAGTTGTACTTCCATCGGTTCCAAAGCTTCCAAGGTCGATGCATTACAGCTTGACTCAACGGGAGAGACTAGGGAAACACGGACTCGGCCATATCCAGGAGAGGCCATTAGAGTGCACCCTGCTCAACCAGTGGCCTTACACCTAATGTATCGGCTGAGGACTCGACAGAGCTGTATGAGCTGGTAAAAATCCCTCCAGGAATTCCGGTTCCTGGAGGCAACGTGGGAACCAGGAAAGGCCAGACCTGGAAAATAGGATAGATCAAACCAAGGATACGGCAAAGAACACTACTACCATGGAAAAGGGCTTTGCCGCTGTATTACAAGGAATAAGGGACACGCGTTCAGACATAAGCCAAAAACTAGAGAAAATTGACCAATGAGTGGACAAGGTGGAAGACTGGTTACTCCAGCTGGAGACCAATCCGTCGTCTACCTCCGACTTGGAAGCACACAGGGACACCAGACTGTCGGCCCTGGAGAAGAAAGACGAGGAAAGAGCCCTGCAAATGGATGATTTCGAAAACGGGGAGAGGCGGAATAACCTCTTTTTCTCTTTTTTTTTTGCTTTTTTTTTTTTTTTTTTTTTTTTTTTGGCGTCCCTGAGGTGGATGGGGAGACAGAGGGACATGTGCCGGGTGGTCTGCCTCCTGTTTGGAAATGAGGCGACAACGGAACCCACGATATATAGGGCACACAGAGCAGGGGGTCCCCCTGCTCCATCCTCGTGCGCTTCCACTATTATGCAGAAAAAACGTAAATCCTGGAAGAAGCCAGGAAAGCCAACATCACGTACAACAACGCAAGGATTTCGATCTTTCAGGACCTCTGCTTTCACGCTGGCCAGAAGACGACTGCCGTCCCCTGACACAGCTTCTACAGGAAAAGGGGGTCTGGTACCGGTCGGGCTACCCCTTTTGCCTCACTGAATACATGGGCCAAAGATCCCGCCTGGTCACTGAAAATTATATCAGAGGGGCAATACAAGAATATGTGGAAACCGTGGATGACCAAAGACAGCACACAGGGGAAGCGGCAGGGGCAAAAGAAGTGAAAGGAAACATGAGGAACCGCAGAGTTCCTGGATGCAGAAAATTCAAGAAACTGAACACGTCTTCACCACACCGCGACGATGGCCCGGGATGTTCCAACAGGTGAGGTTGTCACCTGGGCCAAGGCAGTTCAAAGACATGGGCCTGGATGTGGCTCGCTTCCCCGATGGACAGCAAGTATGGGGGAACCTTTTACAAGGGGGAAATGATAGAAAAAGTAATGCTCAGGATGGGGGGATGGGGGCTGAACACATGAGGTCAACCTAAGGAGGGGGCTCGCAGAATTGGGCACGCTGGTGGCCCAGCCAAGCACCAGGAATGGTCGGACTCTTTGGCTGGGTGCCAGGGAGGAGGCTTACATGAGGAAGGCACGAAGGGTGCAGTAAGAGGTGAGGGTAGGCAGTTGGGGTCAAGCTCCACCTGGGGGAGGTGGAGTCGGGGGGAATGAGGGGATGAAGTGCTGGTGGTTTCAAACACACAAGCCCCTTTAGAAGGGCCAAGACAAGGTGAAATAGTCAAAGGGGATATACCAGGGATACCCACCAGTGATGACCCGACGCTCAGCAATGGCTACCAGTGCTGGAAATAGGCTCCCTAAACGTCAGGGGAATGAACTCGCCCACGAAAGATCACTACTTGGTAGGGAATTTAAATGGGCCAAACTAGACCTACTCTTCCTCCAGGGAGTGGCGATTCTAATCGCCAAGGACCTGGGCTTCAAAATGGAGGCGTCGATGAGGGACCTGGAGGGGCGGTACCTGTTTATTAAAGGAGGGCTAAGGGGATCCCAGCTAACCCTGGCAGTGATCTATGGTCCGAACAAAGGTCAATCGCTGTTTTGAGAGGAGATGAGAGACAAACTAAGACTCTTCGTCGAAAGCACCCAGATGATAGGAGGGGACTTCAATATGGTAATAGACCCCTTGAGAGACGGGAAGAGAATGACACCTCAGGCTCCCCCGGTGGCGGACCACCCCACATCTCGGAGTTTCCGCAGAATCAATCGCAAGCTGGGCCTGGAGGACACCCAGTATACATACTATTAAAAAATCCATGCAACCTTCTCGAGGATTGATTATATCCTGGTGGATAGTTCCCAACTCACCCACACGATGGATCTAACAGTAGACCCAGTCCACTGGTCTGATCATGATCTGGTAAGAATTACTCTGATGGGAGGTTGGAGTCAACAGCGAAGGGGGAGGTGGAAAGGCAACGCTGCCCTGCTGAAGGACTCTGCAATCTCCAAAATGGTGCTGGAAAACATAGTTGAATATTTTGATCTGAATGACAACGGCGAAGTCAGCTGACACATATTATGGGACGCATTTAAAGCCACAATACGGGGTGGTCCTGATCAAAGCAGGGGCACAAAGAAAAAGAGAGAGGGACGACCAGGAAAAGACCCCTCAGGGAAAAATTGCAGAGCTTTGTCCAGGTCACGCGCTGGGCTCATCCATTACCCTGGACCAGTCTGCGGCGCTTGATCAGTATAAGACCCAAATAAAGGATCTGTTGCTAAACAAGACTGAAAGGAGCCTCAAACAAAAATATTATGAAAAGGTGGACAGGGCGGATACAATTATGGCGTGAAAACTAAGGGAAGCCCAGAAAAGTAGAATAGTCAGAGCCATGAAATCTGAGAAGGGAACGTTGATGACACCCCGAGCATAGGTGATGCCTTCAAACAGTGTTATGAAAGTTTATATAAATCTGAATTCAATGGCGACGACACCCAAATTGAAGACTTCCTCAAGAAAATACCCATACCTGGCCTGGTGAGAGATAAGGCAGAAAATCTAGAAGCCCCATTTGTGGAAGAGGAAATTGTCCAGGTCATAAAAGCTATGAAAGGGGGCACGTCACCGGGGGAGGATGGGTTTTCAGTGAAATTCTATTAATTATACTGCTCTACACTCACCCCGCATCTAGCAAAAGTATTTAACACAGTCCTTGAGGGGGCTATCCTGCTCGAGACAATGATGGGGGCCATCATAGTGGTACTACCAAAGGAGGCAAAAAAAATCCGAGTGCCCCTCTTACCGTCTGATATATCTACTCAACACGGATGTTAAGATCCTAGCTAAGGTACTCGGCCGAAGGATGGAAGGGATTATGCCCTCCTTGGACAATGGGGACCAAGTTGGCTTCATAAGAGGACGCCAAGGATCGGACAACATCCGGAAGACCATAGACCTAATCCACAATGTCCAGGAGTCTGACCTCAACGCCAGTCTGCTTTCTCTAGATTCAGAGAAAGCCTTCGACAGAGTGGAATGGAGGTACAGGATGCTCCTCCTGCAAAAAATTGGATCTGGGAAACACATGACGAATTGGGTAGGCGCCCTGTTTAGGGCTCCCGCAGTGAGGGTACAAGTAAATGGGGAACTCACTGCTGCTTTTTCTCTCTCCTGAAGTACGAGACAGGGGTGCCCCTTGTCCACCCTGATATATGCCCTCACGATGGAACCCCTAGCCATAGCAGTAAGGGCTCACCCAGAAATAAGAGTGATTCAAAGAGGCCAGGTGGAATTCAAACTCTCCCTCTTTGCAGGTGACATCTTATGCTATATAGTAGACCCTCACCTGGCGCTCCTACCCCTTCTCTCCCTGATCGACACCTTTTGGGCCTTCTCGGGCTGAAAATTAACAAATCCAAATCCATGCTGTTGCCCCTCCGAGCACACGACCCGACCCTGGACCCACGAGATACCTTTCTGGGGGTTAGGGTTGGAAAACTCACACTCCAGTAGCTGGGTGTACATCTCACGAGGAATCTCTCGGCGCTGGCAACAACCAATTATGATCCCATATCGGCCACCATCAAAACAGATCTAACACGTTGGAGCAACATGATCCTGTCATGGTACGGCTGTATGACGTCAGTAAAATAGAATATCCTACCGAGACTATTATACCTGTTCACGGATCGCCCCACGAAAGTACCTGACTATATTTTCAAAGAACTCCAGACTGCAGCACGAAAATTCATTTGGCAAGACAAGACCCCGAGGACCAAGAGATCCACTCGCCCTCCCCAGGGAGGAGGGGGCTTCGGCCTACCTGACTCATCACTATTACAGAGCAGCCCAACTTCGGGTCTGCCGAGAACAAATGAAAGGCGATAAGGGCATGTACTGGACCTACCTGGAAGACATGGATACGCACCCACTCAGCGAGGTACCTACTATGGGCCGCGCACAAGGCCATTCCGGGCAGAATTCATGACCATCCCACCCTCGAGGTACTGTGGACCTTGTGGAATGAGGACTTACAAACAGGGCTCTTAACAACATGGCCCTCCCCAATGTTCTCGCTATGGGGCCCTGTAATCAGACTGGCAGACAGGGGATTCTGGAATGCGAAGAACTGGGTAGATAGAGGCCTGGAAAGGGCGGGTCAAATGATTGCAGGGGGGAGAATTCATATCATATGATGAAATGGTTGAGGCCCTGGGACCCAGCATGATCACAATATTTAAGTACCTCAGGCTGAAGGGCCTTCTATGCGACCAGAAATGGGGAGAGAAACTTAAGAGATCGTTGACCCCTTTTAAGTGGGTACTCGACTCAGCTGGCTCCAGGAAAGGGATTGTATCTAAATTGTGCAAGGGTTCTGATAGTACTGGAATGAGTTGGCATGGGAGGAACTCTCTGAGGTGGTTTTGGGCCAAGGTTTTTAAAATGGCTTTCCCAAGAAATCTTTTCACAGCGGACATGGAACGTAATTTTAAAGTACTCCAGGGATGGCACGGAGACCAACTCAAACTATCTAAAATGTTTACGGGGGCATCTCTGTGATTCCGGAAGGGGTGTGGCTGGGTGGCCTCCAGGGATCACATTTGGTGGCAGTGCTCGCAGATACAAACATACTGTGAATATCTGCAGGGGTGGATTGCGGAGGTCACTGAGGAATTACTCCCACAAGACCTGTTAACAATCTTACTAGGTCTGCCACCGAGAGACTCAGACACGTATAGATACCCCAGGATGTGGGAGACGATGCTGCAGGCGGGTAGAGTGGCCCAGACGCAGAAGTGGAAAAGCCCAATGATTCCGAACAAAAAAGAATGGCTGAGTAAAGTGAGAAACATGTTCCTAATGGATTAGCTGACTGCCATGGTGAACGATGAATCCAGCACCTTCCGTGCAGCCTTGGACGGGGTGAGACCGAAATGGGGATGGGAAGTGCGCAGAGGGAAAGAAGCCTCTCATATGGCATGTAGGAGAGCGGCAGAGACACCATGGTGGGGGAGGAGGGAACAGGGGGGAGGAGCCCGCCCCCCCCAGGACAGGCGCCCGCCCCCCCCAGGACAGGGGACTATGGGCGTGATCGCAAGAGGGTAGTGAGCCCACAACCAGTTAACCGAGAAGAAATTCCAGGTCACAGGATGTTGCACTACACTGGTATCCGCACATTGGAAATATCATCCCCTAGTAGTATACTGTTCACCAATTTGGACCTACTTCATATGCACAGGAAACCACCACTCAGGTTTGTTGGTTATGGGGAGGAGGAGGGGGAATTGTTATGTTTAAAAAGACAGATAAGATGATGTTTGGACTTGTAACGATGTTCCTTGTTTTGTTTCCATCGAAGTGCCAGTAAAAACTAAAGTAAACAAAAAAAATTAAGTAGAGACGTCACGCTCCCGCGTGTTGAGAATGGGAGACAAGTTTGGGGTTCGTTTCCTTTTTTGATCGAGTAAGGCGCATGCGTTTAAGATTGCAACGACGTCCAGCTGGTTTCCATTACTGGTGATGTCGGTTTTGCAATTGCTGGCCTTGTAATGACTGCGACTGAGGTCCCAAAGCGAGTCTTGGGTCGGAGGAAGACTGTACTTGGACTGCTTAATCTACTTTTTATTCTGAACGTCTCCCTACACTTTTTTCAATCGTGGGTATCCATTCAGGCGTTTGTCCTTCAAGACACCACCAATTAAAGGGAACTTTGTTTCACACGCTTGCGTTCCGTATCAATCTTGTAGGAAGCCAAGAGCACAATAAACAAAGCCCGCTAGCAATTAGGGGAGCAGGAGAGCGTGGAAGGCACGAGGGACCGCGCCGCGTGCGCCTTCCTAGCCTATTATTGAAAATGCATGAACTCGGAGCATGACACATTTAGTCATTGCTTGTGTTTTGTTGTCGCAGGCTTTTCACAGCACGTCATCTCTCCCTGCCTTACTTTAATCTTTGGCTTTATATAGATTTCAGCAGCATTTTCCCCTCTTCTGGCGTCTTTAATGAGAACGTTGTTTTAATGGGGGTTGGTGGAGAGAGGGACCAGTGGACGACGTCTGCCAGATACAGCTGAGCGACCACTCTTAAACCCTCCCAACCCCCCATTTACATCAATGAACCGTATTGGAATACATTTCACACTCCTTGCAACCAATGCTCTTTATTATTTTGATTGTCAGCTATTTGAATCTGTTAATTGTGTGCTTTAAAATGACAATCATTTTGATAAATGCATTTGTCCATACGGTCGTCCTCCCTCCAGACTGACTCATTTACATTTGCCGCCCTATTGCACAAAGGTATAGTGCTTCTTCATGCCAGCTTGTTGTTTCTAGTTCTTTCAGCACCCCTTTGGAATTTGCCATACTTTGTCCATCAGCCTTTGGATCTTAGTACACAGTCAAAGGGCTGCATCCCCTGGTCCTCGATACCTCTTTGATACTGGTAGGTAAAAACAACCTTTCTCTGCCAGCCTGAGTTACTCCTGGTTCTTTGCCGGTCTCCCATCATGCCCCTGTATATCCTGAATCTCCCAACTGCCTTTTCCCGACCCTTCACTCACCGGTATTATCCCTCTCTATTGCCCCCGCCCACCATTAATCTCTATGCCCCCTTTCCATACTATCGCAATCCTTCTCCTCCACGCTCCACTAGGACACTAGTTGCTCTACCACAACCCATTCCAACCAAATCTAATCCCCTCCCTCAAGGACCACCCCTCTCGCCTCCGCCTTCCCCATGCTCCCCCACTGAGCTCACTCTGATTCTTTGGAATACCAAATCTCTCTTTAACAAAACTGAGTTTCTTACTGACCACCTCGACTCCCTTCACACTGAAAAAACGTCAGAGCACTGCCATCGTCACTAAACCCAAAGGGGTCTCTGCAGTAACCCAGGAAAGCCAGCCTATCAGGGTTACAAGGCCATAATCTTGTGCTTCCTGGAGGCAGTATTTGGGAGGTGCTGCAGAGACCTCCTCCTTCTGTTTCTTAACATGGGTGATGTCATTGCCATCTTTGCGAAGCCAATGTATACTTTAATTATCTGGCCAACATGTTAATGCCTAAATGCAAGTTGGCCAATGCGCGATAGACTTTGATGATCAGAGTGATCCATCTGTATCAGTTGGACAGCTTTAGACGACCACAAAGTTCAGCACCTTTTGGAAAAGGGAAGCCTTGAAATGAAAGTCCTAATCGGATACTACCTAGAGCTCCTCAGTGAATATCCATCCATCCTTTGCTGGAGCAGTGCTGGAGGCAGGAGATCTGCTGAAAGACTGCTGCTGCGTGGGATCCTGCCTGCGAATGTGAACCAGTGCTCGCCCAACCCCAGAGCTTAACCGTGAATGAGAGGCTTGTGAGAGTAGCGACTAGCGTTGAGCACCTTAGAGATGCCAAGGGCTCCAGCTAGCACTGGTAAATAGGACTGTAGCTATGTAGATGACAGACTTCTTGCTGGGGTCAAAATAGCTGGCAGCTATTTCATTTATTCTAGGCAACATGGCCTCGAAGGGGGTGGAGACATTTTTCCACGCAGCCAATACAACTACTTCTTAAAGTAGGATACTGTAGATTGCCAAGGACTACACGAGAAGGATACCAAATGAGGAGGCATGGCCTGTAAAAGGTAGAGAAGAACAGTGAGGTAGTTTTGGGAGTAGGAGAGCCATGAATCCAGGAAACGGAGGCAGATTTAAGGCACCAGAAGTGCAGGAGCAAATACTTTCCAAGAGGACTGAGGACTGGGATTGAGGCTCTGAATTGTCCATTGGCCAGCTTGCCACACCGCTGCATAGAAACCCGGCATCGAATGCCATTGTCCTACCGCTGGTGAAAAGGGTGCCTTATCCCTCACCACTGAGACAGATACTGTACACCCATAGAGTAGAAAGGGGCAAGGGGATCCTTGTCGTGTGAACGGCCCGAGAATCCTTAATCAGAGAGAGTATTAGAAGCTTGAGCGAAAGTGTAAGAGAGCCTTTTAGTGAGCTGGGGCACATTATCATGTGATCATGCCTGCTGGTTTCCGCATTTCGGACTAGAATCGCCTGTTCTTTTTTGTAAACCGAAATGCTGACGTCTGAAGCCAGCCCTGTAACCCAGCAGCGCTTCAGCTAAACATGCGCATGACGTCTCTTTGTTCCGAAACGGGATGCGGGCTGGGTGGGCCAGCCTCTTGTTACGTTGTACATCTTGGGACAAATTGAGAATCACGCGGTCCTATTCAAGTTGTACTCTTTATTTAATTAGGATGCCAAGTTCAAAATATAAAGCTGGTGAAGACTGTTGGTAAATATTAGGGGAAGGGAAAGACATCCACCGGTCTGATAATAGCAGAGAGTCCGCCCCAACTCAATAAAAAGGAACGTTCTCTCAGTACAATAATACACATTCCAGATAAACATTCTACATGGAGTGACACTCACCTGCACGTAATAAATACAAGACCCAACCCCTTTCCTTTTGCTTCTGAGTAAAGAGGTAACATGCAGCAGGATGAACTAAGCTCTTTATTCCGAAACGGGAGAGGCTAGACAACCGAGCCCCCCCTCCTGTTTCGGAATAAAGAGACCTCATGCAGCAGCATGCCCATTGCATTCAAGGAGCTGTGTGGTTAAAGGGTTGACTGGGAGGGTGGCGAACCCTGCAAGCATTTCTTTAACCACGCCTCTTTTAATGCAAGGTCTGGGGCTTGGGGGGTACTTCTGCCACGCCACTTAACGAGAGCCCCCCTCAATTTACTATCGACTTAAAGCACAGGCCAGGCAGTTTGAAGTCGCTGAGCATAGGTCTCCCCATGGATGTTGGCAATATGTCGTGGGCCGCGAAAGATTTTATTAGCTTCCATCTGGCGCATGGCAGAGCACCTTGGAGATGCTGCATTAAACAGTGCGTTTTATTTTTCAAGGAGTACCCCCTCCTCGGCCCTGTCCTTATTCAACGCCAAAGTCGGACCCAGCTGTGATTGAATTATGTATACTGTAGGCGAAAGAGCTCGCAAACTTCACCCCTTATCCGCAGTCGCTATTAAAATGCCTGGTGGGAAATGTAAACGGAAGGAGACTGGGCCCGCCCGCATTGATACCAGCAATTCTTCTACTGGCCGCCATTTTACCCTCGTTCCCTTTCAAGACTCCTAGATCATCTAGTCCTGCAACCGTCCCGTGACACGATGGATTCACGCTCATCCTGTGCTAACGCACCTTATTTCTTCCCAACTGACCACCTCAAGGTGTTCCCGTTACAAACCTGTTATCAGTATGGACCCCACTAGGATGTGCTCCCCTGCCAGGACAGGTCTAAATTGCCGGCAAGACTCGACTGCACATCCAGCGCTTTTTGAGTAGTACCCCTGAACTAAGATGATGGTTTTGTGTATAGTATGAAACTGTGAGAAATAAATTAAAATTCCTCCTATAGCTGGCTATTCTCCAAAGATTCAACCTCCCCCAAAAAAGTGGGCCTCTCTCCTAGCCCCACTGATGAGTTCCACCATGCACCTTGAGGGCCCGTAAACACACAAAGTGGATAAGAGAGGACTCTGTATGTTGGTCGTTACCTGTGGGTAACGTCCACCTACTAAGCACTCTGATTGGGCTAGCATCTTCCGATGCTAATTCTGCTAGCAGTAGGCTTAGGCTTTATGCTAGCCAGCTAGATTGTGCCAAGAAGCACCAAGCTGCATAGTGTAGGTAGGATTTCCCATTTGTTTTGTAAACTTGGTTAGGCCACCCAAAAATGTTGATTGCCGGTGGATCCAGTGCCGATTAATGGCTGTACCATTGTTTATCCACACAATCTATGTTCTAGGATGGCAAATAGCTGTCGTAGAACTGCAAGTGACTGCAGCCATATTGTGAATGTGAAACAGCCTGGGCACCGGGTGGCCAAGATTTGATGAGGCTTGTAGATTTGTGGCACTATATGCTCCTTAAGATGGCATCACTGTAAATGGTGTCATCCATGTGCTATGCAATTGGATTTCTGCGATTAACTTTGGCAAAGGCAACTCTCAGCCTCTTTTCCTTTGCAGTTGGGTAGCAGGTGCACCTACCCACCTGCTTATCCCTGCCCCATCCCTTTCTTAACTCTTAAAAAATGGCATCTTTCGCCTGGGCTTCCAAAGTGAAGGGCAGACAAAAGAAAAGGGCAATTCCTGTTCACACAAGAAGGACCCAGCACCAGAATGCCTGCTCCTCTAACATTGGGTAAGCTCCTTCGAATATGTCTTGCCCCTCTCTCCCAATGGCCATGCCTACCATCAGCCCTCCTCGACAACCAAGGCGCTCACTAGCAATATCAGGGACACTGCATCCCAGCAACCTCACCCACGTCACCACAAGACCCCATCAGCACTGCCCCATCCACCACTATATGAAAATCGATGCTTGCTAATGCCGGCTCCGAAATCAGCCATGCAACGTACATCGCCAACCTCATCACACATAACTTGGACATATCTTCATTACCAAGACCTGGATGCAATCCATTTGCACTCACATCCTAGATGTCCTCATGTCCAACGGCTACAGAGTTTACAATGAGACCATCGAAACAAGATGTGCAGAGGCCTCACCATCATTTACAAGACATTATAGCCGTGCACCCAACTGGACATCGCCACCATTGGCTCGTTCCTCTCACTTCCTGTTCTCCACAATGGACGGTCACTTTTCATCTCATGGACGGTCACTTTTCATCTCATCTAAAGACGACCCTAACCCAATACCCCCTTCATAGAAGACTTCACAGATTTGGTCACCACCATTTCTCCAGCATTGGATCTTTCATAGATTAACATGCTTGAATATTCCCTGTCAGACTGGGAATCCTCAGTAATAAAAAAATGTGTTTGTGTGTTTATATATATTTCTGAGGCTTGTGGAATCTGCTTAGATCACATGCTGTGCATAGGCCGACATCTAGTGGAAGCTGCAGAGTATTACAGTTTTTTTTTCAAAACTCGAAAATGGGCGTCGACACAGGGCGTGCCAGTAATACTATCCCTAGTGTGACGTCCACTGTACCCAAGATCCCTCACGCGTCTAGGATCCTCATATTGTTTTTTTCCGCCATACTGGTCGGAAGCATTTTGCGGAGTCCCCTGGCCTTAGCCATACTTTTGCTAAAATATTAATTTATTTACATCCTTCCCCATCCCAACGTCGAACTTCGCCACTCTACGCCGGCTGGAGAAGAAATCGACCGTCGGCTGCTGCACAATGGATTTGGGCCTCGGAAGGCCTCTGGCCTCGGCCCGGGCCTTGGAAGGCCTCTGGCCTCGGCCCTGCAAGTAGGGAGGGTGGGGGGTTGTTCATACTCTACACTCTTGGTATATAGGTACACCTTACACATTTCCTACACTTAACAGCCCGCTGCCTCAAGGTGCGTATGGAGGGTACCCCTTTTCAATTCTGCCCCAAGTGCAATCGCAAATACCCTTGGGTCGACGGGCACGCCACATGCAATCTCTGCTTGCCAAGGGACCACCCTGAAGCGAACTGCAGAGCGTGTAGTAGGTTTAAACCTAAGACACTTAAGGACCGTTCGACGAAGCGTTGGGCCCACCACGCCAGGCAAGCGGCCATGGCAGCGGAGGGCGCCTTCAGCGACGCCGTACTTTCGGTCGGCGAGGGCATTACTGCGTCGAAAGACAGCCGAGCGCAGGTCCCCGACCTCGGAAGGTCGTCCGGCAGGGTGGCTATGGGGAAGACCCCCGGCGACACAAGCGCTTCACACACCACACACACCACACACACTAAACACACGAAGTCCAACCGAGATTCGACGACGTCGAGTTCTCGGAAAGAGGCACAAACAGAACGGTCCGATTCGGTGTCCTCTGGGCGTTCACGATCGAGATCGCCGCATGACTCCAGGCAATCATCCACTCTTGCCAAGAGTGCCTCGCTCCCTAGGCTAACAGAAGTTCAATCGTCGGAGGACGAAGACGACTTCCACCCCCAGGCCGCGCTCCAGGAGTCGGAGCCCGCAGACAAAATCAGTGAGGCCCCACGCTCGAAGGACAGGGACCCTACCCCCGATCCTCGACGCCAGGCGTCGAAAACCTCCGGAGCCACAAAAGGACAGGGAAAACATTTTTCCACTCACAGGGAGGGGGGAAAACAACAGAAGAAGCAGCCTTTGCACTCTTCCACACCTGTGAAACACACCACTCCCCCTAAACAGACAGACAAGACCAGGTCTGCTGATATGTCCAAAACCGGCAATTCTACTCAAGATAAATCCCCGAGACTTGCTAAGCGAGTCATTCCCAGTTCCAAAAAATGGTCCAGTGAAGACATAGATAGGGTCATGTCGAGGATGTCTTCTTTGGCTGATTTTTACAATAAAAATCCAGACCATTTCCTTTCGTATGATCCACAAGGGGCGACACCCTCAGGCTCTAATGATCCTATCCCCCCGAGTAAGAAGCCCCGGTTTGAAACACCGATGAGGTCTACAGACCCCTTTGAGGTACAACCATACTCAAGACCATACTCACTGTATCAAGGAGAGGCTTCCTTTGGTGAGAACCAAGAATTTGGCATGGTAGAAGAGCAAACCGGGACGGGCTACTATGGGGATGATGAGGACCAAGAAGAGGAAGAGGAAGACCCTGAAACCTACAGAGTAGATTCCCCGGTAGAAAACGAAGCCCCGGTTACCGACTCCCCCGTGGATAACCAACCCCTCCTAAACGAGGTTCTCGCACGTGCAGCAGAACATTTCCATATTGACACCCACAGTGTTCAGGAGGAGAGAGACTTCGCAGAGGAGTTAGTAGGAGAAAGAGGCCTGTTGCCCAGACCATCCCGATCCTTAAGTCCATTCAGCGAAGAATAGACCCGTCCCTGGTGAACCCAAACCTCACCAGAGCAGTCAATCCCAGGGTTGAAAAACTTTTCAGGGCAGCCCAGTGAAACCCTCTCTATATAAGAGGACACCTGAAGCCAGGCTCCCTAGTTGTCACTAACACTCGTAAGAGGGCTGGAACACTCTTGTCATCGTCCGAAGCTCCTCCCGACAAGGAGAGCAAAAAAACTATATGGTTTCGTCAGGAAAGTAGCCTCAACGTCCGTCTATCAAGCAAGGATTGCAAACTCCACCACCCTGTTGGCCAGCTACAACTGCCATCAGTGGGAAGAAGTCGCAGCACTCATAGCCTCTGCTCCTGAACCTTTAAAGGGCCAATTAGAGGGTAGAGCCGTGTCTGGTTGCATTTTGAAAGCAACCTTTGATGCCGTGGACAACGCAGGCAGATTGATAGCAGAAGGCACTGTTATCAAGAGACATGCGTGGTTACAGCAGTCTGGTTTTAAGGCAGAAACCCAGGCATCATTGTTGGACAAACCGGTGAAAGCCGATCTGTTTGGTAAGGCGGTCGAAGATGCACTGAAGAATGCCAAGGACGAATACGAGACACTCAAGTCCCTTGGCCAGTTAATCAATAAACCCCCTAACCAGAGAGGAAATAGTAATTTTCGTCGCCCACGCGGCCAAAATTCCCAGAGAGGATCTAACTATTCCCAGTGGCAGGGTACACAGTGGAACAACAGCCAACAGTCTACCAAGGGTTACGGCAGGGGTAATAGGAGAGGTCGTGGTAAAGGCAGAGACAGCCCCAGCAAGGGAGGTGGCACGCCTCCACCAAAGCAGTGACGCTCAGTTCAGAGTCCCTTCTCACGCAACCCCAGTAGGGGGACGCATTTCCAACTTCACCCAGGCTTGGGAAGGGATCACATCAGACAGATGGTTGCTGTCAACAGTATCCGCAGGATACTGTATAGAACTACTGCAGTGTCCCCGGAACCATCCTCCACGACCAAGAGTACACTCTTTGGAACATCAAAAGATTCTCCTCGAGGAGATCGCCATTCTGCTAGAAAAGGACGCGATAGTACTCGTCCCGGGACACCAGGTAAACAAGGGTATTTATTCAACTTGCTTCCTTGTGCCAAAGAAAGATTTGACAATCGCCCAGTATGGGACTTACCGCCTGCAAACAAGTATGTCAAGCCCCAAAAGTTTCGTATGACTACGCTACAAGAGGTAATCCCCCTCCTAAAAAAGGGGGATTACATGGCAACCTTGGATATGAAAGATGCTTATTTTCATATTTCCATGTTCCCAGCGCACAGAAGGTACTTGCGCTTCAAGGTGGACAGTCGACACTACCAATTCAAGGTACTGCCCTTCGGGATAGCTTTA
The DNA here is from genome assembly GCF_040938575.1 of Ambystoma mexicanum. Classification (NCBI taxonomy): domain Eukaryota; kingdom Metazoa; phylum Chordata; class Amphibia; order Caudata; family Ambystomatidae; genus Ambystoma; species Ambystoma mexicanum. Next base: position 1,191,977,942 of record NC_090928.1, read on the forward strand.
GCACCAAGGGTATTCACCAAGGTACTGGCGGTGGCGACTGCACACCTACGCAGGGAGGCAATCCCGGTGTACCCTTATCTGGACGACTGGCTCATAACGGGGGAAACCCCAGTAATATGCAGGACAAACATTCAAAGGACTATCGACCTCCTCCACGAGTTAGGCTTCTCAATCAACGAGAAAGTCAAGCTTGGTGCCAAGCACCTCCAAACAGTTACTAGGAGCAATTCTAGATACTCAAGAGGGGTTGACCTTTCCTTCAGAGGAAAGAATTCGGAATATACTACTGCAAATTCCGCATTATCAGTCCGGTCGCCAAATAACGGTACACAAAGCAATGCGTTTACTGGGCATGATGGCGTCATGTATTTACCTGGTCCCCCACGCACGCCTGCGCATGCGTCCCATGCAGGAATGGTTGGCGAAACAGTGGTCTCAGGCAAGTGGTCAGTGGGACGATCTAGTGGTCGTTTCGCCAACACTGGTACAAAGCCTTCACTGGTGGACAAGAGAGAATCTCGCACAGGGGAAACCCTTTTACGATCCCGAAGTACAGGCAGTAGTCACTACCGATGCATGTCTGACGGGGTGGGGAGCTCACCATCTCCACCACACAGCTCAGGGTCTCTGGTCTCCCTCAGTGGCCAAGAACCACATCAACCTGCTAGAGCTTCTGGCAGTATTCAGAGCGCTTCAAGCGTTCGAGCCCCACCTACTAAACCTGTCAGTGCAAATCCAGACGGACAGCACAAGAGCCATGTTCTACCTGAACAAGCAAGGAGGGACTCGTTCGCCAAATCTGTCCAAGCTTGCCCAGAAAATCTGGATATGGGCACTCAGACGGAACATCTTCCTGTCATCACAACATGTTCCAGGGGAGCTCAATTCCCTAGCGGATACTCTGAGCAGAGACTCCCTCCCAGAGGAACACGAATGGGTTCTACACAGAGAGGTCGTAGAAAATATCTTCTCTCAGTGGGGTTTCCCCACTATAGACTTATTCGCCACAAGCGAAAACAGACAATGCCCAGGATTTGCATCCAGGTTCCCCCAACCAGACTCCCAGGGGAACGCTCTGTGGATGAACTGGTCAGGGATGTTTGCGTACGCTTTTCCACCAACTCCTCTGATCAGGAAAGTGGTGAACAAGATGAACAGAGAATCGATGCCGCTCGTCCTAGTTGCTCCCATGTGGGCAAGACAACCGTGGTTCCCACACACACGCAGGATGTCGGTGTGCGAGCCCATCAAACTTCCAGCCTGGTACAACCTACTGTCCCAGCACCAAGGTCAAACAGTGCACCAGCAACCCAACTCAATGAACCTGGCAGCTTGGCTCCTGAGGTCATAGAGTTTGGACATCTCAATTTACCACAGAGGTGTATGGACATCCTAAAAGAATCTAGGAAACCAAACACAAGGCACTGTTACTTTGACAAGTGGAAGAGGTTTGTTATCTGGTGCCAGAGTAGACAAATCAACCCTGTTGATTGCACTCCTTCCACTATTGTTACATACATGCTCTACCTGCTGGATGCAGGATTGGTTTTTAACTCACTGAAAGTACACCTGGTAGTCCTGTCGGCATACACCACTTCCCATAGCAAGGTCTCGTGGTGGAAAGTACCAGTAGTTAAAGCCTTCATGGAAGGAGTAAAGAGACTTCACCCTCCTATTTCAAACCCACCAACAGGGTGGGACCTTAATGTGGTGCTAGCCAAGCTCATGGGACCCCCTTTCGAGCCCATGCATAAAAGCAGTCTCAAACACCTGACTTATAAAACGGCCTTCTTAGTAGCTATTACTTCTATAAGAAGGGTCAGTGAAATTCAGGCTCTGTCAGTGCAGGATCCCTTCTTTACTGTCCATAAAGACAAACTGGTTTTACGCAGACACCCTAGGTTCTCACCTAAGTTCATATCAAAATTCCATGTAAACCAGTCCATCGAGCTTCCGGCTTTCTTCCAGGACCCTCAAAGCTTGGCTGAGGTGAAACTACACACCCTAGATGTGCGTAGGGCGGTCCTCTACTATGTAAATAAAACCAGACCGCTAAGAAAAACAGATCAACTGTCTCCGGAGCTAAAGGCAGAGAGGGGGATCGCGTCTCTAAAGGCGCCATCTCGAAGTGGATTATTAACTGTATCCAGCTGTGTTACTCACGCCAAGAGCACACTCTACAAGAGGCATTGGGGCCACTCTGGCTTTCATTGCAAATGTACCCCTTGACACCATTTGCAAAGCAGCCACTTGGAGCTCTATTCACACTTTTACTCAGCATTACTGCATTGACACCCATTCCAAGGCAGATACACAAGTGGGACAAGCAGTTCTAAGACACTTATTTGCTCATGACCCTTCTCACATCCCACCTCCTTCTTCAGGTACTGCTCGCTAATCTATGCACAGCATGTGATCTAAGCAGATTCCACAAGCCTCAGAAGGGATACATTACTCACCGTAATCATATTTCGGATGCTTGTATCTGCTTAGATTCACATGCGACCCACCCTTCCTCCCCTCTGAGAGAAGGCGCATGGTTGCTTGTAGTCTTAACTTTCTATCTATCTGCTTGGATTGTCTGTACTCGCGCTACTCCTCATGCTACCTCATGTCAGAAAAAATACAATCTGAGGATCCTAGACGCGTGAGGGATCTTGGGTACAGTGGACGTCACACTAGGGATGGTATTACTGGCACGCCCTGTGTCGACGCCCATTTTCGAGTTTCGAAAAACAAACTGTAATACTCCGCAGCTTCCACTAGATGTCGGCCTATGCACAGCATGTGAATCTAAGCAGATACAAGCATCAGAAATACGATTACGACGAGTAATGTATCATATATATATATATATATATATATGTATATATATTTATATATATATATATATATCCCATTATGTCTAATAAGGCATTCACTTATGTAGTCCCTCCACACCACTTTGGTCCTTTATGACCCCAATCAATGAGTTGGCAGGGTTTAAGCTCCACCCCAGGCGGCCATCTTCAGATTTCTTACCGCAGTCTAGTGATTCGGGAATCCTCCACAGCTCTGCTGAGCTTTGTCGTATTTTACAGCGTTTTCTAGTCTTTCTTTCAAGTAAATATTTCACTAACAGAGTTTCTTCTGCTCTACACATACTGTGTTCTCCAGTACTGGAAACATTTGTCTTTATCTTTAAATAGTTGAGGGAAAATCCTACAACTGGCTCCTCATGGCAACAGGGGTTTCAGAATATAAAGACCCTTCCTAATGAAAACATCTCTTTCCAGAGACTGCCTCAGGTGCTCCATAAATAAGGGTTGTCTTCATGAGTGACCCCCTTCAGGAGTGCATATCTGTCTTTACCCTCATAACATTCAATGATGTCACTTTGGTCAAACCTTCCTCTGAAGACCCTACTGGACAGGCACAGAAGTCTCCTTCTCTGGTGCAATTCATTGGATACACAATTCCTGTCACTCCCACAGGACCCCTGAGAAGCATGCTTCCAAGAGACGAGCTTCTTTAGTGGAAGGGGGGACAGCACTGCCTGCTTAAGTAGGAGCAGCCACAAAAGGAGTTAACAATGCCTCGGAAACGTCCAAAAGAACTCAAAGTTTTGCTGAAATAACATCAAAATTCACAGATAAGACCTCCTCGTCCATGATTTTTACCAAGGTACCGTCCACAAGGTACTCTTCAGGCATATCACCGTCCATGGCCCTGTCGTCCATGGCTATTTGACGTTGACTAGTGCCTCATCCAGGGACCCATCAGGGAAACGCGGCCGGTCTTCTACAAAGGTCCTCCACGGCTAACCAAAGTCCTCGTCGACGGGAGGGAGAAGCCCGCGTCAACGGGAGGATCCCCGTCCACGGTAGTCATAGTCGACTGTAAGTGATTTCAATCCGGCACTCCAACTAAGTCAATGCCTAGTATGGGATGCCCAATGTAAACCCTTATTTATATCAAAGTTCGTTTAATTCTCGATGATGTACCCTTATATAACGCCCCTCTCTTCGAATTCCCCCGGTCTCACTGAACCAAGAAATAGGTTTGTTTTGCAAATTAAAAGATTTATTTGAAGAATTAAACAATATATATATTACACTTTTATGAATATGAATAATATCTGAATGTCACACTTATAAATATGAACAATGATCAGCAATGGTTAATATGACAATATCAACAATCTCTTTAATCAGTTAGGAGTAGAAATAGGAAGAATAATGTAGCAGAGAATACTTTGTATGGTTCAAGGAAATGCAATAATAGGAAAGAATGCAACACAGAAATAAAACTTGATATGACTTCAATCAAAAGAGAATATGATCACTCTTTCCCTCTGTTATTACTCACTCCCCCCAGTATGCAATATGAAGAGGTGGAAGAGGGCATACATGTTTCAGGAATAACTGATATGAAAGAATGCAGTTCAATCCCAATTCCCCCAGCAAGCTTAGAGAGAACAGGAATTCGGTCAATTGTGAAAAGGTCAATTGTAATTCGAACAGTTGTAAAACGAACAATTTGTATACAACCTTAAAAACAGGTCAAAATGCTTTTGAATGTGATTTGCAATGAATGGGAAAATGCTAATATTGATTTAATTTGCTAAATGGATTCAGAACTAGTGAGAGTTGCTTTGTATTGGTTCAGATCAATGTTAGCAATGATTTATGAATGATTAGCAGATTGAAAACGAAATTCAGAAGTTGAAAGCAATAAATAGCTATTTTTACATAAAATGAAATTGAGCCAAATTGCAAATGGCCCAACTTTTCCGCTTGCGGGAAACACGATTACGAACAAACTATAATGAATTGGAATGTCTGGAATGTGTTTTGGGTATGTTAGAAAGCTGAAGATGTTAGCTTCAAAATGACATTTAAATTACGTTTCTAGGACGTGCGGTTCAAAAGTTAGAGGTTTTTGCGAAAGTCGATTTTTCACAAACAGAGTCAAGATTTCAAAATGAAAGGTTGCGCTTTAAAGATTAGGAATCAAGATGGACTTATACTAAGGAGCTATGAAAGTACAAGATACCCAACGGGACAACCACCAGACCAGGGCGCCTTCCGCTCTGATTGCTGTGCGCCAGGACACTTGACTTTCTTCAGAAAATATCAGCGCACAGATGATTATCGTTACAATTATCACAGACTATATAATGAGAAGAATTCAGGATGGACACAAGATTCTATAATGAAGTTCTGGATAGGTTAAAATGGATTGAATAGGATTACTTTAAACTAAGAGATGACTATGGACAGTTCTAGACTAAATACTCACTCCTATGGCTTTGGAATGGAATGGGCCCGTCAAAGATCTGGTCAAAGGTTTGGACTTCACTCGCCACCGGACAGGTCTCAGGCACTGGGTTCTGCTCTCAGCAAGGCCCTCTGGTCTGCGCGACCTCTTGGACTGGATCTGACGGGTTCTCGGTTACAGCTTCGGTTACAGCTCTGCTAGACGGATCTGGATCTTGGTTCTAGCACAAGCTTTTTAGCTAGAACCGCAAAACAGCTCAGCCAGGCTGTTGGATTTTGTGGTGCCCCTTTGAAGATTAGGGGTTAGAATCAGGTTGCTTAAGATTCTGAAGGCCAGCTGAGAAGAGTTCAGCTTTTTGGTTGGGCCTTTCTGCTTCAAAGTTCTAGAGTCTGGAGTCTGGATTCTGGGTCTGGTTCTAGAATCTGGAGGCTGGATCTTCCTGCAGGGTGCTTCACCAAGAAATCAGTTGATGAGTGGAAAGTGTGTCTCTTGTCTGTCCTCAGCAGTCCCTATTTATCCATTTCCAAATAGGGTGGGGAGGCTGATTATCTATGCCCAACACTCTAAAGATCTGATAGGTCAGAGAATTTCCCCTCTCCTGATTTGTGACAGAAGCCGTGTGTCATGTGTCAGAGTGACACTGTTTATGATTCAAAGGAAATCCCTCCCTTTTGCTTTTACTTAGGAAATCTATTTTCCCCCAAAAAAACATATTTCCAAGATGCACAACTTGTTCATAATACATAATTACATGACAGATTGCCTAAGGTACATCCCTGTGCAAATCTCATCTTCCTGCAAGCTTCAGTTCATAAATGACAACCTTTTTGCACTTTGGGTGGGTTTCTCAATGTTAGTTCTGCACCAATTTTTATACATGCATACACATCCCATCTGGGCACATTCCTGTAATTTTTCCAGTTCCCAACATAAATACAATGGCTGGAATATGAATAATTTCCAGGGTTCAGTCTCAGAACATTGCACAGATTCCAGCTTAGTCTTAAACTGTGAGCAAATTTTTCATTTTAACCATCTCTAAGTTTCATATTTTTGTCAGTTCAGTACACTTTGCTATAAACATTTTTTTAAAACATACATTTACCCCAACTTCAATCAACAATTTCAGTCTGGCCCGCCTCCAGAGCTGGGCTGAGTCAGAGGGTCACATGGCTTGCCTTCCTGCCAGAGCAGTTGTGGTCATTCACACCCGAATTAGCATTTTCTATTCAGCCCAAGGAACCCATTGTTTCTTTCTCCGGGCAGCAGAGGAAATCTCCTCCCCTCCTAATTAACATGCCAATGCGATATCCTCCTTCTGGTGGGAATGAACAAGGTGTGTGTTTCTCAGGGGAAGAAAGCCTCTTGGAAGTTGTAACTGAATCAGGTTACCTTCTGGTCAATTGTAACATAGTTCCTTGTGAAAAAAATACATTTATAAATTTAAAATAAGCAAACCCATCCTTACTTCCAGTCCTTTTTCAACATGAAAATCAATGTGCGACACTCTTATATGGCATTTTGATGGACATCTCTTCTTTGGCATAGTTTGAGTTCAATGTTCAACTTTACACATGATAGGTTTTAAATCACTGGCTTCTGACAGAGGTGAGTAACGGTACTACATCCATTTTTGACAGATTTCTTTCCATCAAGTATCTTTAAAAGAGGATTTTGTTCTTATGACATATGATTCTTGCTGATATTGTATGTATGTGGATTCTTGCAGTAGAATAATGTGGAACACCCAACAAGGAGGTTGGATCTTTTAGGTGGTTTGTGAGCCATGATTTTTGCACATTCCTGACAATCAAGAAAACGGATTTCCAAACAGCTCTGTTTCTTTTTGGCAATCAGCATTGCTTTTTCAGGTGATTTCAGGCTACTTTGTGGGTAGCCCAATGGTGGGTTTTGGCAGCGGTCTCCTGTTTTACCACTGACATAGGCAAAAGTGGACGGCGGCCTATTTTTCAGATTTTTACTGCACAATTTTGGGTGATTTTTTGCGAGCAGCATGCTTTCCAGTGGCCATTTCTGAGGTTTCTGCTGCCAGCAATGCACAGTAATGTTCCAGGGTCTGGACCAGTGGGTTGAGACATCCCACACGAAGGGAGGCAATTCACCCTTGTCGACAGGAGGATCCCTGTCCACGACTAACCGAAGGCCTCATCGACAGGAGGGAGGATTCCTCGTTGACGGGAGGATCCCTTGTTCTCATCAGTCCTCATAGATGGGAGGATAACCGTCCATGGCTAATCTGTCCCCGTTGACAGGAGTATCCCCGTCCACGGCTAACCCGGAGCCCTTGATAACGACTACATCGTTGACGGCTGTTAAACAATCAACGGGAAAGGCATAGTTGACCGGGGGGAAACCCTGTCTAAGGGCCGTTCGTCCATGACTCCAAGAACAGTCATAAACACACACTGTCAGTGCCACCAGTCTTATTTTTGAATGCAAACTTGTCCCTCATCATGGAAATGGGTAAGCTTCCAAACCTAATTTTGCAAGACAAATGTTCTGACTGGGGAAAAAAAGGACAGGCCACAGTCTGTGCCCAAGGAGCACAACCCTCTAAAAGCACCATGAATAAACTCAAAAGGCAAAGGATGTGCTTGGATGCCACCACTGGTGATAACAAGCATATCATCATCATCAGCAGTCATTCAAGGGGCTCTGCCTGGACCACCATGAACTTGAGGAAGTGTCTCCCCAGCACGGTCCTTTAAAGGCAATTTCTTTAAGGTGTCTGACTGGCAGGACCCTATTTCATGATCTTTTTTTGGAGCTTGAAAAACAGACAAGAATAAAAAAGTGGAGATTCCTCCAAACTCACCCCAAAAGAACAATACCTATGGGAGGTGTAGGTCATTGAGAAGCAAAAGATGCGTGACTCCCCTGACAGCTCTTCACTGCCGGACGACATAGCTTCATTCCATTCAAATTGCAAGACCGCAGCAATGTTTCTTCTCCAGGTATCGTGTGCAGACAATAAGTCAGTGCTGTATCGGCATAGAGTCAAAAAGGTGGGGGGGGGGGGAGAATTGCGGTTTACGGCTATAACTTACGCAACAGTGGCTAGGCCACAAATGCAATACAAGGCCCCAGAAGACACACCACTACGTTGTGGGGACACCCGAAACCTGATTCAGGCGCCACTGTGGCTGCCAGGAAGAAACTTGCACATCCGGCTTCACCTCTGCCTGCAAAGGAAGCAGGAAACTTGAGGCAGTACACAGCAAGGTTTCAGCTTCAACATCGTTGTCTATTACAACAGTCAGTACCCTCGCTTTTCCCAGAGCCCAGATAGCTCAGTCAGTAGAGCATCAGGCTTTTAATCTGAGGGTACAGGGTTCAAGTCCCTGTTTGGGTGTCACTTGTAACAGCGAGATATGACAGACAAAGGTGGGTCAAGATGTCCATGTTCAGCTGCCTGCCGAAGTTCAAAACGAGGCTTATGCCATCATTCAAAATGAAGAAACATCTCCCGATCACATGATTCACCTGGCAGTGGATGGGGCTGTTTCTGGTTTCACAGATGTAGCTCACAGAGAGGTTCTGCAAGGCCAAACATGTATGAAGACGTCAACTTCAGGCATGAAGTACAGGTGCACATCTTCCACATTCCCTTCAGCAGCCTATAGCCCCCTGGCGAGAAAGGGGTCAATCACCTACTGGGGATCAAGACGAACACTGACACAGCTAGCTAGGGCCTTCAGTTCGATTAGATATAAAGACCAGGAAAGGTGTCCGTTTTGCCCCATCGTGGTGTATCATGGAAAGTTCGACCCTACAACAGACCCTATTCCACGCAGAGGTCCATCTCGGCAAATCAGTCGTCCACAAGGTACCAGCAGTCCTCCATGAATTCACATTGCACAAGGGCAGGCGCGGGAAGGGCCAAACGAGGGACCGGTCGCCATCTTCTCTGACATCGCTGCCCGCAGGAATGGAGGATCAGCCACCATTACATCAGTGGCAAAAGATCTCATCGGACAAGTGGATGCCCAAATAATAAACAAAGGACGAACCATCAAGCCTGTATGCAGCCAGCAGCCCTGCCTCTTCATGCTCACATCTATTGTCCAGCTGAGCTACTGCTGGACAGATTGCTACAGGAAGCTGCTGTGCACAGCGTTCCTCCCAATCTACAGGGAAAGGTTTTCTACTCGCGCTCTTTTATAGTAAAGAAAAGGAACGGGCAGATGCTCCCTATTCTAGATATACGCGCTTTAAGCAAGGTCTTGAAGCGCATACCTTTAAAACTAGCTACACTTTAATAGACCAGCATTGCTCCAGAAGGGCTATTTTACCGGCACTATCCACCTACAAGATTTGTTTTTTCAATACATTCCATCCCATTTATCTGGCGCTAGGTGCTACCTCAGGTTTACAGTGGGAAACACACACACTCACACTCTCACTCACACTCTCTCTCTCACACTCTCTCACACACTCTCACACACTCTCTCACTCACACACTTCCAGCTGCTCCCTTTGGCCTAGGGTCTTGCCCCAGTGGCAGCGCACCTAAGAAGAGCAGATGTGGAAGTATTAGCATACCTCAATGATTGGCTCATCAGAGCAAGATGAAGGATGCACACAACCAAGGCGGTCAGGCAAACAAAGGGTACCATCAACAAGGTAGTCCTTTTTTTTCCATCCCAAAGGTAAATCAGTGGTCAAGCCAACAACAAAGAAAAACACAGCACGCGCAACATGCCTCATTACTACTAATCCCTACTGGGCATGATGTCGTCATTTATACTATGTCATGATCTCTGCTTCCAAAAGATCAGGACTTGCCCGACTCCCTTGGAAGCAGACCCATAACCCCGGTTCCGAGTGCCAGCCAGTCCCAATTGGGACCTTTTGGACCCTGTCCTGGCGCCAGTGGCACCAGGCTCATAAAGATGCCCAGTCCCAGCGCTGGAAGCGCCGGGCTCATAATGCTTGGGTGGACTTACCTGCAGCAGACCATGCTGCTTACTTGCCTGACAGTTGAGTCTCTGATCCTCTTCTGTTTGGGACTACTTTTCCTGTTGGGTGGGGCAGGAGCCACTCCCTAGGTTCAGAACACTGGAACTCTTCTGGAAAGCAGGAACTCTTTTCTTACCTAGGCGTGGCTGTGGAAGGAGACACCTAAGCACTACAGGAGGCTATTTAAACCACACCCGATGGATGAATCTTGCTTTGCGTTATTCTGCATTCTCTGCAGCAGAACGCTCATCGTGTCTTCTGCTTCTGATCCTGGGCCTAAGGGAACAAAGGCTTACCATCCTGGAATCCAGTCTTCAGCAGCACCTGTAAAGACAAAGAAAGAACAGGTTAGCACTACGGTCTTCAGTGGCAGCGCATCTCTTACCTGGTCCATCGGCTGTCACCAACGCCTCGCGCTGCATTCCGCCATCTGAAAGACAAAAGCTTACCAGCTCTTCGCATGCTCCGGAGGCCTTCGGCGCTGCATCCCGCATCTGAAAGACAAAAGAAGGTGCGTTTAAAGACATTGGGCAACTTTATTACTCACGTGCCATTACTCCTTCCCACGCCGAATCCAGTGGGTATTCCAGCACCCTTCAGCTTCTCTAAAGCTCCGAACTTGTACCTGCAAGATAAAAGGGACAGTTAGTGCGCATCGTGAAGCAGACTACAAGCGCTTACTTACGTGCTTCCAGGCGCTTCTATTCCTCACGCGGGTTCGATCCTCAACTCTCATCAGCCCGCCATCCGCCATCGCCGGAACCCTGCAAAACAAGAGATATCATTACAAAAGACTTTTAAGACATTTGAAGTGCCCAGAACTTACCGTTCGTGCAGTTAACGACGGACAGCAGTCCTCTGAGGTCAAGAGGCCTGCACCCTTATCCAGTGAAGAAACTGGTTACGGCACCCTGCCCCGAGGAAGATGGAGAGCTCGGCGTTCACTTACCTAAGGTGAGGGCGTTAACCTTTGGGGTTCTACAGGAGAAGAGAAAGGGAAGAGGAGAAGGGCACCCAATAACCCCAGTTCATTAATCCCATATTTTCTATCTGCAGACATCTTACCCTTCGAGTCAGACATACAGTGCACAGAGGTCCAGCCCAAAGAGCCAACCGTGTGTTACACATCACCTTTGAAGATACGGCATTCACCCAGTCAAGACCGGCGCCTCTGCGGGAATCGGGTGAGCGTTACATACTACTACTTCCAAATTGCAGGTTGAGAATGAGCCCGATCCAGGAACAACTATATCGTCAATGGATCCAAGCATCTGGTTTGTGGGAGAACATTGTGCACCTGCCAGTTCCTTTCCACCAGAGTGGCGGAGGGAGAATAACCTAGAATAAGGCAGGCCTTTCCAGGCCCCCACTCCACTCTTCTTCTCAGAACAGATGCACCCAATTCAGTATGGGGATCCCATCTCGGAAGCTTACAGACAAATGACACATGGTCTGCACAAGAATCAAACCACCACATCAATGTCCTCTAACTCTGAGCCTTTTCTTGGGTTCTGAAGTCTTTTCAACCTATCCTCCCTGACAGGTGGTCACCTTAGACCGACAACACCACCTCTATGCATTATACCATCATGCAAGGGGGCACAAGGTCAGCATTGCAATCTGCAAAGGCGCACAAACCCTGGAAATGGGCCCTCACCCACAGCACTCGGGTCTGAGCAGAACACCTTCCAGGGAAGGACAACTTTCTGGCAAATCAACTGAGATGAGAATGCTCCATGTCCCACGATTGGGAACTGACATGAAAACAAGCCTAATTTAAGACCGCTTTTCACATGCCATGTGGCCTGTAGTCAGTGAAACAATGACAAATGTTGATGGCAGCTGTCAATCTCATGCAGGCCTGCTGCCATTGATAGCCGAAGAATGGTCATCAAACATACAGCACACATTTTACACAAAAAGCTAGTGTGCACGCTTGCTGGAAGAACATTTCTTGGCCTAACCACAGTCCAGAAAGTGGTGCTTTCCTTTTCTGGCAGATGAGCAAACCACAAAGGGCAGAGAGCTGCCTGTTTTAGTAGGTGCAAGTGTTGACTTCACACCACTGAGTGTTATATCTGATAAGGATTCAAGGACAGGAAATAGGCAGACATGAATAGAAGCGTGGTGCATGTCCGCAAGGCTTTGAAGTAACAAGTGATAGAAAACTCTCTTCACAGAGCCAAGGGCCATAGAATACAGAGGAAGCAATTGCTGAACGAGTACAATACTCTCACTGACAGGTGCAAACACCCACCTAATGGAGCCTTGCATAGGAGACCTGAATTCCGAGACCTAAACTCAGTAAGCACAGTCGCAAGCTGCGCTCTAGGCCTTCCCAGATAGAGAATATGACGCACACACACAGGCAGAGAAACCATGTTCCTTCTTAAATATAAGGCCCGGGCAAAAGGGGAAGAAGGAGGAACAGCAGAAGCAGACTTGCCTGTCAATTGAGGCCTGCAGGGCTGGGGAAGAGTACAGAGCAGATGAGTCCTGAGTAGAGCAACAGCAGGAAAGAGACCGCCGAGCTCAGCTTAGCAGAACTCGCAAACCTGTTTTATGTGAAGCATGTTCTTCTCTAAATGGGAGTGAAGGGTGGGGACTTGCTAAGTGCATTTGGACAGATGGTGTGTAGTAGTGTAGAATAGCTCCATAAAACACAAAGGTTTCATGCTGTTAAACTAAAACTCTCTCACACACTTGTTCTATTATTTATCTATTGAAACATGCTCTTTGGCCACATGGCAGTCTTGTTCATTGGTGTGATGTTATGTTATAGCATATCTGTTTTGCTTGAGCTTGTATAATGAGAATCAGAGCCCTCAGAAGATAGGGTGTCATATAGGGTGTTAACATGAAACTCCTGTGTCAAGTGTATAATTCAGAGTAATGTGTCAGAGTGGTATCTCTTTTAGTGCAAGAACTTTACAATTCCTGGCTGTATATTTTTAATCATGTTTGTAAGCACACAACTCTAGGCAGGCCTGTCTTTTAGCGCTGAGACACAGCCTAGGGTGAATGCCGGCATGAAACGACTGATGATCACGTGTCTATTTTCACAGCCTCAAACAAGGTTGAGATAAGAGGCTCATGGTTGCACCTAAATAGTAGGCAATTAAGTAATAACTCAATTGAACCGAGGTTGAGCAGAACTCGATTGGACTGAGGTCAAACACGTTTTCAGAACATGGGGTTATCTCCACGCTACCCGACAGAAATTTCAATGTGGGATGCCTACTCCCTCACATGGGCAGGCAAGTTCCTTTACACTTAACACTGCTACCCTTGCTGTCCATAGGACTCGGACGGGCCACAAGATACCCTGCACGATGATCTTCGTAGCTCCAGCCTGAGCCAGGCAGGACTGGTATCCGACTCGCCTACAAATGAAGCGTCCATGCCCATCCGCCTCAGAGCTGAAACATGAAACTTTGCTTGTGCAATGGAACAAGTGCATCCTTTACCACAACCCAGCGTTGCAATCTCTCAGGGCTTGCTTGCTGAGCAACAAAAACATACCAACCTAACGTTGCCAGATGAATGTTGGGATAGCATTTCATTCTTCCAAGGCACCTTCCGCACGCAACACGTATGTCAAGAAATGGAAAAGGTTTACAACCTGGTGTGCACCACAGCAGCATAACCTGTTTTTTGGTCACAGTAAGCAATATACACTTACCTGCTCCACTGGCCTAAAGCGCACCTATCGCAGGTTTTATTTTAAGATTCATATATCAGCTACCACGTCTTTCTCCAGTGGTCCTGGAGCTACATCCTTTGTCTCTGAACCTGCAGTAAAAACCCCCTTGAAGGGTTTTGCTCCCATCCTTCCCACAGATGCCAGCACCTACTCCTACCTGGAGTTTCAGCTCAATTCTTTTTTTTTTTAACAGTTTATTAATTTTCACATAAACAACAATAGTAAAAGTAACAATGTTTCACAGTCAGCATAAAGAATGAAATGTACAAAAAGACAAGAGCATCATAAATAATTCATATCAAGCAGAAAACCAACCATAGTGAAACATAACCAACAAAAGAATCACAACCACACAAGACAAAAAAAAAAAAAGAACCCCACTCTCTACACCGAGAATACCATAACCGTTAAAACAAGGCCACCTTCCCATCAGTCATATAAGGCCATAAAAGGACCCCGCAATTTCAAATAATCCTCATCCTTATCTTTATTACGAAATGAAACCTTATCATACTGTGCCAAAACATGTAATTCCATCAGCCATTCATCAACATTAGGTTTCTTCCTCGATTTCCAAACCCTGAGTATTAACTTGATAGCCGCCATTATGGCCCTATCAATCCAACAAGAATGTCTTGCAATTTGACCACCCCTATCCTTACGGGAAAGTAAGACGACATTCACTGCCGACCTCCGCAAAACCACATCAAAAATCAAATCGATTCTATCAATCACTGCCGTCCAAAACTCCAGCACTCTCGGGCAATCCCACAGTAAATGCAATAATGTACCCCTATCATTGTTACAACTCCAACACAAATCATCTGGCCGGAGCCCCAATCTAAACATCCTAACAGGCGTCCAATACAACTTCCCAATAATTCTTTGTCGAATTAAACGTAAACCCATATCAGGACCCAAGGCCAAGTTAACCTTCAGAATGTATTTCCAATCTAACTCAGAAATTTCATCCAGAACATCTTCCGACCAAATATTTCTTAATCTAGACCATGCTCCCCAGAGTTTCTCATCAATAGACATACATTGCATATAAGTACGCACCCCATATTCCGGACCTTCCAATAAAGTAGCAATCTCCGGTTTATTCCCAATAGAACCATCAGCCAATACCAATCTACAAGTTATCATATTCTCAAAAGCCAAGTACCTATTCAGTTCACGTCGCCTCAAACCGTACCTATTCGTCAATGCCTCAAAACGCAACAACCTATCCCCATCCAACACATCAGCCCAATTCTAACAGCATTGATGGTGCCGCCATATGAGCCCATCCACATATGTGATTTAAACTTCCATTCCTAGGAGGTTAACTTCCTAGTAGCAACCATGTCTGCTAGGCAAATCGGCGAACTGCAAGCTTGTCCACTTACCCTCCTTTTACCCTTCCCAAGGTGGTATCGGATATCAATGTCAGAACAACTGTACTGCCAATTTATTGTTGCCAGGCATACCAACACGCCTGGCAATCGCTGCACCAGTCGCAAGTACGTAAATGGTACTTGCAGCGCACTAGTGCCCTTTAGTGTGTCTTCCAGATTGTTCATGTCAGTTGTAGAGATCTTGCCCTATAAGGTGGTGTATTGCATTACCCACTGTCAAAATATATGGGGTAACCCGCCTACCAGTACAGCTACTGCTAATTCAAGCAGAGGGAGCGCAGCTGCACTGACTTTCCAGGCGGCAGAGGGCATGAAGGACTTAGGCAGGGCACAACCTGGAGCACGCTCTGTATGTTCGCCAAACACGGCTGTCTAAGAGAAAACGCTAGAAGGGAGTCTGTGTCAGGACAAGCTGTCCTGCGGCACATGTGTGCGTGAGGTAGGAGCAGCCTTTCTTCCTTCCCTTCAGGTTCAAGCATGCATAATGTGTTCACGGTACTCCCTTGGGTACTATTGTTGACCTGTGTGTGCTTCAGTGAAGTAGGTTGCATGCTTCTTCTGCTTGGTATTCTATTCAATAATGTGAATCTATGAAAGATCCAATGCTGGAGAAGTCTTAGTTACTTACCTGTAACTGTATTTTTCCAGCATTGGTATCTTCCATAGATTCACATGCGCCCTCCCGCCTCCCCTGAGAGGCTGCTCCAAGGCCAGGCAGTCATCATATATGCAGTTACTATATGGCTCAAAATCTGAAGATGGCTGCCTTGGGTGGAGCTTAAGCCCTGCCACCTCATTGGGTCGGGTCATAAAGGACCAAGTTAGGTGGAGAGACTACATAGGTGAATGTCTTATTAGGCCTAATGGGCAATCTTATTGCCTTTTCCTATGAGAAAAATGTGTATGTGTATATATATATATTGAAATTAGAGGATTCCCAGCCTGACGACAGGGAATATTCAAGCATGTGAATCTATGAAAGATACCAATGCTGGAGAAATACAGCTACAGGCAATTAACTAAGATGTTTCTTCAATATCTTTCTCTGCGACTTCAACTTTCTTGGCAAGCCCACAAATCAAGTCAAATAAGAAAGATCTCCCTTGCCTACTCGAAACTTTGAACCACACACAGCACACTAAAAACCCAACTCGCAGGAAATGGAATGTCCTTGATCTCCGCCTCACAGCCTTCCCACTCTCTATCACAGCTCTCCACTTCTGCTTGACTGGTCAGACCATCTGGCAATCCTCTTTGACATTAATCACACCACACCAGTCAAGCCCTTGGAATCCACTATCTTTAAAGCTGGAAAATAAACCTTCAGATCATTCAACAACTTTCCAGTGGAGGCTCTCACGGAACGCTTTGCCAAACTCTATCTCATCTGGGCGGATCTAGCTCTGACGAACCAGGACTGTGACTCGCTTCTCCACGAACTCAACACCACCCTCACAACCAACATCAATTGCCATGCCCCAGTGAAACAACGTACCCTCAAGCCTAAACCTTCTGCACCCTGGTAAACTCAATAACTCAACTTCAGCAAATGAACCTTCAGAAAACAAGAAAAGACTTGGCGAAAATCCTGCAGCGCATCCTGTGTCGAACAAGGAGAAGTTGGACTCAAGGATGACATTTCATGGGCGTTTATTAAAGTAAAAGAAAATGCCTATACATCCCTACTGCTAATAGGGATTTTCCCTACCTACTAAACTGAGGGTGCTCATCATCGTCAAAATCAAAGGTACTTAGTCCAAACCTAATCACTATCTAGCCCTACCACTGAAAAAGAACACATAAAAATATAAGCCAAACCAATAGCCTCTCAGCTAAGGCTTTTTCCGGCTTATTGTCCTTTGGATTTCTCTCTGGAGATGGTTTTCGGTTCATACAAAAATGGTTCTGAAAAGAAGTGTTCTCAGCTCTCCTGTTAGCCTCTTCAGATACATTTGTATGTCTCTTATCTAAATCAAATCGAAAATCTCAAGTTCGCTATGTGGAGTAATGTTTTCCTTCTTCCTTTTCCACCCCCTTGACCACTTAATCTCTATTGGTTGTATATTTTGCACAGGTTGATTGAACCATCCAGGTTCCTTTCTCCTTGTCATTATACCAAATTCTCCATGCCCCTCTGGCTTTAAAGTTTCATTATCTTCTCAGGTTGTGTATGTGCTTCTTGCCAAGAATAAATTCTCTGGTTTCTAGTGCTCGTGTAGCCTTCTTTGTCATTCTCCTCCTCTCTGTGGGTTTCTGCTGCCCTCGCGCCACCCTACTACCCTCCATGTCTTCGGGTGTGCTGCAGCAGGATGGCATCCTAGCAGGGTTGTTGCCGTTGGTGCTTCTCCGGCAGGTAAGCCTCTGCCCCACTTGGCAGTCTGCACGGTCTTCACTTTCTAAGTGGAGGATTCGTCCCTCCATCCCTCCAGTCTGTCCTGGCCCCGGTGTAGCTTCCTGGGTCCCTGACCCACCATGGCTGCAGCGTGGCCATGTCACCAGGTAAAACAGCCTTTATGTCCCTGTCTCGTGTGTGGCTGTATCACTTTTCTCTGCGCCGGCCTTCCGGCATCTCTGCCTTCTCTCTACAATACCGCTGGCTCTGTAGTGTAGCATGGCCCTGCCCATCTCTGCCCCTCCAGTATGTCTGTACGTCAGAGGGTCGCCTTTGCATAGGATACTTCCTCAACCATTCAAGGTTCCTCGTCCATTTATTCTGCCGCCGTACTTAAAAGGGGCATGTTACTTTTCATCATTTGCTGAGTTCAAGGAAATGCCAGTGTTACTTTGAGCCATGATGTAAAAACAATGTCAGTATTTGTTGGCTGCAAAACAGAGGTAACATCAGTCTCTTCTATTCCCATATATGTTGACAGTCTTATTCATAGGTAGATTCTAATATGAATGGGAGCTCCTGTCCCCAAGAGGGAGTCATTCCCAGTGAGGTCCTACTTTCCTTTACACCTAGGGAGGGTCTTGCTTAGGGGGCTCACCTTTCTAGCTTTAAAGGGGGTGGCCCCCTTGGGGAAAAAGTGACAAATTGTCCAGATTCGTCACAATCACGTTTCTTGCGCAAGGAACTTTGTGCTTCATGCGGATGACTGTTGGCCACTGTCGAGGCTAACTACGACCAGATCACCATAGTCCAGGGCAACAATTAAAGGATAGCCCTTTTCAAAGCAGTCCAATGACTGATTTAACTCTCTGCCTGACGACCTCCTGCCCCCGTAACTCACACCATTGAAAAAAAATCCACTGCCATCAACTTTATTCATCAACAAAGATCAGTATTACCTGCCAACACAGAAACCAATGCCACAACCAACTGCACATCCCATCTGGCAAAAACCCAACTACATGGACAAATGTTAAGACCTCACTGACACTCTAGCATCCCGCAATGCCACATCGTACACAGACGACCTACTCCCTGCCTACATACTCCAGACTCTTCTGACTGAAGCACTTCTCCCTTAACTGACAATCAACAGCTCCTCAACTCCAGGCACCTTCTCATCGACCCGCAAGACAGGACAGATCCTCCCACTTCTCAAGAACCAAACACTGGACGACCTCAGAAACTACCACTCCATCACCTATATGTCCTTCCTAGGTAAGGTACTTCAGAAAGCAGTAGCCAGGCAACTCCTCCAACACATCTAAGCTAACAGCTTCCTTCGGTTCCACCAATTTGGCTTGAGACCCCGATGCAGCACAGAAATAACTACCATCAAGGTGATTGACAATGAAATCCTCTACATGGCCATTCTTGCTTTCTGTTCTCTCTGCAGTATTCAACACAGAAGATCTCCAGACACTCAACAACGAACTACATTGCAGCATAGGAATCACAGAGCTTGTCCTCTGCTGGTTCAAATCCTTCCATGCTAATAGTCACCAGTTCAAACAAATGGATTCCTCCAGAACACCAACTCTACCCATCACCTGTGGTGTCCCGCAAGGCTCCAAGCTCTCCCCTGTGATTTTCCCTCTATACATGGAACCTCTTGCAACCCTCCTCGCTCGCACATCCACCAATACACAGAGGGCATGCTGCTTTACCTCAAGCTATCCTCCTTTGAAGCTATCCACAGCTTCAAAGAATGCTTCACATTGATCCAGTTGTTGTGACAAGTGCTTACCTAAAGCTCGACCCCTCCAAAACTAAATTCCTACTGTTGACCAACGACAACAAACACCCAGACATGGCTCTCTGCAATGCACCTCAAGCACTTCACACTTCAGGTGGCCACCTGCCCCAAGTACCTGGGATCCAACTGACATCGCTTCTTCATACAGCACATAGAAAGGACACAAATGGCTTGGTACCAACTTAATCTTCTGCGGAAAGTCAACCCCTTCATCCCAGAAAAGGTCAGATCAGTTGTGCAACTGCCACCATTTAATGGCCAGTTGGTACCCTCATTGCGATGGTTGGAAAATGCCTATCCAATGCCTACACAAAAGCAGACACTGTAAATGCTTGTTTTAATTGGTGCAAGGGAAATGGGTAGAATTTGTAGGTATCTGATGATGGCCTCATCAATTGCTTGGTTACAGAAGACTAGATCAACCAAATTACTCTTTAAGCACCAGTTTCAATTTGCAAACCACACTCATGATATAAATATTAATTCTAAACTGCAAAAATTCGTGCCAACTGCCGTTTCAGAGTTATATTTTATTGTGCAACAGTGTAGCTAGCTATTGTGTGGCAGAGCGATGTACGGGGTATGAGTAGCCAGTGTTTGAGCTGGCATATTCTAACCAGCGCTCAAGTCCAAAAAATTAGAAAATGTAAAGAAAGTGGGGGGACTGACTAACATATGCAAAGGAATGTGATGTCACCACAAATGAGCATATCAAGGTGAAATATGCACATTTAGTTCAATTGGCTTTGCATAGCCATATAAATTGCACAGGACGAATGGCATTTGTCTTTCCTAAAATCAACAGATACAAAAAACCAAGAGAGGATATTTTCTTGTACTAATGTTTTTGAAAACGTTAAAAGATGTGCACGATTTAAACTCCAAGAATCAATAAAAAAAATCCCTGGAACATGCAGTCCCGAAATGTGACATTTCACCTTTATTTGTATGCAATTTACATCAGCTTATTTGCTACAGTGGTGAATTGCCAAACCTGTGTACCTGGCGACCCCAGTTGTGGCCACAGTTCAGATGGCGTAAATGTATACGTTAAAAAAAGAGTTGATGCTTCTCATTTTACACATGGCCTGTAAAATTCACAGGTGGGGCAGCGTCCACCCTCTGACAAAAGTGGGGGGGACACCGTCCTCCCACATTTACCCTCGACTTCAGCCCTGCTTATAACAGTAGCACAGTACTGCAAATTGTGGTCTGTACATCCATTGGGATTAGTCCTTGGTCCGGTGCTATTAAAAGAGCCATGTTTTGAGAGAGTTGCAAAATTAGAGAATAGAGGGGACTTTCCGAGCCAATACTGGGATGGCGCTCCAGAGGGCGAGTGTGTGACAAAACCAAGATAGTTTGTAGGTTTTCTCTTTGCAGACCAGTTGTGATTCGAGCCTGGTGATCAATTTGCTGCGCGAGGAGCGTGTGCTATCAGATTATGTGGAGCTTAGTCGTCAAGTACACTTGTGTGCTACTCATGACTGCTTTGTAGATGATGCATGCAGTCGCAAACAGTATCATGGCTTGGAATGGAAGCCAATGTAGTTTGTGGGGGATCCAGTTAAATTTCTGTGCATCCGTAATCGGACTTGTTGCTGCATTTTGGACTGTTTTTAGAGAGCCCAGTCAGGAGGACATTCCCCCTATCGGTGTGCAAATCTACACTGGCTAACACTACGGTCTGGAAGTTCTGCAGCGGGATGAAGGGTTTCACTTTGCAAATGGATGGAGATTTGGAGCTGTGGTGTTTGCGCCTATTTGGCTATTTGTTGTCAATGATGAGGTCCAAGGCTTTTACTGAATCTGACAGTTGCAAATCAAATCCTTGGGGGAACATATCAATCAACCATTGTTGCTTAGCGTGGGAACCGATGAGGACAAATTTGGTCTTGGAGGGGTTAAAATTGTGGAAGCAGTAGATCTCCAGGACAGGATGATGATTAGATAATCATGGAAATGACTGTCCTCTAGGCTTTTTACTCTCATGTACAACTGAGTTTCATCCGTGGGTGGCTTTACCAGGATCTTTGAGTATCCACCTAGAGGCTCCATGTAAAGGTTAAAAGGAGTGTGAGAGGGTGGAGCCTTGCGGGACTCGGCAGGAAATTGGGCATCTGTTAGAGTGCAGCATGTTGATCTGGTTGGCCTGGTGTATGCTGTGAGTTAGTAGGTAAACCAGTTCAGGACAGTGCCGTAGAATCCCATCCTGTCAGCAAAGAGTAAGAGGAAGAATCAGTGGTTGACTGTGTCAAATATAGCCGAGACGCACAGGAGGACGAGGAGGCATGAATCACCCTTATCCATGATTTGGAGGGCCATCATCCATTTCGATGCTACACATGGGGTGGCACCCCTACTGATTGTGCTCTGAACCATGTAGCTGTTTGAGTCGGTTAAGCAGTACCGTAGCAACTGCTTTTTCCAATTTTTTTGTCAATAAACAGGCTATTTGTAATTGGCTGGTGTTGGCCAAGTCGTCTGGGTCTAGGGACGGTATTTGCAAGAGGTCAGATGAGACCAGCCTTGAGGGTGTCTGTTAATTGCTCTTCAGTGAGCGATGCATTAAATCTGCTGGTGAGTCCATTCAATGTTCAAATAGTTCAATGATGGAGGCAAAATTATCTCAACCGAATACGCGATACGTTTGAGAGGGGCAAATGTTTTTAGGAGGTCTGTGGGAGAGTGAGGAGAGAATTCTGTTTGGTGGGGCAGAGGGTGCGTGATAGGGTGGCTAACGTTGTGGGAGATTCATTTGATGATCTGTTGAATTTTGTCTATTTTTTTTCACAAAAAAATGGATTCCGTTACATTTTCCATGAGTTACTGGCATCTTGGGCACAAATGATGGTTTGATACAATGCTTTCTACTTCAAAGAGGGCTTTACTCCTGTTTAAGGCTGTTACATTGTTGGTAGAATAGTAAGCAGCTTTTGCCTCAGTAATCCAAACCCTTTTGTTGGCGCAGAGAGATCTGAAACATTTTATGGGGACAGAGGCATTCCATGTGGTGTTTAAGACTGCAGACTTTGCTTCTAGCTTGTTGATCAGGAAGGTTTTTTCATGAGGGAGGGGGCGTTTTGCCTGATGTTTGTGGAACGTGGGTGATGGACAGTGGGATGGTGGCATGGTCAGACCAATTGAGTGGTATAGGGTCTGCGCAAGTGTTGAGGAGGTTGATGTAAAGACAAAGCCTAGGCTGTTGCCTTTTGTTGTGCGTTGGGGGGAGCACAATTTGCATAAGGTTAAGATCCGGTCCGTGCAAAAAGCACGCTTTTACTGTGCTAGTCGGTGGGAGACTCAGATGTACATTATTATTGTGTTCTCATTTTTTAACGCGTAACTTAGAAATGTCAGCAATGACAGATTCCTCCTGTGAGGCGCTCTGTAGATGAGGTGCTCTGTAGATGAGGTGCTCTGTAGATGAGGTGGAAGGTGATGGATTCCTCATGAGATAAAGAACAAGTGATTCGAATGAGCTTGGTCTGGGTGAGTGAATGCCAACACTTGTAGCTTTCCTAAATAAACGAGCCAAACACAACCAATGTTGTTACATGCCTGGATAGTGCAAAAGCTGTTAAGTGTTCGTCTTCTCCATCTCGATGGAGTAAGCGCCCCCAACCCCTGAACTTTTCTCAAAGGTATCTGTACAGGAGAAGGCGGTTGTCCAAAGTAAGCCTTCATGAAGATGCGCCCCTCAAATGTCAGTCTTAAGCTTGGTGCCAGTGAAGGCAGGTGTGTAGATACACAACTGCACCCCCAGATTTCCTATAGTGTGTCCTAACCTGCTCATCACAGTGCTTTGCAACCAATGTTAAATAACACAGATGTCTCATCAAAGAGCAAATCACGGATATCGTTTTAAAGGACTGAATACATGTACATCTATGTTGTGTGTTGTGCAATGTTCCTCTGGCATTTTGTAAGCGGGATATATCGAGCAAAGTTGACATCTGTGAAGATAAGAAACATAGATCAATCATACGTCGGTACAACTTCGTACAAAGTGAAGCAGTTTCCCCAGTTTAACTTTCCATATCCACTGAGACCAAAATCCTCTTTCTCGATTTGGGATTCCTTCTGAATCCACGGTGCATTTGTCTCCTCATTAACCTGTGAACCTCGAGGTCTTGGCACATACAGCGCTGTGGCCCAACGTCAAAGTTCATGCTGCTCAAGTCAAGCGAAGATCCCCAAGGCGATGCTAATGATGGCAGGCTTCAGTTGAGAGGCATACATCGAGCATCCGTGTCAAGACCTAATGGCTCGAGGAACACCATGCATGAATATTAGAATTGCTGATAGCTGGCATTGAACACACACATTATGTGAAAATAAACTATATTTTGACTCATCCCTGTGGATTTCAAGGCTGCGCATGGGTGTAATTTTAGGGGGGTCAAGGTTATTTGCCCCCTCCCCTCCCAACTTTTTTTGCACACCATTTTGTTCCCATCATTTTGCAGGGGTCCCTCATTTGGATGTCCAGTCCGACCCCCCAACCGCCCCCAACATTTTCAGCAAAGTTAATCCACTGAGGCTATGCACTATTTTATTGTGTTACCTATGCTAATAATGACCTTTGATATACGTAGAATATGAAACTGATGGCCAGAACGTTTTAAAGTATATATTACATTACAGCTGGCATGTCTTCTTTGATGTGTTTAATTTAACTGGTGACCTGCCCAACATCCACCAAATCCTTCATCCCTTTATAGGTTCCTGTACACTGCCATGTCATATCTCACGTGGCATAAGTATAGATATAGAATGGCTTCAACCATGTTATATGCTGATGGCAAGTCATCAAGGACTACCTTTGCAAGATCACAGAATGCAAGTTGGCTTGCTGTAACCTGATTGTATTTGATGGTGGGGGTTTTATTTGGTGTAATCTCCCCCCTTCACTTTTAATGTGTTGTTTTGTTATCTAGGAGGCTATCTAAGTCACTGGCACAGAAATGTTAAATAAATACGCAACTTCGTAGACAGCCTCAGAATATTCTGATGTTCGCATCCACCATATATTTCTCCCCTTGTTTTACACTGCTTGATTATTTGGGAGTTAGATTCTCACTTTGAAATCACAGTACATACATACTAAACCAGAATGAAGCCTGAAATAACAGACTATTTCCAAAAGCCGTTTTTTTGATTTATTAGAATCCTGATGTAAACCTTTCCAAAAGGACATTACCCATTCCTGCTTTCCTGTCCTGTATTCCAGCATTGAATTTAGATGGAACATTTATATAGTGCACATATGCAATGGATATGCCGCCAAGTGCTTTCGATTAGTCTGGTAAGGCATCCAGTAGAGCATTCTGGTACGGCATCACTGCTTTTCATTAGGTGTCCAGAAAAGACCATTAAGAAAATTAACTGATGGACATTTATGAAATATAGGGCACATTGTCTTACTGGCCCTTTCGAGGAGCTTTAAAAATGGACACCCCCCTCCCGTCTGTCTTCATGCACACATGTACAGTCCATTATACTCATTGAATCAGCGTGCGGGTCTGATGAAACATTGTGTATGCAGGGAGCCGAGAGGTAACGCTTGATACAAGAGCAGAGGGCTCACTAGAAATAAGCTGGACGTTCTAGAGGTTAGTATCCATGAAACCACTTCTATGCTTAGAGGAAATCCTATGAATGACACGAGGCATGGGCTAGACTGGCTCTTTTGGGGTGGTATGAAGCCTGATTTGTATATGGTCTTGCCCCTTCTTTAATGGTATGGCAGGGTGTCAGACAATGCTCTGTTAGACTGTCCAGAGCAATGCCAGTGGGCATGATTGATTCTAAATCTTCAGCCATCAACCTTCAGTTTTGCCAATGTGAACAAAGTTTCTGGCAAGTTCATTAAGGCATCTTGCGAATTAAAGGTGAATCCATTCATAAAAAATGTTTAATGCAGGCAATTTGACTTAAAATGAACTGGTATATTTTGAGGCCACCAGTTATGGAATGGCCGACTGAAGTGATGTCAGTGTTAAAGTAAACCGTGTAATCTGTCTGTTTCCCAAGAGAGTCCCAGTGCTGTAGGCCCTTAGTTCATGATTGGCCTTGGAAGGCCCTTTCGTGCTTTCATCAGGGATCTCTGAGCCCCACCTTTGACAAAACAAATGATTCTGGAGGGTACATAGAGGGACCTTTTTGATATCTTTTATATGAATGCAGCACTCCCTACCTTTAACCCACCGCAGCAGTTTATTTTATTTTTGTGACTCAGGCTTACATGGCGTGGAAGCCTACGCTGTCTATATGCTGCAGTGAATTACAACAGCGACAAATGGGGATACCTGTGTCATCCTCCTGTGTTTATGATGGTCATGTGGTTGGCTTAGAATATACGAAAACAAATTACTGTAGTCCGTCTGGCCCTCAAAGTCCTATGTGGCTTCTCTATTAGAACAGTCAACAGCTTTCTTCTGTTTGGCACAGTGGATACCTTGTTTGCTGTTGCGGTCTGGAGTTTGGTAGGGCAGAGAGTGAAGGAGCAGGTATGGCTGCTGAACAAAGTGCAAAACTATCAGCTGGAGTACCAGGAGTCCCATTGCAACCAGTGGAAAAGGTTTGGGGTGAGTGATGATAGTCTTGCGGATGTAGCACTAACTAGCCATACATATGAGTTGAGGAATCTCTCTAAAGCGCCACCGCCATCTCAGAATACAACTACGGCGAAGGTTAAAAATGCTCCACAAACTGAAAAGATCACTAATTACTTCACGCTCAACATGCCACTTGTAGAGTGCTAATTTTGCTGAACATCTGAACATCTCTCTAGCTTGTTTGTGTTCTAAAGTAACAGTCTCTAATTGCTTCACTGAATCTGGAACTTGGCAAAGGTCCCAGTGCAGGAGTTACTCCACGGTTCCCACCTGATTTCTCTGAATCTGCTACTGAACTGGGTACGAAGATTGGTTCTGCCCATATCAATTTTTACCCCTGTGACCGTCTCTGGGGAATCTTTGCTATGACAAGGTGTTTGTCAAGATTCAACAGTAATTACGACGGGGCTTGAAGCAGTGGCAATAACGAGCTTTGAGCAGGTTGATGGTTGTGTGCATGGACATCAGTTGGAGATCATGGTCCACCCGACTCCATTGGAATGCGAGTATGGCACCCTACTAGATCCTTCAGATTACCCACAAATGAATTCAACCACTGTTGATGATAGAAGAGAGGAATCTATGTGTACTATTGTGAGGGGAATCATATGCCAACCTGTTTCTATTTGCAATGTACAACCTGCAAACTCCTCAATACCTATTGATGTGAAAGACATGGAGAGTGACCGTAGAAATCCACAATCCCCAACTGACTGTGTTTTAGCCAGTTGTGCATTGTCATCTAATATCAAATTGCAGGTGCCAGACTTTTTTCTTTCCACGTTGGTCAAGCAGAACGATGGGGCCTTTAACATACTAAAAACAGAGTTATTTCCATTCTCCAATCATTTGGGGATTAGGCTCCCTTTAACAAATGTAGTTTGCTATGTTTGAGTTTGTTTCCGGAAGGGGAAAAAGTGTGTAATGTTATCCCACCGTACTAGAGCGGGGATTTCCACAGTACCGACTACGTCTGATATGTTATCTCGTGTGGTTACTGTGGGTAATTCCCTTGTCCCCTGTAGTGGGGAGGCGGGTGCAACTGCTAATTTGAATATTTCGATGGTCCTTATTGTAATTGATGTTTCACTCGACAAAGCACAGGACGACATTGAGAGAGCAGGTTTGTTAATTGACTGTGATAGACGTTTAAAAAAAAAAGGAGATTGGCTAACCATAGGGAAAAAAGGAGAGAAATAAGAAGCTGTGTAAAGAAAATGAGTCCTGGAGGCATTATGACTAGTGATCTTTTGGAGGTCAATACCCAAGCTATGATGACATATGATAATGACTCGTGTTCAGTTCATAATAATGCTTAACCAATGTTGAGGTTATTGTCTGCCCTGAACCCAGTTGTATTCGGACGGGAACCAAGACTGGTGAGAATTCTACATCCCTCAGGCTATCGGCACACGTGCTATTAATCCTACTGATCTACCCAGAATTGCGAGGCCGAGTAATAAAGTGAACGCGGCTGGTGAGGGGAGGGAGAAGACAGGCGGGGGTAACCACCAACCGGACTGATGTTATTTGTTTAATGGGCCGATTAAACCTCCCTTAGTAACAAAGCCTCAGTTTGATACTTGACAATATGGAAGTTTGTGATGTTATTGATGTGATCGAAGGGTCAGTCATGGACGGGAGACAAACAATAGATGAGAACAGTGGTTGAGGTTTTTAAGGCCAAGGTCGTTGCTAAATTGAGCTATGAAGTGGAAATTTGGAGAACAAGTAAACATCATAATCTGGAGGGACTTGATGGTTGTTGCCTGGAGTCTGTGCTAAATAAATC
This sequence comes from Ambystoma mexicanum, assembly GCF_040938575.1. Taxonomy (NCBI): domain Eukaryota; kingdom Metazoa; phylum Chordata; class Amphibia; order Caudata; family Ambystomatidae; genus Ambystoma; species Ambystoma mexicanum. The sequence continues at coordinate 1,192,005,844 of NC_090928.1, forward strand.
TTTCGATTGAATATTTACCACCTGAGTGCTTTACTAGCTCCATGGAGGCTGCCATTACATATACATAAAATTAAGATATTCTCGGAAACTGTCTAATTCTGTCGAAAATTCGCTGAGTCATCGACTTATGCTTGAAGCCCACAAGATGAAATCCTTGCATAAGTCTACTTCACAGTTACTGAAGTAGACTTATGCAAGGATTTCACCTCATGGCAGTTTATGGAGTTGTGTGTAGGCTGTGACAATAAACTAAATATTGCAGTGGCTAAAATAACTGAGGCAAAGTTTAAGACACTTCTTAAAGTGGAGCTGCCAGTACGCATTAGGCTGTAGAATATTACCAATATGGCCATTAAAAATAGCTGCTATAACTACTATGTAGACGAATTTCCGTTAAGCTCTGTGCAGGCTTATCTTGTGGTCTTCACTAATAGCTTGTTGCGAGTTGAATATATAATGGTTCCATGTAATGCTGTCCTCACTTATGGAATTTGGGGGGCACATGCGGGCATTTCTTGTGACAACTGTATGTGCAGATTTTGCAATAGTAAAAAAGTAGAAACTGCGAAAGATCTCGTACTGTATTGCCATCATTTTGATAAATGCAGAAAACAATAGTTTTGAGCTGTCTGAATTTTATCTTCTGGGAATTTGGATCTTGGTTCTATATGGACTGCCTTTATTAAAGGTGACCAAAGCCAGCTAGAGAAGCCAGGCAGATCCATAGATGGGTGTTGGGGGAGAGAGGTGATTGTGGATAGTGATTAAAATGAAAATGGAATGCTTCGCGGAGGCTAGCACTTTACAATTGGATAATAACGTCTTGTGGGGTTTACATATGTATTGATTTGTAGGTGGTGGGGCTCCTGCATGTATTGATTCTTATAATGGTTTTTATGCATTATATGATGTACTTGGATTTTTCTTTTGTATTATTGTATGTTTTCTATGTGGGATTTGTTATGTAAAGCCTGTATTAGTTAATATATATAACAATAAAAAAAACATTGTCTCCAGCAGAGAAGCCAGCTTTATTCAGACACCAGTTGTGGCGACAGAAATCCTGCCCCCTTGGTGCCCACATAGTCTCATCACTCGAGGTTCATGTGGAAATAATGAAGCTTACTCAATGTACCTGTATGTAATTTAATGTTCCAGTTCAATATAACCAACCTCAGAGTTCATGCCACAATGGGTGTTCTCATTGATTACAAACGACTTGCTTTTTTCCTACTTAAGGCCCATGCCCCTGTTGAACAAAAACTCTGTAGTGACACAGCTTCCAGATTCCCAACAATATGTGACATCTGAACAAGGCATGATCAGTTTTAGGTCCACCATGGTTAAAAGCACCATCGGCGCTAGAGGTCTGAGGCTAAGGGGGCTATAGCCCCTGATCTTTTGGTTGTAGCCCCGGATAGAATCTCAGGAGCTACAGCCAAAAGACTAGCTAGCCCCCAGGCCCAACAGTTCCGACATCAGTTTAGCCCTGGGTCTTTTTCAGACCTAGCAACTCCCCTGCGTGTAACCCTTAACTGGCTTCTTGGCATTGGATATGTCATGGAGAATAGGAGAAGGGCACAGCAGCTGCCATCTGCAGTTTTTACTCTCCCACCACTCCATATTTCCTTCTTGCACCTGGCAACACTTTACTCGGCTTGCTTCCTGTCATTAGCCAATTTCTCTGGCCTGTTGCCTTGTTCTTCTTCCTTACATTGCCACCCTACTTGTCCAGCCTGAGCCCCATGACCTGCTGCGGCCCTCCTTCACCCAGCCTGAAGAGTGGCCCTCATGTTGGAAATATCAACAACGCCTTCCAGTTCAGTGCTGGCACTGACTCCCCACCACTTAACTACTGGTGAGGCAAGTCAGTCTTGTGGCCCTGACTCCCCCTGGTTGTGTACATTCACAGGGAAGGAAAGGGTTAGGTCCTTACCATCACATGTTAAGCTAACCTGGACTCACCTCGAAGGAAAGCAAGTCGGGCAACATCAAGGCTTTCAGGTATTGGCGTGCCCGCAAGACCTTGTGCTTGACATAGTGATCAGTATTGCTTCAATGGATGTACAAGGCTGGAATGCAGTGCATGGGCACACCTGGCTCGGGCTTGAGGGCCTTTGGCGGCCCAGCACTCCCTGAAACTGTTATTAAATGCAATATTGAAAATGGCGGATATCAATGACAGTTAAGGGCCAACGTGTCCACTTGAAGTTGGTAATTACCCTGCCTGCCCCAACACCATATAATGTACTTGGTCTCAGGCTATGACTTTTATTTTAACATGGTTAACCTTTTGATTTAAGAAACCTCTCCTTACGCAGCAAATGATGGGTCAAGCATACAATATATGGTGTACTGCCCTGTGCAACACTGAGTGCATCTAGCCGTTCAGAGCCTGCACTGAACGTTTTCAGAGCCTTTTTGTCACATCTATTTATTTTGCCCATTCATGCAGCTAGCCATTACATTTTACAGATATTAATGTCTTGCTTTAGCTGTATACATAAATGCTGTATTGTTGCTCATTTTACGTCTTGGGTACAAATAACCTCTGGCAACATTGAAAGGATTAGTAAAACATTGCTAATCAAATACGTTTATTTGCTAATGAAGAACACTTTAATTAACAAATTCTATATATAAGGCTATAGGGCGAAGGAACGGGCCAGTAACAGATTTAGCTGGTCAAACGCCAAATGTATTGGAAAAATAGAATTTATTTCATTAACCACTTTTCTCCAGAACTCCCAGAGCAGGTAGTATCATCCACATCACAATTCATACATTTTGCAGCCTCGCCTGGTCACCAATCTGAAGGGGTTGCATAAACTCCTGCCAGCCGAATTGTGAGCAGAAAAAAACATCTTTAGGAAGAAGTTAGGGCAATCAAAGTTATTTATTTTATTTATTTATGCACAGGAGGAACAATGCTTTTTTGATCACAAAAGAACACACAATAGATAAGAAATCAGATTTGAAGGGAAGCAGTGAGCCTCTTACATTGGGGTGAGTTTGAGGGACATTCTGACCAGGTTGTGGAGAGGAGTAAATGGAACAGTCACTGGGGACAATACATAAGTGGACATATATAGATTAAGGACAACCAACATTGGACATTTTTAAGTGCAGGTATGCAGCACGGCCAGCTGTGCTCGGGACGGGACTCAATGGGTGGAGTGCTAGAATGAAGGCAGAGGAAGTGAGCGACAGAGGCAGGTTAGAGGCGAGGAAACATTTTTATCTGGCAGGCACATGAGGTAGGTTAAGAGGGTAACTCAGAGGCGAGGATGAAGGCAGAGGAAGTGAGCGACAGAGGCAGGTTAGAGGCGAGGAAACATTTTTATCTGGCAGGCACATGAGAGGTAGGTTAAGAGGGTAACTCAGAGGCGAGGATGTAGGCTTTTAGTTTGGTTTTGAACAAATCTGTGTGGACTTTTTCTCGGATATCCGTGGGTAGAAAATTCTATGCAAGTGGAACAAGAAGAGCAAGCAGAAGTGAGAGGAAGCGCCGGGAGGGTGAGGAGCCACAAGGGTAGTTGAGGAGGCAGAGCAGAAATTACGAGAAGGCTTGCAGAGTTGGATAGAGGAGGATAGATCCAGTGGTGCCTTAGTGGGGATAGATTTGTGAACCAGGAGAAGACATTTACATCTGGGCCTGTTTTGCATCATCAGCCATCCAGCTTAGTGATAGTGCAAGGAAGAAGGTGTGTGAAGTGAAGGAGTTCAAAGAGTCCTGGTAGCAAAGTTAATGATCTTGTCTAGAGGACAGAACGCATAGTTGGGGAGACAAAACAGGATGCTGGCCCACCCTCATTGATTGAAGAGTGTACATTTTACACTTGGCCACTCCCTCCACTAGGAGATTTCTCTGTTCTTGATCAGCAGTCTGCTTTTGTAGCCTAAATCCCAGGAATTCATGGTTTATTTCTCTTCTATGCTTCTATTCTCACTAGTGGGAGGTGTAGAATTCCTGTGCTGCCCTCATTTAGGTGTAAATCCATCATGATCTGACCACAAAAGGTGTTCCTCTTCCCACATGGCAACATTGATCTTCTGACTAGATCGAGATGAGCTATTATTTTCCTGTTTATATCCTATTGTTCAACCCTTGGACAGTCGAGGCAATACATTTTAAAATCAGTGTTGCCATGCTTCAGGAACGTAGTCTTCACATTGACAAAACATATTAGCAGTGACCCACCCATCTTGCACTTAATCATTTATCATGTAACAACCCAGTGTGACAGGCTCCAGTGGCATTGCCAGTATCCGTCACCACCCGCACCAACCACCAGATTCCAGTTAGCCCTCCCAAAACGTAACACCCAATACACCAACAACATGAATGTGTTCCATACTTCGTGAATACATCACCGCCCCACAACATGAACAAGTGAATCCCCAATCTATATGGCAAGCGGCTCTGTCGGGCCGGGGGCAGGGGTGGGAGGAGCAACAGCAGGGCATCTCCCCTACCTGTGAGTTGATGAGTTAGAAAAGTGTCCCTCAATTCAGCCTCTACACAGAACCAAACACGGTGCATGAGACAGCCCAACTAGCATGTCCGCTAAGCCACCACCTATCGCAGATATCTGTAACATTTGGCTCTCCAGATGTTTTGGACTTCAACTCCCATCAGCCCTAGCCAGCATAGTCAATGGTCAGGTGTGTCTCAAACCTTTCAAATTAGATTATTGCACCATGTTCATTGATCTGCCCATGCCCACTCCACTGCCGCAGCCGTTTCCATTTCTGACCCCCAGCATCTGTCCAGCTGTTGTGCTATTCATTTCGGGATCAGACTCGTTGTGGGCATAGCTACACATGTTAGAAACTATGCAGGAGCGCCATGTTACTCCTATGCTCAAAGTGGTAGACTGCCATGTGACGAATTCAACAGACGGCCCCACACCCAACCTCTAGGAGACACTAGATTGTTTGGGGTGCCTATTGCGTGAAGACGCAGATGCCAAGGCTACTTACTGAAGAGCCAAACGACTAAGGTGATGCTGTGTTGGAGCAGTAGTAATTTGTTGCTGACATCAAGACTGAAAGCTTGCATTTCTGGATTGGTGTTCATGGATGCAGCAAAATCCCTTTAGGAATTTTATCTGGTGAAAGGGCTCTTTTCAAGATATGCTTTATCAAGGAGACCATCTTTCCATTATTATTTTTCTCATGTGGATTTAATTAAATAAAAAAAGCAGTTTGAAAAGGAGATTTGGGGCCAAAAGGGTGGCTGAGATAATTGGCACTTGTGCATTTCAGAGACTGTCATAAGCTGTCTCGCTTCATTTATGAAAATCACACATTTACAATGAGGGATCCAGCTGGGATCCAAGGCTTGCCTCTTTTCATGGTTTCGTTTCCCAGAGAGAATGTTATGTGAGGTTGATGCCTCATTCCTCATCTGTGCCCTACAGTCCCTTCAATCAGTAACATGATCACATGGTGCTGAGCAGCAGACTCATTGCCATAACATTGTTGGAGACTTGGCCAGGTCACACTAGATTCTGCACCTTTGCTCCTTCTCTGCCCCTTGCTCTGCCAATGCAGACAATTGTGATTAGGAAACATGAAGTACCAGCTTCTCTTATACTCTCTTACACTCCAACCCAATGCCCTAAAGAGCCCCAGAGAAGAATATCACAGTAGATCGGGCAGTCATTGCTAAATCGGCCTACTGCATTGTCTGTAGGTGCAGTTGAGCTATACTTGCCAGGGTGGAGAGGTTCCTGGTGCTTTAAACTTTTCCGAGGGTCTTCTCTTTCTGCCCTGGTTTAGTGTCCCTATAGTAAAATCAAACCTGCAGCAGTTAGATTTGAAGAGTCTCTGTTGAACACACAACGTACTGTGACCGGCTCACCAATGTCTTTTCACTCTACCAGCTGATCAGGCACCTAAGGTTGGCTTCCCAGTGCAGCTTGTCTTTTACTAGTCAAGATACCAAAGGTATCAAAGCTCTTGCCTTTCGAATGCCTGTCGCATTACTCAAGGAAGACAGCTTGAGTTTCATTAAATCACTGAAGACCCATATACTTGTGTTGGCTTATGTTCCTTCTTAGTAACATGGACCGTGGCGCCCTGGGCAACCACTCTACAATTGGTCCGCACAGCAATTCCTTTCCTGCCCTCTAAGCATTTTGGGATGTTGCAAGTTACTAAAACCTATAATTAAATGCATTTAATATCCTGGTTTACTTCAGCAGGTGAAGCCTCCAGGAAGGGTTAATTGAAGACCTGTCACTCTGGGTTTAAAAAGATTTTTTTTATATATAGATGCAAATAGCAGGCTATTTCTCAAATCTGTAAAGGAACAACTCTTCCTCAGGGACAATCCAGTTTGATTGGTAAGGGCTAACCGCATTTAATCAAATACAGAGTCGTGAATGCTAGATTGAATTGATGCATAAGCCTCATTCACTTTAGGAGTGTGTTCACGAGACAATACTACGGGTCAGGTGTTTGCAACTTGCAGTTCTCCAGATGTTTTGGACTATGACTCCCATGGTCCTTTCCCATGGATTATGCGAGTAGGGGCGATGGGAGTTGTAGTCCCCAGTATCTGTAGAGCCAAAAGTTGCAGACCTGTGCTTTAGGAGCGTGCCCTCTTTGCATAAACTCTTGATGTTAGCCAGACATGAGCTAGTCTCCCTGATCTGATTTGGAGATGGGAGGTGCACCTCGTGAAGAGGGAGTGTTGATTTGTTGTACTGCCTTCCCGAATTGAGGATTGATGAGCATGTTTCAATTTGAATAGGATATAAATTATCTTTGCCTTTGACTAAAGTATAGAGTGACGGAAGCTGTTCCCATCAGCCCATGCTTCCCTGCTAGTTATCTGTTTTCAGGAGGTTGGATTGGAGGAGAGCTTAATTGAACAGCAAGGCTAAATAACTTGTTTTAACTATCGGATCCTTAGATGGATTTCTGACAGCAGCTGTTTTGCCTTTGTGATGGGCTCCCTCATTTTGGCTTCCTGATAAGTTCAGAACTGAGGTATGTGGGAAATAAAGAAGGGGTTGGGCCCAAAGATGTTATGGTAAGGGTACAACGAGGGAACGCTGTACCTCACCAACTATTGCCCTTTAAACTGCGTGTGCATCTTTTACAATTTGACAATTTTTGCTCTCTTCCTCTCTCAGCCTCTTGTACTCTCCTTATACTCTGTCGCCTCTCTTTACAAATGGCAACCAGAAACATAGCTCTACAAGATTTGTTGTGTTTATTTACCAAGAGTGATAAAGGGAGAAACAAAAAACAAACTAGAGCCCTCTCAAAATTATTCTCATGAATGCTATTTGCTTCTCTCTGTCAGTCAGTGGCCGGTGTTGGTCTCTCTTGGCGGTATCCTTTGTCTAGAGACTCCTCCTGATCCATCTGGTCAGAGTGGAGCTCCGTGAAAAGTTATTAGGTTGGAGCAGTTCTCTCAAAAGCACCCACAGTTGTAGGAAGAGAGGAGCCCACCCATAAGACTCCAGTGACTTCTTCTAGATCTCTCACCACCTCTCCTTTCAAGGGACCTAGTTCTCTGGCCCATGAACTGGATCTCTCTCTCTCTCTCCTCTTCGATGACCCACCATATGCTCCATTCTAATCCTTCCTCTCTCCACTTCTTGATGCTCCTCTGTCCTTCTCAATCCCCTCCTCCTATTTCCAGCACTTGATATTCCTCCTTTCCCATACCCTCTGTGAAGACCCACATGTTTATCCTCTCTTCTCGCCTGCCTTGTCTCTCCTCACCCTCCTCTTCTCTTTACTTTTCCTTTCTCTCTCCACGGCTCTGCTCCATCTGTCTCCAAAACTCCTTTTTCTCCTTCAAAAAGTCACATTACTGTGATCATCCTCCAGCCTTTTATGTGGAGCTGTCCCTGGCAGACGTTGTCTGATCTGTGTTTCAGGTGTGAGTGATTTTGCCCTACTTTCTTTTAGCCTACAGACATCGCCTTCCTAAAGGCTGTTCAGATTGCTTGCACTTGCGAGAATTCTGTAGCACAGAGGAGCCGCCTCTCAGGATTCTGCCATGGTCTGCTGATCCCTGCATCTGAAGTCAGAAGCCCATTGTTTACTCTAAACAGAGGCCCACATTCCTACCCAAAATTTCTGAGTTCAGTGCTGCAGTGCTTCTCATGCCGCGGATTAGTTTGATTTCATTAGTGTAACTTCGATTATTGCTGCCAAAGGGAATGGCCGGTGGAGTCTCAGGGTTGCAGGGCATATGTTCTTAGCCCAGGTGGTTCCCTTATAGGGACAGTGTTAATGGCTCAATGTGGTGAGCTACTGTTCTTCTTGTGCCATGGGTCCTCCCAAATCATCCCCTTGCCCTGCATCATGTGACATCCGGCCTCTTCTGCGACCCTACTATCTATGACCACAGTGAGACAGGGGACTTCTTTGCACAGCCCAAGTATAGCTGTTCCCGCTTTACCTTCGTACTTCCCACATCCCTCACTTATTTTAGTCTGGATACCTCTGGTGACCATCCTTGGTGCAGGGAGATCACTACTGTGGTAACTGGTGCACCATATAAGGCTACTTGAATTGCAAGGCGGATATAGTAGTGTAACTAGTCGCCCCTTAGACGCCTAGCATGAAATACTGAGTGCTACAGCTGGTTGTCAGATCCTTGCCCAGTCTTGCTCAGAGGCAGCACAAACTCCTGCCTCCCCATTGGGTCTTGGCACCTGGGAGTGTAAATACCACAGACCACTGTAACCTGCTGGGGAAAGAGTTGGGATCTGTTGAGTGGATAGGGAAGGGGTAAGAGGGTGATGTAGCAATATAGAGTCAGGAAACAGCTGAGAGGTAAACCAAGTTATTGTTGGAGAAAGACAAACAGCAGAATACAGTAATACAGAATGACAATGGACAGGTGTTAGAGTGTCATGATGCCTACCCCCGGGCATCCGCACCAGGCCCATCAGTCCCGGGAGCAGGCATCCAGATGCTTAGAAAAAACCCAGCAGCCCCGGCTAGGGGCTATCTGGGTACAGTCCTGGAGCCGTAGGCACCAGGCTCATAGAAGGGGTCAGTCCTGGTGCCATAGGCACCAGGCTCATATGCTTTTACTTACCTCATGCAGACCATGCTGCTAAGAATCCAAGCCAACGTGAAGCCTGAAGGGGACTACTTTACTTCAGGGACTATTTTCTTACTCGGGTGTGGTCTTGGGGGAACTTCCTACCTGGGACTACTTTGAAGGCTATTTAAACCAAGCCCGAAGAGCAGCACACGCTTTGCGTTATTCTGCATCCTGCAGCGGAACGCTCACCGTGCCTAATAGTCAGCATCCACCCTTCTGCCACGCCCGCCTCGAGTCTGGCGCTCCTAGAGAAAAGGGGAAGGAGGAGGAAAGGTTAGAACAAGAATATTACTTCTATTCCTCACCTGATTCCGGATCCATCGCGCCTTCAAACAAGGAAAGAGACGTTACTTTGATACGCTTCGCATCGTCCGCTGTAGCGCCGCGCTATACTCACCAGCCTTCGCAGCGCCTCCACGATCTGTCGCAGTCTCCATCACCTCTTCGCCGAACTCTGGCACCTAAGGGGGACAAAAGATCAGCAAGGTGAGCCGAGAGAATAAACAAGGCAATCTCTGTTACCACCATAGACTTGCCTGATTATACCGCTGGAGGCATTATTCATCAAGACGTCATAATTTCTCACGCCGCACCTGTAATAAGAGGGAAAGCAACAGATTAAACACGGGTATCATTTTACCGGTCAGTGTTGGGTAATACAGACTCTTACCTGAACGCTACCAGCTGCCACGAGGCAATCTTCTCTTGGGTCAAGCTGCAAGACAAAAGGAATCGGACAAGAGCGAATATCCGACATTTTGAACTCTTACGAACTATATACTTACGGTTCCTCGCCAGGGGCCTCAGAGTCTATATTGGTCTGGAACTCTCCCAATTCCTTTGGACCAGTGAAGTAACTGGTTATCTACGCGCCCCTGCATTCCACGCAGGATGGAGAGCTCATCTTTTAAAAACATAAGGTGAGACTATGAAAGGAGATATCGGAGGTGATTAGTGGGGAGAACAGTGGGGTGTTATCACTCAAATCCACGGGTGGGTAATTCCCTTTCTCCACTTTCAGGAGAATACTTCTACGGGTCAAGCAGACGAAATTAGGCGGGCCAGTCCAGTCTGTCATCTCTGCACTACGCGTCACGTTGGTGAAGACCGCAGCTGTCCAGATCCTATCAACGAACCTGTGGGAGCTAGGTGAGCGTAACACAGAGAGCTCTCCGGTGTTCGGTCAGAGCTCATTTTATATAGCCTGGCAAGTTTCCATGACGTTTGTAGACATTTGGTAATACTAGTAAACAAACATTTATGAAGATACCTGACAGTTATATGCACGGTACATTGCATCACAAGATCAGTACGCAACTTTGGTGTAAACACCGGAATACTCCTTAGAAGATAGTATTTGTACACAGCTAGGGAAAGGTTTGGGGAGCTGGTGTCTCATGGATCCCGAGGGCAGCATTAGGTCGTGGCCTGCTGAGCCAAAGCAGGGTGTGGGTATGCCAGGAGAGCCGGGTGTAGCAAGAGGCCTCAGGCTAAGCCATGGTGTAGGATCTGGGGCCTAGTAGGGGAAGGTGATTGCTAGGCGGTATAGTATCGGGACAATCCTGCCACATCAACCCCGGCCCTGTGACAGGGTAAAGACCACTGGGCGCAGATTGGCGTTTTGGGAGGCATGGTACTGGAGAAGGAGGTGAAGCAGTGTAAACTTGGCAGTGCATACTGTAAGGGGGGGACAACTAAGGCCTGTCAAATTCAGGAAATGACACCGGGGTGAAAGGAATGATTTCGCTAGCGTGTGTTGGGGTGTGTGCCCAGACATAACAATCTGAGGCATCCATTAGATCGGCATATGTCCTTGAGAAATTTGAGGAACGCATTGGTATCTAGGGACATGAATACTGAAGTTCTGGGCAGTTGTCCCAGAAAAACAGTCCGTATGGGTAACACGATAGGCATGTGATCAGAGAAACATCATTTATACAGCGGGCATGCAGTGGCAATAATATTCCTAACTTGTGCTGTCCAGCCCTACGCAGAATGGAGCCTTATGCCCAAAAGTTCCAAGCAATTGCGTTGATCCCCTGGACCTGGGAAGCTGGAGATGGCAGACAGCAAAGTTCAGGAAGCCAACAGGGTAGATCCTTGATCAGGAGTGGAGCAGAAAGGTAGACAGTCGGCGTGCTGAAAATGTTTGTGGGCTGGTAGCTCAACAGGAGAGTAGGCTGCCCAATAAATAAGGCAGAGGATGCAAAGAGCAGTTATACAGACCAGCTCAGAGGCAAAGACCCTGGCATGTCACATGGGTCAGGTGGAGATAGTCTGTGATGCAGGCGAAGGAGCAAAGGCATTTGCTGAGATGCTAAGCTCACTCAGTAGCTAGCCCCCCCCGACCTCTGGTACTGGGGTTCCATGTGTTAATATCCCCGCAAAAATATTGCCATACAGAAATATCACCATATTTTTGCAGCAATATTAAGCCATGGAACCTGCAGGGGACAACCCTGCATTCATTTTAAAGGAGCGATGGACACCCCTGCAGCCCCTGCTCCCAAAACCCCCCAAAATTATCCCCCCCCACAAATATCGCCTATGGCCGTTTCTGACGACCATTTATATGGCAATATTTTTGGGTGGGGATAATATGTAGTGATACCAGTACTGGTGGGCCCTGATGCCTATATTCCAGGTGTGCAGCTTTATTATGTCTGCATGAAGAAGAAACACATTTTGAGAGCGTTGGGCCACCCACTGAAGGCAGAAGGCAGGTGTAGCAGGACGTCAATGCACTTTACCTGCCGGTGGCAGTGGTGCTGGTGGCAGGACTCTGTAAGTTATACCTCTGTACTGGTATCAGAGTGTCGTCGTCTAGAAGTACAGGATGGGGTGCTCCACAGAGCCTGTCCCCTGTGGCCCCAGTGGGCAGCAACAGCGGGGTGTCTTTGTCCTGGACCCCTGGAGGTGGCAGCTTGGCTGGTGTTTCCGGCATCACTGGTGGCAAGGTGGTGTTGTCCTTGTCTTTTGGCTGTGGCTTTTCTTCTGTCGGTGGTTCTTTCTTTACACAGTGGCAAGCGTGGACCCAAGCATTAAGTCCTCTGCAACGGCCTGCGGTGTGGGTTGTCAGCAGGACCTGGTAGGAATACTTTTGCAGATGAACCTTCAGGACCACGCAGTCTCCTGGCAGGAGCTGTGGCACGATGCTTCAGGTGGCAGAGGACGTTATTGTATTTGCTGGAAGTGAAAACTGACGAGCATTAGTTTTCTTGCAATATTACACAGTCAGATCCTCATTCAGTTGAGGATTGCATAGTTCTGGAGCTAGTGGGGCAGTCACTGGTATCCTCATGGGTCTGCCTATTACAATCTCGTGTGTTGACAGGCCAGGCATTCTGCCAGGATTTCTAATGTCCATCAAAAGACCTGCCTGTTACATGGTACACCTTGGCAAGGCAGTTTTTCAGGTGCCCATTTCGAGCAGTGGAGCTTTTGAAGAATACGTAGGGTTTTGCAAATGTTTTGGACAGCCTGCCCTGTGAAATGAAAGCCCTTTGCAGAGTTTATGGCTACTGGGAGGCCACAGCGTGGGATTAACTTCTTAAGTAGTCTATTAGCTGCAGTGATCTAATCAGCATATTTACTGAGGCAGGACTCAGTCCATATGGAGAATTTGTCTGACGACCAGGAAAGTAGGGACATTTTTTATTTGATATAAGGTCAATTTGAAACTTCACAAAGTGTCTGAGGAGGCGTGTCATGTACCAGGGGAATGGCTTTGATAGGCTTTTCCTGGGCTGTATGTAAGATAAGTGGTGCAGTGGGTGCAGTACTTCTGTGCACTGGTTGGGAACTTGGGAGCGAACCAGTATTTTTTTGAAGTTTGCGGTAGTTTTCCCTTTTCTTGAATCCAACTTAGAATGAGCAACACTTTCCAAGTATGGCAGCAATTAATAGGGGACCACTAACCGACGCATGCTATCACGCCCTAGGCGATCAGAGCAACACATGCAACCTTTAGTTTCCCAGCTCTGTTTCTCGTTCTGGTGGGCCGTCTCTTGGAAGTCCACCAGTCCAGAAAGGGATGCTAGGAGGTCCTCAAATGAGAGGCGAAACAGCAGCACATAATCAGGAGCCTGAGGGCCATTTTTCTGGCAAACTGGTCTGCCAAAGCATTTCCCCTGCGAGATGCTGTCTGAACACCGGGTATGGGCCTTACATTTAACAATGGGCAACTCAGTGGGTAACAAAATGGCGTTAAACAGTGCTTCAACATAGGGTTCATCAAGGATAGGGGTACCTTGGATAGTGAGATAACCGCTCTCTTTCCAGTGTGTTCCATAATCATGAGAGATACCAAAGGCATAGTGGGAATCTGTGTATATCGTGGCTGGCGTTGTGTGGCGATCGTGCAGGCTCTGGTGAAGGCAATGAGTTCAGCATCATGTGTTGATCTTACTGTTGGGAGCTAAAACACTTCTATGGGCTGAAGGTGGTGCAGGCTGCAAATCCTGCTCGTCAATTTCCTGCGGAATCTTCTAAGCCACGTGCCACCAAACAAGTTCCAAGTCAGCATTGAGGAGGGAGAACTCCTTGAGGTCAGGTCGTGGATAAGAAATTATGTCAAATGCTGCAAGTCAATCATGCGGGTGACTATCCTGAGAAGTGGGCAAAAGGGAGGCAGGATTTAGAGTGGCACATCTGATGAGTGTGATATTGGTGGTGATGAGGAGTAATTATTTCCATACTTGGTGAGCCGGGCTGCTGGTAGGTGTTTTGTTTTAACTCTGAGGAGTAGGGCCAATGGAGAGGGTGGCACTGCCCCATTTGGAGACCAGGAATGCAGCAGTAGTCAGCGCTTTTAGACATTTGGGGAAGGCGGAGGCTACCGGGACTAACTGAGAGCGGCCGTAGGCAACTGGACATTGTAGTTCTCCATGCTTCTGTGTGAGAATACCTAACACACACCCCTCTTTCTCATCACAGAACCTGGTGAACGATTTGGAATAATCCGGGAGAGCCAGGGCAGGGGCCGGAAAGAGGGTTAGGTAGAGGTTATGGATGGGTGGGGGAATTTAGAGAAAACCATGCTCCTTGGCTCCGGTGCCCTTGTTAGGGTTGCTGATCTCCGCCCACTCACACCATTCATGCACACCTAAGTGAGCACCCAGATCCGGGAGCCTTGTTAGTGCCCATTTTCCCTGTGGGACTAAGAACTAACCTGAGGGCCTAAAATTCTGATATTGCACCGTGCCAAAGTGATGCAATACAATGCTAATGTTGTAGCACTAAACAGTTTACACCCCCCAGTGCACAAGCATCAACTATTCAGCATTTACTAATGCTACTTGTAATGCTGAGTTCGTGTACAGGTTTGCATCACCAATATTACACAACTATTACTTAGCTGCGAGTTGTTTTCTTCAATACTCTCTACCGTCTGAGTGTCCATCTCCAGCATGGGTAATTCTGTTAGAAAACAAATGCATCAGTGAGAGTGCCCAGCGGAAGCGGTTCCTGAACATCTGACAAGCGGGGATGCCATTTGTCACTCGTTCGTTCTATCGCCCGCTGCGCCGGTGGCCGTTAGCTCCCTGGTTTCTTATGCGGCCAGTAAATCGTCCCAGTATGAGGCCGCTAGTAGTCTAATATATGGCCATCAAGCCCCTGGTTCAAGTGTGACTGCAATGCCTTCCCCATAGGTTCCTAGTGCAGTGAAATGCCTTCCCCAGTGTTTGATTGCCAAACGCAGATTTGCGTGATATTGCTGAAGCGGAGCGTAATCAAAGACACATTCACTTATCTGTGAATGGGAGCAGGGCCTGCAGGGATTACAGGTGGGACACGGCCTCGCAATGCCTGCCGGAGCTCCTATGGAACACATCTGGTCAGCTGAACAGCTGTAGCGCGAGCAAAGGTCTTGCGGGCATGCCGTACAAATGCGCGTATGCAAGGTTGAGTGTCTCCGGCTCTGCTGGAAGGCTCATGCTCACACAGGCCTTCTGGGGAATGCAGTCCCGGAGTGCTCCTCTTGCTCTCCGCTCTCTTTCTGCAATAGAAACAAATACATTTTCTGGTATAACTGGTTCTGGGTTTCCTTCTCCCCTTACAGAGTGTAGTAACCGTGCTTAATCCTCCAGCCACATGTCTTTTCTTGACACTGGTCTTGGATTCTTACTTGATTTTTAAGCATGAATGTACGATTTGGGATGATTTTGGTGCTTTTGCCCAGGGAGGGTGATGCATGGAAGACATACGCAGACCTAAGCAGAATCTTGAACATATGTTGGAAACTGGACCCCTGCATGCTAGAATGGATGGTGCCTCCTTTGGGTACATGGATTCACATAAGTATGGAAAATGTAATTGTTTTGTAATAGAAATGAATGTGAATTAGGTTACTTTGTAATGAGGAATAAATAAATCCATGGTTTGATCTGTTGAGTTTTAACAATTCACTGTGTAGTCCTTTACGTGGGCATCATTTGGCCTGTTTTAATTTTATTCCATTGTTACCATGTGTCAGACATGTACATATTATTGGGTTATTTCTCCATGAAGCACTACCGATCTTCTCTAAATGTTTGTATTATTTTTCTCGTAGGTACATACGAATAGTTGGAACACACAATACTGTGAACAAGGTTTTCCACCTGGTGGCCTTTGAATGCATGTTCACACACAAAACCTTCACGTTGGAGAAGGGGCTTGTAGGTGAGTGATATTCTTTTCATAGCCAACTGGCCTCAGGCTCTACTGTCGATAATCGCAATGCATTTTTAGGGTTGCGTACAATCTGAACAATCTTTTGCATGTTACGCTAAGCTTTCTTGCTGCAGCTTTTGCTGCAGGCACCATGTTCTGATCATACTATACAAATGGACCTGCTCAAGCAGCCAGATTTTCTTTTATTCTCCTTCAGTTGGCAGGTGCATTACTTCATGGTTACTACTTAATCTGTTTGTCACATTACTCCTCAACATGGATATCAAGTGGGAGGGTATTCATTTTGATGCATATTTTTAGATGCTTGTGTTCTTCAGGCTTCTTACTGGTCGATAGAGAATTTACCATCTATACACTTTACATAGTAACCTCCAAGTCTGCAACTTGAGGATGGTCCGATTACAGCCCTGAGTGACATTGAACTTAGGTCTTTGGTAAAACAAATGTACAAACATTCTCGACCAGTAGCAAAAACTGAGGGGTTTGTCCTGCTTTGCACATTCATCATAGAAGCCAAATAAAGACTGGCTTTATACCAGTTTCAGAAGATCTGATATGTTTATATCTGTGACACTTTGCAATCTCCTCCAAGGGTCGTAGCTGCTTCATCAAAAAGCTTTAGAACTCGCTGGATCAAACGGGTGTCTCTGGAGGTTCCATCTCCACAGATAATTGTCTTCTGGGTCTGCCCTCTACTCCATATTCTTTTTTTCATCTGTTTCAACAGCCCAAACTACACTTGCAGCACATAATTTTCAAATGGATACATTACTGATCTTATGGACTGGATTTCATGTAGTGCCCTGCGGCTCTGGGGTCGCCCTTGTCACTCCCTGGCATTCTCATGTGGCAAGTGACGTCACCCGCATACATACTCAAAACAATTTGTTTTTTTCAGCATATTCTTTGGAACATTTTCCAGTCAGTTGATGATTTATCAGCTGTTTAAAGAAAAGTCACACAAATCATGCTTTAGAGCTGGTGCCAAATGCTATTGTCTCTTGTCCAATGGATCCACACTCCTCATGTCTTTTTTGTCTTGGTGGAATGTGGATCCTGTCAGTCACTGCACCCGAAAGGGGTGAGAGAATGAACGTTCCCCCGGAGAAATCTGCTGCAGAGACCCCTATAAAGACCCAAACTGCCTCAGAGACATCCAAGTTTGCACACTCTTCAAGAAAAGAGGAAAAAGATGGGGGATAAAGGCGCCACCACTCCCAAATTGAGTCATCCTTCTCGCACTTATTCATCTCCTTCTTGTAAACGTCACTTTAAGCACATTTGCCTTTTGATAAGAAAGGCATTGGGATCTAAATTAGTGTAAGTAAGGGACTCTACCCTTAGTACTGATGCCACCTTACAAAATAACTCCTTAAGATCCGCCCTAAACATCCCAAGATCCAACCACATCTCTAGCCACAGAGAAAATTCTAACTGGCTCCCGGTGCGCAACAGAATCTCACTCTGCACCCTGGCAATCACCCACAAATGTATCTCTCACATCGCTCCCAAATACCTCTCAGACAAGTTCTCCCTTCATCACACCACCCGCCCTACCAGATCATCCCACACTCACTGTCTCACAGATTCAACCTAAAAACCGCAGGAGGAGCAAGCTTCCCTGTTCAAGCACCAACCTCTGGAGCTCGCTACCCCCTTCCAGCAGACTAGAACCATCCTTCAAAACTAACGTCAAACTATGGCTGACTGATGAGCCCTCCAACTACTGAGCCCAAACAATCCTGCACCACTATGATCCTGTCTCGCATCCCTTTGCTTGGCCTAAGTATCCTGCGGCTCCCCAACTCACCCATACCTGCCTTAAATGGTCAGACTAGTATGTAACCTAGTCGACCTGCCACTCTTATTGTATATATCTACTTATTTTGAAGGTCTGACCAGTATATAAATTGGAACCTATGTCGACCCTTCCGCCATTACTGTACCTACCCATTATGTAAATATGCATGTACCGTTGATCTCTTCTTGTATCATGTTAAGTTTTCCAGCGCCCAGTTACCTCAGGGTTAGGTGCGCAATACAAATAATAAACAAATACAAGGTGTGGGAGACTTTCCATATCAGGTGATGTGAGTGTTAAAGCTGGCCCCTGTGGCCAAACCAGACTGCTGCTCTTGCCAATGAATGTTGTTTCCACAAAGCTCTCTCCCTCACGCCTAAAGATTCATGCCCAGGTATGACATATTGAGAACTGATGCCTTGGTGCTTTCAGCCACAGCCTTGGGCATAGCATCAGTTGGGGAGCCAAACCCCTTGTTCCAACCCAATTGGAGCTAGCTCCCTCGGAGCATGTTAAAGCTCTAGTGAGGAAATATGCAACCTCTTTCATAGAAATGGGAGCCTTTCGAGGCTGAGGACACCCTTGTGTGGCACAGTCTGCACGTTGAAATCCAAAGATTCCAAAACCTATTCGCTATAGGTAATGACCTGCATGTCAACTTTACGACAGTATTTCCAGAGAAAATTCAAGTCACCGGAGGAGTTGCAATGGGATGATCACAAAAGTTCTTCTTTAACTCCAACTTCAGTTGCATAATGCAGTGGTGTGGATACCTCGCTAGATAGCTTGCAGCTCCTCCTCTTCAGACCTTACTACGAAATTGTGGCTCCTTTAGAGCTGCGATAGCACAGACAATTGATACGACTGGCCTGGTACCGGAGTTATATTGGAACTAAATGTGCAAAAAGTTCTGTTACTCACACTGAGCGGATCCTTTACCGCTAAGTAAATGGCTGTTTGAACAGGCTGGCTTCTGTTCCTATTGTGGCCAAAGCCAGAGACTTGGCACCGAAATTCTGAGCTGGATCGGCAGACCCATATTTCCTGATGTCCCAACAGTACCGGAAAGCTTGGCAGTTCCAACTGCCACCACAAGATCAAGACCTCATTTCCCGCAGCTTCCCCAGGTATGGCATCAAAAATACCTGATGTTTGGGGGCGAAGAGTTTGCCTATGGTAGCCTGAAATGGCACACCCTCAGTCCCTTATGCTTTCTTTTGCTAGTTACACACACACACACGCGTCTGGTCAGATTGCCCGATGCTCATCCTTCACTGGGCATGAAAACTTATTTTAAAGAATTGGTGGCTGATGGTAAAGACATGCAAAGCAATTGCTTAAATAATGGCCTAGACGTTGTGTGCTGCAAAGTAAAGTTTATGGCACAGGAACCGTTTTAAGGGTACATACCCCACCACCTTCACTTAATGTGTGGGAATCCTAGGGTTTATGTGGTATCACAACTTTTCGCTTGCATCCCAGATTAATGACGTCTGCAGAGCAGCAGTCGGTTGCAAAAGCGCTATCATTTATTCCCCTTATTACTTTTCGTCACAAGAGCATATTACAACTTCAAGCAGGCTTGGCAGTCCATAACGATAGACGAAGATAGGTTTTAGAGATTTTAGACTAAGGAAATAGTCTACTTTTTCTTTGAAACCTTTCCCTATCTCACCGCTCTCCCACCTAGTCTTTGGCTACACGGGGACCGCTCCTGCTTCAAGAAATTGCTGGGCTGATTGGCACAATGGAGATTGTTGTAGCAGCGAAAGCCAGGAGAGGCTGATGGTTGTTACTTCCTGGCGCCATGGAAGTCAGAGTTTCAACTGTCCAGGTCTTCATGGAAAACCACTCGCACTGTGCATTACATCAAACACATGGATGGTGTGGGATCCCTTAAGCTCTGTAAGTTGTCCATGCTCCTCTGTTTCTGATTGATCAGAACTGAGAGGACAGTGTCAGCGTCAAACCTCGCTGGCAGTCTGAACACTCAAGTGGAGTCATCACACATGACTTTGAGCTGATCAGGCTGATAGTGGAGTAGATCTTCTCCTTGTAGGAGCTCCACAGATTGAGCAGTCGGCATCCAGCTCAAGCAGGATCGTCTGTTTAATGGAGTTGAACAGTGTTCCCAGTCTGGGTGTGGGCTCCCTGGGCGATACCCTGGTGATCCCCTTGGAGTTCCATTTCGATTTGGTGTATGTGTTTACTCAGTGCCTGCTTCCTTTCGTTGTCACCGCAGATATACACACTCACCCTAATGCAGCCTATAGAACAGTCATGAATAGGGTGATTGAGTGTTTGGGTTTGGGACGTCCTTCTAAGGACATTAACCAGGATGACCTTACTCAGATTTTGGATAGAGGTCCTCCTAAGGAGCCTGTACTTGTGCTCTGTCAAAATACACATACACACAATGAAATGTCATTTCACGGTCCCAGGCGGCAGAAAACATTCCCAAAGGGGAAATGAAAGATGGTTTTAACAATCTCATCAATAATGATGAGGCTTCCTGCCATTCCCTTCAGTCAGGCCTTGATGCGTCAGATTGTGCTATCCGGTTTATGGGCTCGAGTGCAGTAATAAGGAGAGTTTCACAAGTCAGGGTTTGCCCCCAACGTCGAATCAATGCTCTTGGACATGGTCCAACCACTTTGGACCAAAAGGAGACTACAGCTTGGAACAGCTACAAGTTTCTAAGGCTGGTGGCAAATTCTTTAGGAGCAGAGGTTGTTCTTTTCCTTATTAATCTTCTTTTAATCAAAGGGGAAGTGGTCAGGTTACCCAAGATGACACATGAGGTTCTGGCGTGCTGTGGAGGAAAAACTGCTCAGGCAGCCACCTCCTCACTGCCATCTGCCACAGCCCAAAACCTCTCTGAGCAGTTTGCTCATAGAACCCCAGTGGGAGGCAGGTTGCCCCAGCATCTGCAAGAATGGCATTGCATTACTTCAGATGCACGGGCGCTACATACAGTGGCCCAAGGATAGGGTCTTCCATTTCTTCAAAGGCCCAAGATTGCCCCCCGAGTGAGCAATCTCTTCGGGAAATGGATCCGCTCCTTCTACAGGACATTATTTCCCTGTTGGAGAAGGGTTCTGTGGAAAGGGTACATGTAGCAGAACAATAACCGGGTTGGTACGCTATCTATTTTCTGGTTCCTATGAAAGACTGAGGTCTGCGACCCATCTTGGACCTGAGATGCATGAACAAGTTCCTCCGGAAGGACAGTTTTAAGATAGCCACTCTTTGTCAGATCCTCCAGGCCCTTCAGCTCCAGGATTGGATGGTGTCTTTCGATCTTCAGGATGCTTACCTTCATGTGCCTATACATCCCAAGCACAAGTACCTGTGGTTCGCCATTGGCAGTTCCCATAATTAGCTTCCAGTACTCCCTTTCGAGATCCACCTCCGCCGGAGGGTCTTTACCAAGTTGATGACAGTGGTGTCAGTGAATATAAGGAGGGAAGGGATTCACATCTTTCCCTAGAAAGATTGGCTAATCAGAGCTCGGTCTCCCGAACCGGATCTGGAACATCTCAACAGCACCTGCCACTCTCTCCACAAACCAGGCTTCTCCCTCAGCTTCAAGTAGTCCCAGGTGACACCTTCCCAAAAGCTTCAATTCATTGGAGCTGTCATGGACTCTTCCTCCAGGAAGGCTTTGCCTCCGGAGTTGAGGGCTCAACATATCTTGCAGTCAGGAGAATGGCTCCCTTCTCCTGAGTGTACTTCTAGTATTATGGCAGTTCACTGTGATTTTACCCCAAAAAATCTTTCGGATGTATTTGTTACCCCCAAAGGAAATCCATTAAAAAAAAATCACTGAATTACATTTATTTTTTATTTTTGAGGATGGTCCCCCTAAACTCCCTATTTCCATATGTTTTAACCCCTTACTCCCCCACACCCCAGATATGTTTTATTAATGGATTTGTATCGGTTAAAAAAAAATACATCAACATTTTCTTTTTTCCGTAAAATCACTGGACACTGTCTTTTGGCTGTCTTGCTAATAGGTAATCTTTAGATAGTCTCGACTTATTTGCTGTATCAGTTCTTGCGTTCTTTCAATTGATTAGTTTTTCTCTCCTCTGGAAGAATACCTTTCCTTGACCTTTTATATTTTCTTTGATCCTTTTATGAGCAACCTGGAAATGTACACTTTTTTTTGACATTCTAGACAATTGTGGTTCACTTTACTCTGACCTACTCTGTCTTGCATATTGTTTACTTTGGTGGTCTCTCTGAGCTTCATTGTAAAAGACCCTTTCGCTTAGGTTCCTCTCTTCCTGTTTTGAATAGCTGGTCTACTTCTCATATCAACAGGATAATTGATATCCAACTTCTCTTGTCCTTCCTCTCAGGAATTTCTATGAGATTCTTTCTCTCATTAATATCATTCCTAAAGGTTTCTTTGTACCCCCATTCATAATGTTCTTTCGAAGGGATTGTGTCCTCCAACGTATTCCTTATCTTTGATAATTCGTCTCCAGCTTGCTGGCCTCGGAAATCTTTTTCTCAGTAGAGGGCGCTGCGCATCAACGTCCGTTGAGTTGGTGTCCCTCGACAGCCACCGTATCGGCGCCTAGGTCACCATGCCCATAAATAGCCACGCGCAGCGTCTGTTGCTCAGTTCCGTTTTTCCGCGCTTCGTGGTGCCTCGGAATATCGTTGCTCAGTTCTTCAGTCAAATATACTTCATTATTCCTCGAGAATACCGACTCGTACTTGATGGCTTCCTCATCCGAACCGATGACTCCAAGGTCCGGCTTCAAAAAATGTCGAGACTGTGGAAAGAAAATGTCGTTGACGGATCCTCACAGGATCTGTTTGTGGTGCCTGGGAGTCGAGCACCATTGTTCGGAGTGCGAGGACTGAATGTCCATGACGGCGAAAGCCTTGAAGAAGCGTAAGGGGAAGCTCGAGTGAGGTAAGGCAGTTAAAACTTCTTCGTACGTTTCCTCGGCAGAGTCGACATTCGTCTCCTCGCCATCACAAAAGACATTCTAGTTCTAGGTCTTGAAGCAGTTCCCATCACTCTTCGAGATCTAAGCATTCAAAAAAGAGACGTCGAAGATCCCCTTCCTCGTCGTCTTATTCAGTTTCCCTGAAAAGGGTCTCCTGCCCCACAAAACATAGCTCTCAGGCTGAGTGGGATGAATTCAGGAAAAAGATGCTTAGCGTCTTCGAGAAAGCGGCCTCTACCCCCTCGAAGACTGCTGAGGGTGATACCCTGGGTGAAAGACCCGAAAAATCAAAACGCTGCGAGGTGCAGCACCTGGCGAAAGAAGCTACTCGAGAGCGTCACAAACCCTTGAGTAAAGGCAAGGTCGCGTCTTCGCCGCTGTCGTCGAAAATCCCTTCGACGCATAGATCTGCGTTTTCGACGCCATTATCGAAGGGTTCTTCGACGCACAGGTCAGTCGATTCGACGCCGACATCGATGCCGACATCGATGCCGAGAAAGGACAAACCCACGGCCACCCTACAGCCAGTGGCCATACCCAGAGACTCGATCACGAGAATGTCGTCGACAACCTCGAGTAGAATTCCGATACTCTCGAGTTCCTCGAGGCCTCTACCAACTTTCTCGACGCCTTTTTCGATTGGCTTCGAAGCCTTTAACATCCGCGTCGACGATGTCGACGTTTTCTCAGCCAATTATGACAAATTGTGCCCCTTCTGCTCTGGAAATGGGATTTATACCATTTCCAAGATCTGATCATTCCAGAGCCTTAGCATCTATTTATGAAGAAAGGGAGAATTCGGATCAGGAGAGACCTTTTGAGTTGCAGGGATCTGCAACTCCTGTACCAGAGGAATTTACCTCTGAGGAAAGTAGGTTTAAGGACCTCCAAGAATCCTTACATGAAGCAAGTGGGTTGGACACTTCCCAAGAAGTGGAATTTGCCAAACCAGACCCAGGGGAACATGCCGAAACCCCTTATAGAACCTTGATGGCAAGGATAATAGAGTTTATGGGGTGGTCTACACCCTCACCTGCTTTTCAGCAAGACGACCTCACAGACCTTTTGGTTAAAGGTCCACAGGAGGATCCTCTGGTGCCATTTCATGCAGCATTACAAAGGAAAATATTGTCAAACTGGGAAACCCCTGAGGTTATCCCGGCGGTTAACAAAAAATTATCAGCCAAATATAGGGTGTCTTCTGCTGACCCTGAATATTTATCCAGACACCCAACTCCGGAGAGTCTGGTTGTGCAGGCAGCAACTTCATTTTGGTAGTAAATCGGCTTACCCTACTGTTCTACAGGACAGGGATGACAAGAGATATGACTCTATGGTCAAAGTCTTTTCTGCATGTAGCATGGCGTTGAAATCCATCAATGCTACTTGTACGCTTGCAAGGTTCAGCCACACACTTTAGGAGTGTGCTTCATCAGCGGCTGACTGCCTCCCGGAGGGAGAAGAAAGGGAAGCGTTTCTAAACATCAGTAAGGATGGTAAAGACGCAATGTGCGAATCCCTTCAAATTGGCATCGATTCTGCTGACAGCATCAGCAGGGCCATGGCGGAAAGTACAACCACCAGGAGATTTGCTTGGTTGCGGAGGTCTGGTTTTGCTCCAGATGTGCAAAGCAGACTCTTGAATATGCCCTTTGACGGCTCTTCCTTGTTTGGTAAGAAGGTGGATGACAGTTTAGAAAAGCTTCAAACATCAAAGGCAACAGCAAAATCCCTGGGAGCTGCAATCCGTCAGACACCATATCGCCTCTCAGGAACCTCTTGGAGAGGTAAGTCCTTTCGCTTCTATTCCGCATTCGGAAGAGGCAGAGGACAGCCGGTTCAAAGGGGTCAGAAAAAATTCACCCGAGGTGGACGGGTTAAAAATACAAAAGCTGCAGCAGCAGCAGGTACCTCTTTACCCTCGGCATCTGCATCAGCCGCCTCCAAACTGCTCTGAGGACTCTCCTCACAAGACACCAGTAGGGGGCAGGTTAACTCAACATCTGACGGAATGGCAGGCTATTACGTCAGATGCTTCGGCATTGGAGACAGTTGCCCAAGGTTACTGCCTGCCTTTTCTACGCATCCATCAGAGTCATCCACCGGGGAACAGCTCTCTGAAAGTTCCAGATCCGCTCCTCTTGCAGGAAATTATAGACCTGCTAGAGAAAGGTGCCATAGAACCGGTACCTGTAGTGGAGAGGGACAAGTGCTGGTACCCCCCCCCCCCCCTACTTTTTCATACCGAAGAAATACGGAGGACTGAGACCTATCTTGGACTTACGAGAATTGAACAAGTTCCTCAGGAAGGAAAAGTTCAAGATGGTAACTCTCTCTCAGATCCTTCAAGCCCTCCAGCTCCAGGACTGGCTGGAAATCTCTGGACCTCCAGGATGCTTATTTCCATATGCCAATCCATCTCAAACACAGGAAATACCGGAGGTTCGCAATTGGTGGCTCATTATCAATTTCGAGTTCTACCATTTGGGCTGACCTCCGCCGCGAGGGTCTTCACCAAGTTAATGTCGGTAGTGGCGGCAAGTCTAAGAAGGGGAGGGATTCACGTCTACCCCTACCTGGACGATTGGCTGATCAGGGCTGTATCTTCGGAACAAGCTCAGAGCCAGCTAGATTATGTCTGCCACTTCCTTCACAAACTGGGCTTCTCCTCAATTTAAAGAATTCACAAATGATACCATCAGAGACTCCAGTTCATCGGAGCAGTCCTGGACACTTCTCTGGGAAAAGGCTTGCCACCAGAGGTGAGGGCTCAAGATATTCTGAAGATGGTCACCAAGTCTCAAAATTACCAACATCTCCCAGCCTTCGACTTTTTGATGTTGCTAGGCCTCATGGCATCCTGCATCTTCCTTGTGCCAGAGGCTTGCCTGAGAATGAGATCTCTCCAGTGGGCACTAAGAACCCAGTGGTTGCAGTTCTCAGGAAAAATGACAGATCTCCTTTGGATTCCACACAAGGAAGCCCAAGACCTTCAATTGTGGGCTTATCGAGAGAACATTTTGAAAGGAGAACTGTTTTGGCAACCATGGCTGGAGATGACAGTAGTCACGGATGCCTCACTCACTGGGTGGGGAGCCCATGCCAACGACTTGACCATCAGCGGTCGTTGGTCTCCATCGGAGTCCAGACTACACATCATCCTATTGGAGCTGAGAGCAATCAGAGTAGCGCTGAAAGCTTTCCTGCCATCAGTACAGGGAAAAAATGTCCTGATAATGACGGACAACACAGTGGCCATGCACTACCTCAACAAAAGAGGAGGCATGGGATCACTGCCACTGTGCAGAGAGGCAATGCAGCTCTGGTTTTGGGCAGTTCAAGAAGGAATCTCTCTATCGGCAGTGCACCTAGCCAGAGAGAAGAACTTCACAGCGGAGGCTCTGAGCAGGCAGGGCACAGTCTCCCACGAGTGGGAACTAGCTCAGGAAGTCCTTCAAGAGATCTTCGCCCTTTGGGGAACCCCTCAAGTGGATCTGTTCGCCACCAGTATCAACAGGAAGTGCGATCTGTTTTGTTCAAGGGAATTTCCCCCGATAGGAGCTCTATGGGACGCGTTCGTAGTGGACTGGGAGTTTCCACTGTATGCGTTTCCACCAGTCCCCGTCATTCCTCAAATGATCAGGAGGTTGAGAAGATTCCGGAGGACCATGATCCTAATTGCCCCAGACTGGGCCAGCAGAACGTGGTACCCGGACATTCTGGACATGTCCATCTGCCCTCCAATTCGCCTTCCACTCAAGGAGAATCTTCTCTCGCAGAAGGGAGGTCAGGTTCTCCATCCAGACATCAGAACCCTCAACCTTCACGCTTGGCTTCTGAAAGGTTGAGATAAAAGGATTGGGACCTCCCTGATGACGTCATGGAGGTGTTGCTTTCGGCCAGAAGGCCAGCAACAAAGTCTTTATACCGCTGCCGTTGGGACACATTTTGCAGCTGGTGTAGAGAAAAGAATATCGACCCCTTTTCATGTGGTACACCAACGGTGTGATCCTTTCGAAGGGATTGTGTCCTCCGACGTATTCGTCATCTTAGATATCTCCTTCCAGCTCTGCTGGCCTCGGAAAATTTTTTCTCTAGAGGGCGCTGCGCGTCGACGTCCTCCGAGTCGATGTCCCTCGACAGCCGCCGTTTCGACGTCAATGTCATCCTGCCTATAAAGGCCGCGCGCAGCGTCCGTTGCTCAGTTCCGTTTTTCCGCGCTTACTCAGTGCCTCGGAATACCGTTGCGCAGTTCTTGTCAGATTAATCCTATTTACCTCGAGTTATTCGATCCGTACTCGATGGCTTCCTCGTCGGAACCGACAACTCCTCGATCCGGCTTCAAAAAATGCCGAGATTGTGGAAAAAAGATGTCACTGACTGACCCTCACAGAGTTTGTCTGTGGTGTTTGGGAGCTGAACACCGTTGTTCGGAGTGCGAGGACTGTATGTCCATGACAGCTAAGGCCCTGAAGGAGCGTAGGGGGAAGCTGGAGAAAGTTAAGACTTTTAAATCTTCTTCTTCGTCGACGAAGTCGAGACACTCGTCTCCTCGTCACCATTCGCGCTCCAGGTCTCGGAGTGGGTCCCATCACTCCTCGAGATCGAAGCACTCGAAGAGGAGACGTCGAAGATCCCCTTCTCCGTCTTCCTCTTCCTCTGTTTCGCCAAAAAGAATCCCTTGCCCCACGAAACATAGTTCCCGGGCTGAATGGGAGGAATTCCGCAAAAATATGATGAGCGTCTTCGAGAAAGCGGCCTCGACCCCCTCGAAGACTGCCGAGAGCGATGCTCTGGTCGAAAGACCCGAAGGTCAAAAACGCCGCGAGTCGCAGTACCCGGCGAAGGAAACCTCTCTAGCGTGTCTCGAACCCTCGAGTAGGACGATGACCTCCAAACCTTCCTCGAAGGTTCCGTCGACGCCGAGGTCGGTGTCTTCGACGCCGTTGTCGAAGGGACCTTCGACACACGGGTCTGTCGACTCGACGCTAGCTTCGACACCGGCGTCGACGCCAAGAAAAGTCACTGTCACGACACACCCAGTGACTATCCCCACGTCCTCGATGACGATGGCTTCGAGATTGTCGAGTAGAATCCCAATTCTGTCGAGGTCATCGAGGCCTCCGCCTTTGTTTTCGACACCATGCTCGAAACCTTCGGCGTCGACGACATTGACGTTTTCGAGGCCGATAATGACAAGTTCGGCACCCTCTGCCTTGGAAATGGGATTTACTCCCTTTATGAGTTCAGAACAATTGAGAACTATGTCCTCAATTTTGGAAGAGGGTGAATTGTCTGAACAGGAAGACACATTTGAGTTGCAGGGACCTGTAACCCCAATTAGAGAGGAATTTTCCTCTGAAGAACGCAGGTTAAAGGATCTTCATGATTCCTTACATGAGGCAAGTGGGTTAGACACTTTCCCTGAGGTGGAGTTTGCTAGGCCAGACCCGGGGGAGCATGCTGAAACCCCCTATAGAGCCTTAATGGCCAGGATCACAGAGTTTATGGGGTGGTCTGCACCTTCACAATCTTTCCAACAAGATGACCTCACGGATATTCTTGATAAAGGCCCACAGGAGGATCCTGTGGTGCCTTTCCATAAAGCTCTTCAGAGGAAGATTATGACGAACTGGGAAACCCCAGATGTCGTCCCGGCAGTAAATAAAAGACTTTCAACAAAATACAGGGTATCCTCTACAGACCCGGAGTTTTTGTCAAAACACCCATCCCCAGAAAGTCTGGTGGTACAGGCAGCATCTTCTACCGACGTCAAGACGGCTTATCCTACTGTCCCACAGGACAGGGTCGATAAAAAATATGATGCTATGACAAAGAAAGTTTTTTCGGAATGTAGCATGGCGTTAAAATCTGTGAATGCTACTTGCACCCTTGCTAGATTCAGCCATACACTTTGGGAGTGTGCTTCTACAGCGGCTGACTGCATCCCGGAGGGAGAAGAAAGGGAGGCGTTCCTGAATATCATACAGGACGGTAAAGACGCTATGTGTGAATCCCTCCAGACGGGCATTGATTCGGCTGACAGTATCAGCAGAGCAATGGCGGCAAGTACAACAACCAGGAGATTTGCTTGGTTGAGAAAGTCTGGTTTTGCCCCAGATGTGCAAGCCAGGCTCTTGAACATGCCATTCGATGGCTCTTCTTTGTTTGGGAAAAAGGCGGATGACAGTTTAGAAAAACTGCAAACTTCAAAAGCAGCAGCAAAATCCCTAGGCGCTGCAATCCGTCAGACACCTTTTCGTCCCACAGGAACCTCTGCGAGAGGCAAGTCCTTTCGCTTCTACTCCGCATTCGGAAGAGGTAGAGGACAACCGGCTCAAAGGGGACAAAGAAGAACTACCCGAGGTGGACGGGGTAGATATTCAAAGGCCGCAGCAACAGCAGGTGCCTCTTTACCATCGGCATCTGCATCAGCCGCCCCAAAACCACTCTGAGGACTTCCCTCACAGGACACCTGTAGGAGGCAGGTTGACTCAACATCTGGCGGAATGGCAGGCTATCTGTCATGATCCCTGCTTCCAAGGGGTCAGGACTTGCCTCACATCCTTGGAAGCAGGCCCATAACCTTGATCCTGGGTACCAGCCAGTCCCTATCGGGACCTTTTGGACCTTGTCCTGGGGCCAGTGGCAACAGGCTCATAAAGATGACCGGTCCCGGCCCTGGAAGCGCCGGGCTCATAATGCTTAAGAGTGCTTGGGTGGACCTACCTGCAGCATACCATGCTGCTTACTTACCAGCTCGATGGTCTTCTGATCCTTCTCTGCCTGGAATTACTTTTCCTGTCTGGGTGGGGCAGGAGCCACTCCCTGGAATCAGAACACAGGAACTCTTTTCTTACCTGGGCGAGGCTGTGGAAGAAGATGCCTAAGCACTACAGAAGGCTGTTTAAACCACACCCGATTGATGAAACGTGATTCGCGTTATTCTGCATCTGCAGCAGGACGCTCACCGTGTCAGCTCCAGTCTTCCTGAGATTCTTCAGCTCCAGTTCCTGGGAAAACGAATTCCTTACCTGCTAGAGATCCGATCCTCAGCTGCACCTGCCAAGACAAAACAACAGGTTAGCAGAATTCAATTCGAGAGCAGCGCTCTTAC
This sequence comes from Ambystoma mexicanum, assembly GCF_040938575.1. Lineage (NCBI taxonomy): Eukaryota > Metazoa > Chordata > Amphibia > Caudata > Ambystomatidae > Ambystoma > Ambystoma mexicanum. The sequence continues at coordinate 1,192,035,489 of NC_090928.1, forward strand.
TTACCAAATATGGCGGCATCTTCCAAAGCCTTCCGCCGCTTTCTTCGGCTCACCATCGACATCTGCAAAGAAAAGGACTTGATTAAGCATTGCATTCTTGAATTGCTTACCTGCGCTCCGCACGTTCTGAACTTCAAGAAGCGCTGCATGCCGGCATCTGCAAAACAAAGGGAGACATTTTAAGGCGCATTCTAAACCAACCATAAACTTTCTACTTACGCGCTCGCACGTTCGCCGGCATCCATCTAGCAACGCTCTCTGCATCCACGATCTGCAAGGACAAAAGAGACATTAAGGCGTGCTTTTGAAACAAACAGCAGTCATTTTACTTACATGCACCGCGCTTCATCTTCTTCGTGCATACGCGCTTGCACGATCCTGGGCACTTATTCATCAGCGTCCATTGCACCTAAACCTGCAGGACAAAGAGAGACATTAGAAAGGGTGACAGCAACCGGTCATCTTTCCTACTCACCTGCTCGCCGCATCATTCCTCTACAATTTCAATCTTGACACCCTGAGACTGAGCAAGGGACTAAATTAAGGGTGCTCCAATAACTATCAAGAAACCGCTCGTGCGGTAAACGGCGGTATCTTCCAGCATCAACCTCTGCAATCAAGAGGATTGTCAGTGAACCAGTGAAGTAACTGGTACTTGCGCCCCTGCAAAGACGCAGGATGGAGAGCCCGGCCATAATATATCTAAGGTGAGCAAGTCACGCCCTTGGTTCGAATAAGAGGACTGAGGAAGGAGAAGTTCAGTCAATCCAGTTCCTAAATCCTTGTTCTTGCGTCTGCAGACACCTCACTCTACATGTCCGGTACATCGTGAGAAGGGGACCAGCCCTAGGAGAAGGCCGAGATCTACGAGTCACACTAGAAGACACGGCGACAGCTCAGTCCAGCCCAGCGCCTCCGTGGAAATCAGGTGAGCGTTACACTATCACGTCAGATGCTTGGGCATTGGAAACAGTTGCTCAAGGTTACTGCCTGCCTCTCCTACGCATACCTCAGAGTCATCCACCGGGGATCAGCTCTCAGAAAGCTCCAGATCCGCTCCTCTTGCAGGAAATTTTGGACCTGCTAGAGAAAGGTGCCATAGAACCGGTACCTGTAGCGGAGAGGAACAAGGGCTGGTACTCCCCTTACTTTCTCATTCCAAAGAAAGACGGAGGACTGAGACCCATCTTGGACTTGCGAGAATTGAACAAATTCCTCATAAAAGACAAATTCAAGATGGTCACTCTTTCTCAGATCCTCCAGGCCCTTCAGTTCCAGGACTGGTTGGTATCTCTGGACCTTCAGGACGCTTATTTCCATGTACCTATCCATCTCAAACACAGGAAATACCTGAGGTTCGCAATTGGCAACTCTCACTATCAATTTCGAGTGCTGCCATTTGGGCTGACCTCCGCCCCGAGGGTCTTCACCAAGTTAATGTCGGTAGTGGCGGCAAGTCTAAGGAGGGAAGGGATTCAGGTCTACCCCTACCTGGACGATTGGTTGATCAGGGCTGTCTCTTCGGAACAAGCTCAGATCCAACTAAATCACGTGTGCCACTCCCTTCATAGACTGGGCTTCTCCCTCAATTTAAAGAAGTCACAAATGATACCATCTCAGAGACTCCAGTTCATAGGAGCGATCCTGGACACTTCCCTGGGAAAAGCCTCGCCACCAGAGGTGAGGGCTCAAGATATTCTACAGATGGTTACCAAGTTTCAAAATGCCCAACGTCTCCCAGCCTTCGACTTTTTGAGGTTGCTAGGCCTCATGGCATCCTGCATTTTCCTAGTGCCAGAGGCACGCCTGAGAATGAGATCCCTCCAGTGGGCACTGAGGACTCAGTGGTCACAATTCTCAGGGAGAATGACAGATCTTCTTCAGGTTCCCGGCAGGGTGGCTCGAGACCTTCAGTGGTGGGCCTGTCAGGAGAACATTCTGAAAGGAGAACATTTTTGGCAACCCTGGCCGGAGATAACAGTAGTCACGGATGCCTCACTCACGGGGTGGGGAGCCCACGCCAACGACTTGACCATCAGCTGTCGTTGGTCTCCATCGGAGTCCAGACTACATATCAACCTGTTAGAGCTGAGAGCCATCAGACTTGCGCTGAAGGCGTTCCTGCCAGCTGTACAAGGGAAAAACGTCCTGATAATGACGGACAACACAGTGGCCATGCATTACCTCAACAAAAGAGGAGGCGTAGGATCACTACCCCTGTGCAGAGAGGCGATGTAGCTCTGGTTTTGGGCAATCCAAGAAGGAATCTCTCTATCGGCAGTTCACCTAGCCGGAGAGAAGAACTTGACAGCGGGCGCTCTGAGCAGGCAGAGCACAGTCTCCCACGAGTAGGAACTAGCTCAGGAAGTCCTTCAAGAGATCTTCGCCCTTTGGGGAACCCCTCAGGTGGATCTGTTCGCCACCAGCGTCAACAGGAAATGTGATCTGTTCTGCTCAAGGGAATTTCCCCCGAGAGGAGCTCTGGGAGAGGCGTTCATAGTGGACTGGGAGTTTCCGCTTCTGTACGCGTTCCCACCGGTCCCTGTCATTCCTCAAATTCCTCATTCGACTGGATGTTCCTCCGACGTATTCCTCATCGGCCCTCCCATCCATCCCCGCAGTTCTACTTCCCGTGTTGTTGCAGCTTACGCTCCTTCAGGGTGATTAGTCTAGTCCAGAAAGTATTATTGTGGGCTACAAAACGGAACTGAGCAACGGACGCTGCGCGCGGCCTTTATAGGCAGGATGACGTCGACGTCGATACGGCGGCTGTCGAGGGACATCGACTCGGAGGACGTCGACGCGCAGCGCCCTCTAGAGAAAACATTTTCCGAGGCCAGCAGAGCTGGAAGGAGATATCTAAGATGAGGAATACGTCGGAGGAACATCCCGTCAAAAGAGCGTTACAAGGTAAGAAGTAAATTGTTCTTCTACTCTATTTGGCAAATTCAGGCCTTCAGGTTGGCACTATCAAGGGCTATCTCGCAGCGCTATCAATCATCAAGCGCACTGCAGAGGAGCCATCGTATTTCAAATTACCCTTAGTAATACAATTTCTAAAGGGATTAACTAATGTCTATCCTCCAAGACCATTCCAAGTTCCCTTATGGGACTTCAATTTAGTCTTAAATTTCCTGATGGGTACTCCTTTCAAACCACTCCACTCTTGTTCACTAAGATTTCTCACCCTTAAAACTGTCTTATTAGTGGCACTAACATCTGCTAGAAGGGTGAGTGAATTACAAGCTCTATCTTGTAAACCCCCTCATACAAGTTTTCATAAAGACAAAGTTGTCCTACAGGTGAAGCCTAATTTCCTCCCAAAGGTGGTTTCTGAATTCCACATCACTCAGAAAATTACCTTACCTTCATTCTATTCTCCTCCCCATCCGGGGAAAGAGGAAGAAAGGCTACACAGGCTGGACCCAAGGCGGGCTTTAAGCTTTTACATCAGCAGACTTGATAGGATTAGGCAAGCAGACCAACTGTTTGTAGGTTACTCAGGGCACAAATTGGGACTACCGATAACAAAACGGACCATTTCCAGATGGATTATTTTGGCCATTCTGGAATGTTACAAACTAGCAGGGAAAGAGCCTCCTCAAAATCTTAGGGCTCATTCAACCAGGGGTATCGCAGCCTCTTCGGCCCTCCAAAGAGGGGTTCCCATTCGAGACATATGTGCGGCTGCCACATGGTCGTCCGCAAATACCTTCACAAGATTTTACAACCTGGATTCCTCCTCTAGTCAAGAGACTAGGTTTGGCAAAGCCATATTCCATTCTGTTCATTCCCAAAGGGAAACATGGCGTTTTACTCCCACCTCCAATTACACACCACTGCTATGGGAGTCTATCAAAGATAAGGAATACGTCGGAGGACACAATCCCTTTGAAGAACAAGTTACTTCTTACCTGATAACGTTCTTTCGATGGGATGTTCCTCTGACGTGTTCCTAATCACCCCTCCCATCTATCCCCGCAGTAATACTTCCTTTGTGGTTGCAGTTTACGCTCCTTCAAAGTCAATAACCAATTCATGCATGACTTATCTTATGCTACAAAACGGAACTGAGCAACGGACGCTGCGCGTGGCTATTTATGGGCATGGTGACGTCGGCGCCGATACGGTGGCTGTCGAGGGACACCAACTCGACGGACGTTGATGCGCCCCGCCCTCTACTGAGAAAAAGTTCCCGAGGCCAGCAAGCTGGAGACTAATTATCAAAGATAAGGAATAGTTCGGAGTAACATCCCATGGAAAGAACGTTACCAGGTAAGAAGTAACTTGTTCTTCTCTTATGTTCCCTACATTCTGGTTTGAAGGTTTGGGTACTTCCCCTTTTCCCAGGGTAGTGATATCCAAGGTTACATTCTTTCCCTCTCGCAACTTCACTGTTTCTTTCTTATTTGAAAACAATTTAAGTTCATCAGTTTTGTATTCAACTTTGCTTTACTTGTACTGCGATGTGTTTCTTGAACTGTATAATGATCCCCTTTTGGCCCCCCTGTATTCCCATTCTCCCCGTTACCTTCAACAGTGCAGGGTGATTATCTGAGCTCTGGGGATTGTCAAGGAGCTTCCCTCACTCCTCCTTGCTACCGGCTCACTGTTGCCGGCGTCCTGTTCCTGGTATTCTCTCTCGCTCTCGTGGCATCCTGGTGTTCCTCCAGGTATGATATATAAGGCATATACACAGGTGTTTGGCGGTGCCACAAGACAAGGGAGGGAAGACATAGGGGAAGACAAGACAAACAATCCTACTATGCCTTGTGTTATTTGGATCGTGCAAGTGTGACAATGGAAGTGCAGGGGGGGAAGGAGAGAGAAGCGCAAGGGCGCGGAAAGGGGGCAGTGCAGCCAGAGCACTGTGACTTTGGGTAAGTGCAAGGAGGCATGGGGGCTGTAGGAGTTACAGTACCGAAGTGTGCAGAATACCAGGAGGCAGTGTGAAGGAAGACTGGTCGTGGAGGGCCCTGGTGCCCATTGAGACCCTGTGGGAACCATGCAACCAGTCGGCGCAGCAGATGGGTAAGTTGGTAAGGGAGTGAGAGAGTGAGAAGGCAAAGGAGAAAAGGATGGTCTTGAGCTGCTTCCGGAACTTCAGGACATCTGAGGGGCAGGGAGGCCGTTACAGAGAGGCGCCTGCAGAGGAGAGTGATATACCCCCACTCTCTTCCTGGAGAAGTGTCTGACCCACAGAGTTGGAGGTAGCTGAGCGAAGGGCTCTAGAATGAAGGTATTTTGGAAGAGAGTTGGATTTAGTGCAGGCCACGGCCCCAGAAAGCCTTGTGGATGATGCAAAGGGTCTTGATCTTGCAGCCACCGGGAGCCAGTGGAGAGATTTCAACTGGAGAACTACGGTCCCTGTGCTTGAGGCCAGGGATAAGTCTCGCAGTCCTGTTCTGGATTAGTTGCAGGGGGTGAAGTGTAGAGGTAAGCAGATTGAGAAAGAGGCTGTTGAAGTAGTCCAGCCTTGAGAGTACCAGGGCTCTGGAGACAATTCGTTTCTGGGGGAAAGTGAAAAAAGGTAGAATACCTCTGAAGAGGTGCAACTTGAAGAGGGCCTTTTTGGCAAGTTCCATGATGTGAGGAGAGAAGGAGAGAGTCGAGTCGAAGATGACACCAAGGTTTTTTGCCTCCCAGGAAGCCGAGGGTAGAGTGCCCAAGGAGGGCGGCCAGAGTCAGAGAGGGAAAATGGGAGCAGTAGTCCCAATGAGAAGGATCTCCACCTTACTGGCATTAAGGCAAAGATCGTTGGACGTGCACCAATCGTGAATAGCAGATAGACAGTCGGGAATGAGCGAGCGAGGGAGGAGAGGAGGCTGAGGGAAGCCTGAGAGCCGAGTGTCATGAGCCTAACACTGAAAGTTGGAAGAGAAGGTGGAGATCAGGTGTGCCAAAGGGGCCACATCAACATTGAAGAGCCAGGGTGAGAGGATAGAGCCCTGGAGGACACCACATGTGGAGAAAGAGGTAGTGGAGAGAAAGGACCCAAGTTGGACGTTTGAGGGCCGGTCAAGGAGGAATGTGGTCAGCCACATCAGGGCCTGATTCGTAATGCCCAGGTTCACAGATTCAGTTGATCAGGGTGGTGTGATTGACAGTGTCAAAAGCAGAGGAAAGATCCAGAAGGATGAGGACAGAAGGAAGGCTTGAATCGAGATTAGTGACCAGCTCTTCATGGGTGTTCAGGAGAGCAGTTTCCATGTCTCTAGATGCTCTGAAGCCCGATTAATGTTTGTGGAGGCAGCCAACAGGTTGTGTGGTGGGTAAGCTGTGTGATGGCCTCTATTTCCAGGAGTTTGCCCAGGAAAGGAATGCTAGAAATCGGCGATAGTTTGCTGGACATGTAGGATCGTCGGAAGACTTTTTTTAGGAGGGTCTACACAAGGGAGTGCTTGATATGATATGGCATTTAGAATGTGCCTGTACACAAGTATTTCTTGAGGAGAGAGGGGAGAGATCCAGTGGCGAAAGAGTGATTGCAGAAATCGGCCAAGGCTGGAGCGAGGGTGGCAGGGTGGTCCTCGATGGTTCTGGAGGAGCAGGGGAGCACCTGTTTGGATGACATTTTGATAGTATTTATCTAGATACATAGTCAAGTGTTGTCAGAACGACGGAGGAAAACGGAAAAGGAGATGGAGAGGCGGCCAAAGGGGGCCCGAGAGAGGAAGAGGAGAGCGCGGACAGGATGTCCTGAGTTTTAGTGGTGATATGAGAGGACAGAGCCGTGCAGAGGGCCTGAGAGGGAAGAGCAGAGGTGGAGACTGCAGTAGGATTGGCCAGCTACTAGCAGATTTGAAAGAGTTTGGCCGTGTTGTTAGAGGCCGCTGAGATGCAGGATTGGATATGGGCCGCCTTCTTGAAGAGGACAGAGAGTCTGTATTGCCTTTGGAGCAGGCAGCAGGGCAGCTTGTCCGGGGATGCACCCGAAGCCCTGCATTCCCTCTCAGCCCTGCATTTCCTCTCATCCACCCTGCACTTGCGTTTTAGGACGGCATGGTCAGAGTTTCACCAGGAGTTGCACTTGGAGGTAATCTTCAGATGGATTCCCATGACCGGGGCAAGGATGTCTAGAGTGTTGGAGATAGAAAGATCCAGGTTATAGAGGGCTGTGTCAGAGTGCAAGTCAGCCACAGGAGTAGGAGGAGCAGATAAAGTAGAGGCAAAGGCATCCTCCGACACTCGCTTCATGGGCTCAATGACAGAGAAGGAAGGTGGCAGTACTTGGCTAAGCTTGGCTTGAGGTAAGAAGTGTCAGGTTTGAAGTCTCCAAGGAGAATGAGTGGAGATGTCGAGCCAACAAGAGAGGAGGAGAGGTCAGCCCATTCTCAGAGGAAGAGGGTGACCTGGCCAGCTGGCCTGTAGAAGGTGGCCACAGTCAGAGAGAGTCCAGAAGAGATAGGGAACCTGCAGACTAAGCATTCAAAGGAGGAGTAGGCATGTGTAGGAATGACAGAAGCAGGGATCCACTCAGGAAAGATCAAGGCCACTCCACTGGCGGGCCAGTTAGTTCTGGGCTCGTAGAGGATCTTGTAGCTCTCAGGGAGGAGAGTGTTAAAACACGTGACAGAGCTGACCGTGAACCATGTTTCAGTGAAAGCGAGAGAATCCAGGTCTTCAAGGAGGTGGCAGATGTCAGAAGAATGTTTGACAGCAGTGCAAGAGTTGAGAGTTGCCACATTTGAAAGACTTCCTGGTTGGGGTGCAGAAGTGAGGTACACCAAGCGGAGACGGTAGGAGGGCAAGAGAGTGGGCAGACGTGGTAGACGGAGGTGGCATAAGGACCAGAGTGGAGGGGGAGGTGGATGCCATAGAGGCGGATGGAGGTGGCAGAGGGGCCAGAGTAGTGTTGGGAGTGGCAGGAGAAGGGAGGAAATTGATGAGACGCAGGAGACGCCTATCAAGAAGGAGCAGATTGGGCTGAGAGCCCTGTACCATGACAGTACCATTGAGATAGACCTTGATGATGGTCTTTGAGGAATGGAGGTGCCACCATTAATGGGAGAGGAGGAGAAAGGAGAGTGAACAGAGAACATATAAGGGGTCCAGAGGTCTGGAGAGGGAACGACAAAGAGGATGTCGGTAAGAGTCTATTTGGAGGAAGTGCTGATGTGGATATCGCCGATAGGGAGACATGGGTTGGAGACCCGGATATCCCTCTTGAACGTTTTCCTTCCAGAGAGGAATAGTATAGGAGATAAAGTAGCAATTAGAGAAGATGGAAGAGATTGAGAGCACCATAGAGGGTGCGAGGAGGCAAGGGGGGGAGAGTGAGTGAGTGAGGGAGGAAAAGAAGCACAGCCCAAAGCAGCACACCACAGAAGCACCGGAGGGGGGGGTTCACACTGGAGGCACACAGGAGGCAACAAGCAGGCAACACACCACAGTGGAACACAGGAGTAGTGTGGATGGAATACAGAGGAGGGGGAGAACAGCGCACTGCACAAACACCTAGGTAACCTCTCTGGTTGCCGCTCATTCTCGTGATGGTATTGACGTTGGTTTGTGGGCTCCCTGCCCACCACAAATCCTTTGTTGTGACGCCTCCACCTTGCTTTGGGCTCCAACCTTTTCTGCTTCTGCCATCTGGGATACACTGGGCCTCTGGCGTCTCCCCCTTCAGTTCAGCGCAAGCTTGAATGTTGCAGGCTTCGCTGCTCATTTCTGCTCCACCATCGTTCAGTGTTAAACAGGAAGGGGGTATCCCTTGCCTGCGTTCCTCTCTACGTTGTTCTGTAGGATTCAACAGGACTTGCAATTCAGAGTACTCGTCAGTTACTTGGAGAATTGTATTGAAAGGGATCTGTTCTCTTTCTTATTGATAATGGTATAGATTGGCATTTTCTTCACTCAAATCTTGGGACTTGTAACTCTTTGATATTTTAGAGAGTCCCGTTCATGCCATTGTGTAATGGTTTCGGGAGTTCCTCACAGGAATGGGAGTCCTTGTCACCCAAGGGGAGTCTTTTTAGCCATCACAAGCTATAAGCCTTGTCATGCAAACCACCATTTACTATATTCTCCAAGGAGAAGGTAGTTTAGAGGGTTCATCCCTCTTTACTTCTCAAGGTGGTGTATGACATCCTTCTGACATGGAAGAGAACTTTAACAGCTTTTTATACCTCCTCACCCTTCTAAGGATGGAGAGAGGTTACACAGGTTTGACCCAAAAAGGGCTCTTCGCTTTTGCGTTTCTAGGGTGGCAAATGTCAGGCAAGATGACCAACGGTTTCTTGGTTATACTGGCCATATGCCAAGCTGTGACCAAACAAACATTATCACGTTGGATCATCCTGTGCATTTCTGAGTGCTACTCATTACTGGTAAAGATGTCAGAGAATACCTACGAGCCCGTTCTACGAGATGTGTGGCAACTACATCAGCTCTCCAAAGAGGTGTTCCAGCGCAGGACAGTTGCAATGCCGCAATTTACTCTCATGCCACACTTTCTCATAGCATTATTGCTTCGGCATTCTGTCGGGCCAGGACACTCAATTTGGAAGAGAGGTTCTGCACAATATAAATCAATAATCAGAACATTGTACAAAAATCCACTTCTCCCACCTCATCCATAAAATTGCTATGGGAGTCTATATCTAAGCCCACAAATTCGTGGGAGGACACAATCTATTAGAAGAACACATTACTTACCCTGGTAACATTCTTTCTACTGCATGTTCATCTCATTGATTCCTCATCGCCCTCCCAGTCTTCCCCTCTGACTGGGTGAGTGTTTTAATATGCTTCTCTTTCAACGCCCATGCAGGTTATTTAATCCTCAGGTTATCTGTGCTGAAAGAGGGGAACAAGAAAGAACTGAGGAAACGGGCGCAGTGCGTGCTATTTATATTATCTATGTCGCACCCAAATGCGGGAATGGTAACAGTCGAGGGAAATCGACTCAGTGCCGCACTGCGCCCTCTGCAAAGCAGGATGTGGATATATCTCAGATGAGGAATCCATGGGTTGAAAGAGTGTTACCAGTGTTAAGTAATTTGTTCTTTCCAAACCCATTTGTGATTGTATGCTGAAATGGAGCCATCGTCTTTTGTCTTGTATGTCTGATCATTTAGAACCAAGGGTACACTAATACTACATTTCGAGATGAAATAAATATAGTTTAGCCAATCAAATATTTGTGGGTTTCACTAGATGGAAAAAATGAAAACCAATCATCAACCAGACCATCTTTAAATGGATTTCCTTTGCAACAAGGCCTGCTATGGTCTAGCCCATAAGAGCTGTGCGCCCACGCAACCAGGGAGCAGGTGGCTAATTCAGCTGTGATGAGGGGAGTCCCAGTGCTAAGCCTCTGTCAGGCAGCAGCTTTGGCATACGTGTGCACATTCACCAAGGATTGGTTCCCGGACTCCAGGCTGGTGATGATGCGAGAGTGGGTATGTCTCTTCTGCAAATGTACTCCTTATATTTGCTCTCTTTCCTTCTCCCACCTTCGTTCTGTCCGTGCCATGGCTTTTGGAGTCTTTCATAAGAGGAACACTTGCAAAGACAAGGAGGTAGTAAAGTCCACTCAGTGCCTGTGCCTGAAATCCCACACGTGATTCTTTGTAAATGGTAACGGTGGCAATGCAAATTGCCTAGCTGCTGCCCTAACCATCCCCTCTGACAGAGAGGGCAGGAAACTTCACTCAGCAGGGAATAAAGTCTCCTCCTTAGCATTGTTGCTTGAGAAATTATTTGATTAAATGTAATGTTCTCCATTCAATGGCTGCTTGGAATTATATCTTGTTTGTATGCAAGATCTCAACTGTTAATTTAACCCTGGTGCTTCTCCCTTACAAATAGGCATCTTTACCATTACACAAATCAAACACATGCAACAAAAAGTGGCTTCCAATGGGATGCTCACTGTGGAAATTTATTTCAATTTTTCCAGAAATTGATTAGAGTATTCTCCTTCACTTATAATTGTTGTTCGATGGATACTTTTTCAAAAATTCATATAAAAGTAGTTTAAAAATAGGTATTTTATTATGAGTACCACACTGACACTGTTGCACATGCATTTGTTTTTCACCTAAGTGGTTTTGTCAAGACTGTAATTTGACTATGAAGAGAGCATTTGGACAAGAATGCCCCTGTGTCTTTATGGTCATGTTATCGAATTCTGTTGGTTCTTTTTTTTTTTGTTTAATTTTTTTTGGGGACGTTCTCATGGTGTTCCTGTATAAGTTGCTGTAAAAGTTCCTAAGCAGTATTCTCTAATGATCACCTTTCCGTTATAGCAGTGTTCCGTGTGGTGATTGACACCTTCCTCTTGCCTCAGGGAGGTTGGGTTTTCAGGTCTCGGGTTTCAAAACTCAACTCCCTGTAAGCACTCTCCCCAACCCCCCCTTTCTGGTATCCAGCATGTTCTTTGTCATCTCTGAGCAAAACAGTCTGTTTTCACTGCAAGATTCCCCCATATCAGATGAGAGAGACTTTCTCATTTTGAGTTTCTTTTCTTTGGTGGCAAAGGGTTGAGGTCCCAAAATGATGTGCTGATAATTGGTGATGGAGAGTTGTGTGGTGGCTTGTTTGGTCTTCTAACTCAGGTCCAGGCTTTTGCTGCAAAGGCCTGTAGACATTTGGGTCATGTAGTTCTGAAAAGGAAGCAAATGAGGCCAGGCCAGGACAGAGGCTAACAGTCATTGCGGGTGGGATAGTGGTACCAATAGTTATACACATCAGGTACTCTGGGGAGTCTGGACTGAGTTGTCCTGTAACTCTACCCCCTACCTCTGGGGTATGATAGTCTCTGGCAATGCCCAGGCATGCTGGCTACTACAGATTTAGAGTGCGCCGCAAGTTCATGACCCTGACCCTGTCACAACACACAAAGCAATTAATACAGTACCACTGTTGAGTTGCAGGTAGTCAACTGTGACTAGGGAGTAGCTTTGGTGTTTAGGTAATGTCGAGGTGTGACTGAAATAGCCAGGTTTCCAGCTCTTTCCCGAACAGGAGGAAAGTTAGGGAATGAGCTGGATTGCTACTCGGATGGAATACCATAGGACAGTAGCATAGCAAGAGAATAATCAGTCCACTTCTCTTGACTCAGGACTTGGTAGGTTACAGGAACATTTCTTTATTGTCAATTGTTATAGAAAAATTCTGTTACTCTTAGGTTATGTTGTTTAACAAGGGGAGATACCCACCAGTTGCTCCTCAGGCACTCAGCTCAGGCCTAATTGACACTCTTACCCCATACATCCATCCCAGTCACCCAGCATTTTCTGAGCTATCACTCATTCTTATGCAAATCAGTGAGGTAAGCAAAGCAAAACCAGGTGACCTATACTTTTATCTCACTGACTCTAGATGTTACACACGGTTTCCTATTTTGTCTTCGGGGACCAGTCTACTCTCGAGTATGGCAATGGTCCTATTTGCATATGTCATGATCCGCCGGAGGCTGTGCTACCATATAAAATAGTGTACCAGCCAAGAAAGCTAGACAGAATGCCAGCTGCTAAGGGTAACTTGTGAAGATTGCGTAGTATGGGGAAGATGTGAATGAGCTTGCATGCCCCCTGTGATGAGGTGCACTGCCGCATGGTGTGCCGCCTTAAGATGCACCCATCTGTTTTATAACTAGAGTCTGCACTAACGTTCAGCAGTCCTGGGGCAGCAGGAATGGTTTGATCTTGCAAAGTAGGGTGTTTTGATGCCAGGCCATTTGACCCTTTTTAGTAATGTGCTGTTGAAAGAATAGGTTCTTGTCTACCATGAATCTGAGCAATTTTGTTGCGTTGCAGGGTGATTCCGTTCAAATGCATACCATCCAGCGATCTTTGTTTGGGAGCCTCCAGGGCTGGGCGGTCTAGGAGAAAGAAATTGGTCTTGGTAGGTTTACGTTTCAAGTAGGCACTTAACATCCATGTTTGAATGTTAGGTAGGCGTGCATGGAGGTGGGCGATATCCTGGGGACACCTACATTTTAGGTATTGCTGAGTGTTGTCCGCCTATTGGTATATTGAGTGTCAGGGTTTGGTAGGTTGGTAGGACTCCCTAATTGTGCAAGCCTGCATCATGGACTAGTTGGGCAAAGCACACTAAAAGGAGAAGCTGAAAATGTAATAACTTGATTGACAGCAGCGCCCCTTGTGTCCAATACCCAAACAGTACCACCCAGCACATCTCGTTCCTGTTTATTTCTGTTTAGGTCCAGATTTGCTAGCGCTCTGTTGTGTGTACCTTTTGGGAAATCTTAATTTGTTGTCTCTTTTTGCTGGCTTCAAACATAGTTGTCACTAATAAATTTTACTTTTTCCTCGTTAGCGCTGTTCCTCCCTCTGCTGTACACTACTGGATTGAAATGGTAAATCCTGCGCCGTAAGGTATTTTCTGCAACTACTGCCTGTGCCAAGTGCTTGGGAATTTGCACATCTGCTTTCTCTCCATGTCACAACTAGGACTGGTACTGAAAGTGACAAATCACTTCTGAAGATGGCTTTTGTGGAAAGAGGGCAGCTGTGTATTTTAAGGACCATGCTTCACCATTGCCACTGAAGTGAAGACTGCATCCCCTGTCTAAGTGGAAGTTCAGGGCGAAGTTCCTCTGTGGACATTTCTTGAGTACCTCTTGGTGGGACAACGCTATTACCTCTAGGTAATAAAGCACTGTTACCACTTGATGGTAAAGGGACTGGTAAAAGTTTTTTCTGTATACCAGATAACTTGTCTGCATCAGACAGAATAACTTTAAATCAAAGTGGATTCTGTTATACCTTCCCTAAGTCCTATCCTGATCAACCCCAGAATTATGCAACCCTGTGCAGTACTAGGGCCTAATCCCCCACAAGAGGGTATTCCGTACTAACACATTTTACTCATAATAAGATTGAGCCCAGCTCCTTTCACAATCCTAGTACACTGACATCTGTATTGGGATTCCCAAGGTGGTACATTTGGTAGCTCACAAACCCAAGCATGACTTTGCCCCCCATGCCCACCTTTATCCCTTTCCCTTACCTCAATCCCTTTGAGGCTTTGCCCAGCCTTAGCCTCTTTGTGTTTAAAAAGAAAATACAAATTATTATTATTAGAGTATTTTTTGAGCGCCGACATAGCTTTGGGAAGCAATGGAACACACTACTCATTCTTAAAAGAAGGCTGAGGTCTGAACTGGATGTTGTGGGGTTAACGGCTCCTGTTTTTCAGCTTTTCAGTTGGCAGGTCAGTTAGATCTTGATCCCCAATATTATCTATTTATCATTTTATCTTTAGGCCACATCAATGCTTCAGCTGAGCAAAGCCGACAGTATTGAAGCTTCCAGAGTGGGGTGTCGCCAACATACTCCTTAATCTTATCCCAAGTTACAAATAAGCTTTCATGGATCAAGTCACCCATATTCACTATGCCCGCCTTGCGCCAGTACCTTGCTAGCATTGTGTCCCACGCCGGGCCCAGGAATGGAGCATCCCATATTGCCGTTCCTTGGCTGTACAATACAGTGTTCTTGGGGTGCTTTACCAGTCTTGACCATGCCTCCTGGGTAACCAACACAGGGTCTAGTTTATTAACATTCCCACACGTTCCTATGGCCAGCTTGTGTAGCAAAGTTGATTTGGTCTTCCCCAGCTGTTCAAGCTCTAAATGGGACACTCGAGGCCCACCCTTGACCCAGTATGCTGCTTAACATGCCTGAGCAGCCATATAATAGAGCTTGAAGTCTGGGGCTGCCAGACATCCTCGCTCATATGGTAATGTGAGGCGTTTCCTGCTGATCCTGATCTGCTCCTTCCATACGAACGATGAACACGTTCCAGTGATTCTCATAAAAAAAGGCTCTTCCCGACCACACAGGCACATTACTAAAAAGGTAGAAAAGTTTAGGCAGAACAATCATTTTTATTAGAGCCACTCATCCCATCAAGGAAATGGGGAGCTGATTCCACCGCTCCAACTTAGCGCCTAGCGCCTGGACCACTTGGCCATAGTTCAGGGTCTGAACAAGGGTTGCTGACCTGGCAGTCTCGACCCCAAGATATTTTATATGTTGATGTGCCCAAATCAACCCAAACATGTTTCTAGGTTCCGGCGTACTGTCCGTTAGTGGGAAGATCTCTGATTTGTTGCTATTCATATGTAGTCCGGAATATTTCCCGAACTCATGGACTGAAGCCAGTATCCTCTGAAAATATTTCCCAGGGTCCCTGACATTAGCGTATAGCATTATGAGCTCTGTCCACCCAGCAATGGTGATGCTGGCACAGGAGTGCCGAGACATCATCAGATCCGCCAGTGGCTCTATCACCAGCGCGAACAATGAGGGGGATAGCGGGCATCCCTGCCTAGTGCCTCCTGCCAGTGCCAATATCTGCGAGAGCTCTCCATTCATGCACATGCTGGCATACGGATGGGAATATAAGATTTGCTCCCCATTTTATAAAGTTTGGACCAAACCCATAGTTATGTAGGACCCTGAACAAGAAAGGCCAGTACACGGTGTCGAATGCTTTCTGCATACCTAGAGATACAGAAACTCCCTCTACATCTTGTGGAATTTGCGCCATTATATTATATAGCTGGTCGAATATTGGATGCTGTCGATCTCCCCTGTACAAACCCTGCGTGGTCCTTGTGCACCATGTAGGGCATCAGCGGGTTGAGTCTGGAAGCCAGTATTTTCGCAAACACTTTGGCGTCGGTGTTTATTAGGGACAGTGGCCCGTATGACCCACAGTCCTCCGGGGCCTTTACAGGTTTTAGTAACAACATGATTACCACCTCACGCATTGACTACGGCAGGACACCAAGCTCTTGTGCCTCTGTCCACACTAATAGCAGACGGGGTGATAACACATCTGTGAATTCCTTGTAGAATTCCGCTCCAAGGCCACCTGAGCCTGGGGCTTTCCCTCCTGGAAGATCTTTGATCGCGTTCTTAATCTCACTCAGTGTAATTGGTTCCTCCAGTATGTTCTGAGCTTCTGCCGACAGAAGTGTCATGGGTATCTTAGCTAAATATCTCTCTCGTCACCTGTATCCACACTTTGTGGTGAGTACAGGTTTGCATAAAAATCGTAAAACACCTCGCTCACATCTTCTGCTCAGTTAACCAGCATTCCATCTGCCCTGGTCATACACGGAATGTTAGTACTGCCCTTCTCGCTGCGGACTGTTTGTACTAGGAGTTTGTCCGGGCTCTCCTGCTCCATATCCGCATGCAGCTGCCAACCTATCGACAGAATGCAACTCCCTGTTCGCTGCTTCCCGGTATTCGTCTAGCTGTGTATTAATATCTTTACTACTGTGTGATGATGGCTTCTCAACATATTCAGCCTGCAGTTTCGCAAATTCATCCTTGCGGCCTCAGTTCATTCCTGATATCGCGCAGTACCCCAAACTAGGAAGACCTTGCTACCCCCTCATATACATGTTAAACGCCTGCCAGAGGATAGCTTGTGTACTTACTGATCCTTTGTTATTTACAAAATAACTATCTATGTGCTGCTTCATGCTAGCCCGGAAGACTGGATCTATCAGGGAAGGGGCCTTGAAGCGCCACTATGGTCGCTGGGGCGCTCCACCGGGTATGCTCAATGTTAGCAACACTGGGGAGTGATCAGAGAGTTCTCGCCAGTACGCGACATTTGGTCACCCAATTTACTAATCTTTGGGATGTCAAACAAAAGGTGATACGTGAGTGCATGTCATGCACTGAGTAGAATGCAAATGCGCCTTGCGTGCCATGGAGTACCTGCCAAACGTCTTTCAGCCCTAGATCCTCGATGTGCGACTGTATGGTGCGTGCCGCGTTTAAGTTTCAAGGTGTGGTGGATGAGCGGTCAAGCTGTACATAAAATATCGTGTTGAAATGACCTCTGCAAATTACTAATGCACTAGGGTACCTACCACATTTCTGGAATAGTGTCTCATAAAATTCTGAGTCATCAACATTTGGGCCATATACATTTATCAATAGTATTTCTGCACTACCCAGTTTCCCACGAACGATCACAAATCGGCAGTTGTCATCACTCTCAGTCGCAAAATGAGTGAATGGCAGCGACCGGTGCACCAGAATCATGTCCCCTCGTGCTCTAGTGGAAAGTGTTGCACCTGTGTTGCACCCTAACTACTCCCCCATCCCACCTCCCCCTCCCTCATAGTACTCAAAACTTCGACTATGTTTTGCCCTTTACCCGTACCCTGCCCCACCCAATCCTGTCCAACAAATTGTGCACTCATATTGGGGGTGACTGCTTCCATGGTGAGTGGAAATCCCTATACATACATTGTTTCACTCTGCTAGATTAGTGCCTTAACCATAATAATTTAACAAACGTTACCATGAACACACTTTTTTAACTTTACAAAATGTGGGTTTGGAACATTGGTGGTTTCAGAGTGTCAAGATGCCTGTGGTATTTGCCCTTCTGGCAGGGATATGTTTGCCTCTACAAACGACGCCGCCTCCTCGGGGAACGTGAACAAATAGGTCTTATTATTGTATCATAGGCGCAGTCTAGCCAGGTATAACGCGGCGTAAGGCATTCTGCGTTCCCTCAATAGCTTTTTGACCCCCACAAATGAGCACATTTCTTGTTGTACTGCTAGTGTGTGTGGTCTGGGAATATACGGACCACGCTGGAGCCCACCTTTAACTCCTGTTTATCTCGTGCAGCCTTCAAAGCTAAATCCCTCTCGATAGTTCATCATACATGCAATTATTGGTCAGGGGAATCCACCCGGTTTAGGTTTTGCCATTAGCGCCCTGTGTGCTCGTTCCACTATGAACATTTGAGACTAACCAGGGTCCCCCAACAGGTTTTTCAGCAGTTCTTCTGTTGCCGTCTCCATAGGGCCCTTCAGGGCGTCTTTAGGAACCCCTATGATGCAAACATTATTGCGCCTTCAAGTCCTCGCATTTCATTTTGATACTGCCCAGATCTTTTGCCATAGCTGTCACTGTCCCTGCAGTGCTGTTATAGCATCCTCTGCTGTACTGATCAGAGTTTTTTTCTTTTATTCGTTGGGGAGCCTTTTCAAGCTGTGCACGGATAGTGGTGACATTGATGCCCTCCATCTTGGTGTTGATGGAGGTGAAACCAGGCTGCATCATTGCAATTAATCCCTGCAGATCTACGGGCACTGCTAGGGGGGCCGCCTCCACCTGCTCCACTCCGCTTGCCCCTTAACACACCTCCTCCACTTGGCACAAGGCGGGTCTGGTGTATTTATCCATTGTTACACTTTTCTTATGGCCTGCAACTTTAGGCATAGTGCGGTGTCGCCCCGTCCGCGCACCCCGCCCTCTGCTTGGCAGGATAGATGACCTTGGGGTGATTGAGTTAGTTAGCCGTGCAGGAATTGTTCGTGTTTCAGCAGATGTGCACTGATGTGTTCACAAGGCTTATTGCTGGTCACACAGATCTAGGTAGCTACCAATGCAGTCCCACAGATTCAGGGTTATTCAGGGCCACTGATCTTGTGTTCGCCAAGTCTGTATAATACGATGTCCTGAATGTGCCCCTGTGATGGAAATGAGGAGAATGGGGGAACCATATAAGCAACAATCGTCAGAAGGTGCTTCTTTGCTCAATCCTTGATGATTGAAGAGCGCTGCCCGTCCACCAAGTGGGGCCTGCACTGTACGCGCGAGTCCGCAGGACAGTGAGGTTCATGGGCGCTCACTGCTATGACCAGTGATCCCCAACTTGACTGTGCACTGAATTACTGCAAAAGGGGTCAGCCCTCCTGTCTAGAACTCCCCAGTACTGGAACAACCACCCTCAGCGGTCTCAATTCCTTCAATCACAGCTCCAGGGCTTGAGCGCAGCCACTGCACCGGGGGGAGAGGGGGATGTGATGTAGAGTGACAGGGGGGTGAACACCTCTATCTGTGCAGACTTTTTTGTCTGTGAAAGCATGGGTCTGAGCCCTCTTGCTCCAACGGTTGCAGAGAAGGCCTCTGTGGGAAGGAGCACCCACCCAGATGTCAGCCCGCACCAGGGGCCGCTGCGAGCCTGGGCTCGCCCATGTCATCACAGTCTTCATTCTCCTCCTGGGCTAAGATCAGATCACACTATTGCAGACTGCCGTGACAGCTCTTAGCCCGTTACGTCGTTGGCTATGCCTCTGTTGGGACCAGCTGCTCTGGTAAGGCCGGCCCTCTCCCGGCTTCACTATCTTCAACCCAGTGCTCCCATTACATGGTGGGTATTATCACTACCCACAGCAACATGCATACAGCCCCGGGCAGTCAGCAGTCTCTTTCCATGTATGGGATACCACCTATCGCAGTATATGTGTAATCTGGGCAGGGCAATGGCCTCCTCCACCTCCCAGTGTGTCGGTGGTGCAGAGGGCACTGCCGCAGCTCTCAGCAGTGCTCGTACAGTCCCAGGTGTGGGGCGGTGACCGTCTCTCTGTCACTATGTATCGTAATGCGGCAGGCGTGCCACAGAATGCCTTCAGCCCTAGGGAGGAGCAGACAGCCTCTCACTGCTTACAAAGTGTCTGTAACTCAACCCGCCGCTGTATTAGAGCAGTCTGGGGGCAGTTTGATTGACTCTCTCCCGCCACCGCCCCTGCTGAGCAGCTCGCAAGTGTTTTCAGCGTCAGGGGTCCACTGGCCGCCAGCTGCAGGATCCTCTCTGGCAACGGAAGTCTCCAGATAATCACCAGTGCATGCTGCAAGCCTCCTCCATTCGGGCCGTTGCCCCTTTCAACTTCTTTTCTCAGCATTTAGAGCAAACAGCTCGCCGACAGGGCCAGTTGGGCCCACCCCTTTCCTGCAGCTTCTCACAACTTTTTAACACCAATCTCGCCTTAATTCATGTTGTGATGGTATCGGTAGTCTCACTACTCACACGGAGCTCACATGGAGTCTGCCATCTTGCCGCTCGCGCAACATCGCCCCCTTTCATTTCTTTATTTAGGATGGTTAAATCATATGCTGCAGATAGTCAATTGTATTTCAGGTATTCTGTTATTGAACCAGTCATGGTATTCTTTCAGTGTGTTTGAGTCCCCTTGCCAGATGAAGATGATGTCATCTATGTAGGTTTTCCATTTTGTAATCATGTGATGGAAAGGATTTGTGTTTACGAATACATACATTTCTTCATGCGCAGCCATATATATGATGGCTAGGCTCGGAGTGAATGCTGTGCTGCAGGTTTGGATAAGAATACATTTTTGGATAGGGCTATTGTGAGTAGTTCCACAATAAAATTAGCCGCGACCCTATCTTGGGTTATATGGTGTGTCAAGTGATTCCTGATGCATTCTTGTGCTGCTTCCTGTGGATAAAGGTATAAATTGCTTTAATATCGTTCATCACCAGGAGGTGGGTAGCTGAATCGAAGGGTGTGTCTACAAAGTATTTGATCGTAGTCATAGTATCTCTCAGATACAAGGTTGTTTACTGGCTCATTGGTTTTAAAAGGTAATCTGTGAACTTACATAATATCTCTAGTAGGGAGCCGCAGCCTGATAAACTAGGTCTAACAGGTGGATTCCTTGAGTCTTTGTGTAATTTAGGGCGTTATAGAACAGGATCTCCCTGTAGCAGTGCACTGCCGGGAAGGAGAATACGACAGCGGATGGCCTAAGCAGGCAGGGCTCGTCTCCCACGGGTAAGAGATGGGCAAAAAGATCTCCTACAGATCTTTGCCCTCTAGGAAATGCCTCAAGTGGATGTGCTTGACTCCAGTGTGAACAGGAAGTGGAAAACGTTTCTGCTCCAGGTAATTTCCTCCGAGAAGAGCACTGGGGATGTATTGGTGGTGGCCTGAAACTTCTAGCTCCTGTATGCGTTCCCACTATTCTCATCCCTCAAGTACTCAGGATGTTGAAGAGGTACGGAGCAAGAATGATCCCAATTGCCCCAGACTGGGCCAGTTGGATGTGGTACCCGGACCTTCTAGACATGGCCATCTGTCCTCCACATAGTCTTCCCCGCAGGCCGGACCTTCTCTCTCAGAAAAGGGGGCTGGCTCTTCACCCAAGTGTACACATGCTCAACCTACACGCCTGGCTTCTATTTTCAAGCGCACGCCAGAACATGGGTAGCATTTCTTGATCCACTTGGTGGTGCAATTCTTAAAATGCCTGAATAACAGTTTCACACCTTTCACAGTACTGGCTTGGGATTTACACTTGGTGTTAACTTTTCTCATGGCTTCCCCATTTGAGCCATTACATTTGTGTTCTCTGAGGCTACTATATTGGCCCTTTTGGCTTGCCATTTGCTCAGCCCGGAGAAAACGCAAATTGCAGGTCCTATCCTGTAAGCCACCTTTTACAGGCTTACAGGTTAAGGACCTCTGTAATCGGGAGGTTGGATGACTATGACGATGGTACTTTGAGAAACCTGACGGTGTCTCCCTGGCGGGACCCCGGCAATCTGTCATCCATGTGGCCAGGACACGGCCATCGCTCTTGGATCCAGTTCCTGGGGGTGGGAGTGGGACACCGACGGGCAAGACGCGGTATTCTGTTCCTTATAAACACCTTTTCCCCATCCTACCAAGTAGGATATTCAAAAACAATACCTCCCATCCCCCTTTTCTGACACAAACTTCTTTACACAACACGGAAGACAACAGACTAACACCAGAGCCGTTTTGATGTCTTTTTAAACAGCGCACTACCAACACCAAAAAATATTTTCGAGGGGATTGGGTCCTCCGACGTATTCCATATCTATGACATGTAATCACCACAGCTGTGCTGCTTCGGAAACTTTCCTGGCATCTGCGTCCTGCGTCGATGACGTCGATGCGCCGTCGTCGAGGACCTCGTCCGACGTCATCCGATGTGATAAGTAGGACGCACGACGCCCGTAGCCTCAGTTCCGTTTTTTCCGCGAACGTGTTGCTTCGTGTTTCTCGGTTAAACGCCTCGACTCTTTGGAGTTCTGTTCTTCTCGGTTCTTCGAACCTGTTCGTTTTGTGAAAATCCTTCGTGCGAAGATCTTCTACTTCGTCTTCGACCCCGCGTCCGGGCTTCAAGAAGTGTGGGGAGTGTGGGTCCAAGATGTCGGTGACGGACTCGCACAACGCCTGCCTCTGGTGCCTCGGGGAGGCCCACGACACGGATGTCTGTATCGACTGCCAGTCGCTCACGTCTAAAGCCTTACGCAAACGTAAGAAGAAGTTGTCGGTAGGTCGGGTGTCCCTGCCCCGGAAGTCGAAGTCTGCGGGGCTTTCGACGGATGATTCGAGGGGTGACTCTCCGCGTCATCGTCGGAAGTCTTGTGGGTCTCCTTCTAGGAGTCGGTCTCGCCACTCCTCAGCCTCTTCGAGGCATTCTCGGAAGCGCCGACACCGGTCGTCTTCCAGGTCCTCTTCGGAGGACTCTGCCCGGCACGCCGCTTACCCCACCAGCCGTGCGACGCCAGAGGAATGGGCTTCCTTCGGGAAGAAAATGCTAGTGATTCTTGAGTCGCAGGGTACTAAGCTGTCCGCGCCCCCGAGTGGGGTCGGCCGTGAGAGGTCGAGAGACACCGCTCGCAAGAGTGGTCGGCACGAGTCACGGGAGAGGTCCCGTTCAGACAAGGAGACTCGTTCTCGAACTACCCGTTCCAGGTCCCGGTCCTCGACGCGTTCGGGACCGTGTGCACCTGTGAGGTCTTCGAGGAAGACATCGACGCCTGGGGCGTCGACAGGCTTTCTTGAGGCTCCGGGTCCGAGGAAGTCGTCGAAGCCGTCGACGCTCAGGTCATCGAGGGACACGCTTGGGGCTCCGGCTTCGAGGGCTGTGTCGACGCCGCCGATGCTGGCGGCGCTGCATCTGACGTCAACGCCGATTTCCTCGACGTCAACGCCGATCCTCTCGGCGCCGATGCCTGTTCTCTCGACGTCGGCGCTGATTCGCTCGACGCCATCGACGCCTTTCATGTCGGAGGTACCCCGTGGCACGGGGGAGCCCCCTAGGAAGGCTCTGGTTAAGAGCAAGCACTCTCGGGTGCCTTCTTTTCGCCACCTGGAATATATTTCTGAGGCGGATGAGGATTCTGATAGCCTGGTTCCTAGTCAGGTTCCAGATGAAATTGTCTCGGGCCATAGTCAGTTTGACGATTTGAGGCAGTCACTGCATGATGCCAGTGGACTGGACACCTCTCCGGAGGTGGAGTTTTGTAGGCCTGAGCCTGGCTCTCATGCCGATTCCTCATACCGGCGCCTTATGGCTAGGGTTTCTGAGTACTTGGGATGGTCTGCTCCCCCAGGGGAGTTTGTGCAGGATGATCTGACGGACATCCTTGATGTTGGTCCCCCAACTGACCCGGTACTGCCGTTCCATATGGCTTTACAGAGAAGGGTGGCGGCGGCTTGGACTGCTCCGGAGAGTCTCCCGGCGGTGGGCAGATCCTTGTCGCGAAAATACCGTCCAGCCAGTAGCGACCCCTGCTACTTGACCAGGCACCCCACTCCGGAGAGTTTGGTGGTGTAGGCGGCCACGGCCCCGGCAAAGCAGGCGTCGTACCCTACCATCCCTCCTGATAGGGACGACAAACGTTTTGATGGCTGGGCGAAGAAAGTGTTTTCTTCTGGTGGTATGGCGCTTCAGGCGGCCAACTCCATTTGTGCCTTGTCTCGTTTCACGCACACTCTGTGGAACTGTGTTGTGTTAGCGGCTGAACATATTCCCGAAGGGGACGAACGGGATGGTTTCCTTGCTATGGTCCAGGATGGTAAGGATGCCATGTGTGAGTCCGTTCAGTCGGGTTTGGACTTAGCTGAATGTGTCAGTAGGTCCATGGCGGCGAGCACCGTGATACGCAGGTTTGCGTGGTTGCGGAAGTCGGGGTTTGCTCCTGATGTGCAGTCCCGGCTCCTCAACATGCCCTTTGACGGTGAACACCTTTTTGGCAGCAAGGCTGACGAGAGCCTTGAGAGGTTGCAGACCTCAAAAGCTGCAGCGAAGTCGTTGGGTGCTGCAGTTTGCCAACCTCTGCCTTTTCGTCCTAGGGGACAGCAGTGGAGGGGTGGTTCCTTTTGCTATTACTCGCCCTTCAGTAAAGCGAGAGGAGCTGGCAGTCAAAGGGGCCTACGCAGGGGTACCAGAGGTGGACGACAGGGTACCCGTGGTGCCAAGGCCGCTCGGGCAGTTGCCTCTTTGCCCTCAGGTAACGCTGCAGCCGCTCCCACTCAGTCATGAGGCCATGTCCCATGGTTCGCCGGTTGGGGGAAGGCTGGCGCAGCATCTTGTAGAGTGGCAAGCCATTACTTCAGATGTGTGGGTTCTGGAGATCATAACCCACGGCTACTGTCTTCCTTTTCGGCACAGGCCTTGCGACAATCCACCGGGGAACCTCTCTTTGCAGAGTCCGGATCCGCTCCTTGCGCAGGAAATTCAAGCCCTGCTGGAGAAAGGCGCCATAGAACTGGTGCCTGTAGCGGAGAGGAACAAGGGATGGTATTCCCCTTATTTTTTGATTTCGAAGAAAGACAGGGGATTGAGACCCATCATGGACTTGCGCGGTTTGAACAAACTCCTCAGGAAGGACAAGTTCAAGATGGTTACTCTCTCTCAAGTCCTCCAGGCCCTTCAGCTTTAGGACTGGTTGGTGTCTCTCGACCTCAAGGATGCTTACTTCCATGTGCCGATCCATCCCAAGCACAAGAAGTACCTGAGGTTCGCGGTTGGCGACTCGCACTTTCAGTTTCGGGTCCTGCCGTTCGGATTGACCTCCGCCCCGAGGGTTTTCACCAAGCTCATGGTGGTAGTGGCAGCGCATCTCAGGCAAGGGGGATTCACGTCTACCCCTCCCTGGACGATTGGTTGATCAGGGGGAGCTCTCCTGAGCAAGTCCTGGATCATCTGTCCGTCACCTGCCACTCCCTTCACAGGCTGGGCTTCGCCCTCAATTTAAAGAAGTCCCATTTGACGCCAACACAGCGGCTCCAGTACATCGGAGCAGTGCTCGACACTTCCCTGGGGAAGTGTTTTCCTCCCCAGGTGAGGGCTCTTCACATTCAGCAGATGGTGCACAAGTTTCAGCATGCCCAGACGCTCCCAGCGTTAGAGTTCTTGAGCTTGCTCGGCCTCATGGCATCCTGCATTCTTCTGGTGCCAGAGGCTGGCCTGCGGATGAGATCTTTGCAGTGGGCACTCAAGACGCAATGGTCGCAGTCCTCCGGCAGGATGTCGGACTCGGTTCAGGTGCCGCCCTCGGTCGCCCGGGACCTTCTGTGGTGGGCCGTCGAAGGCAACTTGATGAAGGGGGCTCCATTTTGGCTTCCCTGGCCGGAGGTGACGATCGTGACGGATGCATCCCTCACGGGATGGGGAGCTCATGCCAACGGGCTGACAGTCAACGGTCGTTGGTCTCCGTCTGATCCAGACTCCAATCTGTTGGAGCTGAGGGCCGTCAGGCTAGCCCTGAAGGCTTTTCTGCCGACTGTGCGAGGAAAGAATGTCCTGATCCTGACGGACAACACAGTGGCCATGCACTACCTCAACAAAAAGGGGGGGGCAGGGTCACTTCCTCTGTGCAGGGAGGCGATGCAGCTCGAGTTCTGGGCCATCCAGCAGGAAGTTTCGATCTCGGCAGTTCATCTGGCCGGAGACAAAAACGTGACGGCGGACGCTCTGAGCAGGCAGAGCGCGATCTCTCACGAGTGGGAGTTGGCTCAGGAGATTCTCCTAGAGATCTTCGCCCTTTGGGGGACCCCTCAAGTGGATCTCTTCGCCTCCAGTGTCAACCCAAAGTGCGAAAGGTTTTGCTCATGGGAATTTCCTCCAAAAGGAGCCTTAGGAGACGCGTTCGTGGTGGAGTGGTCATTCCCGCTGCTGTACGCGTTTCCTCCAGTCCCCGTCATCCCGCAAGTGCTGCAGAGGTTACGGAAGTTCGGTTCCCGGATGATCCTCATTGCTCCGGCGTGGGCTCGGAGGACGTGGTACCCGGACCTTCTCGACTTGTCCATCTGCCCTCCACGTCGTCTTCCCTACCGAGACGATCTGCTCTCACGGGAGGGGGGTCAGGTTCTCCATCCAGAGGTCAGATCCCTCAACCTTCACGCTTGGCTTCTGAAAGGTTGAGGTATAAGGATTGGGACCTCCCTGAAGACGTGATGGAGGTGTTGCTTTCGGCCCGAAGGCCGGCAACAAAGTCTCTGTACCGTTGCCGTTGGCGTACGTTTTGCGACTGGTGCAGGGTTCAGAATGTGGATCCTTTTGCATGTGACATCCCCATGGTTCTGTCCTTTTTACTTTCTTTGGCCCACAGGGGCTTGCAAGTGGGTACCATTAAAGGTTACCTGGCGGCGCTGTCCATCTTTAAGCGCTCGTCTGAAGAGTGTTCTTAATTTAAAATCCCTTTAATTTCACAGTTTCTGAAAGGGCTCACTAATGTGTTCCCTCCGTCACCTTTCCTGGTGCCCGGTTGGGATTTAAACCTTGTTCTTAAGTTTCTTATCGGTGCTCCGTTTGAGCCTTTACATTCTTGCCCTTTGAGGCTGTTAACTCCAAAAACTGTGTTTTTAGTTGCGGTTACTTCCGCTCGCAGAGTGAGTGAGTTACAGGCACTTTCAGTTAAGCCACCCTTCACTGTATTTCACAAGGACAGGGTTGTCCTTAGAGTTCGTCCTTCTTTTCTTCTGAAGGTAGTGACGGAATTTCATTTGGCCCAGAAGGTTGTTGTTCCGGCATTCTATCCTCCTCCGCATCCTGGTAAGGAAGAGGAGAGGCTCCATAGGCTTGATCCTAGGAGAGCTTTAAGCTTTTATGTTTCACGCATGTCCCGGGTCAGAGTGGACGATCAACTCTTTATTGGTTACGCTGGAAAGCGTTTGGGGCAAGCTGTGACGAAACAGACTTTGTCTCGCTGGATTATTTTAGCCATCTCGGAGTGTTACCGCTTGGCGGGTAGGGACCCACCGGCTGGCTTGCGGGCCCATTCTACCAGGGGTGTGGCTGCATCTACTGCCCTGCAGAGGGGTGTTCCTATTCGCAACATCTGTGATGCAGCCACCTGGGCTTCAGTACATAAATTTGTACGTCACTATTCCCTCGATTCCATCCGAAGGCAGGATCTGGCCTTTGGCAAGGCGGTCCTTTGCTCTGCTATTTGATTGGCTATTCTAAATTTTGATTCTAAATTCTTTCCCTCCTCCTTGCTCTGGTACTGCTTTGGGAGTCTGTCATAGATATGGAATACGTCGGAGGACCCAATCCCCTCGAAGAACAAGTTACTTTCTTACCTGGTAACGTTCTTTCGATGGGATGGTCCGACGACGTATTCCATATCGCTCCCGCCCTGCCTTCCCCGCTGCAGAATTTCTTTTGCGATTGCAGCTTACGTTCCGCAAGGCTTTGTGTCTGACTGGCAGTTGACTAATGTCACACGTTCTGGGGGAAAAAAACTGAGGCTACGGGCGTTGTGCGTCCTACTTATCACATCGGATGACGTCGGACGTCGGAGGAGGTCCTCGACGACGGCGCATCGACGTCATCGACGCAGGACGCAGACGCCAGGAAAAAAGTTTCCGAAGCAGCACAGCTGTGGTGATTACATGTCATAGATATGGAATACGTCGTCGGACCATCCCATCGAAATAACGCTGCCAGGTAAGAAAGTAACTTGTTCATCTAGACAAAATTAGTAGTAGAGGAGACTTTTTAACACTCTCATGGAGAGCTGGTTAAAAAATAAACAGACCACGATTCAACCCGGTTTCTTTCATTAAGGAACTATGTGGATAGCTTAAGTAAAGGGCAGGTTTGCAAGCAACTGCTGCCCAGGATGTCAGCACTGGACTCCATGATTTATGTGGGGTTTGCTGCTATGACTAGTCTGCGTAAGTGATATCCATGGAACAGTGAAAAGTCTTGTATTCATGAGATTCACATGCATAAAAATACTTGATATTTACGTTATCTAGAGGGCAGTTCCAAATCGCAAGACCAGAGACGTTTGTCGTGTATTTGTGACTGCAAGGCTAACAGGTATTAAAATATGCAAATGTATAATCCATACATTTCAATACATCCATGTTGTAGGCATGGGACAGGATCCACTCTGTGAATTCAGATACGTCTTTCTTCAGTTTTGAAATTGTGCAAAGGGTTACACATTTAGAGCCAAAAGGTGTTGACGTTCCGATCAGATTTAAATAAAAAATTTCAATGGAAAAACTGGATCTAGAATTCAATTTAGACTTATATTTATTTTATTTATTTGTTTATGGTTATATAAATAACCTTTACAAAAGATAGAACAAGAATAAAACCATATTTAAATCATCATCAAATTAGATTATACATATCTCACATACCAAAAAAAAGAACGATAGAATCTTAACAAATTTAAATCATCAAAATAGATCACTTAAACAGCTTAACTCACACATACACAGATAAAACAAATCAAACTCGATTTTTATATCTAATTTCTCAGTTTGCATATTTTTCCTAAGAAACTAGCTACCGCAAGCTGTAATGATTTACATTTACCGTGAAGCATTTTCCACCACAGATGGTCCAAATAAACAGCTCCGGTATTAGTAACAAATTTCCCAAAATACTGTATTCGTGCATTCCTCAGTATCACACAATCCACCATTAGATGTTCTAGATTTTCAATAGCCTCTGGGCATATGCAAAATCTGCAGGTTGGCGGATACTCTGCACCCGCATTACACACATGCAGAACTTCACGAGTTAATGCATTCAATTTAAACCGCATGAATTTCTGCCGAGCACCCTTATTGGGGAACAGAGTTAAATAGGCTTCCGGTGTGCCCAGTTTTTTAAAGTGCACACAAGATGTTTATACAGACCTGTTTCCGCTACATAATTAATAGTCGCGCTCCAATCCCACCATTCAAATCTTTTTTTCACTTTTTGTGGGTTAAATATTAGGTGCTCTACAGGAATGCCCAGATGGTTCAAGTATTCTAAACCATCAATTTTCAATTTTATCAAGTAATCAGATGCAGTGGTGTAAAATCGATAACCCAAGCCCAAAAGGTCATACAAAGTATCCTTCAGTGAAGTTATTAACTTCCTGAACAACATAATCTTTCTCCATATAATCACATTTACAATGGAAGTAAGTCCCAGTTCGTACCGGATTGCTTCTACCGGCACACAATTGGGTAAGCACTTAATGGATGCCCTTAGTAGGCGAGCTTCAAATTTGGGGAATTCAGCAAGCATCCATTTTGGAAACAGATCGAGGCCATAACATAATTGGGGCAAAATCTTCAATTTGTAATAACGGGTGACGGGTACAAGAGAAAACTTTCCAAACTTGCATTCAATTGTTTTTAGTTGTGCAATCAATGGCACTACTTTCATTTCCATGTAGTCCCTATAGTGGGATTTCAAATAGCCCCCATATATTGGGTAGCCCAAGTATCTCAAGCATGGGTGCACCACTAACGTTATATGGTTTAAAAACCACAAAAACAGTTTAATGTAAGATATAGGATGCAGCCGTATAATAACTGTCTTTTTTTCATTATGATTAAGAAATTTTCCTCAGTGTAGTCTCTGAATTTACTCAAACGCTGAAGGCCAATTGGGGTGTGGTCAAAAAGTAAGAAGTCATCTGCATAAGCAGTCCAACATATTTTAACTCCTTCCACAATTAGAGGGACAAATGCAGTTTCTTTCAATTTATTTTTGGCACCAGAGACACATAAATTAAAGCTTGTAGGTGCGAATACGCACCATTGGTAAAATATATCAAAGACGATAGGCAGCCCAAATTGTCTAATCTTACTTGGAGCTTTGAGCCCTCATTTAGGTGTATTAATGTGGACAATAAATCCACAGGAATCCCTAATTGATGTAATTTCCCCCAAAGCACTGACCTATCCACTTTATCGAATGCCATCGATAAATCGATAGAGGCGATGTAAATGGGTACCCATTTCCTTCCTCCACGCCATTCCCTGCATGACATTCAGAAGCAGACCACCCGCATCCGTTCCCACACCTTTTCTAAAGCCAAACTGAAATTTAGACAGAATACCATAGGTCTTAATCCAGTCTTGAATGTGCTTCAGAATGCTACCAGAAAAGAGCTTAGAATCTGCATCAAGAAGGGAGATAGGCCTATAGTTTTTAGGACAGGACCTATCGCCCTTCTTATATATGGGTACCACAAAGGAGATGTGCCATAACTGAACTATAATGCAGGTCCTAATGATATCAGAAAAGAATACATACAAGATTTTAGCTCAGAGACCTTGATTTTGATTAAAAACCACATTAGCAAGGCCATTCGGTCCTGCCGCCCTATATGTGGAGGCCTTCCGGATCAGTTCTTCGATATCCTCTTTGCGGATCTTAATTTCCCACACAGCATTCCGTACACCCTCCGGGAGTGGCAATTTACCCCGTGCAGATTGGTACAGATCCCCAAAGTGTCCAACCCATTTTGCTTCCGAGATTGAGGTCGAAAGGGCCTCACTGTTCATGACCAGTTGGTTATTCGTCAATGCCCAAAATGTTTTTGCAGTATTTTCTTTCATGGAGGCAGGTATACTTTCCCCATCTGCCTGATACAGGGCAGCACAATGTGCATTAATCTTATGTTTCCATTTGCGATTAATATTTTTACGTAGTTTTCATTTTGTACCCAAAGGAAAACTAGACCTATTATATAAGTTCTGACCACCAGATCATAAGTATGCAAATGTTTTTTCCGAACACCATATTTTAGAGTTTGCCCCATAAATTGCTCAATTATTTTCCCCACATATTTACTAAAGGAAGCATTAGTTTACAATACATGTTTTTTTCCCATAACTGAAATGATTAAAGTCAAACAGGAACAATGCATTCAGTTTCACGATATTACCTTTGTGCCAAACAACTCTTGTTTTGGTAGGGTTGACCTGAAGATTAGGTTCACAAGATTTGTCACACGGATCTGCGCCCTCCCCCAAGAATGTAAGCTGTAAGATCTTATGATCACTACAAATGGTGCTCAACAGCTTATAGTCAGTTGTCACAATCATCATTGGGGCAGAAAGGAAAATCTGATCAATAACCGTTGATGATACACCACGGAATCAAGAAGAATTGTCTAAATCATTCTTCAAAAGATCTCTTGCATTCTGGAGTCCCCAGGCTTCTATGAACCTTCCCCATAAGTACCCCTGTTGTATTTTTCCCACCCTCTGGGAGGAACCCATTCCCTCTTCATTACACAATGACAGATCAACTCTGGGAATTTCAACATTGAAATCTACAACTATCATAATCATCATGTTGGGGCAAGTGTCCTGACACTCCATCATAACAAGTCCCAACTGTTTAAGGGCTGCTTGAGCTTCCAACTTCAAGCTCCAGTACACATTAATCAACAACAGGACACATTGACCACCTAGAAAACTCCTGTTAATTCAAATCAGTAACACCAAGCACCAATCATCAATCCTATGGATCTTAATAATGCTTGGACCAATATTCATGTCTACCGCCGTAAAGTGGCCCCCTGATGGGCAATGAACCCTACCCCTGCGAGCCAAAGTTGAGTGCATAATGAATCCATCTAGCACCTGCTGCTCGGTAAACTAAGTTTCCTGTAAGCAAACAAAAGAGCAACCCTTCAATATCGAGCAAATCTCAGGACATTTTTTAAGAAAGCAGTTACCCATGGAATTCCAACTAACCAGGGACAGTATTTTCGTCTTGTTAACTGTTGGGCTTCAAGCCTTGAAGTTTAGAAATAGATTCCCACAGTGTACGTGCCAACCATCTCAGACAAGAGTTTCCCTCAGTTTTCTCCATACTGGACTTATTGGTCATGCCTGCATCATTCTTAGTTTGATGGCCCCAGGTAGCTCACACATTAGCTCCCCTTTCCACAGGTACTTTCTCCAAATCATAGCCAATTCTATGGTGTACATCCTGTTCTTTTAAGTACCATATCCACAATTGTCTCTGAATAGAATACCACTCGAACAAAGTCAAACCTTTGTGGGTGAACAAAATCCACTAGTTTTATATCTCCAGAGGTTATTAGACATAGACTAAGAATTTCTCCAACCCAAACATAGCCAGAATTTTGGGACGGTTTAATGAAACCCGACCATCATGCGAAAATAGATATTGCATAATGATGCTTGGATTTTCAGGGTAACAAGGGGATTGTAGAATGGTATCAGCACCCATGTTTGTATGAGGGTCATTATCATTATTTCCCCAAGATTGATCCTCAATTTGTGGAGCCAACTGTGAGGAGCTCCCTCCCACCTGCATGAGTGGGGGGGTGTCCAGGGCATACACCTGTTGTCCATTCATCCTCACAGAATCCCCAGGTTAGGCTACCTGGGGCACATCTGAGTCCTTTAAGGGCTCTTTTGCAACAGTCATTAGGGAAGGGCAGCCATCAGAGCGTGAAAGTGGATTAAGACCCGGTTGCACGTTCTCTTGTTCATCTAACGTCCACATAAGATTTCTAATGACCTGTTCCATTACCATGTCACCCCCCACATTCTTCCCCAACATATCCTCTTAGGGGTGCATCCCAACTGGAGTGACCTTCCTCACGGTCTCCTCACCTCCACCCAAGGCTACAGTATTCAAGAGCGTTTTACGCCCCGGACCATTAAATTGGAGAAAATCTCCTTTACCCAAGTTACACAATGCTCTCTGCCTACGATGAATGAACCCTAAAATGGGGTTAGTTCTAAATTCCGATTCCTACATCCCTTTTGCTTTTCCTGTAGCCACCAACACCCCTACTCACCCCATTAAGACTTTTATTTTGAAACATACACAAACACAGGACTTTGGTCTGGGTACACATCTTTGTGTATTCATCTATAATAGCTTAGTCACAGTGACAAACAATGGGGCATGTGCATTCCTTAAGAACTGAGGTCTGCATAAACATACAGCTTAGGTTAAACAGAGTTCAAACAAAGTTGACCATTTGGCCGTTAAATGTAAAAGGAACATTCTCTATTTTTTTACTGGTAATGGCAATCAAAATATAGGCATATCACCAAATTTAACTCAGTCTTTAGATTGTTTGCAATATATACTCTTCTCTTTGCAGAATACTAAAATATTAGTGGTATGGGTAAGAAGGACCCTTTTCACGTTGGCCTAAAAATAGGTGCTCCATTGCATTCGCAAATTTTTTCCCTGGAAAAAAAGTCTTGTTATGCTTAACATCAGGTCACATCATATTTCAGTGCAAGATAACACTCCAAGCAGACATTCAATGGAGAATATTACATTTAATCAAATAATGTCTTAATCAGTGATGCTGTGGAGGAGACTTTATTCCCTGTTCAGTCAAGTTTCCCACCCTCTCCGTCAGAAGGGATGGATACGACAGTAGCTATGTCCTTTCCATTGCCAATGCTACCATTAACAAAGAATCATGTTTGGGATTCCCTCTCCCGCATAGATGGCTGGAATCCACGTATTTATACGTCAACTTAGAATTAGAAGCATCTTGACGAGGAGTTGCCAGGATTTGCATATATCATCAAATAAGAGAACTGAAATAATTTACCCAGGTGGAATTTGCTTCTGTATGCAGTAGTTCTTAACAGAGTTACAGTGTCCAAGTATCATGAAGAAGTAGCTGGGTAGCAGACAACTACAAGTTGTTTGTGCGAACATTTTCCATAATACATTATTTGAAGCCAGATAACGTTGATGTGCAAATGCTTTGTCTCTAATGTTTCTTTAAACCATTTACATTTTGTGCACAAATGTATAGATGTTAGATACTTTTTACTCTTGTGAAGGAGAAAACTTCTTTTTGCCCTTGTCAAATATGATTTTACTCTTAATTTTAAATATGGGGTAAAATACTCCCACTCCAAAATACTGTTGTGAGCACTGAGTCTAAATAGAACTTTCTTATATAGGTACCAGCCCATGCAGTAAATAATTAGGGGTAAGACCCGTTTCAGTCCAATTTGTTCATGATTCCTGAAGGGAGGGATAGATTGCAGCTAATTCATCCCCTTCTGACATGTTAAAATACATTTGAAGCAAGTTCCCTTTGCCCCTAGTGGGTGTGAGTACCTATCACAGGCTTGCTCGAATTAAAATTTGTTGTGCCAAATGATGTCTCGTGGGTCGATTGTCCTGGGTAATTTGGAGTTGCATAAAGAAAGAGGAGAGGTTTTGGGAAAAAAGCAAAGGAAAAGAGGTTGCCCGCCAGGAGAAAAACAAATTCAGATTACATCCAAAAGTAGATGATGGTAATTCTTCTTTAGACTGACTTTTCGAGAGAGAACTGAATGCAGGGTCCTTTCCCAAGATAGAGCCAGAATGCCCGAGAGGATATTTCTGGGAGCAGATGGACATATTCTGGGCCTTTTAAAGACCACCAGAAAGTGAGTACAATAATCCCAAAGCATTTAAACAAAACACATGTCCCTAAAATTTATAAAAACCCAAAAAGTTGTTAAACTTTTTGGGGGAAATCTGATTACAAGCTAAGTCACTGGAGGGGGGGACTGATCCTGTGAACGAAAGCTTGTGGAAGTATATTTAAAATACATTTTCATAGAATCCAAAATTGCGCGGGGCATATTTGTTTTTGACAGTAACAAATTCATAATAAATTCCATAGGCTTCACAGGAGCAAATTGTAATTGGGTTTGCGAGTGTGTTGTTCAAGGTGTCTTGATCTGTGGAAAACCATAGTTAACATAGAAGAAAATCCTGAAGAGCTTTCTACCCCCCAGAGTGGAATAGAAAGGAGGCTAGTTTCTCCCCTTCAATTTCAAGACCATGTCAATTTGAATAACCAGTGTCGTTTTTTCAAGTAACATTGAAGTTGCTTTTCTGAGCACTCGGTCCTTAGTGAAACAGGTTACAGAGTTATCCGACTATCTGTTGGAAACTAACCCAGATATATTGGCAGTCACAGAAACTTGGCTTCATGAGGCAGCTGCCCATGCAGCTTCCCTAGCCACGCCAATAGGATATAAAATCATCAGAGGAGACCGCACTGGCTCTAGAGGAGGCGGGGTGGCCCTCATTTTCTAAGAAAATGTCTTTTCATGCAGTCAAGACTTTAGATCTAGAGGACTGTGACTCCACATTAGGCAAACTAAGCTTGGCTCACAATACACCTATGAGCTTATTAATTCTCTACAGGCCAACTAAAAAAGACTAATTTCTTTGAAGAGCACTTGCTAGCTTTCCTTAATGAGACACCTAAACCATTCTCTCACGTAGTTGTCTTAGGGGACTTCAATTTATGGGCCTTCAATGAGGAACATTGTTCTGCCTCTTCTCTTACATCAGCGCTTGAAACAATTGGTTATACTCAACAGATCAATTCTCCCACACATAAAGGTCACATCCTTGATTGGGTGTTGAGATATAATGTTACTCGTCTTTCTGCTTCAATTGGTCCTTGCCCTTGGTCTGACCATGTTTTGATCTCCTTCCCTCTTATACAACCATCTAAGCTACAGTGGCTGGACAAACTACCAAGGACCATTAATAAGGTTAAGAATTTTAAGAGATCCTCTGCATAATCCTACTCTAGAGCCAAGCCACTTGAAGCTAGCATCCATTTCACACCCTATTGTACTAGTGAGACATTTTCAGTAGTCCAATACAAATACCATCGATTTACTTGCTACTGAACGTATAAAGATAACTAAATCAACATCCAAAAAGAACACTTGGCTTTTCAGATGAAGTTATTAAGGCTAGAAAGCTAAAAAGGACATGTGAACACTTTTGGCGAACGCTCCTGCCTGGTAACATTGACAGCATATAAGAAGGCTGCTCTGGTATACAAATCAACCGTTAATTCTGTCAAACAGGCTGATTATAATAACATTATTGCTAATGCGAAGTCTAGTTCTAAATGACTTTTCGTTATTCAAAAAGAATTAGAAGGGAAAACAAACAAGACTTCTGAAGTTGAAAAAAGCAACCATTGTTGGCAAAATAGCCAGAATGAATTTTCAAGCAAGTAGAGAAGCAGCATCAGGCTATCAGGGCCCATCAAGTGGCTATGAAGATCAATAATCTTGCCCCTGATATTGCTAGCAGCATTATAAGATCTACCGGTAATACTGACTGACCGCGGTTTGACTTTAGGCAGATCACTGAAAGTGAGGCATTAAAAATCATTCAAGGCATAAAGCGATCTCATGTAGTGGGGACACATGTCATGCTAGTATTATCAAGGAATCCTTGGGCTTCTTGATCCTATGGATCATTAAGCTTTGCAATGCCTCCTTTAGAAAGTATCATGTGCCAGCTTCACTTAAGGAGGCCTGGTTCACACCACTATTCAAGAAGAGCAATCTGCTTCCTGGAATAGCTAGCAGTTATCAGCCAATTACTAATGTGCCCTTTCTTCTGAAGATCTTAGATCTCCAAGCTTATACTCAGTTTCAATAGTTTATTGACATCAATTACCTACAGAGTATCCACCAATCTAGCTTTCGAGCTCTGCACAGCACTAAAACATTGCTTCTGGACTTAAAATCCAACATGACTGGCATTCTTGAAAAAGGGCATTCTGCTCTGCTGATGCTTCTTGATCTGTAGACCGCATTCGATTTGGTGAACCATGCAATCCTTACTGATAGATTATGTGAAATCGCTAGCTGCTCCATGAATGCTGTCGATTGGATAAAATCGTATATTGGCCCTAGATCCTCTATGGTAGCAGCAGGAAACTATCAGTCACAACAAAGTGGCACGAATTGTGGGGTCCCACGGGGTAGTGCCTTTCATTTATACTTTCTCTTTAATATACATCCAGGTCTTTATTTGATATACGTAAAGTACACCAATTACGCTGACGATACTCAGATCCTCTTAGAATTATCGGGGGATTACCTTTAATATTCAGAGTACATTAATAAAATCTATTTGTTTATTCAATCATGGATGGCTGTAAACTCTTTAGTACTTAAGGATGATAAGACCGAGGTATTAATAGTAGGTTCAGGGCCTCAACTGTGCTTGTAATATACCAATTTCTATATCGTGGGCTGCTCTATTGCCGTGGCTATCCATGACAAAACACTAGGAATACATCTGGATGCGCATCTCTCAATGAAAGGTCATATTTCCCATCTACGGTCCTCATGTACCTATATCATCAATTTTCTAAGGCATATTAAACCCTTTTTATCTAAGGAAAACAGCTCCCTCTTTACAGCTCAGTTCAAGATTACACTATTGTAATAGCCTACTGGCGGGCATAAGCAGGGTTAATCTGCAGGCTCTCCAAATAATCCAAAATGGAGCAGTGTGGGCTGTTTTTTGCCTGGCCAAACAGGACTATGTCACACGTGCCAGATGCGCTCTGCATTGGCCTCCAGTAGAACATAGGATCTCATACAAAATAGTCTCCTTGACCTACAAATGCCAAGTAGACAAGGCACCCCAATATTTGAGGGATTGTTTGAAACCTTCACACCCAACAAGGACACTGCGGTCAAAGATATAAAAGAAAATCGCGCAGCCATGCTTTAAAGGGGAAGTTCTCTCAGAAATGTTATTGGCCCATTGGATAGGGCAAGTCTTTTTTTAGCATATTTCACTCAATCTGATAAAAAAAATCCTATGCGTTTTACCTTTTGATTTTCTCACATTTACACATGTGAAACTCATGCACTGGAAGCCGCCATCTTTTTCTAATCTTATCCGTTGATCCATCGCCCTAGGTTCAAGTGCCCTTGCTGCAGTTAATCATAATATCGCCCCTAAAGCCGACCTCCCCACACAACACATGTCTCATCCACGAACCAGCCAAGGCAGAGCCTGCTTAGCTTCACAGGGCATCAGGGTCGAGCCCATCCAGGCTGTAAAGCCGAATACAATCAGTGCTTCATCCAAGCACTGTGAAAGCTACTGATCATTTGCCGACCCTGCCCATAAAGCTAATCAGGATTGCCCTCAGTTGATTTGCAGATGGGAGACCTCATGTTAATATATATATATATTTTATTTTGGCCAACATTTCGAAATCATAAAATGTTTGAACTTGCTGAAACCTGCCTCTGGTAAACCCAGGCTTTAACCAGACAGCTAGTGGGTCTCTCGAGCTAACCATGATCAAATTAAATTAAAACTTATAAACACAATCCATGTGCAGCAATCACTAAGCTTGGTCATTTCTCAGCAGTCTTTCCAGATGCCTAGCCCTACAAAATATCCTTGCATTACTCCTGTAGGTGAGTTCCTCGCAGCTTTCGATTTGGAGGATGCCTACATTCACACCAGGCTCATTGGAAGTACCTTTCCTTTCAGGTGGGACCTGGGCATTACCAGTTAATTTCTACCATTCTGACTGTGAGTATTCAGAAATGACTGGTCCCGGTGGATGCACATCCACGCAGGTGTGGCGTGACAGTGTACCCTTGCTTCAACTGGTTGTTCAGAGTGTACCTCTTTCCTTTGCTCAGGAAGCACTGCTACATACCTTACAAATTATTGTAGACCTCTGCTTTCTTAGTAAACTTCGCAAAGTCAGTCATTCATCTGACTTATACCATTTCCTTCTTAAGTTTATATCTGGATACCTCCATTTTAAGGTATCGTCCGTCTGAGGATCAACATCTGCACCCTCCCCTCGATTGCTAGGGACTTTGAATCAAGATTGCCCTACAACATTAGACAGTACAAATCTCTGCTGCGTGTCATTTCATCCTGCATATAGGTCTTGTTGCTCATTGATTGCTTTGAATCTGGCTGCTACAAGTCATCCTCCACTCTGTAGATTAAGATCACTGGTGCCTGGAAAGATCGTCTGGTGCTCAGCAAAGCTTCCACAAAGCCCTTCATTCATGGTTGCAGGCAGGCAATCTAGTGCTTGTCATTTCCTGACCCACTTCGCTTTCAAGATTGGTAGAGGGCTGGTGCATCTTAATGCTCTTTGGAATCCGTAGCTGTGGTCTCCTTCCAAAAAAAGTGTCACAAATGAGTGTCCTGAAACTCTAGGCCATTTGATGGCTCCCAAGTCTTTTAACCTCATGGTCAGAGGCACAATCACGAGAGCACAGATACCATGACTGTGTTCTATGTGAGGAAGCAAGTGGGTTCTGGGGTACAAGGATCCTGCTGTTGTCCCTAGAAGCCTAGGGTGTTTGTAATTTAAAAAATTCAAACAAAATCAAGGTCCTGATAAGTCGTCTTCGGCGCAGCT
This sequence comes from Ambystoma mexicanum, assembly GCF_040938575.1. Lineage (NCBI taxonomy): Eukaryota > Metazoa > Chordata > Amphibia > Caudata > Ambystomatidae > Ambystoma > Ambystoma mexicanum. Next base: position 1,192,074,563 of record NC_090928.1, read on the forward strand.
CTTAGTGGTCACATTGACTAGGAACACCACTTGTAGGAGATGAACAGCAACCTGCTGTTTCAGTGTACAGGAGATAGCCCCAACCCCCAGAGATTGATCTCCTAGATTGATGGCTTTTCTGGGGAAGATAGCGGCAAATGCTGCACCTTTTCCAGCAGATTTCATCACCCTGAGGTGGAGGGGAAATGTCTTATGATTCATTGGTCGAAAAGATTTGTGTACACGTCTCGGTTTACACTGATCCTCAGATTGGTTATCCTGTGGAAGGATTTCACCATGATACTGATTGCCCCAACTTGGGAAATGCATTGAGATACATGTACCTTCAGAGGTGTTCTATTTAATCCCAACTCAGAATGAATTCATATTTGCACCTGCTAATGAAGGAGAAAGGCCACGGTCTTCATCACATCCCGAGGGATCTGGTGCTGTCCCCATGGTACCTCAGCTGACAAATTACAGTAAAGTAGGGCCCTCTTTGAGGAACGCCTTCCAGTTTTGGTTGAAGCCTGCGCTCCATCTACAGGGCAAACTTACCAGCACACATGGAAGTGGTGCTTTGTCTGGTGCTGTTCGACTGACATTGATTGAGTGCAGGTTTAAGCATAGCAGTTGTTGCCCTACCTCCTACTGCTGTTCTTGGAGGTACTCCACCAGCCCTGTGGGTTCACTTGTCCGTTCTATCCTGCTACAAGTGCAAAGGTCAATTTTCTTCATATATGCACTATATTATAAAAGAAATCCTCAAAAGAATGCTTTGCCTCTATCCTCAATGTCTCTAGACTGGCACCACCGTGGGAGTTCCATATAGTACTCTTAAAGCTGATGAAGCCTCCCTTTGAAACAGTGCACAGATTGTACCTTAAGTTTATGTCTTGAAGACTTCTTTTACCATTATTATCAGTTCTGCCTGAAAAGTTAGTGACCAGCAACTTTCTCAGTCAAGGAACCCACTTGCATTGTGATAAGGTGGTGATTAAGACTCATCCTCGCTATCTTCTTAAGTTGGTTTCAGAATCTCATCTTGGGCACTAACTTTACTTTTCTTCTTCAAGCACCCATACTCTACTGCATTGAGCTCTATGTATACTGTAGTTGAATCAGAAGTAAGCCTCCGACACAAGGGCATTGAGTTGATTGCTATAGACTTTTATTAGCACAAAATGGTTTGGAAAAATATCTATCTCACCCTATCACTATGAAGGGATTCCCTGCCTCAATGAAACTAAGGATGTCAGTTGTCAGAAAGTCCAAAAGTAAAAGTGTTCTCCATCCCGTGTCCAAAATCCTAACCTGAACCTTCCATTCTAAACTTATTATAACGTGAAAAAGGAGTGTACTCTCTCAAGTGAGCAAACATGTATCTCGCCACGATTTCAACACACAGTTCCAAAGGGAAAAGGTATAAAAATAAACAAGTAATCAAGTTAAAAAATCCTTAGTAGGGGTCCTCCCTTCCCGTACGTTTCTCAGCACAAAGACAGTTCTTTTTCTCAAAGAATTACAGTTCTCCATTCTAGGGGTTTTGGGTCCCTTATCCCTTACCCTGGATTTTCTCACTTTCAAGGGGCACTCAGTTTCTTCTTGCCTTCTCAATTCAAACACAATTTCTATCTAGAGGGTATTACTCCCTTCCCCTGGATTTCACACACACACGATGCACTCTGTTGCTTTTTGCTTTCACACTTCAAACATGCTTTCTGACCAGAGGGTATTGCTTCCTTCCCATGAATTCCTCACATTTCCAAGAGATTGCTTTCCTCTTCTCAATTCTCACAGTTCTCTTCCAATTGGGTGCAGGTCCCAGTCTCACAGGTCCACTGCCTGGTATACTCTCCTGCCAGGGCTCTCACTTTACACACTTTGGGTACTAGTCCCAGACTTGCAATTCTCAATGCTTGGTTCACTTCCACACCGAAACTGTCCCAGCTCTTCTTTTTTTGGTTCCCATGCCTATGGCCTTTTCGATGTGGCATCAGGTCTCAGACCCCATCTTATGCACTTGTGGTTTTCTCCAGTATTTTCCTGGGAACCCTGCTTCCCTGCTTCCCTGTTCGGGTCTCCCCAACCTTCACATACTGTTTCTTTCGACATACGGCATACCCTTTTAACCACCCCGGCATCCTAATCCATCTATGTGCGCTCACCGTTTCTCAGTGGCAGGTTCAGGTTTTTTGCGTCCTCCAACTCTGTCTACAGTCTGCTGTTGGGTCTGGCAGATGGCTCGCTTGCTGTCCAGTCTCTGCCACGCCTCCAACTTTCTCCGGCAGCACTCCCGGCTTTCGGCGTCCCTGCAGGAGACCTCTGTCTCTTGGGCTTATTGCAACTGCGTCTCCAATCTCTTCCCAACGCAACAATGCAGGCTGCGTCTTCTGGCTATGCCAATCCGTGCCAGGAGCCACGAGTCTCTTCCCATCTTGACACTTTCTGTTTTTAACTACTGTGCACCTTTTGGTTTCAGCAAACAACTAGAGCGCATCTCTAGTTACGTGCTCCATATTGCTCTCCTGTTCCTCCTCGTCTGTCTTCTTGTAAGGCTCAGTCATAAAGCTGATGGACTGGCTCTATATTGCAATATGTCATATGGGTTGGTGGAGTCAGAGAGTAAGTATCATGGCATGAATAAAAGGGGTTATACCAGCTTTTAGCCAGTGAGTCTTGCCCACCTCCCCCTGCGAGGGTTACCTCCCTCCACATGATCCTCACTGAGCCAGCCATCCCCAGGGTCGGGATCAAGTAACTGCTTCCCTTCCCTGGCCATAAAGATTCACCACCACAACACCCTGAACAGCATTATACCTAGATTGCACTTAGGTGCTATGTAGAAAGAATCCGCAGGCAGATCATTTGTTAATGGCGATTGATAAAGCCAACCAAGTGAAGGCCCTGTCTAAGCAGCACATCACCAGGATTACGTACTGCTGCGAAACTGCCAATATAGCCCTCCATGGTAAAATAAATGGCAATTTTCTAGGGGTAGAGCAGCCAATGCTGCATTCTATGCCGACACCCCAATCCAAACCATCCGTCAGGCATTGGTGTGGATAGCTCTGCATATGTACGTGAAGCACTACTGCCTGTAGTCAGGGATTAGCTCAGAGGGGCAAGTGCTCTGCATATGTACATGAGGCACTACTGCTTGTAGTCGGGGATTAGATCTGAGGGGCAAGTGCTCTGCATATGTACATGAGGCACTACTGCCTGTAGTCGGGGATTAGATCAGAGGGACAAGTGGGGCTGAACCATCTGTTACTGTAGAGGTGAGACTTTGCTCTTCTATAGATTCCACTTCCATCTAATCTTTATTGATAAACTGCTGTGTAATTTATTGTAAGCATGTGAATCTGTGAACGATCCAATGATGGAGAAGAAACAAGTTGCTTAGTTCTCCCTCATGCGCCTGCTCCCCTCCACGAGTGGACCAGGGTGGAGGCACGTGTGCGCTGAACTGCTTGTTTATATACGCACAGGCGTCAGCCCCTCCCCGAATTGGCAGGAGTCATAAGGTCCTAAATGAGGTGGATTACCTGGATATTGCTATGGCATAAATAATAGGATGCCTAGTCTGACTGTATACTAAGCATTAGAAACTATGAAAGGTACCAAAGCTGAAGAGCAGCCTCTACAGGTAAGTAACAGTTTTACTAATATTCTGTTGGGAAAGTCTCATTACTTGTCATCTCCCTAGTCTATGTAATGCGTTCTCCATATTTACTTGGTGCCTCCAGAGTATACTGTATGTGTTTATGCTGTTTGGGTTTCTTGTGCATTTGTGTGTGCTGGAATTGCTTCTTGCAATGCAGTATCGCCACGGCAGAGAGAGACTTACTTTGCACATGCAATCTCTTAGCTCTTTGTGCTTCATGCTCGACACGTTACAGTGACATTATACAAGATCCAACATAAAATAGAAAATATATTGATGTTCGATGACATGCAGCTGTGTGGATTTTGGAACATGTTTGTGAACAAAATGACACATTGGCAGCAGAAATTGCAGTGGGTAAACGGTGGCACGCTGGGAGACTGCATACCCAGCCAAGAGCCCAATCCTGTCCAGATGGTGTTTAATAAATGCATCTAGCAGCTCTGAAGGACGTCAATAGACTCTCCAAGCGGGAAGTGGCAAAGTGCCCAGCTCTAATGGGCCACCATGTGCAGGAGTTCAGGCAAAACTTGAGAGATTGTTACTGAGATTTCCTGGGGTTCTGCTCAGGAGGATTTCGGGGGTGGCACTGATGGAAATGATTTACTACTGGATCCCACCAGCAATTGCTGGAAGGTGCAGGCAAAGTTTACATCTCAGAAGATTAACATGAACACCTGGAAAATAAAAATCCCTTTTTACAATCCAACAATGGATTTCACATGCAAGCTAAGATGTTCGAGTGATTTTATTGCGGTATCTCACCACTAGTCCGAAGGATCTAGGTCCATATCCAGGCTTCTGCATCATTTAAAGTCCGACCACTTTATCGTCCCACTCTTTTCCGGAGAGGGTCCAGGTTAGTCGAGGAAAAGTAGCTGTAGTAAACGAAGTATTTTCAGGTTAGATTTCATAAACCTGAACAGATCCGTCCTGAACATTTGTAATTCAATGTTTTATTATTTTCTATGCTGCAGGTCTTTTTTTTTTAACAAGTTTATTTTAAACCAGCAGCACAGCAAGAAACAGTACAAGTAATCTCAAAATTACATGTGATGCGACTAAGAGTCATTGCTATTAAAGGCTGTGTGTCCATAATCGAGAGGCCCCGTACTCTTCCCCCTTCTCCGTCCTCTGGACCTCCTCCTCCAATGCCATGCAGTCCAGTTGTTTGTTCTTACGATATAATGCCCCCTTTTCGATCAACTCCCCCCTCACCACCGCCTTCATAGGACCTCTTATCCCAAGTGTTGGCTGGAGACGTGTCCTCCACTGGGTTTTCCTGGAAGACGTTTTGGATCATCTTCGCCATAGAGTCCATTAGCAGCATCTCATTCAAGATAGGATTGGACAGGTTCCAGCGGCGTCTTGGGTGTGGATCAGGATCGTGGGCGCGGAGTGTTAGCTTGACCGGGGCGTGATCAGATAGGAGCTTCAGTTCCAAGGCTACATCGTCCACATAGGAAAGGATTTGTGGGGAGGACAGAATTAAGTCAATACGGGAGGACGTTCTATGGGCATATGAGAAGAAGGTGAAGTCCTTTTCGTCGAGGTGAAGCACCCTCCACGAGTCCACTACCCCCAGATTCTGGAAGAATTAGAGCAATTCCGTGGCGAGTTTAAAATCTCAGGGGGCTGGGGAATGCGTCCTATCCAATAAGGGGTCTGGGACCTAAATCTTCCCCTATGATTGCCTGGCCCTCGACGAAGGGGAGCAGAGATGCCCAGCAAGTTGTAGAATGCCTTTTGACATTCATTGGGGGCATAAACCGAGATGAGGGAGTAGAGTTGTCCGCCCAGGAGGCCTTTGACTGTGGTAAATCATCCTTCCGGCCACAGCATCGTCTCCAGAGCCTGGAAATGGACATCTTTAGCAAAGAGAATGGCAGTTCCTCCTTTTTTGGTCCCGTTAGAAGCGAAGAATTGGAGAGGGAAATATCTACTTTGGAGGCTTGTGAAATCATGTGGCAGCAGTGAGTTTCTTGTAAAAAGATTACTGATCCGTGCATGTATTGAAGCCGCTTCAGCGTTGATTTTCGCTAGAAGGGAGAGTTCAGACCCTTCGTGTCAAGCAAGATTACGTTTTTCTTCTGATGCTGTGGGGAGTTTCCTGGGTCGTTCATGTTCTGAGGGTGAGGGGCTGGGGCTGAGGGTGACTTGGTCGCCATCAATGCCTTTCATCGGTTTGTCTCTGCTGGGTCGCCGCGGTTTTAACTTACGCTTCAAACGTTAAGACTCAACAGTGAACCTACGGGAGGCCGACCCCTTTTTGTCGGCGACCTCTCTAACTAATCAAATCATAGTGTTCAATAATGCACTCCAAGGGCCTAGAGCTGTCATCCACCTTGGAGTTGAGCAGGTGCCGTGCGTAACCCGCACCGGCATCTGGTTGCTTGTGTTCCTTGAAAATCTGGGGTCCGTTAGTTTGGTTTTTCAGGATCAGAAGCTGAACAGGGAGAGAGCCAGGGAGTCAGGGAAAGTCCATTGCTCTTTGGTTCTTCGTGTCCCAAGCGGGGGTCATTTTTCGTTCTGACCTTTCTGTACCTTCATCCAGGTTGAGCGTTTCTGGGGAGCCATTCTCTGGCTTTTCTCCTGAAGGGTCAGGCGAGGCGTTCTCACTTCCCCCAGGGGATTCATGTTGATGCTGCATCTTCCAAGTGCGCTATTGTTCGGGGCACTCCCTTGTAGGAAAATTGAAGCGCAGTCGGAAATAGCCATCGGTATCTGATGCGTTAGTCTCGAAGGAATAGTGTTAGAGGCCTCCGAGCCTTCTGTTTTTGTAGCGTCACTGTGGCCAGGTCCTGGTATATCTGAAGGGGGACCCTTGGAACTTTAGTTCATCTCGTGAACGTCCAATTGCCATAATGGCCTCTTTGGTGGTATAGAAGTGCACCTGGGTGATTACATCTGGGAGGGCGTCCAAGTCCATTTCCTCGGCGGTGTAGGAGCCGATAAGTACGATCCAGCATCAGTTGTGCCTTGTCCAGATTCCGCAATAGGGACTGAAATAGGTTGCTGATGTATTCTGTGAGATTTTGATCTTGGATCGAGGAGGGGACCCCCCGAATCCGTAGATCGTACCGTCTGGCTCTATTTTCGAGGTCCTCTTGCTTGAATTGCAGGATCTAATTTTTACTGTTCAAGGTCTGAATCGAACTTTGCAGTTCGAGGAGAGTAGCTGAATGTTCTTGGGCATGGTCTTCAACCTCCCCTAGTCTCTACTCCGCCTCCATGATTCTCTGCTACGTCCGTTCTATTTTGGTCGTGAGTGCCGACATGCAGGACCTAAATTCAGCTTTGATGTCCATCATAAACGCTTGAATGTCCCCTTTAACTGACTTGAACCCTCAGAAAACGATTGGGGCGAGGATTTTGGTGTTTCGGTCTTTCGAAGGGATTGTGTCCTCCGACGTATTCCTTATCTTAGATATCTCTTTCCAGCTTTGCTGGGCTCGGAAATTTTTTCTCTCTAGAGGGCGCTGCGCGCCGACGTCATCCTGCCTATAAAGGCCACGTGCAGCGTCCGTTGCTCAGTTCCGTTTTTCCGCGCTTACTCAGTGCCTCGGAATATCGTTGCTCAGTTTCGTAGAGAATTATTCCAATTTCCTCGAGATATTCGATCCATACTCGATGGCTTCCTCGTCTGAATCGACGACCCCTCGGTCCGGCTTTAAAAAATGCAGAGACTGTGGTAAAAAGATGTCGTTGACTGACCCTCACAGGGTCTGTCTGTCTGTGGTGTTTGGGAGCTGAACACCATTGTTCGGAGTGCGAGGACTGTGTGTCCATGACAGCTAAGGCCCTGAAGGAGCGTAGGGGGAAGCTGGAAAAAGGTAAGACTTCTAAAGCTTCTTCTTCCTCGACGAAGTCGAGACATTCGTCTCCTCGTCACCATTCGAGCTCCAGGTCTCGAAGCGAGTCCATCACTCCTAGAGATTGAAGCACTCGAAAAGGAGATGCCGAAGATCCCCTTCTTCGTCGTCATCTTCCTCTGTTTCACCTAAGAGAATCCCTTGCCCCACGAAACACAGTTCCCGGGCTGAATGGGAGGAATTCCGAAAAAATATGACGAGCGTCTTCGAGAAAGCGGCCTCGACCCCCTCGAAGACTGCCGAGAGCGATGCTCTGGTCGAAAGACCCGAAGGTCCAAAACGCCGCGAGTCGCAGTAACCGGCGAAGGAAGCTTCTCGAGCGCGTCACGAACCCTCGAGTAAAGCAAAGACCTCGAATCCTTCTTTAAAGGTTCCGTCGACGCCGAGGTCGGTGTCTTCGACGCCGTTGTCGAAGGGACCTTCGACACACGGGTCTGTCGACTCGACGCCATCCTCAACACCGGCGTCAACGCCAAGGAAAGTCACGTTTGCGGCGCACCCAGTGGCTATTCCTAGGTCTTCGATGACGATGTCGTCGAGATTGTCGACATCCTCAAGCAGAATCCCAATTCTATAGAGGACCTCGAGGCCTCCACCTTTGTTTTCGATGCCACGTTCGAAGCCTTCGACGTCGGCGTCGACGACATGGTTTTCGAGGTCGATTACAACAAGTTTGGCACCCTCTGCCTTGGAGATGGGTTTCACACCCTTTGTGAGTTCAGACCAATTGAGAACAATGTCCTCAATTATGGAAGAGGGAGAACTATCTGACCAAGAAGAGACATTTGAGTTGCAGGGATCTGCAACCCCAGTTCAAGAGGAGTTATCCTCAGAGGAACGCAGATTAAAGGAACTCCATGATTCCTTACATGAGGCCAAATGGTTTAGACACTTCCCCAGAGGTGGAGTTTGCTAGGCGAGACCCGGGGGAGCATGCTGAAACCCCTTATAGAGCTTTAATGGCCAGGATCACAGAATTTATGGGGTGGTCAACACCTTCACAGGCTTTCCAACAGGATGACCTCACAGATATTCTTGATAAAGGTCCACAGGAGGATCCTGTAGTACCTTTTCATAAAGCTCTTCAAAGAAAAATCATGACGAACTGGGAAACCCCAGATGTCGTCCCGGCAGTAAATAAAAAACTGTCTACTAAATACAGGGTATCTTCTGCAGACCCGGAGTTTTTGTCCAAACACCCATCCCCAGAAAGTCTGGTGGTACAGGCAGCATCTTCTACTGACATCAAGACTGCTTACCCTACCGTCCCACAGGACGGGGACGATAAAAAATACGATGCTATGGCTAAGAAAGTCTTTTCGGCATGCAGCATGGCGTTAAAATCTATTAATGCTACTTGCACCCTTGCTAGATTTAGCCATACACTTTGGGAGTGTGCTTCTACAGCCGCTGACTGCATCCCGGAGGGAGAAGAAAGGGAGGCGTTCCTAAATATCATAAAGGACGGTAAAGACGCTATGTGCGAATCCCTCCAGACGGGCATTGATTCGGCTGACAGTATCAGCAGAGCAATGGCGGCAAGTACAACAACCAGGAGATTTGCTTGGTTGAGAAAGTCTGGTTTTGCCCCAGATGTGCAAGCCAGGCTCTTGAACATGCCATTTGATGGCTCTTCTTTGTTTGGGAAAAAGGCGGATGACAGTTTAGAAAAACTGCAAACATCAAGGGCAGCAGCAAAATCCCTAGGCGCTGCAATCCGTCATACACCTTTTCGTCCCACAGGAACCTCTGCGAGAGGCAAGTCCTTTCGCTTGTACTCCGCATTCGGAAGAGGTAGAGGACGACCGGCTCAAAGGGGACAAAGAAGAACTACCCGAGGTGGACGGGGTAGATATTCAAAATCCGCAGCAACAGCAGGTGCCTCTTTACCATCGGCATCTGCATCAGCCGCCCCAAAACCACTCTGAGGACTTCCCTCACAAGACACCTGTAGGAGGCAGGTTAACTCAACACCTGGCGGAATGGCAGGCTATCACGCCAGATGCTTGGGCATTGGAGACAGTTGCACAAGGTTACTGCCTGCCTCTCCTACGCATACCTCAGAGTCATCCACCGGGGATCAGCTCTCAAAAAGCTCCAGATCCGCTCCTCTTGCAGGAAATTTTAGACCTGCTAGAGAAAGGTGCCATAGAACTGGTACCTGTAGCGGAGAGGAACAAGGGCTGGTACTCCCCTTACTTTCTCATTCCAAAGAAAGACGGAGGACTGAGACCCATCTTGGACTTGCGAGAATTGAACAAATTCCTCAGGAACTACAAATTCAAGATGGTAACTCTTTCTCAGATCCTTCAGGCCCTTCAGTTCCGGGACTGGTTGGTATCTCTGGACCTTCAGGACGCTTATTTCCATATGCCAATCCATCTCAAACACAGGAAATACCTGAGGTTCGCAATTGGCAACTCTCATTATCAATTTCGAGTGCTGCCATTTGGGCTGACCTGTGCCCCGAGGGTCTTCACCAAGTTAATGTCGGTAGTGGCTGCAAGTCTAAGGAGGGAAGGGATTCACGTCTACCCCTACCTGGACGATTGGTTGATCAGAGCTGTATCTTCGGAAGAAGCTCAGATCCAGCTAGATCATGTTTGCCACTCCCTTCACAGACTGGGCTTCTCCCTCAATTTAAAGAAGTCACAAATTATACCATCGCAGAGACTCCAGTTCATCGGAGCGATCCTGGACACTTCCCTGGGAAAAGCCTCGCCACCAGAGGTGAGGGCTCAAGATATTCTACAGATGGTCACCAAGTTTCAAAATGCCCAACGTCTCCCAGCCTTCGACTTTTTGAGGTTGCTAGGCCTCATGGCATCCTGCATTTTCCTAGTGCCAGAGGCTCGCCTGAGAATGAGATCCCTCCAGTGGGCACTGAGAACTCAGTGGTCGCAATTCTCAGGGAGAATGACAGATCTTCTTCAGGTTCCCGACAGGGTGGCTCGAGACCTTCAGTGGTGGGCCTGTCAGGAGAACATTCTGAAAGGAGAGCAGTTTTGGCAACCCTGGCCGGAGATAACAGTAGTCACGGATGCCTCACTCACGGGGTGGGGAGCCCACGCCAACGACTTGACCATCAGCGGTCGTTGGTCTCCATCGGAGTCCAGACTACATATCAACCTGTTAGAGCTGAGGGCCATCAGACTTGCGCTGAAGGCTTTTCTGCCATCTGTACAAGGAAAGAATGTCCTGATAATGACGTACAACACAGTGGCCATGCATTACCTCAACAAAAGAGGAGGTGTAGGATCACTACCTCTGTGCAGAGAGGTGATGCAGCTCTGGTTTTGGGCAATCCAAGAAGGACTCCTAGCCGGAGAGAAGAACTTGACAGCGGACGCTCTGAGCAGGCAGAGCACAGTCTCCCACGAGTGGGAACTAGCTCAGGAAGTCCTTCAAGAGATCTTCGCCCTTTGGGGATCCCCTCAGGTGGATCTGTTCGCCACCAGTGTCAACAGGAAGTGCGATCTGTTCTGTTCAAGGGAATTTCCCCCGAGAGGAGCTCTGGGAGACACGTTCATAGTGGACTGGGAGTTTCCGCTCCTGTACGCGTTTCCACTGGTCCCCGTCATTCCTCAGATGATCAGGAGGTTGAGAAGATTCCGGAAAACCATGATCCTAATTGCCCCGGATTGGGCCAGGAGAACGTGGTACCCGGACCTTCTAGACTTGTCCATCTGCCCTCCAATTCGACTTCCACTCAGAGAGAATCTGCTCTCACAGAAGGGAGGTCAGGTTCTCCATCCAGACATCAAAACCCTCAACCTTCACGCTTGGCTTCTAAAAAGGCTGAAGTACAAGGATTGGGACCTCCCTGATGACGTTATGGAGGTGTTGCTTTCGGCAAGAAGGCCAGCAACAAAATCTTTATACCGCTGCCGTTGGAACAGATTTTGCAGCTGGTGTAGGGAAAAGAATATCGATCCCTTTTCATGTGGTACACCAATGGTTTTGTCCTTCCTACTTTATTTAGCGAATCCGGGCCTTCAAGTTGGCACCATCAAGGGCTATCTCGCAGCGCTATCCATCTTTAAGCGCACTGCGGAAGAACCATCCTATTTCAAGTTACCCTTGGTAATACAGTTTCTAAAGGGGTTAACTAACGTTTATCGCCCGAGACCATTCCAGGTTCCCCTATGGGATTTAAATTTAGTCCTAACTATCCTGATGGGCACACCTTTCGGACCACTCCACTCTTGTTTGTTAAGATTTCTTACCCTCAAGACTGTTTTATTAGTAGCACTTACATCTGCTAGAAGGGTGAGCGAGTTACACGCTCTTTCTTGTAAACCCCCTCATACAATCTTTCACAAAGACAAAGTTGTTCTGCAAGTGAAACCTAATTTCCTCCCAAAGGTGGTTTCTGAATTTCATATCACACAGAAGATTACCCTTCCATCTTTCTATCCTCCTCTCCATCCGGGGAAAGAGGAAGAGAGGTTACACAGGCTGGACCCAAGAAGGGCTTTAAGTTTTTATATTAGTAGACTGGCTAGGATAAGACAAGCAGACCAGCTGTTTGTAGGCTACGCAGGTCACAAGCTGGGGTTACCGATAACTAAGCAGACCATTTCCAGATGGATCATTTTAGCCATTTTGGAATGTTATAAACTGGCAGGAAAAGAACCCCCTCAAAATCTTAGGGCTCATTCGACCAGAGGTATCGCAGCTTCATCGGCCCTCAAGAGGAGTGCCGGTTAGAGACATTTGTGCGGCTGCCACATGGTCGTCCGTCCATACCTTTACACGGTTTTACAACTTGGATTCCTCCTCCAGTCATGAAACTAGGTTTGGAAGGGCCGTATTGCGCTCTATTCATCAATAAGAGGAAGCATGAAGTCAGTACTCCCACCTCCAATAACAGAATACTGCTATGGGAGCCTATCTAAGATAAGGAATACGTCGGAGGACACAATCCCTTCGAAGAACAAGTTACTTCTTAGCTTGTAACGTTCTTTCGATGGGATGTTCCTCCGACGTATTTCTTATCGACCCTCCCATCCATCCCCGCAGTACTACTTCCCTTGTTGTTGCAGCTTACGCTCCTTCAGGGTGATTGGTCTAGTCCAGAAAGAATTATTGTGGGCTACAAAACGGAACTGAGCAACGGACGCTGCGTGCGGCCTTTATAGGCAGGATGACGTCGACGTCGATACAGCGGCTTTCGAGGGACATCGACTCGGCGGACGTCGATGCGCAGCGCCCTCTAGAGAGAAAACATTTCCAAGGCCAGCAAAGCTGGAAAGAGATATCTAAGATAAGGAATACGTCGGAGGAACATCCCATCGAAAGAACGTTACAAGGTAAGAAGTAACTTGTTCTTCTCCCCTTGTCAGCCGGGAGTAACATGGTACGAATGTCGACATTTTTGGGGGGTCTGGACATTTCTGCTGGATCCTGACTTGGCACACACCAAAGTCGTTGAGATATAGTAGATGAGGACTGCTCAAGACTGTCTTCTCCGGGGTGGGTGGGAACAGTTGACTCCGCCAACACTTGTGAGGCGGGGATGTTGAGGCATGGGCTAGGTAAGTTTGGTGAGTGTCTAAGTTCCAACCTCGGGTACAAAGTGGGCGCTCGGTGCACTGTCATTCTGGTAGTCAAGGGGGGCCTGACTGAGGAGGGGAGCTTGATCCTGTTAGCAAAAGTTTAGGGTTGGATTAGGGCCAGTCGCCGGGGCTCTGGAGTCGAGAGAAGCAGCCAAGGTCCCAAATTCCCAGCTTGGCAAAGTTCACTTATGTGCAGGACATCTTATCACAGGGCCCCAGGCCTCATCTTATGTAGGACGCCTTGTTATGCGGGCCGGGTAGCCTTGTCTCCAGAGCACAGGTAAAAGCGGCACTAGCCCTTGGCTGGGAGTTCCTGAGAGCTGAAATCAAAGAGCTGGGTCGATGGGATGGCCTTGATTCTTGTCAGCGAGACAGATCAGGGGCAGGGGCTGTGCCTTGGCGTATTGATACTACTCAGAAGACTCCTGCTTCCTGGCCCGAGGCCAGCGTATAGCGTGGAATTATGGGTGTTGCATGGTACATGGATGCAGAGGGTAATCCGAGGTCAGAGCTAAGCGGAGTGGCAATGGCGTGGGAGCCCTCGTGGATGTCGTCTGCACAGAGGGGTGGCAGGCATCAATAACCCGCAGGGAAAGCTGGTCTCATTGCCCCAATGTTTCTGGGCGCCCGGGATCCATCCCTTTTGGGGAGAACAGGGGGCCAAGGGATCACTGCCCAAGTCACGTTGGAGCAAAGTCCACTGAAATGCAGCAGTGGCTGAAGGAGGCTGCGATGAAGGGCATTAAGCTATTCAAATCCCATTGGAGCGGTATGCAGACTGGCAGCCTACTGTAAGGTGGGAGAGTAGGAGCGTCCCCGCTCAGGAGCCACAGCACCAGATCTTCAGTGAAAACGGGCAACAATGGCGGTTTAGCCCATGGAGTTAAACGAGGGGGAGGGCGATCACATTGCCCCCCGAAACCAGGCTTTAGGATCCGACTTCCTCCCAGCACGGGGGCCAGTGAATCACTGTGTGTGTGCCCCCGTCGGGACGGCTCCTCTTAACCGCTGGGGCTGCTGGGGTAGGGCTGATGCAAGGATCGCAGAGCTTCGTGGAGGCTAGCGGAGCAGTGCACAGCCTCCGTGTTTACTGTGGGGCTGAGGGGCAGGAACGTTTCTGAATGGGAGCCGTCATGCAGGCCTCGGAATAGTGCTGGGCAGCGATGGACGAGAGATCAGCGGGTGCTGGTTAGAGGCAGGCTTGCTTCGGGTGCGCCATCAGCCAATGCAGCCAAGTTTCAGACCGCAACGTTCTCTCCCCTCAGGTCCGTGGCGGTCGCTCGCCATTTTGAAATACCTCGGCGACGGCCTCCCCGGGGTACGGCATCAATCAGGGGAAAGAGAATGCGTTATGGGCTCAGACTGCTACAGTCTGCGGGCTGGGTATTCCGCCCCCCCACCACAATCTTCATTTCCTTAGCAAATCTAAGAGCAGGAACCACAGTTTATCAAGTCGTAGTGCAGGCTTCACACGGGGCCATCAGAGGAGCAGCCACATCGATGGCGCTCCAGGCAATGCCCCTCTGTGCTGCATGTTTTAATTTGATATCTATAAAAGAGTATCTGTGTTCTATCCAGTTGAGATGAAAAGGAATACAATAGTAAACGGCTTGCCTTTTTTTTAGAAAGTTCAGTTTGTGAGGGCATGCCCATTCTTGGCAAAGTTGGTAGGACCCATTACAGGCTTACAGTTATCAGGTGCATTTACCTTTTGGTTTCAAGGTGTAAAGTCCTGTTGAGGGATAAACCGGAATACATGAAAAAGGCAGTTGCTTGTTTTTTGTTAGGCATTTTCTGATGTTCTTGCAGAAATAGCATTTCGGGTTGCCTACTGAAAAGAAGGGTAGGGGTAGAGAAAGGGTTTCTTAACTGCTCTTTATGCAAAGACTTCTACAGATTATGGTTCTGAGCTAAGTCTCTGAAGGGATGTAAGTTGGACCAAATAACGATGGATCTGTTTCTGAAAGGATTAGCAGGAGCAGGCATAAGGTGTGCCATGAGTTCAGGATGGCAGAGAGGAGTCCTTGTCATAAGTGGAGTTCTTATTTACACTAGTTGATCATTAAACCTGGGAGGTGCTGCCATGCCCTTCATGCCTCTTCAGCAAGAGCTGTATACCTAGATGTCCTGTGCTCCATGAACACTCTGGAACTTCCTTCCCGTCTACATCAGACATGCCCCATCACTTCTGCAGTTCAGGAAAGAAATAACGCTACTCCTTAACACCTAGGTCCACACACCCTGCAATCCCCATCCTACCTGAGAGTTGGTGATCTGCTCCCCACTGTCCGCCCCACACCCCTCCTCCCTGGTTGCTGTAGATCCCTTGCTGCCAATTGACCACCCTTGCCCTTCCCTGTTAGTTTAACGCCCCTTTTGTCTCTGCTTTCCTCATTGTGTTTTTCCCTCTATGTTTGTAAAGCATTCCATTGCTTCGCGAAGCTAGGCCCGTGTTCAATAAACACCCTAACAATAATAATGGTCTGATGAGTAGGGAATGATGGCATATGTTCCATCTACTGCACTTTCTGTTAATGGCATGCATGCAGTAGTTGTTGCACCCTTTGGGATGACCTTAAAGGCACTTTCTTAGCCATGCCTGCAATAATTTATTCCTTGGGCCCTCACGTGGATCAGTAGCGGTCTCCCACAACTGTCAGTGACTTTCATTGTAGTACACTTAGTCACTCTCGAGTGTGCATTCTCAGAACTTGAGAACCAGATAGGGTACATTGGGCACCACTATCTGTTCTGAAAGTTCATGTGTTGGGAATACATTATAAAGCGGTATTTGACTCCACACAGAATCCTACAGCACATCGGGGAATTACAAGAAAACAAATTGGGCGATCAAAACTACAAGTCTCTACGTTAACTAAACCATAAGTAAATACAAAATGTTAAAATCAAAGTTACATAAATCCGAATACATCCCTTTATAATGTCCAATACATTTATGATCCATCATTGGGGGAATAACCTATTCTATTGACGAAACCTTATACAGTCCTAGATAATATGTATGGATGGACCCATTACTTAAGGTATATCGGATAAAGCTGTGAACATACTTTATTGAATAATCTAGAGCATGGGAAGACCGTAGCTCGAAAGGTTAATCTGTGAATCAAATGTGCTTGACTGTACTGCATGGAATTCCTATATATTTGAACGATCTGTAAATTGAATCTGGGACTGTGGAAGGGGTCTATGTTGGACACATTTTTACCTGATTATGGATCGCTGATCCAAAATGCATTGAACATTATCTGCAGTCTTTGAATGAGTGTCCTACTCCATTACCACAAAGGGCTTTGCAGTTGTATTTTCTTCATTCCCATGTCTTGAGAAATTGGCCTTTAAAGGACCAGTGGTATTTCCTCCAGTAACGGCCTTTCTTTTCCAAATTGAGGTGAACGCCTTCTGGAGTATGCTCTTTAACGTGCATAAGAACCCCCACAGTGGTCTGTGAAGAAGGGGGAGGGGTTGAAAAACACTCACATCCTATTAAATGCTCCACTCTTTTGCTCAATGAAAGTGAAAGGACCACCTTAACCTTTCAAGCAGCATTGACAATACTCCAGCCCTCATTTTAAACCAGGGCTAGGGTGAACATTATCTTTTGTCTGTTTGTGTTTTTGCTTAGGTGCTGCAGGTTTCTGGTATTAAGAGAAGAGGGTTAATCACTTCCTGCCTCCTGTCTGACAGTGACATCACTCGCAGTCACTGGTATGCATTCTACCTTGTAGCGGGCAGTGTTGTATCCTATGGCATTATGCTTTTCGGTAAAAAGCATACAGGTGGCCAGGAGTAACAACCTATTGGAGTGGAGCATGTTGACGGTTGATCAGGCAGGAATATATTCTGTGAGAAGAGAGTAGAAGAAAGCTGAACGAGTGGGTGCTTTGGTAATGAATTTGAGAAGGGAGCCCAAAACATATTGCCAATACTTTTAACATCTGTATTTGTATGGCTCACTGAGAATCGTATCTTTAAGTGGAGGTTTATGCACCTGAGCTTGTACACATATGCCATAACTACCTTAAGAATGAATGTATTCTTTGGAGCTCCTCTTTTATACCATGAGTCAACACTGTACAGTATTGCTCCATACATCACATTATTAAAGTTTACTGTTCCAATCTTACACTGGGGGGGGGGCGGGGTGTGCAGGGAGGAGGAAAGGGTGACTTAGAATAATAACTGAACAGTTGATGCTGGTAGCAAACCCTGTCTATGTTGAACTGGAGCATGTTATGGGAATCTTTCAGTCAGTTTTCTGAAGTCAGTGGAGGAAGCCAAATACTGCATGACTTTCTTGGAGTCTGTGGCGATTTTAATCAGTGTCTTGGAGGAGATACTTGATTACTTGAAAGCCATGATGGTTATATAGCCTTGTCCTTGTGTGACAACAGCCTTTGTCCATATTTGGACCAACATGGTGCAAACATGGCCAATATACTTTCTTTTTTTTTCCCTCAACAACACCATGACCTAGATCTGTTTCTTGGGGCATACTGGGTCATACTGATGGGCCTTATGGTGTATATCGCTAAATAGAGCAGGAAAGGATTTTACTTTGGAAGGTTCCTAGAGTTGCATCATCCTCTATAGAGTAGCAAGCGTGCCTGTTACCACTGTAGGGTGTGCAAATAACGGGACTCTTTAGCGGTTGTGCGATAGAAGTGGTGGAGTGGCAATTTTTCTCAGAACTACCAGAGACTGACTCCTTTAAGTCTTTTCTCTATTTTATCATTTCAACATTTGATCAAGAAGGTCAGAGACTCTCAGACAGCTGTGATTTGAGTTTCGAATGGATTGTGTAGGCCCACATATTCCTTATCTTTTTACATGTATTGTCCAGCTTCAGCTGCTTCGGAATTATATTTTTGGCAGAGGGCGCTGTGCATCGATGGCGTCGACTCAATGTCCCTTGAAGGACTCCGTCAAGGATGATGTCATCGAAGGCATATAAAGCACACGCAGTGTACGTTGGCTTTCAGTTCTGTTTTTCTGTGACGGCGTTTGCTTCTTCACTCTTGTGACAACTTCGCTATTTCAAGATCAAGATATCTTCATCTACACCAGCGACTATGAAGTCCGGTTTCAAAAAGTGTCAGGATTGCGGGTCGAAACCTTTTCTCTGACCGATCCCCACCAAATTTGTTTTTGGTGCCTCGGGGTGGACCATGACACCTCCGACTGCTCAAAGTGCCAGTCTATGACTGGAAAGTCCTTGAAGGAATGTAAGGGGAAGTTGAAGGTAGACAGAATCCCTAAATCCCCTACACAGACCGTGAAACCATCAACTGATGAGTCAAGAGGTTGACTCGCCTTGGAGGCAGAAGGCCAAGCAGTTGAGATCGAGGAGCATCTCACACCACTCTGATTCTTCCTCGAAGAAATCGGAGAGAAGGCACCAGAGGTTCCCCAGAGAGAGTCAAAAAGTCCATTCCGGCCCAGTGGGAAGCCTTCTGAGCAGAGATGCTCAAAGTATTCGAGAAACAAAAGCCTCCAAGAAATGCTCCTACCGCACCTTCGAAGGAATCCAGGACGGAAAGGGCTCAACCTAAATTCTGCGCGCCCTCGTGCCCGGGACGAAGGCCCGATCCACATTGTGAGCCCTTGAGGCCTCCATCCGATGAAGTCTCATCGAAGGATCAGTCGAGCCACAAACATAAATTGAGGTTGAGGTCGTCAACTCCTTTGTCGCCAGCCAAATCCTCAATGTCGACATCAACACCGAAGGCATAGACGCCAACTGCGCCATCATTGCCAGCTGCGCCATCGACGCATAGCGCCCCAGTTAAACCAGTGGCGCTGATACAAAAAGTTTCAACGACTACTCCAGTGTCGAACTCATTACTGACAAAAAAAAAACATTATTCCTAAGAAAACATATGTTCCACTACCCAGGAAAGACTATTTTAAGTCTTTCTTCCATCTATGAAGAGGAAGAGCAGTTTGATGAAGAAGCCCCATTAGGCCTACAATATGGTACGCCCAATGTACCTGAGAGTTTTATTGCAGAGGAATCCAGGATGAAGGACCTCTGACAACCTGCAGACTACAAATGGGGTGGATACCTCACCTGAATTCGAGTTTGGGAAACCAGAGGCTGGGGAACATGCTGATGCGCCCTACGGGCAACTCATCTCAAAGGTAGTGGACTACATGGGTTGGAGTAGACCTCCATTGCCGTACGAACAAGATGACCTTACTGACGTCTTAGACAAGGGTCCACAGTCGGATCCCATATTACCATTCCACATTGCCTTGCAGAAAAGGGTGGTAACGAATTGGAACACCCCGGAGACGAATGCGTTGGTTAATAAGAACTTAACCAAGAAGTACTGCCCTTCCAGTAGTGACCCCGACTACCTGTCGAAACACCCCATTCCGGTGAGTCTGGTGGTGCAGGCAGCTACTGCAACATCTAAACAAGCGGCGTACCCTACCATCCCTCCTGATTGGAACGACAAATGAGTAGATGGATAGGCAATGAAGGTATTTTCCGCAGGGAGTATGGCACTCAAATCTGCCAACTCCAGGGGGATGAAAGAGACGGTTTCTTAGCCATAGTTAGAGACGGCAAAGAAGCCAAGTGTGAGTCTCTTCAGTCAGGTTTGGATTCTGCTGATAGCATCAGCAAAGCCATGACTACAAGCACTGTTATGCACATGTTTGCGCGGTTGTGGAAGTCGGGTTTTGTACCGGATGTGCAATCTAGACTTCTCAACATGCCTTTTGACTGGTCTCACCTTTTTGGCAACAAGGCTGACGAGAGTCTTGAGAAGTTACAGACCTCGAAGGCAGCAGCCAAATCTTTAGGCGCCGCTGTTAGGCCACATCAGCCTTTTTCGACCTAGTGGACAACCTTGGAGAGGTAAATCTTTTCGCTACTACTCCTCAGTTGGAAAGGCGAGAGGAATGGCCAGTCAAAGGGGCCAAAGAAGATTTCCTCGTGGTGGACGAGGAAGGGGTGCAAAGCCAGCTCAGGCAGCGACTTCTTTACCCTCTGCCACTTCAAAACCTCTCTGAGGTCTTGAGTCACAGTTCATCAGTAGGGGGCAGGCGTTCTCAGCATCTAGGAGAGTGGATAGACATTACTTTGGATGCTTGGGCTTTAAAAACTATAGCCCACGGTTACTGCCTTTCTTTTATACAGAGACCTCAGAACAATCCACCAGGCAACCACTCTTTGAGGATTCCAGATCTCCTCCTTGTGCAGAAGATTTTAACCCTGCTACAGAAAGGCGCCATAGAACCAGTGCCTGTAGCGGAGAGGAACGAGGGATGGTATTCCCCTTATTTTCCAATACCCAAGAAGGACGCAGGATTGAGACCCATCTTGGTCTTGAGATACTTGAACAAGTTCCTCAGGAAGGACAAGTTCAAGATGGTCACACTTTCTCAGATCCTTCAGTCCCTCCAGCTCCAGGATTGATTGGTGTCATTGGATCTTCAGGATGCTTACTTTCATGTGCCAATCCATCTCAAGCACAGAAAATACCTGAGGGTTCGCATTTGGCGGTTCTCATTATCAATTACAAGTACTGCCATTCGGGCTGACCTCCGCCCCAAGGGTTTTGAACAAACTGATGGCACTGGTGGTAGCGAGCCTCAGGAGAGGGGGGGGATTCACGTCTACCCCTACCTGGACGATTGACTGATCAGAGCGCGTTCTCCCGAACAAGCCCTGGATCATCTCAACGTTACCTGACACTCTCTTCCCAGACTGGGCTTCTACCTCAATTACAAGATGAGGTAGAAGATATGACACATTCTCAAACTCCAATTCATCAGAGCTGTACTGGATACTTCCTTGGGAAAGAGCTTGCCTCCCAAGGTGAGGGCTCAAGGCATTCTTCAGATAGTTACCAAATTTCAGAACGCCCAGTGTCTCCCAGCCTTCAATTTTTATGAGGTTGCTCAGCCTCATGGCATCCTGCATTTTTCTGGTGCCAGAGGCTTGCCTTAGAATGAGATCCCTTCAATTGGCCCTCATAACTCTATGGTCTCAGTTCTCAGGAAAGATGTCGGATCTACTTCAGGTTCCAAGCAGGGCCGCACAGGATCTTCTGTGGTGGGCCCACGAGGACGACATTCTGAAGGGAGAACCCCTTTGGCAGCCATGGCCAGAGAGAACAATAGTGACGGATTGCTTACTCACAGGGTAGGGAGCCCACACAAACAATCTGATAGTCAGCAGTCGTTGGTCTCCATCGGAGTCCAAACTACACATCAATCTTTTGGAGCTGAGGGCAATCAGGCTAGTGCTGAAGGCGTTCCTGCCTTCTTTACAGGGAAAGAATGTCCTGATAATGACAAACAACACAGTGACCACGTACCACCTCAACAAGAGAGGTGGTGTAGGGTCAGAGGCAATGCAGCTCTGGTACTGGGCAATACAGGAATCCCCCTATCAGCAGTTCACATAGCCGGAGAGGAGAACACGGCGGCCGATGCTCTGTGCAGGAAGAGTACAGCCTCCCGCGAGTGGGAACTAGCTCAGAAAGTCCTTCAAGAGATATTCACCCTTTGGGGAACCCCTCAAGTGGATCTGTTCACGACTGGTGTCAACCGGAAGTGCAAACTGTTCTGCTCCAGGGAATTTCCCCCAAGAGGAGTTCTAGGCAACAGGTTTGTGGTGGACTGGGAATTTCCACTCCTGTACACCTTTGCTCCAGGCCCAATCATTCCTCAAGTGATCAGGAGGTTGAGAAGGTTCGGGAAACACATGATCCTAATGACCCCAGATTGGGCTAGGAGGACGCGGTACCCGGACCTTCTGGACATGTCCATCTATTCTCCAATATTTCTTCCAAAAAGACAGGACCTTCTCCCAAGAGAGGATGGTTGGGTTCTCCATCCAGAGTCCAAAACACTCAACCTTCATGCTTGGTTTCTGAAAAGCTGAGATACAAAGATTGGGACGTCCCGGATGACGTAATGGAGATTTTGCTTTCGGCCAGAAAGCCAGCAACAAAATCATTGTACCGTTGTCTTCACGCTTGGTTTCTGAAAGACTGAGATACAAGGATTGGGACGTCCCGGATGACGTAATGGAGATTTTGCTTTCAGGCAGAAGGCCAGCAACAAAATCTTTGTACTGTTGCCATTGGAATACATTCTGCAACTGGTGCAGAGAAAAGAATGTAGAGCCTTTTCTTTGTAAAACACTGGATGTCTTATCCTTTCTGTTGCCTTTAGCCAATATGGGGCTTGAGATTGGTAACATTAAAGGCTATTTGGTGGCGCTGTCCATCTTTAAGCGCACATCAGAGGAATGTTCCTATTTCAAAATTCCACTGGTGACACCATTTCTAAAGGGACTCGTCAATGTTTCGCCCCTCCCATCTCCTTTTTCAGGTTCCAGTTTGTGACCTTAATCTGGTTCTAAAATCTTAATGTGTCCACTTTTTGAACCCTTACACTCATGTCCTCTAAGGATGCTAACCTTTAAAACCATTCTGTTGTTAGCTCGAACATCAGCCCGTAGAGTGAGCGAGTTGCAGACACTTACTTCTAAGCTACCCTTTACTACCTTCCACAAGGATAGGGTTGTTCTAAGGGTCAAACCTTCATTTTTGCCCAAAATGATTTCTGATTTCCACATAGGACAGAGCCTTTTTGTGCCTAGTTTCTATCCCCCACCTCATCCTAGCAAGGAGGAAAGACTACACAGGTTGGACCCTCATAGAGCTTTAAGCTTTTATATATCTAGGAAGTCAAAAATGCGTATTGATTACCAGCTTTTCATTGGATATACAGGTCATAAACTGGGCCGGGCTGTCTCTAAGCAGACCTTATCCAGATGGAAAATTCTGGCCATTTAAGAATGTTACAGATTGGCAGGAAAGGAGCCTCTGGAAGGTTTAAGAGCCTGTTCCACCAGGGGCATGGCTATCTCAACAGCCCTGGAAAGGGGTATACCAATGAAAAACATTTGTGAAGCGGCAACGTGGTCTACTATCCACACATTCACAAAGCATTATTGCCTGGAATCTTCCTTTGGTCAGGATGGTAGCTTTGGTAAAGCAGTCCTGCACTTGGTTCATGACAACATGTAAAGTAATATTCTACTCCCTCCTCCAAATCAAATACACTGCTTTGGGAGTCTATCAAAAGATGAGAAATACGTGGGAGGACACAATCCATTCGAAGAACAAGTTACTTACCCCTGGTAACGCTCTTTCGACTGGTTGGCCCTCCCAGCCTACCCCACAGTAGAATTTCCCATGCTATTACAGCTTTCTCTCCTTCAAGGCCATTCACGTAGTTATGCGGGTATTTCTGCTGTAAAGGGATAAAACCGAACTGGAAGCCAGCGGGCGCTGCGCATGCTATATATGCCTTCAATGACATCCTCGACAGAGGATTTCAAGGGACATCGAGTCGATGCAATCGACACACGGCGCCCTCGGATGAAAAAATAATTCTGAAGCAGCTGAAGCTGGACAATACATGTCAAGAGATGAGGAATATATGGGAGGAACATCCATTCGAAAGAATGTTATCGGGGATAAGTAACTTGTTAATTTCCAGTATGATTACATTAAATTGACTTGTATGTGGGATGTCTTTTGCACTTCCCTCGAAGATATCTTTCATAGGATCTGTGCCCCAATACTGTCATGTGTCCTCAGCCTGAACAGTTGAATGTACGAGCCAGGCACAAGCGGTCTTTGGAGATGGACATACAACTTTAATTATGTTCTTGAAGTCATTCCACAGTCCCAAAATGTAACAGTCTTGCCCTTGTTTGGATTTACTCCACACTTTATTTGTATAGCATGCATAAGCACTTTGGATTAAGGCGCTATATAAATAACACATCATTATAAGTAAAACTGGCTAAAAGAGGAAAAAGATGGTGCTAAAGTGAGTCGATTCCACCAAACTAGGGCTCTTTAATCAGTTGTGCTTTTCATCTTCCACCAAACACCACAATGACCATTATCTGTTACTGTATTTTTATGAATGGACTCGTTACTTGCCAATCATGTTGTATTCAGTGATGGTTATAATCATTCCACTTATGAACAAAAGGTAATGGTGTGGAGATTCAGTCCTGTTTTGGAATGCCACTGCTAGTAATTCTGAACTGCATCATGTCCCCATTGAAGGCCCCAGGCTTGAAACTCAGTAACAATTGTGGGATTCCCATGTCTGTTTCTGACCCTCACAGGCGCTATGTGGTGCTTGGAGCTAGACCAGGTTAGATTATTGTGGCTGTTGCCAATAAATGCATCCTAATGCCTTTACAGGAGTACTTCAAGGACTCAATCAAAATTCCAATCTCAGAGAGCAAAAAAGTAAAAAGACTGACTGGGAATCGAATCAGATACACTAAAGAACTAGTACGAGCTGCCAAAGGACAGAGAAAAACAAACTGACCCTAGTAGAAACCACCCATGTGCCACCTATTTAGGTAGTGGATAGAAAAAGAATGTTTAGCACAATAAGATTTGCTTAATCATAATTTCTAGAGAAAAACAGACTCCCAATCGGAGAATGTCTATACAAGAAAAAAGGCCAGTTATTTAACAAGTTTTGTATGGTGCTAGCAATGTAAAGAGAGTGAAAGGCACACATCACATTTGCACAGTCCAGAAAGAAAAGTTGAAACACAGAGAAATTTAAAAAGGGAAAACACTTTCTCGGGTACCTAGAATTGTATTAGTCCTGGATGCATCCCTGACTAAACTTAAAAACGTAATGAAGATCTAGTAGATCAAATGGCAAAAGCTCAAATGATCGCTCTGTCCAGAATACACACAATCCTTGTGTGGATTCCTGGTCTGGGTCGACCGGTTTGAGGGATCTTCCAAGGTTCTGATCACATTTGTGAGGACCGTCTTCACCGAGACTGGTAATACAGGAAATAAATGTCAAAAAACAGTCTGCGGCTGGGTATAGAATAGGAGTCATCCTGCTTGTTCACCAATGGGTATCCAGCGCATGTTGTGCAAATGAGACAGCACCTACAAACAAAAGATACACAGAACACAAATAAGTGACTGTTATGTATATTTACATAGAAGAGCACAAATGCTCATAATCACAAATAGAACACCATTATGGCGTACTTACTGGAGCTGCACGTTGCTCAGTTCGTTTACTCCACTGCTGAACAGCTATATCAGTACGTCTCTGCATCCTCCCTGTAAAGCAATGTGTAAATTGGTATGGAGAATAATCTAAATCGTGGGTAACGTGCAAATATTCTTGGAACTATTACTCACCTTTTAAGTAATTTTGCGTGTACCTCAATTCAACACCCAGTCCAGCGGTATGAACTACTTGCCAGACTTCTCAATCGTGTGATTAGTGCTTAAGAGATCACATGTTCTTTATGTACGAGGACATGCGTAACTCACAACATTGAGTACAAGAATTACCATCCATTCAGTAACTAATAAGGTTCCATGTGTTTATATCCCTGCAAAAATATCGCCATACAAGAATGGCACCATATTTTTGCGGCATTATTAACCCATCAAACCTGGGGAAGGACACCCCTGCAATCCCCATATTATTTTAAAGGGAGCAGGGGACACCCCTGCAACCCACGCTCCCATTTATCCCAAACATTATTCCCACTAATAATATTGCCTTTGGCCGTTCCCAACGACCATATATATGGTGATATTATTGGTGGGGATAATGTTAACTGATACTACTACTAAGTGGCACGCAGGTCCGCCATCTCAGAAGAGTCTGAGGTACTGATGTGATGGCTTAGTCCATGTAGCAACGTTCACAAACTAAGCTGGGTTTGGAAACCGCTTTGCAATTAAAAATAGTTTTCTCATGAAAATACATTGCATCATGCTGGCTAATTGTGTAAACTGGCCTTTACATAGTATTTTATATATGCGAGTACAAAGTTTTTTTAACTCCTGCAGTGTATACTACCTCCTTAATAAAAGAAGGGTGAGTATCACGGGCATTGGGAAAAGAGCTGGATGGCCCTTCATTTTGTATCGGATATCACAATATATATTTTTATTATTATTTATTTTATTAAATGATATAGTTTGTTACAAATTTCATTTATATCTCATAAAACAAATAAACCGTACAACAAAGAGAAATAGTATGTTCACACATGGTTTTTCTCACAAATGATTCCTTCATGGTCGATTTGATCGTTTCTTGTTTTGAAGAGTTCATTCAATCTTTTTCGATATCATTCCAGAAAAGAATAATTGTGATAACAAGGATCTTGTTATTTCCTAGAAGGATCTGCTGCCATCTTTCTTCTGCATCCAAAGCCAAGTTTGTTCGTGAGAGCATATCTCCAAATAAGGCTTGCTTTTCTGACAACGCTGTACACACTATTATGATATGGTGCAATGAGACTACAACTTCTGGATCTTGGCAGAATCGGCAATAGTTCAGTGTCGATGGAATTTGTTTGGTCTTAGCTAAGACTTCACGTATTGGAAGCAAGTTAAGACGAACCCGTAAAAAGCTGCCTCGTATATGACGAGCCCAAAGGATTGACAGATATTTTGGTAGATGGTTAATAGGTCTTATATCAATTGTACAGGGTAGTGCCAACTGATATTGGGATTTTAGTTTTATCGTCTTGATGCAGTTATTATGTCTGTGTTTTTTTGCGTCTTGAGGGCAGCATTTAAACATTTCTATGCTAATGTCTGCCGCCTTAAGTTTAGTCTCTACAGCTCTTTTCCATTCCTTTAACACAGTATCTGCTACTGAAGTCGATCTGTAACGTAGAATTTCGATTGCAGGTATTGGATCATTAATGATGGTTTTCCTAAAAAGATTGATATGCTTTCAAACAGCTATTGACTCTAATGATTGAAACGCAATTTCATATCAAATGCGAGGCATTGGATACGACGTTGGCAGGGCCAGAATCTTTCTCCAGAATTTCCCCTCTAGAAGAAGCCAGATTGTGCGGTCTATATTTATCATAGATTCACTGCCATACGTTAGTATTGCCACCACCTTTGATCTATAATAGTTGTTTATGGGCTTCAGGGAGAATTTCCCAAATTTGTTATGTAAAGAGTCCTTGACGATCTGGCCTTTGATTTTAAATGTTTGGTCCATTCTTTTTCAACTTGCAAATGGTTGAGCCTTATTCCAAGATATTTAACAGACTTGACTTGTACCAGTTTTTTCCCCTCTAGATAAAATGCCTGCGACTTCATTTTAACGTTGGTGATGTACGTTAGTGTCATGATTTGCTTTTTTTTTGTATTAATCTGAAACTTGTTTTTTTTAATGTATTCTTCCATATTGTTTAAACTCTGTTACAGACCCACCAGAGTTTTCTCAAGAATCGCAATGTTGTCTGCATATAAAATGCACAGCATTGGAGTCGCATTCAATTTCGGGGGTGTTTGCTGTAGCAAATCGTTGGTCTTCTGCAATGTCAGATGTGTAAACATTAAAGAGAGTCGCTGCTAGCTGGCAAACCTGTTTCAAACCATTCCACGTTTTAATGGGAACTGAAATTTTAGGTGAACATTTCCACTGTGCAAGTTTTCTCTATAATTTGGATCTTTTGACCGTGTAAAAGGCCATTTGAAGATCAACAAAGGCTGCATATATTGGAGTTTTTATCCTGTACGCCTTATGTTGATATTCAGTATGATGAAGTTAATATTGGTACCCACGTTTTTGACAAAACTTGTTTGTTTTATGTCTTGTCTTTGATAGACATTAGCCCAATCTGTATCTTTTCAGAAGAAAAGAGGCGAAGATCTTACCCAGCGGATCAAGCAGCACGATTTGCCAATAATTGTTGGGCATTTTTCTGTCACCATGTTTGAAAATTGGTACGAATGTCGCCATCTTCCATGTCGTTGGAATAATGTGTGTCTCAGCGATCAAACCAAATATTTGGGCACATAACTTAGATCACATTTCTGGATTGCTTTTTAGGAGAGCATTACATAGGCTGTCGGGGCCAGGAGCCCACGAGGTGTTCACATTTTTGGCAAGGGTTAGTATTTCATCTTGGTCCCATTTAAACGACCAGTTAAAATTCTCATCATCGGATTCACTTTGTTTCTTTATTTCTTTTCTTATACATTTCAGTAAAATAAGCAATCCATGTAACATCTGAGATGAGTTGGTTTAGCCTCGGGGATTGTGGATTGAGGAGATTCCATAATTCCCTTGTATTGTTGGTTTTTAATGCTCTTAGAATATTGTGACAATGAGGCAAAACAGGCGGTTAAAGGGAAAGAAAATGTTGGTCTTTATTCAGATTTAACCAAATAATGCTGGTTAACAAAATTAAATTATTTTCCCAGAGTCCTTCTGGGTGTTCTTTTTGTGGAGCAAATGTTTTCCTCTGTTTTCTTGTAGGGTACGCTATAAGGACCTCTGACAATCTTCTTCCACTTAGTCCTCATCCAGGTCTGATCGGCTCTGCAAGGAGAACAAGAATGAGCACCCATCTTCCAACTATCTGGCTCTTTATATAGGCAGGTAAGAATGGGCCAATCAGGATCTACTTCCTGTCTTGGAGCATAAAAACCCCCTTAGGCCCGCCCCCTTTTCCTTGTGAGCCACCCTCCGTGTTCTTCCCTGACCCTGTTCCCCTGGATGTCCTGCTGCCGCCCAGGTAAGTGTCTGCTGTTTTGGTTGCCCCCATGTTCGGGCTGTGTATCCCCTGTAATAGAACTCCCCCTGTGTGCCCGTGTCTTTGCTGAAGCGGAACGCCTTTCTCCAGTCCGCTGGTTCCGTGGGACACACAGTTGGCGTCCTGCTCGCGGTTGCAATACACGCGGACCGCGTCTCCATGCGGAGACTAGGCTTCTTCCATCCGGCGGCCGGTTGTAGCCGGTTCCTCATCGCGGCTACAGTTTCCTTCCTCCCACCTGCTGGCCGCCAGTGCCGCTCTGACAAGGCGAGTCTTCCCCGGCTGGACTCGACGCTCTGCTTCTCGCTCCGAGAACTTGGGGGCTTCGTTCCAGCGGGGACGGCTACCCTTCCTTCTTGCCGTCAGTGCTGCTCGGTGGAGGCGGGACCTTCCCGGATGGACACGGCACTCTGTCTCTCGGTCCGTGGAGTCGGGGTTTTCGTCCTCGCGGGGACGTTTCGGTAACCTCGTCTCTGCGGGCTGACCCATGGTCGGCTGTTTGGGGTTCTTATCGTTATTCCATGCATTCTCAAGCACTGGTGTCACTTGATTACAATTATTTTGAGTTGTTTCTTGCATCTGTTTTATATTTTGGGAGGTCATAGGATCTGTTGACGGTATTGTTCTATCCTTTGAGGTATGGGGGTGAGACAGCATTGCTAGAACCACACTGTTATTTTTGTTTTATTGGCTCTTTCACTACTGGCAACATCAGTCTGGTCTGCCATTCTATGGTTGCCTCTGCTTCAATATCCAGTTGATTCACTATTTTGTTTACAAATGTCTCAAGATGAAGTTGCTTTGAATGTATTGGAGCCAGCAATGTTGCCTGATCTTTAATGGCCTCTTTGATTCTTGCAATTTCATAAATGAAATCATTGTTTGCCTAGCGACTGTTATCAACAAATTCTTCAAATCAACCGTAATGGTAAGTACTGACTCTTGTTTGTATTGGGTCTGCGGTGGACAATGGCATTTGTTGGATTAGAAACCCATACTTTGCTGTATTCATTTCTCTTCGTAGGTCCAGTTCTTCAGATTTTTCAGTCAGTGTATTTTTGAAAGAAGTCTCTGAGATCATCGCACTATTATTATGGGAAGTCAGTTTCTTTCCATTCTCTGTTGCCATTACTGGTGTTGAGGTAGTGAGCATTTCTTTGGGTTCTTTTTCTAGCACCTTCCCAAAGACTTTATTTCGTTTTTCATGGCTACACATCAGTGTCTCGATTTCAGTAATGTCTAATAAAAGACGAGCCATCCGTGGGTTGATTTGATGGTCAGTCATATTTCTTGTTCCACATCTGTTTTGCTATCATTGCTTTATTTTTTTGGGAGATATTTGTGGGTAAGCGATCATTAACAGCCAGCCAGCTAGAGTCTAGCTCATTTTGCTTAGTTGGTATCTCACTGTTGGTATAATTGCATGCTCCATACCTTGTTATATTCCTATTCAATATAACAGTGAGTAGCATGGTATAGTCATTCATTTCGCTCACCTCTACATTTATGCCAGGGGCTGATGCATTGTTCAATGACGGCAGGTTAGTTAGTATACCGTACTTATCAGTTTCAGTCTTTATTAGAGGAGGTTCCCGCTAGACATCTCTATATTAATCCAATTCGTCCATTCGTTCTCCCATAGTAGAGGCACGAGCACTCATCTTCATTAATGGATCTGTGGCTTGTCGTGCCGATGCCGAACTCGTCTTCAGACAATTGACCTAGGCTGGCGCACCCCGTGGCACCAAACCCATTTTACCAACTGCAGTACTCCTGAGGTCATCCATCTTATTACTTTCCCTGCAATTTCAGATATCTTGGCATGTCTAATAGACGGTTTATGGACTTTGGATCAAATTGTTTACATCGAATGCATTTCCATCTAATTTTTTGGCATCGAAAAAATAGGCACCAAATGCATTTTTTTTTTTTGGGGGGCTTCCTCCCCTCCCCCCTTTAACACTTTTAATCCCACCACAATCAAAATTAACCCCCCCCCCCCAAAAAATGCATTCGATGCAATTTTTTCCGATGCAAATGCCTCGATGCAAATTAATTTGATGGAATGGTTTTAGATGCAAAGTCCAGATACCCTAATAGACATGTCAGGGGGGTGGGGGGGGGGGCGTGAACCACTCAAGCACAAATCATGCATTCGTACCAAAAAAACAACTGCTCCAGTGGTGGAGCATTTTCTGCAAAAACAACAGACTGAAGAATATTTTACATGGACTGTGTTAGAAAAGGTTATTCGCCAAGCACATGCCGACTCTTCTTTTTAAACGTGAACATCGGTGGATTTTTCGGTTACATTCTGACACTTTGGGGTTAAATGAAAGCATATGTTGGCAAGCTCTGGCTACAGCTTGTAAATCGAGCATAGACGATCCCTTTTGCACAGGATTTACATCTAGATACCCAAGTACAACTATTATACCCTCTTTTCTTATATGGAAGGGATTTAGGATCTTGGTGCTGTTATAGAACCTAGCCATATGGACTGTATCAAGTTATTATATTCCATTCGTGCCTCTGACTTTTCCCAGATGGCGAACTTGTGAGCATTTAATATTGTTCAATATATGATACAAAATGGAGTGCCATCCAGCTCACTTAGCTTACATGGACATTCTTTTCCCAATACTTGAGGTACTCGCCCTTCTTTGAAGTGCCAAGGACGAGTATGCTCGTCCTTTTTGCATAGAATTGTTTAATAGTCTGGCACCTAAGGGGTTAAGGAGGTGGTATATACCGTGTGAGTTCAAAAACCTTTTACAGACGTGTTTGACATTTGCTAAATGCCAGCTTACACGATAGACAACAGGATTCCATTATTTTAATGAGAACACTATTTGTGGATGCAAAGCTGTTTCCGTCCGGCTCTGTCTGTCAATTTAGCTACATGGATTA
This sequence comes from Ambystoma mexicanum, assembly GCF_040938575.1. Lineage (NCBI taxonomy): Eukaryota > Metazoa > Chordata > Amphibia > Caudata > Ambystomatidae > Ambystoma > Ambystoma mexicanum. The sequence goes on from NC_090928.1 coordinate 1,192,106,180, forward strand.
ATTTTAAGCCACCAGATTAGTACTTCTCACTCTTCTAAAATGGCAGACCTGCAAGCCACTTATTAGCTACTCAATGGATGGTAAATCTTGTATTAAATGTTGTGAGTTATGCATGTCCTCATACATAAAGAACATGTGATCTCTTAAGCACTAATCATATGATGTGAAAGTCTGGCGAGTAAGCTATACCGCCGTACTGGTTGTTGAGTTGCCGTCCACGTGAAATTCCATTAAGCTGAGCTGTGGATCCAAGAATATTTATACATTGCCCCTGATTTAGATTAGTCTCCATACCTAGACACACTCTGCTTTACAGGGAGGACAGAGAGACGTACTGATACAGCTGTTCAGCAGCAGAGGAACTGAACAGATTAATGTATAGCTCCTTTAAGTATGCAGTAGTGGTGTCCTATTCGTGATTATGAGCGATTTGTGCTCTATTTGTTTCATTATACATCACAGACACTTATTAATTGAGTTCTGTGCCTATCTCTTGTTCACAGGTGCTGCCTAACTGATTCACATAACGTGTGCTAGCTACGCAGTGGTGAACAAGTAGGATGTCTCTAATCTATTCCATACCCAGCCGCAGACTGATTTTTGACATTTATTTCCTGTATTACCAGTCTGTGTAGACGGCCCTCAAGAATGTGATCAGAACCTTGGAAGATCACTGAAACCGGTTGACCCTGACCAGGAATCCACACAAGGATTGTGTGTATCCTGGATCTAGCAATCATTAGAGCTTTTGCCATTGATCTACAACGTCTTCATTAGGTTTTTAATTTTAGTCGGGGTCACATCTGGGACTTTTAAAATTGTAGGTGCCGGACATAGTGTTTTCCCTTTTCACTCTATTTACAGTACAGTCTTTGTAATGAAAAACTAATAACAAATGAATATATAACAAAAGATGATGTACATTTATATGGGGGTGGGGTAAAGTGTTAAATCTTGTGGGTAAGGGATTCCAAGATGGCTGCCAGTGAGTGAGGTTGTTCTCCCACAACCTCCTGGCCAGACCCACTAAAGGAGTAACAAAGCCTGCGTATGATAGCACCTTAACAGGGATACTATATTCGTAATTCCCCCTCCCCCCTCCCCCCCTTGAGACAGGGTGGAGCGATATAGAGGCAGACAGACCGCTGCTAGTGAAACGAATTAGTGCGAAGCGGCCGGCTGTTACCCCCGACAACAGGAGAGGTGAGCCCAGGAAGCCGCGTGAGATGGAAGCAGGCCAACGTATGGGAAGAGATAGAATCCACCCACCCATGAATCCTGGCTGGAGACACTGGTTCGGGTGGAGAGGTGTAGAAGGTTTCTGGCTTAATAAAAGGTGGAAGGAGGCGTCCCTCTCCTCCCCCGCCCGGCTTTGGGAGAGAACGAAGGCACTAGAACCTCAGCCCAGGCTCAGTAGGACCAATTGGAGAGGCAGCTTCCAGCTAACAACAGAGCTACATGGAGAAGTAAGGGAGCGAACGAGGGCCCCACTACAGAAGTGCACACCCAGCAGAGAGGTGGTGGCTACCGCTGTCGGTAATGGTGAACTATCGGACTGGAGAGACAGACCGGTCCGATGAAGGACCTCCGGTATCGCACTCTCGGGCAACAAATCCATAAGAGACCCACGCACAAGGTGAGGGATAATTTAACCTGCGTCCCACCGGCCTCAGGAGAGAATGAAGGACTGCCGTTGACCGGCACCAGAAAGGCAGCACGGGCTTAAGTGGGACCGTGGGTGGGGCAGCTCCCGGACAACACCAGCGCTGAATGCAGAACTAAGGGAGCAGGAAGAGGGCCCCAGCAGATGTGCACACAGCGGGGGGGAGGTGGCTACCGCTGCTGGTATTGGCAAACTATCGTACTGGAGTGACAGGTCCGGTAAGGACCTCTTGCATTACACACACCGGCAATGAATCCGTGAGAGACCCACGCACGAGGTGAGGGATAATTAACCTGCCTCCCGTGGGGGGCAAGCAAAGAGCAAGTCAAAACCTAAAGCTGTTGTCTCAGGGTCTCCTCATTCGGGTCCTCCATGTGGCCTGCGCCAACCTTCAATAGCGACAAAGTCAACTGTGGGCCCAGAGGTGAAGTCGGGGGCCACAGCGCCGAGTGGGAGAGGGGGTCGCCCAGATGTGAAAACTCAAAGAGGTGGTGGTGGTGGTGATGGAGCCGCAGCAGTAGGGGGACAATGATCGGGAAGAACAAACCATAGCTGGGGCCATAATAACGAAGGAAAAGTCAGACAAAGTGTCAGGATTGTAAGAAGGCGTAAGTAACCAATCAAGCCTAAGGAGTGCCACCAACAATTCATTGAGCACACTCGGATGCCTGGAATAAAAGGGAAAAAGACCCCAGTGTGGTAGCCCATTATGAGAAGTGCATAGAGGGGCCAGTTAGGTGCTGGCAATGGTCCCCAGTAAAGCCTACCTCAGGAGTTTAGGGGCAACACGATACGGATGGTGAGGCTCCTCTGACAACTGACAAAATGGCTCTGAGTAAAGAAGATCTGCAAGTATGTTTAAAAGGCATGGAATAGAGGATGGCAGCATTTCTCCAGGAATAAATGGTAAACCTGAAAGAAGAGTTGAAGAGCTCCCTGAAGGAAGTCAGAGAGGAAATCAACTCCCTGGGCAATAGAGTGAATTTAGCAGAACAAGGTTTTTCGGAAGCCTGCAAGGACGTACGTCAGAATTCGGAGTTACTGGAGCAAATCGCTGCCACAACGCAAAACTTAAAAGTCCAAGTTGAGGATCTAGAAAACCGTTCTACAAGGTTCAACATACAAATTAAGGGCCTTGCAGAGGCTAACGCGGTGCGTATCTGAAACCAATAGTGCAGCAATGATTTTCAGCTCTGTTGGCGGACATCGCCCAGGAGGAGATCAGGATACACAGGATCAGACCCAAGAGGAGTGGTGAAGGAAACAGGCCAAGGGATGTGCTTGGCAGCTAGGGGCCAGCCAATGATTTTGATCAATGGCTCACAGGTTAGCCTATTTCAACACTTGGAAGCTACCACACTAGAGAAAAGAAGAGCAATGGGGCCAGTGACCAGAACATTGGTGGAGAAACAAATCCCCAATACATGGACCTTCCCCTTTGGCTTATTATTTCCTTGGGACATGAGACAGCAGGGAGCCACCACATGTGCTGAAGGCTTTGCTATTCTGGTGATAGAGGACCGAGCAGCGGCCCCTGAAGATCATAGACGGGGATCACAACAACAGATGCAGGCCATGGGAATGGTCTGTGGCACACGGAAAGAGGAGAAAAACGGAAAGGGCCTCTGGCAAGAGGAAGAGTGGAGGGAAAATAGTAGCAAGTTGAGCCACTAATGTACACAAGGGAGATACTTGAGACTTGGGACTATACGCATAACGATGGGACAGATAGATGATGAGAAGAACAACAGTGAATGCTATCTAGAAGTTATGAGCGGACTTGCACGGGAAGGGTGTGGGGAACCACTTGGAATCGTAACGGTTAGTACAACCCTAGGGCTCCGGGTAGAAACATGGGCCGGTTCCCAAATGGTTGGGAAGAATGTTATGATACCGTTCCTAGACCGGATAGAGCCAGGGGGGTGGGGGAAGGGTTGAGTGGGGCACAATGGGTGTGTGGAGCCGCATGTAGGATCTATGAGATTAGTCAGGGATATGGAACACGTAGGGGATTCTACGGAAGCTTGGTGGGGGGGTGACAATGCTAGGATGAGGCCACTATGAATCCTTTTGCATAATGTACAGGGTTTGAATACCCTGATTAAGAGGAAGAAGGTAGGAGCACAGATAAAAAAGGGGGGTACACATTATCATACTTCAGGAAACTCCCATCAAAAAAGGAGAGGGCCAAAAACTACAAAAACATCAGTTTACACAATTATACCAGGCGAATGCTAGGACTAGGACTAGAACGACAGGAGTAGTGGTGGGCATAAATGACTCTTTGGGGGCAAAAGTTACCAAAATATTAGCAGACCCGAATGGGAGATTCCTCTTTTTGCATGTTTGGTGGGAGAATAAAGTGATGACCATAGGCAGCATATACGCCCCCAACATAGGACAGGAGGCTTTCCTATATCAGACGCAGGGGAAATTAGAAAGCTTTGCAGAAGGGGAGATTCTTCTCAATGGAGATTGTAACTTGGCCTGGGACCCAGAGAGGGATAGAAGCGGACGGGTCATTAATACAGGTTGATATCCATCTAAGGCAGTCAGGGGCAGGTTGTCTTGAATGGCAATGAGATCTTTTTGGCACAAAAAAAAGGACAGGAATCAGTGTACACTTGCTTCTCTCAGGTTCACCAGACGTTTTCTAGAATAGATGATGTATGGGGCACCCCAGGTATATTAGGGACGTTAACAGACATAGAGATTGAGCCAATCTCCCTATGTGATTATGCACTGATAAAGGTCCATTTTAGGCGGCTGAAACCGAGCAACTTGCTGTCGTCTAGGAGGATACCTAGAGAACTCCTCAAGGATAAAGTAATACGCGAGGCGGTGAGGGGTAAAATCACAGATTATTTTACATTGAACGATACACAGGGGGGTCCTCTCTAGGCACGGTATGGGATGCCTTCAAAGCAGTTTTGAGGGGGGGGATTCATCTTCTTGAAAGTACAAAGACTGAAAGAGTCTGACAGATTAGAAAAAGATTTAGAGGCTGCAGTCATTAAGGCCCAAAATGAACTAGCAGAACTCGAGAACAGGGAGAATTATAACACTTTGAAGGAATCCCAAAGACAGTTGAGGCTGCTTAGAACCACCAGATCTGAGAGTGCTCTCTTAAGTCTTAAGCAGTGCTATTATATTGGGGCTAATAAGGCAGATGAAATTGGGCAAGGCTACTGAAACAGAGGGGCCAATGCCACATAGGAGGAATAAAGCAATCGGATGGGACCATAGTCACAGATGTAGATGGGATAGTACGGGCATTTGTAACATATTATAAACAACTCTTTTAGGAATGACCGGACATTTTTAGAAGAGGTGAAGTTCACCAAGAAGGTGAAGACAGGGGAAACTTGGAAAAGGAAATCACAGAGGAAGAGGTTGAAAGGACGATAAGGAACCTTCTAAATAACAAGGGCTCAGGGCCGGACGGCTATACATGGAGTTTCTATAAAATATAGTGTAAGTAGCTAAAAGGATTCCTCACAAAACTACACAGCACCTTTCAGAATGGGGAAGGAGTGACTCCCACGATGACTGAGAAGAAAGTAGTTATGTTTAAAAAACCACATAAGTACCCCACAAGCTGTGGATCGTATAGGCCCATAGCATTACTAAATTTGGTCTAACAAATATATACAGGGATTATAGTGGAGAGAGTAAAAGCAGTATTGCCAGGGGTTTTAGGGCTGGATCAATCAGGCTTTATCATAGGGAGACAAACTTGGGACAATACCAGAAAGGTGATTGAGTTGGTCCCTGGCCAATAATGACTCTGACATCTCTGGATGAACTGTCAACTTATTTACTAAGTTCAAAGTACATCAAGTCCAGTTCATTAAGTCAGATAAGTAATAGGAACAGATGGCATCCACCGACATCCTATCTCAGGGCTCACATACTTCCAACTGACATCCTTAGAACCCCCTCATAAGCAAACATTCTCTGCTCTACATTCTACGTCGCTCAAGCACAGCATTCCACTCATATGCAACAGGTGCAGTCACAGCTAGATACAACAGTGATCTATTTATTAGCTAGAAATAAAATGGACCCAAGCTACCCTGATCTCCCTTGATGCTGAAAAAAACCTTTGACAGGGTAGAATGGCCTTACTTGTTCTAAGTGATGAAACAAATGGGATTCGGACCAATGTACATCAAATGGTAGAGGCGAACTACAGAAACCCATCGATTAGGTTAGAGATTAATGTTAATATTTCGGAGGCTATAGGGCTCGAGCGAGGGACCAGGGGTGCCCACTCTCCCCCCACTTATACGCTACATATTCTGAACCTCTGCTGGCCACAATTAGACAGATCCAAGATATCAAAGGGATCCCATTCAGAGGGGAAACACATAAAACAGCCGCCTATGCTAATGACATGTTAGTAACATTGGTAGAACTGATTTGGTCTATCCCAGACCTGGTGGGAATCTTAAGCGAACAAGAAGGGTTGTCGCACTAAAGAAAAACATGGGGAAATCAGAGACGTTGGAGGTGGGCCTATCTAAAGAGGTAAAGCGCGCTCTGCAGAGCTGCTCCCCCCTTTCGCTCAGCCATGGGTAGCATAACATACCTAGGGCTAAAATTAACCAGTAGAGTTTCAGGGTTGTATAAAGCCAACTACCCGCTTCTAATTAGAAAGACACAATCAGACTTTGTCAGATGGACCCCGATGCAGATCTCCTGGTTAGGACGAATAAATACAGTGACAATGGTGAACCTCCCCAGGCTATTATATAAGTTTCAAACACTTCATATAGGTATTCCGAAGGCATTCTTTAAATTAATGAATACATTGACCTCTAGATTAATCTGGCAAGGTAAATGCCGGAGAGTGGCCTCCGATCTTTTGACGACCCCAAGTCAGAGAGGTTGAATCGGGCTTCCTAACTTACTTCGCTAGTATGAGGCCGCTCAATTGAGAGTGGTGTGCAAGTGATTTTCTGAATGCGAGGATGAAGTATGGGCACAGATGGATAGAGCAGCGGCGGTGGTATGCCCACTGGCGGGTTTGTTGTGGCTTCATAGGTAAGATAGGCCCCCTAGTGCCAGGCTTAGTAGGGTACTTCGTCCCACATGCAATATATGGGACAGGTGGATCAAAAGTGAACTTCTATCACCTATTCCATCCCCATTCACTCCTATGTTTGAAAACCCCAATTTCACTCCGGGCATGGTTACAGGCACATACAGCAGATGGAAGGAATACAGGTGTGTGAAGATTAGAGACAGTATTGAAGGGGAAATAGCATAATTTGAGGACTGCAAGGCACACATAAGATTAATGGAGAGAAACCAATATGATTATCTACAGCTGAGGCATTGGCCACGTCAGAGGGAGATTCGCCTATCAGCAATTAGGCCGCTGACTAAATTTGAGACATACGCTGTCACTCAAACGTGCGATAAACATCTAGTATCTGATATACACATGCTGCTTCAAGAGTGCTCAGATCAAAAGATATGGCCATACCAATTAGCTTGGGAGGCACGTTGGGAGAAGAGGTCCCAGAGGGTTACTGGAAAGGGTTATGGAGGAATATATTGAAATTGACCAGGTCCCTACAGACACGAGAGGCGTGGTATAAAATGATGCTCCAATGGCATTATACCCCTAGCTAATTACACAAAATGTATGAATTTGCCTCTCAGATATGCTGGGGAGGTGCAAGGGGATAGGGGACTGGAGACATATATGGTGGGGATGTCCCGAGATTAAAGGTTTCTGGGAAGAAGTTACAGGCTATTTACAGAAAATTATACCAGAAGTGCAACTGCTCTCTTTGGGCGAGAATCTATATGGACTACTACATCCAGAGCAACTTATCATTTCAAAGCCACAGAAAAGAGCCTTGGTGACCTCATTAATCGCGGCTTGGTTAGTTATCGCTAAAAACTGGAAACAAAATAGCCCACCCACAGCGACATGTTGGATACGCAAACTCTGGGATATGGTGGCAATGGAGTGGATTACTTACAAGATTCAAGGTGACTCGGAGAGCTTCCAAAATGATTGAGAAGTTATTTCTTTTTTGAAAAGTGACTTTGTGCAACAATGGTGCCCACAAAATATACAGGTGCTGGACATACAGTGAACATCAAATGAACCACATGGATCCCCTTTGCGGTTAACGATCGACATGTGCTCTATACTTCACCGCAGGACTATGCGGCTCCCAGAGGGGGCTGTGGGGGGTTAGAAGTAGCTGGGGGGAATGTTTTGATAAATGCCAATAAAGAGAGGTTTTAAAAAGAAAATCTTGTTGGTAAACGGTTGGGATGGGTTTTTAGCTGGGGGAAAACGGGGGTTTTGGCTCCCCCCAAACCCTGCAAAAACAAGAAATAAAACATTTTGTTATATATGCATTTGTTATTCAATCATTTGTTATAAAGACATGTAACCCTATTTACATTGCTAGCACCATACAAAACTCTTTAAATTATTGGTCTTTTTTTCTTTTATAGATAATCTCTGACTGGTATTTTTTCTTGTATAGATACTTTCGGACTGGGAGTCTTTTTCTCTAAAAATTATGATTGAGCAAATCTTATCGTGCTAGAATTTCATCTTCTATGAAGTTCCTAGATAGGCAGCACATCACCATCCCGCTAGGAACAATGGGTGGTTCCTACAAGGGACAGTGTTTCTGTCCTTTGGCATCTCACTAATTCTTCAGTGCATCTGGCTTGCTTCCCAGTCGGTCCTTTTACCCTTTTGCTCTGTGAGATTGAAATAAGTTTTGGTTGAGTCCTTGCCCTTTTTGTCTTTCTATGAATAGACTTGGCAGGGTCCCGCTGTACTCTGGGTTATTAGCCCTTTTTGTGTTGATTGAACAAGGTCTTAATCACTCTGTTTAAGTGTTGGGAAACTGCTGCAAAGTCCCATGCTCCATCAGTGACTTCACCCTCTAAAAATAAAAGTCCAGGTTCACTGAAAAATCAAAGGAACTAGAGGATCCATGGCACCATGAGGAAACTGATAAAAAAGGGAAGAAGAAAAAATGGCACAGACTATCCTGTTCGCAGCTGCCACTTCTCTTTTTAACAGACGCATCATGGCACTTCCACTCTAGGGAATAGGCTTCTTACTCAGTGGATTCACCTTCTATACTTATGAAGGTATGATTCCCCACTAGCACCTGAACTTGGAAGCAGTGGGAGAAGTAAAGGCAAAATGTGTTGAACATCTTCAGCAACACCCAGACGCCTTGTGGTTAAGCCAGGGTCTGCTGTTCCTTCGAAGGCTGGCACAGAACCTTCTTTGGCCCCTCATCTCATTCATGTGGGTTTGGTCCAGGCCCACATGATGGGATTGCTACTGTTCCCGCTCCTTGCAATGTGACTCTTCTTTACCAAGGTGGGAGTTCCATGGCGCCGGCGCTTTGACTCAAGGATTCTCTATCAGAAAAACAGGAAGATATGACATGTGCACCACTCTCCAGGTCACAGTATCTGTCCATTCTGGGCAGATGTATGGTGAATGTGACACTGATCTTTTTGTGCTCGAGTAGGAGGAAGTATGCGAGTTTGGCCGCTAGTGGGTTTGACACGTCCCTTGAACTAGAATTCATGGAAGCTCCACTTTCTGGGCAAGTTAGTGTGCCTTTACAAAAGTCAATTGCAAAGGAAGACTGTCTAGGGAATCACTACACCCTCATTCTCTAAGATGCAGCGCAAACTATTAGACTCCCTGCGGCAGAGCCCTCCTAAGGGGACCCTTTAACCTTTAAATATGTATCTTTCGGACACTGGCCTGTCTGTCTGGAGCCTGCCTCGGCTCTGGGTGTGGACAAGGATTTGGCCAAGAAACACAACCCAACAATGTTCTTTTGTGGACACCAAGGCTTGACATTTGCTACTTAGTGGCCGGACAAGAAGGGTAATAAGTGGGATGCACGTGGGTGAAATCACTTTTCCTCTGGCAGCCTGGCATGGAGGGATGGTAATTCCTCTTGAACCCTTGGTAGATACTTCCACACATTGATGATCACTGACCACTGAGATTAGGGCTTTGCAGAGCTGATTGATGACAGTAAGGCTGCCAAGCAGTTTCACAGACAAGCCTGGTTATAGAGGACAATTAGGCTTACTGAAAGAGCTGTGAGTAGGGGACATTCCTGGAACATGGTTTTCATTTAAGTGCAGGACATTCTCCTAGACATGCTCTTCGATGGGGCCAGTTTTGTGGCTCCAAGGCTGATGAATCCATTGGGAAGCTCCAGGCATTCCAGGCAACTGTCAAGTTGTTTGGTTTGGTGATCCAGCAGCCATCTGAGTCTTTCACCAAGGGCATCCTTGTTGATCTGTTCTGGGCAGAGGAACAACTCCTCCAGGTAAGCAGAAAACAAGGCATTAACTCTTCAGGGTAGAGAAGGAGGTGCACTTAAATACCATATACTCGCCACACAGTCACACTCTCCACCTCCTGTCCAGAAAACCCTTTGATTGCTTCTTGAAACATTCTTCTCAGGTGGGGCAGCAGGGAGGATGAGGTCTGCATTTGTCACCTAAAATACCTGGAAATTACAGGTAGTTCCGGTCTCCTTCCCGCAACCCCACTTCCCCCTCCAGTCTGGGATCAACACTTCAGTCATACCTCCGAACGGTAAACAGATGATGGAACGACGATGACCTGGAAAATTCCAATTACACCATGTACAGGGGCCAGGAATGGCAGCAATTGGGAGATTTATAATCCCAGCTTAATATGACATGGGCACAGCGTGTGCGTGTTGCCATGTACCCAGAGACGATAGAGAATAGGACCTTTCTTTTGAGAACACAAGTGAATAGGCAACAAACCAATGTACAGAAGCTTGCAGAGCCCTCCCATATGTTGAAATCTGTAAACATTCACCTCATCAACTACGAGGATGATGGTGAGCGTGCGACTGGCAGTCACTGATCTAGCCAAGCTTCTTAATGATGAGAATCATGTGGTGGTGAATAAAGCCTCATAAGCTTGATATCTTCTCAAGCTTTTGTAGCGTAAACGGTTTGGTAATAAATAGACAAAAGATCAAGTCTATGGTTTTTAAAGGACCCAGGGGGAACAAGCGCTGTAGGCTCTATCTGATGCTCAGAGAAGTCTAAACTGAGCAAGTTAAGACATAGTACTATTTGGGATTAAGAGTGCACGAAAATTGTACCTGGGGTGAACAAACTTAAAAGGCGGGGCTGACTCTATCCAGGTACAGCTGTTCAATAGCAAAGTTTACGAAGACACATGGGGTGGGGCTGTGAGTGTGGTCTTGGAGGCCTATAAGGCCCAGGCTAGGCACGCTACTTGTTATGGTGCTGAACTCTGGGGGTGGTGTAATACTAAACATCTGTCTATTATTGAAAATGTTAGTTTTTTTAAATGTTCTGGGATTCCCGTCTAGTGCCCCTATTTTTCGAATCCTCCTTGAGCTGGTTCTTCAGTCTATTGAACATGTTTACAGGGAAAACCACTTTTATATTGGCTTAGGCTGTGGAATATTGTAAACCATGTAAGCTATCGGGGGGGGGGGGCTCCAGCGGATGTAATGGCACAGGAGGGCGGGTTTGCCCTTCCTTGGCTAGCACACCAAAAGAGGGAATTTCAGGTCCTGGATCTTCTGAAGTTCTGTGATCATCCAGCGATTACAAACACAAACTCGAAGGCCTTAGTATGTTCTGCCCTTAGGTCGTAAAGTTCAGTGGAAATAGCCAGGAGGTTGGGCACGTCCTCCCATTTCAGCACCTGTTGGGCCCTAAAACAGGACCAGGGCTACATTAGAGTATTTAGACTGCATGCATCCTAAAGCGATGCGTTCCCTCTGTCAAGCTACGTCTTCGCATATTACCTTTGGCAGCCGTGCAGTCGAAATGGAACACCAATCTTAATCCTCGTTGTCCAATCTGCTTAGAAGCTAGGGAAAATCTTGTAAATTTTCTCTTTTTTTGTCCCATGTATGCGGACCTTAGGAAGAGGTCACTGAAGCTTCTTTTTTTTTTTTTGCAGAAGCAGGTTTCATCACTTGGAATCACTCGTGACCCTTTTTGGTGATTAAACATTGGCAACTTCTGCTTTTTAGGGATTGCCGTGCTTACACTATTAATACCACTGGGAGGATGTACCTTCCCAAATTCAGACATTTTGAGAAATGACCGATAGTGATGGATTTTGGTAAGTTTTTTAAATGTTTTGTATGATACACTAACAGGATTGTCAGAATTTAGACTCATTCCAGCCTCCCATTTACCTACAGGAATTCACCCCCAATATCCCTCCATCCTCTATCCAGAGGCAGATTAATGTTATCGGGAATATTGTGCTACTTGCAACATTTGAATCAAGTCACTGAAGACAAGAGGCGATTGACCAAGCTTACATCATTAATTTGTAATCTTTGAAAGTGTTTATTAGATTGCAATAATTTCGAGGCAACATTCTCCTTAATGGCTCTTTATGATTATTTTCCGAATCTGTAGATATTCGACACTCCTGAAGAAGAGAATTGTTTCTTGAAACGAGTTAGGTTCAGCTGCTTTTTGTTTGAAAATTCAAACACAAGTTGTGTGATACTGAATTGGATGTCTACATGTATTTTTGATTATTAGATGGTCATTTACTAATCACTATTGACATTTTACTACTATATTTAGTGCTACCGAAATCTGCCCAATACCATTAGGCCTTTTCGTCCACAGACAGTGTGCAGGGGACGTGAGTTCCCAATGTTGGGAACTCGTTCTTTTTTCATGTTGTCATAGGGTCTATGTGCCAGGACCTTGCATTCTCCTCTGCACCTTGACTTTGTTTCCTTACCATACTTGAGATATAATACTCTACTCATTACTGTATATATATACTTCATATAGAAAGGCGTGCCCTTAGTCTAGATTCTTCCTATACTAGGAGCAATGAGCAATGATGGCGTGGTTAGCTGATGGCCTCCACAAGATGGGCCCCTATTGAACAAAAACAATCCCGCATTCTTAGCTACTGCCACAGATGGTCTTCAGTTGCAGGCTATGGGAAAAAAGAACGTTGACCATTTTGGCAAATGGAGGTCTTCAAGCTCTTGTGCAGATAATGCAAAGCTACAACTATGAAAAACTGCTGTAAACCACTAGCCGTTTGTTGAAAGACTTATCAATGTGCCATTGTAACACGCCGGCCATTGTGGATGCTGGTGGCATGCATGCTTTGGGGAAACACTTGACCGGTTCCAGCCCAGATTTGTACGAAATTGCTTGTGGACCCTGAGAAACCTTTCTGGTGTAGCCTCTAAACAATACGGTCTGGGCAGTATTCCTAAAATCCTAGTTAACCGGTGAAGCAAACTTCCTTGCATGCGCTGAAAGTATTTTAACTTGACATGTAACTACAGTAAGAATAACCTGGTGACTCAATGCAATGGTGTTGAAGCTCTGATCCATGCCATCTTGAAAACAATTGGCAAAGATGATATCACAGGATCTGCTGGCTGTCCTCTAAGACACATCACCAGCTGACACCAGGATGTTAAAATGCTTACGCTATTCCTGCCACTGTCTAGCGGATGAACCAGCCATATCATTGGCCACTTGTTGAGGCTACCATTGGCTTGATACATAATTTAGCCATTTGCCCTGCCTATCATTACCCTCCACAAAAAACTGGTGTCATTCCTCTCCTAATCCAGCTATTGGTAAGAACTTGCCAAGAGGCTCGAAGTCCTGCTACTGCAGGCACCCAACAGCCATAAACGATAGTCGGATGGAAAGAGCTAGTGAAGGCATGTACAGGTGCCCTACACATTTTAGTACGGGAATACCTTGAACCGAATGGATATCCACAGGCACAACACAATTCCTGTTTGAACAGCCCCTGTACACTCAGTTGGAGATATTCGGCTTGTATGGCTTAAGCTAAAGAGCTGTTTGGAACCTTTGATGCTCCAGGAGCCTCTGCACCGCTCATAGAGCTGCTCCACTTGAGGAATTAAGTCACGGGTAAATATGCAGCAGCTGGCAAAAGTTCAGACTACTAGAAACGTGCACCTGTGGAACTGACAAACATCATCGTGCAACAGGAATCTGCTGCAAGTGAAGCGGCTCAGAGCATGATTCCCATGACTGACCACTATGGTGATAAAATGGAAAATTACAACACAATGGGCCTCATTAAGAGTTTAACGGTGTGGCCAAAAACGGTAGAGGCTGCATCACCTCCACATTACCACACCACTTAACTATGGGTTTGGTGCTGAGGCGGAGGTAATTACTCTGGTTTAAAGCCATAAAAAGGCAAAATTGACAGAATGACCTGCCAGCACAATTACCGCTGATAACGCCAAAATCCCAATGGAGTCCTATGCACTCAATAAACAGGACTCACACTGCAGTAATTCCGCCGGACCAAGTGGTGGTAACGGTAAATCTGTTTGGTGGTATCTCAGCTGATTTACCGTCCAATGTACCAAGGAAATGGTTTAGAAAACACTGATATTGGTGGAGACATGGAGATGGGCTTCTTGCTTGAGAACTGGGGCTTGCTAGGAGTTCGGGAAGTGTCTAAGCAACCATTTCCTTTCCCAAAATGAAGCTTTAATTTTTTGGAATATCATGAACTGCGGTCGGATTAGGGTGGTGCTAAGCTTCCAGGACTGTTTATCAACAGTCTCCAAACTGAAGAAACGTTCAGCATATTCCATTACAGACAGGTTAAGCTTTTGTTGGTATGTCAAAAAAAATATATATAAATAAAGATAATTCTTTTTACATATTAATTTGGAACAAATGCCCTTTTCAGTCTAATTTGTGTCCTTAAATTCCTTACTTTTTAAGTTAGTTTTTTAGCATTTTAAAAGCAATTACCTATTTTCTTTCCATTAACATTGCCGCTGTCTATATGGATTTTTTAGATTGGTTGCAGCTAGCAAATGTGAGCTAAGCCCTGTACATTTTCACACCCTGTGAAACTCATTTATCAACTCAAACCCCCTGGGAGGATAGCTCATCGGCAATGCGCTGGTCTTCGGAAGCAAGATACGAGAGCTAAACAGGTTTGAATCGAGGTTCCATGCTTAGTTTGGTCTTCGATAATACACGTTGTTCTAAAAGATTAAACTACGGACTCATTCCACCTGCACGTTTCCTGCTCATTCATGCTCTTAACCTCTTCCAATCCTCCATACTTTCAGAGTAAGTAGCTTGACGCATGCTGTTAATGAAATCTGTTCAAAGCCTGAATTACTGTACTTATTTATACCAATAGGAAGGCGTTAATAGACCGAAGGGTGCTCCTGAAAGACATTGTGGGGGTGGGTGAATGTCCTGTTCCATAGACAATTGAATCCCTCCTCCACAAATGTCTCTGGGGTCTGATTTTGGAATTGAGGCTGTACGCCTATATTTGGTCCTTGCCTAAGCATTTGGAATTGGTTGTTTTTTTTAATCAACAGATTAAAATGAACCAACGCTGACACCAATGCAGTCAGGCTGGTCTGAAAGCAGAGTGACATCTTCAAGCCAAGATTCAGAAAATGCTTTCTTCAGAATGGCAAGACTAAAACATGCAATTGTGCTTCCACCCTACTAATAGTTTGAGTCCAGATTAAGGATTTGATAGTCATTCTCTAGGGTGAACACTGCTGCAGTTTAACTTCTGACAGAGGTCCAGAGCTTCACCCCAACTTGATTAGCAGAAGAAAGGGACGGTTTTCATGACTGGAGAGACATTGAAAATATCATCATGTCCTTGTGAAGAAAAAGGGGGAAATTACATTTTTATGAGGTAACTGCTGTACATATAGTATCTTTAGCAAATAGGAAGCTTCTCTGCTGGCTTTCCAGAGTTGATGTTTTTCTTCTGGTGAGTGGTGTTTTCTTTTTGTTTTTTTTTCTCAATTTGTTGATGGTTTGTTCGTGATGGACCTTTCTGTATTGGAAGGGGCCAGAAATGTATTTCTGATGTGGCTTGGAAAAGTAAACTTTTTTTATTTTCTTGCAATTTTCCTATTGACCACTGCAAGGGTTTTCCCAGTACCACATTAGAGTCCCAGCCTCAGTAATTCTGGGTCTCATCGCCACCAGCTTCTTTATGTGGCTAAAGCCCATTTCTGCATACGGTTGCTTAGCGGTAGCAATGCTGTCAGTCATCTCAGGTTTTAGGGCAACATGAGGGGCCGTTTACAGGTTTCAAACTTTTCTCCTTTGCTAAGCCCTCAGACAACTTGTGAAACGGGGTGGGGGGGACTTTTCGACAGCCATGGCAGCAGCTAGAAGTAGTTATGGACACCTTTTTGATGGGCTGTCGTGCTTACCTGAATGATCTGATGGTGAGCGGCCTATGGAACCCAGTACAGGTGAGGGAACACATCTATCACCTTGACTTGTGGTCTGCTGGCTGGCCCTGGATGCTTTTGTCCCCTCTTTGTTCAGATCTTGATGGACAATACAGTAGCTTTGCTTTACCTCAGCAAGAGAAGTGGAATAGGACTGGTTCCTCTGTGCATGGAGACATAAAGGCCGAGGTTCTGATCTGTGCACAGTGACATTTCTCTGGTTTCCTCTCATCTGGCCAGGGCAGAGAAAGTTGTCTCTGGGATTAGGCATTTGCCAGTTTCCCATGAGTGGGAACTGTCACAAAGTTCTGGGTAAGTGCTTCACCTCCTGTGGGCTCATCCGGTGGGACCTCTTGACATCCAGTTTCATCTGGGAGCGTGGTTGGTTCTGCTTCCAAATGATTTTACCCACAGGGGTTACTTGGGGGAAATATTGCTTGTAGGGCAAAACTTCTATCCATTCTGCGTGTTGCCTTGTTCCACACCCCCTTCACTCCCACCCACCGTTATTGCCAAACCATCGACCTATTGCTGTAGACTGAGCAGGTTCGGATCCACCCTCATCTTGACTGCTGTAGAATGGGCCAAGCAAAGTGTACCCAGAGCTTTTGGACATGCCCTGTCCAGCAAAGTGGACTGCCTTTCTCAATCGGACGGTAGAGTTTTTCATCTGAGCCTGAGCAGCCTCTGACTTCATGCTCAGTTGCTTAGAGGCTGAGGTGCAAGAATTCGGACCAGAGACGTCTTTATGGGAGGGCAAAAGGGCCACTTTCCCCGGCCTCCCATCTTGGAGGTAGCCCCACAATGCTCTCTGATCTGAAGAAGTCAGTTCACATTGTTAACAAACTTAATAGCACATATCAGGATATCTTATGGTGTGCTGTGTTCACTACGGCACAATTAATGTAGCATTCTCACCTTTCTGTGGGGATTATATTGATCATGTGCAATAATCAAAATGTTTTTTTATAAACAATTTTTATTAGTTTCCACACAAACATTACATTTAACCATCAACAATAAACCCACAACATCCACAGTACTTTACATTGTATTACATGACATGGTCTTGTGCTCAATATGTACTGTTTCCCTTATCCCTCCCTCCTACAAGCCTACTCCGCTCCATCCTTTCACACATTATTCGTAGGAGTTTTTCCTCCGTCATTATCTTCGGAAGATTCTGTACTCAAGCTTCCTAGGGTGGGGCCCCATAGTGTGGCCACCAAATGTTTCCAAGCTGTTAGTTTCTGCTTCTTCTTCCCCCCCTATATTAGCTGTCTCGCTCCATACTATTGTTTCAGTCTCGGACCATTTACGGAGATCTGCCCACCAAACCTCCGCTTTAGGTCTACTTGATGCTTTCCACCCCATTGCTATCCTGCGCTTGGCCAGTATATAGGCCATATCTTTGAGTTTGCTTACATATTTCAATTGGCGTGGCCTAGGGAACCCTCCCACCATGCATGCCCATATTGAATCTATGTTGAGGTTGGTCTCTTTTTCATTCAGTCTTTGGGCTACCTCGTTCCAATACTTCCTTATTTCGGGGCATGCCCAGAACATATGTATCATCCCGGCTTTTTCCTCCTGGCATTTAGGGCACTTTTGTGTTTCCACGCCTTTAAATCGTGAGATTCTCAGGGGGGTCATATATGCTCTGTGGGTTACATACAGTTGTATTTGTTGTAGCCTTGTATTTCTGGACACTTTTTTGTGGTATCCCTGTACTCTTTCCCATAGCTCATCTGTCATCGGTTCCCCATCATGGCTAGAGGGATTTTGGTCCAAAACTTCAGGCTCTCAACTATTCTCGTTAGGGCTTTTTCTGTGTTGTTTGTGTTCTGCTTCCATTGTGTGGTAAATATCTATTCCTAGATATCTAAATGTGTCAGTCACCCAGGGTACTGGCAATACTGGTAGTTTGTCGTGTGTGACGGCTATATACCATCCTAGGGGGAATATACAGGACTTTTTAGGGTTTATTGCAATACCCGAGAGCGATGCAAATCGCTAGAGTACCTCCAGGATATATTGTACGTTTTCCACTGGGTATCTTAGATATAGTAACATGATGTCTGCATACAGCGATATTAGGTGTGGTCCCCCCTTTGTGTAAATCCCTATTTCCTCGTATTATTGTCTCAGGTATATCGCCAGTGGTTCCAACGCTAGGATGTACAACATCGGGGACCATGGGCATCCCTCCCTGTCTTGTGCCTCTACTAAGTTGCCATCTTTCCGAAATAACTGCTCCGGTTCTGACTCTGGCTAGCGGTGAGAAGTATAATAGTTCCACCCATTTCAGGTACCCTGGTTCTATTCCGTTTTCTTACAGAGTTGCCAACAGCCATGGCCATTTCACCGAGTCTTTATCCTGCCTGATCAGGGTTTATCAACCCACCTATGACCCTTTCCATTCTGTTTGCCAGCACAGCCGTTAAGATTTTGCTGTCCTGGTTCAACAATGACAGCGGTCTATACGAAACGCAGTTCATGCCTGGCTTGTTGGGTTTGAGGAGTGGGATGATGATCGCCTTTCTGAGGGACTCTGGCAGCGTCCCCACCTCGTAAGCCTCATTTAGCATTGCTAATAGTGTGGGGGGGGGGAGTACTTCGTTCTTGTATGCTTTGTAGAATTCACTAGGGAGAACGTCTGCGCCTGGAGTCTTGCTAGTTGGCAGCAGCTCGACTACCGCCTCCAGTTCTTCTAGTGTGATTGGGGCTTCTAGATTTTCTTGCTCTTCAACACTTATTTTCAGTAAACCGATGTCCTCCAGTGTTTCTCTCATCTCTTCTTCGTTCCCTGATATGGTGTCACTGTACAATTGCTTATAAAATTCTAGGAACCCCTCGTTCACGCTCTCTTGGGTATTCAGCAGTTGTCCCCCCTCTCCCTGTAGCTCTCGGATCGTGGGCCTAGGGGTCTCAATAGCCATGCCAATATTCTTCCCGGTTTGTCCCCTTCGGCGTGTTGCCTCCCTGTGTATCTTTTATAGTTTAAGTTGCACAATCTCTCCCAATACCCCTTACATTCCTGCTGGAGTTGCGTAATGTTATCTGCGTCCTGCTGGGAATGATCTCCCTTATTTAGTAATATCTCTAATTTCACCTCTGCACTTTGAAGTTGTTGCACTATGCCCCCTTGTAATCCCTTCGATTTGGCTATGGCTGTTCCCCTTGCTACCACCTTAAAAGCTTCCCACAGGGTCCCAGCAGACTTTACGCTACCTGTGTTAATTCGGAAGTATTCTGCTATTTCTGTTCTAAGGTCTTCTCTGAAAATCTGGTCTTTTAAGGCCTCTGCTATAAGTTTCCAAGTGGGGATCTTGGCTCTGGGGGCTGCGTATTGCCATGATAAGGTCAGTGGCGAGTGATCAGACCGGACACGTGCTTTGTATTCCGGGGCCCTACTTTCTCTGGTTAATTCCGGTGTGGTGAATATGTAATCCAGCCGCATATACAAGTTTCGAGGGGCCGAGTAATGCGAGTAGTGCCTGTCTGTCATGTGGGTGGCACTGTCTCCACGTATCTTCTAGTTGGAGGTCTCACAGTAGCGTTCTTAAGGCTTTGGCTGCAGGACTGGGTCTATCATGTGTCAAGTCCGCCTATCTACTGTTGGATCTAATGTACAGTTAAAATCCCCGCCCTAGATGATTGCACAAGCTAGGTATTTCCCATTTTGCTATCTAGGGTCCTAAAGTAGGCCGCTGTGTCCTGATTCAGGGGGTATGTATGAACTATGCACACCTCTCTGTTTTCAATCAGCCCTTTTAGTATCACTATCCTCCCATCGGCCTCGGACGTTGATTGTAGTAACTTAAGGGGAACATGTGGTCCCACCCACACTACCACCCCCCCAGCATAGGATGAGTACGTTGCGCCTATAAGGGTCCCCTTCCATTTCTTTTTTAGGACTTCTAATTTCTCCCTAGTGAGATGCGTTTCTTGTATGAGCGCCACATCTATCTTTTCTCTTTAAATACATCATGACTTTATTCCGTTTTAAGTAACTGTTTAACCCCCTCACATTCCAGGTCAGTATCTTCAGATCGCCCATGACTTATCCATATTCCGTCCCTCCTTCCTCCCCTTTATTCCTCCATATTCTCCTTGGATGCGCGCATTTGTAGGCTTATACCCAAACTTTTAACTCCCAAACCTCCGCTCCCTTCCCTCCCTCCATCACTTCCAACTCCCTTAACTCCCTCCCTTCCCCTTTCCTCCCCATCCCAAACTGCTGCTCAGCTCCATCCCTGGATCTCAGGCACTCCCGCATTTAGTCCTATCTCAGCGGGCCGATATTAGGAAATCTGCAGGGTGGTTACCTTACTACTGGTAACCTAACTAATATACTGGGGTACGGAGGTGGGTCAGCTATGTCCTGCATTTTGGTCAACACTCTGCGCGCGCTAGTCTATTTGCGTTCAGCACCAACCTCTGCAATGCTGTTTTTAGTACTCGTTCTAGTCCCATTGTCTTATGTAATACAGCACCTGCTGACTCTGCTTCTATGCTCGAGGTCGTCTTTCTTATGCACACCAGTCTCATCCAGGCAGCGCTGGCTGTCCAGCCCCTCCGTTGCTTCTTCTGGTGTCTCGAAAAAAAGGGCCTTGTTTTTGTGGAACATTTTCAACTTTGCGGGTACATCAACATGTACTTGTAGCCCACTTCTCGCAACCTTCTTTTGATGGTCCCATAGTTCAGCCGTCTCCTCTGCACCAGGAGCGTATAGTCTGGGTACGCCGTGATGGATGCCGTCGCCCTGCGTATCGTGCCACCTTTCCGGAAGAATTCCAGGATCTTCCCCCCTGTCTCGATAGTTGAGGATCTTGGCGATTATCGGCCTTGGCCAGTCTCCTTGTAAGTGCCCTATGTGCCCTCTATACTGCAAAACCTTGGGTGAGAGCTCCACCTTGTATTTCCTGTAGTAACATGGTCTCTATATAGTCCGTAGGGTTTTGGCCTTCCTCTCCTTCTGGGAGCCCCACTATGTGTATGTTATTCCTGCGGGCCCGTCCTTCGGCCTTCTCGGCTCTGCTTTCCAAGTTTTCCACTTGCTGTTGTAATGTGTGGATCTCCGAGGCGTGTGATTTACAGGCCACAGAATTTGAGCTTGTTTCTTTTTCCAGTTCGGCCGTGCGTTCCGTTCCCTTCTTGACGTCTTGTCTCAGGATGTTCACTTCTTCCTGTACCGCTCCAATTTTGAGATCTAATTATGTTTTTAGATCTGCCATAGCTGCCTCCAGTTTGGTCTCCCAAGCTGCCTTCAGGTCTGCAATTGCATCCAGGATAGGCTGTTTGTCACACTCCGGCTTGTTGTCTGGCTGTTGATTTTTGTCTTTCTTGCTGGACCCTTCCATAGCTTGGGGTGTCTTATTGTAATCTTCCATCAAGGCTTGTTTTCCTTTGTATTTCGTGAGTTTAGATGCCATTGCACTTCTCGTCTTCCTTTCTAGCATGTACTCCCGTTGCTATTCTCACGATCGCCTTTTCTTTTGTTCCAGCCGTTGTGCGCCGCGTGTCCTTGCAGGCCCTCGCCTCAGGGTGCCGTTCTCAGTGTTCTCGGCCAGCCCTCCCTCGCCGAAACCTAGATGCACTTATTTGGGCATGCGCAGTGTCTTTTTCAGTGTGGTCAGGGGTCGTGGTCATGTATTCGTCAGATCCCTGCCCTATTAGGAGGTTACGTGGGTCTTGGCGTTTTGGTCATCTGGTAGGCCTGTAGCAACGGGCCTCAGTCATTTTGCTCACTAACCCCTCTTTGCTGTTGCTTATATGCGCTACGTCCTACAGCGTGGTCTTGGGGAACCTTCGCACTGCGTGGTCAGGTGTCCTTCCTTCTCGAGCGAGGTGTTCACCTTCTATTCCCCCCTCCCCCCACCGGTAATGGTCGCTGCTGATACCGTTTGGGGTTGTTTCAGCACTGGTAAGGTGTACTTTCCTCCTCCACTGTCTCCGGTGTAAGGCCACCCTCGTGTGCCATCCCACTCAGTTACCCAGACGCTGTTTTTATTATTTCCCCAGCCTCCTCTTCTTGGTCCTTATGAGCCACTTGCACTCTCCAGTGTGGAGTTTTGTGCACAGTTTAATTCCTGTGACATACCGTTCTGTCCTTTGCAGTGGTAGTGCAGTGCTCCGTGGCTCCTAGTGCAGCAAGCGCAAGATCGCTCTAGTTTCCTGCCTTGCCTGTCATGCCTGCAGTTTGCCACGTTCTCCGTAGCTAGGTCCTGTGGGCCCATTCGTGGGTGTGACCTTTTTTCGGCCGTATGCCGGTGGCCTCTTTGAATTTGCTGATTCCCGGCGTGTGCTCCTGATCCGGTGCATTAGTTATTACAGTTTTATTGCTATTATATAACTGGGTACTCGCTTCTGTTTTGCCGGCTCTCCTCTTCTATATCAGTGTGCCCCGTATGTGTTGCTTGTGTGCATCCGCCTCTATCCCAGGCGCGGCGCTGGTGTGTTCACGCGCTGGACAGCACTGTCCTTTGTTTTCCTCATGGGGTGGCCGCCATTTTCTTTTGTTGTGCTATTGTTCGTTCGTTCCCACTCATTTCCCATCTGAGGCTTGTATATATTTGATCTGTGTGCTCCGATCGAGCTTCTGTTACCTCTTTTATGCGTTCGCACAGCTGCTGGTATGTCGCGCTGTCGGATGCCGAGTACCTCAAGCCGTATTGTGCTTGATACATTGTATTTGTATCAGCCCACGCTTTCTGTTGATTACGGGGTTATGCGTGGGCCCGCTACTGTCCGCTCGCGCCGGCCCTTGCGTCAGCGGAGACAATGCTACTCTCTGATCGGGTCCGGCTTGTTCTTCCCTTCACTCTCGTCTCCTCTCCGGGCTGCTTTTCCTGCAATACGGTCATTCAAGCCACAGTTCACGGGCCGCGTCCTCGTTCAGGCTGAACCCCTCGAGCTCCGAACAGGGTGCCAAGCATGCACCGTGTCCTCTTCCCTCTCGGCCCGGGCACCTCCGCCACTGGTCCTGCCAAGATTAGGTGGTACGGCAGTCGGGTCAGCCGCTTCTTTGTTTTCATAGCCCATCAAGCGGCGGCCATCTTTTTCAGGTCAGGATCTCGTTCTCAGATTTTCTCCGACCTCCGGCTACTTTGTCGTTACACCGGTCTGAGCTTCACTGTTACCATACGTGCTCCAGGGCTTCTCATGCACAAATCTCTTTGTTGCGGTGCATTTGTGTCATTAATTGCAGTTTTCACAGGATAATGCAAGGATCTGCAGGAGCTCTGATGCGGACACGTCCTCTAGCATGGCTCTCTAGCCACGCCCCCTCTGTGCAATAACCAAAATTGAAATGCATATTGATAAATGTAAATGCTGCAATCGATCAGAAGATAGCTCTGCGTTAAGCACTCATTGGAGAAATCTGTGTTTATATGCAGGATTATAAATGACACATTACAGCAAGTTCAGACCAGCCTTTCCTATATCTGAAGTTGATGAACCTGCTAGTGTATGTGTTTTGTAGCACAACAGGTGGTATTATCATCAATGTGCCTGCTTCAGATAATGGTGGCTATAATAAACGAACATAGCAGTATTAGGGTGAAGGTCTAGAAATTGGTTTGTTCAGATAGGGAGTTGTTAACCCTAGGCATCCACCTCCAATGAGGAGTATAAGTGTTAGTCTGAGAGGTGATTAAGCAGCCAAATTCAAGACTGTGCAACCATAACGTTCATGCTTGTATCCTGTCTGTGCCAGCAGCCAATACAGTGATCCTGGACGAATCTTAACTCACTCACATTAATGTGATGTATTCTGTGAAAAGGTTTGCCTTCTCGCATGCTAGTGGCATTGTTTTGCCCATTACCTGATCTTACTTTTTATGTAGGCCATTTGAGTGGAAAGGGTTCTAGTCAGAAAAGAGCGGACCAGATATCACAGGCGTTTGGTAACCATATTTTAAGGTCTGCTCATTTGAAATTCCTTTTGTACAATTCAAATGTTGTTCTTCATGTTTCTAAACAACAATTTCAGCTGTGTTTTGGGACTAATTAAAGCTTTGAAATATGAAATTGAACCCCAGATGAAATCTTTTAAGATAACATCAGTTGGGATGCTGGTACTTATGTACTTTCCTTGATGATGGAGACATTCCATTTTGCATGATATGCTTATAATGGTTTGTTTTTAAAAATTGACATATTGGGTTATGTGATTTGTGTACTTTCCAAATCATTTCTATAAAATGGGATTATTTAAGTTAATGGGAAGAACTGGAAAGGAAAGCAGTAAAGTGGGCACAAATCCGAGTTTCGCTGCTCAACTGATATGTGATCCTGGGCATCTCATTTAATCTTGTATTGCCTAACCTGTCATAATTACAAGTCCCTAAACCTTTCTTCAAAAAAGCCTCACTCATGGGTTCACTGGCTATAGTGTTGCTTTCTCTATAATAGTGAGCATTGATGTCTAGCACGCTACAGCCGCTTGTTTCCTTGCTCTCTAATGGCAACACTACGTGAAAACAAAGTCCATCTTGTAATCGGTCTGTCTGGATATGGACACCTTCCCGGTAGCTTCTAATAGTCAGCCACTATCTATGCTCTTGTATGTGTAGCTTTAGTTCTCCTGCTTCCAATTTGTCTCCTGCATCCCTGCTTAGCCATTTTTGCATTGCGAGGCAGCTGATATTAGTCCTCAATCTATTCTGGATTATGTGCACCTTTTTCATGTGTACTGTGTCCTGCATTGATGCTATGGCCAATATACCTTCCTCATGGCTGCTACAAATGAAGTGTCCTCCGCCTATGCTAGAACACAAGTCCTGGACTGTTAATGTTGGCCTTGACATGCTACTTGTTCAACATTCTAATTACAGCAAGAATTAAGAGGTTAAGGGGACTTGAAGGGAGTACCCATGCTTATTTTGATCACTGCAAGGCAGCATATCAAGATTGGTTATGATCGTGACGAGTGGGGTGTGACCAGATATTCTACATCCATTCATTTCTTTTGGTTCGGTGGAGGAGGGGGGGTGGGAGGGGCAAAGGTGTTTTTGTCCCAGGTCCCAAAAGTGCTTAAGAGGTCCCTGACTGGAACTGCTCTGACAAGGGTCTGGATGTGCTAATTTCTGCCAAGAGTCCAGCTGTCAAATCCAGCTACAATTGTAGGTGGCGTAAATGTCATTTGTCTTTATTGTACAGCTATTTCTGCAAAGGTGTTCACTGTGGTGCCAAAAATGAGGTGGGCAGAAGCAGAAAAGAGAACAAGATGTGCTGATGGAAAAAGATGAGTTTGGGATGAGTCACTAGGGTGGTTAAGAATTTGGGTTTTGTGGAGTCTCGCAGAAGGTGGACAGGGCGGATAGAGGACTCCCCCTTCAATAAGAGAGTGCATGTCAGAAGGGGCAGCCCACTGGTGTCAGAAGCATCCAAGGTGAAGGCAGCAGAGGAGCATGGAAAGGGCTAAATAGCGTAGAAGACTCCTTCTCAAAGGTATGGATTGGTGTGGAAGAAGACCGGCGTGTGAGAAGGTTGTGATGGAAAGGCAGCAAGTAAATAGTGTCACAGAAAGTACTGTTGCATTAAAGTCATTGAACCAGTGAAAGTTTGGTTGTATACGAATTGTTAGTTTTACAACTGCTCGAATGACAATTGACCTTTTCACAATTGACCGAATTGTGAAGGTCAATTGTACCATATATGTGGGGGGAAACCCCCCAAAACCTATATATATATATATATATATATATCTGAGGCATGTGGAATCTGCTTAGATCACATGCTGTGCATAGGCCGACATCTAGTGGAAGCTGCGGAGTATTAGTTTGTTTTTCGAAACTCGAAAATGGGCGTCAACACAGGGCGTGCCAGTAATACTATCCCTAGTGTGAAGTCCACTGTACCCAAGATCCCTCACGCGTCTAGGATCCTCAGATTGTTTTTTTCCGCCATACTGGTCGGAAGCATTTTGCGGAGTCCCCTGGCCTTAGCCATACTTTTGCTAAAATATTTAATTATTTACATCCTTCCCCATCCCAACGTCGAACTTCGACACTCGACGCCGACTGGAGAAGAAATCGACCATTGGCTGCTGCACGACGGATTTGGGCCTCGGCCCGGGCCTCGGAAGGCCTCTGGCCTCGGCCCGGGCCTCGGAAGGCCTCTGGCCTCGGCCCTGCAAGTAGGGAGAGTGGGGGGTTGGACATACTCTACACTCTTGGTATATAGGTACACCTTATACATTTCCTACACTTAACAGCCCGCTGCCTCAAGGTGCGTATGGAGGGTACCCCTTTTCAATTCTGCCCCAAGTGCAATCGCAAATACCCTTGGGTCGACAGGCACGCCACGTGCAATCTCTGCTTGCCGAGGGACCACCCCGAAGTGAACTGCAGAGCGTGTAGTAGTTTTAAACCTAAGACACTTAAGAACCGTTCGACGAAGCGTTGGGCCCACCATGGCAGCGGAGGGCGCCTTCAGCGACGGCAGCGACGCTGTACTTTCGGACGGCGAGGGCATTACGGCGTCGAAAGACAGCCGAGCGCAGGTCCCCGACCTCGGAAGGTCGTCCGGCAGGGCGGCTATGGGGAAGACCCCCGGCGACACAAGCGCTTCACACACCACACACACTAAACACACGAAGTCCAACCGAGACTCGACGACGTCGAGTTCTCGGAAAGAGGCACACACAGAACGGTCCGATTGGGTGTCCTCTGGGCGTTCTCGATCGAGATCGCCGCTTGACTCCAGGCAATCATCCACTCTTGCCAAGAGTGCCTCGCTCCCTAGGCTAACAGAAGTTCGATCGTCGGAGGACGAAGACGGCTTCCACCCCCAGGCCGCGCTCCAGGAGTCAGAGCCCGCAGACAAGATCAGCGCGGCCCCACGCTCGAAGGACAGGGACTCTACCCCCGATCCTCGACGCCAGGCGTCGAAAACCTCCAGAGCCACAAAAGGACAGGGAAAACACTTTTCCACTCACGGGGAGGGGGGAAAACAGCAGAAGAAGCAGCCTTTGCACTCTTCCACACCTGTAAAACACGCCACTCCCCCTAAACAGACAGACAAGCCCAGGTCTGCTGATAGGTCTAAAACCAGCAAATCTACTCAAGATAAATCTCCGAGACTTGCTGAGAGAGTCATTCCCAGTTCCAAAAAGTGGTCGAGTGAAGACATAGATAGGGTCCTGTCAAGGATGTCTTCTTTGGCTGTCTTGTACGATAAAAATCCATCCAGACCATTTCCTTTCGTATGATCCACAAGGGGTGACACCCTCAGGCTCTAACGATCCTATCCCCCCGAGTAAGAAGCCCCGGTTTGAGACACCGATGAGGTCTACTGACCCCTTCGAGGTACAACCATACTCAAGACCATACTCACTGTATCAAGGAGAGGCTTCCTTTGGTGAGGACCAAGAATTTGGCATGGTAGAAGAGCAAACCGGGACGGGCTGCTATGGGGATGATGAGGACCAAGAAGAGGAAGAGGAAGACCCTGAAACCTACAGAGTAGATTCCCCGGTAGAAAACAAAGCCCCCGTTACCGACTCCCCTGTCGATAACCAACCCCTCCTAAACGAGGTTCTCGCACTTGCAGCAGAACATTTCCATATCGATACCCACGGTGTCCAGGAGGAGAGGGACTTCGCCGAGGAGTTAGTGGGAGAAAGGAGGCCTGTTGCCCAGACCATCCCTATCCTTAAGTCCATTCAGCGAAGAATAGACCCGTCCCTGGTGAACCGGAACCTCACCAGAGCAGTCAATCCCAGAGTTGAAAAACTTTTCAGGGCAGCCCAGTCTGACCCTCTCTATATAAGAGGACATCTGAAGCCAGAATCCCTAGTTGTCACTAACACTCGTAAGAGGGCTGGAACACCCTTGTAATCGTCCGAAGCACCTCCAGACAAGGAGAGCAAAAAACTATATGGTTTTGGCAGGAAAGTAGCCTCAACGTCCGCCTATCAGGCAAGGATTGCAAACTCCACCACCCTGTTGGCCAGCTACAACTGCCATCAGTGGGAAGAAGTCGCGGCACTCATAGCCTCTGCTCCGGAACCTTTAAAGGGCCAGTTAGCTTGGATTTCCGCAGAGGGTAGAGCCGTGTCTGGTTGCATTTTGAAAGCAACCTTTGACGCCGCGTACAACGCAGGCAGATTGATAGCAGAAGGCACTGTTATCAAGAGACATGCGTGGTTACGGCAGTCTGGTTTTAAGGCAGAAACCCAGGCATCATTGTTAGACAAACCGGTGGAAGCCGATCTGTTTGGTAAGGTGGTCGAGGACGCACTGAAGAATGCCAAGGACAAATACGAGACACTCAAGTCCCTTGGCCAGTTAACCAATAAACCCCCTAACCAGAGAGGGAATAGTAATTTTCGTCGCCCACGCGGCCAAAATTCCCAGAGAGGATCTAACTATTCCCAGGGGCAGGGTACACAGTGGAACAACAGCCAACAGTCTACCCAGGGTTACGGCAGGGGTAATAGGAGAGGTTGTGGTAAAGGCAGAGGCAGCCCCAGCAAGGGAGGTGGCACGCCTCCACCAAAGCAGTGACGCTCAGTTCAGAGTCCCTTCTCACGCAACCCCAGTAGGGGGACGCATTTCCAACTTCACCTAGGCTTGGGAAGGGATCACATCAGACAGATGGTTGCTGTCAACAGTATCGGCAGGATACTGTATAGAACTACTGCAGTGTCCCCGGAACCATCCTCCACGACAAAGAGTACACTCTTTAGAACATCAGAAGATTCTCCTCGAGGAGATCGCCATTCTGCTAGAAAAGGACGCGATAGAACTCGTCCCGGGACACCAGGTAAACAAGGGTATTTATTCAACTTAATTCCTTGTGCCAAAGAAAGATTTGACAATGCGCCCAGTATTGGACTTACGGCCTGCCAACAAGTATGTCAAGCCCCAAAAGTTTCGTATGACTACGCTACAAGAGTTAATCCCCCTCCTACATGGCAACCTTCGATATGAAAGATGCCTATTTTCATATTTCTATGTTCCCAGCGCACAGAAGGTACTTGCGCTTCAAGGTGGACAGTCGGCACTACCAATTCAAGGTACTGCTCTTCGGGATAGCTTTAGCACCAAGGGTATTCACCAAGGTACTGGCGGTGGCGGCTGCACACCTACGCAGGGAGGCAATCCCGGTGAACCCTTATCTGGACGACTGGCTCATAACGGGGGAAACCCCAGTAATTTGCAGGACAAACATTCAAAGGAATATCGACCTCCTCCACGAATTAGGCTTCTCAATCAACGAGAAAAAGTCAAGCCTGGTGCCAGGCACCTCCAAACAGTTCCTAGGAGCAATCCTAGATACTCAAGAGGGGTTGACATTTCCTTCAGAGGAAAGAATTCGGAATATACTACTGCAAATTCTGCAATATCAGTCCGGTCACCAAATAACGGTACGCAAAGCAATGAGTTTACTGGGCATGATGGCGTCATGTATTTACCTGGTCACCTGCGCATGCATCCCATGCAGGAATGGTTGGCGAAACAGTGGTCTCAGGCAAGTGGTCAGTGGGACGATCTAGTGGTCGTTTGGCCAACACTAGTACAAAGCCTTCACTGGTGGACAAGAGAGAATCTTGCACAGGGAAAACCCTTTTACGATCCCGAAGTACAGGCAGTAGTCACTACCGATACATGTCTGACGGGGTGGGGAGCTCACCATCTCCACCACAGAGCTCAGGGTCTCTGGTCTCCCTCAGTGGCCAAGAACTACATCAACCTGCTAGAGCTTCTGGCAGTATTCAGAGCGCTTCAAGCGTTCGAGCCCCACCTACTAAACCTGTCAGTGCAGATCCGGACGGACAGCACAACAGCCATGTTCTACCTGAACAAGCAAGGAGGGACTCGTTCGCCAAATCTGTCCAAGCTTGCCCAGAAAATCTGGATATGGGCACTCAGACGGAACATCTTCCTATCATCACAACATGTTCCAGGGGAGCTCAATTCCCTAGCGGATGCTCTGAGCAGAGACTCCCTCCCAGAGGAACACGAATGGGTTCTACACAGAGAGGTCGTAGAAGATATCTTCTCTCAGTGGGGTTTCCCCACTATAGACTTATTCGCCACAAGCGAAAACAAACAATGCCCAGGATTTGCATCCAGGTTCCCCCAACCAGACTCCCAAAGGAACGCCCTGTGGATGAACTGGTCAGGGATATTTGCGTACGCTTTTCCACCAACTCCTCATCAGGAAGGTGGTGAACAAGATGAACAGAGTCGATGACGCTCGTCCTAGTTGGTCCCATGTGGGCAAGACAACTGTGGTTCCCACACCTACGCAGGATGGCGGTGTGCAAGCCCATCAAACTTCCAGCCTAGTACAACCTACTGTCCCAGCACCAAAGTCAAACGGTGCATCAGCAACCCAACTCAATGAACCTGGCAGCATGGCTCCTGAGGTCATAGAGTTTGGACATCTCAATTTACCACAGAGGTGTATGGACATCCTAAAGGAATCTAGGAAACCAAACACAAGGCACTGTTACTTTGACAAGTGGAAGAGATTCGTTATCTGGTGCCAGAGTAGACAAATCAACCCAGTTGATTGCACTCCTTCCACTATTGTTACTTACATGCTCCACCTGCTAGATGCAGGATTGGTTTTTAACTCACTGAAAGTACACCTGGCAGCCCTGTCTGCATACACCACTTCCCATAACAAGGTCTCGTGGTGGAAAGTACCAGTAGTTAAAGCCTTCATGGAAGGAGTAAAGAGACTTAACTCTCCTATTTCAAACCCACCACCAGGGTGGGACCTTAATGTGGTGGTATCTAAGCTCATGGGACCCCCTTTCGAGCCCATGCATAAAAGCAGTCTCAAACACCTGACTTATAAAATGGCCTTCTTAGTAGCTATTACTTCTATAAGAAGGGTAAGTGAAATTCAGGCTCTGTCAGTGCAGGATCCCTTCTTTACTGTCCATAAAGACAAACTGGTTTTACGCACACACCCTAGGTTCTCACCTAAGTTTATATCTGAATTCCACGTATACCAGTCCATCGAGCTTCCGGCTTTCGTCCAGGACCCTCAAAGCTTGGCTGAGGTGAAACTACACACCCTAGATGTGCGTACGGCGGTCCTCCACTATGTAAATAAGACCAGACCGCTAAGAAAAACAGATCAACTGTTTGTCTCCGTAGCTACAGGCAGAGAGGGGGATCGCGTCTCTAAAGGTGCCATCTCGAAGTGGATTATTAACTGGATCCAGCTGTGTTACTCACTCTCTGAAAGAACTCTGCCTTTCACGCCAAGAGCCCACTCACTCTACAAGAGGCATTGGGGCCACTCTGGCTTTCATTGCAAATGTACCCCTTGACACCATTTGAAAAGCAGCTACTTGGAGCTCTATTCACACTTTTACTCAGCATTACTGCATTGACACCCATTCCAAGGCAGATACACAAGTGGGATAAGCGGTTCTAAGACACTTATTTGCTCATGACCCTTCTCACATCCCACCTCCTTCTTCAGGTACTGCTCGCTAATCTATGCACAGCATGTGATCTAAGCAGATTCCACAAGCCTCAGAAGGCATACATTACTCACCGTAATTGTATTTCTGATGCTTGTATATGCTTAGATTCACACGCGACCCACCCTTCCTCCCCTCTGAGAGAAGGCGCATGGTTGCTTGTATCCTACAAGCGCTACTCCTCATGCTACCTCATGTCAGAAAAAATACAATCTGAGGATCCTAGACGCGTGAGGGATCTTGGGTACAGTGGACGTCACACTAGTGATAGTATTACTGGCACGCCCTGTGTTGACGCCCATTTTCGAGTTTCGAAAAACAAACTGTAATACTCCGCAGCTTCCACTAGATGTCGGCCTATGCACAGCATGTAAATCTAAGCAGATACAAGCATCGGAAATACGATTACGGTGAGTATTTACGGTAGTGGCCATGTAGTTATGGTTAAGTTGCTGTTTCCATAGGAAGAGCACTTTTTGGGTGGCTTATAACTTCGCTCTCCCTGGACGGATCCTCACCAAACTTTGCAAAGAAAGTATTTGGGTCACTCTGAATTTGTTTTGTTGGTGAGGATTCGTCCAGGGGGGGCAAAGTTATAGGGGGGTCCCAAAACTTTTTTTTTCCCATAGACTGAATGGGTAAAATGTTTTGCTCGCACCTACAGCCCAAACCGCTGGACGGATTTCCACCAAATTTGGACCAGGAGCAGTGGCTTGGTCCCGAAAGCGTGCTTTTGCAAATTTGGTGAAAATCCGTCCAGTAGTTTTTTTTAAAATGACCAAAAAGTAGGTAAAAAAAAATTAGTGATATCTGTGTTCGGTTCGCGTACACACTTCCCTGTTCGCTCCGCGGACAGTGTCCTGATTGGCCAATCGTCTTGCGTGATGTTCGCGGACATGCAACGTGTTCGCTGATTGGATGGCATGGAGCGTGAAGCGCGTCAGATTTTTCGGTAGCGCCCGCCATCTTGGATTCGCGGACGTCCGCGGACAGCACAGTGAAACTTTGTTCAAAATGTATATTTAGTAGAGTGTGTTGGTGTGTAGGAGTGTTTGGGGAGGGTGGGAGTGTATGGGATAGGATGAAAGTTGTGTTTTTTATGTGTTAGACGTTCTTTTTGTGTTCGATTTGTTTGCGGACATCACGGGTGTTCTGAAATGTTCTAAATAAACTGACTGGGGGGTGTTCTAAGGACTCAATATGTGTCCGTTTTGTTCATAAGCAAAGTGAAACTGTTCTAAGAACACTTGCAGTGTCCGGGGAGTGTTCGTAGGGGGTGTCCTGAGGACGCTGTCCGTATTGTTCTCTGTCAAGTTGAATCTGTTCTAAGAACACCCGCGGTGTCCTGAAATGTTCGCAAATAAACAAAATGGGGGTGTTCTGAAGACGTTTTTGAGAACACTCCCGGTGTCCTGGAATGTTCGTAGGGGTTGTCCTGAAAACGGTGTCCCTATTGTTCGCTGGCAAGTTCAAAGTGTTCTAAGAACACTCACATTGTTCGCGGACATTAAAAGTTTCCCATAGATCATAGTTGAAATGTTTGACTCTATGGATGTGATATGCTGCGGTGGTTGTTGCCAGGGCATAGAGTCTTGGGTGCATGGCCATTTGGCCATGCACCCAAGACTCTATGCCCTGGCAACAACCACCGCAGCATATCACATTCATATTTGCTTATAACTTTGGGTTAAAAACAAATGTATAAGGAACAAAAGTATTAGATACTATGGATGTGATATGCTGCTTTGGTTGTCCTTATTATTGTATACTTACTGTTTGGTCTAGTAATGGGAGTCCATGTTTTTCTTCTTCATTTCTGTGATAAAAGAAAATAGCATGTTAGTATTAGTATTTTGTAATGACTTATTACATTGTATAAGCAATATACTTTTATTTTTTTTCGACCCTCATATTTAGTAGAGTACAAATCAGAGTACTGTGCAATTTGCTCAGTTTCTGTATTTGTTGCTAAAATCATTGGGTCTGTGGGAGAAAAAAAAAATCCATGTTGGATTAAAAAAAAAAACCTTTTTCTGTAATGCTACAGTTTGTTTGTTTTCAGTGTTCACTTGTTGTTTCTGGCTAATGCTTTATACTTAGCTTTGTTGTATTATTTTGGAGAGTAACAGATTCTTCATTTGTTTTGATATTATAAAATTTTGGAGCAGTTATATACCAATTGGCGTATTGTAACTGTGTATTTTTTGGCCTAATTTAGTGGTATTCATTTATCTGATTAGTTGTTGTAGAATCTTTGAGCTGTTAGATAGCTTTTGGAGTATTCTAACAGTTTATATTATTTTAACACAAATTTATAATTTTGGGACAGTTGGATACCAATTGGCGTATTCTAACTGTGTATTTTTTGGTCTAATTTAGTGATATTCATTTATCTGATTAGTTGTTGAATCTTTGAGCAGTTTGATAGCTTTTGGAGTATTCTAACAGTTTATATTTTTTTAACACAAATTTACTTAAAGGTTTAAAGATAGTTTATTTATCAAATTTTGGTTTTAAGAACATCAAATAAGTGTTTGTAAGATTTGCTGGTAATCTCTGCTTTAGAGTAATGGTACTATCATTACATTCAAACCATCCACATTTCTTTTTTATATATGCCGTGTAGTACCCTGAATTGGTTGTGGCTCCTGCGTGGTAGATTATACCTATTGTTGTGAAGGTTTTCTTACCAAGTGATATTTGACTATGTGTGAATCCAGTCAGCTTGCAGTTGCTTTTGGTACCATCTGCATTGTAACGTAGAAGTATTAGTATTACGTATTTACTATGTGTTTGTATTACTAACGTGGAGCGATTATCTGAATTGCAGGTAGAGCATAATCTACCATGGTTTGCATTTTGTACAAGTTGCTGAAATGGGATGGATTCACAATTTGTTATTGATATATATATATATGAAGCGTTCATTGGGAATTTCTTCTTGTGTCACATTGTTGCACAGAGTGCATGTATGTTTCCACATGTATGAAATCTGGAAGATTTCCTTTATAGGTATGTTTTTGTTTTCCAATACTTGTAGTAAGTACATTAAAAATTCTTGTGGATCTTCCTGTGAGTTTATAGTGAATTTCACCATTCCAGCACAGTAGTCCAATTGTTGCCTTATTCCATAAACACTATATGTGTCGTCAGGATTGTTTTTTGCGTTTCTATGAAGTACTAACATTTGCATACACAATGGGTCTCTAAAGTGTAAGTAAATGTTGTCAACAATTGGTGGTAATTGAAATAGAATATTCATTGCTACATTTGCATAGCAACTTACACCAACTATATTTGAGAATTTAAATGGTCCAGGGAGTTCAGTATCTAACTGCTTTTTTTGGAGTTTGTCTTCCTTCTTTAAAGAAGTACCTGGTTTACTTTCTCTAATTGATTCTTTTTTGTTTGTGGTACTTGATGAAGTATTAGTTTCTTTTACTCTCTTTGGAGGATTTGCAGTGACGTCCTGTTGCATTTCTGTTTGATTTAGTTTTCTTTTACAACGTTTTACTTTTTGTGGAACAGAATATGTGTTTAGATGGGGAGTGTATAGTGAGCGAAGTCTATTATATTCTAAAATGCAAGGAATATCAGCGTTTATTTTACTTGCATCAAAGTTGATTAGAAATAGACCGTCAAGTGTACGTAAGCGTGATAGTGCTATGTAGCTCATGCCTTCTTTAAAGACTGTTACCAATATCGATCATTGCTTTGTCTAGGGTAAGACCTTGTGATTTATGAATCGTGACTGCGTATGCAAGAGTTAGAGAAAATTGTTCTCTGCGTACATACATATCTTTGAAGAGAAGGAATCTAGCTGTTGAGCGTCCTATCCGTTTTACTTCTGAAAGTTTGTCAAAGAGTATATTGACAAACTGAATTTTGTTGTCATGTGGGTATGTTTGAAAGCCAACAACTGTACCCAGTGCTCCATTAACTAGTCCTTGGTCCACGTCAAGGTTACGTTTAAGCATTACTCTGCAATTTAAGGATAATTTTAACATCTTTTCTAAGCCTGCTGTGTTTGAGATTGATTTTTCTTAATTATTTAGTCTTGTTGTGGCTTGGTCACACATGGGTAGTGTCATACCATGTACATCTAGTTTGTCTGTGGCGCTAATTTCCATTATTGGTTGCATTTCTTTACTTAACATTATTTAATTGAATTTGAGACAGCTTGCAAGAGTTGGCATTAAGGCCATACAATTGACATTTTTGTGGGCTAATTGTTCCATAACATCTGTAGCACATGCATTATCGCCATAAAGTGCATTAATGTGCCGGGTTTTCAATGTTGCTTCTGCTTCTTTAGAAAGTATACCAACTCTCAAACTTTTTAAAATGTTGGCATAAGTTAGATCTGCAGATTGGCGCATGTTTTCTTTTAATTCTCTGTATTGGAAATGTTGCCAACAGTTTTACGGCAGAGTTTGTGCCCTAATGTTTTAAAAATAGGTTCACCTTTTACTGGTGTTAATTGAAGCAGAACTCCAAAAACAATAATGTGTTTTCCTGCAAAGAGCTCTTCATAGTCTGTTTTGAGTACTTCTTGTAATCTGAGGTGAATCAAAGCTAACATCAGGTTGGAGACCATGCTCACTTCATCTATTAGTAGCATTTTCATTTGTTTCAATACTCTGCGTAATTCCATTGCAGCTTCTGCAGAAAGTTTGTAATAGTCTAATTTGTTCTGGTGTTCTACTGGTAATAGTAGTAATCGGTGTAATGTAACACCACTTATGTTGTAGGCAGCTAAACCTGTGGGGGCAGTGACAACAGCTGACAGTTTGTTGTTTGTCAATTGTTGAAGGAACTTACTAATGATTTTGATTAGGAATGTTTTGCCAGAACCAGCTTCACCACTGACGTACAATAGTATAGGTTTATAATTATGGCAGGAACATTCTTTATTTTCATGTTTTACACCATGTGCAATTTGTTTTGTTACTTCTTGAAAAATGCTACTTTGCTCATTGTTTAGTTTTGATTCTAGTATTGTTAAGTCTTCTTTATCTTCATACTGACACATGGTGTTTTCTACTTCTATCATAGCTAATTCTGCCTCATTTGTTATTAGTGGTTCTCCCAGTGGTTCTTGGCTTCCTGTTACAGAAGGTTGACTACTGTCAGGAGTATCCTTATCTAGTTGGGCTTGGAGTTCTTCTTCATGTTGCTGTTCATTGTGCAACATTGTTTTGTACTGTGTAAAGTTTACATCAGTTATAGTGCTTTCATTTGCTTTGAAAGCATCCTCATATGAGTCATAGTTATCTAGTAATTGTTCTTCTTTTCTCCATGGTTTGAAGAGTTGTAGCAGGGACATGTAATATACTTCTTTATGTTGAGGAGTCTTAAATGACAATTTGATATCATTAATTAAATTTGGTTTAGTGAGTTTAACTAAGCTGCCTTCAGTCTGTCACTCTATATTTACCTTTTTTTTCATCAGGTTTCATATTATTTTTGTATGTGTCGTTTTGGGCTATTTGTTATAGACACATGTTTTCCAAAGTATTACTTCTGTTTGGGTAGTATGTGTCCAATAAATTGTTTTTTAAAATGTCTTGGCTGTTGGGATCATTTTTGGCAATTGTTTCTATATCTTCATATGATTTTAAAACTCTTTTTCTAGATTTAGCTGGAGCAACACTTAGCCATAGTATATTTTCAGATTTACCATACAATGAAGTACCAGTTAAACGATCAGCTGCTTCATAAGATCCACATTCTCTATGGGTAAGCATTTTTATGCCCAAGCTGTATAATTTCTGAGATACTGTTTTATCTGATGACAGGTCATTCCAGAGGTCTTGGAGCTCTGTCTTTTCTGCTTTAGTTAAGTATGCTGTGACATATCATGCAACTGCAGTAGAATTGTC
Organism: Ambystoma mexicanum; assembly: GCF_040938575.1. Taxonomy (NCBI): domain Eukaryota; kingdom Metazoa; phylum Chordata; class Amphibia; order Caudata; family Ambystomatidae; genus Ambystoma; species Ambystoma mexicanum. Next base: position 1,192,143,494 of record NC_090928.1, read on the forward strand.
TGCAATGTACTGCACATCTATGTTTGCATTCCATAAGTGGGCAATGATTGCATTATAATCATTGATATATTTTTCTTCTTCTTTTCTTTTTATGTAATATGTATTTTTAGGTGACTTACCTTTAACACTATGTCTAACTGAAGACATGAGGTTGTTTACTTGACCTGTATTTGTAACTGGTCTAGGGAAACCAAATCGGCATTTGTTGTAGTATTTGCCTTTGTTTTTGTATTTGCGACAATATTTTCCACATTTGTGTCTTTGAAATTGTAAAATGTATGCATGAAGATCACTATTTGTGGCTTCTGATGGAATTTCACAAGTGACATATTTTTCAATAAACTGTAAAACAGTGGCATCACTGTCTTCACCAAATTTAGGAGCATCTTTAATCCATAAAAGCATGTGGATATGTGGTGCTCCTCTGGCTTGGTATTTTTTTCTCCAAAAGAAGTGTTGCACTTCTCCAAGGGGAGGAACAGTTTTATTACAAATAAAATGTAGCATAGCAATGAAGCGATGGTGAAAATATCTTGAAAAATTGACAGGATCCAAAGAACAAAGTTCTCCAGGTGTTAGAATATCTATGTTTGTTTTGTTTTTATTTGATATGCGTAGGAAATCATGTAAATCTTCCCATGCATATTCTGCACAACTTAATGTAACAAACCAAGTGGATGGGCCAAGGTTTCTGATCATACATCTCCATGACGTCGAAACCAGTACTCTTTAGTACCACGCATATTTGCTAATAGATTTGTAATATTTGATTGTAAAACCTCATCCTTTTGTTGCACTTTCTCTAATAATTGTGTAGCTGTCATATTTTGAAAGTGTGATCCTGATTTTAATGTGTGCAACTCCGTAACATAAAGTTGCTAGTTCACTTTCAAAGAGTAGGTGGAATATGTATTCCCAGATTTAGACAAAATGTGGATCTTCAGAATACATCCGTAATGAGCGGTATTCTGAAGCTGATATTTGAATAGTTCTATCATCATACCTTCCTCCTTTGCCAGTAGGAAAGAGTAGAGGAAAAGCACGTGCTTCTATACTTTTTTCCCATATACTGATTGGCGATCCTTTTGTTTGACGCATTTGGTAAGTTTCCAGTACATCTTGTACGGTGTCATTACAGTGCAAAGGATGAATTGTATAATAGTCTAAAGTATTTGATATTGTAGCAGGATCTAGTAGCTCAAATTGACCAGCTTCTTGTGTTTCTTGAATTATTTCAGTTGTATCTTTCAAGTTTTCTTCAATATTAATTTCTTTGTAATATTCATTATTCTCTTTAAGATATTGGAAGGCTTGTCTAACTTTATATAAATCTACCAGCTGTTGCCATATTTTTTTGTCTTTTGTAGGTACTCCATTTACTAATATAATTAAAGATTGCTGCATTGGACGTTGCACTCCTAGAGTATGCACATTTTCTTTTAGATTTAATGGTAAATAAACTACTTTTCCACGAATGCCTTTTACCAATTCAGAGGGAGGTAATTTTGCTATTTTTGGTTGAAGGCGTATTATTGCTTGAAATGGGTGTACTGTTTGAATTATGATGCTCTCATATAAATTAAGTTGTTGTAGAGGTTTTGGTACTGGGTATAATTCCAAATTATTTGTGATAGAACGTGAAGGAGTTTGGTTGTTGTCAAGTTTTGTAGTGCAATAACTGCAAAGTATTAAGGGCTCACTTATTTCATATTTGTTTTCTGCTACAAGGTAGAGAGCTAATTCAAACCATTTAGAATCTTCACTGTCTTCTATTTTGTATGATAGGTCCACAGTTTTTGTGTTACTTTTATAAAAAATTCTACGGCAACATACACATACATGGTTTGGCACTTCAGCTGATGTACTTTTAAATTTTAGTATTTCTTTTTTGTATGTGTTTAGCAAAAGGTTGCCATGTGTAGAATTGTTGCTTAATTGGTTTAAAGCTATTTCATTCTGTAAATGGCTTTCACTTCCAAAATATTTTTTCTGGATATAGTGAATTTCTTCAAGTAGGTCTTTTGCTGTACCATGTAGAAGGATGTTATTTAACTTTGCTAGTGCTAAAGCAGGACTTTTAGGTTAGTACAGTTTATAGACTAGATTTCTTATAGTTGAATGATGTGTTGATATCCTTTTGATATCATGGAAAGTGGTTTTACAAGTAGGTCCTGTAATGCAGGCCAATGAATGTCCTTGTAGTCCTGTGTACTTGCACACTGGACAGGTATCTATATTTTGCAGTAATTAAATTTTGATTTTGTCTTTTCTTTTTACATATTTATTGAGGAATTGGCGTAAAGATTTGAAACATTGTTTGGGAATGTTACACATTGACGTGCATGGCCATTTGTACACTTAGCGTTCTGATTCAGTTGAATGGAGGGGTAATTCTAAGTTTTCAGGGCATATTTTTGTAAGAAGTACTTCTTGTTCCATTATGGTATTATTCACTTTTTCATAACCTCGACCACTGCTATGTATGGCAATTGTATTTGTTTGCTTTTGTTTGTACGCTTCTTCATTAAAATATGGTTCTGTGCTTGTAGTGTGATTCCATTCACCTCCGCTGATACTTAAGAAGTTCTTTCTGTTGATATTTCGCTTATTGAGAAGTCTTTTTTTGGAATTTAGTTATTAGTTTTGTTAGTGGTTTCATTTTGTTTTAACAGTAAAATAAATCAGTTTCTTTTGAGAAGAATTGCACTGTCCAATGCTTCTAAGATTAATTTCCTACGATAGGTTTTAAGCTTTGAACCTGATTTCTCTCCTGCTTTTATAAGATTTTGAAGGACTTTGTGACGGTATATTTTGGCTAAAATACTTTTCTTGGTATGCTTACTTTGCACTTTATTATAATTTGAAGAAGTAGTTTTATCTGTACTGATAGCTGATTTTCTGTTAATTGTTTTTTGGTTTGTTTTACATTTTGATAGAGGAAGCGAAGTTGTTGTTTTGTGTCTCACTAAATGATTGCATTAGCTGTTTTGTTTCAACTTTTTTTACAAATTCTGCTAGAGATGGATGCTTATGTTGGACACCTTTATTTTCATTTGCTCTACTTTTGCGTTGCTTTCTACGGACTTGACTTTTGGTAGCCATTCTTTAGGGTCTGTTGAAAAAAATAAAGAAGATATGGGTTGGGGTGTTCTGGAATGTATGTGTGCTGTGTGCATTGGGAACTAAAACTAGTAGGGATAGGTATTCTTGAATTTATGTGTTACTAAACTGGGGTTCAGATAACAAAAAAAAAAGTAAGCTAGTGGTGTGGAAAAGTACAAATAGTAAATCTAATGTATACAATTAAAACAGTTGTTTGTTCTATAATATGAAAATTGTAGTGGTTCAGTTGGGTAATTTGTGTGTCCAAAAATAGAAATTTGTGGACCATTCTGGCTGTAAATCGCTGTTTAAGACATGGACATTTTTGGACAAAATGGTACAAAATCTCTATTTTTAGAAACGGAAATAGCTCGTATTAACATTATAGTATATTTGATTAATAATACAAATATGATGGTGATATTTTACTTACTTTTTTTTAAATTAACAGGTAACTTCTTAGTTTTTCTTTCTTCTTCGAATTCGGCTGCTTTTTTTCAGGAAACTGGTCTTCACTGCAATTGTAAAAGCTTCAAATTAGTAACTTTGTTTGTATATAGCAATGTTTTTAATTTAGATATTGATTTTTTTAATTGAAATCCTCAGTGCCTTCTTTAAAACCATTAAACAAATTTATTTACATAAAATACATTGCATCAGTTCAGTACATATATGTTCTTAATAAACAAATTGTATTGAATGACTAACTGTAGCCAAAAAAAAATATCTTTACTATGTCTTGTGAAATTTATAATATATTAGTGAATACCACTATTTCTGTAAGTAAACTGTTCTAGGTAATAGCGCCTCAATGTCATGTCTAATTTAAAGTAATTAAGTAAATAAATAAAAACAAAAAATATGAAATTGTATAAGTATTTTTATAAAGGTTTAAACATAGATTGTGTTTGCATGCAATTTTGTTTGAATATATATAGTCTATATATTTCATTTAAAAAATGATAGTTTAACATGATTTGAGTGTGTGTGTATAAAGAAAGTAAATAGTATAAAGGTTTATAAGTGATAGTTGATTTTAGGAAATTGAAAAAAGTACAGTAAATTCATTTTACAGATTTTACAAGATAAAAGTCTGTTTGAAAATGTGTTCATCTACTATACAGAAAATATGCATACGTGAAGTTTGTGTTCATGCATGTGGATATGCATGGAGCTGCAAGTAGAAATCTTGAAGACTTGTACAGTATTTCTGGTAGATGCTGCTTGCCAATGATATGACACTTGTACTCAGAGAGATTCAGAGTACATTTGCAGTGCTGATCTATGATGATGCAGTTAGATGTAGAGGTCTTGAATGTGATTGGTGCATGGTCATGTGATTTTTGAGGTACATCCAATGAGGGAGTGGCAGAGAGAGTGTAGTGGAAATGGTAGAAGGGCTGTTCATGTTACGATATGTCCGCGGACATGGCGGTAGTTCGCGGACATCGGGAGTTACATCCGGGGATTTTTGGGTTCAGAAGTCATGCAAATGAGAATAAGCACTGAAAGGGATTGGTCAGGAAAGTTTGGTGGGTGTGTTGTGTCAGGAGATATTTTCTCAGATACTCTTTTTGCTGAGAGAACAAAAGATAGCTATGGCTGTGTGTTTCAAAAAACAGATTGTTTGGATTTTAGGAGATTCGTGGATACATTGGTTGAAGGTGCATGCAGAAAGCTGTGGAGTAGCTGTTGATCTTGGATTCCCACATGTGGAAGTACACTGGCATGGAGTACGTGGAATGAAGTGGTTGGACTTGCTACCTCTCTGTGCTACTTTGGAGACAGAGCAACATCCAGACATAATTCATTGTGGAGGGAACAGTTTAGGACATGTGACTGGAATTTTTTTGCAATTTGCTATGAAAGGAGGACTTAAGAAGGTTATGGACATGTTTCCTAATTCTCAAGTGATATTTTCACGGATTGCGCAGAGACAAATGTGGCTTTGTTCTTCTTCATTTGGTCCACAAATGGAAAAAGCAAGGTGCAATGTTAATAAGGCTGTTTGTGCCTTTCTAAGAGATTTTGGCATGTCTTCTTTTCACAATGAAAATATTATGTTTTGTAGTACATAGATTTTTCGCAGAGATGGAGTCCATCTTACTTATGCTGGCAATCAGATTTTTCTGAGAAATGTACAAAATGCATTGCGACCTTTTTTGGAATTACAACAACGATTTTGAAGTAGATGTTAAGTATTTACAATTTTTGACTTACAAACACCACCCAAAGGCTCTTTTCAGAGCCTCCACTTCTTTCCAGAGAAAATTACAATGTTTGTGATGGAGTAGCAACCCAATGTTTTTAATGTTTGCGAACTGTCCGCGGACTTCTAAAAAATACAAAGAGCCCTGCTTCATTTATTTTCACTTCTATTTTTTAACTGGGAAAGGCGGCTCTGAAAAGAGCCTTATTTTTTTTTATTTCTGTAATTTTGTATTTTTATTTGGTTTTTCAGACACGACACACGAGGAGAGGAGGGTAAAGGGGGGGGACACCAACCACAGGGATAAGAAAGGGCGAGCTGAGAGAGGAAGATGTAGAGTGGGTTTTATTTGGGTAGTGAGCAGGTCTTCTCGTGCTCTGAGACGATAGTCTCAAACGCAATCCGAAGTCGCTCCCCCCTGCAGAGTACTGTGTCACAGTACATACATACAACTGTGACCCTCGAAAGGTAAGGGTCATCAGCATTCTGTATGGCCTTTGTGGCAGCTTGAGGAAGACGCTGTCCCACAGAGGTGGTCCTTGTGGTGACAGGATCAGAAATAGAGGATGAAGTAGAGGAAATCAACCTGCTACATTCTTCGCAAGGGACAACCCTGCGAATAGCCCCAGAGTGAAATGACCTCAGGTGTCGCTTCATAGTAGTGGTCCCAAAGCTGTACTTACCGTGCTTCCCGCGCCTGAGTATCATTTTGCACTCATTGCAGGTAACACGGTACGCACGAGCCTTAGGAACATTACCATGAATGGTAAATAACTGCCACACCCAAGACTCACGCCTAGTGCGGGTAGTAGGGTTTTCCTCTACTTCATTCTCATCATCCTCTTCTTCCTCCTCTGCATCCTCACTCCTGTTCCCCTCTTCAGGACTTTGAGGAGGTGGTGGTGGTGGAGGGGGTGGGGGTGGGGCTGAAGCAGGTGCAGCACCAAGTGGCAGTTCAGCAGCCAAGGATGCCATCTCGATGATGGTGTAGTCTGCAGGTGGCAGCAAAAATCACTGTGTTCTGAAGAATAGCCAGAAACACAATGGGAATAAGCTCTTGGGCGTGGTCTTTTATAGGGGTGCTTGTGCGCGGTTCACGGCCATGCGCACTGTCCGCGGACAGATCGAACACAAGAAAAGGATCGTAAAGTTTCAAAAGGTATATAGAAACTCAAGATTGCTATGTGCGACTTGTGCCATGGTGAGATTTTATTGAAAAATATTATAGATTAACTGAAAATGTACTTTTAAATTGTTCGGGGACACGAACAGTGTCCGCATTTCAGGACACACGATGAGCGTGGGCGCGGTCATATGATCCGTCCGCGAAGGAAGCGCCTGTCCGCAGGACACCAAGTGCACGGAGATTGGTTAGCGCATGCGCATTGATGTCCTACGGACACTGTTCGGGTTCTGAAGTAATTAAAAGTGCATCACACGTGAAACGAACATTTCAGGACACCGCATGTGTTCTTAGAACAGTTTCAATTGGGTAATGAACACTACGAACAGGTATAGTGTTCTTCAGGACACCTCCATTTTCGTTTACGTACGAACATTTCAGGACACCAATAGCGTTCTTAGAACAGTTTGAACTTGCTAGTGAACAGTACCGGACAGGTATAGAGTTCTTTAGGACACTTGAATTTTTGTTTGTTTACGAACAATTCGGACACCGCGTGTGTTCTTAGTACAGTTTCATGTTGCTAGCGAACACTACAAACAGTTGTACTGTTGTTCAGGACACATCATTTTCCTTTGTTTACGAACATTTCAGGGCACCACGTGTGTTCTTAGAACAGTTTCAACTTGCTAGCGAACAGTACGAACAGGTGTGGTGTTCTTCAGGACACCTCCATTTTCGTTTATGTACGAACATTTCAGAACACTCGCACTGTCCGCGGACACTTTTATTGTTTTTAAAAAAAAACGGAAACTATTCACAATACAATATAAAAATTAAACTTTATTTAACATATATTAATAATTTATGAGAGAGAAGGTGAGGCAGAAACGAACAAAAACAGGAGAATTTGGGGTTTCAACATGATTGGTATTAGGTGAAGAAGGGATGGAAGTCTCATCAAAACTTTTTGGATTATGGAGAGGGTTTTGGGATAATTGACTGGGATATGGTGAGGAGGGACAAGTACATGTGGGGCAATGGTACAAGGTTTTTGGTTTGAAATGATTTTCGACAAAAGTTTTTAAATTATTAAAATTAGCCAACAATACATCCATTTTTTCTTCTATATTGTGAAGACTGTTATCCATAACAGGGTTTTCTGAAGTTTTTTCTATTTTGGTATGCTCTGTACAAAAAAAATAATATATATGTTAAATGTATATACAAAAAATAATAAATGGTTTACCATTAGTTTCACTATCTTGTGACATTTCTTCATGTGGGAAATTGTCCTCTAGCCATTCCAGAGTACTAGACATTTCTGTGAGAAAAAAAAAAAGATAATATATTTTTTAATCTAATACAGAAAGTACATAAATATATGAGTAAAATGAAGTTCACTTACTATTTCTGGTAAGATAAGTCCTATGTATTCAGTGGGTCTGGTCTTGTTCTCAGTTCTGTTGTGTCTGTGAGGTAATTATGTTGGAAGCCAATTTATCTTCTTTTGGTATATTCCATTTCAGAACATATTGTATTTAAATGAATGGTTAGTGTGATGTCATCAATGACATTTGTGATGTCATCTTTGATGTCCTGGGTGTTAGTCTTAGCAGTGCACGGTGGTGGCGCGAGTTATGGTTGCTTAGCTTACCATAACTGGCGAATTTCAAGGGTTTTTCGGTTTTACTTGGAACCATAACGTCCCTTTAACAAAGTTTTTTTCACTGAATATATATATATATATATATATATATATATATATATATATATATATATATATATATATATATATTCGGTCAATTGTGAAAAGGTCAATTGTGACCCTTTAAATTCGGTCAATTGTTCATTCGAACAATTGTAAACGAACAATTTGGGTAATACCAAAAGTTTTCTGGATGGTGCCATGGGAACAGTTTGTATCCCTTGACTTGTCCCACGACTTCTGTTTGATTGTCTAATTCTCTTTGCCCAAGAGACCATTCAGATTGCTAGTGTTAAGGGTTACATAACTGCTGTTTTGGTCCATTGGAGAACTCCAGAACAAGGCTCCTTTTTATTATTTTTTTTAATATCCCTGCTTTTAAGCTGTTTTTCAAAGGGTAAACCAATTGGTGTATACCACAGCAGTTTGTTGATTCAACTTGGAATTTGTTAAATTTCTGATGACAGCTCAAATTGAGCAAACGCAAAGGGCAGATTCCAAAGGTTCACCCTTTGTGACTTCCTCATTGCTGTCACTTCTGCACAGTGGGATGAGTGAATACCGGGATCTTTCTATCAAACTTCCTTAACTTGACGTCTCCAGGAAAATGTTCCTTATCAAGTTCCTTTAAGACTTTCATCTTACACAGAAGATTCCTCTTGTGGTCTTCTACAACCTGTCTCATCCATCTAAGACAGAGTCATGGTTTCATCGTCTGTGCCCCAAGATGGGCATCAGGAAAGGCTTAGTCAGTGCTCAGGAAGGCAGGGCTGTATGGGGCAGGCATGGGATCAAGAGATGACACAGAGAGAAGTAGATTTTCAAAACCTTTATTTTCAGTGGTCAGGATGGGAAATTGCTCAACTTGCCCTAACTCTAAGGTGGGAATGTTCCATAATGAAAAGAAAGTAAAATACTGGCTGTGTCAAAACCTATGCTTGCTCTCTTACTTCTACAGAGTAACAGGGTTGTGGGATTTGGCCAACTCAATAGTGTTCAAAGTAAAGTTAACATGACAATTGAGCTCTTCTGCAGCTCCCTTCTCCAAGTTCAAGACACTGGGGTTTTGAACGTTCCACATGTTCACAGGATTCAATTTGAAACTCAGGTATTCACTTGACAAAAGTTCACAGTACCTTTTCCTTGTCAAATCGCACTTCTTCAATGGGTCTCTCAGGCTTCCTTTACCCCAAGCTTAGACCCTCTTCGTTATCCTACAAAGTACTAATGTTTAATGTTGCCTCTTTTCCAAACACAAAAGTACAACTCACAAAGGTTCAACTATCACTCTTCTCCAGCATGGGGTCTGGCATGGAATCACATGCTCATGAATATAAGAATAGATAGCAGTACACACATGCACAACCACGGGAGGTGGCAAAGGCTCAATATTAAGCATCACATAAACTCAACATTAAGAAACTCTTACCACCTCACCAGGCCCACCTTCAGGCTAACAGGTTGCGCAGCACTGCTTGGCCGACTCTGGACTCCTCCCTGGAATCCCGGTCGACGCAGTAGAATCTCGTGAAGGTGTGCGTCGACCTCCACGTAGCAGCCCTGCACATGTCCAGCAGGGGCACACCAGACAAGAACGTCGTGGTAGCAGCGATCGCTCTGGTCGAATGGGCTCTCGGACGGCCAGGCAACGGTCGGTTTGCCAACCGTTGACAGTGCATGATGCAGCCGGAGAGCCATCTGGAAATGGAAGCCTTCGAGAGGGCCGTACCTTGGTTCACAGGTCCAAAGTTCACAAACAGCAGTGACGTCTTCCGAAAACTCTTCGTGCGGTCCACGTAGAACTTCAGTGCTCTAGCTACATACAGCGAGTGCAAAGTCCTCTCGGCCGGCGACGAAGGGGACGGGAAGAAAACTGGCAACACCAAGGGCTCGTTGAGGTGGAAGTCCAACGGCACCTTGGGCATAAAGGAGGGGTGCGTTCTCAGCACTACCCTCGGCTTGTGAACAGTGAAGTATGGAGGCTTGCAGGATAGGGCCTGGATCTCTCCCACTAGTCATGCGGAGGTGATGGCCACATGAAATGCTGTCTTCCACGACAGGAACTTCAACGGTGCCGAATGCAGAGGCTCGAATGTTGGCCCCATGAGCCTGGTCAGCACCACGTTGAGCTCCCACACCGGGGCCGGAGCTTTCACCGGCAGGAAACGAACGGAACAGTCCTTTCATAAATTCCTTCACCAGGCGATGAGACCACAGGGATGGCCGTCCTGTAGTTCTGGTGTATCGGGAAATCGTTGCTAGGTGTATCTTGATGGAAACATGCGCTAGTCCCGCCTTGGCCAGCGACAGTAGGTACGGTAGCACCTGAGGGGCCGTAATCCATAGAGGGTTAATCTTCAGTGCACAGCACCAGACAGAGAAACCTCTTCCACTTGTGTCCGTAGCACTTGAGAGTTGAGGACGCCCTGGCCTTTGCAAGAACCTCCTTGCAGTCCGCCGGGATATCGTACCCTCCAAACTCTAGTGTTGCAGGAGCCAGGCCTGCAAGTTCAGCGACTCTGGGTCGTGATGAAGGATGGCGCCTCCCTCTCTGGAGAGAAGATCTGCGTCCGTAGACAGTTTGACTGGTGGGGACGCTGACAAGTTCAGAAGGTCCGGGAACCGGATCTGTCTGGGCCACGCCGGTGCGATGAGGATCATCCTACACCGGGACCTCTTGAGTTGGTTGACGAGTCGGACCAGCAACATCAACGGAGGGAACGCATACAGGAACAGGCCGTCCCAGGGGAATGAGAAAGCATCGCCCATGCTCCTCGGCTGGGGAATCCTGCTGGCGAACCTCTGGCACTTGGAGTTTGTCGCCGTCGCGAACAGGTCCATCTGGGGTTTTCCCCATCGCTGGAAGAATAGATCCACTTGATCCTGGCGTAGTTCCCACTCGTGGCACGAGCGCAGCTCCCTTCTGAGTGAGTCGGCAATGGTGTTTTTTATCCCTGCTACATGAAAGGGCACCAGAAACATCCCCTGGGCAACGGCCCAATGCCACTGATCCTGGGCTTCCTTGGATAGGACTGGGGATCTAGTACTGATTTTTTCTTTACTGAGGATTCCCAGCCTGACGACGGGGAATATTCATGAGCATGTGAATCCATGCCAGACTCATGCTGGAGAACAACAGTTACAGGTAAGTAACTTGTTCCTTCACTTGGTTTCTTGTGGGGCTCCCTTCCCCATTCTAAACCAAGTAATTCTGACTTCCAGCTTCAGTATATCAGGCGGCTCTTTCTCACAGCTAGTGCTCCCCTCGTGGTGGCGCAATTGACAGACTGCACGGTCCACCCATTACAGGTTGCGCAACTGGGTGCCTAACTTTACTTGAGCCTTTTGTTTGTCCTTAGTGTGGGGTCTCTGCGGCCCTCCTGGATCAGTCTCCTTCCTGGGGGCCAACACAATGCTTTTCAACACTCTTGGTTTAATTACAATTTCGTTTTATCCGTTTTTGGAATTTTGCTCCCACTTAAGTTTTCGTGTAGCTCTCCTGCTGCTGTGGAGCTTAACAAAAGTATTTCTGTTTTTCTCACACTTCAGATGCACACAGCTCCCCTGCCGTCGCGGTGCTTCCTTACTTTCACAGAGACTTTCGAATGCGTATAACATTATACAGGACCACTCTATTACTTTATATGCTTCAACAACCTCTTTAGCATTGTTCACGTGTTAATAGTATACCAAAGGCGTTCGGTAACAAGTGTTGCTTCACTTGCGATCACTCCGATACAATTCATTCAGTCTTTCTCGTTTGCCACCGGGTTTCCTCTCATTCAGAAACTCACTGGTCATGGATTTCACCGCCTCCTCTTTCTTCCTATTTGCGGCTTTCCAGTCTGAGGTCAGGGTCTCTCCACCTGCCCCTCAGCTCTCCTGGGCTTCCTGCTTTACCCAGGGGAACAAGCACCTCTTTGGCCATACGAGATGAGGGAGTAGGACACCCCACAGCTCCCTTCTGATAATTCCTCCAGCTCTCTAGAGACTGCTCCTCCCGGCAGTCCTGCAGCGTCCTGGCGTCCTGCTCCCTGTTATCTTGTTGTGTGCAGCTTTGGCTCAGCTACCTCTCCTTCTCACCATCCAGCTCGTTCCCATTGCTGAGTGTGTGTGTCCTTTTTATATTCACCTGAGTACTTGACAGGCTGCAGGTTGGCATGGTTGATGTTAGTTGACTGACTCTGCCTGGCCTTGTTAGTGAGGCAGGTCCATTGAGGAAGTTATTGTGCCTTGATCTGCATCTTCCTCGTCCCAGTTCCATAGTGTGTCTCATAGAAAGGCTGCACTCTTCTTGACTTCCTCTTCTTTCATCACAGTACTTGGGTGATACTGGGGGGAAAGAAGAGTGTCTCTCTTAACACATCCTATGAACACTGAGGGGTGTTTGGGTAGGTCACTGTCTTGAAGGGGGGAATACCACTCTCAGATCTAGGGTTGTACTTATGCGAGAGAAGTGATATTGCTGTTGGTTTTCTCTCCGCATTCTCAATGTTAGGGTAATATTCAAGAGATTCTGGATATGATTTGCCAAATCTTCTCCTTCCTGGTTTATAATGATGATGATAAGAAGTTGGTGGTTCTTTTACTTGTGTATTCTCTGTGAATGAGGGTGATGGGGAAGGAAAAGATTGGGCCCCACAGTAGTTTATAAAACTAGAAGGACGGGAGGATAAGTCTGTCTCATGCTTAGAAAAAGGGGTTTGCTGACATGGGGTTATATATTCCTTTACTTTCCACCGAGGGTGAATGTTTGACGGAAGGTCGTGGGGTAGGGCAGGACAGGTGTGACAATATCTTAAGACAGTAGAGGGGAAGGTAGGATAGGTCGGGACTAGAAAAGGGGATACCATTTCTCGCCCTTGGGCCCTCCTTTCCCAATCCCCGAGGATTGGGAAAGGACCCTCTAGCCAGCTGATCCTCCCTCGCTTGTCCGCCCCCAGGGTTGGGATCCAAAAGTGATGGGCTGCTTCTGGTCACCTGCGTAAAAGACCCCGGGAGAGTAGGCAAGGAAAGACCCTTAGGTTTTTCACATCTGTTACAAAACAGACCCTTTCCAGATTGTGCTCTGCATTTACGAATTGTACCGTTTGCTGGGCAACTAAGTTGATTGATATTTTATTTCTATCGCGCTCGTACACAAGTGTTTCAGAGTTCCTGGTGGCCTTCAGACTCGTCAAACCAGAGACCTTGCAGTTACCTCTGTTTGGTGGACATTTTTTCTGGTGTCTCATTGCAGATGTTCGGCAGGCACCTTTGACTGGATTCCTTATTCGGTCAGGATGCCAGCTGAATTTCCTAGTGTATGTGATGCTCCATCTCTTCCCTATGCTTACGTACTTTGTCATTTTTTTCTGATGGATTATTTTTAACTCCCACAGATTTCTCATCACCCTCCAGTTTATTAATTACGGAAATCCCTGCGAGCACAGGGAAAACTGGGAGGCAACTGAGATTGACGTTTTCCACCCATAACGTCTTACCTGAAGTCATGGGTGTCAACTACGCTGACAAAGAGCTGAGGTGCCCCCCCTCTCCCTGTTCGCCAAAAACATTTCTGATACCAGGTTTGTGTCTGTGGAATATTGCTAACATGCTAATCTGTGGAAGGGAGGCTGGTTCAACAGAAGCTGCCTACCCTGGGTTATTACCGTGGGTTATTAAACCAACACATGCATACAGAGGTAGAATGTAGGTGGAGGTACATAAAAAGGGTTCTTTTTATGGCCATTTATAATTGTGGTACTGCTTTGACAATAAAATAATAGATTGCGAGTTGTGTGTTTGGTGTATTTTCTTGCTTAGAAGGGAAGCTTACATGGAATACAAGGCCTAATTTATCGAATGCTTTCTCACAAAAGTAAATTTAAGAAAATTACTATTTAGCTTTGTTTTGTTGCCCATATTTGAGAAAAAGTATGCACATGTAGGTAAAATGTTATGACCATAAAGCGCATTTTGAAGCTGCATGGGCAACATGCGTATTTACATTATAATTGGACATAACAAAGACTTTTTTGTAGATGTGCGTTTAAGAATATGACGTGTGGTCTGTTAAATGAGGAAAGCATGAAAATGACATATTTCACAAAATACATTTTTGATAGTGCATAAAAAGCGTTTGGTTTTATTTTCTGGCATTTGTATGGGCAACTGGTTGTTAAATGGTGACCTTTTATGCAACCAACTTACTCCAGTAGAAATAATTTTCAAATGGTTTCTAGTGGAATCCTATTCTGATATTTGTTTTTGCTATGAAGGACATTGTAATAGTGGTTTTATTGTACCAACCAAATATTTTTTAATTATGTTTGACACTCCAATGTATCAAAATGTAAAAAACGTAACTGTATTTAGTAGAATCCTAACATGAAGCCACTTAAAGAGACCACACCCTTGCTGTAATTAGCCACTGCGGTGTAGAGCTCCTAAATTGCAATTCTCAAAATAGATTTGCTAGAACTTTTTCAAGTAATGATCATTTATTAGGGGCTATTTGTAAGTGCTGCTCACATTAGCATATAACAGCGGACATCTCGGAGATTTCAACATATGGCTCGACATCCCCACCAATCCTATGACACACGCCCTGATCGACGGTCTAGATGCAATTAATCTCCAACCCCACATAAACGGACCGACTCATTTTAAAGGACACACTCTTGACGCCATCTTTAGCTCCAACATCCAGATTCGGTTAAAGCCCCCCAGTCCTATCATCTGGTCCGACCACTTCATTCTCTCATTTGCCATCCCCGCACCCAGCCCCCTACCCGTACCCGCATCTGAACCTCCTAACCTACGAAAATGCTGGAAAAAACTAATAATCACCCCGGACCTAGCCGAGGCACTCCTCCAGTCTCCACCACTCTACCTGCCACCCTAACAACCAACTAACACCTGAGACCTTTGACTCATGGCTCAACACATCTCTGATGCGACTCACCCCTCCATGCAAACCATCAACCCGCCGTGGCCCGTTCCCCAGATGGAAGACCAGTAAACGACACTACAAATACCTAGAACGCAATTGGCAGAAAGAGAAAACCCTTGAGAGCAGGACCACCTTGGCCCGACACTTGTACCGTTACAAGGCCGAAATCCGGAAAGCTAAAAAAGCCCACTACAACACCCGAATCCTAAACTGCAAAAACCCAAGCAAAGAACTTCACAAAATCATCTCCGAATTCACCAACCCAACTTGTAATACAACCGTCCCAACCCTGTCACAATCACTGTGTGACTCACTCTCCCTCCACTTTTACACCACA
Source organism: Ambystoma mexicanum (assembly GCF_040938575.1). Taxonomy (NCBI): domain Eukaryota; kingdom Metazoa; phylum Chordata; class Amphibia; order Caudata; family Ambystomatidae; genus Ambystoma; species Ambystoma mexicanum. The sequence continues at coordinate 1,192,158,907 of NC_090928.1, forward strand.
GCTATTGAAAGGACAAAAACTCTAAACACCAAACTGGCTCTCATACAACCAATTAACAATCCCTCTCCCATACCGGCCAGCCCGTCAACTGCAACCTCTAGTCAACCAACGTTCGAATCCTTTAGTCCAATATCACCAGAACAATTTCTCAAACTTCTATCTGCCCGCAAACCATCTGGATCTCCTCTGGACCCCTGCCCAGCCACAACCCTTAAGGAAATCTTTGCTTCCACCAGCGCAGGAGAACATGCAAGATCTATCATAAATGCCTCCCTTTCCTCCGGTATTTTTCCCAAAGCATTCAAAATGGTACACGTCAAACCTCTAATTAAAAAACCCTCGCTCGACCCTCTCGAGCCCAAAAACTACCGCCCAATCTCAAACACCAGATTCTTTGCCAAACTCATTGACCGAACCGCCTACTCCCAACTAAACGCCTTTTTCGAAGCCAACAATCTCCTTTACCCCGCCCAATCAGGTTTCAGAACTCAGCACGGAACCGTAACAACCATAACCTCGATCTGGGACGACCTTAAAATGACAGCAGACTCCGCAGGATGTGCCGCTCTAATCCTTCTCGACCTATCCGCTGCCTTTGACACGATCAATCACTCAATCCTCCTAGACCGCCTCCACTCCCTAGGAATTTGTTGAACCGCTCTTAAATGGATAGCTTCATTCCTCAAAGACAGGCACCAAATAATAACACTCTCCAGCTTTACCTCCCAAGCTCGACCAGTCGACACGGGAGTCCCTCAAGGAGCATGTCTATCCGCCCTCCTGTTCAATCTCTACCTGACCACCCTCCCACCAATAATTCGTTCACACAACATCCTATTTTACAACTACGCCGACGACACTCAACTAATTCTAAAATTCCTGAACTCGAAACCCAACTCCCAACCCGACCTGGCATCCTGCCTTGTAAACATAGAGCGCTGGATGACCCAAAGCCACCTCTTGTTAAACCCCTCCAAAACAGAAATCATGGTTTGCGGCAACTCTGACCTTCTTCCGCGTGGCCACCCGCCATGGGCAACTCACCTACACCCTCCAAAACAGTAAAAAATCTCGGATGCACCCTAGACCCCGACCTAACACTCTCGCGCTAAGTCAACAATGTCTCAAAGTCCTGCCACTACCACCTTAAAAACCTTAGGCGCGTCTTTCCATACCTCTCATTTCCCAACAGAGTCTCCGCTGTCCAATCAATCGTTATATCCAGACTGGACTACGGAAACCCCCTATACCTCGGAATCCATGCCTACCAACTGAATAAACTCCAAAGAGCACAAAACGCGGCGGCCAAAATGCTACTTGCGCTCAATCCAAGAGACCACATATCCCCAGCCCTTAAAACACTGCACTGGCTTCCAGTAGCCCGTAGGGTAGCTTTCAAAACCTTATGCCTCTCCCATCGAGCACTGCATAAAACTGGACCGCAATATGTTCAAGACAAACTAATACCTTATCATCCCTCTCGCACACTAAGATCAAGCTCAGCCGACCTCCTAGTAATCCCCAAGACAAACTCAGTCAGGCTAGGCGGATCATCTTTCTCTGCCCTGGCACCAACCCTGTGGAACTCACTCCCACCCCACATCCGCCTAACTGAGGACATAACGTCCATCCGCAAACTACTGAAAACCTGGCTCTTCCCATAAAACCAATCTAGCATCATCAGAATAATACCGACCCATCAATCTACATGAAGCGAGAAATGACAGCTAAATAAACTCGAATGTAAACTAGAAAGACAAAACAGGCCTAAACGAGTAAAGTAGATCAAAACAGTGAAAAAGAAAATAGGAATAAATCATTGAGAAACTGAACCGATGAAAGGGACATAATGAATGAGAAGGGAATACAGTGAATGACATAAATGAAATAATTAGAATGGATGAAGCGTACAGAACAGACAAATACACTAAACGGAAGCGTGCGGTCAAGACTGGAGGGCAGATGGGTTGTGGAGAGCGGATGGGTTGTGGAGAGCGGATGGGTTGTGGAGAGCGGATGGGTTGTGGAGAGCGGATGGGTTGTGGAGAGCGGATGGGTTGTGGAGAGCGGACGAGTGTGGAGAGCAGATCAGTGCGAAGCGGATGATTGTGGAGAGCGAAAAAGTAAATGTGTAGCGTGGATGGGCGTATGGAACGGATGTCTATATGGAGCAACGAATGTCTGATGCGGATGAATATATGGAGCGGACGATTGGGTAAAGCAGGTAAATGCGTGGTGCGGACGAGTGTGCCTAACAGATGAATCCATGAGCGTACAAAGTGGATGGACCGGACGACCATTGTGGACTGAACGAGTGCCCTATCTGGAGCCGGTATGTAGACTAGACGAGTATAAACTGCAAGAGTGTGCGGACTGGACGAGGGTGCGAACTAGACGATGATAATGACTGGACGAATGTGTGGAGCGGACGAGTATGAGGAACGGACGAATATGTGCAACAGACGATACTTGATATGCTTTGGAATGAAGGAAACACTTGAAAACATACATCATACCACACCCCACGCTTACTCTCCCCCTTACACCACCACTCATCTAGAACACAGAGATACTATGACACCATTCGGTATAACTGTTCTCATATCTACATCTCCCGCTTACTCCACATCACTCTAAGTAATCATTGCTGGTTTCACCCCCCCCCCCAGCCAGGCGTTCTCGTCAGGTCTAACACAGCCACTCTCGTTCTGGGTAAAACCGACCAGAGCGAACACATACTTTTGACCTCTCAACCACCACACCTACAGCTAAGAAGCAGCTACCACTCGTTTTCCGCACCAGCTGCACACATACCTGGTGCGCACACGCACTTTTGGACTCCCTCTACTCTCTCTACTGACCTGAACTTCGGTTCACAAGGGCGTTCAACCTACCAGCGCCTTCAGACCATACCAATGGTATATAAGGCGCTATATAAATGCAAAATAACATAACATAGAACCACTTCAGAAATCCAACAGCTGCAATTGTCTCTCGCCACACAAAACGCTGCATTTTTCCCAAAAGGGATTCGGGCCTAACTAACTCGAAAATTTGAATTTGGTTTAGAACATGGTGTAACATTGAGTAGACACTGTAAGAAACCTTGGGGTGTTCTCCCATTTAAACCCCTAAAGTCCTCTATTCAGGTGGCAAGGGGAGGGCCATCGCTCTTGGATCCCAACACAGGGGATGGGCGAGCGAGGGAGGATCACCTGGGTAGAGGGACCCAGTGATGTGTGAAGGGGGATATACCCTAGGTGAGACCTGGTTTCCTAACGGGGCAATATGGGAGGAAAAGGAAATCCCAGACACCTTTCTGGGCTATGTTGATTCCTGCAACTTTTATTCACGAGTCATGGCCTGTGGTTCCTATCCTGTCATTTGTGACCTAAAGGAGAGAAAGAGGGGAGTCAGTGGCCCGAGAAAGGGGAGGAAGAAGACCCAGGTGACCCAAGGGCAGTGTTCCTGTATTGATATCCGTCCATCCTCTACCTGTCTGAGTTATGAACCTCCTCAAGGCTCCTGTCTCTATAATCACTCCATAGTCAAGATTAAAAGATTCTTATGAACCAAGATCACTCCCTGGAGAGGTGGAGGAACACAATCTTTCCCTATTGTCTCATTCTACCGCAAAACCCTTTTCCTCCGCTTTCAGGGGGGAATTCCAAACCCATACTATCACTCCCTCCCCATTTCCAACAAATTCTGGGACGAGGAAGAGGCTACCGGATGTAGTGAAGTTTTCCCACAGGAATATCCTGGGCAATGTAAGGGAAACCGGCTGTAGAAAGAACTTAAGTTGTCCCATTGATAGGCAGTCAGGCATTTCCTAATTATCACACACACGCCTGACTCCACTTGATTGCTTTTCCAACTATAAAAGGTGTGGTTCTGCACAGCTGAAGGAGCGAGCTGGGGACATTGCTTTAACCAGAGAAGCCACGGAGCAGAGAGCAGCAGAATGGATGGCTCAGAGGAGAACGGTGTGCCGAAATGCTGGCCCAGAGTTTGAGGGGCCGCAGTGTGGCTCAGGAACAGTGTCACCAGAGAGCCGGAGCGAAGAATCTGTCAGGCTGCTGTTGGCGGGTAAAACATTGCTTGTTCCTTTGGGACCTGTGCCAGCCCCAAGGGTGCCTGAGTGGCAGGTGGTGAGACCCTGACCTCAGGCCCGCACAACCAGGATGGACCGGTTGTCACTGCGCTGCTTCCCCGGTGAGTCTCTTGAAGAGAGAGACACACTCAGGAGCATGCGACTGACTGCAGCAGAGCGAGCAGAAGAAAATGCATGAAGCAGGAAAGAGGAAAGAAAAGGACCTAACGAAAGCAGATTAAGAGAAGAGTAACGAGAGAGAGAGTGAGAGGAAGTCGGAAAGCAGAGCGCACAAGGGACGTGATGGAAAAGGACTATATTAAAGAGGAAGCGAGTCACCCGAAAGGAGAGAGAAGGGTGCAAGTGACCCGGTAGAGTGGAAAAAGGTGCCAGTGAGCACATAAATGTAGAGAAAGTGCAAGTATGCACAGGAAAGAAAGAAGGAAATGCCAGTGGGCACGAAGAGGCAAAGAAAGTGCAAGTGTGCAAGAGAAGGAATGAAAGGTGCCAGTGAGCGCAAGCAAATAATGTCAAGAAAACAGAGGTGAGTAAGAAAGGTTGAAGAAAGCTCCTGGAGGAAAAAGTCAAGAGCAGGAAAATCAAAGAGAGGGGTTAAGTCACAGAGTGGTCGCGCTTAGGAGGAGAAAATAACCTGGCGTTTTTCGAAAGCCTCTTATATTCACCCTTTGAAAGAACTGTATATGAAAACCAAGCTACGTCCTGACAAACTGACCGTGTTTTCTCTTTTAAGCTCAAGGGGGGCCTAAGCTTGGGGAAGGGAACCCTGAGAGGCCTAAGAACTGAGCTTGTGTTAGGATTTGAAGGAGTGTGGAACAAAGAGAGCTCCAACCACAGATAGACTTGTCAACACTCTCCTAATGTTGGGGTGTATCAAAAATTCTATTTTAAGAAATCTTGAACGTAGAGCTTCAAAACGTAAGTCTGATATCCTTTACATATATTGTTAAATCATCAACCAATAAAACAGAGAGGCAAAAAAAAATCCCTCCTACTCAGTTGTAATTAAATTCAATTTATTGTTTTTTTTCAAATTCACCAAAAAGAAGTAAATAAAAATCCCAAACTGTCTCATTCCTAAACAGAAAAGTAAAGCATGAATGCAATGGAAGAAAACAACAATGTCACAGTCGATACTCTCGCTGTTAGATATTCGCACCGTGAGTGGGTTAGTATCATCGAGTAGTGCAGTGAAAGATAAAGGAATAGTACGCTTGTGCACAGTGAACAAAAACAAACAGGGTTTTCTTTAAATTGTATCAACAAGTTATTCAATTATTCTGCGGCACAATTGCGATAAATGTACTGGCCAATTGTTTGGTCCCCATGTTTTAGCAAAGGCTGATTAATGAGCCTATCTTAAATTGGATAACCATCAAGTGCAGAAAAATAAATTCAGACAGAGCAGAACCCAATTGGTATAACAAGAACAATTGCTTGTGAATAATACAGTCAACAAGGGAAATTAAGGGAAGAAGGAAATCCCGATTACATCGTCCCCCAATACAGCCAGGTGCTCAAATTGCCCCACTGTATTAAGGAAGACGTAAAGGGTCAAATCGGGGTGTTCAAATAAATTGAAAGGTCAGAGGACCAAAACCATCGGTCTACGCCAGGGGGAAGGGCCCCCTATCAAGTTGTAAAGGTCAACAGGGCACAGAAGGTGCTTGGCCTTGGGGCGTTTCGGCTGGAGAGTGGAACGCCTTCGTCTGGGCCTCAGGTTTGGAGATCTCTGTGTGATAACAAGAGAGAGAAAAGACAAAAGAAAAAAGAAGAAAAGGGAATGAGAACTTGGATTGGGTCTCAATTCCTATTAAAAAGCAAATAATTGCTGATATGATCGAATTAACTCTGAAAAAGGACATTGATCTTTTAGTATCAACAAAAACAGTTAAGGTCTGATTTGTTAAAATATTGGAGCTGCGGGGGGGCCAACCTGTGGGTGTAATTGCTGGACTTCGCCGCGGCGGGGAGAGATCCAGTCTTACTCTAGAAAGCTGTCATCCCAGTGCAGGTAAAATTCTGCTTGTCAAATTGTGAATACATCTGCACGAGGGAGTTGATGAGTCCCAGTGTAGTCAGGAGGGACGTCACAGGGGGTGAAATTCTAAAAAAGAGATGCGAGAAAGGGAAAGGAACCAATGTAACATTATCTGAATGTTATCAGACCCTGAGGCAGGGCTCGGTATAAAACGTATTACAATTAGGTTAAAAATGCAACACAACAGGCGTTATACCTTAGATAGTAGTCTTAGTGGCTCAGGCCCCAGTAAAGTTGCAGGGTCTAGATGGGCTGGCGTGCTGCCGGATGAATCAAGCTGTCAGCGCCTCACTAGTCACAGAAAACAGCTGTGGGAAAGGGGAGGAGGGGAGACCGAATTAGCACACGTAGGCATGCAGAGGCGGGAAGCAGCCCGCTATGAAGGAGAGGCTCGGAGTGAGTGTCACTGGAGTGCTTGAGTACTTACCTGTGAACGGATAGATGGAAACGGATGCTGCGTGGTTCTCCATTGCGGCCGGAGCTTTTCCTGGTACCGCGGTGGAGGATTTGAAGGAGGCCTGAGCTTGGACAAGGGAACCCTAGGCGGTCCAAGAAGTATACTTGTGTTTGAAGTGTAAACAGGCCTAAGCTTGGGAATCTAAATTATTTTGTGTTACTGAAGAAACTGAAGCTTGGGGAATGGAACCCTGAGGCATTAGTCATTGACATTGTTTGGACTATGGAGAAGGCCCTATGAACAGTCCCTTTTGATTGAACCTATCCTTTTAGAAGCTGTCTAGCTTACCTCTGGTGAGAAGACCACCGGAAACTAATCCTGGTTTTCCTATTTTTGTTGAACCACCACCTTTTGCTTTTGAAAGACTTCCTAATACATTTTTGTCAAAGAGTCAGGGCAAGCATAGGTTTAGACACAGACAGATTTTTATTTTGGACTTCTAGATTTCGACAGCCCTTAGAATCATCAGTTAAGGGGACCATCCCTTTAGTGTTCAGGCTAGTTGGGCATTACACCAACCCAGGAACATTTAGAAATAAAGTTTTTGAAAACTTATCTTTGAGCCTGACTCTCTCTTGATACCATACCTGTTTCACACTACCCAACACTATTTTCAAGTGTGTTGCATGTCAAGATTTTTTGGAGGGGCATTTGAACTGTCTGTATAGGATATGGGAATATTGTTAGGTAGTGGAGTTATCGAAGGTCTTAGAGAGATGGGACTTACCCTGATGAAGACATTTTAATGGGTCAAAACAGTGTTGGTTGTTTATTTCATGGAAAAGCTTGTTAATTAAGCAATAAGCCCCGAGCCGCAGGGGCATTACAGAGTCGGGTAATGCCATGGGGTCCATAGTAACGAAGCCCCGGGGCATTACCTGACTCTGTTATGCCCCTTGCAGCGAGAGGCTTATTGCTATTAGTACCCCGGCCCATAAGACTGGGGTACTGAAAGTATATTTTTTTTCTGTTCAGAAACGCTGGAGCGTTTCGCAACAGATTTTTTTTTTTTTCCAAAATGGCAGCCGGGGAAGGGTAATCTAAGTCCGTTTTCTCTTTCCATGGTGGCCATTGAAAAAAATAGAAAAAAGTAAACAAAAAAATGTCCGCCATTGAAACCGGAGAAGGGACTACATGTAGTCCCTTCTCTTTCCATAGCCCCCATTAAAAAAAGTAAACAGAAAAAAAGGGGTGCCATGGAAAGAGAGAAGGGACAGTGGGCCCTTCTTTCTTTTAATGGTGCCCCTTAAAAAAGTAAACTACCTGTAGTCCCTTCTTCCTTTGCATGACAGCCTATCGCAGGTTGAGAGCGGATGCGCTGATGACCGAAGTGTTCCCAGCACTATCCCGAAATGGTAAGTGGGGATGGGGGCGGGGAGGGAATTCTGTGGATGTGTGGCAGAGGGAGTGGAGGGGGGAGGAGGTAGGGAAGAGAGGAAGTGGGACACCACTTACCTCATTCCCCGGTGGGGGAAGATAACGGCCTCCAGCCGTGTACTAATTAAATATCACATCATGGAAGTTTGGAAGTTTGGATTAATTGATTATTTGGTCAATAAGATTTTATTTCATGTGATGAAATGTGGGATTAGGCTGGACGCAAGTGATCAGTACTTCTTGATTGAAACCACTGTCTGTGACTTTGGGCTTAGGTCACGCTTTGCCTATGGTCAGTGCTTGCCCTCCTGTTTACATTTAATTAATGATTTACCAAACGCAGTTGTTTTTGGTAGTCAGCTCAACCAGTTATTAACCCCTCCTTCAGTTATCTGCCATTTTCTGCCACTGCTGCATTTCTTTTTTTATCTTGGTCCTTGTAGTAATTTAGTTTGATCATTTCTGCATGGTTTTTACTGGATTAATTTTAACATATTTGTTTCTCACCTGCTGAAATCCAATTAAGAAAACGTTGGTGATGCTTTTTGTCACACCTAGTGCACTGCACAACCCTCCCTCTCTCTGCCTGCGCATCTACAAACATTGCTTTGCTGACTACCCATTTCTGTGTACTTTCTCTCCCCTTTCCTTCCTGCCCATCATCCCACATTCCTTTGGTGCTTGTTTCCCCTCTGTCTCCCACTCCTCCCACCTGCTCTCTGCACTGCCTTTTCTCTTGCAGACCCTCTAACCTTTGCATATACATTTCCTCAGCCATGCATGATAGTATTAACATTGGCACAGACAGTAGGGTGAGCTGCTCCTCTGGTCTGAAGTTAGAGCAGGCAGCATTCTTCCTTACCATGGCTGTGCACCATTTTGGCATGTATGCCAGGAGTTCTATGAGAAAAAGGCAGTGGCGTCTGCTCCAAAACGTTGAAATGCAGGCACCCCTCTGTAGGGAGTATATTGTTACCTTTACAAGTTGTGGGTGTTTAACTTTGTGTGTGTTTTTTAAATACAAGTTAAATGTTTCAGCTGCTATCAATGATATCAGAAACAAGACTTACTGTTAAATAGTGGTGTTTGTCAGTCTGACTGGATTCCTTTATAATTAACCTAGAGTGTATTGAATTTAAATGGGAGACGGTAACCAATTCTTTTTCTCACAGGGATTGGCAGGTGTAATGCACAAGTCTACAAAACTTAACAACTGTAACATTTTATTGAATGACAATTGGAGAAAACTACAACTTTAGCCTAGAAGTAGTGTCTCCACATCAGACCACTATTTCCTTTCTTGAACCTATTTCAGTAAACACTGCACCTCTCAATGTATTTGTTCTATTTGAGCCTCACGTGGAAGTTGACAAATATATGGATTGGAATCTGTCCTTTACGTCTTTATAAACACACCTCTTTTTGTTTAGTTCCCACAGAGAATGTTTCAACAATAGCAGATTGTGCCAGTGTGATTGAAGGTGTGAGCCGAAGTCGCAATGCTTTGCTGAACGGTGACACAAAGAATTATGATTGGGACTCTGGGTACACATGCCATCAACTAGGCAGCGGTGCCATTGTGGTTCAGCTCGCACAGCCCTACATGATTGGATCGATACGGTAATGCACTCCCTATCAACTAATGCAGTGCATGAAAATCTTCGTTGCCATTTTTAATGTGTCCGAAATATTTTGATATAGTGAATATGCACTTGGATACAACCACTAAAAGAGAGAGCTTCAAAAAACCCTTACGGAACGGTGAACTCAAATTGCAGTAGTTTCGGAAAAGCTATAGTATTACCTTGGTCTTTACCTCAAACAAGTGGTGTCTTCAGGACCCTCTAAAATTAATATTACCTCCAGTTGTGTAAGTCCTTTGATCCTCCCTTCATGCTGCAGCAAGCCTTCTTGCTGTCAAAAGAAAGTTTGATTTTATGTCACCCATTATCTGAATTCCATTAGTTGCCAGGCTCCACATTGAAATCAGGTGCTTGTCCTATGAAGCAATTGCTCTTTCTCAACCTCCTTATTTGTCTAAAAGGTTTCACAATTCGTAGGGTAGACGAAATTCTAGAAGTAAGAACATTGTTAGTCTTAATATTCCTAAAGCTAATCCTGCTGGAACTGCCAAACACACCGGCTTATTTTTTCTTCCACACCTTCGGCATCATCTCCCCACCAATCTTGGATTAGCCCCATCCTTGCTAGTGTTTGGAAAGCAATTGAAAACATTTGTAGTTCCATAAAGACGTAGTCTTTCTTTTGAATCATGATTTTTCTTCGTGATTCGTTACCTTATGGTCTAGTTGCGCATTATAAAAACTGTACAAATAATAACTATGTTTTTATTCTTGTTTATTCTGGAAGTTATTTTCACTCTGCTTTAAGTGTTCTTTTTTAGGAATCTGAGGCATCCTCACTTCTTTCCCCAACATATCCTCCTCCCAGGTGGCCAGGGCAAGGCTATCGCTTTCGGATCCTGACCCTGGGGGTGGATATGCAAGGGAGGATCACCTGGGTGAAGGAGGCTTGGGGAGTGGCGATGAGGTATCCTCAGTGAGATGCAGTATTCGCCATTTCCTTTTTGTAAGGAGTCAAATGTTTCCCAGGCCTTAGTAGGGTATTGCCAATACATTGCCTATTTTTCCAGACAACCCTCTCCCAACACAACCCAGTTAGGTACTGGGACGAGGAAGATACACACCAGAAATATACATCCTCTCTTTGCATACTCTTTCAGTACACACCACTTAGGTACTAAGACGAGGTGGCCACCATTAACACAGAAGACAGACTGGAAGAAGCAACATGAGCGGATTAGTTGTTGGACTCATTATCATGGAGCCGGGAACTTCAAAAGAGAGTCAGCTTAGAGGTTAAAATGGAGGCACAGCAAGCGTGATGGAGAGCTCCAGGGCAGAAGCTTTTGTGGCAAGACGGCACCTTCTCTAGACACTGGAAGGTATCAGGAGTGTGATCCAGTGCAGCGAGCGACAAGGGCTTGTTGGCAGTATGAGGCGGAGCTGTGGAAGCAGTGCGGTACAGAGCAAAGGTACTTGGAGCATTGGAGAGGCTCCCGAATGCTCACAGATGCAGAGCCGCTGACTGCAAGCTACCAGAGCTCCAACGCTAGCAGCGGGGAAGCGAGGAAGCTGTGGAGGTCGCTGTACGCCAAAGGGAAACAGCATGACCAGACCATGAGCATAGACGAGTTTCCGGGAAGCCGCAGAGAGTGGAAACCAGAACTCAAAGGATGGTGAGTCCTCCTGAGTGAGAGGGGGGCCCTGGGCAAGGTGGATGGGCATTTAGAGCTAGAGACATTTTATTTTGAATATCTGCTTGGATTCTAAGAAAGCCAAGAATTAACATGATGAGAAGTCGAATAAAAGAGCATTGCCAAAAGTCAAATAAGCAAGCATTGCCAAGAGTCAATTAAGCAAGTATTGCCAAGAGGCAAGTACAGTGGTGCAAGATAAACATAATTGTAGCCAAATCTGTATGAAACAGTAGCCTTGCTAAAGGGAGCTAGGTGCTTTAATCTAGAAATCTCAAATGTGGACTAAGCCGTCTAGCAGAAGTGTGTACTGGGAAGCACATGTAGGTGTTGCAAATGAAAGCTACTAAAAGAGTGATTGTTGACAAAGGCAGTGATAATAAAGCGTCATGGTTACTTGAAACGATACTGAGTCAAGCCTCGTTGTGAAGCTAAAATTGTGGCAATATACATATGAAACAGATCCAAGTAAGGTTTGCCGGTTGCGTGACCTGTAATAGGTAGACCATGTGGTCTGACAACTGGCCCTAGACCGAATACACCCACCTAAGGAAAAGGAAACCTATGTGAACTGAGATTTATAAGATTAACTTTCTAAATTGGTTACAAGCAACCAAACCTGAGGAGCTGGGGAAAAAGCCAAAGAACTGTTATATTGAAAGCTTGGGAAAGGGAACCCCTCATTTGGTAAAGTGAACTATTTGAAACTTGGGAAAGGGAAGACCCTTTTCCACTTTAGAGCTGCAAGAATCTCTGAACTTCTATTTTGAACACTTTTCTTTTGATGCTGACATCCCTGCACATTGTATACAATTTAGATATGAGGACAAGTATAGGCTTTGGACACAGACAGACATTTGTGTTGGACTTCCTGACACAGACTATCATTAGTTTCATTTAGGTAGGGAAATTCCACCTTAGCATATGGCCAGTTAGGCCTTTTCCAACCTCATTTTTAATAAAGTTTATATTCCAATCATTTACTTCAGTTGTCTGTGTCAACTTCATGATGCCTTCACCAGTGATTATGTGTTCCATTGCATGTGTTTTGGTTTCATGCTTTATACCTTTGGGTTGTTAGCGTCTTGCTAAATGCAATAAATTCCTCTCTCGAACTAGTTGAGGGCCTCGCTCATGGTGGCCCTCTGTGCTGAGATGAACAATGTCAGCTGATAGGAAGGGTGAGGGAGGCCCAATCCTTCTAATGGATTATTTCCTCCTACGGATTCCTCATCTATGATGATTTCTATCCCAGCGCAGCTGTGCTCCGGAAACCTTTCCACCGCCAGGGGATGCAGCACGGCTCTGCATAGGCTCTGTCCGATGCCTCTATGCACCCCTCACTGGATATGACACTGGGATTACTATATATAGATGTGCTGCGCCCTATGACCTCAGTTCCTTTTTTCTCATGCACTCTGTTTGCTAATCGTGAAAATGCTTGTCGAGCTTAAAGAATTTTTATCACAACACTATGCCTAATCGGTCTGAGGCCTTGGGTTTAAAGCCATGTGGATATTGTGGCTGACTGATGTCGGTCTTGGATCCGCACCGGGTTTGCCTATACTGCTTAGGCAAGGACCACGACTGCAGGTCAAGCCAGTCCATGCACCCGAAGGCGCTACGGGAAAGGACGGCGAATATTTTCACCTTCGTCTACAAGGTAAAGGGTGAGGCTCTGTGACCTTGGTCGAGGTCGCAAAATGCGGATCGGCGCTCCGAAGATTGGGCAGCTCTGCACAAGTAAAAGCAAAAGAAAAGGAAGGATTAGAAGCGGTCCCGCTCTCCGAGTCAGTCCTCGCACTGGCATTCTTATTTGGAGTACGTCTGAGTGGCCCAAAGAGGTACCTTTTCCAACCCAATCCTCCATTCCAGTGGAATGGGAGCACTTCCACTCGAAGATGCTGAACCTCTTCGCCCAGGTGCTGATGGCTCCAGCCTCACCGCCTGTGGGGCAGGAAACCGCGCCATCCGCTTCGGCACCTCCGGGGATCACTGTGTCTTTTGTGACCGACAGACCACCCTCAAGGGGGCAACAGATTACGGACTCGGCCTGGCCCGAAAGGAAGCTGTGGTAGTTCAGCGACCACAGGCTCTGCCTTCGGGCATCACGGCCTTGGCAACGGCACAAATGTCGTCAGCGCCTTGGACACTGATGTTCCACAGGAACATGACCCACTTATATGGATCTTTTTATGTGTCTGGGCTCTCTCTGAATAGTTTAGCTGGAATTTCATTGTCTTCTGAAAATGGGTGAAGTTATTATTGGGGAAAGAACTCTGTTTATTTTCACTTTGATGTTTGGGCCTTAACAGTTACAATTAGAGTGTGGACACTTGCCCTAGCCTAGATGGAGGCTTCAGTCGATGATCTGATTGGCTGAGCTGTTCTCAAGATCAGTTGGAAACACATTCAACTGCCTTTAATTGTTGAGAGTTCAGCTGAGGTGGTCAGGATCCAGGAAACTCCCAAATTGAGGCCTTTGAGTCAGTATGGAAAGGATCTCTTTGAAACTCCAGTAGAAAATTGTAACCAGTGAAGATTCAGGAAAACCCTAAGCTAAGTGAACATTCAGCTGCATAGTTAATTTTTGAAAAGTTCTTTGAATGAAAACTCAATGAAAAATATTTAAACTCTCATTCTCAACTGCCATAAAAAATGTGTCAAAAATTGACTTTAAGACTGAAAAGTATTTAGTACTTTCAATGTACAGTTAAAACAATACACGCTTGGTATCTGTTCACGCTTTAGTTTCAAACGTTGTTTTCTTTTTTTTCCTTGACGTGCGCATTTAAACTGATTATCCTGTCGGCAGTTGCTTTGCATTAGAAACTGCAGAGTTGGTTTGTTGTGTTTACATACACTAATTGTTATTAGGTAAACACGGAGTGAACAAGTACTAACAAGGATATATAGTTCTGAGTGTGGAATTGACCATTCACAATGTTCTGTTCATGTTTCTTATTCATTGTTCCATGCGAGTCATGAGTATTCTTAGAGTGTTATGATTTGGAGTGTTTTTCTATGAAGTTCTGAAGGTGTTCAGTTGGGTCCTGCCTTCAGAGGTGGTGCCTGCTGTCGCTTGAGCTAAACTTGAATAAACAAGCTCTTAACTGCAAACATTGCCTGGTTCGATCATTTTAACATTGGCGACGAGGATTGTACCAAGGACCCTGACGCCGGATACAGCTGATCTGTCTCCGTGATTCCGGGCTGCCTACACCGTGTCTTCTCCGCCGCACCCCGCCGTACTAGCGACAGCAGGCGAGGCGGATCGAGGGCAGAGAAGAAAAGGAGGAAACTAAGCCTGCTCTTATTTTGGGACCAAAGCCGTCTTCGTTCTGGAGAAGAGAGCCGCGAGGGAGCCGCACACAGCTGACAGAGGGAGGGAACCCATTCAGGCAAGTGTCAAGATCGGGGGGAGAGCCGCGGGGGAGCCGCGAGGGAGCTGCGCGAGGACAGGCAGCAGAGCGGGCTTGCGAGCTGCGATCTAAACGCTCGCAGCTGCTGCGCAATAGCCCCGCCGCCTGCGTGCCAGCGCACGCGGCTCTCAGCTGGTCCTGGCGCGTGCAGACACGCGCTACAATACACGCTGTGGGGGGAGTGTCAACTCGAGCCCCGGTCTCCATTGTGACACTAGTTGCCCAGCAACAAAGGCTCCACATTCAAGAGCCCCGGTCTCCATTGTGACGTCAATCCACCGCCAGCTAATTTCTCAAAGAAAAAAAAAAGGGGAAGAACACCACAATGACAATTGTTCTAGAACGCATATGAAAGAAAAAAGGAAGTGTTCATATAGTGAACAAAGGAGCCTGTACATCAAAGGAAAAGTTCATGCAGTGAACAAATTTATCTATTGGGTTAATTGCGTCAATTAATCAAAGACTTACTGCTTCACAGCCCCTACATCACCATGGCAGCATCAATACCTCCACCTATTTCGTTTCTCAATGAACCTGGATGCCCACTTCTCAGGTGGGACAAGTGGAAGGACACATTTGAGAACTATTTAGTGGCAATGGGCGGTGACAGATTTTCTTCAGCTCGCAAAAAGGCTCTGTTGGTTCACAATTTGGGCACAGAAGGACGCAGGATCTTTGATGGGCTGACGGGAGACCATATGCCAGAGGCGGGTGATGCCGATGAATATGCATTAGCTCTCAAAAAACTACAGGACCATTTTGAGCCCAGAAAGAATGTCAGTTTTGAAAGACATAAATTCTTCCAGCGAGTACAGGAACAGTCAGAGTCGGTGGAATCATATGTAGCCTGTTTAAGGTCATTAAGCTACTCATGTGAATTTGAGAATCTGACTGATCCCCTAATCAGGGATCAGTTACTCAGGTGTACTAATAACGCAAGAATCCAAGAGAAGTTACTGGCCAAGGACATGAAACTCGATGAGGCGCTTGAATTAGCCAGGAGCATTGAACAGACATCATTATATGTTAAGGAACTAAAGAGTGACAAACAAAATACGACCACCATGTCAGTCTGTGCAATAGACCAGAAGAAAAGATCAAACATCCCCAGCGGAAAGAAAGGAAATTGGACCGCGAGAAATGCATGTACCAGATGTGGCAACCCCAGACATGGTGCAAACTTTCCGTCGTGCCCTGCCAAATTTGCCGAATGCTTTAAGTGCAGGAATAGAGGACACTTTGCAAATTTATGCAAAGCTACATCCATAAATTTCATCGAGCCCAGAGTAGAGAACAGAGCCAGCATTGAGGAGTCGTTCAGGAGAGATTACAACATTCAAGAAGTGTCAGCCAACCAGGAACCAAGTGCCGAGTTTGTTTTTGAAATTTCAGCTATATCAGGCGAGGCGAAAGGATCGGCAGACACTTTTCTGATTGATGGGCGCAGTTTAGTCATGAAAGTGGACACTTGTTCTCCTTGGACCATAATATCAAGGGACACTTTAGTAAAAATATTGAAGAAGGGCGAAGCGGCAATTAAACCCACAGATGTTAGAGCCTGTGGATATGGAGAATCTACAATAGAAATCTTGGGGGAATTTGCTGCATCTGTCAGTTACAAAGGAAAAGAATGCCAGGCCAACATTCTGGTAGCAAACAAGGGAGCCTCTTTATTAGGATGGGAAGAATGCTCCTCAACCTATATCCATTGCTGAAGTGGAGGATGACATCTGGACTAAAGAGTTCCCGGAAGTGTTTTCCGAGAAATTAGGGAAACTTAGAAGTTTTGAACACCACATCAAATTAAAGAATAATGCGCAACCGGTGATACACAAGGTTAGACAAGTGCCATTGAAGATGAGAAGTAAGCTTTGTGTCGAATTGAATGACTTGGTGGACAAAGGAGTAATTGAGCCTATAACAGCAACAGAATGGTTATCGCCGGTTGTACTAGTAGCCAAGGCAAATGGAAATCTGAGACTATGTGTGGATTTACGCAGCCTAAATCGGAACATAGTTGTAGAGAGACATCCGCTTCCTAACATATCGGAGACTCTTTCCACCCTGGGGGAACCGAAAGTATTTTCCATCATTGACTTGTCAGCGGCATATCATCAGGTTCCGCTGTCCAAAGATTGCCGGCATCTCACAGCGTTCATCACTCCCGAGGGAGTGTTCAAATACAATCGCATGCCTTTCAGTTTAGCTTCTGCTGCCTCTGTCTTTCAAAGCGTAATGGAGGAGGTGCTTAGAGGGCTAAGAAAAGTAACAGTGTTTCAAGATGACATACTAGTGTTTGCTGAAAATGAAGAGGAACATAATGAGGTTTTGAGGGCTGTCTTAGTGAGACTTAAAGAATCTGGTTTAACTGTGCAAAGGAAAAAATGCAAGATTGCTGTTAGAGAAGTAGATTATTTAGGTCATAGAATTTCTGGCGATGGTATTGCTCCAAAAAAGTCTCTCATTGATAGCATCAGCAGTGCTCCCCAGCCACGTGATAAAGATCAGTTACGTTAATTCATGGGGCTGGCGGAGTACTATCACAAATTTGTAAATGGTTTTGCCACCATATCCACTCCGTTAAGAGAGTTGTTGAGAAAGAATGTTAAGTTTGAGTGGTCGGGTGAATGCCAGGAAGCCTTCAGGAAAATAAGAGTGCATAGTTCAAACACCCTCCTTGGGAGGTTTTGTGTCGGGAAGGAAAACTGTGTTATCGGTTGATGCAAGCAATATGGGGCTAGGCGCAGCGTTGTCTCAAGTGGACTCTGGTAAGACTGAACATATAATTGCGTTTGCCTCAAGGCCGTTGAAGGGAGCGGAAGGAAACTACTCTGTGATTGAGAGGGAGGCATTGGCGGTCTCGTGGGCTGTAGCACATTTCAAATGTTATTTATGGGGTCAGACTTTCATGATAAAAACTGATCACAAACCTTTAGTCCAACTTCTAGGCAGTGTGGAGTGGGCAAAAGGATCACCCAGAATTTCTAGATGGATGATTGAACTCCTACCCTATGACTTCAAGATGGTGTATATAGCTGGTAGAGACAATGTAGTAGCAGACTGTTTGTCTAGGTTACCGGTGGAGGGAAAGGATTCAGAGGAAGCGATGTTAGAGCAGGGTGTGAGTATTGCTGAGGTTGAATACAATGCCATAAGCAAAGATGAATGGGAGATTGCTGATAGTGAGGATTCCATATTGAATCAAGTCAAGGGGTGGACCAGGGCAGGGTGGCCCCACAAAAACGAGCTAGAAAAAAAATTTGAATATTTCTATTGCATAAAAGATGAGCTTAATTTATCGGAAGACGGCATAAAGCTCAGGAAGGGTACCAAAGTTATTCCACCTAGCAATGTCAGACCCAAGCTAGTGAGTATAGCTCACCAAGGTCATTTAGGGATGGGAGGAACCAAAAGATATATCAGAGTATTTTATTGGTGGCCGGCAGTTGACAGTGAAATAGAGAAGTGTGTGAAAAACTGCAGAGAGTGTGAGAGGAGTGATAAAAGTAAGGTTGTGAGGGAAGCACCCATTAGACCCGTTAGTGTTCCGGGTGAACCCTGGAAAAAGGTGGCTGTGGACCTGATGGGTCCAATACAGAATTTAGGAGAGAACCTCAATTATTTGATTGTGTTAGTAGACTATCACTCAAAGTGGATAGAGTGGAAGGCAATTGGTGAGGCAACCACGGCCCAAATGATATCATTTTTTGAAGAAACATTTTACAGGGAAGGCTTTCCCACGGAATTAATTTCAGATAATGGCGTCCAATTTTGTTCTGACAAAATGGTGGAATTTTTCAAAAAGTTTGGCATAAGGCATTACAGAACTGCACTCTATCAACCCAGGGCTAATGGGCTGGTAGAGAGGGCTAACAGATTTGTAAAGGGAGGATTGCAGTTGGCCATGGCGGCAGGTCTGGAATGGCAGAAAGTGTTGAGGGAAATGGTTTGGAATTACTGCACGACGCCCCACATTGTTACTAAGGTCTCACCATTTATGTCTCTCAAGGGCAGGCAGCCGGCTACAAAACTCTGTCCAGGGTGGCTTGACTTGGCCAAGAGTGTAAATATTGATAGAAATAAAATTGTTACACTTATCAAAGAAGCCCAAAATGCATACAAAGAAAGATTTGACACAGAAAAGAAATCCAAGAGTTTGGTATGGAGAGAAGGTGAAATGGTGTATGTAAAAAATCCCAGGGTGTCCCCTAAATGTATTGAGAGCAAATTTATTGGGCCTAAGAAAATAGCGGTAGTAAGAGGGAATGTGGTCATAATGGAAGGTGGAGAGTGCTGGTCCATGTCCAAATTAGTGAAATGTAATAACAATGGTCAAGCAGCGGAGGATGGAGAAAATAGTGATGGGGATGATAATGGAAATGACAATGAGTTGGTGCATGAATCTGGAGAAGTTAATAAGAGTGGTCAACAGGATACAAATACTAGTACCAGCACAGAAAGAAGAAGAGGTAAACCTCTTTGGTTGAGAGATTATGTCCTAGAGTAAACGAGGTTATTGAAAGGGGGAATGTGTGTTGTGTTTACATACACTAATTGTTATTAGGTAAACACGGAGTGAACAAGTACTAACAAGGATATATAGTTCTGAGTGTGGAATTGACCATTCACAATGTTCTGTTCATGTTTCTTATTCATTGTTCCATGCGAGTCATGAGTATTCTTAGAGTGTTATGATTTGGAGTGTTTTTCTATGAAGTTCTGAAGGTGTTCAGTTGGGTCCTGCCTTCAGAGGTGTGGTGCCTGCTGTCGCTTGAGCTAAACTTGAATAAACAAGCTCTTAACTGCAAACATTGCCCGGTTCGATCATTTTAACATGGTTTCATATGAATAGCTTTCCCCGGTTGGCAGCATAGATCTTTTCTGAGCTGCAGAAGTTTATATCTATTAACTGGCTCCGCGTGAGTCCGTAACGTGCAGCCTTCATTTTTGTCACGGCCGTATGAAAGTTGCCGTATTATCAGCGAGGACTCCTGAAGCTTATTTGGTGTCAGTTTCACTCTTTGCCTGACACACTCGGTGCGCGCATAGTCAGAGAGGCTCACGCCATTGTTTCTCAGAGCTGCCGTCTTCTCGTATCAAGCGGGAAGCTCGGATGCATTTTTGTCAGTTACACGTTCCAGCTGACCTGCTCGAAGCCCGCACAGATAAATAAGTTAACGGCATCGTTTACTCTGAGCCGCCTGAACATCTAGCAAGTTGTGGACCCCGTGGCTCATTTTGCATGAAAATTTGTTTACCTTTTCTTGCGGCTGCGCAGTGACTTTTTCCTTTTCGGTGGAGACAGGAGACAGCGTGGGTCTTCATAAAACACACGGACTGCAAGGTTTCCGGAAGGTGGGAGGTTATTTGGCACAGAAGATTAAGGATATGTTTCCTGGTGCAGAAAAAACGGCATTAAAATGGAAAAGGTTGTACTTAAACCCGTAGACTCCATGTGTTGAGAATAAAACAAGGCAGCAAGTTGTTCTTGAATACAGTCCAAGGGTATTTGACTTGTTATGCGGAACTGAAGCATTGTTTTTTGAATAACTACATGCCTTCAAGTTCCAGTAAGGTTCTAAGTCTTGGTACAAGCAGAGGAGCAAGAAGAATGTATTGAATGAGAAAGGAGGAATTACCTTTACAGAAATCCTAATAGACTACTCAATTGAACAATCCAAAAGCCTCCCTCTAAGCCTTCAGCAGAGGTAGAACAGGTAACAACCCAATCTATTGTTGTGAGAATTCCAGGAGAAAAGTGTAAGTGCATGTTTCTTAATCTGAGTTCTATTTTCTTCCCCACTACAGATATTCTGAAGGCTCCGAAGGAATCTGTTCCTGTTTTTTATTATATCCACTTCCCCTTTCCCCTGGGGTTGTTGAGTGCTTAGTCGTGAATATAAAGGTTGAGTGCTTCCCAACCTTTGTGGGTCTGTCGGGGTTCAGCAGCTCTTGTGGACACCAAACCAAGACTCAGCCGGACATTATGTCTAAGATATACAACATGTATGACGATGAGGGGGACCAGATCCATTTTGGGCTGGAATCTCTGGGTTCTAGGGAAGGGAGGGATTTCCCTGAGGAATTCTACGGGGAAGGTGAGAATGCACTGGCACTGTCGGAGGACCTGCAAGGAGCCAGCGGCCTCAACTCCCCGGAAATGGATTTCTTGCCAACTTCAACCCCAGGAAAGCCCCAGCCGCATTCCAGCGGTTGATGGCAAGGGTGGTCTGCTCCATCCAGGTTCCGGGTGCAATATGAGCTGTGCCTTCCTGGACAATTCACCCAAAAAGGAAACTCTACTGCCCTTCAATGTGGTGGTGGAAGCACCTGTGCTGGAGTCGTGGGAGATGCCTGCCTCTGTTCCGGTTGTGGACAGAAACATGGCGATGAAACATCATCCCGCCACGTCAGACCCAGCTTTTCTCTCCTCCCATGCTTCACCTAAGAGCTTGGTGGTTCAGGCTGCCACGACTAGACTCAAACATCTACCTTCCTGTCCTTTACACCAGACAGGGAGAGTAAGATGTTGGACTCCTGGTGCAAGAAGGTGTTTGTGTCAAGCAATCTGTGACTGCAGGCTGTGAATGCTTCATGTGCCATAGCAAAGTGTTCCTTCAGCCTTTGAACCTTGTTGGGCAATCCGGCCATCCACGCATCCTGAGGGATGGCTTCAAGGCCCTGGTTTCTAATGGCAGGGAGGCGGCATGCAAAATGCTGCAACCAGGGCTTGACACAGCGGAATGTGTGGGTAGGGCCATGACCACAAGCACGTTGGTCAGGTGCCACTCCTGGCTAAGGACAGCAGGGTTTGCGGCCGACGTCCAAACCAGATTGTTGGACATGCCATTCGACAGCAACAACCTTTTTGGAGCCAAGGCTGACATTGCCCTCCAGAAGGTTAAGTCGCCAAATACGTTGGCTAAGGCCTTGCGGTTTGCTGTGGCATAGCCCTTTGCTGAACCGCTGTTCTGGGGCAGGGGTTTTTTCCCCTTCGCCCAGAGAGACCGTGTTCAATCCTCCTCAGGAAGAGTCATACGCTCCCTAAGAGGTAGGGAAAGAGGGTCCCAGAGGGGTGGCGCAGCAGTGGCCTCTGTCCCCGCCGCACCCCCAAAGCACCAAAACTGAGTGACATGTTTTACCTCGCATCTCCAGTGGGGAGGCTCTCGTTGTTCAGCATGGAATAGTCCGAGACCAGGTCCGATGCTTGGGCCTTGCAGCTCATACGACAGGGTTATAGCCTCCCACGGGCCCCTGACTACCCCATTGTGTTCGGATTCCGCCCTCCTGGAGGAGTTCCGTCAGCTGGTGAAGAGCACGATGGAACTGGTTCAGCGCTCAGATCGAGGGAGGTTATGGTACTCTACCTATTTTCTGGTGCAGAAGGACGGATGCCTGCGCCCCATTCTGCGGCTGCCGAACTTGTTATGCAAGGAAAACCTCTGGATGGTTGCTCTAGCCCAGCTCCTGCAAGCCCTCGATCTGCAGGGCTGGTTGGTTTCCCTGGATTTTCATAACGCCTACTTCCATGTTCCGATTAATATAAAGCACAGTAAATACCTGAGGTTCGTAGTGGGCCAACCGCATTACCAGTTCAAGGTCCTGCCGTTCAGTCTTTAATCAGTGCCCAGGGTTTTCACCAAGCTGCTGGGAGTGGTAGTGGCTCACCTCAGAAGAGAAGGCATCAATTTCTTTCCCTACCTGAACGACTGGCTCGTCGAGCTTGCTCCCCAGAGCTAGTGTTGGAGCATCTGCTCTACACATGCACAGATTGGGCTTTTCCCAGGAAATTCCAAAGTCTCAGGTTCTGCCGTCTGTCTCTCCAATTCATCTGACACGGTTTTCCCACCCGAGGATCGAGTAAGCGAACATCTTTTGGATGGTCAATGGCCTCCAGTCAGAGAAACAAGTCTGTACCTTGGCCTTCCTGTGCCTTCTGGGCCTCATGGCCTCTTGCATCCTTGTGGTGACAGGGCGAGGTTGCACATGAGATCGCTTCAGTTTCAAAACGTCACAGTTCTAGGGCCACATGTTAGACCTTCTACAGGTCTTGAACCAGGTGGCCCAGGATCTTGTGTGGTGGGCCGTGCAGGACAACTTGCTCAGAGGCATGCTGTTCCGTCAACCTTGCCCTAGGTGACTGTGGTCATAGACTCATCTATGACTAGCTGGAGCGCTTACCTGTCACCTGTAACAGTGAGCGGACTGTGGTCTCCCACAAAGTCTTGGGAACACATGAACTTGCTGGAGTTTAGGGTGATCAGGCTGGCCCCGGTTGTATTCCTCCTCCCCACAGATATTTAGAGTAGTGGCAGAATCTGACTGTCTCTCTCTTCCGCTATCTCTTTTAAATAGGCGGCACACCACCACTTTCTAGGGCAAGGGCTCTCTCCCTACCAATATGGATAGTGTTCTTCTTGAGGGATACATTTGAGTAACAGATTGTACTTTAATATATAGATTTAGAAGTGTATCCCCTTCATTCCGTGGTGCATGATACTGTCCAATTGGGCAACCTTTTCTATGAATTAGTAATTCAGTGATATTACCTTTCAATTGGGCGAAACCTCCCACAGATCCCTAATCACCCTTTTTACCTGCCCCTCTTGCGGGAAGCTAGTACACCATCGTTTCTACAGTCCTTCTGCTTCAGATTCCTAGAGGAAAAGGGTGGAACTGAGGTTATGGGGTGCTGTGCCTTTATATATACTCGACCCAACGTCATATCTGGCGTGTAGGTGCGTCGGACCGAGCCGACGCAGGGTTGTGCTACATCCCCTGTTGGCAGAAAAGTTTCTGACAAACAGCTGCACTGGGATATGGGATATCTTGAGACGACATGGGATGAATTTTCACTCCTATGCAGACACTTAGATCTTCATCAGGTTTGTCAATTTTGATGAAGAATTCAATAGACTGGGGCAGTGTTTGGATGAAGTGAGTGATTGGATGTCGATTAATCAACTTCAACTAAACGCAGCCAAAACTGAACATGTTTTGTTCGGACCTAGAAACCCTTTATCTGCGGACAAGGGACTGCCTATTCCAACACTCCAGGGAACAAATTTAAAATCTGTATGTAGGTTTAAGAACTTGGGCTGCATTTGGCAGGATGATCTCGGCAGCAAAGGCCAGGTTGGAGCAATGGTTCAGGCGTGCATTATGTTCTGGGACTCCTACGGCATGTACTACCCTACATCCCCAAGGAGGATCATGCTTCGGTGGTGGGTGCCTTGACTAATGCACATTTAGATTACTGCAAGTCACTTTCTCAGTATTCCGTCCAAACAAATCCAAAGACTCCAAAAAGCACAAAATGCGGCAGTTGGGATGATCTTTTAGCTAGGTAGAACTGCCCTTAGAACTGCCCATGTTTCACCATCTCACCATGCCTTACACTGGCTGGCAGCGGACAATCGCATTAGATTCAAGGTAGCCTGCCTCATTTT
This sequence comes from Ambystoma mexicanum, assembly GCF_040938575.1. Classification (NCBI taxonomy): domain Eukaryota; kingdom Metazoa; phylum Chordata; class Amphibia; order Caudata; family Ambystomatidae; genus Ambystoma; species Ambystoma mexicanum. The sequence goes on from NC_090928.1 coordinate 1,192,183,041, forward strand.
CAAATGTGTGAATGACCTGGCCCCAGTATATTTGAGGGAAATAATTCAACCATATCAACCTACAAGGCATTTAAAATCTAGTGATTGTCATCTCCTGTTCATTCCTCATTCAGTGTATACATCAAGGGGAGATTGATTTGCTGTCTTTGGGCCAGAATTGTGGAATTCGCTTCCTTAGGAAATTAGGACCCTTGAATCATTTTATCAGTTTTGTAAGGCCCTCAAGACATCCCTGTTCAGATATGGTCTTCCTCTCTACATCTGTGTTTGTTTGTTTTTTTGGTTTGCTTGCCTTTCTGGGCTGGACTATGCTTTACATGGATGTGGCTCCAACTGCGCTGCTATACGGTTTGGTCCATCATGTGCGCAATATAAATGTAAAACTCAAATCAAATCATAGACTAGGAATCCGTGGGAGGAACATCCATCAGATAGAAAATTGCAGAGAGGCAAGTCATTTGTTCATCTCTCTCTCCACCAAACTGACATAATAGTGTCTAAAAGGCTGGAACAATGGTGACACAAATCACTATGCATCAGTGCCTGCTGTTGTTGGACACAACATGACTGGAAGGATGAACCCTGCATGCAACTGCCATTATGGGTTGGGCAGTGAATACTAGGGGAAAGCATAGTGGGCAACTGTAAACGTTCTGAGTATACCAAATTCCATTTCGGAATGGTGTAGCCTTAATGGACTGCCAGTTGCAAGCCACTTTCCTCTGTTATAAGTCACACCCTGAGGTTCCAATAACCCCTCACCCATCTACTGGAAGCCTGTAGCACTTAACCACAACCTGTGAACCCCATAGAGCATGTGTACACACACGGGTGGCCATGAGCTTCTGCTGAAATGGGGAGTTCTGGTAAAGGAAAGGAACCCCCCCCTCTTCCCGATGCACTGTTTACCCCATCACTGTTGTGGTCCAGAAACTAGCGCTTCCTCAGTGTGAGAGGTACATCCGGGAGATCTCTGGGGATTGCAGTAGAACACTCTAAGGTGGGGGGAATCTAACTTTAAGAACCAGCAGTACTTCTGTTTAACCCTTTTTTTGATACTCTAAATCATTCAGCAGAATGCAAGCTTAATTTAGTCTAATCATTTGTTTAACTTGACACAAATCTGTTATTTGCATTTCGCAGCCATGTGCACTAGTTGATCTCCGTAATATAGTAACATAGTGAGATTGTAAGATGGATATGGTACGTATACCAACAACTTAGTAAAAAAAAATATCAACAAATTTGGCCCTTAGTTTGGATAGGCATTTGGAAGGAATTCCCAGGTACACGAACCATTAGCCATTTTATGGATAAGTAGTACAATCATTTGCCATGCATTGCTTTATGATGTCTTCATCAGTGAGTGGGCTGGTGGCCACAACTCCATACGATCTTTGATTACCTGGGCACATGATTACTATATGCAAGGTAGAGCACCATATGTTCGGATGCTGCCATTATATGCCAAGCAAAAATTCAAATACCTTAATTATGCCATCTTTTGACTGGAATAGCCCACTTATGTAAGGGATATCTTCGCATGGGCAGCTGCTGTCATTATGTGCAAAGTGCAGCCTGTATGTGTGGTTTAAACGGCCAGCACTCATTTAGGGTAGCACTAGACCAACCTACTTTTTTTTGGATTCACCACAGATGGAAATGACCCCAACCTCATGATCCCTAGATAACTCCTGCAACCAGCTCAACCAACTACTTTTGTGAAATGCTTTTGTTTCATTTTTTTCAAGCAAAAATCAACTTCATCACTGTCATCTGCACAGAGCATGTACGGCACATGTTTGTGTAGTATTTAATGTAAGATTAGCAGATTCTACATAGTCTGATAGTCCTACTGTCCTATTACGTATTGATAGCTGCATATCATATACCATCATTTGAAATTGGTCAGTATGGAATTGGTTATTACACAGACCCCTTGTAAGAGTGAATAGAGTTTATTACCTCATCATATGGCTATTGGTTGGTTCTAAAATACCATGATGTTGTTCCATTGTTATACAATTACCCCCCCCCCCCACACGTCTTTTAGCCGGTTATATTTTGAATAGGGAATATTTTTGATGAAGCTTCTTGTAGGTTCAACAGTGTTCCAATTCAGGTATTTCATTTGCATTGATTAGGAAACCCTTGCTATTGGTAAATATGATGTTGGTTCTGAAACTATTTTTTTCAGTTCTCCACAGGGATATTTCTCCCCTGCAATCAATCAATACCCCTTGTCTGTATGGGCTTACAAGGACCTGTATCGATCTACTTACTTTTGCTTAGGACGTCGTTGGAATTCAGGGTAGCAGGATCTTTTCCTCCCAACTTGGTAGGGTCTTTGCCTCTAAGGATTGCTTAGGAATCTGCGCCCTCTCAGTTCCTCCTCTGCCTTCAGTTAATCTGGGCACTGTTTTATCGGGTTATGAAATGATACCCCATGTCTACACCACCACCCCTTCTGCAACAACCAAAATGAAAACCAATACCCTAGACTGCTGCAAAACATACTGCAATAGAATGCAGCAAAAGGGCCACGATGAGTTGATTATTTTGTTTCCTGAGTGGACTGTGCTCTCTGGGGATCCTCACGTCACACGTACCCTTTATTCCTGTTGGCTGAGAGCCTGGGAAAACGCATTAAAGGAGGTAGGGTAATTTGAATCCTTAGTCCTCCTTTCACTCCCCAGATAACTAAACATGTGATCAAGGAAGCATGTTTGGATTCTGAGATGTTGGCTCTATACCCTGTCATCTTTAAAGTTTGCCCAAATTACTTTATACTAATCACCTTGCAAAACTCGTCAAAGCTATTATGTAGAAGTGCTTCCATAGTTTCCCTGAGGCGATGCAGCTCTGGTTCTGGGCCATCCAGCAGGAAGTTTCGATCTCGGCAGTTCATCTGGCTGGTGACGAAAACCAGACGGCGGACGCTCTGAGCAGGCAGAGCGCGATCTCTCACGAGTGGAAGTTGGCTCAGGAGATTCTCCTGGAGATCTTCTCCATTTGGGGAACCCCTGGGGATCTCTTCGCCTCCAGTGTCAACCGGAAGTGTGAAAGGTTCTGCTCGCGGGAATTTCCTCCAAGAGGAGCCTTAGGAGACGCGTTCGTGGTGGAGTGGTCATTCCCACTGCTGTACACGTTTCCTCCAGTCCCCGTCATCCCGCAAGTGCTGCAGAGGTTATGGAGGTTCGGTTACCGGATGATCCTCATTGCTCCGGCATGGGCCAGGAGGACGTGATACCCGGACCTTCTCGACTTGTCCATCTGCCCTCCACGTCGTCTTCCCTACCGAGACGATCTGCTCTCACGGGACGGGGTCAGGTTCTCCATCCAGAGGTCGGATCCCTCAACCTTCACGCTTGGCTTCTGAAAGGATGAGGTTTAGGGATTGGGACCTCCCTGAAGACGTCATGGAGGTGTTGCTTTCGGCCAGACGGCCGGCGTCAAAGTCCCTGTACCGTTGGAGAAAGTTCTGCGACTGGTGCAGGGTTAAGAATGTGGATCCTTTTTCATGTGACATTCCTGTGGTTATGTCTTTTTTGCTTTCTTTAGCCCAAAGGGGCTTGCAAGTGGGTACCGTTAAAGGTTACCTGGCGGCACTGTCCATATTTAAGAGCTCGTCTGAGGAGTGTTCTTATTTTAAAATTCCTTTAATTTCTCAGTTTCTAAAAGGGCTCACTAATGTGTTCCTTCCGTCACCTTTCCAGGTGCCCGGTTGGGATTTGACCTTGTTCTCAAGTTTTTAATGGGTGCTCAGTTTGAGCCTTTACATTCTTGCCCTTTGAGACTGTTAACCCTTAAAACAATTTTTAGTTGCGGTCCCTTCTGCTCGCAGAGTGAGTGAGTTACAGGCACTTTCAGTTAAGCCACCCTTCACTGTGTTTCATAAGGACAGGGTTGTCCTTAGAGTTTGTCCTTCCTTCCTTTCTTCCGAAGGTGGTGTCAGCATTTTATCCTCCTGCGCATCCTGGTAAGGAAGAAGAGAGGCTCCATAGGCTGGATCCTAGGAGAGCTTTAAGCTTTTATATTTCATGCATGTCCCGGGTCAGAGTGGACGATCAACTCTTTATTGGTTACGCTGGAAGGCGTTTGGGACAAGCTGTTACTAAGCAGACTTTGTCTCGATGGATTATCTTGGCAATTTCTGAATGTTACCGCTTGGCGGGTAAGGACCCTCCGGTAGGCTTGCAGGCCCATTCTACCAGGGGTATGGCTGCCTCTACTGCCCTGCAGAGGGGTGTCCCTATTCGTAACATCTGTGATGCAGCCACCTGGGCATTCGGTCCATACTTTTGTACGTCGCTACTCCCTCGATTCTATCCGTGGGCAGGATCTGGCCTTTGGAAAGGCAGTCCTTTACTATGCAATCTGATTAAGCATTCTAAATTTCTATGTTCTAAATTCTTTTCCCACCTCCTTACGTTGGTACTGCTTTGGGAGTTTGACATAGATACGGAATACGTCGAAGGACCCAATCCCCTCGAAGAACAAGTTACTCTCTTACCTGGTAACGTTCTTTCGATGGGATGTCTGACGACGTATTCCATATCGCTCTCTCCCTGTTCCCCGCTACAGAATTTCTTATGCGATTGCAGCTTACGTTTCCGCAAGGCTTTCTGTGGTCATAGTGGCAGTAGTTTGGTGCCACAGGTTTTGGGAAAAAACTACAACTGAGGCTACTGGCGTTGTGCGTCCTACTTATAACATCTGGTGACGTCGGCCGTCGGAGGAGGTCCTCGAAGACGGCGTATCGACATCATCGATGCAGGACGCATACGGTGAAAGATTTTCCAAAGCAACACAGCTGTGGTGATTACTGTCATAGATATGGAATACGTCGTCGGACCATCCCATCGAAAGAACGTTACCAGGTAAGAGAGTAACTTGTTCTTCTAAACCAGTCTGCAAGAGTTTTATAATGCACATACAATTGATAATACCTGTAAAAGGGGCCCATTTAAAAACCATTGAATATGTGTTCTCGTCTTGCCATGTTTGTTTTCAGATTTAGATTTAAACTTTTCTTTATTGGCATGGGGCAAGAGCAGGCAAACAGAAACAGTGCACATAACGAATGACATTACAAATAGTTGAATGGCATTGCATACAGGTGGGAACAGAAAAGGGCAGACGGAATCTCGTACAGTCTCATGCAGTTCAGAGCCACTCAAAGGAAAAGCAGGGGCTATGAGTCCGACAGGTGAGAGGAGAGCAGTTCAATATTATCTTTACTGTTCAGATAGCTGCAAAAGTCAACCCATACATTCTTGGGGTGAGTGGTCATGGGGAGAGTATTAATATAGTCCTCTTCGCACATCTGAGTCCTGGTGAGGGCCTTCAACCACATTTTGAAAGAGGGAGGGGAGCGGCGCTTCCAACACTGTAGTATGCATTTTTTGGCGACCATAGTCCCGATGTTCAGGAACTTGGACGCCTTGCTCAACTCAATCCCGTCCCACAGCCCGAACAGAGCGGCCAGTGGGTCAGGTGCAATGTGGATGGCAGTTATTTCGACAAGGGCCTCCATGATGGCTTTCCAATAGAGGCCCAGCGCATCGCAAGACCAGAACATGTGGATATGGTCTGCTTCCGTGGATTTACATCTCGGGCAAGTATGGGTCTGGCCGCGCGCAAATCTCCCCACTCTATGCGGAGTGTAATATAGGCGATTCAAGAGCTTGTATTGTATGCAACGAAATCTAGCATTTAGGGAGACCTTACATGTGTGCATGCACATTCTACCCCACATGGCATCAGTGATAGTCAGGCTTAGTTCGCTGTACCATGGTTCCCGGGTCGGAGAAGTGTTACCCAATTTCCCAAGCAGCATTTTGTATAGTGAGGATGTTACGCCTTTCACCCCAGCTGAGTTGGGGTGAATTTCAGGTGAATCTGGGGGTTCATTGGGGAAAGATGGCCACATGGCGTGGATCGCCGCCCTCAATCTGAAATATTGTAACATTTCCAGCGCCGAGCCAGAGTGACCGGGACGCCATGTCTGCGTGGTGATAAATTTCCCTTTGGGAAATAGGTCAGATAGCGCGCGATAGCCAAGGCCCTGCCAGTGTCTCATAAGGAGTTTGTCGTGAGTGGGGCTGAGACCCGTGAGTGGGGCTGAGACCCGGGAATTGCCATATGGGCAGCCACTTGTAGTACGGGCGGGAATCAGAGTAGGGTGACAATAGTCTCCACGCCATGATTGCGGCAGCAACAGGGTCCACCGGAGCGTTGGCCCGATATGTATGGTGAAGGATAAGGGACAGAATGTTAACCTCTTCGCTTGGCAGTTTCTTGAGTTTTACATGGGGGGGGGGGTCTGAGAATACATACCAGTGTGTAGCATGTTGTGCTTGAGCATCTATCCAGTATCGAGCAAGGTCAGGGGCGGTGAAGCCCCCCTTATCATATGGGAGAGCCATGTGCTGCCACTTTTTACAAACTGCACCGGAGTGTTATGCTCAACTGGCTCCCACAGAGGCGTCGATTTGAACTGGACAGCGGCGGTCTCCACCAGCATGACGCGCAGGGACGAGATGACGGACTGGACTGGCCCACCTAACTTAATTTGCTTGGCCCGTAGGAATATTCTTCTGCAAATGGAGAAAGGGAATTAACCACCGTGGAGTTGAGCGTAAGTTCCCCCACCCCCGTTGTTCTCCCAACTGATCACCTTTGATGTCCCCTCTTATAGTCTCACCTGATGGTTTGAAAAGATGAGCTCTCCATCCAGCATTGAGCGCAGGGGCGCGTAGATTAACCAGTTGCTTCACTGGCTCGAAGGAATTGGTGAGTTCCAGAAAAATATTAACTCCGAGGTTCCCGGCAAGACGCCGTAAGTATGTAGTTCGTAAGAGTTCAAATGCCTGACTTTCACTCTTGTCCGATTCCTTGCAGGTTGCAGCTTGACCCTAGTGAAGAGTTCCTCGTGGCAACCGGTAATATTCTGGTAAGGATTTGTATTATCCAACACAGTTCGATAAAATAATGTCAATATGTAACCAGTTGCTTTCTCCCTTATTCAGGCGCTGAGAGAAAGTATGAAGTCTCGGCGAATAATGCCTCCGGCGTTAAAAGCAGGTAAGTCTATTGTGGTGAAGAGGGTTTCCCTTGTTGGTCCCTTTGTTTCACCTTGCTGTCCTTTTGTTTCCCCTTAGGAGCCGGGGTTCGGCAAAGATGCAGTGGAAGCTGCGCCGACCCGTGAAGAGGAATAGTACCCCAGGTGGTAAAATCAGGTAAGTCTATGGGGGGGGGTAACTAATATTCCTCTGTGTGTTCCCTTGGCTCACCTTGCTGTTCTTGTCTTCTCCTTAGGTGCTGGATTGCAGTGAAACATGCAGTAGGATGCGGTGGAATGTGAAGATGCTGCAAAGGCCGGTGAGTTCAGCGCGGCGGTGCAGCAGGCGAGGCGACGTGCAAAAAATAACTTCTTTCTTCCAGCTTGAAGACGCGATGGATCGTGAGTCCAGGTAAGGATCAAAGGTATTGCTCTTGTTCTAACCTTTTCTCCTTCTTTCTCCCTTTTTCTAGGAGCTCCAAACTCGAGGCGGGCGTGACAGAAGACTGGATGCAGACTTGCAGGCACGGTGAGCGTTACGCTGCTGGATGCAGAATAACGCAAAGCGTTTGCTGCTCTTCGGGCGTGGTTTAAATAGCCTCCAAAGTAGTCCCAGGTAAGTATTCCTCCCCAGCCCCGCCCGAGTAAAAAAAATAGTCCCCAAGTAAAGTAGTCCCTTCCAAGCCTCTTTTGGCTTGGAGCTCTTGCAGCATGGTCTGCATCAGGTAAGTTTGCAGCATGGTCTGCATTAGGTAAGTTTTAATCTATGAGCCTGGTACTGACTCTCCATATGAGCCTGGCGCCATAGGCGCCAGGACTGCACCCAAATAGCCCCTAGCAGGGGTTATTGGGCTTGCTTGGAATGACTTGATGCCTGCTTCCGGGGTTGCTGGGCTTGGTCTGGGTCCCTGGGGGTAGGCATCATGACACGGAGTGCCATAGGAATTGGGCGCATAAGGTATGTAGATTCTTGAAGTATTGCTTCCCCAGCTAGATCGGGACTTTTCTTAAAGGTGTATAGAAGCTAGGGGACAATTATCATTTTGATTAGAGATAGCCTGCCCTACAGGGAAAGGGGGAGGTGGCGCCATCTCAGCATCTGGTCTTCCACCTGCCGCGCCATGGCAGTGTAGTTGTCGGCTAGTAGTGAGGATCTAGAGAGGGATATGTGGACCCCGAGATATGGCGACCAGCGGAGGGGGAATTCACATGTTGGTTGGGGAGTAGCCGCGGTAAGCGGGAATATTTCATACTTAGTGTAGTTTATGGTAAAACCTGAGAATGTGCCTATTCTGGTGACATCTCGAATTATCGAGTCAAGATGGGTGGACGGGTCCCTTATATAGAGGCGTACGTCGTCAGCGTATAGCGAGATTATCTCCGGAGTATCCCGCAGACGTATACCCTTTCGACTGTGTTTATTTCTGACATAGTCGGCCATGGGCTCAATTATAAGCGCAAACAAAATTGGGGAGAAGGGGCATCCCTGACACGTGCCATTATGGAGTGTGGTGAGAGGCGAGGCCTGGGAGTGAACCAGGACTCTGGCCACCGGGTTCGTTTACAGCAGCTTGATGTATGACATCATGCAAGGACCAATACCCATTTTATGAAGCACCGCCCACATATTGACAAGACACCATGTCGAATGCTTTCTGGGCATCGAGAGTAACGGCTACTGCCTTAGCATTTTTTTTCAATATCTTGACTGCAACAAAAGTTGTTTGTAGGTCATGTACATTTGAGTTCCTTTAGGAAAAAAAAGATCTCCAGAGCGCCACTTTCGCTGCACCTCATGGTATTTTTGATGGTTGAATATGCTCTGCAGAAAGTGCATTACGAGAACATAACATTATTAAGCCAGAATAAATTAAACATTCATTTAAAAAAAGTTCATGCTGTTCATACTCTGGGTAAGATATTTCAGTGTGCCAAGTCGTGAGCCCCGAGTAATGTTCCTAGCATCCATAGGCATCTGACCGTATTGTGGGACACTAGGCAAATCACTGGAGGGCTCCCTTTTCTTTAACAGAAATTGGGATCACTGAATTATTCTTTTGTTGTTGGAGGTCAGGTGCCCAAAAAGAGTGTGACAGTACCAACAGCAAAATGAGGGCAGTGCTAAAACCTGACAGCATTTAAGCACTTGAAGCAACCAAAATGTCTACATGAGGAAGCAGGCATGACTAAAAGAGAAATGTTTTTATCTGTACTGATGCCCATGAAATCACTGATACTCCGAATATCTATCGGAAGCAAGTTCCCTAGCTTGTTGCAAGTGACAGAACAAGAGTGAACAAAACCCCTGGAAAGTGAAACGAACAACAATCTTAGTGTAGCTTGATCCGCAATGGGGGGCTGGAGGAGAGAAACATCTTAAGGGGTTTCTTAATGCACAAAGGAGCCTGGCCAAATAATGCTTTATGGGCTACAGTCAAAGCTTATTAATGTGTGATTTTACTCGTAGCCAGTGAAGTGTTATAACTGAACTGCTGGAGTTAGTGAAGCATACAGTGATTCCTTATGGTAATTCAGGAAGAACATAGATGCCCTTAGCACTTAAGAGGTTAAACACAGGAGTAATGGCCTCACCTAAAGGAACCAGTCACAATTCGGGCAGCCATATTGTGGATCACGTGCATCTTTTGAAGAGATGTTTTCGGCGCACCTGCATACAAGGCACTGCAATAATCCAAGTGGGCGTTGACAATGGCACATGCACTAATTGCAGAGTGCTTTTCCGATCATTGGAATTGCCTCGGCGTCATCAATTGATAATGGGAGTAGCTGGGCCACAAGCTAAATCTCAGTTTGATCTCCATGTAGACCAAGCCAGTTTTCTGACATCCAATATTCGGTAAGGGCATAGATATTTTGAACATGCTACATATTAACTGCTGGATCCCGGCCAAGTTGAATCTCTAGCTGGGTATCATCTGCATAATTCTGCCTCATTCTCCTGGAGTATGTCATGTAGCGGTTTCAAATAGATGCTTAAGAGAGCTGGGGAGATGCAGGATCCCTGGGGTACACCACAAACTAATTCATCTTCAGCTGTGTGTTTATTTTCCAACAACAATACTTTTTTCAGCCAGGTGCCATCATCAAAGTAAAAATTACATTACATTAATCGTTGGAAAAAAAACAGACAAAACTATGCTAAGTATCAATAACAGCAGGGCAATTCTGGCTAAAAGTTTTGAGATTGATAATCAGTTACAGATGTGATTATTAATAATGTGTGATGATTTATTGCAGAGGAAAGAGCCAATCCAATTAGCTGATTTAGCCAACACTCGGGCGACATCCGGATAAGATGGCTTCATCAGTGGTATCAAAGGCTTCGAAGAGGTCAAGAAGCGTCAGCACATCCACTTGGCCCTGGCCCAGAATCTGCAGTAGAGAGTCCTTAACTTCCATCAGAGTCAACTCGGTTCCTCTGCCCGGTCAAAACTCGGGCTAATACCGGTCTATTTGAGGCCACTTTTCTTTAAAGAAAAAAGGCAGAGACAAAAGCATTCTCATTATGTGATGTAAGTCTGTTTGAACAGAACATCAAAAACTGGGAATCCGTAAACCAGCACAACGCACAAACAAGCCAGAATTCACATAAATATACAAATAAAAACAGTTTTACTAAATGATGTTCTCAATGCGCCCCTCTCCAGAAAGAACATGGCATGATAACCTGTGCTGTGATTTTTGCCACTTTGAGAGTTCGCAGCCATAGCTTTTTTGCATTTCTACTAAATGGTGTAAAAGAAAATGAGTTGTAAAAGAAAATAATTGGTCATTAATTTGGCTGGTGGGGGGCGGGGGGGCTTAGTGGGTTAGCCGGGTTGAGATGGCTGTGGGGTGCTTGCTGCCTTTAATATGGGCAGACATCTGCGTACTGGTGACTAGTCCCCTTCAAGCACTCTGGTGGACTGTAGTTTACTATAGAGCAGCAGTTGCAATGCCTGCAAACGTTTATGGCAAAAATAAAGGAGGTCCATGGATGGGCAGGGAGTTGGTGGGGATGCACGTGAATATTAGATTGGACAGGTCTTGAATGGGTGGGTACTTGGCCAGCTAACACATGCAGGTTTTGCGTCCCTACCCGTATGGCATATCATCACTGCCCACACTCCCATGGCAATGGGTTTGCCTCACTAGGTGGCACTCGTGAGCCAAATAAAATGATGACATGGGCCAGTCACAATTCTCACAGCTTAGCTCCTAAACGCATCCTGACTAACTGCCACGTGCAGCCAGAGAACAGCGCCAGAAGCAGCACTGGCTCCTATGCAGTCCTGAGGTGTGCTGTCCAGTGCACGCAATGCCACTTCCTTTTTAGACAGTCTGTGTCTGTTGGTTAATTGAAGGTTATGGCCTGGCTGTACTTGGGCGATCTCTTCCTCCTTGCATCAAGGCACACCATTAAAACTCCTTTAAGAAAGCTTCTTTACGGTTGGTCTTCGCTTTCTTACTACAGTCAGAGCATTCTTTAAAGCAAACATGTAATGACACGGCCAGGCCCCAAAATGTGCACTCACTATTAGCCATCGTGCAAATGATGATGACTCTGACCAACAAGCAAGCTGTGTGCATGTAGACAATTGCAGGGGCAAGTGGCTTTGTATGTCTGGCTAGTAGATTGCAGCTTTAAATGTGGACCCGTGATACTGCTATCATTACGAGAAGTGAGTGTGTGTACTTCATTATTGACAATGTATTGGGCGATTAATGTCATTTGACATTTGCATAACGCACTTTCTCATTGTCGTGGCCTCCACGTGCTGTAGGTGAACGACCTCCGGGACTGAAGCCCTAGGCATGGGAACATTAGTCCGAGGCGAATACGAAAGTAGTCGGGGTGGGAAAGTGCCTGTTGGCTACCCATGTCCAGCTGGCATGTGCATGGCTGCTGTAAGGTAGTAGGTACAGGATGCAAGTGCAGCAGACTCATTTTGTGTCCAGCTAGACCAAAATTCTGTCGTGGCACATAGCTGGATTCTTATGGCAGAGGTTTAGCGTGACGTGCCTTAAAATAGTGTATGATAGGCGATGTGTGCGGTTGGGTGGCCGTGCCTTTGTCTGTCTTCCATCCATATGGAGTGTGTCCTGGCTGGTTTATGGACTAATGTGGATCATGGAGGCTATGCGGCTTGTTCTACAGGTGCATTTAATAATGTTTTTTAAATGAATGGATTGTGCGATGGTGTCTTTTATAGCACTCCATTGGCATAGTTCCAATTACATTGAGATTAGTGTTTGATCCGTTTCATTTAATGTTCATTTCATCTCCTGCACTTTATGGCATTAACATTGTACTGTGGTTAATGAATGCTATATTGTCAGTTTATTTATTTTGCTCCCCAAGTGTTCATTCGGCAGGAAAGAAAAAGAAGTTCAGATAAATGGATGGGCAGTTTTTAAAAAAAAGGTGTATTTAACATTTACAAAGCAAAATACAATTATTCCCATATGAGAAGGGAACACATATTCTCAATGTCTCACACATACGGATTCGTAGCCAGTTATTTCCGGACTACCAGACACACAGATTTCCCCAAGATTATAGCTAAACACACTGTTAAAAGCTTTCTTTTTTTTATTGTGAATTTGTTAAAAGTAATTGACCTTACACAAACACATGAGAAACATAATTAAACATGTTTCCATTCAATTAAATAAAAACAGAAAAAAACAAGACTAGCAACAGCATTTGTTATATGTTAACACATTTTTACCATCTGCTTTATCGAGCATAGCCTATACATCTTTCTCCTTCCGGTGCACCTCTCCAGCTGCAGGGAACAGGAGAGCCCTGTCATTAGCTATGATTCTCTTCCCACTTCCTCTAAATATTTGACTGTATCCACTCACTGACTAGTTACGGGTAGCCCTTGGAATCCTAGGCCAGGCCCTGCATATCGAAACCAATGTGGCAGCATACCTGAGACTTTGACCATTGTGGGTGCCCCATCATTCTAGAATGTATTAAAAGGCAGTATCACCCACTGTTCTACAGCATCTATCGATCCAAGAACCCTTGCCATATGAACCGAATAGCCTTTAAAAATGGAATTGCCCCATGGTGGAATTTATTTCGGGAGCAAACCAGATCCCTTTCCCTTGCCACCCGACTTCAACCTCATACACAAAACAGGGTTGGGTTTAATTGGTGTTGGGAGTGCACAAGCAGCTACTCTGTCCACCACAAAGTATTGATGAACTCATTAGGGCAGACCAAGGCCTTAATTATCCTCGAGGGCATAGTTAGAGCTTGGACACACCCACCATGAAATCACATACTGCACCTGAGAAGTTCAATAATGTTTAGTGATGTTGGGTACAACAAGACCCTCCTCCCCAAAGCCCCGAAAACACAATCGTAAGGCAGGCTTAGAGTGGATAATGCGGTCTCGGCTAGTCTATTATTCTCGATTCAGCAAAATCTTTCTAATGCTATCAAGCAAATGGTTCAAGTATTAGTGACAGGGCACTTCTTCCTGCTGCATCTCTTGATGGTAATCTGGTTTGAAATATAATCATTGATTCACACTCGGGTTTCCTATATAACAACCTCTGTCATTGCAAAAAAAAAAGGGGCCCAAAGCCAACCCGCTACATAACCTGCAACATGAATACCAACTCAATAGTATCAGAGGCCTGCTTTGCATTCAAGTTGCCAATGGCATATTCAGAAAGCTGAAGCTTAAGCCAGTCAAGAATAAGATCACACCTCCACAAGATGAGAGTAGTTCTCCTGCCTGGCACAAGCCCGTCTGATCCCCTGCTTCCACACCTGCTTTGGCCCCGGAGATTCCCTTAGCCAAGATGTTCCCCGAAATCTTAATATCAGCGTTGATGATCGGTAGTGACCTACATGGCGAGCATTTCTCACTAGGTTTACCCACGTGTGGCTATACATATCACATATCTACGAGGGCAGAATCCCTTGTGCAGAAGTCTGTTTGGTACCCCCTGTACCCTGGTGGTAAGCCTGTCTGAAAAAGTAGAGTAAAAGTCAACAGTAGACCATCAGAGGCTGTGGGGCTTTACCTTTAATTTGATTCTGAACAGCCCAAGCAACATCGTGCTGCGTGCGTAAAATAAAATCCATGATGGAATGATTCTTTGCTGGGTGCTTTAAGGTGCTTTAAACTTCCTTAACTGAGCTTTGCCAGATTGAATGTTTCCTATAGCTTTCAAGGCAGAGCATACTTTTGTTGAAATATGAAAGACATATAGGTTGTTAGATTAGATGATGGAACATCGGACTGATAAAGGGGAATATTTTAAACTCTGGATCACCGTCATTGTGGGTACAACCTTCAAGTAAAAGTTACATATTACACCATATTGGGACAACTTTTAAATTAGACTGCATTGATTCCATTAGTGTGCCAAGGAAGATGGATTATTGTTCACTGAAAATGAACATTGAAAAATTGTGGCATATAATATGGAACATCCTTCCATCCAAACTCTATGTAATGCCCCAAGATGGGGCTAATTTCTTCACTGAAAACTGCAAATGCTCTATTGATGTATGGTTGGATCACCGCCTTTTGGGAAGCATTCTGTCTTTTCTCGACCTGGTCATTCTCTTGTTCCGGCACAACAGAGTGAGCTGGGTATACCAAATATGCATTGTTGCCTTTTGTACTGATTAGCATTATGGGAATAACAGTGCTCCTTTAAGTAAATTAGGGTCTTGAAATTAAGATTGGCTGTCTATCAGTGGAGCATATTACATGTGATTAAATGTGTTGCACAAATTGAGTGGGAGCTCATATGTGGGGCATGGTGCTGGCTCTTCAATAAAAGATGAATTGCGTTCATTTTAGTAGGAAGTCTTTGAAGATTCTTGTAATGGCTTTACAGGAATTAATTGGGATTGAGTTGCAATTAGGACAGTGTACTTGTGCTGGTGGATTTAAATCTTTGCATGAATAACTAATTATAGAAGATGGTCTACATGATCATATGTAGACCAGGAAGGTTCTGATTATGCTTTGAACAAGGATTGTGTATTTCAGCTGAAAGAATTGGTGGAAAGCGGCATTCAAAGTTGCCTCTAAATTGTTGCCCCAATATTTTCTTTCCCTCTGCTCATGAGTAAGCTTGGACGACATTAATGAAATACTACCCACCGGCCCGCTAATCTTTTTGACGCAAATCATCCTATCTGGCGAAAGTGCGATGACTTTTTGGCATGGTCGAATCCCCAAGTCAAACTTGCAGAGGGTTTCCGGGACTGCCATGTTGATTCGTGCTCCATTTAGAAGCCCCTCTTCTCGGGCTATTCGTCTGGTTCTTTCAACCAATCAAAGTTCTGTTGATGGATTCCTAGACTTCATTCAGTCAACCAGAGCCCTAAAATCTGCTGAGGTAAGTATGAGGCTGTATAAAAGGAATAGATCACTTCCTGCTTCTTTGTGGGTTTTGCTAGGCAACCAAGGAAGGTGTTAAACAAGGGAGGCTTACACATGGAAGATGTTTGGTGCATTTTAAGAGTTTTGAGCAGTTGCCAGAACAGTCCAGAAGTTGGATATTTTTGTGTAGTGCTGCCTTCTTATGAGTGTTTCTTAGTCCATTTTTGTGCCCCATTATTTTATTGTTTTTTTATAACACGCCTAATACCATGCCTGAATTTGGTTTCTAAGCGCGGATCGGGGATTCAAACCTCTGTTGCTCTGTGTGGTCTACTATCCTGAAGTGTTTCTTTGGTGTCTTGTTAGGTCTCTCCATATACCAAAATAAACAACACACTGCCCTTTTCCTCTTGTCCCTTTCTCGTTTCCTTCCCCCTTCTCGCTTCCTTCCCCCTTCCCTATAGAAAGCACTAAAATGTACCCCTAAAAAGTTTACACTTTACAGTTTCCCCTTGTATATTTGTGGCCGCCTAGTCTCCCCATTGGCTGTTCTGATGGTTTGTAAGTTTTATTAGTGTAGTGCTGTCTTGAATCTTCAATTGTTTTATGGATGGCTTCCTTTTACATTGGGTGTGGTTCTCGTTTCTTTGAGTTTTTGGCTCTCCCGGCACTTTCTTGCGGGGAATGACGTGTTTGTATTGTTGGGAAGAGGAGATGGGTGGATGCCAGGAGCAGCATTTCTCATACTGGGTGTTGGTGCTAGGAAACAGGCCGCACAGTATTGCCAGTCATCAGAAATGGCTGGGGAGACACAGCATTGGGGTGGCCTTGAGAGTGAAAGAGCAACAGGGGCCATTGGAGGAGGCACTTCACATAGAGGCAAGTGAGGCAGGGCTAGGTGTGGAAGTGCCCACATCAGGACCTCTGGTGGAGCAAAAGCGCCTTATGTTGGACATGAGCTTACTCTTCATGTGGGAGGAGGGGTTGCTTTCTTTCAAACACCCTGGAGGAGTACAGTGGGGACCTTGTGGGTGTGTCAGTGTGTGGGTGGCAGGGGGAGGAGGAGGTACATTACAGATAAGTATTCTTCCCATAGCATGCAACGGTACAGAGGGAGACACCTCAGGACGTTCCTTATGTTGGGAGGAGCATAAGCAAGAGAACCAGTCAGTTGGTGTTGGAGGATGGACCTATCCGACAGGAGAGGGGTGATGAACGGAGTGGTGGAGCAACTGCCAAAACATGCACCTGCCATGGCAGTCGCGAAGGGGCAAGGCAGGCACAGGACTGTCACTCCCAGTGGGCAAAGATTTCTCTCGCCTCTCAGTTCGAATAGTCGTGGAAGTATTTTAACATGCCACCAGTCAAGACTGCAAAGGGTAAAGAAGGTGAGGCCTTCTGTATGGTGGAGGTCTGTGGGAGGAAATGGAGGCCTGGACAGAGAGGCAATAGCAGTACCATGGGGATGACTGCCATGTGAAACATTTGCCGGTAGAGTGAAGATGTTTATTGGGCAAATTAGTCCCCATCCACATCTATGGAGACCCGCCTGCCACCACTACCACTTCACTACCCCTGTGCATACAGCACAATGTCATCAGTTATGCCATGCGTCATGAAGCCCTGCACCCACCAAGCCTGTCCAATTGGAGCCCGTTACATTGGCAATTGTGGCAACCAGCAGGCCCCTGTTGCCTGTTCAGCCCCACTACATGGCTGAGGGAGGCATGCACTGGCTGTACTTGCATTTTGGCTGGATCCATAGGCCTGGTAGATGAGGCATACAGACATCCATTGCTTACATTGCCTGCTTAAAATCCATGGTAATTGCAGCTATCATGGACAGGCATTTGGCGCAGCAACATCCTTCACTCATGTAGGTTGTTGTGCAGGCAGGAACGACTGAGACAAACGGAGGAGGGACTATCCTCTCGAAAGGGACCGACCATACGCCAGAGTGGCAGTGCTCTATTGGTGAGCCTGAGAACTTTAAACAAACGTTGACAGAAATTAACAGCATGTGATGCACATAACAGTAAACCACCCTGTATCATTGTCCCTATACAAACTGGTGTGTTGCCTATGGGTAGATGTAATTGCAGTCTTCCACGATACAGTGGACATTATTTTTTATAAAGTCGTTGGCGCGCCATGTGCTACTAAGTGGTTTCTCCTGTGGTTAGACAATGACGTTGGCCTCATTGGAAACTCCCTCTGACAGCACATTTGTGAGAGAGCAGCTTAGCAAGTCAGCAGCTACTTGCAAATGTGCCTCTGGCCAGACTGGCCACTTGCTGTACCAATAATGTAATAGGTAATCAACCCTTCCAACAGGTAGTGTGCGGTAGATGCGCATAAAGCATCTTTGTAGCTGAGGATCCATTGTCTATTCCTGTTAATGACCTGTCAATGTTTAAGAAGCCTCAGTTATGGAGGGTGTCCCACAGTATCCCCTCCCCTCAGGCTGCACCCGCTTTCATCAGATGTCAGTGATACTGTTCATCTTCTGCTTCACGTTCCTGGTGTTTTTGGCAAAATCCAGGCTAGTTGATGTTCTTCCTGCTCCCTTCAGTCTTTCTCCAGTTGATGTGGCCTGTGGCCACGTTTACCTTGAAACATTGGCCCATAAGGTAAGCCTAGGAGGTACTCCATGTTACCTTTACATGACTGGCCACTCATCACCACACATGGCTGGACACAAGGCAGCAGGTACACCAGAGGGAGAATCTCACTGATGGACTAATTGTGATGGCTGAACGGCTTTGTGGCCACATTAAAAAGTCAGTTGTGGGAAACCTGAGGGTATTCTCACTCATACTCCCCTTGGATACTCTGCGCAGGTGGCCACGGGAAGGCCTTCACTTTTGGATCCTGACGCTGGGGGTGGAGAAGTGAGAGAGGATCACCTGGGTGCAGTGCCCTTGAAGATTGGGAGTAGGGTGACTTCGGTTTAGAAATGGAAACCCCCTTTTCCCATTGATGACAAACCTAACCCTCCTCCCAACCTTTATGGACTATTATAAGCCAACTTCCATCATATCCCCACATGTGTCACTTGACAGGAAGAGGAGACTGAGAGTAATGTACACTAGACCATGTCACCACTTTAGTACCAGGACGAGGAAGATGCCTGTAAAGTGTAGTGAAGATCAGGCATGCCCTCTTAATCATGGTCATGCAAATCCGATTGGACGTACACACCTGCAACCTGTTAAAAGGTTACAGGTGTATAAAAACTGACAGAATGTGCAGCAAAGAGAGAGACAGGGAGATCTGTGGGAAGGATACCACAGGAGACCCGTGTTTGGAAAAGGCAGCTGTGGTGGGACCTGTGTTCAATGTACAGAAGCAGGAGTCCCTGCAGTCCCTGCAATGAGAGATGTGCAGCAGGAGCTGAGGAAGTGTCAGAATAAGCGAGACGCTGTATGCGCCAGTCGGGGACAGTGGAGCACTCGGCTAGGCAGAGACAGGCACCTGAATGCAAGCGGAGCTCATTCAAGCGAGCCCGCTGACCTGCGAGGCTGGAAGAGAGAGCGGGAGTCGCCTGGGAACATTGCTGCAAACCGGTGTCCGGAGAGGCACTTGGCAGCCTGGAGAGGGCAGGGGGCGTTCCTAGCGTGTAGCAAAGCAGCAAGACATTACTGAACGAAAGAGAAACTTGCATATTGAATACCAAACCAAATGGCACTTTGAAATTAAGCATATTGAACATTTATTAAACCACAAATTGAATGAAACCTAACCCATGAACACATTGCATATTTGGTAAATATGGAGCACAATGAAATCATACAATTAAGCTGGAATATATAAAACTAAAGTGGCGCTTTAAGTGATATAAGACTGTCAAAGAGAAAGTGCCCAAGTAACAATGACATCTAAGAAACTATATCAATATGAAAGAGTGCCATAAAACGTTGGACAGAAGTAAGACCACCACAAAGTGAGCTTTATGAACAATTGCAGTGAGGCAAGGCCAAAGACTGGCAAGAGGTGTGTTCTATACTCTGGCAGAGCCAGGGGGATGCCAAGGAGAAGCCAAATAAGTGTAAATATTATAGATAAAGCCAAGAGGCCACAAAGAGGGATCTTGGTTGTGCAACTTGTGGTGGATGAACCGAGTAGTCTAACAACTGGGCCTAGACCAGCGAACCCTGAACTGCGAGGACAAAAAGACATTGTGGAATAATACTAAGAAGGGTCACTACCAGTGAGTGGATGAGGCAATTCAAAAATATGGTCAAACTGATCGTAAATTGTGTTAAACACTTTGTTTGAAAGATTGGAATAACTATAACTGGCATAGTGGAAGTCTTAGGGGACGGAGCCCTGAGATGCGAGACATTACACCTGTTGCATAGGGGCAAAACTTCAAGAGCATTTTCCTTGGAAATATATTGCCTGAAACTTGGGGAAGGGAACCCTGAGGATTGTGTGGAGCTGTATTACCTTGAGTGGAGGAAAGGTAATGCTAAGACTTTTGTGGCAGTTTCTTGAACATTTTTTTATTTGTTTAGTTGTATAACAACTTTTCAAATACTTTTTTGCATATAAATATAAATGCATTGCATTACAATCATCAATTAAACTTAAAATTGACATTTAAAATTGATTATAAGGAAAAAAGTACAACATTAATATTAAAATAGCACTCTATTGGAACAGGAATCAAATAATTTCAGAAATCTCTTATTATATTGCAGTAAATTTGGGCCATTATCATACAGTTTGTATACATTTATTGTCGGGAACTGTGGCTTGTAAGAAGTGTACAATGGTCACCTTTACCGCTATCCTCGATGAAGAAAACACTAGTTGCCAAATTTCTTGATGACTTAATTGTGTTGCAAAATCAAAAACATTTCGGAACAATTGTTTACAAATAGCAATGAGGGCAGGGCATACTACCGATAGATGTCTTAGCGTTTCGGTCTCATATTGGTTTAGCCAATGTCTGCAATGTATTCAACTTTTAGGAATTAACTTCCTTCTTGCCAATATTTCTCGTGTGTGCCACAAATTGAACCTGAAACGCCTGTATTGACATCTAATGCTAGGCGGGGGGCATTTAATGAGATATTCAGCCATTTGCCTATATCTTTTCCACCCAAATAATGTTATTTGAAAGTCTTTGAAGCGGGTGCAGGCCTCTAGGTTTTGTATCCAATTGGAAAAGTTTGATTTTCGCTCGCCCCGGATTGTTTAACAAATCTACATCAATAGATGCCTCTGCCATAGCATCAAATGTAACTTTACACCAAGCTTTTTGATAGTGTATTCGAATTTGACAAAAGTTGTTTGGTTACAATACTTAATACATTATGCATTTGTCCACTCAATAAGCACTTACATAGCAAGGAACATCTCTTCCACAATAGTTGGGAGTACAAAGACAATGATCCCAGTTCATATCGAATCATGGGAAGTGGTGTACAATTGGGTAAACGCAATACATTTTTCCAGAAGCTGGCCTCAATTTTGTCCCACTCTTATTTTTTTACAATACAAAAGGCTTCCATGCCATATATCAAGATTCGTGTTACTTTCATTTGATAAAAGGATAAAACATGCTTGAATGAAAATTTCCCAAATCTACGCACCAACGTTTTTGCCTGAGATGTTAACGCTCGGAGTTTGAATTCTAACTCCAGTCTATGATGCATCTGAATATTTGTATCTGAAAGTCCAATACCTAGGTATTTATAGGGGTCAACCACAGTTAGCCTTGTATTTTGAATATTCCAAGAGCATTGTTGTCTTTTTTTTATGAGTGTTGCTGTTTTTACACACTACCACTAGTGATTCCTTGATGTTTATAACCAAGTTATTTTTTTCAGTGTATGCCTCAAGTACTTGTAACATTTTTTGAAGTCCACTTGGAGTTTGCCAGAGGATTACCAAATCATTGGCATATAGCAAGTATCTTACTTTCTGAGTGCCTAGCTTTGGTGGATCACAGATTACATTAGTGAATGTCACCCATGTCAAGTATGAGGAAGTTGAACAAGAATGATGCAAGAGAGCGAGCACCCTTGCTTCAAGCCCCTCTTGGTGACTATTAATGCTGACATGGAGCCCTCGTACGTTAACCGCGCTTGCATTGTAGTGTTTGTATGAAGCAGCATGACTAGAGTTAATAAAGATGGAGGACATTTATGTTTTTTCAGTTTGTTATATAACATTGCTCTGTCGATGGAATCAAATGCTGCTTGGAAATCAATGAACGCTAAATATAACGGTTGACCCTTTTCAGCATAATCCTGTTTTATCAAATTTAGGCATAAGATGTTTGGAATGGTCCCTAATCCCGCTACAAACCCTGCTTGAAATGGATCTTTTAGATGTTTGTCCACGACCCAATAGTTCAGTTCTTTGAGCAATAGTCTTCCATAGATCTTTCCCGGGACATCTAGCAATGAAATGGGTCTGTAGCTATTCGGGTGTTGGTGGTCTCCTTTTTTAAATATGGGTACTGTTATGGCATGTGTCCAGCTTTGTGGTATAGCTTGCTCTTGACTTATGGTTAAGAATATTTTATTTAATATGGAAGCCCAAAGTTCTGGTTGAGATTTTAGCTGGTAATTTGACAATCCGTCAGGGCCTGAGGCCTTTGAATTGCTTGCAGTTTTGATCAAGTGGAGTATGTCCTCTTGGTCAAATGCTAGATAGAATTTCTGCATGAACATATTACCCTCTAGCTGTTCGCTGCCTTGAGGTATTGCATACAAATCTGTAAAGTGTTGGATTCATTTTTGTTCATCAACTGCGTTGGCTTGAATTGCCACTTGTGAGCCTGCCCTCTCTTGATTCATGATTGACCACATTCTTGCTGTGTTTTTTGATGCAAGGGTCTTCAGCATGTTTGCCCCGTCATTTTGGTGCAATTTGGCTCGATGTTGTCTTATCCAGTTTACATAGCGGTTCTTGATTTCCCTTAATTGAATCACCTTCAAATCTGGAGGATTATGAGCTACACGCCTCATTTTGCCTCGATATGACCTTTTTTTTTGCTTGTAGGGTGTAATTGAACAAATGAAGACATGGTTTTACTATTATTTTAGTATGTGTTGTTATTTTCGGGTTTGTTGAAAAAGTTGCATTGTATTACTATATTCTTTTATCAAATAGCCTTTACTTCCAATTTTATCTGTATGTACATTTGTCAGGAAGTTATTAGAGTGCTCTAAAACCTCTTCAGACCATCAAAGGCGATTCAATCCAGGATTAACACATAAATATTTTCCCTGCTGAGTCATATTGTCTATGCTGTCACGTTCATTCTCCCATGTCATTTCCAAGATGTTATGGTCACTTTTTTCTGAATCTTGTACCTTAAATCCCCGCACAGCTGGGAGTAGGTTGTCATTCACATATATACAGTCAATTATAGAATAAGTGCTCCCACGTTTCCATGTGTCATGCAGAGAGGTATGTCGGTTTTAAACATGCCATTAAGCATGTGGAGGTTTCGATGTTTAGTGAACAAATTCCATTTATGTACTCTCAATTTGTCTCCCCGTGTTTTGCTTTCACAGCAGTTGATATTAAGATCACCTGTCATTACTATGCAAGATATCATTGTGTCATTTTCAACTAATTCTAAAAGCATTATCAGACCTTCATAGAATTTTGTCTTCGTTATTGCAATGCAGTTCCAGTATATATTCAAGATCGCGTAGCCCACTTTCCCAATAGTTACCTTCACCATGAGCATGTAGTTGTTTGGCATTGCCCATAGTTTAGATGAAGTTACCTTTGTTATTTTAATGGCTGTTTCTTGAACTTGGGGAAGGGAGCTGAAGAAGAAGTTGAGAGCTGGAAGTTCAAAACTTTGTGTTGAACACTATTTCTTTTGACTTTGACATCCCTACACACTGTTTATCTGGTTTAGGTTAAAATTACCTAAAAAAAAAAAATGGTCGCATTGACCAAAAGTTCTAAAAATGCTACCACCAGGGGGCGTGGCTAGGCAGCACACGATGAGGACGTGTCTGCTGTGAGCTCCGCCAACGGGCCCCCTTAATAACGTTATTTTAGCATTTTTTGCACCTTTGTGTTGAGCCCAACTACACGAGAACGAAGGCTGAATCTGGTGGGATTTTATGGCTTGCGGTCCCGACAGAAAACGGAGTGCGGAGGCAAGAGATGTCGCGGAGGCAGGTTGGAGCTCCCGGTGACCGCTGAAGCCAATATGGCGATGCACGCCTTTTCAACTAACGTCCGGGAGAGGTTTCGGTACCCGGGGTTGCGGTCCTCGGCTACAGTCTCAGCTTGAAGGGAGCCTGGGACTCCCCCTGTCCGTCGCCGGGAAGAGCCATCGAACAGCGCGACCGTGGATTGCCATTGCAGCGGTGGAGCTGGTGCTCCGTCAATCCTGGGAGCTTCGTTTACCCGCCTGGGTCCCTCTGCGGGTGGGAGACTCTCCCCACTCTCTTGCCATCGTAGCGCGGACCCCGGAGGAGGAATGAAGTGAGTCCTGTGGCGGACTCGGAGAGCCGGATGACAGGAGGTGCTGGAAGTGAGCCGTGCACCTATGTATCGGCTATGAGCCACCGGCGGCTTGGCCTGAAATCCTCCGAGCCTTCTGGGCCAGGGAGCATCGGGGACCCCCGGACCTACATCGTGAACCAGTGGATTTGAGAATGGAGACCTCCCCCTTTGCTTGGCGAGGCAGCTAAGACTTGAAGGCGCCTCTCGCCTAACTGAGTGCCATTCTGGAGCGGGCGCTCCCGTCCCACGGCTGATGTGGAGGGGAAACGGAGTTCGGTGAAGACTTAGGACCGCAGTGACAGGGCGCGTGGCTTTGAGACCCGTGGTGAGTCTGCCGGTTGCTGGGAAGGGGGACAGGCCGCTTCTGCTGCATCAGGGGTGGCAGCCTGGGAGTGCGGAGCCGGGCTTCCGCTCATGGCGGCTTGGGGAACGGAGGGGCCCGCAGGGCTGCCGGGCTTCCTGGGCCCTGCCTGCGGGGGCGGCCTGTGCTCATTGCGTCCCTGCTTTGCTACGCCCCGGCGCTGGATCCTTCCCCGACCGCGTTTGGGACGGTTGTGCTTGGCCCCGGTTACCTCCTAAGGGGCCCTACTGACCCTCGAGACACCTGGTATATGGCTTCGCGGCTCTTCTGCACTCCGCGCTCTGCAAACGTTGTGTTGCTCTGAAGACTAAAGCATCTGAAGACTTACTTTCCTCAACTATGCCCAAAGTGGGAACTAAGAGGAGAGAGCAAGCACAGGACATAAAGGCTTTCTTGACACCCCAGATGACTCCCGGGTTCCAAGTTCATACAATATCAGCGGACATCCACTGGGCCCCCGCTGTGGACCCCGTAGCAGACGTGGCCTTCACCAAGTCAGACTTTGAAGATCTGCTGAGAGCCTTCAAGCAGGAGATCACTCACGAAATAAAGACAGAGATAGCCACCTCTAAACACTCACTGGCCAGGTCTTTGGCAGAACTAACCTACCATCTGGGTGGTCTTGAGACCAGAGTGAACGACCTGGAGAATACTACCTGTGAGCTAACACATGACACTGAGGTGCTCTCAGAACGGGTGCGAGTGATTGAAGACCATCTGGAGGAGATCTGGGCTAAACAGGAGGACCTGGAAAGTAGGTCTAAATGCAATAATGTGCGCCTTCGGGGTATTCCTCGTCAAATCTCTGACCAAGAACTACCCAGCTATGTCAGCAATCTGTTTCGAAGTCTTCTGGGCCTGGCTTCTTCTGAGACCATAACTCTGGACAGAACCCACCGGGTATATTCCTCTGCCCAACAGAGGAGAAATCTTCTCCCGGATGTCCTTACCAGAGTCCATTACTTCCGTCAAACGGAGGAAATTATGACAGCGGCCAGAAAATCAGAATCTGTACAATTCTGGGGTGCGTCTGTCCGACTGTCTCAAGATCTCTCCCCATGTACTTTGGCTTGCCGCCGCTCCCTGCAGAAGGTCTCCACATGGCTCCAGTCCCAGAAGATCTGCTACCGCTGGGGGTTCCCTTGCAAATTGATTTTTGACTTTCGTAACCAACATTATGCGATCTCCTCGGAGGGGGAGGCGGGAGTGCTAATGGCTGGGGAGACTGCAGCACCTGCGCTGGATCGAGATGCCTCACCGGAGGGGGATCATGGCTTACAGTCTACTCCGATGGATAAAAGAAGGTAAACTAGGGGCTGCGGGTCAGGCTCGCCTCCCCCCGGACAGTCCAAATGGCCGGCCTAAACATGCTAGTCCCCCACGATCTAACGATCCGCCTGCTTGATGATGAAAGGAAAGTAATGAAAGGGCAAAGGTGACACGCTCTCTTGACTTTTCTGGGGAGAACTTGGCCACAAGACTGCAATCTGCATAATTGACATCTCCTATGAGTGTGGCTCCCTATTGAATGCCTTGAGATCTAGGTGGTGGGGGAGGAAATTGGTGAGCCCGCCTTTGATGAGAAGAGATCAGTGACCACACAGACTTAGGTACACCCCTTGGTTGATCGCGGAACTCTGAGTGGTCGTGGGAGAGATCCTCCTGGGGAAGGTTTATATAAGGTGCAAACTTACACATGATTTCAAAGTGGGGGCGCCTAAGTCGGAATGCGCCCGATTCTGTTGGAAGTTGAAGTTTATGAAAGCTTTTTGCAGCTTCTGGTTAACCATTCTTTAAGTTGTCATACCACATTGCTCAACAGTACAACTTGTTTTCTTTTATTTTTCCCAGGTTTAGTTGTCATCCAAGATTATTCGTATTATTTTTCCCTTTCTTGGAATTCTATTGTTGGGTCGGTCCTAGATGGAGGCTGTCGGCGGCGAGGTGATTTGTTTAATGCCAGCCTCAAGCCTGAATTAGTATCAGGGTGCTTTGAAGAGTGGATCAATCGGGCGAGTTATGGGTCCTTCTGAAGGTTAATTTCTGGGCCTTTGAGATTTGGACTGGGAGGGTACTGATGGATGAGTGGAAGGTAATAACCTATGTAATTTGCCAGCTATGTCAAGTGTGGGTAATATGTGGGGGAATGCTGAAATAATGAAACCGAATATAACCTGTCTCACCCTCAACGTTCAGGGTCTCAATTCCCCGATTAAGCGAAGAGCATTATTTCACCGGCTGGCGACATATAATTCCATAATATTATTCTTGCAAGAAACTCACCTGTTGCCGGCGGATGAATTTCGCTTGAACGACAAACTCTACCCAATCAAAATTTGTGCTTCCTCGGGGACGAAGAAGTGTGGAGTAGCCACACTTATTCGGAAGGGAACCCAGTCGACAATTCATAGAACTAGGTCAGATACAGAGGGAAGATATGTTTTAGTGATAGCCACATTATATGGGAAGAAGGTGACTTTGTTGTCAATATATACACCGAATATTAATCAGCACCAGTTTTTTGCCGCCATGTCCGAAATACTGAGTGAGCATGCTGAGGGAGACCTTATAATTGGAGGTGACTTTAATGCTGTGGTTAACCCTTTGGAAGATAATTCTCTCCCCCCAACTCTAATTGATAAGAAGAATTTTATGGCCCTAACCTCTCTCCTCAGGGAACACTCGTTGATTGAGGGATGGCGGTTTTACCATCAGGGAGAACGGGATTATACTTTTTTCTCTCCTGTGCATAGGGGATTCTCTAGGTTAGACATGTTTCTTCTCTCCGATACCCTTATCCCTCGCACCCTAGAGGTAGAGATCCTCTCTGATCATGCTCCGGTATTGGTCTCTATGGCTCCGTTTAGCGATTCCCTGGAACCCCTCCGAACTTGGCAGCTGAACAAACGCGTATTGTTAGACCCTCTGGCCCGTTCCTGCATGGCTGCCTGCATAGACCAATATTTTACAGATAATGACACTG
Source organism: Ambystoma mexicanum (assembly GCF_040938575.1). Lineage (NCBI taxonomy): Eukaryota > Metazoa > Chordata > Amphibia > Caudata > Ambystomatidae > Ambystoma > Ambystoma mexicanum. The sequence goes on from NC_090928.1 coordinate 1,192,210,301, forward strand.
TGGAGTTGGAGTATGCGGTAGTTTGGGATGCGGCGAAGGCTGTTATCAGGCGTCAGGTTATAACTCAAACAATTGAGCGTAGTAAAGTTTACAGACAGACCCAGGCCCACTTAGAACTGAGGCTCCGTGAGGCAGAGGAGGCACATAATGAAAAACCCTCTAGACGCGCACTTAGGGAGATCCGCATGACACAGAAAGCACTTGAGGCCCACCATGTGAGTCGAGCAGCCCTCGGCATAATGCGCACAAAACAATACTACTACTCTAAGGGGAACAAGGCGAATCACTTGTTAGCGGCTAAACTTAGGCAACAGACAAAACGCAACCATATAGACTCGCTAAAAGAACCAGGAGGAAGGCAGGTCTTCACCGAGTCGGGGAAGCTCCAGATTGTTGAAGAGTTTTTCCGAAATCATTACGCCCCCCATGTAACTGATCCACAGTTAGCTAGAGAGTTTATCCAGAGGGCTGACCTCCCACAGATATCCCCTGAGTTTCGTGAATGTTTGGAGGCCCCGATAACCATGGAGGAGACAGATGGGGCAATCCGCTCCCTCCAACTGGGTAAGGCCCCGGTGCCAGATGGCTTTACCAACAGTTTTTATAAGACCTTCCGGGAGGAGTTGGCCCCCCATTTAACAAAACTATTTAACTCGGTATGGAGGGCGGGAGTGGTAAAGGCATCTATGGCAGAATCAGCTGCGACGTTGGTCCTAAAACCTGGGAAGGATCCTACAGACTGTTCTTCTTATAGGCCAATTGCTTTATTAAACACAGACGCAAAATTGTTGGGGAAAATAATAGCGAGTTGCTTATGCCCGGTTCTCCCCACTTTGATAAATAATGATCAGACGGGCTTTATACAGAATCGGTCCACCTACGACAATGTACGCCGTGCCATTAAGCTAGTCGCCCTTGCACCGAAGATCCCAGGTAACCTATCCCTGCTGTTCCTGGATGCCCATAGGGCATTTGATAGTATATCTTGGGGGTACCTGGAATTAGTGCTAGAGGGATTTGGATTTGGTCTGGAATTTTCCAGATTAATATTCTCAAATTTTCAAATTCCCTCGACCAAAATCAAAGTTAACAAAAACTGGACTCCACTAATTAGGTTAGCCAAGGGCGCTAGACAGGGCTGGCCTTTGTCCCCATTAATTTTCACCCTAGCAATGGAGCCTTTTTCTCAACATGTTAGACTGAACCCGGATAGTCTGGGTTTTGAGGTGGAGGGGCAATCGAATAAAATCGCGCTATACGCGGATGACTTGCTTTGTTTCCTGAGAGACCCCCTCACACACTCCCTCTCCCCCCCCCTCTTGGATCTCTAACACCAGTTTGCCACAATATCTGGCTTCCAGGTAAACCCAGCCTAATCGGCGGGCATGCTCCTGTCTGAAGACTGTTAGACTAGAGGAAATGCGAACAATGACGAACTTTCTCTGGTCCCCAATGGAGATTCCGTATTAAGGGGTAAAGCTGACTCCAACATATGCAGGCCTTTACAGGGCGAACATTCCCCCCTTGTTTAAAGAACTAAGGGAGTGGTTACAGCGATGGGACTCCCAGGAAATTTCCTGGGTTATGCCGTATTAATGCGGTTAAGATGACACTTCTTCCGAAGTTGCTATATGCATTCCACTCTTTGCCAATTGCCATCCCTGAATTCGAACTCATAAACCTTCAAAAAGAGATATACCAGTTCATTTGGAAGAAGAAGAAACCTTGCATTCCTGGTAAACTCTTGACAAGGGGAAAGATGCTAGGGGGGGGGTTAGGCCTCCCCTCGATACCACGTTATTAAAGGGCTGCGCAAGAAGCCATAATGCTTTCTTGGGGAGATTCCCTGGACCCTCCTAAATGGTTTAGGATTGAGCAAGCAGCTGCCTCTCTTCCTCTGGCTCACTTTCCATTTCTCCGGTAAGAGGCGCGTAATTATAGGGGTGGAATATTGCCAACCACCTTGTCCACTTTACTGAACTGGGATAAAGCGCGATCGTACAGGGGCATCCCGTTGGGGCTAGGACTGCTTTCCCCTATCCCTCAGAACCCGGCTTTCACCCCTGGCCTCACACCCACAATGTTCCGACTCTGGTGTTGAGACAAGCCCTTGTGTCTGAGAGATCTATATGCCGATCAGGAACCTTTAACTTTCCAGGAATGCAAAGAAAAGTTTGATCTCCCAGAGACGGAATGCTTTCGTTACATACAACTACGCCACTGGCTCACTAATAGGGACACCCGCAGAGCAGTTAGAAGGGCCCCCCTGGGAATTGAACTTCAAATTCTTGAAGGCCAGCAGTCCCACAAAATGTTGCTGTGTCTGAAAGCTTTGGGAGAGAGAACTGTCCTTAGAGATTCCAGAGGAATCCTAGCAGCGAATCTGGCACCGAACTCAGACCAGTTCTCGTTGTGCTCTGGTGAAAGAGAATGCCATCAAGATTTGTTTCAGGTGGTACTTCCCCCACAGCAGACTCCACTCCATTAATCCAGAATATCCAGATACATGTTGGCACGGGTGTGGCGAGCAAGGGGATATGGCACATATGTGGTGGCACTGCCAGATCATTCAGTCATACTGGTTGGAAGTGAGGTCTAGAATCAAGGAAATCACAGGCTCTTTGCTCCCTATGGATGCAAGGTTATTTCTACTGGGGGATGCCCCGGAGGATGGGTCCTTCCCCATGTCAGGGCATAGGGCAATCCTGATTTCGCATTACCAGAGGCCGATTCTGGAAAACGATAGAGGGCCCGCAGATAGCCTACTGGTGGATGAAACTGTGGGAACTGTTAGATTTGGAGAAACTCGCAGCAATGCTGGAGGGAAAGCTTTCGAGATTTCAGAATATTTGGCACCCCTTTCTAGACTTTGTCTCAGATAAAGAACACATGTACTTTCAACCACAACTCTTGAAACACTTCATGAATTCCTGATTTGCCTGTAGATTTGTTAGCCTTGCACTTACGCACTTTTGACAGAGAATGGTCAATAATGGTAGTCCTGTTTATGAACTCTTAATACCTAATATTGCTTAATGAATTCATGTTTCTGATTGGTTAAAAGAGAGATAACTGACCCAATGATGGTTATTTTTTTCTCTACTTTCTCCCCCAGTTTCTCTCTCATTACCCCTGACTAATCAACTGAAGATATATCGCATGACATAATATATACTCTACGCTGTTATTTCATGTCAAATATGGGAAACATTGAGATATTGTTGGGGTATGAGGGTTCTTGATTTGAACAAAATGGTATTAATTGTTAACATAATTGTCATGCTGAAAATCAATAAAAATATCTAAACAAAAAAAAAAATGCTACCACCAAAGGTTCGAACACCAAAAGTTCGGACCTTTGGTGGTAGCATTGAAAAAAATAATGGGGGCTGCTAGGGTCCCCCCGCATCGCCCCGCTGACTATACTTTATGGTATAGTGAGCGAGAGGGTGCGGGGGACACCCCCGCAGCCTTCTGTTAAAAAAAAAAAAAGGAAAAGAAAAGGACCCTGCAGCGCCGGTTCCCGATCACGGAAGTGAAAATGAACGGGTGCTGCAGGGAACCAGCGTGAAGATGAAGGTAAGTGGGGTTGGTTTATGTCGGGGGTGTGTGTGGGTGTGAGAATGTATGTGTGTTCGCATGAGAAAGGTGCACTTTTCTCATGCAAATGATTTGCCCGCGGTACTTTCAGCCGCGGGCAAATCACTGGGATTCGTTTATCTTTAGTTGTGAGGGCAAGCATAGGTTTTGGACACAGACTTTTAAGTTGAACTCTTTTGACTCAGACTTTCCTTAGTTTAGTTCAGGTAGGGAAATCCCACCTTAGCCTAGGACAAGTTAGGCCTTCAACCATCCTGACATTTAAGTTAATAAATATATTTTGTTTGAATGTTAAGTCTGTTGTCTGTGTATTACTTCATGATGCCTTCATATAGTGCGGATCAGACATTAGATGGTAACTGCCACTTGGTGTCAAAAATGCCCGGTTTAGAAATCCACTGAGAGTTACAGTGATCTGTGTTGGCACTGTAGCCTATCCAACATGAGCAAATTAGAGATAAAGTGGGTGGCCACTGAAGTTTTCAGGTTATTTAGTGGCAACTTGTAGCACCGGTAAAGGGGCAGAAATAGAAGCGGATGCAGAGGTGGTACATTTGTATTGTATTGTATTTTATTTATATAGAGCACCAAGCCCAAAGGCATCTAGGCGCATTTGTGGGCATACATGTTTATTTCATAGAAAGTAAAGAAAAAACCCTGTCTGTCCCTATAACTAAGAGAGGTTTACTGTCAGAATGTCAGTCAAAAGAAAAATAATCCAGTGTCCTATGTCCCAAACCTATTTCAACACCTCACACCTCAAAAGAAAACTATATAACCAGTTCCACCCTGACTCCAGAAAGGTGGTTCCTTCTGGATTTGTTTTAGTTTTTGGCAGTTTGTAACTGTTGGGGGGTCGGGAGGATATTCCTTTTCCCCTGGCCATCACTAGGCCTTACAATATAGTTCTGCACAGAGGCAGGGGTGGTCTGCCTTCCCTCAGCCTTCTTAGGCGCTCTTTTAATATTCCCAATAATGACTCTGGTTTTGCCAAAGGATATCCTTCTCCCCTGGTCCTCTCCTCTAGTTATGTGGGTCCCAGACCCCTTTATCAGACTTAATGTCTTACTCTGGACCAGTTAACTATCCTGCCAGGCATTGTTTCACACATATTACCTCAATCCTTTAATCATGTGGGTCCCTGACCCCTTTCTCTAGTTTATAATATCTCTTAATCAGGTGTGATTCACTAGCCTGCCAGGCACTGTTTGACACAAAGTTCTCTGGAACTCTTCCAAGTACTGGTGCGAGGAAGATGGTAACTGTTGTACGCTGATTGTTTTTAACAATTGGTTTTACCTCGGGACCGCTAGTTTGCCCTGACTTGGTTCAACTGTGCCCCTCAGGGTATCAACAGGGTCTCTGCTCTGTCCCCTGCTTCGTAGAGCAATTCCACATTCATTAAAACAGTTCTCTTTATGAACTCTTTAAATCCTAGGGACTTGCTCCTTACCCCTGCTCTGCGGGATGCTTCTCTTTCAGGCTTCTCTAGCCCCTGGAAGACATGCAGTGGTTCCACAGACCTGGACCCTCACAGGGGTACCTTCCTCTGCTCTCCAGCTCGCTGCCGGATACCTCCTTCTCCTGCAGTGGTCCCTGTGTCTCAGCAGCAATCTCTGCTGGGATGGGTCTGCTGCCACCTTATCCGAGCTTCTCTCGCCCTGGAAGTTGTGCGGCTGTTCCATTGTCCTGGGTCCCTCACAGGTACAGCGGTACCTCCTTCCGGTCTCTGCCGGACAACTGCTTCACCTGCTGTGTTCCCTATGTCAGTGGTGTCCTCCACTGGGATGCGTCTGCTGTCTTGCCAGCATACCTTTCTCCTTCCATCCCTGTTCCCCGCACGGCAGCTTCCTCCAGCTTGTGGTTTCTCCAGGGAGGATCAGACCTCAAGAGAAGTCTTCTGTCAGACAATCAGTTATCCTTTTGCTGTGACCCTGTTCACTTTCAGGCTGTTTTGTGGGAATTAAATCCCCAATCTGCCCAGGTACATAAAAAATAGGTGACCCATAAACATGCATATGGTTCTCACCTCCACGAGCAAAAGAGGCTGAAGTGGAAAAACACGGCTAGGTTGAAAAAAATGGACCTTGAAAAAGAGCTTCTAGATAAACATCTGAGGGGACTAAAAAATGCTTATAGGAACTGGGTGCGCTCGCACAGACCCTTCATATATCAGCAAAATGGGGAAAAGATGTTGAGGGCTTTATTCCTCAGAAACTCAAGAAACTTCTGGGCAATTGTAGGATCTCTGGATGGACAACTTTCAGATAATCAAGAAATGATGTTGCAGGAGCAGGTGTGGGTTAGGCATTTTATAGAGGTGTATGGCGACTCTGATACCCAAGTTCCCAGTACAGAACTGAGAGATACTTGGTCCCTAACTCATTCCTGCGAAACCATCGAAACGCTGATCAGGAAGTTTTCTAGTACCAGAACAGTTGGCCCGAAAGACCTAAGTAATTCCATTCTAAAAAGAAATCCCTACCTATGGACGCAGTTACTGAAACTTCTATTTGATAATATCTTGTTGACTAAGGAATTTCCGGAATCATGGAGGTCTTCAGTGGTGATTCGTATATACATAAAAGGGGACCGCCTGGCTGCTTCGAACTACTGTCCGATATCTCTTTTAGATGCGGATAGTAAAATTGGTGTAGATTTGATTCTTGCATAAATTGAGACCTAGGCCAAGTTATAAGGTATTATCCCGAAACAATAAACAGGTTTCAGAAGGGGGCTGTCAACCTCCCTTAATGGATTAATTCTGAGTTGTCTGAGTGGGCAGCCCTTGTTTGGAGGTTGGACCGATCTCTCAAGCATTCAACACCATTAATAGAAATTTGCTTTGGATAAAATGTAACGTCTGGGTGGGGTCCTGTCTCACCTCCTGTCTATTCTCATTGAACTCCGCCATAATACCAGTATGCGAGTTAGGCTCTCGAGAATGGGTGCCCTGTCTGACCCAATTAAGATCAAACGAGGGGTCCAACATGGGTGTCTGATCGCTCCCTTTTTTATTTATTCTCTTCATCTCAGACCTGGCCCTATGTTTGCAAGAAAGGGGCTTGCTGTCCCCAAAAATGGGAGATTTGAAAACTAGTTTGCTGGCCTATGCTGATGATGTGGTGGTCTTGGACCATACACAAGTGGGTCTCCAGTGCCTACTATCGGCCTTAGCAGACTATGCCAAGTGTAATGACTTAAAAATTATCCCAGATAAATCCAGAATTCTTGTATTTAAGCATCCAAAAAAGTTACTTAAGTCATTCACTTGGATGTTGGAGAATCGGCCCGTAGAGGTAGTTTCCGAGATCACCTACCTAGGGGCCAGCTTAGTATCTTTTCATAACCATGGGCACATTATTGCAACAATTGAGCTTAAGTTAGTAAATTTGGGTGCGCAGATGACAAAAAGTCTTTGCAAATTCTGCAGATTCTCTGTTCTGCCCATGATTAAATTCTATATAGGCAAAGTAGGCCCGATATTATGTTTGGCTAGGATTGTAATCCCTTAGTGTTTAATATAGATTGGGATAAAATCGAGGCCAAACTGTTAAAGAAGCCGTTGAATCTCTCCAATTGTGTTCCTATTAGTTGTTTGAGGTACGAACTGGGCTTGACCTCGCTAAGGGGAAGGTTAATTCTAGATCCCCCCCCCCCAAATGTTCACTGTTTGAAAACGTAGCTTTGACCAGGCAGAGAGGAGGTAATATCTTCCTTAACAACTTGGAGGTAAGATGTCAAGAAATATTGGCTGACTCAGATTGCTCAGTGTAACTGCTCGTTCAGAATCCCATGAAAGTCAAAATGCGCATCCAGCGGGCAGACTGGATTAGGACAATTGACAGAATGAGGCAGGCAAATCTCTCTGCTTCTCATAATCAAACTATGAAGGAGAGAACTTTTCTGCCTCATTATTTAAATTGGTCATCTGATTCAGCCATAAAATCAACTTTCCTGAGATTCAGACTAAATTTACTTCCGACGCAGGAAATCCTGTCAATAAGAAATACTGAGGAATTCCCGACTGATATCTTTAATAAATGTGAAGATAAGGAAAGTCAGTCTTTGTACCATCTACTCTCTAAGTGCCAGGAACGTGGGCGTAGAGAGTCGCCAAATTTCGGAGATTTTCCTCCGAAATTTGGCGTGATGTGAGGTGGTTGAACTCCGATATCTTTTGGGAGCGATTATCATCGAGTGAGGACGTTTTATTGACATTTGAAGTAGTCACAGTCTTAATAGAACTAGAGTTAGAGAGGAAAGATTCTTAAATAAAAAATATTACGGTGTCCCAGGAAGTGAGGACTGGTGCAGTGTGGACATGTTGGTTTACACAGTTGCACTGTGTGTCAATTATTTTGTATGTTTTTATACTGTATATGATCGTATTGAGGTCTTCCTTTTTTTGTGTGTTTGTACTCTGTTGGTTCAATTGATATATTTTTTTTAATGCTCTTTGTTTTTTTTATCTTGTTAATAGTGTTAAAAGCCATGTACTGTTTTATTTGCTTGTTTCTTATATGGCTAATTCACTATAAATTAAAAAAAAGAAAAAAAAGTCCTATTTTTATCTTTGGCCGTGTCGTGTGAGAGCTAGTATGTTCGCTTTTGTTCCGCAAAGGGCTCTTCAAGCCTCCTTTCTTCTTCCTTGTGTCAGTGTCTACAGTGCCATAGGGTTCAGTTTTCCTTCCTCTTCCTTGTCACCATATGGTTTTTCTCATACTCATAGACAAGTCTACTCTGCATAAAGTAACTATGATTAGGAAGAGGGGGTAAACAGGATAGAAGTGTTTTAGTCCTACAAGTGTGGTGGGATGTGTTTTTGGGGTTAGAGTGGTAATTGTTATACATTGTTTTCCCTTGATAGTCTTCCCTTCCTCGACAGAGGGGGACCTCTCCAATGGGATCCTTTTGAAGAGTACCACCCCCCCTCCCGTGGGACTATCGGGTAGCGGCCTCACCTCCCTGGCCCCATGGCAATGGTCCCCCTAGGGAGTAAGTGACAACATCCAGGGATTCATCACACATCCTTGCAATTGGTACAGTGCATGTTTGTCATGGTGAGCCCAGCTGAAAAGTGAGCTGATCTTCAGGGTCACAGACTATTTCTTTCAGAGGCTGACAACTACCAATGAGGTGTGTGGCCATGAGGTGAAGGACGTGTGCAAAGCAGGGCTGAGGGAGAGGAGTGTCTTGCCACTTGGTATGGCAGCAATTGCATTTCAACCATTGCCTGATGTAATAAAACCAAAATGCCACTGTGCCTCTTCTTCCAAATTTCAGCTCCCCTGTGGTTTCTGCCCTGAAACACTCACTTGCCCACTGGTGCCTGATAACAACTGCATATTCCTTTTCATTACTCTGGGACCGTTCTTGTCTGATAGTGGAAGCAGAGGTCGGCCATTGTGTTCTGAGGGCCATTCAGCCAGTGCTCTTGCACTGGTACACATGTCCACGGAGAAGTGGATTTTTTGCCCAGGGACTCCTCTGGGACTCGACCCACTGTAACCATAGCCCTTGTCATACAATTCCGGTAGCACCATGTGTATGAAATGCCATCCAGAAACTTCCCAACAGTGATCTGATTTCCCACCAAATCGCTGGAATTCAGCGTGGTCCAAAAGTGTCCAGTAAAACTCTGTTGCCACGTTAGCCTTGAGCAGGCGATATCTGTCATGTGACTTGTGATATTTTTGTCCATGCTCAAAAGCTTCTAAAACAATGTCCTGATGCAATGGGGGGATCACTGTTATGCCTTGCTGGGGTACAGATCTAGGGCATGTGGTTTGAGCAATGCAACACCATCTGTATTTTATTTTCAGGTGTCTGGTGGTGGTATGCAGCTTGTCTGGTGGTGGGAGTAGGGGTGAACTTTAGATCTTCTGGCTTCCCCTGCAGCTTATGGTGCCACGTAGGTGTGGTACCCAAGTTGGTCCCTGAATTCCCTCGACACACTGTTTTTTGGCAGAGTGCAAGTGTCCAGATTTGGTTGCTGTTTATTCTGTGTGAAGCACTGCCTCTCTGTTGACTTTAGTTATGAGCGAACGACATACAGGTTGGGTCCAACTGGGTGTGAGGAGGGTGGTGGTGGTGGTGGTGGTGTTGTAGATGCCTTATAATAATGTGATTTACTTCTTAATCTGTGACAGGAAGGCAGTTTCTCGAAGAGACTGTACACAGGTGGCGTGGAGAGCTTCTATTGCTAGTTCAGCATCTGTGATGTCATTGTACTCCTTCTCAGTATGGCTGTTTGGCAGCAACACATGTAGGGGAGGAAGGATAGCTCAGGGGGCAAAAGATTTGTCTTGGATGCAAGACAAAACAGCACAACACAGATTTGAATACTGATCCCACGCTTCAAAACCACTCCTTGGTATTAAGGGCATTCTGAATAAACAATTACAAATGTTCCTGCTTGGACTCTTGCAGATCATAATCCTTGTTTTGATCATCCTCCGTTCCTAATCATTACTGTCCGATTCATCAGTGGATTGGGACAGGGTGAGAGTGTCCTGGAATTTCAATCTTCTGCTGTTCAGCAACATCTTGTTCTTCCCTGATCTTCAGTAAAAAAGATTTGCCCCACTCCTCTGTCTGCCCTTTGTATATCGTGCTGCAATACCCATGCATGTACTTCTGTTGGTACATGTACTCCAGAACGACTTGTGAGCAGGGGGTGTGGAGCGCGAGTTGGATGATACCTACAATTGGCCACGTGCAATTTTTTCATTTCCAGTGAACACAAGTGCAGCTGTGAAGACCACAAGCAGCACATCATCCCCACCACTGGCTTGCGTGGGTGGTGATGTGGCAATGTTGTGATCAGTGGAGTAGATGGGCCACCCTCAATTCCCTAGGGCCCAAACTGCCCCATAACATGCAGCAAAGGGGATAGGTGTGAAGGGAGGAGCTACTGCTGTTCCTCAGATAAAGGAATAGTGCTAACCGCCTGCACATAAACTAACACACTTACAGCACAGGGGAAAAGAAAGCCTGAGAGCCCCATCCACCCCAGAGTCAAGTGTTTTTTCCATTAGATAACATGTAGTATTTCTTAAAAGGGTAAATTCAATATTGGCCACCTGTTAAGTTTGCACTTGTATGCACTTGTATGCATATATGATATGAAATGGCATTTGTAAGGTGCCTATACACAAGTGTTTCAAGGTGCGACGAGGCAAGGAAGGGGGAACAGAGGGAGGATAGAGACAACGATCTTACTAGGCCAAGTGACATTGATATCGCGCAAGTGCAGGGGAGGGGGCGAGGGGAAAAATGTCAGGGGAAAGTGGAGGGGGCAGTGCTGTGCATGGGATCAAAACAATAACAAGAAGTGCGGCCTGCAGGTGGCAGGTGCAAGGGTAAGTACAGACAGCAGGTGTCTACTACATTCAATCTACCACCCCTACCAGTTCAGAGTCATGAAGGCATCGAGTTGCAGTGTCTGAGGGCAAAAAGCAGGTTTCTTTAAGGGTAATGAGTTCAAGAGAGGGAGAATGGGAAAGAAGTAAGTTTATTTATTTTATTTTACATTTGTAGAAGCGCACAAAGCCCTTGGGCATCTCGGCGCTGGTTACAGGCATGATCCATATAGTAGGTAAATACAGTGTACAGTTAGTTAAACAAGTGAGTTTTTAGCTTTTTTCTGAAAAGGGGGAAAGAAGGTTCAGAGCGGAGGGAGAGTGGTAGATTGTTCCAGAGGATGGCTGCCAAAACTGGGAAACTTGAACCACCAGCTCTATTGCGTCCGGATCTTGGGACGATGAGGCAGTGGCTGTGAATAGATTGTGAAGGTCTGGAAGATGTGCGTTTATTGAGGCTCTGAGCAAGATGTGAAGGAGCGTTGTTTGACAAGCATCGGTGGGAGAGTGAAAGGATTTTGAATTTGATTCTTTCTCGGACGGGGAGCCAGTGGACAGCTTTTCTAGCTCCAGAGATGTGGTCAAACATATTCAGGTCCAGTGCCGCAAAGAGAGAATTGTTTTGGATTACTTGGAGTCGATTTAGGTTTTATTCAGAGGTGCCACAGAGCAAGGCATTGCAATAGTCCAATATTTTAATCCAACGAGGCCCAGGGCAACAGTGAGGCGATTGCCGGAGGAGAGGAATGGTTTTACTGCGTGTAGGAGTTTTGTGGCGTAAGCTGCTGTGGAAACAGCGTGGTTGAACAGGCGGACATGCTGAGCGAAGCGTCAAAGTGGATGCCCAGTGTTTTCACAGAGGAAGATGCAGGAAGCTAAAGGGGTCAGAGGTAAAGGAAGTCTTGTTACAGAGATTGTGCCTTCCAAACAGCAATATAAAGAGTGAGATGTAGAAGCATACTGATGCAAAGTCAGAGAAGTAGAGAGGCAATGGGCATAGATGTGCAAATAGAAGTGTGATCAAAGTTAGGGTTTGTAAATAGGATAGGCAAGCGAGAAGAGAGGTTGCGTCGAGGAAAAGAGATGATAGAGATAGGAATAGGGTTGACATGATTTTGAGCAGAGGAGAATAAAGTGAGAAGCAGAAGTGAAAAGAAGAGATAGTAAGTGCAGTGCATGGTGATGGGTGCAGCTGAGCAAAGACTAAAGGTATATGTTACTTATCTGCAACTCGTGTATCTTTCATAGATTCACATGCTGAATGAATATTCCTCATCGTCAGGCTGGAAATCCTCTGTAACAAAATAAATTAAAACTGCAGTCACTTTAGTGCTCTAGTAGAGCCGTTTTTGGGTTATATTGCCCACAGCCAATAGAAAGAGCTCCCTTAGCTACACCCCCTGAAAGCCATCTACAGTTTTGGAACAGTGCACGTAATGTGTCACTATGAACCAAGAAGAGCCATAAGCAGGGTGTGAGGAACCAGAAGATGTCTCACCCGCTAGACCCCTGGGATCTGTCATCAGGTGGCCAGGATACGGCTATTGCTTTTGGATCCAGGGATCGGGGAGTGGGACACAGGATAGTGAGATGTGGTAACCCCCCCCCACAATCTCTATTGGATGTCTGGCCAGGTCCAATCTAATCCTGCTTTCCCTCTCCTGGGTGGTGGTACAAAGAAACATTGATAAATAGTAGATTAAGCCCCGCCCCCATTCCCTGCACGGTTCTGCTGTGACTCTCCAATGTCGGTCGCTGTTTTGCCAAGTCCATGTTGGTTTTAGGGGGTCTATGGCAGGCGTTCCCCTATGTTGGCTAATCTCTGTTTTGGTCTAGGTCTAGGCTTTGGTCCTCTGTACCGCTGTTCTTGCTGGGTGCTGGGGGCTCTGCTTGCATGTGAGGATTGTGGACCTCTGCAGTTCTCAGGTGTTCATTGATACTGTGTCTTCCTTGGTCTCTAAGTTGAATGAATCAAACTCCTGCTAGCATCTTGCTTTTGAGGTATGGGCTGAGACAAGATTTTACTGCACCAAAACCGTGTACTGCGGGGGGGGGGGGGTGGACAAGATCTTGGACCCTCAACTGCTGCTGTACTTCACAGGGGAAGGCCTTACTGGATTTCTCTCTGGCAGTTCCTGTTCACCACCCCCCAACCCCCCCCCCCCCCCACACACACACACCCTCCCAGGATACTGGCCTTTTCACAGCCTTAACATTTGTTCTCTAAAGTCATTAGTACCCAGTTGTGACTGAAATGCCCTCACACATCTAGTGGAAGTCTCTGATGAGCGGAGCTTCTTCGATAGAGCGGTGCGTAACACACGAAATCCTGATTTTAGTCTGCGGTATTATAACCCTGGCGATGAAGTAATCCCCTATGCAAGAGAGGAGAGGACACAAATTTCATTCCGCACAGCCTAGTTTGTCATAGCATGCATAATGCACGCTTTCCAATTAGAATGGCACAATTTAGGAACTGTGTTCACAGGCTGATGAGACGGCAATTATTTTAAAGCCAGGGAGACGCATCTCATTAGCTTTGCCGCAAATCACGCCCCACCCAAATGGCACTGGTGGGAAAATACAAGTTTTGGATTGTATTTTGCTATTGAATTTTATTTCAAAGCCAAGGCCAGGGAGAGCAATTAGTTGTGTAAAGTGAGACCCGGCTAATCAATGGGACGCAGCCAGCCAAGCGTTGGTGGAAGATGGAAGCAGAAGCGTAGTTAGAAAACTCACTCCTCTGCATCTTGGGGCAGAGGCCGGTGCGGGCTTTCATGCTGCAAAGTGCCAATCTGCCTGAGAGATGGCGGTCTCGTTAGCGGTCACAGGTCTCCTTTTATTCGCAGCACTTGTTAAGAGCAGCGTTTGGCAGCCAGCATGTTCTGATCTTTTTAACTGCACATACATTTAGTTCCTCATTTCTGCCTTTTCCTTGTGGTTTTGGAGACATGCTGGTTCATATTGCACCTGGTCTATGGGTGTACTAAACTGAGGCCCATGCAGATTTTCATGTTTGATTACCAAGCCTCAAGAATTCTAACTTTTTTATTTTCCTTTTTACATCGCAGAAGTAATGAAAACTGGGGCATAAGCACATATAAATAAGTTCAAACAGGCAATGTAGTTAAACAGTATTCCAATCAGCTGGGGGGGGGGGAGGGGGTAAACTCTGTCGGTACCAATAAAAAAGGAGACTTCAGCAGCTAGCCCTACTCCTTGTACAACCAGTCACACACATTAAGTAAGCACAATCCTGGAAAATATAATAGCTCTAAACCATAATAATAAATCTAAACATCCATATAAATGTCACAGTGAGCACAATAAATACACGCCAGAAGAGATTGCCTTGAGAGAATCAGAAATCTTGCTTTTATCACAGTATATAAAGCTCTCAAGCAGAGGGCGGGGCTCATTGAAGAGGGACCGCGCTTCCAGATAGGCTTCTTTGTTATTGACTCGCATGCATTGCCTTCTTGTAGTTGGAGAAGATCTGGAGGTCATTGGTCCAGTCCTCCAGACGTTTGAGCATTTGTTTTATTCAGTTAGAATGGGCTGGTGGGTTGTTTCTAAACATTTTTTTCAGTCTAACACCAGATACCAAGTCAGTGCCATTGAGTGCATGGGACCAAAGCCACAAGACCTCTAACAATTACAAATCCTATTTCGTCCCCCTTTGATACCCGCGAAAAGTGTGCAAAAGTCCCAACACACAATTATCTTGGCTGGAGTCCAGTATGAAGAGTGCGATTTACTCATTTAAAAAGATCCTATAAACTATTATACCACGCACGTCCTTCCTTAAATTATCCATCCTGTAGTGTTTCAAAGGGCATGTGGTCTGTTAATATGTCATGTATTTTCATCATCTATTCCACAACCCAGTGTTTACAAAAAAAAACATCCGATTGCTTTGTTTGAGTGTTGGACTGTACAATAAAGAACTCTTTAATTTGTCAAATTCTGGTAAAACAATTTTAGTTTAGCTCAGCTTGGCATTTTGATTCTTGAACTTTAACTTGCTGTTTTCTCCTCTGATGTTGTGTTGATAAAAATAAGAGGAATAAAATAAAATTGTGATTTAAAATGAATAAATGATTTTTAATATGTTTTTGTGAGGGTCTATCAATTTAGTAAATTACTTTTTTTAAATTTTTTTTTTAGAATCCCATGAGTCATTTGTGTACTAAATATGCTATTTGGTTTCCCCTTCACTTAACAGCCTATGTAGGTGAACTTGTTTAAAGTGACATCACTGTTTCAAGCTTGAGTGCTGCTACTCCCCTGGGAGATAACAGAAATATCCCAATCACAAGGATTGGAATGAGACTTTTAACTGCTGATCTATAATCTCAAGTTCCACTACTGCCTCCAACACCACATCCCCAAGCTGCGATATATTTTCCTCCCGGCTGCATCATGGCACGTCCTGCTTTGCCTGGCCTCCCGCATCTGCATCCCCAACCCCATGACACTTACCTGAGTTCCTTTGACTCTGGTGTGGCTATGCATTTCCACATCTCACCTCGCCCCTATGGAAATAGTAAATGGACATTGTCATTTTACTATTTCCCAGTCGGACATTTTGTTTTGTAGTTTTTGTATGTGCAATTGAAACACAAAGCTGGATTCCCATTACAAACAAAATTTAAAAGTATTAAAACCTGGTCGATGGATTCTGGGGTGCTAATAGCGTTGAGAACTTCCTTCTGGGGCTGGCTTTGCTTGCTAAAGGCCCACAAGCCCTAGTTGTGGCTCATGCTGGCGGGCCTTTACCACCAAAGCCTCAAAGGAGGTCCGTGATGTTATATTGACAGCCATTCCTCTGAGTTTAGAGTGTAAAAAAGAGCAGCTGCAGGCACAGAATGCAGCGCTGCATGGTTTCACTGGGAGCTGGGGGTTGGGGGTGGCGGCTACTGGACATATCAGAGTTATTTCATTGGGCATAGGGTTCAGGATGAATCCATGGATACGGTTTACATCTACTCACTAATTAATTGGTAGTCCCGCCTCCCCTTCCCGCAATTGAATGCTCCTGACCACTTTCAGAAGCCGCCTCCTTCCTTTGGGTAACGCTGCCAACGGCTAACAGATAAGGGCCAGCCGTTCTTCCAGCCGCTTTGCCGTTCAGCTATTGCTTGGCTGTGTTCTGCTACTTGCTTGTGAGTACCAATCTCCAGCATTGCTTCTTTCAAAGTTTCATATGCTGTATGAATATTCCCCGTCGTCAGGCTGGGAATACTAACATAGAGCAGTTTTGTATACATTAAAACGGCAGTCACTAGTAGTTGTTTTTGGGTCATATTGCCCACAGCCAATGGAAAGGGCTCCCTTAGCTCTGCCCCTGGAGCCATCTTCAGATTTTTCTACCATATGTTGTGTTGGGAGGCTTCATAAATCTCTCTCGATAATTCTTCGTTTTAATCTACATTTCAATGAATATTTTCAATTTCAGGATGCAGGCCTCAGTGACAATCACCCCTGAAGCTTTGTGTGATGAATCTGAGGTGATCATCCAAAAAACCCTGATGTGTGCAGTTGGAATTTGGAAGGCTCATGGCTATTCAGTATTGGCGCACATCCAGAGAGGAGCCCCATGCACAGAGGTATGGGTGACGACCGGCTCCATTAGGAGACTTTTCGGCACAGAGGCGAACAGTGGATGCGGGGGCCCAGGAGGAAGCGCGCCCCTTCCAACAGGAGGGGTCTGGGGGGGCACGGCCACCTGAACAGCTGCGCTAGCTGTGGGTCCGGAGCAGCACGCATACGCAGCCGCCCAGTGGGTGGGAGCTGAAGTCCGGGCACTACTTCCAATATCGTGGAAGTACATGATAGCAATGGCCCACAGGTAGGCTGTCAATACTGTTAAACAGTTGAAGACCCCTTCCATGTACACTGCTTCCTACCTGAAGCGAAAAGATGCTCATTATTAGATGAGAGCGCTGCAGCGTTTTCACTATCAAGGTTGAGTCGAGCCTCAAGAGGTACGACGCTAGCCATCACATTATAAGTTGTGTTGTGGTTCACTTAGAGTCCTCAACCAAAGCAACGCATACAATTGAACACTTGCCCGGATTAATTGTATCGAAGTTTTGTCGCACAGGAGGAATTTCCGGTGAAGCAACCGTTAGACTTATTTCAAGGCCTCGATTAGAAAACAAAAGGAGTGTGAGGCCCCAGAACTGGCACGGGAAGTAATCCATAAGACCTGGAAGGTACCATTCACATTCACGGGTTAACTTTAGGAACAGACAAGTGTCTCCCAAGAAGAGAGGTGGACCTCAGGTGCCAATTGACTGGCAAAAGAGAAAAGAGTGTGCCTTATATCAAAGTTGGTGGCAATATTCATTCTGCGGAATGGTGAGGGTGTTAGTTGTTTGCTGTTAAAAGTGATTTCAAGGTTTCTGCAGTCACACAGCACCTATAGGCAATCCAAGTATTTCATAGATAGAGGTCATCACAGAGCAACAAATCAACCCCAGACTGGGTAAATCAACACATTATACTTGCAAACTGTGTGTGGGTTGGCTGTGTTAAAACTGAGAGTAGCCTATGAATATATTTATCTGGTGAGGCAAAAGCAACATTACTCGGGATCTCACCCCGGCCACAAGGAAAAAAGGGGTGGAGGGGATAACTGGCAAGTCAGTGACGACATATCTCTTTTTATAATGTCTCGGAACAGATCAAAAAAACCAGTGGAAGGGGTTCTTACCCCCAAACTCCAAAAGAAAAAAACAACCAGAAGGGGCTCTCCCAAAAATATGGCATAAAGGAGAAGAGAGGCGCTTACGGATGCACGCCCGTTAATTCGCCAAGAACCAGGGCCTATGTCAGTACCGAAGTTGCCAGAGCAATATTCAACAAACGAAGGGTTTCAATGATTTTAAGGATCAAATGACTGAAACGCACCAAGCATAACTCGCCCTCATAAGAACCAAACTCGCACAATCGTTACAGGAGGTGAAAAATGTTATCAACGATCTAGCAGAGCGAATAGAAACAAACAAAACTGCAATCCAAGATGTAGCAGAAGACACACATAAAATGGATCTATTGACTGATCAGTTGGCAACAGCGACCCAAAACATTGAAATACAAATGGAAGATCTTGAAAATAGATCGAGGGAGGTCCAACATTTGGTTGAAATCACTCCCGGAAACCATTAAGGACCGGGAATTAAAAACATTGATGCAACAGGTGTTTGCTGATCTGGCAGATTTGGAAAAGGGGGGAGGATGTCCCGATTGATCGAATTCACCACGTGGGCCCGAAGCGCAAAGATCCAAGAGCATGGGCCAGAGATGTAATTGCTCCAATTCAAAGGTATGGACAGAAAGAGGCAATTTTACAGACAGCAAGAAAAGCAACTCCCATTAAGATCAACTGATCAGAAATCCAATTGTACTAAGATCTGGCGCAAGTGAATTTGTAGCGAAGATTAATTGGTCCAGTAGTACAGGTTTTAATCAAAAACCAAGTTCGCTACAGATGGACATTCCCTTTCAGAATTTTCTTTATATGGGAAGGACAACATTGGGTCACTTTGTGTGAAGAAGGTTTACGGATATTGAAGATAGAAGAAGATGAAGAGGGGCACCATCAAAAGGAAGCTCGAAGAGTCCAAGAAAAAGGGAGTTTCAGAAGATGGCAATGAACTAAATCATTTCATGACAAAACACTGCGAGATTAATTCCAAGGAACTGTCGACCAACTGCGTCATCCAGGGTCGCGGAGTGGATTAATGTGGAAAGTATTGTATTATGTTTAACAATTAGCAAAGTATGGGATTGCAACGATGGTGGGGGTGGGCGGATATGTTGCATGGGGGGCAAGAACTTTAAGCAAAGGAGGCAGCGGGAGGGGTCTGGGTGGCTAGTGGGGCTCAACCTCTCAGTGTGGGAGGGAGGGAAATAGGTTGAACTCGACCGGGGTAAAGAAAGGGAACGGTGGGTAGGCTTGGGAGGGTCTTGGGTAATGCTGCTGGGGGGAGAGCGGGCGGTTTGCTAACAAAGGAATTAACAGAGTAAACGTATTCAGATGGGGGGAATAAAAACATTACAAGTCCTAGCCTTGAACATTAGGGGCTTAAATTCCCCAGTCAAAAGACGTAAAGTTAGTTAATTTTTGAGTCGGGAGAGCCCTGATGTAGTGACGTTTCAGCAGACCCATGTGTCAAGAAAAGATGCGAATACGCTGAAAATATGTGGTTACCTACATATTGTTCAATCAAACGAAAAAGGAAATAAGGGAGGGCTTTTAATAGCCTTAAAAGGCTGGGTTGGTCAGAGCATTTTGGTGCAAGAAACAGACAAGGATGGTAGATATTTATTCATCAAAATACAATTGGGTAGAATGCGATATACGATAGCTACAATCTATGCTCTGAATTTGGGGCAGGATGTATTTTTACAACAAGTACTGAGCAAGCTAACGGGTGATTTCAATATGGCCTGGTATACACAGATTGACAGAAGTAGGGTAGGCCAGACAGTACAACGACCCCCAACGCAAAAATTACAAAACGATCATGGCCAACCTTTCATTAATAGATGCTTGGAGATAAACTTGGTAAAGGGATGAAGTGTATACGTTTTATTTGTCATTTCATCTGACTGACGTTTTCGAGGATAGATTACATGTGGGTTTCGGCTTCATTGTTGGGGCGCATACAACAGATGGAAATTGGCTCAACAACTCTGACAATGCACCACTAAAGCTAATAATTATTCAGGGTAATGAAGGGTCAGGGCTATGGCGGTGGAAATTCCCAGAACATATAATAAAAGAGCAAGTAGCGGGTGTAGAAATCTGTGAAAAAATGTAAGAATATTTTGAACTAAATGGGGCTCAGGACACACCTGAAAGATGGGTTTGGGACGCTTTTAAAGCAACCATAAGGGCAGAACTAATTGAAAAAAAAGCCTGAAGGGAGAAGGTACTAATAGCAGCCCAAATGGAGCTGGAGACCCAAATAGAAGCAGTCATGAAGAGATGGCAACTAATCAGGGTGTACGAATACGTAAGAAATATGGGTATCTTAGGAGTCAATTCGATCTATTACAGACATGACATGCCGAGAAGGCCCTGTTCTATTTAAGACAGAAATATTATCTTGAAGCCAACAAGGCTGACTCCTTGTTGACACATCAAGTTAGAATGAAGGATTAAGCCAGGACCATCCGTGCCATTGAATCTGGGCAAGGTAAAATTTGTTTTGAGGGGATTGGGTCCTCCGACGTATTCCATATCTATGATAGTAATCACCACAACTGTGCTGCTTCGGAAAATCTTTCTGCATCCTGCGTCGATGACGTCGATACGCTGTCCTTGAGGGTCTCTATCGAGCTGACGTCACCGGATGTTATAAGTAGGACGCATGACGCCCGTAGCCTCAGTTCCGTTTTTCCCGCGAACGTGTTCGCTTCGGAGATCTCGGCGCGCCTCGGTTCTACTGAATCCTGTTCTTTCGGTTCTTCGAACCTGTTTGTTTGTGTATTGAAATGTCGTCTTCCGCTTCTTCCACCCCGCAGTCGGGTTTTAAGAAGTGTCGGGTGTGCAGGTCCAAGACGTCGTTGACTGACACGCACAATGCTTGCCTCTGGTGCCTCGGGGAGGACCACGATACGGATGACTGTCGACTGCCAGTTGCTTACATCGAAGGCCTTGCGGGAGCGTAAGAAGCAGCTGTTGGTGGGTAAGGTGGCCAAGCCCCGGAAGCCGCGATCCACTGGACTTTCGACGGACGATTCGAGGGGCGATTCTCCACATCGTCGTTGTGATTCCGGGGGGTCTCAGTCCAGGAGTTGGTCTCACCATTCCTCTGCCTCTTTGAGGCACTCACGGAAGCGCCGTCACAGGTCACCTTCCCCGTCCTCATCCGAGGACTCTGCCCGTCGGCGGGCTGCTTGTCCCAACAAGCTTACACTCCGGAGAAATGGGATTCCTTCGGAAAGTAGATGATGGCGATTTTTCAATCGCAGGGCTCCGGTCTGTCCGGCCGTCAAAGGACGCCAGCCGTGACCGTACTAGAGACACCACTCGTATGCCTTTGGGCTCGAGCGGTCGTCGCGACCACGGGGCACCTTCGAGGTCCCGGTCGGACAAGGATGGTTGCTCTAGACGTGCCCGTTCCAGGTCCCTGTCCTCAACGCCTTCGAGACCGCGTGAGCCTGTGAAGTCTTCGAGGAAGACATCGACGCCTTCGGTGCCGAGGCTCTGCCTCTGAGGAAGTCGTCGACGCCATCAGCGCCCAGGCTGTCGAAGGACACGCTCGGGGCTCTGCCCTCGAGGCCTGTGTCCACGCCGTCGAAGTTGTCAGTGCCTCGCTCGACATCAATGCCGATTCCGTGGACGCCATCGACGCCTTTTTTGAGGCTTCTTTGTCTGGGTGTACCCCGTGGCATGGTGGAACCCCCCCCCCCCCCGAAAGGCTCTGGCCAAGGCTAAGAATGTCTTTGTCCCTTTTTCTGTGCCCTCTTTCCAACCTCTGGATTATATTTCTGAGGGGGGTGAGGGATCTGAGGAAGGTTTGGTGCCTAAGGAGGTGCCTGATGAGATTTTGTCTGGTCACAGCCAGATTGAAGACCTGCGTCAGTCACTGCACGACGCCAGTGGTCTGGACACCTCTCCGGAGGTGGTGTTCTGTCGGCCTGAGCCTGGCACCCATGCTGAGTCCTCATACCGGCGCCTTATGTCGAGGGTCACAAAATACTTGGGTTGGTCTTCGCCACCTGTGGATTTTCTGCAGGATGGCCTGACAGACATCCTCGACCAAGGTCCTCCAACTGACCCGGTACTGCCATTCCATATGGCTTTGCAAAGAAGGGTGGCTGCAGCTTGGACTGCTCCAGAGAGTCTCCCGGCAGTGAGCAAGTCTTTGCCGCGAAAATACCGCCCAGCCAGTAGTGACCCCTGCTACTTGACCACACACCCCACTCTGGAGAGTTTGGTGGTGCAGGTGGCCATGGCCCCAACAAAGCAGGCGTTGTACCCTACCATCCCTCCTGATGGGGACGACAAGCGTTTTGAGGGATGCCGAAGAAAGTGTTTTCTTCAGGGGGTATGGCTTTACAGGCAGCCAACTCTGTGTGTGCATTGTCACGTTTCATGAACACTCTGTGGAGCTGTATTTCCTTGGTGGCTGAACATATTCCCGAAGGGGAGGAATGGAATGGTTTTCTTGCTATTGTACAGGATGGCAAGGATGCCATGTGGGAGGCCGTTCAGTCGGGTTTGGACATGGCAGCAAGGCTGACGAGAGCCTTGAGAGGTTGCAGACCTCCAAAGCTGCAGCAAAGTCGTTGTGCGCTGCAGTTTGCCAACCTCTGCCTTTTTGTCCTAAGGGACAGCAATGGAGGGGAGGTTCCTTTCGATATTACTCATCCTTTAGTAAATCGTGAGGAACTGCATGTCAAAGCGACCACCGTAGGAGTTCCAGAGGTGGAAAACAGGGTACTAGATGTGGCAGTTGCCTCTTTGCCCTCAGGCACCGCCGCAGCCGCTTCAGCTCAGTCATGAGGCCATGTCCCATGGTTCGCCGGTTGGGCGAAGGCTGGCACAGCATCTTGTCGAGTGGCGTGCCATTACTTCAGATGTGTGGGTTCTGGAGATCATAGCCCACGGCTACTGTCTTCCTTTCCGGCAGAGGCCTCACGACAATCCACCAGGGAATCTCTCTTTGAAGAGTCCGGATCCGCTCCTTGCGCAGGAAATTCAATCCCTGCTGGAGAAAGGCGCCATAGAACTGGTGCCTGTAGCGGAGAGGAACAAGGGATGGTATTCCTCTTATTTTTTGATTTCGAAGAAAGACAGGGGATTGAGACCCATCATGGACTTGCGCGGTTTGAACAAGCTCCTCAGGAAGGACAAGTTCAAGATGGTTACTCTTTCTCAAGTCCTCCAGGCCCTTCAACTTCAGGACTGATTGGTGTCTCTCGACCTCAAGGACGCTTATTTACATGTGCCGATCCATCCAAAGCACAAGAAGTACCTGAGGTTCGCGGTTGGCGACTTGCACTTTGTTTCGGGTACTGCCGTTCCGATTTACCTCCGCCGCGAGGGTATTCACCAAGCTCATGGTGTGGTGGCAGCGTATCTCAGGAAATGGGGGATTCACGTCTACCCCTCCCTGGACGATTGGTTGATCAGGGCTCGCTCTCCTGAGCAAGTCCTAGATCATCTGGCCGTCACCTGCCACTCCCTTCACAGGCTGGGCTTCTCCCTCAACTTAAAGAAGTCCCACTTGACGCCAACCTAGCGGCTCCAGTACATCAGAGCAGTGCTCAACACTTCCCTGGGGCAGTGTTTTCCTCCCCAGGTGAGGGCTCATCACATTCAGCAGATGGTGCACAAGTTTCAACATGCCCAGAGTCTCCCGGCGTTCGAGTTCTTGAGGTTGTTCGGCCTCATGGCATCCTGCATTTTCTGGTGCCGGAGGCCAGGTTGCGGATGAGATCTCTGCAGTGGGCTCTCAAGATGCAGTCGCAGTCCTCCGGCAGGATGTCGGACCCCATTCAGGTGCCGCCCTCGGTCTGCCAGGACCTTCTGTGGTGGTCTTTCTACGGCAATCTGATGAAGGGGGCTCCGTTTTGGCTACCCTGGCCAGAGGTGACGATCGTGACGGACGCATCCCTCACGGGATGGGGAGCTCATGCCAACGAGTTGACAGCAGTCGTTGGTCTCCCTCGGAGTCCAGACTCCATATCAATCTGTTGGAGCTGCAGCCCGTCAGGCTTGCCCTGAAGGCTTTTCTGCCGACTGTGCGAGGAAGGAATGACCTGATTCTGACAGACAACACAGTGGCCATGCATTACCTCAACAAAAAGGGGGGGGGCAGGGTCACTTCCTCTGTGCAGGGAGGCGATACAGCTCTGGTTTTGGGCCATCCAGAAGTTTCGATCTCGGCAGTTCATCTGGCCGGAGGCGAAAACGAGACGGCGGACGCTCTAAGCAGGCAGAGCGCAATCTCTCGCGAGTGGGAGTTGGCTCAGGAGATTCTCCTGGAGATCTTCGCCCTTTGGGGGACCCCTGAAGTGGATCTCTTCGCCTCTAGTGTCAACTTCCTCTAGGAAGTGCGAAAGGTTTTGCTCGCGGGAATTTCCTCCAAGAGGAGCCTTAGTAGACGCGTTCGTGGTGTAGTGGTCCTTTCCACTGCTGTACGCGTTTCCTCCAGTCCCCGTCATCCCGCAGGTGCTGCGGAGGTTACAGAGGTTTGGTTCCCGGATGATCCTCATTGCTCCGGCTTGGGCCAGGAGGGCGTGGTACCCGGACCTTCTCGACTTGTCCATCTGCCCTCCACGTCGTCTTCCCTACCGAGACGATCTGCTCTCACAGGAGGGGGGGGTCAGGTTCTCCATCCAGAGGTCAAATCCCTCAACCTTCACGCTTGGCTTCTGAAAGGTTGAGGTATAAGGATTGGGACCTCCCTGAAGACATGATGGAGGTGTTGCTTTCGGCCAGACGGCCGGCAACAAAGTCCCTGTACCGTTGCCGTTGGAGAAAGTTCTGCGACTGGTGCAGGGCGAAGAATGTGGATCCTTTTTCATGTGACATTCCTGTAGTTCTCTTTTTTGCTTTCTTTAACCCACAGGGGCTTGCAAGTGGGTACCATTAAAGGTTACCTGGCGGCGCTGTCCATATTTAAGCGCTTGTCTGAGGAATGTTCTTATTTTAAAATTCCTTTAATTTCTCAGTTTCTGAAAGGGCTCACTAATGTTTTCCCCCCGTCACCTTTCCAGGTGCCCGGTTGGGATTTCAACCTTGTTCTCAAGTTTCTAATGGGTGCTCCATTTGATCCTTTGCATTCTTGTCCTTTGAGACCGTTAACCCTTAAAACTGTATTTTTATTTGCGGTCACTTCCGCTCCCAGAGTGAGTGAGTTACAGGCACTTTCAGTTAAGCCACCCTTCACTGTGTTCCATAAGGACAGGGTTGTCCTTCGAGTTCGTCCTTCCTTTCTTCCAAAGGTCGTGTCGGAATTTCATTTGAGCCAGAAGGTGGTTCTTCGGCATTTTATCCTCCTCCGCATCCTGGTAAGGACGAGGCGAGGCTCCATAAGTTAGATCGTAGGAGAGCTTTAAGTTTCTACATTTCACACATGTCCCGGGTCAGAGTGGACGATCAGCTCTTTATTGGTTACTCTGGAAGGCGTTTGGGACAAGCTGTGACTAAGCAGACTTTGTCTAAATGGATTATCTTGGACATTTCTGAATGTTACCACCTGGCGGGTAAGGATCCTCCTGTAGGCTTACGGGCCCATTCGACTAGATGTATGGCTGCCTCTACTGCCCTGGAGAGGGGTGTTCCTATTCGTAACATCTGTGATGTAGCCACTTGTGCTTAGGTCCATACTTTTGTACGTCACTACTCCCTTGATTCTATCCATGTGCAGGATCTGGCCTTTGGAAGGCGGTCCTTTACTCTGCAGTTTGATTAGGCATTCTAAATTTGTATATTCTAAATTTATTTTCCAACCTCCTTACGTTGGTACTGCTTTGGGAGTCTGTCATAGATATGGAATACGTCAGAGGACCCAATCCCCTCGAAGAACAAGTTACTCTCTTACCTGGTAACGTTCTTTCGATGGGATGGTCCGACAACGTATTCCATATCGCTCCCTCCCTGCCTTCCGCGCTACAGAATTTCTTATGCGATTGCAGCTTACGTTTCCGCAAGCCTTTCTGTGGTCATATTGGCAGTAGATTGGTGC
The DNA here is from genome assembly GCF_040938575.1 of Ambystoma mexicanum. Lineage (NCBI taxonomy): Eukaryota > Metazoa > Chordata > Amphibia > Caudata > Ambystomatidae > Ambystoma > Ambystoma mexicanum. The sequence goes on from NC_090928.1 coordinate 1,192,235,979, forward strand.
CACACGTTCTGGGAAAAAACTACAACTGAGGCTACGGCATTGTGTGTCCTACTTATAACATCCGGTGACGTCAGCTCGGTGGAGGCCCTCGAGGACGGCGTATCGACGTCATCGACGCAGGACGCAGACGCCGAAAGATTTTCCAAAGCAGCACAGCTGTGGTGATTACTGTCATAGATATGGAATACGTCGTCGGACCATCCCATCGAAAGAACGTTACCAGGTAAGAGAGTAACTTGTTCTTCTCTTCTCAACATATAATAGATGCATTCACAGAATACTACTCAGCGTTATATACTACAGATTGCCCAGACTCCAAAGTACAAATGACCTACCTGCAACAATGCTGGTTAAACAAATTGGATCTTGCCAACGGCGAAGAGTTCGAGGGTGAGATAACACCGGATGAAGTGCGATAAGTGATCAAGTCTTTGCCCCTCCACAGGGCACCAGAACTAGATTGTTTCTCTGCAATATTTTATAAGACTTAAACTGAGGACTTCATTCCGGTGTTGACTTCACAGTTTAATTCCTTCAGGGGAGAGGGTATTATTACACCCTCAATGGAATAGGAAAAGGTGATGCTCTTCCCAAAGCCAGGGAAGGATAGGACACAATGTGGATCCTATCGACCTATAGCCGTCATCAGTATTGATGCTAAGCTTTATACTAAAATATTAACAACTAGGCTGGGAAGGCTAGTACCCTTGTTGATTCACCCCGATCAACCCAGGTTTATCATGGGCAGTCAAACATTCGACAACAGCAGACGAGTGAGTCATTGATAGAGAAAATAAATAAGGCAAGATTAACGACAGGGGTATTAATTTATTTTTCTAAAACAATTTTATTAATATATTCAAACAAAAAACAATACAAACCAAACAAGCAGTGCATATATCAACAGTTTAGTTGTTCATTACATAATTAATTTTGATAACTGCTCCCCGTTTCCCACCCCCCTTACAAGCCTATTTATTCCACACACACTGTATCTGCCTCGCGTGGTGGGGTCTCACTTTCCGTGGGTTCTGTCAGATCTTGTATTGTTCCAAACAATTCCGCTATTAATGATTTCCATGCCATCAAGGTTCCTGCCTCTTCCTCTCCCCCTACATTGCTTGCCTCTTGCCATACCACGGTTTCTGCCTCTGCCCATTTCTGTAACTCTTTCCACCACACCTCCACCCGTGGCCTGTGACATGTCTTCCATCCCATGGCAATCCTTCTTTTTGCGAGCACATATGCTAGATCTTTCAATTTGCTAACCTGCTCAAGTTTCTGTGATCTGGGGAACCCCCCCCAGCAAGCAGGCCCAGGCTGTATCTATAATGATCGTGACCCCCTTTTCTGCTAGTTTATATGCCACTTCAACCCAGAAACGCTCAATTACTGGGCATGACCAGAACATGTGTACCATCTCAGCCTTTTCTTCATCGCATTTGGGGCATGCTTGTCATCCTGCTTTTTCAAACCTAGATATCCTCTTGGGTGTCATATATGCCCGGTGCGTAATATGTAATTGTATCTGTTCTAGTCTCGCATTTCTTGACACCTTCTTGTGATACCCCAGGGCACGTTCCCACATCCCGTCCTCTATCGGGGCTCCTACTTCTGCTTCCCAGTCTAGACTCAATTGTGTTAGTTCCTTCCCAACCTTAGACATCATTTCGTACAGTCTAGAGATCTCATGCCCCCCCTCCGTTATATCATATATTGCATCTATGGTAGCATCTGGTTCTTTATCCATTATTGTTTCGGGCCATTTCTCCTAATTCTCTGTACCATTCTGTGATATGTGATGTACTGGCCCATATGTAACCCCCTTTCCTCCCCTAGCACTTCAAAATCTATGATAGTCCCCTCTCGCCAGATATCTCCCATCGTTACAAACCCCACAGCTTCCCATTGGCTCCTAATTACCATCCTTAGCTGTTTATCCCCCCCCTGCCAGTGCAGCTAGCGGCACCTGCGGGGAGCATGGGAATGGGTTCCCCATCATCCAGCACGCCCAGCGCCACATCTTCCACCCAAGCATCATCTTGGGGCGCTCTTCCATTTCTGGCATGGGCAGCCAGATCATCTCTTTTAAATAAAATGGGGCACAATCATGTCCAGACAACCTGGACTCGGGGGTCACGTCATCTGAGAGCCACTTGGCGATAAATTGCAGCTGGCTTGCTACATAATGGACCTCATAATTAGGCAGTTTTATCCCTCCTTTTTCATAAAAGTTCTGCAGCTTCCATAGTGCTACTCTATTCTGGGTACCATGCCACAAGAAATCTCTACACATGCTGTTCAGTTCAGTGAAGAACTTCTTGGGTATCAGATATGGGATATTCCCAAAATAATGCAGGAGACTAGGTAGGACCACCATCTTAAGCATTGCCCCTCGTCCCATCATTTCTAGGGGCAGCTTCACCCAGAATTTCATACACTTATCGATTTTCTCAATGGCTGCCTTGGTATTGTGCCTGTGCTCCTCTTCCACTGTGTGGTACACATCTATCCCAAGATACCGAAACGTACTAACCTCCCATGGTGTTTGTAATACCGGTAACCGTCCCACAGGGATACCCTTATAACTGCCCAACGGGAAAATAACAGATTTTTGACGATTCACCGCTATACCAGATAGCCCTGCATATCTCTCCATAACTTCCACGATATACTGGAGATTCTCCTCCGGGTGCCTCAAGTACAGCAGCAAGTCATCTGCATACAAGGAGATCAAGTGTCGTTCCCCTCCCACCGCAATACCTATAGCATCATATTGTTGCCTAAGGTATATCGCCAAGGGTTCCAGAGCCAGTATATAAAGCATTGGGGGACCATGGGCACCCCTGCCTGGTGCCTCTACTAAGTTGCCATCTTTCGGATATCACTGACCCTGTTCTGACTCCGGCCAGCGGTTCACTATATAGCATCTTCGCCCACCTTATGTATCCAGGCCCCATTCCATAGCCCGCCAGCAGCCATGGCCATTTGACCGAATCAAAAGCCATCACCGCGTCCAAAGACACAATTGCCATTTCGCCCTCATTCCTGCTCCCCCATTCAACAACCCGATGGAGTTGTCTATGATTATGAGTTATATTTCTATTCGGGACATAGCCCATTTGGTCTGGGTGTATTAATTTGCCAATAACTCTCTGCACTCTGTTTGCCAAGACAGCCGTCAATATCTTGCTGTCCTGGTTCAACATCGACAGAGGTCTGTAGGAGCCACAGCTATGCCCGGCTTGTTGGGCTTGGGAAGCGGTATTATGATCGCTTCTCTAAGTGGCTCTGGCAGCCGTCCCACCTCGAACGCTTCATTTAACATGTCTAACATTGGGGGGAGCACCTCCTCTCTGTATACTTTATAAAATTCACTTGGGAGCCCGTCTGCTCCCAGAGTCTTACTAGTGGGCAGTTGCCTCACCACTTCTTCTAATTCGTCCAAAGTAATCGGTGCATCCAGCTCCTCTCTTTCTTCAGCACTTATCGTAGACAGTCCTATGTCCTCCAGTGTTTCTACTATCTCCCCATAGCTACTTACCTCCTCATCCCCATATAATCTGTAATAATCGGCAAATTCCTGATTAACTCCCTCTTGGGTGTCAGCTACACTATCATCTTCTCTTGTTATCGTTCTAATCGCAGGTCTGGGGATTTCGCTTTTGTATAACCATGCCAAAAGCCTTCCTGTTTCATCCTGTCTCTCTATATATTTTTTATAATTGAGGTTGCACAATCTTTCCCATTGCTCCGCACATTTCTGCTGCAGTTTAAGTATCAGCTCCATGTCTCTCTCTGCGTCACCTCCTCCCCCCAGTGCCTCCTCCAGTACCCTTTCTGTTGTAGGTCAGCCAAGATCCCACCTTGCAAGCCTTTAGATTTTGCTATGGCTACACCTCGCATCAACACCTTGAAGGCTTCCCATAGTGTGCTCGCCGAGTCACGCTACCCGTATTCATCTCAAAATTGTTTATAATCTCCTCCCTTATATCCTCCCTGAAAAAGGGATCTTTATGCGCCTCTGCCAGGAGGCGCCATGTCAGAATCCTTGCTCTCGGGGGGCAGTATTGCCATCCGAGCACCAGGGGCGAGTGGTCCCTCGCCTTGTATTCTGCCTGAGTAAATTCTGTTATTACCTCCGACGTGGCAAAGACATAGTCCAGCCTCGTATGCAACTGCTGCGGGCGGAATAGTGCGAATATTGCCTTTCTTGGGGGTGTCTCTCTCTCCACACATCTACCAGACCAAAGTCGTCTAGTAGTGTCTGCAACGCTTTAGCCGCTGGGGCAGGTCTATCAATCTTCCCATCTGATCTATCCACCCTAGGGTTTAGGACACAGTTAAAATCCCCACCCCAAATCACTGCACTCCCCATACACATGCTGAGGTTACTACATAGAGTTCTAAAATATGCTGCCGTATTCTGATTGGGGGCGTATGTATTTACAATGTTTATTTCCCTATTCTCCACCAATTCCCTCAGTATGACCAACCTCCCATCCATTTCCGCCATTTCCTGCAACAGCTGAAACGGGACATGCAGAGCCACCCAGATGAGCACTCCTCTGGCATAAGCAGAATATGTCAAACCCGCCACCACCCCTTTCCATTTCTTCACAACCATCTCCATCTTTTCTCGTGTCAGGTGAGTCTCTTGCAACAGTGCAATGTCTATCTTTAGTCTGCGCCGGTACAGCATGACATTCCTCTTATAACGACCGGGGTATTAACACTCCACGCCAAGAAGGTGTTTGATCGTGTTGACCGGTCCTTTTTATTCTTAACAACGGAGTATCCAGGATTTGGACCAGGGTTTTTGCAAATGGTAAGCATAAACTATAAAACCCCAGTTCTACGATTAGCCATCAATGGGGATCTTTCTAACGAGGATCGAGTTACTAGGGGGCCCAAGCAAGGGTTCCCACTATCTCCGATACTGTATGCATAGCACCTTGAGCCATTGCCATCTAGAATCAGGGAAGAGGAGAAAATCAAAGGGATTCAATTTGGGGGAGATCACAAAGTAATGGCTTTTGCAGACGACTTATTGTTGACATTGACCGATACTTCCTCCTCATTCGCTTTAGCAACAGAACTGACACAATACAGGGAGGTGGCATGCCTAAAAATCAATATACAAAAATCACTAATGATGAAATTCCAAAACTGAAAAATAACAGGAAAACAGGAATGCTGTGAAAACCAATTTATATTAACAGAACGGTGTATGCGATACTTGGGTATACAATTAACAGATTCCATGTAGTCGATGCATCGAGCAAATGATCTCCCTCTCCTGGTATCAATCAAGCAGTGGCTTAAAATAAGTAATTTTCTGACAACATCGTGGATGGGAAGAATAAATGTAATTAAAATGATGGTTCTCCCAAAGGTTTTGTATGTTTTTCAGGCATTACTGATAATGACCCCCTGAAATTCTTTAAGACACTTAATAAGATATTGAAGGATTATATTTGGCAGGGCAATAAATCCAGGGTTGCATGGAAGCTATTGATGGCAACCCGTACAAAAGAGAGGGATGGGGGTACCGAATTTACAATTAATACTATTAGGCTGCCCAACTGCGGATTATTAGGGAATGGTTTAAAGGGGACTTGGAAAAAATGTGGGTATGCATGGCCAGAGTAGTAGTTGGTAAACCACTACATGAAGTGTTATGGTGTCAAAAACAGGATCGTCTTCTCCCTTCACACACCTTTTTCGCAATCTCCAGTATATTTCAGTATTGGAACCAAATGCATTTAAGAAACTGATGGCTGGGGAAGCGGGATGTTTTAAGATGGGGTGACGTGTTTGAACTTCAGGAGATTAGGACATTTCAGCAATGCAAGCAGGCGTTTGTTGAATGAAAATCAAAGATTAAGGTACATTCAATTGTGTCACTGGCTAATGGTCAATAAGCATTTCATAATAAGGGATCTATCCACATTCAAGAATTACATCACAACAAACTCAGGCGATAGACATATGGTTGGTGCATTATAGAGGATAATCGGTGACAATTTGAGCCAAATGGAATGGCATACATGAAGTTATGGGTGAAACATATAGGTATTCCTATGACAGAGTCCCAGTGGTTGGCGGTTTGGAAGGGAATCCCAAAACTGATGCGGGCACTCCAGATACGGGAAATGTGGGTGAAGGTGATGGTACAATGGCAACTAACACGGAGAAGCTGCATACGTTTTATAACAATGTGTCAGGTGAATGCTGGTAGGGATGAAAAGAAAAAGGAACATGGGTTCCTATATGGTGGGAATGCCCAAAAATGAAAGTTTTGGGGGGAAATGTCAACAAAGAAATGTATAAGATTTTCAGTCTCCAGTTGCGAAGGGACATAGGGGAGTCGATGTTACGTCTGGATGACATTTTGGAGGTTTTAACTGAAAGGGAACAAAGGATAGCATATATGATATTGTCAGTGGCTGCAGTGTGACTTATAGCGCAAAAAGTGAAGCAATCTGTGTCCCCAACAGAACACGAGTGGCTAATGAACATTTGGCATTATGTCTCTCTGGAATGGATCACTTACGTATTGCAAGGGGAACAAAAGAAATGTAAGAATGATTGGGAATTTGGACTTGACTTTTTGCACAAAGACTTTCGTGACAACTTTTGGACTTGTTTAATTAAAAGTATAACTATGTGGATTGTGAAGCAATGTTTGCACTGAAGTAGTAGCTGTCTGCGGAGGTGGGGGGGGACTGTAGGGTGGTCTCTGGAATTTCTGTTTTTGGTGGGGTGATTTTGTTTTGTTTCTGTATTATTGTTCTTTTTTCTTTTTAGCATTTTTGTTATAGCAATGAAAATATCAATAAAAAAACAAATTTAAAAAAAATAGATAAGAACATTGTCTTCAAGTCCCATAATGCTCTTAGTACTGAGATGAGGTAGAGGGATTCGGAGTCGCTAAACCATAGTGAGCAGTCTAGTTGTTATGACGATCCACACCTGAGCGGGACCTTTAAACATTTAAAGGCTCTTCAGGTGCAGGTCAGAAAAAGGAGGCAGAAGTGGGAACTGCTGCTGTGCTAACAGCGGGATGCCATGCAGAGAACATTGCAGAGGTCGGAGTTCCCGGGAGATGCAGAGCATGCGCAGTGGGAAGCGTTATTGAGGCCAGTGAGAGAGAAGCTCTCCTTGTCCTGCATCTCATCCCGGTGTGCGGTTTTCAACAGAGCGCGTGTGGAGCAGTGGTAACTCCATTTGCAGACAGTGCAAACAGTTGACGATCGCTGGTGAAGTCCAGACGAACTTAGCAGCAGAAGCAGCGAGTCAGGAAAGACCACTGAGTTGGCCTAATGCAAGTGATCCTGGGGCACTCCGAAGTAGACTGCTGTGCAAGAATAAAACTTTTGAATACCGTACGTGTAAAATAAAGAGAACTGGGCGCAACTCTCCTGTTTAGAGAGGTCCAACAGGAGGCTATTGTAACCAGCATTGCCAAAGCCAAAAGGGGGAATTACCCAAGCAAAGTGAATGCACCCTACCAAAAGGGGGAGGTCGAATAGGATAGGATAACATTGTAACCTGCATTGCTAAAGTCAAACAAATCAATGTAAGAATCATCATCTTTTTATACAGAAATATTGTGGAAGTTGTAAGATGAGTAGTGGTTAGTCCTGGCAGGCGAGTGGACCTGGAAGTAGATGATTTAAAAGTACTGCAAATGTGGTAGAAGGTTGTGGTGGAAAGAAAGTAGTAATTCCAGTACTGTGTTTTGATGAACAATTGTGTAACCATCCTGACTAAGGTGTTGCTGATGAAGAAGAAATGTGATGTGATAAAAAGTGATTGGCATTCGGGAGAGAGGGAGAGAGAGGGAGAGAGAGGGAGAGAGAGGGAGAGAGAGGGAGGGAGAGAGAGGGAGGGAGAGGGAGAGGGAGGGAAGGAGGGAGGGAGAGGGAGGGAGAGAGAGAGGGAGAGAGAGAGGGAGAGAGGGAGAGAGGGAGGGAGAGAGATTGCTGGTTGTGGCAGCCTTAACAATTATCTTAAGAGTGAGAAATTCTTCTGGAGTTAAGTTAATCGTTTTGCCAAGTGAAGAGCATTGTGGAAAAGGAACTTTCTGAACTTTGGTTTGAAACATCAGGAATTGATTCAGGGGAAAGGGTATCCAACCCTGGTCACAAGGATTCCTGTTTATAGCTTTTGTGTTTGATTGTATATGTTATTTTGTGAAGTTTAAATTGCCAACTAATTCCTGTATGATTTTGTTGTATGTATTACTGTTATGGACAGATATTTTTGGACTTTAGGTCAATTTCATTTAGCCTTAGTTTGTTATGTAGGAAAATCCTTGTTAGGCGTGGGAAAGATAGGCATATATCTTACCTCTTATTATTGAAATAAAATTGCGACTTGTGAGAAATCTTTACCTATGTGTCCGTCTCGCATTTCTGACCCCTCACGTTTGTCTGACCTGGCTGCTCTACCCAGGCCTCCACGCCTGTTTCCATTTCCTCAAGGTGTCATCCCACTGCAACAACCTCATCTCTGACCCCGCCTGATTATATCCTCCGGGATACTGAACCAGAGGAGCATGTTGGTGTTTTCTCTGAATGTGCAACGGGCAATATAGGGTCGGAACCAGTGCAGACTTGTCCTCAGCCGACCAGTCCTCCCCCCTAGGTCAGTGGCAGCATCTGAGGGGCTCCCACTCAAACTGGCCCACCACCGGGAAGGTGGGCATTCTAACCCCTTGACAGTTCTTGGTGTCAGAAGTGCAGCAGAGGTTACTACGTCCACAACAAGAAGCAGGTGGATCACAAGATGCACTTCCTCGTCCTGTAAAAAAGCAGCTACTGCCTGCACCTGTACATAATCTTACCAGCACTGAATTGGAAGATAATGGGCCTCATTACGAGTTGGGCGGTAAAAAATCAAAATTACCGGCATGCCGGTGCAACCATGTCCACATAGCACTTCTGCCGGAATCAACGGTTGATTCCAAGTCAATGTGCACGCGCATGCCGGCAATACCAGTAACGGCTGCACCGGCATGCCAGTAAGGGCCTCCAATCCCCCGATAGTGGCATCATCAATGCCGCAGACACGGGCACCGGCATCCTAGATGGCGTAATGAATGGTACTGTTGATACCGGTATTGTAAATACCAAGTACCGGATGTGCCGGCACCGGAAGCAACATCATCGCGCCGGAACGGGAAAAGCACCGGCGGCCATCTTTAAAAACACAATCCATTGCAATCCTCTGCCTACAGCACCTGGATTGGTAAACTGTGGACTGTGACAGCAAGGAGATGGCCCAGGCAACCCAAAAAGGCACAGTGCAGCAGCGGAAGACACGTTTTAGTGATGACGAACTCAACATGCTCGCCGACACACTGGTCGAGCATGCAGATGTCGTGTTCTGCCCAGACCTGCGCCATGCGGCATAAATAAGAAAAACACATCTGGGAGGTGGCGCAGAAGGTCTCTGCGGTAGGGATGACCCCACGCACCGCGAAAAACTGCAGGAAGCGCTGGGACGATCTGCGGCTACGTGTCCACAACATACACTCAGCAAATCGCAGCCAGGCCCAGGCAACGGGAGGCGGAGCATCATCACCCATAAAGCTGGCACGTTGGGAGGAAACCTGCAGCTCCGTCATTGACATGGAGGCCATCGAGGGTGTTGGCCATTCCGAGATGGAGTTCCATCATCGGACAATGACGGTGAGTGACCCTTAGCGTAATACAAAAGTCACCACACACACACACCCAATACCCAAAGTACAATGGTGGAGTCCAAATGGCAAGTAGATGAGAGCAAATACATGGCCCATCACCACCGACCTAAAGTCAGCCCCTACAAAACCCCAAAATCCCTGCCATGACAACACATGACAAACCCCACTAACACAAACCACATGAGTCCCCAATAGCATACACATGCACCATCTGCATGCACACACATCACTGTACAGATGCAGGCCTGACCACTGTGCCATACCATAGCATGGTGCACACATCACCACTACCGATTGCACACTTAACACACCCACCATGACCATGCACAAAGTGTAAACCCCAATGCAACGACACACATTGTGCAAGCACGTCGGACCTACATCTAGACACCACATGGCACACAGCCCCTAAGGCATGGCCACAACACGCAAGCCATGATACACCTGTCGGCCACCCAACAGACACCATGCCCATCATGGCTGCACCAGAAAGATGCCCAAACACTGCACCCCCCAACTCCTGTAAGCACCATGGCTGCGCCTCCTACATGTACATGAGTACACGAGTATGCACAGAACTCAAAATGAAGTAGCATCGATGTATGTAGGATGTACGTTGACCCATGACTGATGCCCTGCCTCTCCCCCCCACAGGCGCAGTTTCAGACAGCGAGGCGGAAGAGACCGCAACAGCAACCAAGACACCTGCACGCCTGAGCCGAGGCCACGACAACGCCTCCAGGACCTCCACATCAAGAGCTGGCCATAAGCAAACCACCGCTCCCAAGCCACAGCCCCCCAGCCAACAGGGTGCACAGGCTGGAGAACATTGCGAGCAGCGAACACCAACACCCCGGAAAGAGCAGCAGCAAGTTCACACTGCTGCCATGAAGGTACCCATGCCAAAAGTCACACCTGCCACAAATCTCCCCACCAAAAAAACAGCCCCATCGGAAACACCTCAGGTGGAAGAGGATCACCTGCGGGCAGTGACATGGAGGGGCCACAGTTGACGGCCACCAGTGACCTTGTAGAGGCAGCACAATCTGCACAACATAGCGCAGAGGAGGTGGAGGAAGAAGACACTGCAGTACACAGCTTGCCAGAGACCATGCCGGACACCCCAACCATGCTGGACAACCCAGTTTTCACCCGAGCCTGGCTCCGGTGGACACACCTCCACAGATAACATGCCCATAGTACCACGCAACCCCGCACACACCACCACCACCACCACCACCTCCCGTGCAACCACCGGCTGCGCAATCCATCTGGGACTTGATGGCCATACAAAAAAACACTAGGACAATAAGCCGTGCTGTCTACCGTGTGGTCCTGCGTGTGCGTGAGGGCATGGCAGCAATGACACAGGCTATCACCCAGTTGGTGGCCTCCATGGCCCAACATCGTGCTGCAGAGGCCGACCCACAACCCCCCCCCCCCCGACCAGCTCAACACCAGCGAGTTCCACCCAGACGAGCCCAGTACGGAGGTCGCTGCGCAGTCTGTGCTGCCTAGAGGAACAACCCCTTTTCCTAAAAGGGGGCGTCAGTAGCCTGACACACATTGACATGTCAGGAGGGGGGGGGTCGAGTTGAGCTTGACGTGGGTGCAGGGGCGTGGGTGTGTTGGGGGGTTTGGGGGGACGTGGGTGTGTGGGGATGTCAGGGGTGGGGGATGCAGGTGTATGGGGGTTTAGGGGGCTTGGGGGTAGTTTGTGGCATATTGAGGGGTGGAGGTCCACGTTGATTTCTGTTCACTGTACATAGTTTTGATGCATTTAATACACCTGGTGTGCATAAGAAAAACACATGACTGGACATTGGTTTTTGAGCGTGTCAATTTATTTCTTAACAGTGCCCAGTGCTCAGTGTCCCCCATTCCAAGGGCCTTGTGTAACCCAGTCCATCAAAAGTAATGTGCAATCAAAGTTTGGCGTACTACAGGTCCTTCATTCACATTGTGCCGTGGTCAATATGCATCTTCTGCACCATCATCATCATCCTCCTCCTCCTCATCTTCTGGTGGAATCTGGTCCGTGTCAAGGGGCAGGGGTATGTTGCGCCGGATGCACATGTTGTGCAGCATGGCACATGCCAACACTTCTTATTCCCGTTTTACACTTCACTCCTCGCCCCCATCATCGCCTCCTTCAGGATTTCTCACCATTTCTATGCCGATGATACCCAGCTGTTCCTCTCCTTTTCTTCCTTCACCTCTGACTTGCATCTCAATCTCTTCCTGTTTTACTGCCATTAAAAACTGGATGTCATCTCACCATCTCTCTCAACACTGACAAGACTGAAGTCTTGTTCTTTCCTTCTAACACACTTCCTCCTCCCTCTCTCCCAGCTTCTATTCAGTTTCCCCCTTCTAATCTTCCTGTTTCCAACCATGCTCGTAATCTTGGCATTTACTTTGACTCTTCCCTCTCCTTTACTCATATCTCCCTCACCTCTCGGGCATGTCGCTGCCATCTCTTTAACATCCGTAAAGTCCGTCCCTCTCTCACCTTCCATGCTACTAAACTTTGAATCTCCTCCCTCATCTTTTCTCGCCTTTTCTATTGTTCTCCAGCATGGGGTCTGGCATGGATTCACATGCTCATGAATATTCCCCGTCGTCAGGCTGGGAATCCTCGGTAAAGAAAAAATCAGTATCAGTTGCGTTTCTGATCTGTCTTTCTTAGTAGTAACCAATCACTGATCTCTGGCTCATACTGCCCCCAGCCAATGACTGCCCTCCCCCTAAGCCCCACCTCTGGCAGCCAGCCTCAGATTTTTACCGCACGCTCAAGTGTTGGGAGTCCTCATGCTTTAGCTCTCGAGTTTTTGCTGCGTTTTCGCGCTTTTTCAGGAGATTTTCTCATTTTTCGGTTTAATCGAGCCTCAAGCTCCACCGTTTCTACTTCCGATAACGGGGACCTGTTTCGGAATTCTTCTACGCCCCTCAAGGGTTAAGTTTTCGTCGAGTTTACGCTTCTTGAAGGATTCCGGAAGATCTGCGGCCTACCTCAACAGACATGGCCCAGGACAAGGGAAGCTCGACGCCCGGATCCAAGCTGTTCAGGTGCTGCCCTGGATGCGGATTACAAAACGTTTTCAAAGGTGGACGAGCATTCGCAATGTCTCCACTGCCTTCATGAGGACAAGACGCACGTGGAGGACTGTGCATTCTGCAAGAACCTTTCGGAACGGACCAAACAAGATAGTCGTTCCCGCCTCGCCGCCTGGCTGGAGAAGGGCACAGCAGGTGAGAAGGCGAAGAAAAAGTCTGAGCGGGCTTCTGAGTCCTGTGAGGGCGACCCGACGACGGTGGCCCAACAGAAGGCCAAGCACCGCAAAAGTCTGCGGGCACCGGGAGCGCTGAAAGGTCGGGCTCTTCGGCTGCCAGGCAGGGCGTGACTTCCCCGGCACGTTCAACCACGAGCCAGCGCTCTGGTTCGGGGAAGAGGAAGTCCGAGAACCCGGGTAAGCTGCTGGAGCGGCCCCGGTCGATCTCGAAGGGGGAGCGAGGCGATGACCCTTCCTCAAAGGCGAAGGCCCAGGACGCACCTAAGGTGGTGAGGGCTTTGATTCAGCCGGCAAAGGCCTCTATCGAAGTGGTCGCTGCGACCCTGGCGAAGCCGGCTGAGACTACGCCAGTGGAAACGGCCTCTGGGCCCAGAGTATCCCTGCCACCGCGGAGGGAATCCTCTTTCCAGCCCATCGTTAAGACCCCCGTGAAGTCCCCGGCGGAAAAAGAGGGGGGGGGGGGTCGTGGCCATTACAGACTCGGAATCAGTCTCTGAGGAGAAGCTGGTGGAAACCGAGAAGGGCCTCAACAAGAGGTTTGAGAAGGTTCGATCCCAGGGGACGGTTCCCGCTGACGTGATCGAAGATAGCGACGATGGCGAGGAAGAGGGCCCAGTGGAGCGGCCATCCCGTCCGTCGCAGCCATTACCCGAGCCCCAGGATAGCTCAGCGGCCATTTTGTTGGCGATCCAATCCTTATGTACCGAGATTAAGGACGATATTACCACGGACCCCGACGGAGGATCCAGAACCAGGCCCGTTAGGAAACCCTCCGAACAAGCGGAGGAGAGTCCACCCCTCTCCACCCCTCTCCCCCTCGCCGGACCCTAGAGAGGATACGGCGACGGATACAGCGACGGGGACGGACGATGACACAGCGGACATCCCGTCATCACCCCCCCTCGGGCTTCTCCAGCCGACGAAATTGGCTCCTTTCACGCCATGATAACCAGGGCATCCAAGCTCTTCCAGCTCTGCCCTGAAGAACAAAAAAAGGAAGGATTTCTTTACTAACGACGAGAGGCCAAGAGGAAGATGGTCCTCGCGGTGCCTTTGCTCGACGACATCTGGGACGAGGGGCTTGCTGTCCTTAAGAACCCTTCCACGACACCCGCCAAGAGGGACAGGTATGAGAAGAAGTAACGAGTCCCCGATGCCGCCCCCTTGTGCCTCAGGGCCCAGCCCACGCCAGACACTGTCCTCTCGGCAGCAGCTAAGAAGAAAGCAACTTCCACTACCCCCGCCGGACAGCGAGGGCAAGAAGTTGGACTCCATGGGACGACGAGTCATCTCGTCAGCGGCGACGACGATTAAGGCAGCCAATGCCTTAGCGATCGTGGCCCGCTATGACCGGGAGCTGTGGTTCAAGATAGCTCCCCTGTTAGACTTCCTACCTGACGACAAGAGGGCGGAGGCCCTAAAAATTCTGCAGGAAGACGAGGTGGCGTCGAATCACGCCATAAAGGTGGCAACAGACATTGCCGATATCGGATTTCGCAAACTGGGCAACGGAGTTTGCCTCTGACGACGAAGATAGCTCAAGGCGACAGACTTTCGCCAGGACGTCCAGACCAGAGTGTTGGATATGCCGTTCGACGGCAACAACCTTTTTGGTAAGGCGGTGGACGAGTCTCTCCAGGCCATCAAGACCGACTCGGAGACGGCCAGGGCCCTAGGGGTACTTCAACGATGACGGCCCTTTCGGAGCTCCGGAGGCAACAGGGTGCCTCCAAAAGATCCAGCGGTGGCTCTTCCACTTACCGCCAGGCGGCCCGCTCCTCGTCCCAGGAGGCCTACAGAGGTCGCGGCAAGCAAGGGGGATCCCGCTGTCGTCGCCAAGGAGGCCAATGGGGCAAGGCTGCCTCCAAACAAGACTGACCCGGCCGTGTCGTCGGGCCCCCACCGAAGCACCCCGGTGGGAGGCCGGCTGACGAAGTTCGTCAGCGTGTTGGAGTCCATCTCCACTGACGGTTGGGTGCTGGACACCCTGGCCAACGGGCACTCGCTGGAATTCCAAAAGAAGTGTTCTTGCATTCCTCCCGTGGCCAGGAAGGAGAATCACGTCCCTCAACTGTTGTTGGAAGTAAGGGCGATGCTCAAGAAAGGTGCCATCGAGCTCGTCCCCAGGAGGCTCCGGGGCTCCGGAGTGTACTCAAGGTACTTTCTCAGGTTCGTGGTTCAGGCACGCCACTAGCAATTCAGAGCCCTACCGTTCGGATTAAAGTCGCCACCCAGGGTATTCACCAAGTGCCTGGCACCAGTGGCGGCACGGCTGCTCCTGCAGGGCATCCACGTCTACCCCTACCTGGACGACTGGCTAATCCGGGCAAGGACAAGAGAACTCGCCGTCGAACACACAGCGAGGACCGTCCGGCTGCTCACGGAACTGGGGTCCGCCATCAACTACCCCAAATCCCACCTGGTTCCGTTCCAATTAGCACTGTTTCTGGGAGCGAAGCTCGATACAGTGGGGCAATTGGCCTCCCCGTCAGAGGAGAGGACGAAGACCATCCTGGGCCAGGTGCGGCGCCTGCTAGCCACGGACGTGGCCAGGGTGAGGTCCATCAAATCCTTCCTCGGGATGATGTCCTCATGCATCTATCGTGTACCCCTTTGCAGACTTCGGATGCGTCCGCTACAGGAGTTCCTCGACGCCCGCTGGTTTCAGGCGAGGGGCTGCTTCGAGAACAGGATCCCTCTCAACGAGGAGTTCCGTCGGGCGATCCTATGGTGGGGTACCCGTGCTCACCTCACTACAGGCACAGACTTTCAAACCCCCGCATTTCAGGAGACGGTGACGACGGACGCCTCTCTGGAGGGTTGGGGGGCCCACACCGGAGTTCTCCACGCAGGAGGCCTTTGGGTCCCGGAGGAGAGATCTCTCCACATCAACATTCTGGAGCTCCGAGCAGAGTTCTGGGCGCTCAAGTCGTTCCTTCCGTCCCTCAAGGACAAAGGGGTGAGGAACTTCACCGACAACACCACCACAATGTTCTACATACGGAAGCAGGGGGGCACCAGATCCCCAGCCCTATCCAAGGAGGCCCAGGATCTGTGGCACTGGGCCGTCGCCCATGGGATGTTTCTGGTTCCCTTCCACTTGGCAGGAATAAAGAACACCATCGCCGACTCACTCAGCAGGGAGCTGCGCTCGTGCCACGAGTGGGAACTACGTCAGGACCAGGTGGATCGGCTCTTTCGACGATGGGGCAAACCCCAGTTCGACCTTTTCGCGACAGCGACGAACTCCAAGTGCCAGAGGTTCCCCAGCAGGTTCCCGCAGCCGAGGAGCATGGGCGATGCTTCCTCGTTCCCCTGCGACGGCCTGTTTCTTTATGCGTTCCCTCCATTGCCGTTGCTGCTCCGCCTCATCAACCAGCTCAAGAAGTCCAGGTGCAGAATGATCCTCGTCGCACCGGCGTGGCCGAGGCAGATCTGGTTCCCGGACCTTCTGGACTTGTCAATGTCCCCACCAGTCAAGCTGCCGACGGACGCGGATCTTCTCTCCAGAGAAGGTGGCGCCATTCTCCATCACGACCCACAGTCGCTGAACTTGCAGGCCTGGCTCCTGCAGCACCAGAGTTTGGAGGGTACGATATCCCGGCTGACTGCAGAGAGGTTCTTGCAAAAGCCAGGGCATCCTCAACTCTTAAGTGTTACGGTCATAAGTGGAAGAGGTTCTCTGTCTGGTGCCGTGCACAGAAGATTAACCCTCTGCGGATTACGGCCCCTCAAGTACTGCCGTACCTACTGTTGCTGGCCAAAGCTGGACTGGCTCACGCCTCCATCAAAATACATCTGGCTGCCATCTCCCGATATACCAGGACTACGGGACGGGCGTCCTTGTGGTCTCATCGCCTGGTGAAGGAATTTATGAAGGGACTTTTCCGGTCGTTCCCGCCGGTGAAGGCTCCTGCCCCGGCGTGGGAGCTTAATGTAGTGCTGACCAAGCTCATGGGGGCCCCATTCGAGCCTATGCATTCGGGGCCTTTGAAGTTCCTGTCATGGAAGACAGCGTTCCGGGTAGCCATCACCACCGCACGACGAGTGGGAGAGATCCAGGCCCTATCTTGCAAGCCTCCATACTTGACTTTTCATGACACGAGGGTGGTGCTGAAGACGCACCCCTCCTTCATGCCCAAGGTGCCATCGGACTTCCACCTCAACGAGCCCTTGGTGTTACCAGTTTTCTTCCCGTCGCCTTCGACGACGGCCGATAGGACTTTGCACTCGCTGGATGTAGCTAGAGCGCTGAAGTTCTACGCGGACCGCACAGAGAGTTTTCGGAAGACGTCACAACTGTTTGTGAACTTTGGGTCTGTGAATCAAGGGAAGGCTCTCTCAAAGACTTCCATTTCCAGATGGCTCTCCGGCTGCATCATGCACTGTCACCGGTTGGCAAACCGACCGCTGCCCGGCCATCTGAGAGCCCATTCGACCAGAGCGATCGCTGCTACTACGGCGTTCCTGTCTGGTGTTCCCCTGCTGGACATCTGCAGGGCTGCTACGTGGAGGTCGACGCACACCTTCACAAGATTCTACTGCATCGATCGGGACTCCAGGGAGGAGTCCAGGGTCGGCCAAGCAGTGCTGCGCAACCAGTTTGCCTAAGGTGAGCCTGGTGAGGAGGTAAGAATTGCTTAATGTTGAGTTTTGGATGTAATGCTTAATGTTGAGCCTTTGCCACCGCCCGTGGTTGTGCATGTGTATACTGCTATGTATTCTTTTATTCATGAGCATGTGAATCCATGCCAGACCCCATGCTGGAGAAGGAACAAGTTACTTACCTATAACTGTTGTTCTCCAGCATGGGTCTGGCATGGATTCACATGCGAACCCTCCCGCCTGCCCCTCTGCGGCTCTTCACTTGGTCATACTGCCACTTTGCGTGCTACCAAATCTGAGGATGGCTGCCAGAGGCGGGGCTTAGGGAGAGGGCAGTCATTGGCTCGGGCAGTATGACCCAGAGATCAGTGATTGGATACTACTAAGAAAGACAGATCAGAAACGAAACTGATACTGATTTTTTCTTTACTGGGGATTCCCAGCCTGACGACCGAGAATATTCATGAGCACGTGAATCCATGCCAGACCCATGCTGGAGAACAACATTTACAGGTAAGTAACTTGTTCCTTCTTCTCTTCTTCGGTCTCCCCACTTCCCATCTTGCCCCCAACAAAATTCTTTACCACTCTGCCATCCGCACCCTCTGTCTTCTCTCTCCCCACAACTCCATTTCCAACTCACTTTCCTTCCTAGGATGGCTTCCTTTCCACTCCCAACTTAAATTTCACTTCCTTTGTCTTGTCTTTAAATCTCTTAACGACCTTTCCCCTCCTTAATTCTCCTCTCCTCTCTTCTCTCATTCTACACCCCCTCTCGCTCCCTTTGTTCTGCTGATCTCCACTTAATTTCTGTTCCCCCACCCCGTTGTGCCTCTTCTCGTTTCCGCTCCTTTCAGCTCCTTGCCCCCTTACACTGGAACTCCCTACCTTTTTCTATCCGTTCCGCCCCCAACTATTTCTCCTTCCGCTCCTCATTGAAATCACTCCTTCATTCCCTCCCTGATACCTTTCCCCCCTCTCACCCTTCTCTCCCTGCTTCTAGTACCCTTCTCTTTGTTTTCTTTCTTCCCCCTTCTCTCCTAACATCTCCTTTCTTCCTACTACTCGCTACTCTTTCCCTCTTCCTTCCCCACCCCCTCCTCTCCTCGTCTTTCTCATATGCAAATTGTTCTACATGCCGATTTTCTGGTTTGATTCATGTATACTGTTATTGCTTCTACTGTTCCAGGTTTGTGTTTTTGTTGGATTAAAGCACTGTATCAAACAATAAATACCAATACACTGTGTTGCATTCGAAATTTGTACTATAAATGTGGAGTGCATCATGACATTTATGCCTGATGTGCTTCATGATACACATTGGTTTGCTAATCATGTTTCCGACTACTTGATGTCACCATGTGACCAAGGCCCAATGGCAATGGTGGTATGGTTCGTCAGGGATGGCAAACGTTTCTGCGATGGGGCTGGATGTTTACTGGCATGGTGGAGCATAGGTACTGTGGATGTGCCCTGCGCCACTCGCTCATATGTTAGTGGTGGTAACTGATCAGTGATTACATTAGTTTCCTTGCTTGCACCATTGCAATTGTAAGTGTCCCTTGAGGTGCCTGACCCGGTATACTGGTCTGCGGTGTACCTGTGGGGTGGGTACAGTGACGGGGATTTCCATGTGCGGCAGTTGGATTTGCCCCAGGCATGGCTGCATGTCCACTGATGGACTTTGCTCCGCTCATGTATTTCACGCATTGTGCCTGCAGTGTGGTGCATCGTGGTACCTGTGGTTCGTGTCTGATGGTGTTCAAGGTGCATCTGCTGGGGTGGGTGCTGTGTATGTTGCTTACATTGACGCACAGCTGTGTAGGCATGCCACGTCTGCATCCATTGGCTGTGTCGGACATTCTGTCGAGGTGATTGGGGTCACGGTTTTACCACCCACGTCGCTGTGTTCCCCCCCCAAGCAACACCCCCTCAAACCCCAGCCAGCAGACTGGTTTCCTCTTCCTGTGTCTCTCCCCCCCAGGCAACACCCCTCATTGCCCTGTTATTGGACTTACCCAGCAACAAGGTACGTTGTGCAGCGCTTCGTGCCATGTAGCGGGGAAGTGTGGATTTGCGCAGCACCATGGCATCATGTGTGGATCCCGGGAATCTTGCACAGCAATGCGTAATTCATTGTCTTGCATCGTACACCATCCGGACATTCAGGGAATGATAGAGCTTCCTGTTGCGGTACACTACCTCCTCACCATGCTCGACTACCAGCTCCACATGGGTGCAGTTGATGGCACCGATTACGTTTGGCATGCTTGCCAGCGCATAGAATGCAATTTTGGATGCATTCACCTCCTCCACAGTCCGTGATAAATATATGTGGTCCCTTCCATGTTTCAGGAGGGCATCTAGCACCTGGTTGAGCACACGGGAAACATGGTTGTGAGATGCCATGCAGCTGCCCCACTGTGTGCTGGTAGGTCCCTGTGCAAGGAAGTGCAGCACAGACACTACCTTCAGCAAGGGGGGGTGGGGAGAGGATGCCTGTCCGGATGTTGATGAGGCTTATCAGGTTGTCATGGATGAGATCCACTATTGTGCATATGGTGTCCCTGTCCAGGCGATACAGGTGTGGATCTGTGCAGGGGTTAGGTCAAATGGACTGGACCTTAGGCGAGGGATTGGTCGCTTCCTACGGGATACCACTGCCTGTCCTGGTGGTATGTGCTGGCCCTGTCTCACCCTCCTTCTCCTCCTGCGCCTCCGCTGCATTCCCTGGTTCAATGCCAACTGGAGTAGTAGCAGTGCAGGCATGTCCTCCAGCCCCAGTATTGCAACTACTAATGGTAGCATTTTGGGCTTGGAAGGGGTGTGGTGTGTGGGTGTGCTCCTTTTGTGCTGTACCAGACTGCATTGCCTCCACCTGTGCTGATTGTGTGCACCTGTCGCAGGTTTGAACACAGCAGATTGCTATTAACGGCGGCCCTGCAATGCCGGTGTTAACAGCATCATGGTACCCATTATTACCAGCATCTGGATGCTGGTAAGTGCATGTCCGTGAACCTCGTAATGTGCACTTCCTTACGGCAAGCCGGTGTTACTGGTACGGCTGTCGCATGCCCGTGCCTTTTCCGGGAAGGTGCTAACCATTCACAACGGGTCCCTGAAGATGCCTGTATCACCGGCATCGCGGGTCGTAATGCACCGGTCTGGTAAACAATGCCCTTACCGGTATCGTTATTACCGGACCGCCAATCTTGTAATGAGGCACAATGTTTCCCTGGGAAATTTGACACACACTGCATGCTCGGATGAGTTCGACAACCTGGTGATAGGTGATGGGGAACCAGATGATGATCCTCTCCGTGACGTGCCCCCTGACGAATCGAGTCCTTTCATGCCCTAATGACAAGGACTACAAATATGTTTGGCTTGGTTCCCGAGCAACAGAAGGTGCGTTACCAGCAGTGCAAGCAGCCCAGAAAGTCAGTGGTCGCAATTCCAGTGCATGAAGACATATGGGAGGACGGTCTGTTAGCCATGACCAAGCCCTCCTCAGACCCGCCCTAGAAGGAGAGGGTCAACAAAAAAATACTGGGTTCCAGATTTCGCACCTAAGTGCCTAAGGTCACAACCCAATCCTGACTCTGTGGTCTCAGCTGTTGCACACAAGCGTTGGTCCTACCCTACCTTTCCATGCTCCATCCCCCCAGATAAAGAGGGCAAGCAACTCAACGCTTAAGAGTATCATCACAATGGCTGCAACCCACCATTATGGTAGCCAATGCTATAGCCATCCTCCCAAGATATGACAGAACTTTAGTTTAAGTTGGGTCCCATTCACCTATTCCTACCAGATGATAAGAAGGCCGAAGCTTTTTCCCTGCTTCAAGAGGACAAAGCTGCTTCAGATCACGCCATTGCAGTCTTGGCTGACATTGCAGACACTTGCTTTAAACTGGGCAACGTGGCTGTCTTACGTAGACAAGGATGGCTTAAATCCACCAACCGCCACCCATAAGTCCAATCAAAGCTAGTGGACATGCCCTTCAATGGGATGGATTTATTTGAAAAGAAGGTGTACCAGACCTTGCAAACCATCAAAGTGGATACGGAAACGTCATGTTCCAACAACGGCACCAGGCCTTTTGATCTGGAAAATCACATTTCTCACGAACATCAAAAGAGACTACCAGACTTCGTACCGGTCCCGGTCATACAGGACTCAGTCATATGGACCTCAATAAGTCCAAGTCCCAGTCCTACCACGGAAACCAGCGCTACAGTGCCTTGCTCACCAGAGGCCAGCCAGCAAATAAACAAACCTGACCCATCTCGGTAGCACCCTCACACTCCTTTCCAACCCCAGTGGGTAGTGGAACGCCACCACCACAGACAGATGGGTATTGTCCTTCATCCAGCAGGCCAAACGCTGGAATTTGGCATCCAACCACCCACGATTCCTCCCTTGCAAAAGGTAGTGAAGCGTGTTCTAATAAAACTATAGGAAGTGCAATCGCTCCTGGCAAAGGGAGCCATCGAAAGCGTCCCATCAGGCCAGCGGGTACAGGGAATGTACTCCAGGTACTTTCTAGTCAAAGGTCCAGAGGCCAGAGGTCCATCCTCGATCTTCAAGGCCCAGACTTTCAGGATGTTGACTCTACAGCACGTCTTGTCTCAGCTTCAAGAAGGGTATTACCTAGCATGCCTGGATTTGGAGGAATGCGTATTGTCATATCCCTATTCACCATAAACACTACTGCTACCTATGTTTCACAGTGGCATAATTTATAATAGTAATTGTTCATTTAAAACGCGCTTAATACCGGGATCGGTTTCTAAACGCAGGATCGGGATTCAAACCTGTGTTGGGCTCCGTTGTCTTGCGCCCCGTTGTCTTGCTTACAAGACCAACAAGTTGCCCCTGAGCTATCCTTCCTTCCCTAACTGGAATTGGCATGTCACCACTTCCAGTTCAAGGTGCTTGTCTTTGGGCTTTTGTCAGCCCCAAGGATGTTCACCAAATGCCTGGCCCCGATGGTTGCACACCTTCGTCGCTCAAGTGCACACATCTATCCATACTTACCCAACTGGCTGGTGAAGGCAGAGTCTTTCCCCTGGCGACCCACCATTCCGAAAAGATTATCCAGTGACAGCCTCTAGGATTCTCTGTAAACTTTCATAATCCTGTCTACCTCCGTCTTATCGAGTGCTCTATTTTGGGGCTCAACTGGACACATGTTCTTGCATGGCTACTCCCTCGGAGGAGAATGTGCGAGCTCTTCTTGCCAAGGTCCTTTTACTCTCCCAGATTTCGACTGCTTCAGTCCACCTCCTGAAGTCCATGGTAGGGATGATGTTTGTGCGCATTTGTCTGCTTTAACATTGCCGGCTTCTCATGTGGCAGTTCCAGGAGTTCCTCGATGCACACTGGTGGCAGGCCTCTGGTTTCTGGGAAGACAAGATCCCTTTGAAAAGGGAATTCAACCATGCTCGAAGTTGGTGATCAGTCTGGTCTGAGCTCATCTCATCCAGGTCTTTCCATTTCCCCTTCCACCACATCAGGTCACCGTCATGACGGACGCCTCCCTGGAGGGCTGTGGCATGCATACAGGGGATCTACATGCCAGGGGTCTCTGGACACACGGAGAATATTCTTGGTATCAATCATCTGTAGGTATGCGCAGTGTTTTGTTTCCTCAAGTTTTTCCTTCCTCATTCACCACCACAAAGTTTTATATCTGCAAGCAAGGTGGCACAAGATCTTAGCTGTCAACGGAAGCCCAGGCGTTGTGGCACTGGATGCTGGAACACAACATCGTCCTGATTGCTTTCCACCTGCTGGGTGTTCAGAACACAGTGGTAGATTCCCTCTGTTCCTGTCACGAATGGCAGCTCCCGGGTTCTCAATTTAGCCGGATCTTCAGTCGATGGGGCATCTCAGAAGTCGATATCTTTGCCAGCAATGCCAAGAAGAGGTGCAAAGCTTTCGCAAGCAGGCTCCATTATCCAGGGAATCTGGGAGATGCCCTCACATTCCCCAGGGAAGGGAAATTCCTGTACGTTTTGCCCCAAACCTCGTAGTGGCTTGGGTGTTAAATGTCTTCAGACAATATCATTGCAAACTGATCTTAGTGGCCCCTGTTTGGCCAAGAAAGTTCTGTTACTCCGACCTCCTTGCCCTATCATCGGCCCCGCCGATAAAGATGCCTCCTCTGTGCAACCTTCTCCCCAGGAGCAAAGGTGCAGTGTTACACCATGACCTGGCCTCTCTGAACCTGACGACCCTGTTCCTACACTCCTAGGGTTCGTCAATATTCCGCTGCAAGACTGCAAGCACATGCTAGCTAGAGCCCGCACTTATTCCACGCTGACCTGTTGCAAGAGGGTATTGAAGCAATTTTCGCAAAATGCAGGTCCTTGACCCTTTCAACATAGTGCCTTAGGACTGTTTACCATAATTGCTCTCCTTGGCAAATGGAGGCCTGGCACACTCATCCATCAAAGTACACCTGGTGGCTATCTCACCCTATACTTGTTCCTCTCTATGGTCCCATCATTTATTTAAGGAGTTCCTCAAGTGTCTGTTGCATTGCTTCTCCCACAGTCGGACAACTTGGCCTGGGAGTTGAATGTCTTTCTCGCACGGCTCATGAGACCTCCTTTTGAGCCTCTGCGTTGATCTTCGCTCAAGTTGCTATCCTGAAAGTCTGTGTTGCTGGTCGCCATGCTTCAGCTAGTCGTGTAGGCAAGATGCAGGCTTCTTTCTGCAAGCCCCCCTACTTGGTGTTCCACAAGTCCAAGGCGGTGCTGCGCACTAATCCATTCCTTCAGTATTTCACCTCCATGAGCCGGTGGTGCTACCTATTTTCTTAGTTTCGCCTTCCTCCCCTACGGCAGCACTCGCTCCACTCTCTAGAATTGGTACGTGATTTATAATACTTTTCCTGCACTAAGTCATTCAGGAAGGCCTCTCAGCTTTTTGTGATCTTTAGGCCCGCAGCGAATTTGGTACTCAGACCTGCTTCGCCTGTCGGTGGCCCCTGGCATCAGGTTGTCCCCGCTCTCCGACCTCCTCTCCTGAGACGGTGGGTCTATCCTGCACCACGGCCCAGTATCCCTCAACTTGATGGCCTAGCTCAGGCAGCCGTAGAATCTGGAAATGTACCACTACCTCCAAACTGCGTAAACATCTTGGCCAGTGCACAAGCACCAGCTACACTGCCTGCTACAGGAGCAAATGAAACAGTTTTACTGTCTGGTGTACAAGTCAAAACCTGGAACCGTTACAGGTTCAGGCAGCAGATGTCTTGCCATACCTCCTAACCTTGGCAAATGCTGGTTTAGCACACTCTTCTATCAAGGTGCATTTTGCAGTCATTTCACGCTACACGTGTCCCCTGGCTTCTCCTTCCCTCTTGTCACACAGTCTGGTGAAAGAATTACTGAAACAAATGTTTCACACCTTCCCCCTGTCTGAGCTCCTGCTCCAGCTTGGGAACTGAACTTGGTCTTCTAAGCTAATTGGGCCCTCCTTTCGAGCCTCTGCACAGAGCCTCCTTCATGTTGTTCTCCTGGAAGACAGCATTTCTAGTCGCCATTACTTCAGCCAGACGGTTGGGTGAGCAAACTGAAGGCCCTCTCCTACAAACCTCCATACTTGGCGTTTCACCAGTCCAAGGTGGTCTCCTTCAAACAAACCCTTCCTACATGGCAAAGGTCCCTTCTGCATTCCACCTTAATGAACCCTTGATTCTGCCAGTGTTCTTTGGCGCTCTGTCTTTGGCAGAGCAATCTTTGCATTCCCTGGATGTCACCCGAGCCCTCAAGTTCTATGTTGTTGGCACTAGGGAGGTCTGCTAGTCTTCTCAATTGTTTGTTGCCTTCGGACCTTCTTGCAAGGGCAATGCCCTTTCAAGTTCTTTCATTGATAGATGGCTGTCTGCATGCATTTCCCACTGTCATCGTATGGCCATCCGACCCCCTCCAGGAAGACCAGGAGCACACTTGACGAGGGCTGTGGCTTCTACTACAATGTTCCTGTCTGGTGTTCCCCAGCTCAACATCTGCAGGGCAGCCACGTGGAGGTCTGACCATACCTTCACAAGGTTCTGCTGCGTTGATAGGGATTCCAGGGAGGACTCCCGGGTCATCCAGGCAGTGCTTTGCACCCTTTTTGCAGGTGAGTGTTCCAGAGGCGAGTGGTTGCTTCTGTTGAGCTATGCCTCTGCCGGTTTTAGTTGTATGTAGGTACAACTGTGTAATCTTAGTCAAACTGCATGTGAATCAATGAAAGATCTATTGCTGGAGAAGGAATAATGTACTTGGCTGTAACTCCTGTTCTCTAGCATCAATATGTTTCATAGATTCACATGCAACCCACCCTCCTATTCTTCTTTGGCTCTTCTTGGTTCTTACTACAACATTGCGTGCACTACCAAATCTGAAGATGGCCACCAGGAGTGGAGCTAAGGGGACCTTTCTAATTTGGTGTGGGCAGTATGGCCCAAAACAAGACTAATAGAGCACTAAAGTGACAAGCAATTTAAAAAATGTAAAGGTAAACTGCTTTAATGTTACTGAGGATTCCCAGCCTGACGGGGGGAATATTCAAACAGAATGTGAATGTATGAAAGATACCTGCTGGAGAACAGAAGTTACAGGTAGAAACTTATTCCTTTCACCCCTCTCGCTCCATCAGCCACGTCCATTAACAGCGCAAGTTTTCCTCCTCCAAATTCCCCATCTACCTCTCTTCGCCAATGTAAAATTCACTGATAAAGCCTTGACTAACTTTAATGCTGCTCTTAACGCTCCCTACTACTCTCATTTCACTCTTACTACATTCACTCCTAAACCTTGTCCCCTCTATGGCCTTGGATTACACCTACCATCTATACCTTGAAAACAACAATGAGGAAAAATCTTTGCACTTGACAAACATCTAGACCAAGGTCATCCAACGTACGGCCCGCGAGCCACAATGTAGCCCTCCAGGCCATTTCATGTGGCCCGCGAGGCCATGGCCTCGTTTATTTATTTATTTGCTCAATGTTTGTCGGGTCCGTGGACACGATTAATTTATTTTATTTCTGAAATGCTGGGTCCGACCAGCATTGCAGAAATAAATAAATTAATCGGGTCCACGGACCCGACAAACATTGAGCAAATAAATAAACCGAGCCGTGGCGGAGCACTGTTACTGCCTCTGGTGCCCCCTGATTAGTTGCAATGCAACTATGCCCCTGATTAGTTGCAATGGGCCTGAGGGATTCTTGGAATTTGAGAGTATATTTTACATTGTTATACCCAGTGATTCCATATCTCCCTACACAATGGAGTCACACCAACTAAGCATCCACATGAATTACCCTTGCTTTCTTAGTACTGTTGCTCACCTAAATTTAGGGTTCTTTTGTATGGGAAAATTGAAAGCTTGCATTGCTAGGCACATTTTTCCCATTGCTCCGTCTTTCTTCTTAATTTAGATGACAACATCATTGCTAACAAAGTGGCGTGGCGTGTTGTGTAGGGGAGGCGTGGTATCACAAGTATAACACGTACACAATAGGTACAATATGAAACGCCTTTATTGAAGTTTTCTGGGGTTGGACAAACTCATACTTTGCCCTATGACTAAGATGGGAGGAGTCTTCAATTGGGTTCACCTTTGGGTGATCAATTTTCCACATTTTATCTTTTAAATGGGATTATGCTTCTTTCATTACCACAGAATTAATTAATGAATGTGTATTACAGAGATAAGCTGCCATATGTATTGGGCACACTCCACAGGCAGCATCAATCATTAACAAAGAAGTAATGAATGTGTATTACAGAGATAAGTTGGCATATGTATTGGGCACACTGCACATGCTCAGGCAGCATCAATCATGCTTTGTACAGGACAATGCTGGCCTAAATTGGGAACAACCAGCATAGACATGTTGCTACAGAGGCATATTTTGGGCACAACCAGCATTCCAATGTGTTACATCAGTGACAGTGCAGCCTTACACTGTGGACACATTGATCATTAAAATGTGTTGTGTTCTACAATGTTATTGTCTGATGTTGGTGACATGGAATGTACATGTTCTCCTTAAGAACTGATTGTAAACCTATGGCTTTTTGGCCACTTTTCCTGCTGTAAAATGCACCATTTCAGCCCCATATTTGAAAGAAAATCTTGGGGTGGGGATCCCCCCAAACTCTCCCTAGATCATTATAGCTCCCTCGCCCCCATGATTTCAGAAAAATATCAACACCTACACACTGGAAGAAATCACAAGAAACTAACCTTTGATCACTGTCCCTGACACCAAAAGCTATCTTTGGAACTGCAAAGGTCACACACCATCGATTTGGAATATACTGCTTTGGGTAAGGGCGTTGACTTCTCCAGCATGGGGTCTGGCATGGATTCACATGCTCATGAATATTCCCCGTCGTCAGGCTGGGAATCCTCGGTAAAGAAAAAATCAGTTTCAGTTCCATTTCTGAACTGTCTTTCTCCTAATAACCAATCACTGGTCTCTGGGGCATACTGCTCCCATCCAATGACTGCCCTCTACCTAAGCTCCTCCTCTGGCAGCCATCTTCAGATTTTTACTGCACGTTCAAGTGTTGGGAGTCCTCGTGCTATAGCTCTCGAGCTTTTACTGCGTTTTGCGATTTTTCAAAGAGTTTAATCTCATTTTTTCGGTCAATCGAGCCTCAAGCTCCACCGTTTCTACTTCCGATCAATGGGGACCCATTTCGTAATTTTCTACGCCCATGGCGAAGTTTCCGTTGAGTTCCGCTTCTTGGAGGATTCCAGAAGATCTTTGAGGACTACCCCGCGTGGACATGGCCCAGGACAAAGGGAGCACGACACCCGAATCCAAGCTGTTCAGGAGCTTCCCTAGATGCGGATTGCAGAATGTCTTCAAGGAGGACAAGCATTCTAGATGCCTCTACTGCCTTCACGAAGACAAAACGCACGTGGAGGATGACTGTGCGTTTTGCAAGAACATGTCGGATCGAACCATGAAGGATCGGCGGATCCGCCACACCAACTGGCAGGAGGGGAAGAGCCCAGCAACAGGTGAGAAGAAGAGGTCCTAGCGGTCTTCTAAGATCTTTGAGGGTTCTCCGGCGACGGGAGCCCAACGAAAATCAAAGCACCGCGAGTCCGCGGGTCCCGGGAGCGCTGAACAGTCAGGCTCCTCCGCTGCCAGGCAGGGCGCACTTTCACCGACGCCATCAACCACGAGCCAATGCTCTGGCTCGGGGAAGAGGAAGTCGGAGAACCCGGGTAAGCTTTGGGAGAAGTCCCGGTCGATCCCAACGGAGACAGCCGAGGGGGAGCGAGGCGGCGACCCTCCCCCCAAGGTGAAGTCCTCAAGCGCGTCCAAAGTCGTTAGGGCCTTGATTCACCCGGCTAAGGCCTCTATCGAGGGAGTCATGGCGGCCCTGGCGAAGCCTGTGGAGGCTACCTTGGTGGAGGCGACCTCAGGCCCAGAGTTTCCCCTCCCACCGCAGAGGGAATCCTCTTTTCAACCCATCGAGAAGACCCCCATGAGAACCCCGGGGGAAAAAGAGGGGGGGGCGGTGGTCGACACGGATACAGCCTCTTATGAGGTGCTGGCTAGAGTCGTGAAGATCCTGGACAAGAAGTTCAAGGAGGTCTGGTCCCATGGGAGGGATCCCGACGAGGCAGACAAAGAAAGCAATGGTGGTGCCGACGAGGTTCCCGTGGAGGCGGAGGATTCCACTCCCCAACCGTCGCACCTGTCGCAGCCGGTACCTGGGCCACAGGACAACTCAGGAGCAATCTTGATGGCGATCCAGGCCTTGTGTACAGAGATAAGGACAAGGTTGCCCTTACCCCCAGCGGACGACCCAGCAGAGCCTGGACCGTCGGGAAGCCCTCCAAGCAAGCAGAGGAGAACTCATCCCACACCGCCCTTCCAGCCTGCGTGGCCTCACAGCCTTCATCTCCTTCCTCGGATCCGAGGGATGACACGGGAACAGAGACGGCCACGACGGGGACGGATGACGACGGTGGTGACGGGTTGTGCCTTCCATCACCACCCCCTCACCCCCGCGCCCGACGAAATTGGCTCCTTCCACGCCATGATCGCCAGGGCATCCAAGCGCTTCCAGCTCTGCTCCGAAGAACAGAAGAAGGAAGGTTTCCTCTATCAACGGCTCGAGGCCAAAAGGAAGACGGCCCTCTCTGTCCCGTTACTTGACATCTGGGACGAGGGGCTGGCGCTCCTGAAGAACTCGTCCATGACCCCTGCCAAGAGAGACCGGTACGAGAAGAAGTACCGGGTCCCGGATTCCGCCCCCATGTGCCTTAGGGCACAGCCGACCCCGGATTCGGTCGTCTCAGCGGCGGCCAAGAAGAAAGCGGCGGGGGCTTGAAAATTATTCATGCACTTCCCGCACCCTACCTATCGGCCCATATCACTGCCTACTCTCTCCTTTGCTCCCTATGATCATCTTTGGCTCACCTCCTTGCCACCTCTCATGCCATTTGTGTTCCCTCTTATCCCTCACCCCTTCATCCTAAAACCTAGTACTTCCTCCATCCTCCCGTTCCTATAGCATGCCCTACTGTTCTTGTCCCTGGTTCATGTTTCTACCTCCCCTTCATCATCTGGTCTTATATCCAGATCGTCTTCCCCATTGTTAAGGACCCTGGTCCTCCGCTCTGTAAATCACTTAACATTTTTGTGAGCAATTATTGTTCAACAGCATTTTTTTCATGTAATCTTGATTAAATAATTAAATTCTAAACGTGTAGAATCATTGTAGGATGTGAGCCAAGTTGCGGAATTATACAGGAAGCACTCACACACAGCAGTCAAGAGATAAAGAATGTAAAGTTCAGTCAAATGATGTTATTAAAATATATTGACAAAATGTCAATAATTGGTTATTGATGGACTTTAATATAAAGGATAGACAAATTTCTCTTTGATAGGGTTAGCCAATAGAGCCTTGCAGTAAATTTATCGGAGTGCTTTCAGTTGTATCTGAGGGTAGTAAACAATTAGACATGCTTGTACCCATCGTTCTACAGGAATGGTTAACAGGACAGTGATTAATGACCTGGTTGGGTGCTGCCATGCTTTGTTGGCCCTTAATGCGAGTTCTTTTTGGTGAAAAAAGTTACGCATTTGAAGCTTATATCCCGTTATGTGCAAACTTGGCACATGACATTTTGTTCTGTTTTCACCAACTCATGACTGGTTTGTCATAAACATATTTTGACGCAGACTTGAGTTGGAGACCCAGCTCCAGTTGCGAGAAGGGGCTGCCAAACCTGTATATCTGGACACCTTATCGACAAGAATCATTTTCTGCACCTCTTCTTTCACAGGTGTCTCTCTACATGGGTGTTATTTCCGGTGGAAGCAAGTCACCGGTGGTGTTCAGGTTCTTCAAGATCTTGGGACAGGGCTACCTAATTACAAAATACTTTTTCTAGAAAAAATAGAGTTTGTGACAGCGTCCAATGTCCACTGTTCTTGGCATAGTGCCCAAAGGCGGTGTCTATTGTGAGAAACCGGAAGGTGTCTCATCCACTAGTCCCCGGGGATCTGTCATCCAGGTGGCCAGGACACGTCCATCGCTTTTGGATCCAGTTTCAGGGGGTGGACCAGTGCTGGAGGATCATCTGGGTGAGAGGAATTGTGGGAGTGGGACACCGGTTGGTGAGACGCAATATCCCCTTCCTTGTAACACATTTACCCCATCCTACCATGTAGGATATTTAGGAACTCTACCTCCCACCACCTTTTACAACACAAACACTTTCACACGGACAGATGGCTATGAGCGAAACCAGACTAACACCTGAGCCGTATACCTGACATGTCCTAATGCACAAGAACTACTGAAGCTGCTTCAAACACTCGAATTGTTCTCCATCCTAAGAGAATGAGAATTCCCAATCACTCCGCTCTCTAACGTCTCTAAAGACACTGCTGGTGCAACAAAATTCAAGAAACCCTAATAAATAGTCACACATCTTCAGGTTAAAATTAAAGCTAAACTTGTCAACTACTCCACAAATGAGTCAGGTCATCCGCAGAACATTCCGACCCCCATCGCCCAACCGTTCAAATTCAAACCAATTTAGCTACCATTATCGCATGCCTCAAGCTATCCCGTTGCTTGGGTGACGTCTGCCTAGCCACTTTGGTAAAGGAATGTGCAGACCCTCTGATCCCCCTTATCACCGCCATTGTAAACTCTTGATTCAATTCCTGCACCATCCCGACCTGCCTTAGAGTCAATGACGACACCACCCCCCCTCCTCAAGAAATCTTCCTTGGGCTCCACTATCCACACCAATTATAGACCCATCACTACAATGCCATTCCTTCTGAAAATCATTGATAAATTAACTTATACCCAAATCCAAGCCTTCTTGAAAACCTACCATTTCCTCAGCCCTCGCCAGTCCGTCTTCTGCCCTCACCATGGGACTGAAACAGCACTCCTTGATTTGAAGAATCCGCTTGACGAGACCAAGGCTGCAGGAAAACATTCTCTACTTCTCTTGCTGGACCTATCAGTGGCCTTCGACTTAGTCAACCACCAAACCCTCTGTGGCGCCCTCACTAAGGTTGCAGTCTTCTCCCCCGAAGCAGCCAACTGGGTTGCTTCCTTCCTGGCCAACAGATCCTGCAGAGTCTTCTCAGACGAAGCGTCAGCCATACCCACTCCTATATCCTGCGGTGTGCCCCAAGGTTCATGTGTCTCGCCCACTTTGTATAACATTCACACCAAACCATTATTTCACCACCTTGACGCTCTGGGTATCACCTTCACTAACTATGCTGACGATACCCAGATCCTCATTCCCCTTTCAGGTGATTATAACCAGGACTCTGAGAGCGTAAGCAAAATCTATGAAACAATTCAACATTGGATGGCCCAACATAGTCTGTTTAAACGACGAAAAGACAGAGCGCCTCATAGTTGGGACTCCACCCATCTTGGAACGCCTCGACTCAGCATTCGGGTTCTTCACCAATGATGGCCATAACATTCCAGTCTCACCATCTGTGAAGACTCTGGGGGTCTACCATGATGTCATACCAAATCAGCCACATCACCTCTTCAGCGTACGCTACTAAATTGATACGAGCAAGCAAACATTCCTTTAATCTGATAACTGCCTCACCATTGCACGTGCCCTTGTAGGTTCAAAGTTGGACTATTGTAAGGCCTTGCTTTGCGGCTCATCCGACAAAAACTTAAAAACGCCCCAGGTCATACAAAACAACGCCCTCAGGGTAGCACTAGACCTAAGCAAATTCGAGCTCATCTCTGAAGTTTAGAGAATTGTACACTGGCTCCCCGTCAGAGAGAGGATTATATTCAAAATCCTCTCAGTTACACATACATGTCTGTCCAACAATGCCCCATCTTACCTAACCCAGAAAATTACACCTCATACATCATACACACCTCTAAAATCCACCCAGAGTCACTGGTCAAACCTAGATTCAGACAGAAAAGAGCTGGTGGCTCCACCTTCCCTACCATGGCAGCCAACCTCTGGAACAATTTACCCCTGCACATATGCTCTGAGCCATCCTATCTCACTTTCCAGAAATGCTTAAAGACCCATCTCTTCAATTAATTTTATGAAAATGTACCTAATAAGTCTGTAACTAGTGCCCTACATCTTGGAAACCCTGGACTGTTTCCACAAGCTCACCGGTATCCAGATCAATAGGAGCAGGTCTTGCCTTTATCCCCTCGCAGCACTCTTCACCGATGAATACAGGTCCCTCCCCCCTCTGGATCTCTAATGGCAGGCTACTTCCTTCAAATACTTGGGGATAACTATACACCGCAACCCAGCCACCGAACACATCCTTAATACCGGAAGGGCCAAAGACTCTCAAACGAAATCTATGGAGTTCTGGGGCCGGCTCCCGCTTTCGATAGCCGGGAGGGCAGGACTGCTCAAAATGGTCGCCCTTCCCCGCCTATTACATAACTTCACTAATGTCCCCTTCAACATCCACCCCCTCATTTTTCAAAGATCTCAACAAACTCTGTAGGGGCTTCCTTTGGCAGGGAGGCAGGCACAGGGTGGCATTAGAGACCCTCCAAAGACCGTACGAGAGGGGCAGACTGAAGATCCCCAACTTTGAGGTGTACTTCTTCGCCAGCCAGCTGAGACATGTCACGCAGTGGATGGCGGACGAAAGCACGACAGACACTCGCCTACTTCAGCCGGTTGTTACTCAGAGACATACTGTGGGCCGGGGAGGGTGCTACAGGTCACTGCCCTTACCTCTCCAAGCTCGGTATCCGGCTTTGGAAAAGGGCCTGCAAACTGGTTGGGTCGGATGACCCGTTCTCCCCACAGATCCCTATCGCTGCACTCATGGTCAATCACTCTTGGGGGCATGTCGAAACACGTACACAATGGGAGCCCCTCGGGGTGGCCACGCTGGGGGACTTGATTCAAGAACAGGAAATACTAACTTTTTCGGAACTCTGTGAGACCACGGGCCTCCCGGCAGGACAGTTCCTGCTGCACAGGGTGGTTGTACAGGCCTTGTGCAGAAGATGGCTGGTGCAGCTGACCTGACTGAAGAGAACAAATGCATTGAAATGATATTGAACTCTGCTGAGGGGGGCCATGAAACCTCACGAATCTACGAAGCCCTGTAATGGGGTACGACCAGGGGAGACCTGAAATGTAGGAGTAGGTGGGAAACTGAACTGGGCCTTGTCTTCGAAGACAAAGATTGGGGTGACATAACCCACTATCATGAGAAGGTCTCCAGGAACGCCCGCTTACAGCTCATTCAACTGTATATCACCAATAGAGCGTACCTCACACCGGAAGCCATATCGAGATTCACGGGAGCTGGAACCCAGTCATGCCCCAAATACAGTGAACCCAGAGCGGGAATGACTCACATGTTCTGGGGCTGCCCAGTAATCAGGGAGTTCTGGTCACAAGTGAAGGACAGAGTGGCTGGCGCAGACATCATAGTTGAGGTGGACGAGCTACGGCCTGCATCCTTGGCCAATACAGGCGAAACAGGAAGAACAAACCCCTATCCAAGCTCACTGACCTTATATACATTACAGCCAAAAGACGTATTGCCATGGGTTGGAAATGCCCCAGAGGTCCACATATGCCCCTATGGTGGGGTGACCTCACGAAGTGGATCATAGCTGAAACCGCGGCATGGGAAATGGCTATTCATGTGCAAAAACTGGATTCCAGCGAGGAACTACACCGCTGGGTGGCCCTGACGGTGCCCTTGCTCCACCCTGAGGCGGATGATGCGGAGCGGAGTGGAGAGAGTTGCCCGGATACGGGCACGAACTAGAGAGGAACAGTGAACTAACCGTGGTCTTGGGGGGGGGGGGGAAGGGGGAAATAGGGTGAGGTGGGGTTTTGGGTTGTTTTCTTGATATGCTTAACCAATCGCCATTGATGTTTTTCTGTACTCTTTGTTTATTTCTTGTATTGAAAACAATAAAAATATTTTTAAAATAAAAATAAAAAAAGGTCTGTAACCAGCGCCTAGGGGCTTCGGGCTTTGTGCGCTCATACAAATGAAAAATAATATAAATAAATGAAAAGAAGTAATAAGATCAACAAATAGCCCTGTAAAAGAAACAAAGAATGCAGACCTTTGTGAAAGGGCATTTTGTGTATCTGAGCAGGGATGTTGAGCAGTATGCTGGCAACATTGTCACTGTTCAATGATATCTCTTTAAAGAAAAAGTTAGAGAAAGGGGGATTAAAAGTAATTATGGTCCCAAATAGTGGGGGGCTGTGCCTCTTCACAATAACTTTATTCTTTGGGTGCGCACCAGCATCAAGCAGAATATTTTGGAACTTTAGCTCAGATCACGATGGTATCGAGACATTAGTGCAAACCCACTGAAGTTTGGCATCTAGTTGGTTTGAAAGTGTGGGGCTCCTGATGGATTGAGTCATCATTTGGCGTCCAGCGGATCAGGGCAGCTGTCATTTCAGCATTCAAGATGGGCACGTTTGATGGGTTCCAGCAGTTGCATCGACCCTCAATTCAATTTCTCACTTGATGTTGAGCCCCGGACGAGATGAGTCTGTCCGCTTCAATGGGTCAAGCTGCGTCTGGATGGCTTGAAGTGCAGCTAGTGGTTTGAAATTGATATTGAGGGCCAAAAGCAGCACTGTGGGTCCTGAGTTGTTTTGAAGGCATTGGTAGTGGTTGACCCAGCTTGAAGATATCTCAAGGTGGCAGAAGCAGGATTCTTATAGGCTTTTAGGGTGCTGGGAAGCCCAATCCAAGGACTCCAGGACAATGTCAATCATTCTGTTCTGCACTTCCACTCTGACACCTACAGGGGAATCCTTCACCTCCACTGTACAGGGAATTTGGGTGGTTTGACCAGAACCGAAAACAACCCATACACTAGAACTACACTGTCCTATCCCCTGCCCCTTACTTAACTTTTGGCAGGACACCTCGTTGGGTGACACCGACCCCTGACTTCCTGCGACACCGGTACCCTTAACCTACGTGCTTCGGAACTGGCGCTACAGTGTCCTTTCCCTTTTTAAATATTTCTTATTTAAATTGTATTTCCGTATGCCGGGGCCACCCCCACAACCCCTGTTCCCATTATAGCCAACAAGGGGAACGGCAGACACCCTCGCAACCTCCATTCAACTTGTTTGCTATTATGGGTGTGCATGGCATATTTGTTCGGAATTTAAGGCTCTACGAAATTTCCATACAGCCTAAATTCGGTCAAATATGCCATACATTTTTTTATATTCTGTCTTTTGATATATTTCTGTGTACAGGAGCCTTGTTCCAGTGAAGCCAGTGGAAAAGCAGTCCTTGTTCCCCAGCATTTCACCCCCAGTGTTCCCTATAGATCATTAGGGGATAGAGCTCCCTCTAACTTGGATGATTTTTGTCTTCATATTTGTGGCAGAGGTCTTTGGGATTGACTGTATCTCCCCAGTGAATGTTTCTCGTCTTCTTGAAAGTCCAGCGATCACCTCAAAGAATGAGGGGGTACCCCTGGCCTTATAAAGGCAAAATATCATAAGGCATTGGCCCAACGCAAGCCTGCTGTAAGAGGTCCAATCCAGGTGGTGGTAACATGTGCCCTTTGCCTTAAAAGATCACCCAGAGTTGCTTGCTTTACTTTAATTGATTTATACCTCGCAGTCCATGGACCCGAAGGCTTAAGGGCACCATACATAAAAAACATGAAAACAAAACATAATCAACCGGAGTGTAGCAAAACAGTACAAGAAAGCTGATGCGAGTTAATGAACAAACTCGGGTCTTTTTTTTTTTTTAAACTTCTGTTGATTTGATACCCCTGAGATCAGGGTGTAGTCCGTTCCAAGGTCTAGGCGCAGCGTGCAAAAAAGCCCCTTTGCTGGCCTTAACAGTATTGAACCTAGGAACATTGAGCTGATCAGAGTTGTTGGACCTGAGAGACTTATGATGATTCTTTCCATTGATCAGAACCTAAATATACGCTGGCATCTTACCCAACCAACATTTATGTACAATTAGTACAAGGCGGTAGTGCAACCTAGATTCAACCGGCTACCAGTGTAGGCTACGACGGGCCTGTGAAATGTGGTCTCTAGGAGCAGGCCGTTACCACTCTAACCGTGCTTTTCTGAATAACTTGCAACCTTTTGCACTCTTCTTTATTAATTCCTGACAACAAACTACAACAGTAATCTATTTTTGGACCCACTATTGCTCTAGCAATAGTTTCGGCATTTTGTTGGGTAATAAAGGGGCACATGTGAGTCAGGAGTTTTATATAATACGCAGATGATGACCCTAAAAAATTAACATGTGCCTTCATGTTAAGATGCTGGTCCTACACCACACCCAATATCTGAACCTTTTTTGTGTTGCAATCTTAACATCCTCTATGCTAAAGTTCTCATATGCCTGACCTAGTTTTTTAATCATGTGCTGAGAGCCAACGACCCTGAGCTTGGTCTTTTTTTTGTTTTAGGTAATATTATTCTGAACCATTCAATTTTCTGTGGTGGTATAGACTTTATTGAGATAACGTTCGTCCGTCTCATGATCATCAGTCAGAGGTATAAGACATTGTGTATCGTCGGCATAGTTGGTAAAATCTATACCATTGAGCTCAAGATGTTTAAAGAAAGGGACAGTAAAGATGTTATAAACACAAGGCGAGAGAAGGACATGGTCAGTGACTCGAGAGATTTCAGATTGTGTTTCTCTTTTTTTCCTAACGATGTCTGATCTAATTTTGTCCAGTTTGCCCTGCATTGCTACATGAATCGAAGTAGACCACGCAGAGTCCTTAGTGACTATGGAGATATCATGCCTGAACGGTGTTGCCTGTTCTTTTAAGATTTTGAAAAGTTCCTTAGTTTTAGATTGCGCATTAATAATTCTGCTGTTAAAACAATTTCCTTTTGCCATTGATAATGGAAAGTTTATATTCTTTAACAGCAGTTTTATAGGTAGCTAAAGAGGAAGGTGTCCGGTTCGTTTTCCAAGTGTAAAAACACTTGAGCATATAGGATTTAAGTTTCCTAAGCTCTTCTGAAAACCAGGCGTTCCTAGGAGTGGCTTTTAAAAATGTCTTCTTGAGAGGGGCTATAGTGTTGTTAATATTGTCAAACGAGGAGATTAAAGCTTTGGACAGCTCTTCAGCTGATACTAGGCTATTAATGTTCCTAATGGAGGAGCTCAGAAGTGGATCGATGTGATCCCTTTTGTAAATTCTACACATTGTCACCACCTTAGATAGACCCTTCACTTTAATAGGGTGTTCTGATAATAATGTGAAGTGAACAAAAAAGTGGTTCTACCACGTACATGGGAATACAGATAGATCTTTAGTAACAACATTAGAGTAGCAACCCAAACCAGCGTATGACCTTTGGAATGAGTGGGTACAGTAACCTTTTGTATAAAGCCCAAATTCGTCAGCATGCCCTCAAGTTCCAAAGCTTTGCTATCAGTGTCCTATCAAAGCCATAAATTAATATCACCCAATAGTACAAATCTAGTATTAGGTTTGAGAAGTTGCCTGCAAGAACTTGGGGAGACAGGAAGAGGTAGCAAGCCATAACAGAAATCAAGATGATGGAAACCCCTCCTTCAACCCACTGTCTAATGTCTACACCAGCTCTGGCCCCTTCCAATGCCTGTTGACTTTAAAGGGAATTGAGGGGTCAGTACTGTGAGAAACCTGAAGGTGTCTCACTGGTATCGGGTAATATTATCCCTACATATAATGTCGCCATATATATGGTCACTGGGAAAGGCCATAGGTGACATTATTTGTGGGGATAATTTATGGAGTAAATGGGAGCGGGGTTTACGGGGGTGTCCACCGCTCCCTTTAAAAAAATATGGGAGTTTCGGGGGTGTTCCCCGCAGGTTCCATGGGTTAATATTGCCGGAATAAAACAGCACCATTCTTGTATGGCAATATGTTTGCAGGGATATTAACACATTGAACTGTCTCACTTAATAGTGCCTGGGGATCTGTCATCCAGGTGGCCAGGACACGGCCATCGCTTTTGGATGCAGTTCCTGGGGGTGGACCAGTGTGGGAGTATCACCTTGATGGGGGGGTCCTCAGGGAGTGGAAGTGGGACACTGACGAGTGAGGCGCGGTACCCCTTTCCCTATAACACCTTTTCCCCAGGATATTCAAAAGTT
The DNA here is from genome assembly GCF_040938575.1 of Ambystoma mexicanum. Lineage (NCBI taxonomy): Eukaryota > Metazoa > Chordata > Amphibia > Caudata > Ambystomatidae > Ambystoma > Ambystoma mexicanum. The sequence continues at coordinate 1,192,275,263 of NC_090928.1, forward strand.
CTATCCCCCCTTTTCCGACGCAAACACTTTCTTACACTGGGAAAGACAATGGACTAATGGAGCCATTTACCTGACATGTCCCTTCACAAGATTCAGGCAATTGAAAATAACTACGCATACCTGATGGCCCTTTCCCTTCCCCACAGGGATAAAAAGCAGAGCACGAAAGCACACTGAGCAAGGTTGAACGCACGAGGAAACACCTACAACGGACCGGCAGTTCAAACAGAGAAGAAAGGCGGAGAGACTAGAGGGACGACGAGGGGGGGGAGCTGCCCATGCTCTTTTCAGTTAATACCCATGAAGCCTCTGAAATGGAAAACATACGAGGAAGTCCAGCTGGCGTGTGGTGTGACAAGTGTCAATGGCACACAGGGCCCTCCCTCGCTGATAGCCAAAGCAGGGAGAAGCGCTTGCCGCTGTGGTGCTGTCCTTGACTCCCGAGACGAGAAACTCCGACTGTTCAGCACAGCCGGGGAGTCGGAGAAGGCAGATCTTAAAACCAAACTGTGCTGGGACCAATGTTGCAGGCGGCAACCTTGTTAAAAAAAGAACTTAAATGAACTTTTTTTTAAAAAAAATGTAAAGTTTTAAATGCTGCATTTAGTTTATAATACAAACTTTTACATTACGATTGTGTACAAAAAGTCACCTCAATAAAAGAAATGCATACATACATAAAAAGTTTTGTCTTCTAGGAATTTTGAAGAATATGAAATGTAGGGCTTATAGAATGCATGTTCCAAAATCTGCAGGATATTACTTTTTCTACAAAACTAACAACAAGATCAATCCTACGTGAAATGATGATACATATAAAATGCAAGAATAAATACAAAAAAAAGTGAACTTCAAAGAACCCCTAGTTAAAGGTCCAGAAGCATAGTGGTCAAGCGTTGCAGGGCGCTCATTGGAAGCACTTTGACAGAAGCCTTTTTTTGGGTCATAATGTTTTGTTGAAACTACAAAAACCAAGAAGCCTTAAGAGAGGCCGGAGTGAAGTGTCAAAGGGGTCCTACGAGGGTCGAGCAAAATCCCTCGTACACTCGAAAGTCTTTGATACATGGGAGAAAACTGAATAAACTGTGAAACTGTGAACCCGACAGAGAGATGCCAAACTAAATGATACGTTTTTTAGTGAAAGGCTGTAGTGAACCCGATTGAGGGAGGCCAACATTGCAAGAGGAATCAGAGCCCGACTGAGGAAGATTACCAAAGGACCCTTTCTTTCTTTTTGGTTCAGCCGGCCTTCTAAAACAAGAGACTTTGCCGGAAAGAGTGTTACGCTCACCTGGCTCCCACAGGGGCACCGGTCGGACCCAGACAGCTGCAGTCTCCACCCACGTGATGCGTAGTGCAGCGATGACTGACTGGATGTGCCCTTCTAATCTTGTCTGCTTAACCCGTAGAAATATTCTCCTGTAAGTGGAGAGATTGATTTAGCCACTTGTGAATTCAAGTGATGGCACCCCCACTGTCCTCCCCAACTAATCACCTCCGAAATGCCCTCACAGCAATCTCACCTTATATTCTTGAAAGATGAGCTCTCCATCCTGCGTGGATTTGCAGGGGCGCATCGATTCCAGTTACTCCACTGGTTTGAAGGCTCGGGAGAGTTCCGGAGAGTATTGACTCTGAGGTTCCTGGTGAGGACCAGTAAGTATTAAGTTCACAGAGTTCAATATGTCCTATGTGCACTCTTGTTCCTCCCCTTCCTTTCTTGTCTTGCAGCTGGCTCGTGAAAAGATGCTCTTGTGGCAGCTGGTGGCGCTCAGGTAAGAGTCTGTATTACCCGGCGCTGTCCGGTAAATGTTGCACGAGGAAAACGTGTTGTTTTGTCTCTCTTTACAGATGCGGCACGTGAAAATATGGAGAGTCACAAAAGGATGCCTCCGGTGGTAAATCAGGTAAGTCTATGGTGGTAAGAATTATATTTGTTGGTTCCCTCGGCTCACCTTGTGGTTTTCTTTTGTCTCCTAGGTGCCGAAGTTCGGCGAAGAAATGATGGAGGCAGCGCCGACCCGAAGGATGCTGTGAAGACTGGTGAGTATGGCGCGGTGCTGCAGCTGGAGGTGAGGCGAGTGCAGAGATGATGTTCTTTACAGGTCTGGAGACAAGATGGATCCAGAATCAGGTGTGGAATAGAAATAAGTTTGTTTTCTAACCTTGTCCCTTTCTTTCCTCTTTGTTTTAGGAGCTCCGGATTCAGGGCGGGCGTGGCAGAAAACTGGATGCAAGCTGCAGGCACGGTGAGTGTTACGCTGCATATTCAACCTACGTTTACACTTACCCACCATACCATTCACCTGCAAATTCCAGTTTAACTTCTATCCAAGGTCACCCCCAAGTACCGAAACTCTTCCACGCTTTTCACCCTCTCACCTTTCAAAACTAAGTGCAACCCTTGCTGCACTCTTCTCCTTGAGAAAACCATACTCACACTTTTATCCACAGACACCGAAAAGCCCCATTTCCCACACCACTCCTCCATACGCACTATCGCAGCTTGCAGCCGACTCTGCACCAACAACAAACACCGCCCTCTTACCTATACCACACCATCATCTGCGAAGAAATCCACCTGACACCCGAAACCCGCCAAAGCTCAAATCAACCCATCCACCATCACTTTAAACGGCATCGCACTAATCACACTCCGCTGTGGCGTCCCATTCTCCGTCTTCCAAACCTCAGACATCACCCCCCTCACTCTCACCTGAAAGGTCCTGTCAACCAAAAACGCCTTAATCCACCGAAACATCCTCCCTTTCACACCCATCTCCAACTGTCTCACCAACATCCCATTCTTCCACACCATATCATACGCCTTCTCCAAATCCAAAAAGAATTCCCCCACCATCTCCCCATCACACAACGCCTCCTCCACTCCAGTCACCAACCTCACTAACGGAACTGCCACCGACCGATTCTTCCTGAACCCACTCTGAAAATCACTCAGACACCTATTCAACTCCAAATAAAACCCCAAACGCTCAACTACCATCCGTTCCATAACTTTACACAACAGTCAGCGCAATCGGTCTATACGACTTACACTCCGTCTGGACCTTGCCACTCTTCAAAATCGCCACCACAATCGCTCTCTTCCACAACCTTGGTAAAACTCCACTCTTCCAGATCTCATTGAACAATGCTAACACCTCCAACTTACATTCCACTGACAACTTCTTCAAAAATACATACATGACGCCATCCACCCCTGGACTAGACCACTTCCCCTTCCGAATCGCCCCATCCAACTCCACCATAGAAAACGGAACCTCATACTGCTCTTCCCAAGGCCCAACATTCACCAGCAACTCCCTCATCTCCTCCTCAAACACTCCCATATTTATTCTCACCGCCTCTGGGAAGTTCCCTGAACTGTGCACTCCCGCAAAATGCTCCCCCAACAAATTCGCCTTCTCCCCATCTTCACTGACCACCTCCACCCCTTTCAACAACACAGACATACCACCCTGCGGCCTCATCAACCCGGACATCCGCTTGAGCTGCTTCCAAACCTCACCCACGCCAGAATTACTCACCAGAGACCCACAATAGCCCCTCCAATATCTGCGCTTTCTTTCCCTAATCGCCCTCTGTACCACTACCTTCGCCTTCTTGTATGCCACCAAATCTTCCAACATTCCCATTCTCACCGCCCTGGCCCTCGCCTTCTTACGCGCTGCCACAGCCCGTGAACATTCCACCGACCACCAAGGAACCTCAACCTTCCCACTCTTCCCCTTCTCAACCTCCGAACTGCCGCCACCGACGCTGCTCTCATTCCCTGCACCAAATACTCATTCCATTCATCCACCCCCCCATCCCTATCCCGAGGAACAATCAATTCCTGACACAATCTCTTATACAACTCCCAATCAGCCTTCCTAAAGTTCAACCGGCTCCCAGACATCTGTGGCCTGATCCCTACCTCACCCCTCACTGTCACCAAAATACCAGAATGGTCGCTCCCCATATCCCCATCCTCACGCACCTCCCAATCACATTCTCCCGCAATCGCAGCAGACACCCATGTCAAATCCAAACACGACAACTTCCCAATCCTCACATCCAACCGCGTACCCGAACCATCATTCAGCAAAAAAAGACACAATTCATCCGCCATGTCCTCCAATAGTTCCCCATTCGCATCTGTCCGATCACTTCCTCACAACGTGTTGGCACTGTTAAAATCGCCACACAAAACACAAGGTCCCACATGCCCCCTTATCACTCCAGACAGCACATCGACCTCCACCACCTCACAAGGATTATAATAATTTAACACCAAGACTTCCAATCCCCCTACCCGAATCCCCGCCCCGATAGCCTCCACAGCTCCATCCACCACAATCTCTCTTACAACCAACCCCTTCCGAACTGCCAGAGCCACACCCCCCTCTCCCCTCCAACCTATCCTTACGAAACAACTCAAAACCCCGGAATCACAAACCTCAGATCACCCCTTAACCACATCTCCTGAATACAAACCACATCAACATTCAATTCCCCACACAGCGCCGCTTTCAAATCCTGCCCATTCCTCAACAAACTCCTCACGTTCCACTGAAAAATCCTCAGGCCGACACCCCACTCTGCTTCCGCACTTTAGTAACCATCCTGAACACATCCTTTTCCAACACATCCACAACATTCAAAAACCTCCTCCCTGCTTCCACCACTCCTTTCGTAAGATCCGACACACTGACAAATTCCCCTGAACCAGCTCCAGCACACTCACTATAAAGCACATAAACTCAGTTTTCGGGACAACCATCGTTTCTACGCCTTTCACCTCTCCCACCACTCTCTTCCTTCCCGCAGCCTCATCCCACCACCGGCTCTCTCCCACACACCTCATTCACTACTCGTACCGGTTTCACCTTTGCCACTGCCTCTGCATAAGACAAACCTTTTGCCGCCCTCACCTGCACCACTTCTCTCGCCACCCTATGGCTCTCACACTCCTTAAACGCAGTAGAGTGCCCCCCCCACAATTCACACACTTCTCCGGGGTCTATACCTTGCATTCCTTAATATCATGATCTCCTCCACACCTCCCACAATGCCTCTCATTCCTGCACACTCTCGCCACACGTCCAAACTGCTGACACTTATAACACCTCAACGGCATTGCTACATAAACTTTCACACAGAACCTCTGATAACCCATCTCCACCACCTCCGGACACTCCGTTCTCGCAAACCTCACTGCCACAGTCGTTGACGGCACATCCCCTTGTGCATCTCTCCTCCCCAGCCTCCACTACCCCCACATCTGCCAGCTGCTCCTGCACCTCAGACATATTCATGGACACCGGCACACCATACAACACCCCCTTACACGACACACCACTTTGATCAAACACTTGCACCGCATGTCTACCCAGACAACCCACCTCCAGAGTCTTAGCCTTACTGCCAGCATCTGTCCCCTCCACCAACAACCGGCCACCAGTCACCACTTGCACCCGAGTGACATCTCCCACAGCCTCTTTCACCCATCCAGCAATCACCATCGGATTCTCCCCCTGAAACGTCTTCACACGACTATCAGGCTTCAACACCACCTTCCACACACTGTTACACTGCATCTTCTCCTCCCCAGACACACCGCTCCCTGAGGCTTCCAGCCCCTCCAAAGCGCACTTTTCTTGGGTCCCCGACCCTGAGATGCCCCGGACCAGCCCCCCTCCATCATCCCTCTGGAGATCTGCTGCGATGCCGTCCCTCACTCCCCTCCCCCTCCACAGGTGTAGATTTCACAGACTGCGTCTTCCCCCTCTTCTCCCCTTCCTCCACCACCCCCTTCTTTTCAGCCTTCCCACCTGTCTTTGCCATCCTTACCTCCTCCTCCAGGCACACACTCCCCCCTGCACCCGCCTAGAGAGACATCTCCGCCTGCCAAGCCCAGCACCCTGGGGGTCTTTCCCAGTCACCGCTGCGGGTGGTGACTGGGAAAGAGTGGGGTGCACAGCAGAAGTGTCTACGAATGTTGTATAAGGGGTTGATTCCGAGTGTGATTGATTTTGGATGCCAGGTGTCAGTGGGTTTCACAGCGAGTCAGAAGTTGCGGTTGGATAGGGTACAGGCAAAGGCATTGAGGGTGTGTTCGGGTGTGATGAGGTCCTCTCCAGTGAATGCGGTTCAGGGGCTTGTGGGGGAGATGCCGTTGGGGTTGAGGAGGGATGCATTGAATATGAGATGGTGGGTGAAGTGCAGTGTGAAGAGTGTGGCTCATCCGGTGCGTGAATGTTTGAAGTATAATTGGAGGTTTGACTATTATAGGGACCGGTGGAGGAGGAAGGGGGGCACTTTTGGGTTTCACATGTGGGAGAAGGGAGTGCAGTGGGGTGTGGGCTATTTGATGACTGTGACGGGTACGGATTTGGAGAGATGGCCGAGGTGGATGATGGGGTCTCCAAAGGTGTGTTTGGGGTTGGCGAATGTGGTGTTGAAGAAGAGAGGATTGCGGGGCGAGATCAAAGCTTTGGGTCAGGTGTATGTGGCAGGAAAGGAAGGATGCAAGGTGTTCACGAATGGTTAGAAAGACCCTGTGTCTGGGAGAGTGGATATGGCGTATCTTCTGGAAAACACTAGGGAGTACAAAGTGGGACGATTGACGAATGATGTGTCGATCTGTACGGCTGAGTTGGTGGCGATTGCATTGGTGATTGTTAGGGTGTGCGAGTTGGGGTTAGAGAAGGTGGTGATGTTTTCAGATTCATTGAGTGGGTTGCAGGCGATGGCGACTGGAAGGATGTGATTTTGGACATTAGGAGGAAGATTGATCGGTGTGTGTGCGTGGGGGAATGGATTTGGAGTTGGCGTGGCTCCCCAGTCAGTGGCATTTTGGGTAATGAGTTGGTGGATCTGGCGGCGGGTGAGGGTATGAGAAGGGGAGTGGTTGATGTGAGGCTGCCTTTGAGTGTGGATGAGGTGAAGGCTGTGGTGGTGAGACGGGTCATGGATGAGTGGCAGGAGAGGTGGGTGAGTGGGGTGAAGGGCAGGTGGATGTTTGGTGTTCGTGGGAAAGTGTCGGTGAAGGTGGATGCGGGGAGTCTGGAATGGAGGAGGGGGAGGAGGTGATGCTGAATCGATTAAGGATAGGGCATGTGGGGCTGAATGACTGTATCGAGTGGGGGAAGCGTGAGACAAGGGATTGTGCGGTGTGTGGGGTGCCTGAGACTGTGGGACATTTTCTGCTTAGATGTGAGAGACATGTTGAGGAGAGAATTGATGAGGGTTCGGTTATCTGCGCTGGGTGTGGCTGAGCTGAGTGGGAAGGCTTTGCTGGCCGGTGACGGGGTGAGAGGCAGGAGGAGGAACAGTGTGATGTTGGATTTTGTGCGGCAGACGGGGCGGTGGGAGGAGTTGTGAGTTTGTGAGACAAGTATTCATTGGTGGGTCTGGTGCACATCATCCTTTAGGATGGGGAAGCGCCTGCGTGGGTCCGTCCACGCACCGGATAATTAAGAAGAAGAAGAAGAAGAAGAAGTGTTACGCTGCTGGATGCAGAATAACGTGAAGCGTGTGTTGCTGGTCGGGTGTGGTTTAAATAGCCTCAAAAGTAGTCCTAGGTAAGAAGTCCCTAGAACCACACCCGAGTAAAAAATAGTCCCTGTAGAAAAATAGTCCCTTTCAGGCTTCATGTTGGATTGGAGTCATTTGCAGCATGGTCTGCCTGAGGTAAGTAATGACTATGAGCATGGCGCCTTAGGCGCCAGGACTGATTCCTACTATGAGCCTGGCGCCTAAGGCGCCAGGACTGAACCCAGATAGCCCCTAGCCGGGGCTGCTGAGGTTTTACTAAATGTCTAGATGCCTGCTCCCGGGGCTGATGGGCTTGGTCCGGATGCCTGGGGGTAGGCATCATGACAAAGAGACTTGGCTCTAGAAGGGTCCTAGCATTGTTGAAAGGTACTGTAACCTCGTGCTGGCGAGGCCCAGGAGTGTGCTGTGCTTAAAGGTCCTGCCTTGTCCTGTGCTAAAAACGTGGGAAGGGAGACCCCAGCCGTACCATCTTGGCTTATCATTTGGTGAACACTTCTTTTTTTTCTTGAGAACATTATCCCACACTATTGTTGTAACTTAGTTGTAAGGATTGGCAATATTTTTTTTTTTTAGTATAGGCCCTTTTTAATTGACACAAGACACCACTAGAACTGCCTTATTATTATTTGATGGTTGTAACTTGCTCGAATCTTGGATTTCAGTTTAAATTAGGCGTTTTTCTCACCCATTATAAACACCCTTGAACGAGCTTTGAGGCGGAGGTGTTACCCTTCCTACATGCGAATCACAAATTCAGCATCCTGGACATTGTTCCATTGGCCGTAGTGGAAACAGATCAGACAACAATTCACACCATTGCATTGAGAGCTGGCCCTGCTCACAGAGCTGACACTGGTCAGATATTAAATTGCTGTGGCTATATAATTGTGTGGGCTTTTCAGTTAACGTGTCACATCTAGGCATGGCTTATACTTAAAGATGTAGTGCCAAAAGACTAAGACATTCAAATATTCTAATTTAGATCAGAGGTGCAGGCGATTAAAAATCCACCTCTAACCTGCAGCTGCCAGGGATGCACATGTGACTTTTGGACCTGCCCTGTGTCACTGCAGAACTAGGAGCTTGAAGGGGTACCTCTAGGCTAGTGTAGCTCAATACAGGCGCAGGTTTTATTTTAGTGTTGGCATGGAGCATTTTGTAAAGGGGAGGTCTGATTATCAGACCTCTTTCGGAAGCTGAATTACCTGCATCCTTTTTAATGTATGAAAAATCAAAAAGGCTTGGGATATTCTGCCTTCACCAAGTTTTCTTGGAGACTTCTTGATAGTGATCTTGCAAATTCATCCTTCTTGCTCGCGTACAAGTGCTGGATCACCACATCTGGAAAACATTTTCAGTTTACAGCCGTAGGTTAGTCACACATTGCAAGCAGACTTTTTTCCACATGTTCTTTGACATGTGGAAGGCTCTTTTTTGACAAAGAGACTTGTGACCTCAAAGATGTTCCAGGTTAATGTCTTACAGGTTGGCATTCTAGAGGGATACTACTGAATGGATCCATGTCCAAATTGCGCTGGGAAAATAGCACCATTGCGGAAGGCCATCGCCTGAAGGCTGCTCGCCTGAAACACCTCACTTTGCCAGTACATCATTTTTGGGGACACCCACTCTCCTTTCTCACTGTGGCATAACCACCCCCACTCCCACCTCCCTCCTAATGCCTCAGCACTGCTGTTACAATTTCTTACCCTCCCGTTTGTATTCCGGAGGACGCCTGGCCGAAGCACAATGTACCTTTGCACGTTGTCCCATACACAACACTGTTTAATACATTCGGTTTTACACTGCCAGCTGCCAGACCGCAATCATCCTCAACCTGTTAGTCAGATTTCAAGTCTCTAAATTCAAAAACAAGTCTTTTGAAGTGGATCCAACTCTACTCCAATTGCATTGCACTCGAAAATCTGATGTGTTACATGATTGGAAACCCCCACCTCAAGCCTTACTACCTTCCAACGAACATTGCGCCTCTGCAATGAATACTGGGTAAACTCTGCTCCAATATTAGCCGTTTCTGATACTTAGATTATATGCTTGTTTGTTCAAGAAATCTTCCAGGTTGATTTCTTAACATACCTTTCTTCACGGTTTCTGACATTGTTTTTGCACCCTATGGCTTTTGGTATTATTGGTTGATCTCATTTCTTTAGAGGCACTGTATGTATCTATGCATGGGATGTATGAAGCACAAACTGAGGAGGGCGGCAACAGAGCACTCTACATAGTCATGAGAATGAAGGACCCAAAGCTAGAAGTGGTGGAGTGATATTACAGTAGAAGTGGTTGAGGGTTCGGAGATCTGAGTATTTGGAGATTGACTGTCTTAGGTCTGATGAGTGAGGCTATGGTTTGATTTGAATGTCATCGATTGCAACATGTAGGTGGATCAGTGGAAGACTAGGTCTAGACAGCTTGGTGAGGTAGGTGGTGGTGGTGATGGTGGATCATGCAGAATTGAATTACTTGTATGTGGCAGCATTGCAAAACATTTTAACATCTATATGAGAAAGGAGTGTGAAGATGTTGCAGTAATCAAATTCCAAATTACTGAAGAACAGACAGGGTTTTCCTGCACATGAGAGGTTGAAGATGCTTATTAATTGGTACTTGGAAGATACTATGATGGCGCTCGTCAGATTGCTGTTGGTGTGGTGACACAGGTACTGGCATCAGGTTATGGAGGATTGCATCAAAAAGGCAAGAAGGAAAAGATGTTTCGAGGGGATTGGGTCCTCCGACGTATTCCATATCTATGACAGGTAATCACCACAGCTGTGCTGCTTCGGAAACTTTTCCGGCGTCTGCGTCCTGCGTCGATGACGTCGATACGCCGACGTCGAGGACCTCCTCCGACGTCCGACGTCATCCGATGTGATAAGTAGGACGCACGACGCCTGTAGCCTCAGTTCCGTTTTTTCCGCGAACGTGTTGCTTCGTGTTTCTCGGTTCTAAGCCTCGACTCTTTGGAGTTCTGTTCTTTCTGGTTCTTCGAACCTGTTCGTTTGTGAATTTCGGCTTCCACTTCGTCTTCAACCCCGCGTCCGGGCTTTAAGAAGTGCAGGGAGTGTGGGTCCAAGATGTCGGTGACTGACTCGCACGACGCCTGCCTCTGGTGCCTCGGGGAGGCCCACGACACGGTTGACTGTGTTGACTGCCTGTCGCTCACGTCCAAAGCCTTACGCGAACGTAAGAAGAAGTTGTCGGTAGGTCGGGTGTCCAAGCCCCGGAAGTCGAAGTCGGCGGGGCTTTCGACGGATGATTCGAGGGGTGACTCTCCGCGTCGTCGTCGGAAGTCTCGTCGGTCTTCTTCTAGGAGTGGGTCTCGCCGCTCCTCAGCCTCTTCGAGGCATTCTCGGAAGCGCCATCACCGGTCGCCTTCCAGGTCCTCTTCCGAGGATTCTGCCCGGCACGTCGGTTACCCCACCAGCCGTGCGACGCCGGAGGAATGGGCTTCCTTCGGGAAGAAAATGTTGGCGATTCTTGAGTCGCAGGGTACTCAGCCGTCCGCGCCCCCGAGTGGGGTCGGCCGTGTGAGGTCGAGAGACGCCGCTCGCAAGAGTGGTCGGCACGAGTCACGGGAGCGGTCCCGTTCGGACAAGGAGGCTCGTTCTCGCCGTACCCGTTCCAGGTCCCGGTCCTCGACGCGTTCGAGACCGTGTGCTCCTGTGAAGTCTTCGAGGAAGACGTCGACGTCTGAGGCGTCGAGGGCGTCGACAGGCTTTCTCGAGGCTCCGGCTTCGAGGACGTCGTCGAGGCCGTCGACGTTCAGGTCGTCGAGGGACACGCTCGGGGCTCCGGCCTCGAGGGCTGTGTCGACGCCGCCGATACTGGAGGCGCTGCATCTGACGTCGACGCCGATTTCCTCGACGTCGACGCCGATCCTCTCGGCGCCGTTGCCGGTTTTCTCGGCGTCGGCGCCGATTCGCTCGACACCTTTCGTGTCGGAGGTGCCCCGTGTCACGGGTGTACCCCCTAGGAAGGCTCTGGTTAAGAGCAAGCACTCTCGGGTGCCTTTTCGCCACCTGGAATTTATTTCGGAGGCGGATGAGGATTCTGATGGCCTGGTTCCTAGTCTGGTGCCTGATGAAATTGTCTCCGGCCATAGTCAGTTTGACGATTTGAGGCAGTCACTGCATGATGCCAGTGGACTGGACACCTCCCCGGAGGTGGACTTTTGTAGGCCTGAGCCTGGCTCCCATGCCGATTCCTCGTACCGGCGCCTTATGGCTAGGGTGTCTGAGTATTTGGGATGGTCTGCTCCCCCAGGGGAGTTTGTGCAGGATGATCTGACGGACATCCTTGATGTTGGTCCCCCAACTGACCCGGTACTGCCGTTCCATATGGCTTTACAGAGAAGGGTGGCGGCGGCTTGGACTGCTCCGGAGAGTCTCCCGGCGGTGGGCAGATCCTTGTCGCGTAAATACCGTCCAGCCAGTAGCGACCCCTGCTACTTGACCAGGCACCCCACTCCGGAGAGTTTGGTGGTGCAGGCGGCCCCGGCAAAGCAGGCGTCGTACCCTACCATCCCTCCTGATAGGGACGACAAACGTTTTGATGGCTGGGCGAAGAAAGTGTTTTCTTCTGGTGGTATGGCGCTTCAGGCGGCCAACTCCGTTTGTGCCTTGTCACGTTTCACGCACACTCTGTGGAACTGTGTTGCGTTAGCGGCTGAACATATTCCCGAAGGGGTTGAACGGGAGGGTTTCCTTGCTATGGTCCAGGGTGGTAAGGATGCCATGTGTGAGTCCGTTCAGTAGGGTCTGGACTTGGCTGAATGCGTCAGTAGGTCCATGGCGGCGAGCACCGTGATACGCAGGTTTGCGTGGTTGCGGAAGTCGGGGTTTGCTCCTGATGTGCAGTCCCGGCTCCTCAACATGCCCTTTGATGGTGAACACCTTTTTGGCAGCAAGGCTGACGAGAGCCTTGAGAGGTTGCAGACCTCAAAAGCTGCAGCGAAGTCTTTGGGCGCTGCAGTCCGCCAACCTCCGCCTTTTCGTCCTAGGGGACAGCAGTGGAGGGGTGGTTCCTTTCGCTATTACTCATCCTTCAGTAGAGCGAGAGGAGCTGGCAGTCAAAGAGGCCAACGCAGGGGTACCAGAGGTGGACGACAGGGTACCCGTGGTGCCTAGGCCGCTCGGGCAGTTGCCTCTTTGCCCTCGGGTAACGCCGCAGCCGCTCCTACTCAGTCATGAGGCCATGTCCCATGGTTCGCCGGTTGGGGGAAGGCTGGCGCAGCATCTTGTAGAGTGGCAAGCCATTACTTCAGATGTGTGGGTTCTGGAGATCATAGCCCACGGCTACTGTCTTCCCTTTCGGCACAGGCCTCGCGACAATCCACCGGGGAACCTCTCTTTGAAGTGTCCGGATCCGCTCCTTGCGCAGGAAATTCAAGCCCTGCTGGAGAAAGGCGCTATAGAACTGGTGCCTGTAGCGGAGAGGAACAAGGGATGGTATTCCCCTTATTTTTTGATTTCCAAGAAAGACGGGGGATTGAGACCCATCATGGACTTGCGCGGTTTGAACAAACTCCTCAGGAAGGACAAGTTCAAGATGGTTACTCTCTCTCAAGTCATCCAGGCCCTTCAGCTTCAGGACTGGTTGGTGTCACTCGACCTCAAGGATGCTTACTTCCATGTGCCGATCCATCCCAAGCACAAGAAGTACCTGAGGTTCGCGGTTGGCGACTCGCACTTTCAGTTTCGGGTCCTGCCGTTCGGATTGACCTCCGCCCCGAGGGTTTTCACCAAGCTCATGGTGGTGGTGGCAGCGCATCTCAGGCAAGGGGGGGGATTCACGTCTACCCCTACCTGGACGATTGGTTGATCAGGGGGAGCTCTCCCGAGCAAGTCCTGGATCATCTGTCCGTCACCTGCCACTCCCTCCACAGGCTGGGCTTCTCCCTCAATTTAAAGAAGTCCCATTTGACGCCAACGCAGAGGCTCCAGTACATCGGAGCTGTGCTCGACACTTCCCTGGGGCAGTGTTTTCCTCCCCAGGTGAGGGCTCTTCACATTCAGCAGATGGTGCACAAGTTTCAGCATGCCCAGACGCTCCCAGCGTTCGAGTTCTTGAGGTTGCTCGGCCTCATGGCATCCTGCATTCTTCTGGTGCCAGAGGCTCGCCTGCGCATGAGATCTTTGCAGTGGGCACTCAAGATGCAATGGTCGCAGTCCTCCGGCAGGATGTCGGACCCGATTCAGGTGCCGCCCTCGGTCGCCCAGGACCTTCTGTGGTGGGCCGTCGAAGGCAACTTGATGAAGGGGGCTCCATTTTGGCTTCCCTGGCCGGAGGTGACGATCGTGGCGGATGCATCCCTCACGGGATTGGGAGCTCATGCCAACGAGCTGACAGTCAGCGGTCGTTGGTCTCCGTCAGAGTCCAGACTCCATATCAATCTGTTGGAGCTGAGGGCCGTCAGGCTAGCCCTGAAGGCTTTTCTGCCGACTGTGCGAGGAAGGAATGTCCTGATCCTGACGGACAACACAGTGGCCATGCACTACCTCAACAAAAAGGGGGGGGCAGGGTCACTTCCTCTGTGCAGGGAGGCGATGCAGCTCGAGTTCTGGGCCATCCAGCATGAAGTTTCGGTCTCGGCAGTTCATCTGGCCGGTGTCGAAAACGTGACGGCGGACGCTCTGAGCAGGCAGAGCGCGATCTCTCACGAGTGGGAGTTGGCTCAGGAGATTCTCCTGGAGATCTTCGCCCTTTGGGGGACCCCTCAAGTGGATCTCTTCGCCTCCAGTGTCAACCGGAAGTGCGGGAGGTTCTGCTCGCGGGAATTTCCTCCAAGAGGGGCCTTAGGAGACGCGTTCGTGGTGGATTGGTCGTTCTCGCTGCTGTACGCGTTTCCTCCAGTCCCCGTCATCCCGCAAGTGCTGCGGAGGTTGCGGAAGTTCGGTTCCCGGATGATCCTCATTGCTCCGGCGTGGGCTCGGAGGACGTGGTACCCGGACCTTCTCGACTTGTCCATCTGCCCTCCACGTCGTCTTCCCTACCGAGACGATCTGCTCTCACGGGAGGGGGGTCTGGTTCTCCATCCAGAGGTCAGATCCCTCAACCTTCACGCTTGGCTTCTGAAAGGTTGAGGTATAGGGATTGGGACCTCCCTGAAGACATGATGGAGGTGTTGCTTTCGGCCCGAAGGCCAGCAACTAAGTCTCTGTACCGTTGCCGTTGGCGTAAGTTCTGCGACTGGTGCAGAGTTCGGAATGTGGATCCTTTTGCATGTGACATCCCCATGGTTCTGTCCTTTTTGCTTTCTTTGGCCCACAGGGGCTTGCAAGTGGGTACCATTAAAGGTTACCTGGCAGCGCTGTCCATCTTTAAGCGCTCGTCTGATGAGTGTTCTTACTTTAAGATCCCTTTAATTTCACAGTTTCTGAAAGGGCTCACTAATGTGTTCCCTCCGTCACCTTTCCTGGTGCCCGGTTGGGATTTAAACCTTGTTCTTAGGTTTCTTATGGGTGCTCCGTTTGAGCCTTTACATTCTTGCCCTTTGAGGCTGTTAACTCTGAAAACTGTGTTTTTAGTTGCGGTTACTTCCGCTCGCAGAGTGAGTGAGTTACAGGCACTTTCAGTTAAGCCACCCTTCACTGTTTTCCACAAGGACAGGGTTGTCCTTCGTGTTCGTCCTTCTTTTCTTCCGAAGGTAGTGACGGAATTTCATTTAGCCCAGAAGGTTGTTCTTCCGGCATTCTATCCTCCTCCGCATCCTGGTAAGGAAGAGGAGAGGCTCCATAGGCTTGATCCTAGGAGAGCTTTAAGCTTTTATGTTTCACGCATGTCCCGGGTCAGAGTGGACGATCAACTCTTTATTGGTTACGCTGGTAAGCGTTTGGGGCAAGCTGTGACGAAACAGACTTTGTCCCGCTGGATTATTTTGGCCATCTCGGAGTGTTACCGCTTGGCGGGTAAGGACCCACCGGCTGGCTTGCGGGCCCATTCTACCAGGGGCATGGCTGCATCTACTGCCCTGCAGAGGGGTGTTCCTATTCGCAACATCTGTGATGCAGCCACCTGGGCTTCAGTACATACATTTGTACGGCATTATTCCCTCGATTCCATCAGAGGGCAGGATCTGGCCTTTGGCAAGGCGGTCCTTTGCTCTGCTATTTGATTGGCTATTCTAAATTTGTTTATAAATTCTTTCCCTCCTCCTTGCTCTGGTACTGCTTTGGGAGTCTGTCATAGATATGGAATACGTCGGAGGACCCAATCCCCTCGAAGAACAAGTTACTTTCTTACCTGGTAACGTTCTTTCGATGGGATGGTCCGACGACGTATTCCATATCGCTCCCGCCCTGCCTTCCCCGCTGCAGAATTTCTTTTGCGATTGCAGCTTACGTTCCGCAAGGCTTTGTGTCTGACTGGCAGTTGACTTCTGTCACACGTTCTGGGGGAAAAAACTACAACTGAGGCTACAGGCGTCGTGCGTCCTACTTATCACATCGGATGACGTCGGAGGAGGTCCTCGACGTCGGCGTATCGACGTCATCGACGCAGGACGCAGACGCCGGAAAAGTTTCCGAAGCAGCACAGCTGTGGTGATTACCTGTCATAGATATGGAATACGTCGTCGGACCATCCCATCGAAAGAACGTTACCAGGTAAGAAAGTAACTTGTTCTTCTAGTTAACAAAATGGTCAATTGTGGTCCCTAGCATTGTGGGACGTAGGAATGAGATAGCCTGTGTTGTATACAGTGGATGCTAGCTTGGAGTTAAGTCTGTGATGAAAGGCAACACACAAATATTTGAGTGTTATCTGAAATGAGTTTGTAGTCAAAAATGAAATAGTTATTTTGAGAAGGTGAAAACGAAGGGTAGAGGGCAATTTCTTTTGGTGCTGCAACAGGTGGTTGGGTAGGGTGTGGTGGAGCGTAAGCACCAGTAGAAGTTGTATGGGTTTATGAAATAGTGGGAGACCTAGAGAGCTGTCACGTGAGTATCCAAAGTAGCAATTTTGTTTAGGAGCAGAGCAGCTCATGATCCCTGATATCAAATGCAAAACAGATCAACGAAGGTGATGAGGTGATGTTTTTGTGAGTGAATGATTCAATTTGAGCAGTGGAAGATCGGTCTCATTAGAAGTTCTTAGATCACTTGTAGATATTGCTCACTGAGATCTAATTGGTGAGATGATTGTAGCTCCTCCAGCAAGTGAGCAAGAAGAGGGCACATTGTTTACATCTACAGCAGCAATGTTCTGTATGTCTATATCAAACGTGTATGCCAGATAACGAATTGAATAATTTTGTGCTACTGATGGTAATGTGTGCCTGAATCACACAGTGATCGCAGAAAGATGGTCCATACTATGCCTGGAGAAATGTCACCCATCTTACATTCAGGACATGCTACCATGTGCAGAGAAAAGTGTGGTGTGCTTTATTGATGCAATGCATCTGCTTGCCCACTCCCACAAACCTTTAAATCAGATGGGGAGAACAAAGTGCATATTAGAGCAATGGGTTATTTGGGTAGAAAGTGCTACTCAAGAAAGTCTGTTACCTATGTAAGTTTGGGAGTTATAGTGGTATCTTAATAGTAATACATCTTAAGAGAACGTCCTTAGCGTTAGAGAAACATAGGTTCCTATGGAGAAATATTTAAGAATGAGAGCATCCTTCTAGTACAAAGTAAAAATAAAAAAAGCACAAGCTGTACATAGGACAATCCATAATTTACAGTATCAGAAATGGGTTTCCAGCGGAAATGCCACCAGAAAATACCCCAAAGGTGCTAGGAAAATGACCACCAATTAGAAATAACGTGCCCATCCGAACCTACTTTATATACTTTGGTAACTTTGCCCATCCCAAATAATGTCATCCTGAAATGTGTCCCCAAAAGAAATAATGTCCTTTAGGAATAGCAGTTACATGCAATTTCCTGCCCTGTGGAATGCTCGAACAATGTATACATGTGCTCAGGAAACGGACTACTGAGCTGTAATACTTTGACAAGGCAGGTGTATGAGGAATGAAGTGGTGTGGGATGTTTAAAAGGTAATGAATTTCATTTTGGGTCGGAGGGAGACAAAAGTAGGTTTGTTTTGTCATCATAGCATAAGATGTGTCAGCCTGGCTGCCAGCGTTTGTGTGGTGTAATAAGAGGAGAGTTGCAGAAAGGTGTCTTGGTCCTATTGCAACCAAATGGAAGAAACGTAAGTGTTGTATCCTTGTAGCTGGCAGAGGACAATGTCCTACAACCACACAGGATCTGCCAATGTAAATGACTTTCCTGTGCTAATGTAACATTTAGGTGTTTTAATGGCAGCTCCAGAACTGTCACACTGGGACAGAGCGCATCGGGCACCCCTTTTATTCTCCTTAATGGTCAAATTCATGCCATGTTATTACAAGCTCAAGAGAAGGACCTTTGAGACATATAGAATTATATATGGGTGGATATCCCCTACAGTTGCATATTCCACGTAGGGGGCCTTAATGGCATCTGATAGACGAAAGTGAAGATTGTCTGTCACTTGCACTTTGAAGTGGCACCCTGCCGGTCTATCAAAGAGCACAACAATCCTTGACTCAAAATGCACCTCCTCACTCAAGGCCTATGTACTTAGCGCCCCCACCCACGCCTGCTGAACTCATTGAACCCCAGCCAGCCATCCTCCTCCCACATGTAACTATGTAAATACTATATATATAATAATTGCATCTGAACTGTATATACTATGCCTTGCCTTACTTATATGTAACCTCTCCAACAAATGTAACTTTTCCTCTGTAAGAAAGTGCACAGATGCCTTAGGGCATGGTGCGCTATATAGGCATCAAAAATAAATAAAATAATTAAATACACACAGCATTTGAGGGCTACCCATCGATAATGTGGTGTTGCTTTTGGTCCTTAAACCTCCCTTTTCCATCCCCTGCTCTGTCCCCAAGGAGAGGCGAGGGATAAGGAAACTAAATGAAAATAAATGCTAGAATCCCGCTTGTCTGACACAACAGCAACATAAACATGAAAAATCCTGTAAGGTAAAAGGCCATAATCCCTGCCGTGATTTCATGGCAGTTGATTTTGACTTACCGAATACTCTGCCATGAAGTCGCATCAGGAGTATACAGCTTTCAGAAAGGGAAATAGTCGCTAATGGCTTCATATAAAATATGCATTAAGGCTATGTGCTCACTTGACAGACGGAATGGAAGACAGCAGGAAACGTACCGCCAAGGGACCAAACACGGCTTTCCCAGGCATCAAGTACAATGACATTGTGGCATTATGTACCCGTTCCGGGGGGTAACGGCTCGCAGCCCCAGTTAACAGTCCAAGCGAAGCGGGGGCTACTACCGCAGGCTCATGGCCGTTATCCCCCACGGCCCACCGGTGTTGTCCATGGAACAGGTACATACATAAGGCCATTAGCACCCCGGGTTACCAAAGCGGCAACCTGGGAGCTAAAAGGAATGTCGCATGTGGCGTCCCATTTTAGGAAGGAAAATACTAATATGGCCGCTATGGAAAGGGAAAGCGGGGCTCTGTACTGAGTCCCTCTTCCCTTTCCATGGCGGCCGTGGGAAGCTGAGAGGAAGGTACGGCTGCGAGGGCCCACCGCAGCCGAAATAAGGTAAGTGGGAGTGAGGGCGTAAATGAAGAGAAAAAAACAGGAGGTGGGTGGGAAGATAGAGTTGGAGCCGGCCACGTTCCTAGCCACCTGATTGCTGGCTCCCCCCGCCCAGGGTGCTAATGCTCATTATTGCTGGAATGCATGGAGCTGATAATGTAATCTATTTTCAATAAGCACTTTCCCTGCCTCTCAGGCCAGTTTCATGAGTTGTGATAATAGAGCAGGCCACACCCGGACGGTCCTTTAAAGGGGTGAGTATCCGTGCCACAGAGTTCTTTATCAGGAGGCAGAGCTCCAGAGAGCAGTTAATAGGGAAGGAATTGCAAAAGGTGGTTCTCAGTTGCTTCGGAATACTTTGTAATAACTTGCATTCTCTTCCCTCTGTTCAGGTTATTGTTGTGGGACTGTGATGACCGAAGCTACAGCTACTATGTTGAGGTTTCAACCAATCAGCAGCAGTGGACGATGGTGATCGATCGAACAAAGGTTTCGTGCAAGTGAGTCTTGATTTGAATTATACTTTGACTTTTCTGTAGATTACTTAATAAGCAATGCAAAACAACATTTCACTCTATTCCCCATGGGATAGGCTCAGTATGGTTGCATGTTGTCGTATTTTTCTTTTTTATTTCAATAACTTTTCATGGCCTTTGTGAATTCATTCTCAAACACCCGGGTTGCAAAATGAATCAATTCCTTTCTTGTTAAAATAATTGCTCGTAGAATGTGTGTTCTTATGATTAGTGTTTATTTTTCTATATTTCTTGAGTCAGGGGTTATCCATTTACTCTCTTCTTAAACAATTGTTTGTGTTGTGGATGCGATCATCCAGCAGTCTCCTACTTTTTACATTCCAATAAATTACATTTTTCTTCATTTGGCAAGGTCTTAGGTTCTCTTTCTCCTTATTTGTTACTTTTTCTCTTAGTTGACCTTACTCTCTCTGTCTATAGTGTCTTGTTTTCTTCTGTTCATGTTTCATACTTTCTACTTGCAAGCTAGTATCATGTTTCACAGTTCATCATTACATTCCTTGATTCCATATATTGGAATGCCTAACTTAGTATGCCCTTCTCTCTAGGCATTAACTCTTGCTCTTCCTGCTGCTTGCGCTACATTGGGCACTGAGAGAATTTCAATTCTCAGGAAGAAGCTTCTCAGCACCACACCCTTTGCTTTGTGAAATGTTAAAACCACAACTTCCAGTAAATACTTCTTCTCTAGGTTTTGGTCTCTCAGCGCTTCTAGAAACTAGCCCAAATGGCAAATAGAGAGGCGTGTCTCTGCCTTTTGCACTTCGTTGTGAAGTTTCTGAAATGTCACTCCCACCATATGCTACTTTTCTATTTATTTTATTAGAGCTGCTGCCTTTCTCTCTCTGTGCCTCTTGCTCTGCATTGGGGAATGCCTGGACCACAACTCTTAGCATACACCTCTCTTGTCCACATCATAACGCTGCTGCTGCTTCCTCTCCCTGCCTCTTGCGCTGCATCGTGGATTATATGGACTATAACTGGTAACATACTGAACTTAATTTCCACTAGTCTGCATCGCTCATCTTTCTCCCTCTGTGCTTTCTGTCTACACTGTTTATCTCTCACCCTTGCTCCACTGTTTGTCCCCAACCTTTTTCCCACTCTGTCCTCCCACTGTCTCTCTACCTCAGTGTGTCTGTCGTACACCCCCCACCCATCGGTTTCCCATCTGTCGGTCTCCCACCCCTGCTGTGTCAGTCACCATGATGCTGAAGAAATGAAAACCAGTGGGCAATTACAGAGGGAGAAAAACAGACAAGAATTTCGGAAGAATGAGAGGGACAGACACCGAAAGGTATATGGTGTTTTGCCTGTAATCTATTGATTGCAGGCAAAAGAAACGTCACACCAAAGCCTGCTGACACAATGAGGTTGAGCTTTGCTGCACACAAGAGCACAGAGGTGCTTACAGTTGCAGAAGGGAGGAGGCGGGTGAGCAAAATGGGGATTTAGAGGGAGATGAAACCCCCTCCCCCTCCCCCTGAGTACCAGTGTGGGAAGAGGTTTGCGCGAGTGGCTTAGAGGCATTCGGTGTAATTCCTGCCCATTGAAAACCACTACAATATGCCTAAACAAATGCACCTTTTTTGGTTTCTGCCTTCAACTGGCAGTTTTTAGATCTATAACCAATCAAAATATTCACCAACCTATTTAAAGCTCTCCTCCTGGAGCTCTTTCCCAGTCTGATCACTGCAAAAAAGCACTGAACACCTCAGCCAATCAGGGAATAGACACTGGACCTAAACACCATACATGTCCTCAGTATGTGAGAAAGGAATCAAAAGTACCTTCATGATCTAGAGTGCTATTGCTAGTGGGGGCATCCAAGAGAGCTGAATGGACTCAGAGATCCGGGTCCTGCAGAGGCCCGGGCAACATAACCCCTTCATGATAAGTGTACACAATGCCTTCGAGGATAAGAACTGGGAGAGAGCCTGACCCACAGGAGGGGGACCCAGAGAGAGAGAGAGGCTGCCCAGGCGAGACCCATAGAGAGCCTGCTGGGGCCTTTATCCCATACACTGACTTAGACCAAACCAAGGGGAGAGAATCCAAAGTCTGCTGAGGGCAGTATATATCAGATCCTGGCAGTAGCCAGAGTCAAAGTCCCTATTAAAAGCTAACCTTTGGCCCAGCAAGGTGACCACAGTTTAGCGTTTTAAACTGCCACGGTCTGACAGGAACTTAAGCAATCAGGAGGAAATATTGGCTGGGATGCAGGTCAAGAATTGAGATAAGTGCCATCAGACTGAGATTTGAGGTGCTATATCACAGAAACTGTTTTAGACCAGGCCTTCCTGAAGAGACCATTTGCTCATTGCATCCTTCGCTCTTAATCCTGAGTGTCCAACCCGAGTGCTTTCATGATAGGTTTTCTGGTGTCTGTGATAGTGTACTTAAGAAACACAAGCTAAGTGAGGGAGGTCACAGTTCACCTAAAGTCTTGAGTTAGCCATCCTGACACTCCAAAAGGAATAGCATTCAATGGATTACATTCTCCCGCAGATTCTTCATCCCGATAGAGGTCCCATCCTGCAGCAGCTGTTTAGAAACATTTTCGACACAAGGAGTAGTGCGGCTCAGTGTCATCCCTTGATTCAGTTATGTTACAATCGCGCCACTCTGTCTCCGGACATGACATGGTATATATATACCGTGTCACTAAACCCCCACACCTCAGTTCTTTTTCTGCTCGCTCAACACACTGTTCAGAACGCGATCTTTGAATGACTGAAAGGTTTTTGCACTTGTAACACCAATAAATCGGTCCCTAAACTTCCAGGGTTTAAATGCTGCCAGGATTGCAGCTCAACGATGTCGATCATGCACCACAGAACATTTGTGTGTGGTGTCCCTGGGTCGGTCACTACGTTGAGAAGTACGGTTCTTGTCAGAACATGAGCCTGAAGGCCCCATGCAACGATCAGTGAAGTTAGCTTTCGGCATCCCCCCCCCTTGAAGTCGGCAGCTTGGTCGGTCACGAAGCCCTTGGTCCAGGAGATCAAAGGACCTACACCCTATAATGACGGACATCGCAAGAAGACTAAGAAGATGTCTCATTCACATGCGTGAGTGAGTCCCACCATTTGTTGTACTCCTCCTCCCACAAGAAAAAGAAAAGACGTTGACACAGGCGCAGCTCCGATTCATCAGAGAAGAGGAGTAAATTGTACACGAGCAAGGGTGACCCGAGAGAGGAGTGGGAGGCATCTAAGACTCAAATGCTCCTGTTATTTGAAAAACCACAGTGGGTACGGTTCTGACTTCGATGCCGCAGGCAACTTTGGCACCAGTGGCACACGGACTCCAGCGCCAAGGTAGTGGTGTCGGGTCTCACTACCCCAGGATCAATCTTGACATGCTCAAGGCCAACTGCAGCGTCTATACTCCTCAAGGCATCCGCGTCAAGAAAACCCATCCGGGCACTTCGACATCTATGATAGATCGGTCTTTCCAACCGGAATCTAGAGCATGAGTTCTTTAGAGTTAATTAGTACCATCTTTGATGAGGTGGGGGGCCTGGTCCCTTTACGAATGGAGCCACTGGGAGTGGGGGACAGAGCTGCTGATTTTTCCACAGACCAGGCTGACCTCATTGCCTTGGCTGAAGGGCTGCACGAGGCAAGTGTGCTTGACAGTTTGAGGACCTCCATACGCAGCAAGCGGCTCCCTATACAAATCCCATTGCTCCATGTGGGAAGACAATTGAGAGGAAGATGTTGGCTCTGGGCCTTGCCCCCCCACCCCACCAAGGCCGTGCGGTCCTATGACCTAATTGACATCATTGATAAAAGTCTTCAGTCAGAAAGGGCGTTGCCTTTCAACGCAGCCACATCTGATCCATATGGGCTTTTTGGCAACATTCAACACCGGTCTCGGGAGGCTAGCTCAGCGGCAACGTTCTCGCCTTGGAAGCAAGACGACACGAAGCAACATGGGTTCGATCCCCGGGTCCGCGCTTAGAAACCTCTGGGTATTAAGCGCATTATAAATAACCTATCATATCATACCTGCAGCTTATGCAGCGCCAACAAAGAAATACACGCTGGCCAGGGGTGACTCTTTATCTTTCCATCCTAACCCAGAGGGGCTTGTGGTCCTAGCTTTCACAGTCCGCTCCCGGGCCTGCATTGTCTACCTCAAACCTGGGGAATCTAAAAAGATTGACACTCTGGCCAAAAAGATATTTGTGTTGGGGAGTCTGACATGAATGCCAATAAACTGCAGTTGTGCATTCGCTAAATATTTGAATGTTCTTTGGAGGACGATAGCGGAGAGGGCAGACCATTTCCTAGTGGGGGAGGCGAGGGATGGAATTTTGGATATGGTCAACGAAGGAAGCAACTGGCATGTCAAGTGCTCCAGGGGGGGTCTCAACACTGCTGACTGTGTTTAGCCGTTCCATGGGGACATCTACAGTGCTCAGGAGGGTGGCATACCTCCATGGTTGTGGGTTCTACCCCGAATGTGCAAGCCAAGTCGCTTGATATGGGCTTTGATGGCGAGCACCTCTTTGGCCCAAAGGCCGATGAATGCATGGAGCAGTTCAAGCAATCGAAGCTTGCTGCAAAGTCTCTGGACCTTGTAGTGCATCAGCCGGACAAGCAATCATTAGCCTTTGGTTCTAGGGGCAGAGGTTACAGGTGGTACTTCCCTTCGGAAGGAAGGCTTACTGCTACAGGCGAAACAGGGCCAGTGGTGTTTCTCGTGTCCCGGAAAGTGGGGCCTCTAAGAGCCGGTCAACTTAATCAACAGCATCAGTAGTGGTGGCGCACGCAAAGCCACTTTGAGTTCTCCCCACATGTCCCCCGTTGGAGTGAGGGTCTCTGAGCACTGGGACAGGTTGAAGGAGAAAACCTCTGACGCCTGGGCCTTGCAGCTGGTCAGATAGGGGAATATTGCCTCCCTTCTTGAAGAGACCCTCACACTCTTCCCAGCAACTAGAACAGGATCTCCAAGAAGAACTGAGAGCCCTGCTTTTAAAGGGTGCATGGGAGGAAGTACCACCCGAAGAGAGACGGTCGGACTAGTATTTTCGCTATTTCTTGGTACCCAAGAAAGGAGGAGGACTCCATCCCATCCTGGACCTCGGGGCCTTGAACAAGTTCATGAGGAAGAACAAGTTCAGGACGTCACACTGAGGGAATTTATCAAGGCACTGGCACTGCAGAACTGGTTGGTGTCCTGAAAGTCCACTGACACCTATTTCATGTGCCTAGCCATCAAAAGCACTGGCAGCTCCTGAGGTTATATTGGAACACTTGCTATCAGTTCAGAGTGCTCCCTTTTGGTCTAATCTCTGCGCCCAAGGTCTTCACCAAGCTGAAGGCAGTAGTGGCGGCTCAGACCCAGCATCCACGTGTTCCCTTACTCGGACTACTGGCTGATGTGGAGATTTTCCTCAGAACATGTATCGACACAGTTCGAGGGGACCTGTTTCCTGCTTCAGTTTGGATTTTTCCCTGAATTTCCATAAGTACCATGTCATACCAACACGGAAGCTCTAATTCATAGGAGCAGACCTGGACACCCAGGCAGTGAAGGCTCCCCCCGCACCCTCCCCACATTAAGAGTCACCAGTGTCAGGCAGATGGTCACCCTTTTTCACAACCACGACAGACGCCCAGTGGGTTCCTTACTCCCCCTTTTGGGCCACATGGCTTCCTGCATTTTTCTGTTGCCAGAAGCCAGGCTGTGAATGCGGACCCTTCAGTGGCTTTTGAGGGATCAATGGTCCCAGTGCTTTGACAACATGTAGGATGTACTCAAAGCTGGTGGCAAACGTTTCTTGTGGTGGGCCAGCAGTTAGAGCTTGATGGCAGGGAAAACCTTTTGGCTACCGCGGCGTGAAGCACAGGTGGTCACAGATGCGTCCCTGAAGTGCTGGAGCGCAAAGTGCTGGGATCTGCAAATGAACTGCCTTTTGCCCAGTGGAGCGCTGTTGGCACATCAAAAGGCTGGAGTTGCAAGCAATCTTGCTAACCCTGATGGCTTTTGCCGCCATTCCTCAGGGGGAAGAATGTCCTGAATTTGATGGCCAGAGAGGTGGGTCGCTGGAACAAGTTTTATCTCAATGAGAATTATTTCAGATTTAGCTAGCCTACTAGTCCTTTTGGATCTCAGTGCCGCATTTGATCTGTTAGACCACCAGCTACAACAACAAGCACTTGATAAAGTCGCGAACTGCTCCAAGTAAGCAATAAGTTGGCTATCTTCCTTCCTTGAGAACAGAATCCCGTGAGTACATTGGGGAGACAAATTCTCCTCCGAATTCAATATCTTCTGTGGGGTACCACAGGGATCCAGTCTGTCCCCACTGCTCTTCAACTTGTACACCTGTTTCTTGTGCGAGCTACTAGAACATCTTCAGGTGTTCTTTACCGACTATGCTGAAGACACTCAGCTGGTTCTGGAACTGAGTGGGGACTACGCGAAGGACAGTACGACATTAAACGCACTTTATAAGAATATTGAAGAGTGGATGGACAACAACTGGATGTGCCTAAACAGTAATAAGACTGAACTAATGGTCTTTGGATCCACCCAGGCAAGAGCCAAACTCGCCTCTATCGGGCATTTCAAATCAAAGAATGCCGTATCGAAGTGGCGGGCAAGGTTAAAACACTCAGCATGACCCTGGAAGCCTCCCTTAATGCAGATGCTCAAGCCATGTATGTTAGTAAAAATTGTAATTATTACATCAGACTTCTTAAAGCAATCAGACCCCTACTTAGTGAAAAAAAAATGGTGCTACAATAGCCAGAGCTACCATCTTATCGCGCCTGGACTATGGAAACGCACTCCTCGCAGGTGCAAGTAAGCAAAGCATGCACAGATTTCAACTGGTCCAAAATAATGCGATCAGAATGATTTAACGAAAAGCAAGAAATTAACACATCAGTGAAGCCAGACAGGACCTCTACTGGCTGAAAATGGATGACCACGTACAATTTAAGTCCTTATGCCTAACACACAAGTGTCTTTATGGCAAAGCACCAGCCTATCTGAAGACTAACTCACTTTCCACATCCCTTCCAGGGCACTATGATCAGAAGCCAAGGGTCTTATAACCGCTCTGAAACATAAAAAAGAACTCGGTATGGGTAGAGCTTTCCCCAACCGAGCAGCAGTTAACTGAAACAAACTGCCGACCTGTCTTAGGTTGGTGACTAATCACTCCTGCTTTCGTAAAAAGCTTAAAACTGTGCTTTTCAAGTAAAGCACATTGTAAGATCCCTGGCCTTGAAAATGTCTAAACTCACCCTGTTTTCTTATTTGTCCTGTTCACGTTATGCTCCTATTCATCTGTCCCTGTCTCCATGTATGCGCCCCGATGCCTGCGGGCAGTTGGCACAATATAAATAAACAAATAAATGTACCACTGCAGACCCATGTGGTTGTCTCGATGAGATCATGGAATGAAATGTCATCAGTGGATGCGAGTGACCTACCTGGGTGTATCCCCTGCAGTGTGTGCAGTTAGAAGAAACACTTGACAAGCTGATTTTGTGTTTAGTTTAGGTTCAGTTATGGGGTCATGGTTGAGTGGCATCAATTATTTTGTACCCCTATTATTGCAGTAGGTGCTAGGTTGTGAGTTGTTGGTCCCCTCCAGGATATCAGCTTTCCATATCTGCTCCGATCTAGTAGTCGTGTTCTGTCTGCGGTGATTAGATTTGGTCTCATATTGCAGATTGGATGCATCTGTTTAAATGTAATGAGCCATCTGGACCTGACAGACCTTTGGCGCGACCTCAACCCTAATAAGCGCGAATACACACATTACTCCACTGTTCACGATGCCCATTCCAGGATTGATGTATGGCTGGTCCCCACCTCACTCATCCCGCGTGTGATAGTCCACGATCCTCCCACACAGGCTATCCGACCACTTTGCCATCACACTAACCCTCGATTGGTGCACCCCGGCTATTGCACGATCACTATGGCGCATGCCCCCCTCTTGTCTGTCTGACCCAATACTCCTCGAGAGGTTACACTCAGTCTTTCAAAGAAATGTGAAGTAGGTGCAACACTATAGTACTGTTTCGGAGAGCTACAAAGTGTGGATTAGGGGTGAAATCATATCCACGGCCTCAGCGGTGTTACGGGAAACACAGAGGGACATTGATGCGGTTGAGGCTGAGCTTTGAAAACTGGAAGATGAGTATGGCAACACCCACGATTGTGTCCTTCTTGGTTGCATAAAAGGGAATCTCCTTAGGTTTAGAGAACTTGCCGATAGGGAAGTCCACGTACTATATCATTCTGTTCAGGTGACGAGGGATTGTGAGGCCGATAGACCGGGTCGCCATCTGGCGCACACGGTTAAAAGTGAATTGGGAGTACAACATATCACCGGGGATCCTCGACTCATCGGGTCAAACCCTAAATACCCCTGGAATAGTCAACTCAGAGTTCTATACATTTTATAAGTCCTTATACTCCAACTCTGACAACTGCTCGCCCTCGGAGATGGAATCCTACCTTGACACAATACCATTAACAAAACTCTCGGACGATGCCCGTCTGGCTGTCAATTGCCCTCTCACTGTAGAAGAAATTGCTGAATCCATCAAATCCCACCCCTCGGGCAAAGCCCCTGGCCCTTACGGTCTTAGATTTGAATTGTACAAAGAACTGAGCGCCATCTTTTCCCCATTCCTGCCCAAGATATGGGAAGAGTCGCTACAAACAGGCTCTCTTCCCCGCCCCTCACTCCCCTCAATGTCAGAGGTGCAGATTATCATATTGCTGAAACCTAATAGACCCCCCTCGGACATTAGCTCCTATAGGCCTTTATCCTTAATCAACTCCGATACAAAGATCCCTGCTAAATTGTTGGCCACTAGACGACTCCTGCACATGTCGGATCTGGTCCATCCGGATCAGTCAGGGTTCATCCCTGGGCAGACCACCGCATTCAATTTACTTAGGCTTTTCGGTTTTGTATCACAGCTCAACCCGGAGACTCCGGCCGTGGCAGCTTCCTTGGATGCCGAGAAGGCTTATGACTCGGTCTTCTGGTAATTCATGTTCTTCATACTTCGTTGCTTGGGTCTGGGCGAATTCTCCATCCACTGTGTCCATCTGCTATATTCTTCCCCCAGGACTAGGGTCAGAACAGGGTCTGCTACATCCCCTATATTCTTGCTCGAGTGTAGCACTCGGCAATGATGCCCACGGTCCCCATTACTTTTTGCCCTCGCCATAGTTTCCTGTGCCTCAGACATTTACAGCGCAGTCTACGTATGACGGGCCCTACCCACATAATCTCGCTCTACGCAGATGACTCACTACTTTACATCAAAAACCTGTCTCCGAATCTCGCCACAATACTGGAAGAGGTCCACAGATTTGATATATTTTTTGGGTACCACATCGAGGCCAAATCTGAGTTGTTTCCCCTGAACAGATCCACTACTCCTCCACCAAATCTCCATGGCTTCAGATGGGCTCAGAAAAGCTGAAATACCTAGGCATAGTGTTCACGCGACAACACCACACACTACTGCTCGAGAACCATGGAAAATACATGCACACACTGACAGATAAACTGAAACTATGGGCCAGGCTCCCTATCTCGCTGTACGGCAGGCTATCTCTTCTCAAAATTATCATTGTCCCTAAACTATTATACTACTTTGTCAATATCCCGGTTTGGCCGGGGCGGGTATTCTTCGACAAGCTCAGATCACTAGCGATTGGTTTTTTGTGGGGCGCTGACACTCCACGTAGGAAGTGGGAGGCCATGACTAAACCCTATGACCAGGGCGGACTTCAGGCTCCCGACTTCGAACTGTACTATGAGGTCGCACAAGCTCATTTCGCTGGTCATTGGTACACTCCACACTCCCGACCACTACACACAGGCCTCGAGAGATACATCGCCTCCCCATCAGACCTGCGTACAATAGTCCTTGCCAACCATCAACCAGACACATGCACATTTGACCTGGTCTGTGCTACCGTCAATGCATGGTCCAGACTATTTAAGAGGCTGAATGTCCCCGAGCTGTATGCAGGCTCCATCCCTCTTGGGCGATGCCCAGGGCTTCCCGCAACATACGATAAAACTATTTGAGAGGGGTGGGATCCGTCTGGTGAAATGACATTAAACGATCTTTTCCCCGAAGGCACTTTCGTAACTCTGACAGCCTTCTCAGAGAAACTGGGTGCTGGCCCAACTAGGACATTCCAATACTACAGAATTAGAGCTGCTGTCAGGGCAAAGTGGTCGTCATTTCTGAGGGAGTATACAAACCTCTTGAGTTGGTTGCGGCAATTTGGTACACTAGAGGGCTGCTTTCTAGCTTGAATAAGAAATGTCAGTACGCACAATCACCAACCAGTACTGCTAGGAAGAGTTGGGAGGAGACTCTGGGCACTCCACTGAATGACGCACAGTGGACCCGATGGTGCCGTCTCACCAAGGAGGTTTCCCTGAATGCTAGATATAGCCTCATCCAATTTAAAGTTCTCAACAGACTTCATTACACCCCTGCAAAAATTGCCAGATTTGCCCCTTCTGCTCACGCTGTTTGCACTAAGTGCAATGCTGCGGTAGCAGACACACAGCACATGTATTGGGGCTGCTCCCAAATCGCTACCGTTCTGGCAGGAGGTTGCTGACACACTGCATGAATGTACCGAAGTCCCTCCGACTCTGACTCTGCCCAAATACCTGTTTGGGGACATCGGCAAGGTCTCAGAAAGAGACGTCTATTTAATATTGGTTGTTGTTGGCTAAAAAGTGTATATTACTCAAATGGAAATCCACGACTGCTCTGAATTTCTCTATGTGGATGCGTGAAATGACATATGCTAACAAATGTGATGGAGCGTATATTTCGATGGTTACATCGTCCTGTAGACCAAAGCACATATGGGAGCCGTTTCGTGAATATTTGTGCAAATACAAGAACTGTACAGATGGTGCTCATTCCTCCTAATGGTCTTGATTGTAATGTTTAATGTATGTATACATTAATCGACACCCACAGCCCGCACTGCTGCGTGAATGCTATCCGATAATGAACTCCATTTCTTGATGCATGTCTTTAACTGTGTTGAAAATAAAGTTTAGAAAAGAAAAAGAAATGATCTCCTCCTTTCCCTAATATATTTTCCTACTATTACTCTTTCACCACCTGGTATACGTCATTCAGTTCAACAACGATTTTGAGTAAAGAACCTTACTTTAGGGCTTCCTCTGCTCTGTTATTGCCTATTTTGGAAATTATACCATGTTCTTAAATCAATAAAAATGCAAACGGTCCCCACGCCGCTGATCTCACCTACCAGAGCTAGGAGCTCCAGATTGTATCCCAATACATAGCCAATATGCTGACATATAATTTAGCGTCATCATTGAGAAGGGCAGTTGTGTGCATCTGGAGCACATCAAGGGGGTCCCAACTGCCCTTAGGGAGGACACCAGTAGTTGCCTCGTTCACAGTGGAGGCTTTATCGTAGTTGAATAAACGCACTAGTGGATCTAACAAGCCTACGTAGAAAAATTAATTTAAAAAGGGCATTTGGGCCCAGGGATTTGTTCATTTTTAAATGTTTACTCTCATTGGTGATTTCCTCTTTTTACAAATCCGTCTTTCTTAAGATGTTGCCTCATTCTAGTTAAGTCTTGAAAAAGCAACCCTGTCTAAATAATCCTGCTTTTTGTGGTTCATTATGTTCTTTTGTATGGAGGGCTGAGTAGAAACATGTACAAATCTTAATTTGGCTTGTTCTTTGTATACCGAAGTTAAATGTTCCTTAAGTTGGACTATACGATTAGCCTCGACTCTAGTCTTTAGCTGGCAGGCAAGTTGCCTATTTGGTTTATTGCCTAATTCATAATACTGCTCATTAGTTTCTTTTCAGATGTTCAATCGTGTTTGTAGCACCTGAAATGTTATATTATTATTATGTTATATTATTATAACTAATTAAATAACGAATACAAAATAACTAATTCCAAAATAACTCAATCATTTTTGGTTATTCATGTGGGGGTTCCTCCCTCAAAGCCCCCCTTTTTTAATAGTACTCCCCCCCCCCCCACCGCCAAAACCACTATTCCCTCTCAAACCCCATTTTTAGTTTTTTTCAAAATTAGTTATTTTTTCATTTATTTTTTCATTTGTTAGTTTATCATTAGTTGTTTTGGATTCAATATAATCACTGCAAACCACCTAAACCTGTTTCTGTTGTAACTGT
Organism: Ambystoma mexicanum; assembly: GCF_040938575.1. Classification (NCBI taxonomy): domain Eukaryota; kingdom Metazoa; phylum Chordata; class Amphibia; order Caudata; family Ambystomatidae; genus Ambystoma; species Ambystoma mexicanum. Next base: position 1,192,307,185 of record NC_090928.1, read on the forward strand.
AGCTGGCTATACCCTTTACTCGTTCCCTTCACTTCTTGTTGTCTCTCTACCTCTGCAGTAGTTCGAAGTAATGATTCCTTCCTCACTAAGCTTTTTCACCCTAGGTGCCTATTCAGAAGTGCCTTGTATGGATCAAATTTTTGAAGTCCTTGGTACCATCTTTTAGTTGCTACAGAACAATTGAATCATGCACCAGCCACATATCCAGTTTCCATGATCTGGACCTATTCTACCCGCCTTACCCTGCATTTAAAATTACAGATTACTGGGGCATCCTCAGAGAAGGTAATTTGGCCGATCTTGGCACCATTCCTTGTCGAACCGGAGTAGCTCATCTGCATAGATGTAGTCAATGTGTTAGCAACTTATGGACATGGCTGTGAGGACAATTATTTCCCGGGACTTCGCAGAATTGTGACTACTTTTTTCAGGAATTGTAGTAGATAATTTGAGATTCCAGAGACCGAAGGGACCCTTCGCTGCAAGATACAGTCTCGATAAAGGCAGAATTTTGTCATTTTTTTACGTTTATTAATATGATGCTGTTTTTGACACAACTGGGCACCATTAATGCAATTGTTGGTGTATTTTAGCATAGTCTCTTAATTGATTTTGCCACGTGCTTAGGACAGTCTTTATGGTATCTCCTCTTTAACAGATTTACACTTAGGAGAGGTGCTATACATTTTTCAGGTTCTATGCCACAACACAGAATGACTAATGTAAGATTTTCAATAAATCCTAAACATTGGCATTTCTCTGGGTAACTCTCTAAATCATGTAGCAGAATGCCGTGCCATTAAAGAAGGGGAGGGGAACCACATGTAAATCAGGCTTGGTACACCCCAAAGAGGACAGTGCAGCCCAAACTGCTAGTAGGCAACATCCAGTCTTTATGAAATCACAAGCAACCCGAAAAACATGCAGGTTTGCATAAGTCAACTTGTTCATGTCCAAGCAAGGCAAATAATTGACTGCTGGACACTTTATTTGATGGGCCACGTTTAAGTTTCTCAAGTATTGTGCCTCTTGTGAAATCTACAGTAGGCTGATGAGTTTAATTTCTATCCTATCCTTTTTCTTGTATAGAAATCTCCTTGATTTTCTGCAAATGCCAACGCCGTGTCAGAACGAAGTGACCCCCTTTCAGCTGTCAAATCTTTGGGGTCTCCTTTAATGACTGAAAGCTATGGTTCAGTTCTTTTGTAGTGGTAGGGGTGTTGTCCTCTCTATCCTCCTGCTCAATATTTTACTCAACATTTCTTCCTGTCCAACAACTTCCTCTGGTTGAGTGTTTTTTGCTGTTGTCTATGAAGGCATGCATGTACGGATGTGGTCTGGTTATCATGAAAACAGGGTTGATCAAGTTGCCTCAATCAATGCCCCACCACACCGGCATGCAAGACCTCTGATTAAATCATTTTCGTTGGTCGCTAGTAGTCTCGGTTGTTCCAGAGGGGTCCTTGAAACCAGTACTTTTCCCACTTTTCCCTGCCCTGCTTTTATGCCTGCTAACTCTTTGGTTGGCTTAGAGAACTTATCTGGACCAGTAGCTCTCAGCCATCAGTGGTTTTTGCCGGTCCCTTATGTGTTACAGTTGGCTCCTGTGACAAATCTGAACAATGTGTCCCTTCTCCCAAGAGGGGAGCTGTCCCCCTAGGCTAGGGAGGTGAGTCTGCTAACTAAGTCCCTCTCTAGGGGTCTTGGCAAGTGGGGCCTGACTGGGAGTGACTCCCCTCTTGGGGACAAGGACTCGCATTCTAATAAGGAACTCGCAGTCCAAACCACCCTGCCTGCATATATGGATGTTGGAAAGACTTTGGCATTCCCTGTTACAACCATAATCAACAAAGACCCTTCTTTCACTCTATTGGCTTCAGGTAATGCAGAATGTCGCCTGAATGCCATGATCAAGGAAGACAGACAAAATTCCTTTTGTCCATTGATATGTATAAGGCGAGAGCAGACTGTGAATGGAGGAGAGCAACCGCTACGCAGAAGCTCAGCTCTGTAGCAACGTCGTCCTGGAAGGGCTGAACCACAGAGCCAGCGGTAGCATGATTGAAGCGAGAACCTTTAGCTGGAGGCTGTAATGCAGGTGCTTTGACTGAGCAAATGGCCCAAGTCAAGAGAAGAGATATGATTTGTATTTATTTATTTGTTGGATATTTGTAAGACACCTATACAACAAATGGTGTTTCAAGGTGCCACAAGACAAAATGAAAGGGGTGGGGGACAGGGGAGAAAGATAACAAAAACGGTCCTACTAGGCCTTGTGACATTTGGATCATGCAAGTGCAATAACAAGAAGTGCAAAGGTGGGGTGGAGTGCTGGCCTGCCTGAAAAGTGAAGTGCTATGGTGGGAAGGGAAGTGCGGCATAAAAAGGAGAGAGGGCAAGTGAAAAGGTGGGTGCACGAGGGTGAAGAGGGTCACAGGGGCTGGGTGGATTATGATGGGAAGACAACAGTCGTCTTTGGTGGCACGGCCACTGAACAGTAGTGGTGGGACAGGTGCCCAGCAACCGGTGCCAAGATCGGAGACCGGAATGGAGCATGGGCCCCCAAGCTCCACTGGCAAGCACCCTTTCTGCCGGGAGAAGTACTGACAAGGAAACAAGATGCTACTGACTTGTGGTTAACCAGTGAGGCCTATGGACTGTTGGTTCCCAGGAGTACAGAAACAGACGCAGGTATGAGAAACGGAGACTGGAACGGGCACACAGCCCCACTAAAACAGTGAAATAGAGATGAACATTGTATTTCAAGGCTGGAATAGCCGCCAAAAGCAGGAGACCTTCATAGAATCTGTGGGGCATATGGCCTCATTGAAACAGAGTGAAAGAGATATGAACATATCATTTGAAGGCTCAAATAGGACGACAAGGCTACTAATGACAGACAAATGTCCTACGGGAACAGAGTGAAAGGAAGGTGAGTGCTCTGCAGCAAGGCTTGCAAAGCGCTTGAGGCCACAGGAACCTGCAATACCCGAGCAAGCAGACGCTCCAAATTAAATACTGTAATTGAGGAACAAGACACCTACCAAAGAGCCACAGGACTTTGGGGCTTTCTGGTGCCATGAAGGTGGGAGAAGAGAAGTGTCTTGTCGGGTAATCCTGGAAGGATTTGGAAATTTGAAATAAAACATGAGGAAAATTACTTGAGAGAAATTAAAATAAGAAACAGTTTCCTTTATCAAGGTGGAGAGTTAAACCAATACGGAAGCTAATTATCATTTTTACCAAGAGACTCTATTTGAAGGTTTTGAAGCCTCTGCCATTGTGCTCTAAAGGTACTTTGAGACTGAGAGCAATTTCATTACAATTTGGACCAGGCAGAAACCCATACCAAGGCTATAGTGCAACCCTAGCCTCCTTCCTTTTAGTTAGGTGTTTTCTAAATGGTAGGAGTAGTTGGTTGGGATTGGGACAGGAGACCTTTTACTTTAGACTTGACGTGCACCCTTTGCTTTAGTTTTGCTACTTGGGGAGCTTTGCTCATAACGGTAGGGCTAGTTAGGCATTTTGCTTTTTATTTAAATAAACATCTTTAACTATGACCCAATGTAGTACAAGCCCTTCTGGCTCACCACATATGGTGTCAGAAGTGGAATGTAGGCCGGTTGATATAAACTGGGGATCCCTCCTCTTTACCAAGATGGTAGAGAAAGCCAAAGCCCCTACCCTAGCCACTCCCCAATCCATTGGTTTTGATTTATGTAGTGTGGAAACCCGCTCCATACTCCCCAAGCAGAGATGTTTAATATATTATATATTAACAGTAAAAAAGAGGGGCTGAGGCGCGCACTCCAATTCCTTGCCAATATGCTACCTGAAGAAAGAAAAAATATATAACTGGGTTAAATCCCAAAAGTGTCCAATTCACTGGGTTAGATCCCAATTGTTGCCAAAATGTTCACAGGGTTGGATTCCCTTCTGCTGCATTTGTGCTGCTGTTCTCCTCCTCTTAGCACTTTCGTGCCCTACAGTGGAGAACCATAGTTATGGTTTTCCCCTCTCCCCCTGATAAGGGTAAGATGTGTGCTCCTGGAAGGGAGTCTTTCCTTGGTCACCTGAACTGAACAACATTTTTTCACTACAGCTCCCATACTCCTTAGAGACTGTTAGGCAGAAACCTGTGCAGTTCCCTTAGAGACCACTGCAAAAGATTTAGGACTACAGGTGGTTGGCAGTAAACCCAATTGGTAGCATTCTGTACCACTCAGATTTACCTGGTAGCTGTGGCTGAGCAGTCAGACTTCTCTCAAGAAGAGTTAGGCAGTATATAGAGTATACACAATAGGTACAGAGATACAGTAGCACAAGCAAACACTGACCAGAGCTTTGGTGTAAAAGTATATAATTATTTATATAAAGACACACTTGTAAATTACACTACCACACAAGAGGTAAGTAAATTCAACACACAGTCACTATTATATATATATATACAACCCTAATTACTTATTAGACAAGTCTTAATGAGAAACACCACTTATTTTCAGACAGAGGTGAACGCTTAGCATAAGATGGCACTCTAACTAGTTATTAAAAAGGGAGGGAAAAGGCAGAGTTATGAAGCACACAATTCAATACTTTTCAAAGAACCACAGTGAGGCAGGTTAGGCAAACTCTACTGGAGACCAAGGAAGTTCAAATGCCAGGCCCCCTCTTAGAGAGAGCAAGCGAAATGTGTCCAGGATCACACCGTGGGGTTATGCCCAAAGAGTCTTTGTAGAAAGTTCGCAAAAGATTGAGATCAAGTCAGGAAAAGATAGTTAACAGGTCCCAGGCTAACACAGGTTAGAAAGTCGAGGATTTACTGTCACCCCGAACGATCTGTCGCAAGGGAAGCCAGGCGGGACACAGTACCTGAAAGTGGGAAGAATGCTCCAGCGGGGGCAGTTGTTCCTGGCAGCGGGTGCAAGTCTCTGTTTCGTCCAGAGGAAGAGGAGGTCTTGACGTGGAGGAAAGCTGAAGGTCGTTGCACTGCCAGGTAAGAAACCTGCCGCAGAGTTTCTCGGTTACAAGGTATAACCCTTTTCTTTGCGGTAGTGGTAAACCGTGGTATCCCGGTTGCCGGGGTGCTTGGCACGGGCAAGGCGGCCACGAGATGGTCCAGGAAGGCGAAAAGACGGGCAAACTGGTTATCCCCACCAGTCAAAGGAAGAAGCCTCTCCGGACTGGAGATCTCCTCTGTCGTCGGGAAAAGTGGTGAGACGGTTCAGCAGGGCTCCACCGGTGGTGTCGTTGTTGCAGGTCGGCTCGGCTTCTCCCTTCTCGGATTCTTTAGATCCTGTGGCGACTTCTGAAGTTTCAGTCCCCAAAGCCCTGCTTTTATACAGAAAACCCCCATTCATTCAGCCTAGCTGTCACACAAACATGCTAAGTGGTGAGCCGGGCGGCTCACCTCTTGGGCCAAACACACAAGAGTGTGACTTGAGTTGCTGAGGCAACTCAGTCCAGGGTGCCTAAACCCCCTCCCACACCACTTGTGGTACCCAGACAGAGTGGCACCACTTTTGGAGGCTTCTGTGGAGAAGCCCGCCAAAAAGTGGAACAAAGGGCTCGACTTGGGTTGGAGTCACAGAAGCGAACACAAACGCCATTTTGGAACCAAGTTTCGGCAAAATATACCAACCGGTGAATTTATATTAATTTAATAAGCCGGTGGTATGTTCGAGGCTATTTTAAAAAGTGGTAGCCTCGAACAATGGGAAAATCCCATAGGAATATATTCGCGGTCGATTATAAAAAGTAGTATCCACTGCCACCAGCCAAAACTCGGTCGGGGGGACTGGACAGTGCCCCCTCGAACAACAGACCTCGGGGCAATCGAATTGCCCCGACCAGTACGTCCACAATAGGATGGTTTGTACTGGTTCTGTTCACAATTTGAGACTAATAAAGCCAATGGTGACTTTACATGCCCTGGGAGACAGTAGTCAGTCCCAGGGTATGGAGTCTATGTTGGAGTCTATGTTTGGGGGTCGCTACGACACCCCTGGGTTACGGCACGGAGGGTCTGTGTAACCCATATACCAAAAACACATGAAGCCCTATGGGGTAAAGGACCCCATAGCCCATAGAACACATACAAAGTCAAAGGAACACCTCAAATCATGTCTAAGAGTGGGAGGAAAAGAGTCTCACTCTTAGCAGGAGAAAATAATAAACCCCAAAAATCCAGCAAAGCTGCTGGGGGACTTACTAGGTTTGGGAAATTAGCCTTTACAGAGAATTCTCCCTAACAGAGACTGTATTAGCAATTTAATTAGATTCACCTGAAAAGCAAGGTAACACAGCCTCCCTGAAGAGTGTTGGGACACGAAAGCGCTAGGAGGAGGAGAACAGCAGCACAAATGCAGCAGAAGGGATCCAACCCTGTGAACATTTTGGCAACAATTGGGATCTAACCCAGTGAATTGGACACGTTTGGGATTTAACCCAGTTATATATTTTTTCTTTCTTCAGGTAGTATATTGGCCAGGAATTGGAGTGCGCGCCTCACCCCCCCCTTTTTTAATATATTAACAGGTCTGCATCTTTCCCTTCATCTGGGACCTATAGACTGCCAACTTAATCCGGACTAGCCTGGTGGTTTGCCCTAGATGTTGCTGCAAGGGTAGTAGATCCCGTTTTATAGTGGGGAGGTGAAGGTGATAATCTGGAATCATGGGACCTCCCACTATTTAGTTAAAGAGGGGGTAGGCCATAGCCCAGGGAATCCCCGAGAAAGCTCTGCCTCAGTACCTCAGGAAATGGCAGCCTTACTCAAAACTGAGAGATGAGCAATGTGTTTTGCAGAGGCTGACCTCGTTAGAGAGGAACCTGAGGTTAGAGAACTGGAAGGAATTGTCGCATTACCCAATCTTGCCTTTGCACAAAAGAACAACCCTGACATTATGGTCGCCTTTGGGAGGGTAACCTCTGAAGATCGAGGTCTTAGCCAAACCGGTCCTTTGATCTCCCTGAAGAAGGCATTACTGTATTGCACAGACTTAGGAAAGGATGGACTTTACTGGTCACAACTGGTGGTTCAGTTCTGGAGCCGGCCCACTCCCATCTCAATGCTGCTCTGACGCTATTTCCATCTGTTCTTCCTTAAATCACTGTGATTAATAAGTCCCTGCCACCCAGTATATCTCATTGTGCTTCAGAAAAACCAAGCATGATTTCTGAGGCCCTGTCAAACCAACTCTGAGAAAAATCAACAAGGAGCTTCACTTTTCCCGCATGGGAAAAAGCATTAATTTCTATACAAAAGTATCAAAGCTCAGTGGTTCAAAGGAACTCCAGCTATCTGAGCCATGTCAGTTTCAATGCATCTGTGCTTCAGACAAAACTCCTGCATTCAAGAAAATAACTATAGCTGCAAGACAGTGTGGGAATCTGAGGGAGATGCAAAACCAAATTTAAAATGAAATGCCTGCTTTTCACCACACGTGTATAAAAATGGGCTTTGCAAACTGAAGGAGAAAAATGCCTGTTTAAAGGTAAACTGTTGAATGAAAGCTTGCCTTATTAAGCAATGTGAAGGGGCTTTGTTGCTTGTGCTAATACACACATGGGCTATTTTATTCCATGGGTTTGTTATAATTCAGGACCCAAAATAAGAAAATAAAAGTTTTACTGGTCTGGAGTTTGCAAGCTCTAAAAAAAAAACAGGTTATACCAGGTTATGCAGAGCCAAGACTTTCCGCAGAGGAAGTGAACCACCATAAAAACTCTCAGCAGATACTAGCACCACAATGATAATTACCAGGTTGGATAGAATCTAGTCTGGGCTCAAACCCCTGACAAAGGACCTCCCAGGGCAAGGAAGTTTGAAGTGGGGAAGGGGCAATAAACCTTCAATCAAGCTGTAACCCCCACCTTGCTCTGGAGGAAATGACAGTTGGTGGCAGCTGAAGAAAGATAAAAAATGGTCCAGTGACAGACAAAGAACTGCCATTTGCTTCCAAAGACTATTTATGAATAGAAATGCAAAGACTTTTAGCTCTGCAGCAAGACTTTGTAAAAATGTAAACATTTCGCAGTTTAAAAGTTATTTTATGAACTTTCATTGAAGACATGGTAGAATTCACTGACCCCTTGGGAATCAAAATGGCAAATAAACGGGATTACAAGGAAGGTATCCATGATGCCAATGCAACTTTTTATCCCTTATGTTAATCCACACGTGTATAAAGTTTTTTTTTTAAAAACAATTTGTATTATTTTAACAAACACGCCAAACATTACAACCATTTAGGACGTTCATAATCAGTTTCAGGCATCACATTATTCAGTGTTATCCTCCGTCCTCCCCCCTCCCTCCCCACAAACACGAGCCGTCTTATCCGTGCCATCTGCATGAGCATTTTCAGGTATTTCGATGTTTGTCAACTCATCCGAGTCTTCGGAACATGATTGACCTGGTGGGGGTTTGCCATCGAGGCCACCAGTTGCCTCAAGGCTATCAATGGGCCCACTTCCTCCTCTGCCCCCCTAGTGACTGCTTCATACCATCCCGCATTTTCTGCTTCTGCCCATTTTAAGAGGTCTGCCCACCAACTCTCCACCCTGGGCCTATGGGCCGCTTTTCAGCACATTGCAATTCTGCGCTTGGCCAGGATATAGGCCAGGTCTTTCATCTTGCTGATATGTTTTGAATTATGTGGCCTGGGAAAACTCCCAAGCATGCATGGCAAGGCAGACCACACGTCAAGCACCACTCCCCCACTGGCCATTCTCGTCTTTATTTCTTCCCAGAATCTCTGCACCTCTGGGCAAGCCCAGAACATGTGCAACAGCCCTGCCTCCACCTCCCCGCACCTGGGCCATTTCTGTACAGCCCAGCCTCCAAACCTGGCTATTCTGCCGGGGGTCAGATAAGCTCTGTGGGTAACATACAGCTGGATCTGCTGGAGTCTCGCATTCCGGGACACCTTCTTATGGTACCTTTGAACTCTATCCCTCTGTCATGGATTCGCCCACCTCCTCCTCCCAATCAAGCCTCAGTTGGAGCAGCTCCTTCCCTGCCTTCGCCCTCAGGAGCTCATATATCCGAGATATTTCGTGCCCACCCTCCGAGACATCATACATCATTTCCAGGGTGGCATCAGGTTCTTCCGCTAGTACCGACTCAGACCACCTCTCCCTCACCCGTTTCATGAGCCTCGTATAAGTAATATATTGGCCCCTATGCACCCCTGTCTCCTCCTGCAGCCTCTGGAATTCCAGTGCCTCCCCCTCCTGCCATATGTCTCCTAGTGTGGCTAGGCCCACCTGTTCCAAGTATCTGCAGACTACTTTGAACAGTTGGGGGTCTTCCCCGCACAACACCACCAGCGGGACCTGCTGAGAGAGCCGGTCTGGGTCGCCCACAGTTCTCCATGCTCTGCGCCAGACTTCCCAGCCCAGCACCAATAGTCTCCCCATCCCCGCTATTTTAGTTTTTTGCAGCCACACCGTTTCTCTAAGGAATTATGGGACTGAATCACCCTGCCAGAGCCTAGCCTCTGCCGAGGCCTCTGCAGACAACCACCTACCCACATACAACAACTGTCCCGCCAAGTAATACAATTCAAAATTCGGCAGGTTTATGCCCCCCTTATCACACGTATTCTGTAGTTTCCACAGGGCCACCCTATTCCTGGAGTTGTGCCACAGGAAGCCCCTACACAGGCCATGAAGTCAAACAAAAAAGCGTCTGGGGATCAGGTACGGAACATTCACAAAAAATGCAAAAGTCTGGGCAAAACCACCATTTTGAGCAGCGCTGCTCTTCCCATCATAGCAAGGGGTAATCTAGACCAGAACACCATGCTTTTTTTAATTCCTTCAATTGCTTTCTCCGTGTTATGTTTGTGCTCAGTCTCTATTTTATGGTAAATACGTACGCCCAGGTATCTGAACGTCTCGGTCTGCCAGAGTATCTGCAGGATGGGCAGCTCTTCCAGTGGGATACTTTTATACCTTACCAGGGGGAACACACTAGACTTCCCGGGGTTTACCGATATGCCCGAGAGGGTGGCATAGCGATCCATCACCTCCAGCACATATTGCAGATTCTCTTCCGGGAAACGCAAGTAGAGGAGCATATCATCTGTATACAGTGATATCAGGTGTGAGCCGCCCGTTGTATGAATCCCCACCTCCCCGTATTGTTGCCTTAGGCAAATTGCCAACGGCTCTAATGCCAGGATATATAACATGGGCGACCAGGGGCAACCCTGTCTGGTCCCCCTGCTGAGTTGCCATTTATCTGAGATTATAGTCCCTGTTTTGGCTCTCGCCACATGTGTATAAAGTTATCGAATTTTAGGCCGAATCGTTCATACTCAAAATTACCAAAAAATATTAAAAGGGCGAAACAATGTCTCACGGATTGCGGAGTTGGAGTGCTATGCTCTACATAAAATATGTGACCTGATTATGTAATTTATTAATATGCCACAACTGTACAAATGTGTAAATTCTGTTATAACTGATTTTTGGCAAAAAGGTCTCTGGGAAGTCCTTTTACATCATAAAATGCAATCTCCTAAACTGAGTACCTCCTAGGGTAGGCAGCCAACATTGATTGACCAAATCAGTAGTTTAGAGGCGTGCTTAGCTAGGCCTGCCCAGTCAGATACGTTGGTGATGTCACTATGCATTATAAGTAAGACTCCCTGACAAAACTCTAGACACAGACACCCTTCCTGAAGTTCCTGCACTGCATTACAGATCTGCTCCATCCAGATTCCAGACACCACCACAAGGCCAAAGTATTGCTGACCCTACTCCAGAGCCCACTGAAAAACCCAAGCATTGCTGATCCTATCCCAGCAAGGCCTCAATTCTGAAATCCCACTAAAATTCCCAAATAACCATAGGGGAAAGCTGTGGTATTTTCTTGGGAGCATCCTGAACCAGCCTGGCTTGCTGCCCACTAACTGCATGCCCACTGCAGTCCCGCCATCCAGAGATACCTGAGCCATCCAGTGACCAGAATTGCCCTCCGGTGACCCGACTTGCCCAGCTGTCTTTTTGCCCAGCTGTCGTTTGCCAGGCGCGCTGCTGTGTAGTGACCAGAACCTGTTGACGGTCCAAAATTCCCAAAACTAAAAGTGGACTGTGAGTATAATGCCTACCCCATAGAAACCCATAACCTATCTTGTATTGCCTTTGTCCTTATCCCACTCTCTAAGCCATCCTATCCTTATCCTGATAACTGGCTAATAACTGTTAGAATTATCTGTGCACCCTGCCTGTGACTTCCTAAAGTGCTAGCACCATCTCTTTTCAATTTTGTCTTGTGTAATCCTAAATCATTAGTCCTATTTCGACTGATCGGACTGGCTTCCGCCAGGGTTGGGCGCTGGGATAACCGGGTTGAAATTGCAAATAAACTCTGGATCTTACTGTGTCCATCTTTGGTGGTCTAGTCTGAAGACTCTAGTTTGGAGTAAAACTGTTGTCACAACTGATTTCTTTTCCTATTTCACAGCTTCATTTTACTCAAAGCGCCCCTTTTTACATCTTGCATAACTCATCCAGTTTCATAGATAGAGACCTATTTTCAACTCGAGTGTCCCTTTGATATATATCTATCCCCCACACTCCAAATCCGAGTATTTCACCCGTTTTTATTAAAAACCGTTTGGGTAGTTTAAAACGGAAATTTTCGAATTCTATGCTCTTGGTAATCCATTGCTTGTGATAGTGTCTATGCATTGTTGTTTTAGTGAGAAATTGTATTTACCTTCAAGGTTTTTAACTCACATTCATTATTTATTTGTCCATTTCCGAGTGTCATTTCATAACATTGCAAGGGGTTCAAAATCCGTTTTCCACTCTTATTTGGTGAGGGAAGGTCGGATTTTGATTCAGTTTTCTGCTTCTTATTCCCGATTACCTGCTGTGTCTTTCTATCCATTCAGAATTGATTATGTTTGGGTTGAGGGAACATTGCAGTGGGAAATCCTAACTTGGGTGCTATCTTTCCTAAATCACAAAGTGCTCCTATTCCCTGGTGTTTTGTATATATTCCACTAGAAGGTTAAACCAAGTGCATTGCTTACATTCGCATTGTAATTGTCCCCCCATTGGTGATTACTGCCCCATATTAAAAATTGTATGATTTATTTTGAATTTTAAAATAAATAAATAAAGATTGCATTTTACCAACCAACCAGCCTGGTTCATGGTCCATTGTGAGCCAGGGTATTTGAAAAGGGGGTGTGATACGAGTTGTGTATCATCTTAAATTGAATCTGCATAAAATAAGGTGAAAAGCATCTCAGTTGTGTGCTACATACTAGGCCGAGAACAAAGTGTGTGTCGCCTGATTGAAATCCTTAACAAACGCTCCCAAAAGGAATACAGTTGAGACCTTTTAGACTAATTTTCAGAGGTCTTTTCTGAGCAACCAGCTAGAGTGCACATTTTCCGACGCTTTGAAACACAATCAACTAGCTGTATAAACGCCTTACAAATTCACAATCAATAAATATCCACACCCCAGCTGGGCAAACAGTGAATCTAAAACCTTACCGGATCCCAGCAGCAAGGAGAAGAATGATCGAGATTGAATTCCATGAGATGCCTAAGGTAAATATCATTGAGCACTCGGAGTCCGTGGTCGTCCCTCATTGTGTTGGTAGCTAGCTAAGTGCATGAGGCCACAGGGACCTGCAATAACTGAGTGAGCAGGCACCCTAAGTTAAATACTGTAATTGAGAAACAAGACACTACCAAAGAGCCACAGGACTTTGGGGCGTCCTAGTGCCACAAAGGTGGGAGACAGAGAAGTGTCTTGTTGAGTAATCCTGAAGGGATTTGGACATTTGAAATAAAACCTGAGAAAAGTAAAGTGGGAAACCGTTTTCATTTTCAAGGGGGAGAGTGAAATCCATACAAAAGATAATTATCATTTTTACCAGCAGACACTATCTGAAGATTTTGAAGACTACCTTTGTTTTATAAAGGAATTTTGAGACTGAGAGCAAGTCCATTACAAGTGGATCCAGGCAGAAGCCCATACCGAGGTTATTGTGCAAATTGCCCCATTTCCCTACTTGGTGTTTTCTAAAGTGGTGTAAGGGCAATTAGTTGGTTAGTATTCAGATAGAAGACTTCTTACTTTCGACTTGTCGTGCATACTTAACTTTAGTTTCGAGGGCATTGGGTCCTCCGACGTATTCCATATCTAGAACAGGTAATGTCCACAGCTGTGCTGCTTCGGAAAATCTTTGGCGTCTGCGTCCTGCGTCGATGACGTCGATGTGCGTCCCGGAGGACCTCCTCCGACGGCTGACGTCACCCGATGTGATAAGTAGGACGCACGACGCCCATAGCCTCAGTTCCGTTTTTTCCGCGAACGTGTTCGCTTCGTGAATCTCGGTACGCCTCGACTCGTTGGAGTTGCTGTTTTCTTTCTCGGTTCGTTGAACCTGTTCGGTTGGTGTGAAGACCTGTTCGTGGCGATGTCTTTCTCATCTTCGACCCCGCGTCCGGGCTTCAAGAACTGCGGGGACTGTGGGTCCAAGATGTCGGTCATGGACTCGCACGACGCCTGCCTCTGGTGCCTCGGGGAGGTCCACGATACGGACGACTGTGTCGACTGCCAGTCGCTCACTGCGAAGGCCTTGCGAGAACGCAAGAAGAAACTGTCGGTAGGTCGGGTGTCTAAGCCCCGGAAGTCGAGGTCTGCGGGGCTTTCGACCGATGACTCGAGGGGTGACTCTCCGCGTCGTCGGAAGTCCGGTGGGTCTCCTTCCAGGAGTCGGTCTCGCCACTCCTCTGCCTCTTCTAGGCATTCCAGCAAGCGCAGGAATAGGTCGCCTTCCCTGTCCTCTTCCGAGGACTCCGCCTGTCGGTGGGTCGCTTATCCCTCCATGCAAGCGACACCGGATGAATGGGCTTCCTTCGGGAAGCAGATGCTAGCGATTCTGGAATCGCAGGGCACCTGTCCGTCTGCGCCTCCGAGTGGGGTCGGTCGGCACTGGTCGAGAGACACCGCCCGTACGCTTTCGGGCTCGGGTGGGCGGCACGGCTCGCGGGAGCGGTCCCGCTCGGACAAGGGTAGCCGTTCTCGCCATGCCCGTTCCAGGTCCTGGTCCTCCACGCGCTCGAGACCGCGTGATCCGGTGCCGTCTTTGATGAAGACGTCGACGCCTGTGGCGCCGAGGTCATCGACTATTTATTTCTCTCGAGGTTCCGTCTTCGAGGGGATCGTTGACGCTATTGGCACCCAGGTTGTCGAGAGACAAGCTCAAAAGCTCCGGCTTCGAGGACTGTGCCGACGCCGCAGATGCTGGAGGCATTGCAGCTGACGCCGATTCGCTCGACGTCGACGCCTTTTCTGGCGACGCCGGCGCCGACTCGCTCTGCGTCTTTTCTGTCGACGCCAGCGCTGACTCGCTCGCCGCCCTCAACGCCTTTCTAGGCGGTGGTGTCAGAGGGGCCCCGTGGCACAGGGTTTGCACCTAAAAAGGCTATGGCTAAGGTCCGGCACTGCTTTGGTCCGCAGAGGTCTTCCTCACCCCGCCTGGAGTACATTTCGGAGAGTGATGAAGGCTCTGATGGTGGCCTGGTTCCGGTTACGGTTCCGGAGGATCTTATCTCGGGCCATAGTCAGTTTGATGACCTGAGGCAGTCACTGATTGATGCCAGTGGACCGGACACCTCTCCGGAGGTGGAGTTTTGTCGGCCGGAGCCTGGCACTCATGCCGATTTGTCATATCGGCGCCTTATGTCTCGGGTTACCGAGTACTTGGGTTGGTCAGCTCCCCCAGGGGAGTTTGTTCAGGATGATCTCACGGACATCCTTGATCTCGGTCCACCCACTGACCCGGTTTTGCCTTTTCATATGGCTTTGCAGAGAAGGGTGGCGGCGGCTTGGACTACTCCGGAGAGTCTCCCGGCAGTGGGCAAGTCTTTGTCGAGAAAATACCGTCCAGCCAGTAGCGACCCCTGCTACTTGTCTAGGCACCCCACCCCGGAGAGTTTGGTGGTGCAGGCGGCTACGGCCCCAGCAAAGCAGGCGTCGTATCCTACCATCCCTCCGGATAGGGACGACAAACGTTTTGACGGCTGGCCGAAGAAAGTGTTTTCTTCTGGGGGTATGGCGCTTCAGGCGGCCAACTCCATATGTGCCTTGTCTCGTTTCACACACACTCTGTGGAACTGTGTTGCATTAGCGGCTGATCATATTCCCGAAGGGGATGAAAGGGATGGTTTCCTTGCTATGGTTCAGGATGGCAAGGATGCCATGTGTGAGGCCGTTCAGTCGGGTTTGGACTTGGCGGATTGTGTCAGCCGGTCCATGGCGACGAGCACCGTAATGCGCAGGTTTGCGTGGTTGAGGAAGTCTGGGTTCGCTCCTGATGTGCAGTCCCGGCTCCTCAACATGCCCTTTGATGGTGAACACCTTTTTGGCAGCAAGGCTGACGAGAGCCTTGAGAGGTTGCAGACTTCCAAAGCTGCAGCGAAGTCGTTGGGCGCTGCAGTTCGCCAACCTCCGCCTTTTCGTCCTAGGGGACAGCAATGGAGGGGAGGTTCCTTTCGCTATTACTCGTCCTTCAGTAAAGCGAGAGGAGCTAGCAGTCAAAGAGGCTGTCGTAAGAGTGCCAGAGGTGGAAACAAAGGTACTCGAGGTGGCAAGGCCGCTCGGGCAGTTGCCTCTTTGCCCTCAGGCAACGCCGCAGCCGCTACCACTCTGTCATGAGGCCAGGTCCCATGTTTCGCCGGTTGGGGGAAGGCTGGCGCAGCATCTTGTAGAGTGGCAAGCCATTACTCACGACAATCCACCAGGGAACCTCTCTTTGAAGAGTCCGGATCCGCTCCTTGCACAGGAAGTTCAAGCCCTGCTGGAGAAAGGCGCCATAGAACTGGTGCCTGTAGCGGAGAGGAACAAGGGATGGTATTCCCCTTATTTTTTGATTTCAAAGAAAGACTGGGGATTGAGACCCATCATGGACTTGCGCGGTTTGAACAAACTCCTCAGGAAGGGCAAATTCAAGATGGTGACTCTTTCTCAAGTCCTCCAGGCCCTTCAACTTCAGGACTGGTTGGTGTCTCTCGAGCTCAAGGATGCTTACATCCATGTGCCGATTCATCCCAAGCACAAGAAGTACCTGAGGTTCGCGGTTGGCGACTCACACTTTCAGTTTCGGGTCCTGCCGTTCGGATTGACTTCCGCCCGAGGGTTTTCACCAAGCTCATGGTGGTGGTGGCAGCGCATCTCAGGAAAGGGGGGGATTCACGTCTACCCCTACCTGGACGATTGGTTGATCAGGGGGAACTCTCTCGAGCAAGTCCTGGATCATCTGTCCGTCACCTGTCACTCCCTTCACAGGCTGGGCTTCTCCCTCAATTTAAAGAAGTCCCATTTGACACCAACGCAGCGGCTCCAGTACATCGGAGCAGTGCTCGACACGTCCCTGGGGCAGTGTTTTCCTCCTCAGGTGAGGGCTCTTCACATTCAGCAGATGGTGCACAAGTTTCAGTTTGCCCAGAATCTCCCAGCGTCCGAGTTCTTGAGATTGCTCGGCCTCATGGCATCCTGCATTCTTCTGGTGCCAGAGGCTTGTCTGCGGATGAGATCTTTGCAGTGGGCACTCAAGCTCCAGTGGTCTCAGTCCTCCGGCAGGCTGTCGGACCCTGTTCAGGTGCCGCCCTCGGTTGCCCGGGACCTTCTGTGGTGGGCCGTCGAGGGCAATCTGATGAAGGGGGCCCCATTTTGGCTGCCCTGGCCGGAGGTGACGATCGTGAAGGACGCATCCCTCACGGGATGGGGAGCTCATGCCAACAAGTTGACAATCAGCGGTCGTTGGTCTCTGTCGGAGTCCAGACTCCATATCAATCTGTTGGAGCTGAGGGCCGTCAGGCTAGCCCTGAAGGCTTTTCTGCCGACTGTGCGCGGAAAGAGTGTCCTGATTCTAACGGACAACACGGTGGCCATGCACTACCTCAACAAAAAGGGGGGGCAGGGTCACTTCCGCTGTGCAGGGAGGCGATGCAGCTCGAGTTCTGGGCCATCCAGCAGGAAGTTTCGATCTCGGCGGTTCATCTGGCCGGAGACGACAACGAGACGGCGGACACTCTGAGCAGGCAGAGCACGATCTCTCACGAGTGGGAGCTGGCTCAGGAGATTCTCTTGGAGATCTTCGCCCTTTGGGGGACCCCTCAAGTGGATCTCTTCGCCTCCAGTGTCAACCGGAAGTGCGAAAGGTTTTGCTCGCGGGAATTTCCTCCAAAAGGAGCCTTACGAGACGCGTTTGTGGTGGAGTGGTCATTCCCACTGGTGTACGCGCGCCTCCAGTCCCCGTCATCCCGCAAGGGCTGCGGAGGTTACGTAGGTTCGGTTCCCGGATGATCCTCATTGCTCCGGCGTGGGCCCGGGGGACGTGGTACCCGGACCTTCTCGACTTGTCCATCTGCCCTCCACGTCGTCTTCCCTACCGAGACGATCTGCTCTCACGGGAGGGGGGTCAGGTTCTCCATCCAGAGGTCAGATCCCTCAATCTTCACGCTTGGCTTCTGAAAGGTTGATGTATAAGGATTGGGACCTCCCTGAAGACGTGATGGAGGTGTTGCTCTCGGCCAGGCGGCCGGCAACTAAGTCTCTGTACCGTTGCTGTTGGCGAAAGTTCTGCGACTGGTGCAGAGTTCAGAATGTTGATCCTTTTGAATGTGACATTCCCATGGTTCTGTCTTTTTTGCTTTCTTTGGCCCACACGGGCTTGCAAGTGGGGACCATTAAAGGTTACCTGGCGGCGCTGTCCATATTTAAGCACTCGTCTGAAGAGTGTTCCTATTTTAAGATTCCTTTAATTTCGCAGTTTTGGAAAGGGCTCACTAATGTGTTCCCTCCGTCACCTTTTTTGGTGCCAGGTGGAGATTTGAACCTTGTTCTTAAGTTTCTTATGGGTGCTCCGTTTGAGCCTTTACATTCTTGCCCATTGAGGCTGTTGACTCTGAAAACTGTGTTTTTGGTTGCGGTTACTTGAGTTACAGGCACTTTCAGTTAAGCCACCCTTCACTGTGTTTCATAAGGACAGGGTTGTCCTTAGAGTTCGTCCTTCTTTTTATCCGAAGGTGGTTTTGGAATGTCATTTGAGCCAGAAGGTTGTTCTTCCGACGTTCTATCCTCCTCCACATCCTGGTAAGGAAGAGGAGAGGCTCCATAGGCTTGATCCTCGGAGAGCGTTGAGCTTTTATATTTCGCGCATGTCCCGGGTCAGAGTGGACGATCAACTTTTCATTGGTTTCGCTGGAAAGCGTTTAGGACAAGCTGTGACGAAAGAGACTTTGTCTCGTTGGATTATTTTAGCTATCTCCGAGTGTTACCGCTTGGCGGGTAAGGACCCTCCGGCTGGCTTGCGGGCCCATTCTACCAGAGGAGTGGCTGCGTCTACTCCCCTGCAGAGGGGAGTTCCTATTCGTCACATCTGTGATGCAGCCACCTGGGCTTCAGTACATACTTTTGTACGTCACTATTCCCTTGATTCCATCAGAGGGCAAGATCTGGCCTTCGGCAAGGCAGTTCTCTATTCCGCAATTTGATTGGGCATGTTAAATTTGTATTCTAAATTCTTTCCCACCTCCTTGCTTGGTACTGCTTTGGGAGTCTGTCATAGATATGGAATACGTCGGAGGACCCAATCCCCTCGAAGAACAAGTTACTTTCTTACCTGGTAACGTTCTTTCGATGGGATGGTCCGACGACATATTCCATATCGCTCCCTCCCTGCCTTCCCCGCTGCAGAATTTCTTTTGTGATTGCAGCTTGCGTTCCGCAAGGCCATGTATGTGTGTCTGGCTGGCAGAAAACTGGTGGCACACGTTCTGGGGAAAAAACTATAACTGAGGCTGTGGGCGTCGTGCGTCCTACTTATCACATCGGGTGACGTCGGCCGAAGGAGGAGGTCCTCGGGGACGGCGCATCGACGTCATCGACGCAGGACGCAGACGCCAAAGATTTTCCGAAGCAGCAAAGCTGTGGACATTACCTGTCATAGATATGGAATACGTCGTCGGACCATCCCATCGAAAGAACGTTACCAGGTAAGAAAGTAACTTGTTCTTCTAGCAAATGTTTCCTTGGACACAATATGTCAACCTGCAACTTGGAGTCCATTTCAAAGTTTCACAAAGTACTACTTCATATACAGACAATTGCAGACTCTCAAGTACGTGAAGCAATTGTATGCATTTATTTGCAACTTTACCACCTGGACACTTGCCATTAGAAGCAAACACTGCTCCATAATCTATGCATGGCATCTAAATCTAATCTGATTCACTGCCCCGAATATAAAGGTTACCTATCAATAAAAGTCTTCGCATTATGGGTACTCGTGCATGCAGGCTGGAGAACCTGTCCGTGCTCATCTTTTCTTTTACTTTCCAGGAAACTTGTACTACTCTGGGCCAACCAACAGTTGGACTATGCCTAGCCTGAGATTCTAAAATGATAGAACCATCAGAAAGGTGGGTAGCGTTTGTTTTACACACACCCCCAAATCACCCACCCTTTGCACCCGCCAAGCACTGTCCGTGGTGTCACAGTGTGTCTTGAAAATAATGTTCAGGGTCTGTCTGCTTGGGCAGTGTTTTGCATTGGCCCTGAAAACAAATGACTCAACATGGATGTGGTGTGCTTCATTATCCAGAACTACCACAGTTCATTTTTTTATGGTTCACACTGGTTCACACTGCAAACATAATTCGATTTTTCACTGAATTTCACATTTTTATATAACGGAATTATCGTAAAACCATTAAAATAACATTGTTTCGGTGATTTGCAAAGGTTTTTTAGACAGATGGTTGACTATAACCGGATTTAAGGTTTTAATGGGTTAATTTATTGATCAATACACCCAAACACACACTGTTCCCATTGTACATGGCTTGTGGCTATGCCCTGTGGCCACTGTACCTAGGGCATAGCTTATGGCCATACTACAAACATATACACTGTACCCTTGGTCCTGCCCAGTGGACACTGTGCATGACCTATGGCCAAGCTCCATGCACTCAGTGTTCGCTGGGCTGTGTGGCCATGTCCGTGGATACTTCTCCCGGCCCAGGACACCAGTCATGGTAAACCTATAGTGCCCACTGGGCATAGCCTGCAGCTGTGCCCTGTAACATTGGGCCCGGGACTTTATCTTTTGCCCTCCCCTGTAATGGTAAACACAACCACATGACTCACTGGACATGGTTTAAGATCATGCTCTGTAGATACTGTCTGAAAGGCCTGCCATAGTGCAACCCGGCCTCCATCCCCCCACGTCCCCCACCCATCCCCCCATAGTGCCCACTGGACAATTCCTGCAGCCAATCCCCAGGCTGTGCAAAACCTCCACAATGCCCAGTGGACACTGTGCCCCAGGCAAAGCCAATGCATCTGCCAATGCATCTGCATCTTGGAATGTCCAGGTGGACACTGTGATTGTGGGCCGGGCACAGAAAATAAGCCCACAGTGATCAATAGGCATTCCTGTGTCAGTGCCCTTTAGACACTATGTGCACGGCCATGGCCACTTCGGTCATGATCTGGGCAGAATGAAAAGCGACCTGACAACTTCTCATCTAGGCTTTATATTAATCCTTAAAGCAATTTCTGAGATGCATTTCCTCAAAATGTCCTTGGATAGGACTCAATTAAACTTTTCAACAGAATTCCAAGTGGGTTGCAAATACGCTTGCATTTGCTTATTGCAGTTGCTTCCATGAGAGCCATGCCTATTTTTTGGGCAGAGTTTATAACTTCGCACACCTGCCCTCCCACATCCCCTTTGCCAAATGTCCTGAAAATATTTCAAGTAGTTATGTATTTTGGTTAATTTACTGCTCTTTTGTCCTCTATCAATGGGTGTGGGCGGACGTTTGTTGGTCAGGAAAGTAGAAACATCCATAGCACCACACTCTCTTCTTTGAATCGGCTGCCAAATTGAATTGGTTTTTATAACGAGTATGTTCCGTCCTAGTAGGACATTGTAAGGGAGACATGGTATCAAAAGTATGATACTGACACAAGAAATACAATTTCAAAACCTTTATTCATATTTCGGGGTTTGGACAAACTCCTCCTTGCCCTATAACTATGATGGAAGTAGTCTCTACCATCAAATAATAAAGAAACACAGTCCTAGTCAGTCTCTGTCAAATCAAAATGGCCTATACTAACAAAACCTAATGCCTGACATATCTCTTGTACAATAAGTGTGCAAAGGGGAATATGTATGAAAATGAAAATCTTTGTTGAAATATAAACAATAAATGTGGATGAGTCAGCTCTCCTCCCCACGTTGGACAGCACGGAGTAAGGCTGCCCCCGTAGACAGGATGACACACTCTGGCTCAGGTTCTCAAAACAAAGACAGTTCAAACGGGGGAAGAGGCCCGCCTGGCCTTCCACGTTAAAGTCACTATTCCAGTGTTCCAAAAGTTCTTTCACAGTTCAACAAAAAAGTTCCCTTCCTCTAACTTATCACACTTCCGGTCTCCCTCAGTCAGGCTCGGACCTTTTCCTTTTGTGGAAGACTTTCCAATGTGTGAGGCTCTCACTATAGACCTATGCAGGACCACTTCGACTTTCTCTTCAGCTCACACTCTTGTGTTATTTGCCCCAATGTCTTTTGGTCTGGGTAGTCCAGTATTGTTAGCACAAGTTCAACATTCACCCTTTCACTTCCCCTTTTGCTGGGGTTACTCATGACCATTACGCATTTTAGAGTTAATTCACTTTGTTGTTTTATAGCAAAACATTTCACCTTTTGCAGAGATTTCGAGTGGGCTACTGCCTTTCGTTGACCACTCTGCTACTCTGTATCACTGGCTTCATAGATATCAGTAATTTAAAGTTCACCACAGATCTGCCTTCCTTCACGTCTCATCCACACGCGTGCAACCTTCAATTGTGAGATATACTGTTGAAATTCAGTCATTTATTCACACACACCAGTCTTTTATGTCGCTTGCTAACTCATCGGCTGTATGCATTCCTTTCTTGTCTTTGCGGTTTCAATTCATGAGTCAAGGTTAATACCACAGGCTTGGCCTTGCCTCCCCAACTGTCGTTCACCCGGGAGAGTCGCTTGTGCCCTAGAAACACAATGCAGTCTTCTTGTCTGGGATTTGGGCTTCTCTGCGTATCTTTCACGGCTCTTCGAAGCAAACAAACTCCTGCAGGGATCCCCTTGGTTTCTCTACCCTTTGCTCTCATCCCTCTGTCGGTCCACCTTGCTCAGATTGTGTCTCTATGTCCTGCCTTGTATCTGTGTGGGGAGAGCGAATGAGTATCAGATGAATGTGATTAAAGTCAAGTGCCTGACTTTGTCTGACCCGATTAGCAGGACATGTTCAATGCGATGCTCTGGTGTGAGTCTGTCTTTCCGCAGAGCGCCCTGTCCAGGTGAAAGTGTTCATGTAGGAAAAGAGGTACGGGGGAGTTGAAGTCTCAAGGTATCTTAACTGGTAGGATGCGGCATGTGTACCGGAAAGGGGGGGAATACCGCATCTCATCGGTTGCCTCACCCCCACTCCCTGAACAACCCTCACCCAGGTGATCCTCCAGCACTGGTCCATCCCCAGTAACTGGATCCAAAAGCGATGGCTGTGTCTTGGCCACCTGGATGACAAGTGCCTGAGGACTAGCGGGTGAGACACCCTTTGGTTTCTGACATCCCCAGCTTCTCCAAATGCCGTAGGGGGCCTCTATAGACCCTGTGAGAAACCTGAGGGTATCTCATCACTGTGTGAACCCTGGGAATCCCTTTCTCAGGTGGCCATGACACGGCCATCGGCCTTGGATCCAGACCTGGGGTGGACGAGTGCGGGAGGATCACCTGAGTAAGAGGTCCTTGCGGAGTAGGATAGGGGAACCCAATGGCGAGATATAAGGGTACACCCTTCCTTATGAGACCTTTTCCACACCCTATTCCGTAGGGCATCTAGAAACTCAAGCCCCTCCCCCCGTACCAGACACAGACACTTTCTCATGGACAACTCAACATGAGCGACAACAGGACTCCTCCACCCCCCCCCTTTCTCGACAGTATGTTTCTGAATTTTCATAAACTTACTAGTGAAAATTACAATCCCCATAATTCCTCACCTCTTCTTTTCTAAAGTCACTGAGATGTGGAGGAGAGAGATTGGGAGGATGAAGATTACCAACAAGGAACCACAGACACAGAAAACACTCTCCCCTTTCGACAGAAGACTGTCCTATTAATGAGGCCAGGCTAAATCAGGCCTCCCTCTATAATTACTCGCACCTGACTCCACTTCTCCACCCCAGGCAGCATAAAAGGCGGAGCAGGAAAGCACACTTTGAGCGAGTCAGGGATGCTGGAAGGTACCGGAGAAAAGGAGAAAGCCGTAGTGAGCTGCAGAAGACCTGGTGGAGGAGAAAACTACCCATAGTCTGGCCCTGCTATTTGAGAGGAGATTGCACTGTGGAGGAGGGAGCTGTACTTCCAGAAGGCAAGACCAGCAGCAGCTGGGGATTGCCTGGCGGTACCTACAGCAGAACTCCTGCCCGGGGGCCAGAAGGGTGAACCCAGATACATGAGGGGCAGGAGGTAAGACCCTGACCTCATTGAAACATCCCCCTTGTGGCTCCTACAGCGCCCAAAACATGGAATGCCATTTTGGGGAACACAATTATCACAAGTGCTTTCTGGGACTGCTAGTCCAAAAACACTTTGAATATTGTGAACTTTGTGAGAGGAGTCCGAGCCAGGTAGAGGGAGACCCTTGTGAACTTTGTGGGAGGGGACCGAGGACAGTAGAAGGAGACCTTGTGAACTTTTGTGAGAGAATCTGGCAGCAGAGATGGTGGTCTGGCGCAACGTGGGCGCTCATTCGAAGGTCTCTGGCTGGTGCCCCCTCTCCAGAATCAGGAGAAACAACAAGTGCCAAGAGGCCTTGGGGGAAGCCGACGTGGGGTGTCAAGGTGGTCATACGAGGGTCAAACCAAACCCTTTGTACAGTCGAAAGTGTTTGACACAGTGTGGAGCGAAACGTGAACCCGACTGAGGAATGCCTGTGAATTGGGGTGAACCCTAACACACCCTAGACCACTGTGATGAATGAACTGTGCGTAGCCTGACTGGGGGCTTTAGAGAAAACCTGACTTGGGCTTTAGAGAGAGCCTGACTGGTGGCATAATGGATAGCCTGACTGGGGGCTGAGACCCGTACTTGGGTAAAGGGAAGAACCTAAGGGGTCTAGAATTTCTTTTTGTTGAAATGTGAACTGTGGTAAATGTGAACCTGATGGAAGGATGTCAAGAGAAAGCTAGGGAAAGGGAACCCCTGCTTTCTGATGAGATTTAGAAAGTGTGAACCCGACTGAGGGAATTGTGAAACTGGCGTTTGCGCCCAGCTGAGGGGGACGCTGCGCGAACTGTGATATGGTGGAGCACGCACTTGCCATAGAATAACAGAGTGACCCAACGAGACGTGATCGCCCTTCAGAAGCCTCTTTTTAAATTGACAAGTGCTTTGGGAGGCTAACGCTGAAAGAAGGATCGGAGCCCGGCTGAGGGGGATCCTTTGGTGAAGGGTAATCACCCGACGTGAAGGTTACCAGAAGGAACTGTTTTGTTTTTGGAATATCAGGCCCTTCGAAGCAAGAGACTTTTCATGAGAAGTGACTTGGGCACTGAAGGCCCTGAAATAGATGCAAGGAACTGTAAGCTTGTGCTGGAGAAGCCCAGGAGTGTGCTGTCTCAAGAGTCCCGCCTTTTCCCGTGCTAAAAACGTGGGAAAGGCAGACCCCATAACATCCTGACTTATTTTGTGAACACTTCTTTCTTTACTTGTGAACCATATCCCACACTATTTTGTAGCATAGCGGTAGGAATTGGCAATAGTTTTTTTTAGTATAGGCCCTGTTTATTTGACTAGACTCCACTAGGACTGTATTATTATTTAATGGTCGTAGCTTGCTCCCATCTTAGATGTAGGTTTAGATTAGGCGTTTATCTCAACCATTCTTGGACTGTCTTACTTTGATACCATGCCTTCCTTGCAGCTGATTTTCAACGTTTTGTTCTGGAGCCAAGATGGCATCCAGGCACACTTTTCAGTCTGCTGCATTTTGGCATTAGTAGCAGTTGGGTCCGTGGCTACCTTCGTTTTGACCTATTTCACCGCTGGATGGATTTCCACCACACCAATTGAAGATTGCAAGTTCGAACAGATGCCAGCCTCTTGCTCGTGTTTGGATTAAATTCAGAAATGTTTGCTGTCTGTGAAAACCACCATTCCCTGTGGGGGTTTGCATGGGATTGACCCTTTTGGGATCCACCATAGACTTGACCCTCTTAGCAGGAGTTTCACTGAACTTTCCAAACAAATAGGGTTGTTTGTCGTAAGACCGTTTTGTGCACTTCCTATGGAGAGTCAGACTTGCATCGATTATGGAGTCGCTATTGCCTGTAGATATTTTAGCATACAGTACCTTGTAAAGGTTCTGTATTTTCGGTGTGTTTACATGAATCCAGCTTCCCTTTCACTATTGCACGCCAAAGAACCTCATTCCCGAGTTCAGCATAGGCAGGATTGTTGTATATGCTCTGTGCTACATCCAAAGTGGGACACACACGTTTAGTGCATCTTACTCTCAAATGAGCAATGAGAGTGGGGTTGAGGGTGAAATTAGTCATCATGGATGTCTTCTAGTGCCCAACCCACAGCAGTACGGAGTCGTAAGGTAGACATACCAAAGATAGACAGGCTCAAAATATAGACCCCATAAGGTCGACCGGTATACCTGGCTTTCTTACAATCTCTTACAATCTCTTTCCACACCTCGCCTTCTATTTATGCCAAGAATGGTACTCACGAATCTTCGGTTCTTATCCGGATGTTTGTAGAGAAGAGAGAGACGTCCCCCCAGGAGTCCAGAGACCGTGAGTAGTACTCTGTGCACCTAGGGGGCCACCCTCCTTGGAAACCCTCGTGGGGAAGAAAACCCAGAATCAGACAGGTTCCGATTGTGTAGAATGGTAGTCCGCAGGATCAATGAAGAGTAGAATAGAGCTTGATGTTCAATTGAAGACTGGATGCGGAATATGATTAATCCAAGGTAAGGAGCTGGGGAAAACCCCCAACAGTGTCGGGAGAAGCGAACTGTCACTTCGAGAGACGAGACTCCTGAGGTAAGAGAGGAGAAAGAAACAAATTGACAGCAGGAGGAGAGGAGCCGCGGGAGGGAGAAGCCGACGGCGGAAAGAAGCAGAGAGAGGTAAGTGCAACAGAAGCTGCGAGCACAGGAGTGGCAGGCGCCGGAGCGGAGAAGAAGATGCCGAGAATGGCTAGCAGCAGCTAACACGGCAAGCCGTGTGGAAAAGGAAGCAGCGAACTGCCAAAGCTTGGTAGGCGCCGAGCTGAGGACTGGCGCTGCGAGCAGCTAATACGGCAAAAGCCGAGCGGGGAAAAAGGCGCCGCAATGCCAGGGTCGGCAAAGCTGAACTGAAGAAGGAAAATGAAAATGCGAGGGAAAGGAGTGCTGGAGAGCACAGAAACAAGGGTTAGGAAGCAATGCATACACGGGAGCGAGTAGCAACGCAGAGTGTGTTAGAATTCCTGTGTATAAGTAGGAGTGGTCACGTGGAAACGAGTGCGAGTACTAGACCTGTACCGTTAGGTAGTGGAAACGTGATCCAACAGGCGCCATCTTGGATTCCACTGGGTGCGCCGATGATGGTGAATCTTCCAGTGTTTCCAAAGACTTCTAGGGGTGTTCCTAACAGGCTTTAAGAGATGTGAAATGAGGAATGGGGCCGAGTCTGAGCGAATATAAGTATTGGAAAAGGCATGGAAGGAGCCGACAAGGGGGCTTGGTGTTGAAACACTCCATATTTAAACATGCCAATCTTTTTAACTTGTTGGTATTTCAATGTTGACCTGTAATTCACTGTTAATTTCAAACTAGACATCTCCACTTTTGCAGCAGGCAGAGTACTTTTGCGGTCTATCTTTGGACATGGAATCTAAAGACCTACAAGGCATGCCAACCTTCTGGCAAGTCCGTCGTCTGTTTTGTCTGCTGACGTGGGGAGGTTTTCATGTAATCTAAAGACTTTCAACTGCTGGTTGACAGGGGAACTGTTCTGACCCAAAATGTCTACTCCGCAGTAACCACACTGGGGCCAGTGGAACAGAAGCGTAGACAAAGGCTGTGAAAGCGACAGGCAGCCACTAGGCACATCCATCCGCTCAACCAATTTACGTCCTATACTGCCCGCCCTAGGACACTGACCACCTCACTCAATCGTACGCACAGCATTCCGCCATCCCAACCAGATGCCTGGAGGGACAATTCTCCCGTTATTCTAAGCTGGACACATACGCATAAGCAACTCGCAGTGGGGAGCACTGTAAATATGCCGCTCTTCTGGAAATGAATATCTCGTCTGTAGTGCGGTCGCTGATCTAGCGGGCACACCCACAATATTTGTTGTGCCACCCTAATCCATGAAAAGCTGTTGATGGACAGCCTCCAACGCAGCCACCACTTCACTGAAAATGTCACCCAGTATCGCGGCGGCATCGTGCTGGGTGGGCACCCGCGCTTGAAGCAGCAAGCTGTCACGCCTTTCCGCTGCTAATGGTATGTTTCTGGAGACTTGCAGAGCGGAGGAAATGCGAGAACATCGTTTTCGCTCCTTTGTCAAAGCTCCCAGTCTTCCTGCATTAATAATTCAGTGTTTACTGCCTGCCTACACAGGCACTGCTGGATAACCTAATGGGTTCTTCCTCGCAACTGCTTTCCCCTCCAAACCAAAGCCAATTAACTGAGAGCGTATGTAATTGTCATCTTTAAGTACCTAAATGCTTCCATTTTTCTTGTATTTGACTACATGAAATTCTTCTCGTCTCTGGATGACAGCAATTAAGCCAGTCCTGTTCGTTTTGCCTCCTCTTGAAAGGTTAAACGTGTTTACGGTTTGACTCGGTTTGTAGTTTCACAGTAGTGTAGATTGCTTTACAGCAGTCGTTAAGAAACTCTCCGAGAAGAAGTATAGACTGCATATCAAGCGATAGGCCAGAATGTTAGAAGAAAAACTTCGCCATGGAGTGGCTGAGTCTAGACTTACCAGGAAGGCGTTAAGGGACACTGTCCAAGATTCTCCAAGCTTGGTGTGGACTTTCTGCTTAGGTGGTAGATGTAGAGAAAACAGGGGTGCTAATTCCTCACCAAGTACGGCATGTGCAGGAATAGCAACGAGCATAAGACGCTCTGCTTCTTTCGAGATCGAGTGTGGGTGGCCCAAGCAGACTCGGATCCAGGATGATGATGTGCCTGGAAATTATGCACCACAACCCGGGATGGAGATGGCCTGAAAAAATGACATCCGTTTGTCAAGTGAGCTCAGTCTCGCCCAAGTTAGGGTCAGCTGCTGGATGTCAAAATGTACAGAAATACATACATAAAAATAAATTGAAAAAATATTGGCTTATTTTTTTTACCTGCGCTATCTTGTGTGAGGTTGTCCTAGTTCTGTAATGACTCATAAACCTGTTTGTGGATTAATTTCAACATATTGGGTCTTTCCGTAGTTCGATTCTCTGCCCTACCATCAATCAGGCGAGAAGCACCCAACTGCATAGCTTAGTCAGAAATATGAATTAAGTATCCAATTCCTTGTGTGTCCGCATCCATTCTACAATGGTTCTTTCAAGACTAAACTACTGCTGCCCTCTTCTTATCGGTCTTCCCGCCTACCGCTTTGCTCCCTTGCGCTCAGTCTATAACTCTTCTATCTGTGCTTTTTCTCCTTCCTCGTCGTGTTTCTATTGCCAGTGCCTTACACCCTGTTGCTTGGCTATGCTTTGAATTTTCGCCTATTATTCCACTTCTTGTGCATGGTCTTCAATGCGCACACGGCTTGGCTCTGCCGTATCCATCATCCGTGGTTTTTTTCTGTGCTCCTACCCACTCTCTACAATCCCAGTCTCACTTTCTTCCTTCTAACCTCCTTCTGTGACCTCCCATTTTTGTTCTTTCTCCCTTTTTGCAACCAAATACTGAAACCCACTGCCCCTTCTTGTACTCTCTTTATTCTTTTCGCTCTTCTGTTAACTCATCTGCTGGGGTCATCATAATTGTTTTCTGTAATGCATCACTTTCATTTTATTGTACGGTTGTGTTTTTACTGTTCAGAGCTTTTGCAAAAGCGCTATACAAATTCAATAAACGAAATGAATAACTACAACTGATTTTAAACTGGCTCAAAGATTTGAGTGTTCGACTGTGACATACGCTGCTCAGAGGTCCAGGAAAAAGTCCTCTATCGGGTGGTTGTCTTTGAAGTTTAGTTGGATTCTTTCTCACTTGTCTAGGGGAATAGTTTATGTCCTTTTTTTTCTGGGTTAAATCCCATTGTCATGGAACAGGTGGGTTCTTCACTGTAGCTTTGAACCTCTTTAGTGACCAATCGTTCAGTGATTTTTGCTTTAACTGGGAGATTATCGGTTGGTAATTTGCTTGGGTAGCGGGGCCAGCACAGGTGAAGAAGCTGTGAAATTCGGCCTCCATTTGCCTCCACTTGGCGAGGGAGTCAAGGATACTGAGGTGTGCTTGCAATGGGATGACCTGGAGGTACGGCGAAAGCGGGAGCAAAAATTGGTGCACTTATTATGGTTAAGGGTGTTGTGAGGAACTCATGGTGACAACAAGACAGACACGAGTGATCACAGTTCAAGGGTTTTATTGAACAATGAATGCTTTATGCAGGTTGGAAAAACGCCTAATCTAAACCTAAATCTAAGACGGGAGTCAAGCGTCAACCATCAAATGAAAAAAAGGCAGTCCTAGTTGCATTGTGTCAAAATAAAAAGGCCTATACTAAGAAACCTGTTGCCAAAACCTCACAACTAATACAAAAAGGGATAGTTCTCAAGAAAAGAAGTGTTCTCAAATAATATGTCAGGATGCGGTAGCCTAGGTCTCCTTTCCCCATGTTTTGGACGAGGAGTAAGATGGGAGCTTAGAGCACAGTACAGTCTCGGGCTTCTCTAGCACGAGACGACAGTTCAGATGGCTGTTCTCAGGACGGTCGATGGCCAAGTCTCGTTTCCTTAGAAAGACTCTGGCCTTCGGGCCTGATATATTCCACTAACAAAAACAAAAGTTCCTTTAACAAGTGAAAGTTAATTTCCAAAGTTCGCTGGGTGACGGGGTCACCCCTGGGTCCCCCTCTTCTGGGCTCTGACACTTCTCAATTGTTTATCACAGTTTCATGTAGGGTGACTCCTTCACCCCTTGGTCCCCCTCTTTGTTCTTATAACCACAGTTCAGATAGGGTGATGGTTTCACCCCTGGGTCCCCCTCTTCTCGGTGCTGACCCTTTTTCTTTTATCAATCAACTTTTGGGTGACATCTTCACCCCCGAAGCTCCCACGGTCTGGCTCAGACCCCTCCTCTCTTTATCTTCATGTGTGTGGTTTCACCCCTGGATCTCCCTCGATTGGTCTTGGACCCTTCTTGATTTTAATAGGATTCAATTCCCTTGTTTTCTCACTGTTTTGCTTTTACTGTGGGAATCATCACTTCTGTTTCTTTCACAGTGCTTGTAGATCAAAGTCTTTTAAAGGATAGTTCCGGGACTTTTTTTTTATTGTCCCTACGGGTCGGCCATGTGTTTGTAAGCATAAATCGGTAGATCGTAGGAAACTTTCCTATGGACCTTACCCGACTTTTCGCCCATTATCGCACTCGAAATCAGCCTCCATTTTGTGATAATCCTATCATTCCGCCGCATCGACCTGGCTCACCTGCCTTTGCGGCACTAAATCAAATCCCCCGCCCCTGAGCCTGACATCAGCAGACGCGTACTGCCCATTTCAAGCACGTCTCGTGTCAACAATCGCTGCGCCTCAGCTATTGACGTGTTGCCATGGAAATGGCAGGACGCCTCTTTCCCCAATAAGTATAAACAGACTGTTTCACAACACACAGCAGCAGATTTTCGATTCCATTCCTCTCTCTGTGTTACTTTGAGTATTCTGTGACTCGTTTCAGTGCTCTGGTCAGCTACCTTCGCCGCTTGTAGCCCGTGTGAACACCTGTACCATCTCTGTAAATTATTTTACTATCTTTACCGCACAATGGCCACAATAATGCCGTATATGTACGAGCCCGAGTACACCGAGGAAGAACTACTGGAAAGTCAAGCACGCGAAAACGATGGGGATTCGGACGGCAGTTGGGAGGACCAGTCAACGGATGAAGAGCCTGGACCATGTCGCATGGACGGCGTCTCCACCTGGTGCACGTGCAATCGGTGCGAGCTAATGCCAACTGAGGAGGAGAACTGCTGCTGCCGTGAAAATTCAGGGTGCTTGGCCTACATTTCGGAAAGCGAGCAAAGTCTGCAGGAAGGCGAGCAAAGTCCGCAATGCATCACCGAGCTGCCAGAGTTCAGGGAAGCCTGCCTCTCACGGACCGTGTTGAGGATGATGATGGTGCTTATGCACGAACTTCGCGGCACTGTTCGTCCGCGTAATCCGAGTAACGAGTAAGTATACTCTGTTTGTGATGTCAGTGATGCCACCACTATTTCATGGTCGTCTCCCACATATAAAATTACATTTACATATCATTCGAACGCATGTAAATTTGTTCCATATAGTGCATTTTCTAGATATAATTTTTTTCTAAGAAAAATGACATGTGTTACCTGAATCGACATTGATAAGAAAGTTTGGTCAGTTTAATACAGTTTGCATCTTTTTTTTTCACAGGTGGTACAGGCTGGTGGCCTATCGTTGCTTCACTTGGTGGCTTCACGGGAGGCTCGGACACCGCGTTCGGAGAGTAATACCTGCCTGTGCGGTACTTGCCATTAGACAACATTTCCCCAGTGACAGTGGACAATACTGCGGATTTTCCCTCGATGTGCTGCAACCTCAACTTTACAATGTGTAATGTTTATTATTTATGTTTAATTAAAATCTAAAATAAAGCCCAACATATATTTTAACAATGGTTGTTTTGATTTTTTAAATGAATCTAGTGTATATTCTCCTGGGAGGGTGAGGTATTTATAAACTCACCCCCCTGCATTCCATGTAGTAGATCCTGCAGCCATCCTCTTACATTCAGTTAGATGGCCTCTCCTTGGTGAGGCCCTGCGGCAAACGGGTCTTGTCTGCACGACCACCGCCCCGATCCACCCCCCGCCATATCAAAGGCAGTTCGCACCGGGGTACTTGTGCTGGCAAGTGGAGCTGTCAGGGAGCGATAAAGGCCAAGAGGTGCCAAAGACCATGTACACTTCAAAGTGGTCTATAGAGCATGGGTTGTTGTTCCCATGTCTACCTCCAGACCCCGTGTCTCCTGCCAAGCATCCCCCCTCACGCTGGACGGCCCCCTGCAGACCGCAATATGCCACGACATATACACGTCATTCATTCACAAACACACCCCTGTTTCGAATTCTTTATAACCCACTTCATATTTCTAATGAGAACTTCTTTGCGCTTTGCTAGTCAACCCGTGAAGGTGCTGGTTATCTGCTCTTCGTCTCTGTGAACTTCCGTGACCACTTTGAGCAAACTCGTCAGTTTGCAACCTGTGAACTGCTCCCTGTTCTACGACAAGAAACTACTCTGATCCCTGCATCTAACTGTTTGTTCGTCAAGGTAAGTCCATGTACCATAATCATTTTGCGTCCAATTTTTTAATTTATATCTATTTGCTAGTAGTCATCAAATTGCATCCATGTTTTCTTTTCGTTCACGACAGTACATGCAAGGAACTAGTCACATGTTCTGAGTTTAGTCAAATTACTTTTTCTATTTTTTGAAAGTTATTGAAATACTTATCCGCATGTGAATAACATGTATAGTTCCAAGAACCAAAACGGACCTTGCATTGAACCTTTTATGTGTCATTTAATGTTTTAACACATTGGTATTCATAGAGAATTGTTGATCTTTACTTTTCAGAACTTTCCATAATGCCTGCCTGTTCCATTGGCGGTTGCCCTTCGAAGACCCATAACAAATCTGAAGGTACTATAATGCATGTTTTCCCTAAGACAATAGATCAGATAAGAGAATGGGTCCGATATTGCGGATATCCAGCCTCTGAGATAGAAAGTAGAGTCCTAGAAGTCTTTGCGGACAAGAGGGGTGATCGATACCGCATCTGCAGCAGGCACTTTAGCCCAGACATGTACTCCACATCATTGCTAATAAGGACGAAAACACTGCAAGCGAGGCGAAAATTGCTCTCAACCGCTATTCCCACTCTATTCGTCCACATCCCTCCACTGGTGAGTCAAGTTTACGTATTTATCTCTCGGCATTGCGGTAGTGTGTAGCATTAGCTAACAATAATTTCCCCATTTATGTATCCACTCAATATGAAGGCTGAAGATTCTCCATCCGTGTCGTTATTGCAGTCATCAGCCACTTCAAGCGCCTATCAGGTAATCTTACTTAGCTATTCTGACACTGACTTGTTTTAGGCATGTAAATCAATAGTTTTAATTGATCGTGTAATTATTTTACCTAATGGTACACCACAGTACTCGTCCTCTAGTCTTTGTTTTCAGTTATAATTATTGTTATCCAAAATAATGCAAGTACTGTCTTTCAGGGAGATGCTGAGGAGTCCAACGCATTGACGACAACCGTAGATGTCACTCAGATGCTCGAGGTACGTTTCCGGACAGTTCCATCGATGGAGATCATCAGATCTTGCATTCTTGTAGCGTGATTGTTACACACAATGTTTCTTTCGTTTTTAGCCATTGGTATGTCCTTCTGTCGTCGCCCTCCTATGTGTCTTCTTTTTTCAATATTGTGTTCATTACTAATGAAAGTCCTATGTTTCAGGGAGTCGATGGAGCATTAGTCCAAGAGGAAGGGGGAGCATGCAGTTACGGGTCGGCGCAACAGCTTGCAGAAGTGTGCACCGCAGTTACAGCGTCCCTTGATGTTCTTATGCATTTCGAGGTATGGATACTGACAGATCAATCATGCGAGATCAAATGACGTGATTACATCCGCTATACTTCCTTCTTTATAAACTCAAGTACTATGTTTCAGGGAGCTGACGGAGCTTCTTCAACAAGAACATCACCCCTAGTAGTTGATGCAGATCTCTGGGTGGTGACACTTCCAACGATGGAGCAAATCGAATCATATTTGGATATCCATTATTTATTTTAGACAACTGATCATTTGTGCAGGTCTATTTAGATGAGCCGTTGACGCCTGCAGAAAGTTTATGTTCTTTTAAACAAAATAGAAAACCATACTAATGCAATTACTGTGTTTCAGGGAGTTGCTGAAGCGTCATCTTCAATAATATCATCAATGGAAGTCTATGCGGAGCCCGAGGTATGGATCTTGACAGTTCAATCTAACTAGATCAACAATGCGTGAACTATTGTCGTTTGAATGTTCTACACAATGCGTTCATTCGTGTTTTGCTATTGAGATGTACGTATGGGTATTGGTCCCCAAGTACATTTTGTGTTTTCAATATTATTATACATACTAATGAAAGTTCTATGTTTCAGCGAGTCGATGGAGCCTCAGTGAGTGATGGATGTGCTTATCATGAAAGTATAGTCGTTGCAGCGCGAGAGGAAGTGGAGACATGCACACACGAGTCGGAGCAACAGCGTCCAGATGTTGAAGTTCGAGGAAAGAAAGTTTCAAAGAAAAGAAAGCAAAAGAAGGTTAGTGTCCTGTTCACTATATTATGTTGTCTTTCACTGTCAATAGTTCAATACTGTAAGTTGTGTTTAAACTGAACATCCCTTTTCTAATCTGTCCTCGTTGCGAGTGGGTGTAAGAACTAGATCTACACAGACAGTGAAGCGAACGAGAGATGTTGCTTGTCAAACCTTTTGGCAGGGACTTGAGACTGGAGATGCATCGTGCCAATGGGAAGAATATGAAGTGATTGACAACGGAGCTATACCACCACCAGCCATTGATAGTGAATGTCCTCCTGGTAGTTTGGATGCAGTCGTAGATCAATTCACAGAATCCACACCCGCAAAAAATAAGAGCACGCGAAAGTTGAAGACATTGTTTTTTTCTCCCATCTCCGGACAAGGAACAGATGTTGCAATGGAAGAGAATGAAGTGGACGACAATGAAACACCATCAATATCACTCAGCATAGCGGAAGACGATATCAGAGATTGTACCTTTCATGCGAGTGACATGTCCTCAACGTTACAGGCCGAACCAGCTGGGATGCAGAGTGACAGTATAAGGAAAGAGGCCAAATTCATTGTATTCGATAGCTGTTTGATGGATATTATTATGATGATGAAATGTGGGCATTGGGTTGGTGGGGAAGTATGTGGGGAGCCATTGATTAATGTGACTCGTGCAATTCGAGGCACTAACCTTAAAATACATGCCACCTGTACACAATATCATCCGTTCGCATGGTCTGCACAACCCATGCTGGGGCAACTGCCAGCAGGCAATCTACTTTGTGCAGCGGCCGCACTTTTTAGTGGTTCAAGTTTTAAAAAGTTACAGTATTTCTTTCAGTTTGTGGGAATCCATTTCATTGCGAAAAGTCAGTTCTACAAATACCAAACCGATTATCTATTTCCAGCCATCAGAGAAGCTTGGAGAATGGAAAAAATGTCAATGGAAAGTACATTCGCGGGCAAACGCTTCAGGCTAGCCGGTGATGGACAATGCGACAGTCCAGGATTTTCAGCCAAGTACTGCACCTACCACTTTCAGGACATGGAAAGTAAGAAAATTGTGAGTTCGGTGGTCGTGCAGGTGTCACAAAGTACATCCTCAGTGGCCATGGAGAAAGTTGGCTTTGTAGCATCATTGCAAGAACTACAATCGCGGGGAATGGTGATCGACCTGATAGCCACGGACAGACACGTTTCAATTGCCAAGACAATGAGAGAACAGTACAAAAATATAAATCACCAATTTGACGTTTGGCATCTTGCAAAATCAATCAATAAAAAATTGTCGGCTGCAGGAAAAAAAAAAGATATGCAAGGTATTTCACAGTGGTCCAAGTCAATCAGCAACCATCTTTGGTGGAGCTCAAAAACATGTGAAGGGTCGTTGGAAATTCTACTGGAAAAATGGCGGTCAGTAATGTTGCACTGTAGCAACGTACATCGATGGTCGACAAATGAGCATTTCCACAAATGTGAACATGGCCATTTGTCCACAGAGGAGGCACGGAAGAAGAAGTGGTTGATTCCTTCATCACCCACTCACAAGGCCATTGAAAAGATTGTATTTGATAAAACTATAACAAGAGATTTGAGGGGACTCACGGAATTCTGCCACACA
Source organism: Ambystoma mexicanum (assembly GCF_040938575.1). Classification (NCBI taxonomy): domain Eukaryota; kingdom Metazoa; phylum Chordata; class Amphibia; order Caudata; family Ambystomatidae; genus Ambystoma; species Ambystoma mexicanum. Next base: position 1,192,343,490 of record NC_090928.1, read on the forward strand.
GGAGATTTGGAGGTGTTCCACAATATGTGCCTAAAGTACAGGCCCAAAAGATTGCATTTTGGCATGGAAGGCATGATAAATCGGACTCTTCTAGCGGTCTTGGCACATAACCATAATGTTGGCCGTCAACAAAGTAGGACGACCGGAACTTTAGGGACGCTTCGCTACAATAAGACCTTCACTAAAAGAAGTAAACAATGGGTGATCAAACCAGTGTTTGAGGATATGCAATATGAGTTTATTGAGAGACTTATCGTAGATGTCCTCGATAGGCACATACATGGAGTGGTGAACGAACCTATGCAGGGGACAACTGCATTGCCACCCAACATTGCCTCTGTTCCATGTCCACCTAAAGCAGAGCTCATTGAGAAATACACATCACGGTTTAAATGATTGTAATTCGATTGTCTGTTCTCTCGAGTCTCCTCATGTTGCAGGCCCATTGCAATTAAACCAAACAGTAATATAAATCATTTTTACAAAAATTATAGAATGTTTCCGTATTACAAACACATGGCCGACCCATAGGGACAATAAAAAAAAAGGCACGCAGACAAGATGCCCTTACACTAACTGGAGCTAACTAGAAATGTGTGCTCGCTCAAAGTGAAGGTCAGCTGCTTTGATGTTTTGCTCGGGTGGCGGAAAGGCCCACGACCCAATATAAGGTTCTATTGTGATTTGACCTTGACAGGCCGGGACCATCCTGAAAGACTAAGAAAAGATAATGAATAAAATTTCAGAAACGAAACGATGAGCCACGTTCATTAGAAGAAGTAACGTCGGCAAAGAAGGAGTGGTGTTTCGGGTCTGCCCTACACAGAGACACAATGGAAAATGCAAATATAATGTAAGTAACTTTTGATGAGTTTATACCGCAATTTCATTACTATACAGTGGCTTTAAAGACGGGTTCAGTTGTACTTGTTCGTTCTATGTGGCATAGTGTTTTCTACCGCGCAATATCTGGAGGAGAACCATCTTCTTTTACTGAAGCACCTCAAAACCTTCCTCTTTGCTTCTGCTTTCTCTCTCCCTCTCCCCTGCTACAACTGGTCCACTGTCTGCGACCTCGGTCCTGGGCCCTTCCACTCTCCACCTGCACTGCCTCCCTGTCAACCCCTGCACTGGGGGACTGTCTCAGTATCCTACAGCCCCCCCTTCCCAGCACTTGTTCTGCACTTACCTTGCACTTGCCACCAGCTGGCCCTATTTATTTATTATTTTATGCTACTTACCTTGTACTCCACTCCCCCCCCTCCATGCCTCGCCACGCCTTTAAACACTTGTGTACACCCAGTAGCGCGGTCCTCGCTATGAAATGAATAATTTTAATAAGGATCTGATGGTGAGACTAATTTCATTTTTTATGTTTTTAGGTACATCATTCACTACTGTCTGTGTCACGAGTACCAGACACCGGCGGACGGCTTCTACAGCCGCCAGTTGCTTCTCCGCGTGAACAACGTTACCACCCTGACCATTTTATGGGACGATCGCCAAGTACAAGTATGCCCTTACGCGGTACTAACGGTTAGATGCAACATACCTACCGTTGTGGTGGCCTAGTGCCTCGTTGTTGGAACAGCCATGCGATTATCAGTGCGACAGAAGAGCTTATTTTTATCGTAAACCAACACCCTGTGTACTGCACACGAACATCGCTTCCCTCAAGACGAACTAATTTGGATCGAGAGCAAAGAAAAATGCAAATCGCTGAATATTCTCTAAACATTTGATGTCCAATAAACGTACTTTGCCAAATGTACAATCTTGCCGTTTGCTTTTAAACCACGGTTTCACATTCCGAATTGTGGTGCTGTATTGTGAGATGCTCTAAGACCCTGTGTACAGCAAAGGACCATCGCGTTCCTCAATACGAACTTTTTGGAACATGAGCAAATAAAAATGCAAATCGCTGAATATTCTCTAAACATTTGATGTCCAATAAATGTACTTTACCACATTTACAATCTTGCGGTTTGATTTCAAAGTACAGTTTCATATTCCGAATTGTGGTGCGCTGTATTGTGAGCTGATCTGTGTTGATTTCCGGGGTCTGTGTGGAGTCGCGTAGAAGACGCCTGGGCGCGTTTGCCTACGCAGCACAGTCACGTCACGGATAGAGGCGGGGAATATGAATGTTTTGATAAAGTCTGTTTCAGGGGCGGGGGATTTGATTTAGTGCCGCAAAGGCAGGTGAGCCAGGTCGATGCGGCGGAATGATAGGATTATCACAAAATGGAGGCTGATTTCGAGTGCGATAATGGGCGAAAAGTCGGGTAAGGTCCATAGGAAAGTTTCCTACGATCTACCGATTTATGCTTACAAACACATGGCCGACCCGTAGGGACAATAAAAAAAAAGTCCCGGAACTATCCTTTAATTGTACAGGGATTTTGCTTGACCCTGTGTATGACCACTTTGACCTATTTGGCTGGCCCTCCTATGGCCTTCTGGTACTTGTAGTTTCTCTCATATGGGGCTCGACCGGAGTGTCTCGAGTTAGCACCCACGTGGTTCTGCTTTCCCTCTCTAGCTGGTCTCTCCTTCACACTTTCAACAGTTCATTCAAAGTTCACCAGCTTTGGTTCAAAACTTGCCACTTTGCGATTCTCACTCCACACAGCCCGGTTCTTATCGATTCTCCCCTCGACTTGCCCTGACTCTAGCGAACCGCTTGGCTTTTGGCTTCTCTGGAGTCAAGGCAGGTACCACAGGCGCAGGAGCTTCCCTCGCTCTTGCTTATCGGCATAGGCTTGGCCCGTGTACCGTTGACATCTGCTGAAGGACACGTGCTATTGTTCACGTTATTAGGCTCTCTTCCATGAAGGTTCTGTGGGTCTGGGACAAAAAGGGCAAGATTACCTCTCTCCTCCCTCTCAATTACTGCCATCTTTCTCCTTCTCTTGAAATGCTGCATGGTAGCCGTTTCGTTATGCCGTCTTCTGTACTCGCCTTGCTTATACTGCGCTCTCTTGTTTCTCCACCATTTATCCCTGTGGGGAAAAGGAAGGGCCGCAGGTGTGTGTGGTCTAGGTTAATTGCCTGACTTGGCCTGACCCTTGTATTGGGAAGTGTCAGGTAAACAGTCCTGGTGTTATGTCGGGAAAAATTATTGGTGTCTGAAAAAGGTGATAAAGTTTCTGGATATCCTACAGGGTCGGAAGGGAACGAGGTGTTACATGGAGGACAACATCCTCGTATTGGGGTTTGCAGGAATCTCAAAAGGGTAGGTGTTGTAGGGCTTGTGAGAATGGTAGCTTTTGGTTACATTTGACGGGGAGTTTGCAAAATGCTAATCAGAGGTACCGGATCGTTTGGGTTTGTGAGGCATACGGGAATTACTGGGATCGTGAAATGAACATAGGGGATTCTGGGACTGGTAGTATTTTGTCAGGGATTACTGGGTGTTCGGAAAAGAATAATCAGGACGACGTGAAAAAGAATGGTTGAGAGTAGAAAGCGGGGAAAACAGGGTTTCTTGGAGATGTGGTTTTCAACTCTAGTAGGGTTTGTGTTCTTGGGGGATTTTCCAGATGGGGTTTGTTTGGTAGATTTTAATATGAGAGATTTTATAGGAGAAAGGGAGCCAACTGTGGCACAGCCCACAAAGGTCTCAGGGATCTCTCATCCTAGTCTCCTTCCCCGGTAACATGCTGCGTCTCACCTGGGGTATTCCCCTGAGCCCAACCCCGGGTTCTCTTACCCTGGGGATCCTCCCTCAGTGGTCCACCCCCAGGAACTGGACCCTATAGCAGTGGCTGTAGTGTGGTAAGCATTGAGGCAAGTCAACGAGATATATAATGGTAGATAGTGCCATCAAGACCAAGGAGGAATTGAATTACACTTGTAGAAGGAACAGTAACAGGAGAGAATGACACCCCGGATAAAGGCTATACAAAGTTCTTAAACATCTCATGACCTGACTAACGAACTTGTGTGAAATACCTAAACAAGCCCAGCTCTGTAAGCATGGTGTCACTGATGGCTCAATAAGTGCACCATATTGGAGACAGTTCAAGGGTTTGCCTTTTTCTCTTTGTGGGGCATAGGGCCATCACTCTCAACTTGTTATCACCCTCCTTCCTAACCCAGGCATTCGTAAACCCAGGTTAGGCATGCAAACGTTGACCCCTTCTGTCTAAACTAAAATGGTATCTCCCTAAACGCAGAATGTCCGAACTACTCCCTATCGGACTCCCAATCATTCCTTACTCTAACCAAAGGTTAGTCTTCTCATCTGGATGGGAACAGTGCCCTGCACTTACTCTCTTTAATTCAAGCTAGTTCAATGGCATCCACACTCGCCACCTCTCTTCTACTCTTTCTACCACTCCATCCACCTACCCCTCTGACCAAACATCAATCCCTTCGCACCTGGTCCTCGCCTCCACTCTTTGATGTTACTTCTCCTCCTGCCCCTCTTTACTACGCCTTCTCTCTGCTACTATTCTCTGCATTTACACCACTACCGCTCTCCACCTACACTGCTACCACTCTCCTCCCACACCGCTACTACTCTACTACCACTATCCTCCCACGACTGCTACACAATCACCCTCTTCTCACCCTGTAATATTCAGTTCACTCTAACTCCTTACACTCGTCTCACAAACACGCACACTCGCACTGCAGAACCACTGTCACTCCTAAGACAATAGCACACCTGCTTCATGAATCTCTTCCACAACCCACCACTCCCTTCTTCATCCTGCTGGTTGCTTGTTTGTTCTCTACCTCCAACCTCACCGGAAAAACCCACACGTCCTGCTTCCTGTCCCCAGCTTAAGTATTTTCCCCCCGTTTCTTTAACTCATCTTGCCCTTTTTCCCTTCATGCATGTGCAGGGTAAAGTCTTGAAAAAAAGGGGGATTAACCCTGCCCACTTTCTCTGTGTGGGCTCACTGTGTAATGGAAATGATGACATAGTTTAATATTCCAGTTCATGTTTCTGGGTCTGTTTTCATGCACAGTTTTGGTACGTTTTGGGAATGGTCTCTTTTCCCTTCTTTATCTTGGTGGTCTACGGGACCCCTGTGTGCTGGTGCGAGATTGCAGCAGGAGACTGACAGCTCCACAAGGTGGGTCTGTATTGGTGTACGGCCTCAGCTAGTGACTGTCTCTCTCACTCATTATGGGCTGTAATCGGATCTCAGTGGCAGTGTGGCTGCTCGTTCTGCTTTATTCTTGTTGTTCGTTATGTGAGGGGCTCATATTGCTTTTCTGGCTTGATCTTTTTGGTTCTCCATCGGTTTGTCTGGTTGTCTGAGAAAGTGAGAAAGAACATTGGCCAGCAAGGCTGAAGATAGGGTCTTCAAATGAGCATGCTGGGACCAGAGGGCGGCGGAAATGGACTTGGGACCCTCTTTGCTGGACTTGCCCTCTGGGCTATTCTGGCTGTGAATTACTCCCTCTAGCTTCCATGAAGAACTTACTGCCAAGTTGAAGGACTTGGCCTTGTCACAATGGCAAGACACTAATATCCTAGCTTTCCCCAAAACTGTGAAAGACCTCAAACCTACTGCATATTATCAACCAATTTCTTAATTGAATTTATGAAAAGATAATAGCTTCTCAATCTTTTCAAGTTTAACTAAACCTAGTACACCTAATTCAACGTGACACCATTACAGAAGAATTCACAACTCTGACATGACATATCATTTGGTCAAAAGTCTGAGGAGGCCCATTTTCACTGGATGTTGAAAAGGCATTTGATCAGGTCTGTTGTATATATCCGTGATGTACCATTAGACGATTATAGGTTTCCAATGGATGGCAACTCTGGTGTTTTTGGGTTGTTTAACCGCTCTTTTTAGCCCATAGTTGACATACATGCACAGCAATAATAGGAATTTCATACCTACAATGGGGATTACCCAGACCATTTGTTTTGTTTAGTCCTGATACTTTAAATCATATTAAAATTATTGTCTTCCTCTTAATTTACACCCCAGATTTAGCATTGACCCTGCTCGTGTACATCTTTTTGACTAAGAGGGTGGTTGTATAATGAAGTATAACCTTAACCCAAAACTCTCTGATATCTGCCAACAATTCAGATAATAATGAATCTACGATAGAAATTTCAAATTTCTTGGGTAACCACTCCATGAAAGAACCTGAAGACATTGTGAATATTAATGTCCATAAAATCACTGAAAATGAAAAAGCTAACGTGGCCATTGATCTGTGGATGCATCACACTGTACGTCGAATAGGGTTAACATCATGAGATGGCCATCCTTCCTAAATATTATACCTGTGCCTGGCATTTCTGATTCATTTAAATGGATCAGAACTGAGCAATAGGGATACAACTAAAGTTGCAAAGGGTCTTTGCCTATCCAACCTCCCCATGTAATCCCATGACTGCTTAAAGAAAGATCCAATTTGGGATGAAGCCTGTAGTAATTAACCTTCTGACAACATTGCATGTGGTGCATTCTATGGGTCTCTCAGTGAAATCGCTTTAATTGACGGCATTCTAGACACCTCTTAAAAATGTTAACCTTCAGTGAGCAGTGCTAGTATTTTCTTTCATTTTAGCCCTGTATTTTTGCCAACTTGTTCTTCACACAACCAATTCCCTACACCTTGTGGGTTACATAGCCTCTGGTACACAGGGCCGCTGGTCTGGTTAAGCATGACACAATTGCAGCATTCAGGAATCCTTCTCTTGATCCATTCAAATCTCTGCCCAGTATATCACCTCCAGCCAGTGACTGAAAAATTGTGACAATTTCTAATGGGCACAAGGGCTGTTTGACGTTTTGAGGGGCCATTGGGGATTTTATGGCACTGTATTGCCATAGTCCCCTCTAACCTTAACCTTGCCAGTTTATACTAAACGAACATGATTTTTTTTAATGAGTCCAATGATAATTATTCATGCATTCTTTATTTTGCACCGAAGTTGAAGGTGTTTTGGTAATAAAGGAGAGAAAGAAAGTTGGTGTAAACCTGATCTGTTGGGCATTACAGTAGGTCAGCGGGAAATCTATAGCTCTGACCCATTGTCATAGGATAAGCTTGATCGCTCACTCAGAGAGCCATTAGCCGTTCCAACCAGAGTCTGGGTGCACAGGAGTTCGGTCTGGGAAAGAAAAGACAGTCTGGCGGCCTATTTGTAATGCTCATGTGGGACCGAAATATCCATGCTGGTTGAAAGCAGTCAAATCACAGAAAGGCAATCTTCAGTTAAGTTATCCTGTTGTAGCACGTGTCTTAAAGGTTTTGTTGCCTGGTCTGCCCCTATCCAGCAACTTGAAAAACCACGAGATCGGGTCCCTGGTCAATATAAAATGCATTATAATCCTCAGAAGGTTGACGCAACTCTCTCATTGGGTGAAGTGCAGGCTACACAAGCTAGTATAGCATGCAGTTTGTCCCGCACGTCACACAATTTGCTCACTATCCTCTTTCCACTATTAATGCTTGTGCTGCAATGCCTGAACTGATTATGGGCTTATCTGAACCTCGTTCTCCACACTCCTTCTACCCAGGCTGCAAAAGCTATTGCTGGAGGCTTCTATGATCAAGTCGTCTTTTGATGGGCTCTGCAATGCCAAACTGCTGCACTGTTTACACCACAATTGAGAAAGTGGGCTGTAAAACACCAGCACTGCCTACTGATGATCTAATAAATTAGACCTAATACACTGCCCAAAGTGCATGCAAACAAATTGGAAGTAGCCAGATGTTGTAGGGGGAGGGTTATAATAGTTTTATAAATCATTAAACAACCCACACTGCTCAGGCCTTTAACTTGGTCTTCGTGGCCCATAACACTCACCAATGTCTTCAGCCGATGTCTGTAAACATTTATTTGCTCATGTTTTCTTCTCTCAACGCAATCAACATGTAGAATGCCGGCTTACACCGCAGATAGAAGCCTGCATTCCTTGCTTCGCCCTTGTTGTTTTCGCTGTTTCTAGCTCTCTAGCCAGTTAGAAAGTTTGGAATGGAAGATTTTACTGCTGTAAACCTTTGTTCCTAGCTTCCCTTTGTGATGTGTACACACTAACACTGGGCAATGAGACATTGATGAGTTCTATCGTGGGTAACCCCAGTTGATGCTCCCGAACCCCCGGCATTAGCATAGCATTAAAGCCAATACCATGGAGCTGTATTATGTGATAGGTGACCTTGACCCAAGTTGGGAGGCCCTTTTCATAGACTTGGGAAGTTCTCACCGATTACACAATAGTTACTCCCAACCCCAGACTGAGGTTTTGCTTGATTTATTTCTTATAAAGCACACCATGCCCATGGGCCTCAGTGCGCAATGTAAAACATACATCAGCAAATAATAACAATAAATATGAACAAACCATAAAAACAGAACATCAAATGAAAAAGATGGAGCCCAAGGCAGGGGTCGCAGTTCCCACACGTGTACAGAAAAATATACATTGCAAATAATTCTCAGGTTGGTATAGGATGACATGTTACACAATTCGTGCATAGGCTCAAAAACGAGGTTACTTTGACCACACCCTATAACAATACAGTCTGTGTTGCCATTGGCACACCAATTGTTAATTTGCACCCTGCTTGCAAACCTCAGGTCCTGTGTTCTAATGCCGTTTTGACCCACTCTTTGATGTAGCCAAGCCAGGACTTTTTTCCTGAGCGCCTCCCTTGGTTCAGGCCCTCTCGGCTTCTCCACGTTGGTAATTATAACATTTCGTGTATCCATAGAAAAAAACCTTTGGTTCATATCAAGGACCTTTGGCATTTGTACTTTCCTAATACGAATATCCTTTAAAGATGGAACACTCGATATATCATTTGAGATGTCTGAAGATACAGCAGGCTTCGAAAAAGATGAAATAGCACCATGACGATGATTAACCACTGGACTGTAGACTGGACATATTCAACAGTTTCCATAGTTTCCTTATTCAAAGTTTTCAAACCAGTGGTTTTATTAATGAATGTATTTTTATATTTGTTACGTGCCAGAGTCCGCTTGGCATTAGGGCACGGTACAAGAACACATAAGACAACAAACACAGAGCAAGGAAAAACAAGCAGGGAAACAGCTGCTCTTACCTAAATAAGGTAGTCTTTAGATCTGTTTCACAGTAGTGATTAACCCTGTCATGACTCTGATCCATTTGCGAAGGCATATCAGCTCTTATAATATGTTCCCGTAATACCCTTGTGTCCAAAGAGTCAATACAGGAACAACTGTTCATTGGAATGTTGGCAGTTCTATTGCAGACAATGCAGTGGTAGATGGCTATAATGGCTTTTCTCACAGCATTCCCATAGGTTTCCTTTACGTTTCTTTGTTTTAAACAGAACACTCTACCCTCATTGGGGGGAATGTTCAAATAGCAATAATGCACCCTTCCTCCTGTCATTAACAGGTGTTCAAGTCCCCTCGCCTTCGTTAAAGGCCCAAGTGCCATTACTGTGTGAGAAGGGCCCTCTGAATACAGCATTATAGCTTAATGAGATTGTTGTCTGTCTGGGGCCTCCCCGGAGCTTGGAATGCGTATTATGATCACCAGTAAAATCCTACATTTCATGCTTCCCTTTGTGTTCAAGTGCCCTAACTGATACTGACTACCCGCAAGAGTTTTGATGGTGCCCCAAGAATGGACTTCATGTAGTCCTTCATTAATGACAGTGGCCCGTTAGATGCAAAGCCTTCTTGAGCACAGCAAGGAGATGGCAGCGAATAAACAGAGTTGGGGAGCCGTGGATCCGTGCTTCTCAGCACTGCCTGGAATGGGAGGAGGGGTCATGGAGGATTGGCCTGGGACATGGGGCTAAAGCAGGTGATGTGCGACAGGCAGGGTCCGCGCGCCTGGCTTGAGGGCAGGAGTGCATGGCTTCCACTCATTGAACTGCTTCCTCGTCACTCTGTGAACTGGCCAATGGGTAAGTATTTTTGTTTTTAAAGTACTGTATGCCACATATGTACCCTGCCCCTTCACTCTTGCCCAAAAAACAGTCTCTGTAAAAACAGGAAACAGAAGTATGGTCTTTTGCTTGCGGTTAGCCTTAAGCAGCCTCTGGGTTAAATACCCTTTTTTTCACCAAACAGGTGTCTATGCCACCTACAAGACCAAACCCAGTGGAAGGGCATCTGGCCCTCTTTTTATTAGACCTTGCAGTGTCATTTGCGATCTATTCCAACTGTAGGGCTCAATATTTTAAGTAATTAGTCCTGCAAAGTGCCTGCAAACAAATATAGTGGCATCCTGAATGTGTAGCTGTTTTTTAAACCTTTTTTTCCAATTGGTCCCAGCCATGGCAATTATGCAATGCATCTTGGATTTATAGTACATAAAGGCCTTTAAATAATTTCTGTTACCGTGACAGAAGTCTTCTAAGCCAGCACACACAGCTTTTCATCTCACATAATTTCTCACTATTCACACGGCACATTAAACCCCGGTCCACTATTTCATAGACGACACTTCTGTACAGTATTAATCTATTGTATTGTAGCCTTTTTATGCACTGCTCTAGCATACAATGCGCTTAGCAGTGCTAAGGCACTGACCAGAGCACTGCATCACTTTCAGTCCCCTCCAATAATAGGATTTCGAGGGGATTGTGTCCTCCGACGTATTCCACATCTATGACAGGTAATCACCACAGCTGTGCTGCTTACCTGTCATAGATGTGGAATACGTCGGAGGAACATCCCATCGAAAGAACGATACCAGGTAAGAAAGTAACTTGCTCAGAATTGCCTATTTTACTTTCCTCCCTCTTTCGGTGATATCCCCGAAAAGGGTAGATTGAGAATGGTTGAACTTGTTTGCCTATTCACTGGCTAACCCTCTCTTCTGCCTATCCAACATGGTGGGCCCAACCTTTACAGTCCAAAACCTGGTGAGTACTTTGCATAACAGCTCTCTTGTCTTCTCCCCTGGGACCATGGTTCCACTTTATATTCTGAGCTTCAGTGGCTCCTGGTAAAGCTCTGGTGTGTGATCACCATGGTGCAATATATTTTAAGTCACATCCCTTCCTCCAACTTTTAAGACATTCCTACTTGGCGCACTGATTTATATGGCTAATGCTTGAACATGTTATCTCCCTTATCCCACCTCTGTTTCACAAACTCCTGGGAGCCCTTTGCTACCATCTGTAGGGAAGGCATGGTATCAAAGTAAGAAAGGCGAAGTGGGGTACCTATTTGGTTATGCGCTAGGGCCCAAAAGATGAGTTTGTACATGTATTCATTGAGGATTTTAGCAGCGGTTGATAGGGAAAAGTGGGTACCTCTATCCACTTGCTAGAGAGTACTTGATAAAAGGATTCCCCAACCCGCACTGAAAAACCACTCACATTAATGTGTGAACAAAGTTTGTGGAAACGGAAAAGATTTGGTGAAGAACAGTGTCAACATTTATTGTACTGAGTGGAGATTTTAAACCTATAATACGATAGTCACCATTAGGTACTTTGTTCCACACTGTCTCAAAAGTGATACTATTCTTGTATTGGCACAATATACCAAGAACACCACAATGTTCCTATACAATTGATTTTTCACATACTAGACAGTAGCTTCCTCAAATTCTGATATTGATGTACAATACCAAAGTGATCCTAGAAAAGGCCCAATTTTCATACAAGTAACTTGTTGCCAAAAACAAAGATGCAAAATTATCTGCTGGATTATACCAAAGCAATTATGGAAGATGCCCAATTATCATATGAGTGTCTCATACCAAAGTCAATCATAAGTAATGCCAACACGTGTTTCGACCTGCTATCGGGTCCTCCTCAGGGCATGCACTAGTTATTAATTCTCTGGGTGCTATACGTGAATCAACCCACACACACTATTTGCATAATCACACAGTTGCAGCATTAATATTGTTACATCTGAAAGCCCTTAAAGCAGGGCTCAGACACATTTCAGTTCATAGGCTATCGAAGACTTTCGAAAGTGCACAGGATTTAGCTTGACCCACTGCAGGACCACTTTGATTTCACAGTTCAATAATTCTCTCACACAGTTGGATAGCAAACTGAGACCTTCGCGTGAGCACCCGCGTGGTGCTGGACCACTTTGTATCTGATATCTATTACGGTTCCATAAAGTTCAATCATATATGAGTCATCTTTCCTCATACAATGTTGCTGCTTGCAACCTTGAGCATAACACAGTCTGGTCTGCTATCACTCTGTCCAACTCACCGGCTGTGCTGAATTCACTGGCGTTGCTTTGTTGTCGGAGTCAAGGACAGTACCACGGCGGCTATCGCTTCTCCCCGCCTTGGCTGTCAACGCGGGAGGGCCCCGTGTGCCTTCGACACACACTGCACCGTTCTTCAGCTGCAATTCCCGGTCTTATGTTTCTTTTCCTCGTGGCCTCTTTAAAGCCGCTGTTCTCCGAAAAGTTCAAGGGTAGTTCCCTCCTTGCAGCCCTCTCTGGTCTCGCCACCTTCGTCCTCTGTTAAAACTGCCGTCTCGGAATTGCTGCTTCCTTGTGCGTTTTGCCTTGCTCAGTGTGTTTTCGTGCTTCACCTTTTATGCATGTGGGGGAAGTGTGATGGAAGTCAGGTGTGTGTAATTATCAGTAATTGCCTGACTCTGCCTGGCTCTGGTGTTAGTCCACTGTCGCTCACAATTAACTGTCAGTGAGAAAGTGTTTGTGTCGGGAAAGGAGGGGGTTGCTTCTAGGTATCCTACCTGGTAGGATGGGTAAAAGGTGTTACAGGGAAGGTAATACCGCATCTCACCTTTCAGTGTCCCACTTCCACTCCCCGAAGACCCCTAATCCAGGTGATCCTCCCGCACTGGTCCACCCCCAGAAACTGGATTCAATAGTGATGGCCGAGACCTGGGTGACAGATCCGCGAGGATTCGCTGGTGAGACACCTTCAGGTTTCTCACACATCGCTTTTGAGATCATAATCCACCTCTCCCCTAGGTCTCTTAAGTCCCCCATCTATCATCTCTTGACAGGATTTCTACAGCAGACCTCACTGAGCTATTAACATCCCCTTAACCTGCTCTTTCCCCTACTTTCCTCTCCCCTTTTAAACAGTCAGTATATAAAAGGGGCTAGAGTTGACAAGTTATAGAAGACTACTTTGGACTGTATGTGACTGTAAGGCATTAATGAAATAATGCTGTGTAAACACTAGCGACGGCAAATGGCACAGGTTCAAAAATGCAGGTGAAAAACTATGCTGCTGTAATTTCTAACTTGAAGAAACAATCAAAAATGTAATTGTAATGTCTATGAAAAATTGGAATCCATGTTAGAACTGTCAATTTGTACAAGTATAAAATGGGCAACATAAAAAATAAAACAAGATTTGTTTTTAATCCTATGCCCACGAACAAGCTGATATGGTGACAGGGCTGTTTTTAAGAAACCAAAAGAAACTGCAAATGTGTTTAAAGGAAGAGATTTCTGTTTAGTTTATTTCTCAGATTGTTCTCCTAAGGGTTAAATAAAATGTTTAGGATATATATATATTTCTGAGGCTTGTGGAATCTGCTTAGATCACATGCTGTGCATAGGCCGACATCTAGTGGAAGCTGCAGAGTATTACAGTTTGTTTTTCGAAACTCGAAAATAGGCGTCGACACAGGGCGTGCCAGTAATACTATCCTTAGTGTGACGTCCACTGTACCCAAGATCCCTCACGCGTCTAGGATCCTCAGATTGTTTTTTTCCGCCATACTGGTCGGAAGCATCTTGCGGAGTCCCCTGGCCTTAGCCATACTTTTGCTAAAAATTGAAAGAATAATCTATTGACATCCTTCCCCACCCCAACGTCGAACTTCGACAACTCGACGCTGGCTGGAGAAGAAATCGACCGTCGGCTGCTGCACGACGGATTTGGGCCTCGGAAGGCCTCTGGCCTCGGCCCTGCAAGTAGGGAGAGTGGGGGGTGGTACATACTCTACACTCTTGGTATATAGGTACACCTTATACATTTCCTACACTTAACAGCCTGCTGCCTCAAGGTGCGTATGGAGGGTACCCCTTTTCAATTCTGCCCCAAGTGCAATCGCAAATACCCTTGGGTCGACAGGAACGCCACGTGCAATCTCAGCTTGACGAGGGACCACCCCTAAGCGAACTGCAGAGCGTGTAGTAGGTTTAAACCTAAGACACTTAAGGACCGTTCGACGAAGCGTTGGGCCCACCACGCCAGGCAGGCAGCCATGGCAGCGGAGGGCGCCTTCAGTGACGGCAGCGACGCCGTACTTTCGGACGGTGAGGGCTTTACGGCGTCGAAAGACAGCCGAGCGCAGGTCCCCGACCTCGGAAGGTCGTCCGGCAGGGCGGCTATGGGGAAGACCCCCGGCGACACAAGCGCTTCACATACTACACACACTAAACACGCTAAGTCCAACCGAGACTCGACGACGTCGAGTTCTCTGAAAGAGGCACAAACAGAACGGTCCGATTCGGTGTCCTCTGGGCGCTCTCGATCAAGATCGCCGCATGACTCCAGGCAATCATCCACTCTTGCCAAGAGTGCCTCGCTCCCTAGGCTAACAGAAGTTCGATCGTCGGGAGACGAAGACGACTTCCTCCCCCAGGCCGCGCTCCAGGAGTCGGAGCCCGCAGTTAAAATCAGCGAGGCCCCACGCTCGAAGGACAGGGACACCACCCCCGATCCTCGATGCCAGGCATCGAAAACCTCCGGAGCCACGAAAGGACAGGGAAAACACTTTTCCACTCACAGGGAGGGGGGAAAACAGCAGAAGAAACAACCTTTGCACTCTTCCACACCTGTGAAACACACCACTCCCCCTAGACAGACAGACAAGACCAGGTCTGCTGATATGTCTAAAACCAGCAAAGCTACGCAAGATAAATCCCATAGACTTGCTGAGAGAGTCATTCCCAGTTCCAAAAAATGGTCCAGTGAAGACATAGATAGGGTCATGTCAAGAATGTCTTTTTTAGCTGACTTTTATGATAAAAATCCAGAACATTTCCTCTCGTATGACCCACAAGGGGCGACACCCTCAAGCTCTAAGGATCCTATCCCCCCGAATAAAAAGCCCCGGTTTGAAACACCGATGAGGTCAGACCCCTTCGAGGTACAACCATACTCAAGACCATACTCACTGTATCAAGGAGAGGCTTCCTTTGGTGAGGACCAAGAATTTGGCATGGTAGAAGAGCAAACCGGGACGGGCTACTATGGGGATGATGAGGACCAGGAAGAGGAAGAGGAGGACCCGGAAACATACAGGGTAGACTCCCCGGTAGAGAACGAAGCCCCGGTTACCGACTCCCCGGTCGATAACCAACCCCTCCTAAACGAGGTTCTCGCACGCGCAGCAGAACACTTCCACATTGACACCCACGGTGTCCAGGAGGAGAGGGACTTCGCAGAAGAGTTAGTGGGAGAAAGGAGGCCTGTTGCCCAGACCATCCCTATCCTTAAGTCCATTCAGCGAAGAATAGATCCGTCCCTGGTGAACCCGAACCTCACCAGAGCAGTCAATCCCAGGGTTGAAAAACTTTTCAGGGCGGCCCAGTCTGACCCTCTCCATATAAGAGGACATCTGAAGCCACACTCCCTAGTTGTCACCAACACTCGTAAGAGGGCTGGAACACCCTTGTCATCGTCCGAAGCTCCTCCCGACAAGGAGAGCAAAAAACTATACGGTTTCGGCAGGAAAGTAGCCTCAACATGCGCCTATCAAGCAAGGATTGCAAACTCCACCACCCTGTTGGCCAGTTACAACTGCCATCAGTGGGAAGAAGTTGCGGCACTCATAGCCTCTGCTCCTGAACCTTTAAAGGGCCAATTAGCTCGGATTTCCGCAGAGGGTAGAGCCGTGTCTGGTTGCATTTTGAAAGCAACCTTCGACGCCGCAGACAACACAGGCAGATTGATAGCGGAAGGCACTGTTATCAAAAGACATGCGTGGTTACGGCAGTCTGGTTTTGAGGCAGAAACCCAGGCATCATTGTTGGACAAACCGGTGGAAACCGATCTGTTGTTTGGTAAGGCGGTCGAAGACGCACTAAAGAATGCCAAGGACGAATACGAAACACTCAAGTCCCTTGGCCAGTTAACCAATAAACCCCCGAACCAGAGAGGGAATAGTAAATTTCGTCGCCCACGCGGCCAAAATTCCCAGAGAGGATCTAACTATTCCCAGGGGCAGGGTACACAGTGGAACAACAACCAACATTCTACCCAGGGGTACGGCAGGGGTAATAAGAGAGGTCGTGGTAGAGGCAGAGGCAGCCCCAACAAGGGAGGTGGCACGCCTCCACCAAAGCAGTGACGCTCAGTTCAGGGTCCCTTCTCACGCAACCCCAGTAGGGAGACGATTTTTCCACCTTCACCCAGGCTTGGGAAGGGATCACATCAGACAGATGGGTGCTGTCAACAGTATCCACAGGATATTGTATAGGACTATTGCAGCGTCCCCGGAACCATCCTCCACGACAAAGAGTACACTCTTTAGAACATCAGAAGATTCTCCTCGAGGAGATCGCCATTCTGCTAGAAAAGGACGCGATGGAACTAGGTAAACAAGGGTATTTATTCAACTTACTTCCTTGTGCCAAAGAAAGATTTGACAATGCGCCCAGTATTGGACTTACGGTCTGCCAACAAGTATGTCAAGCCCCAAAGGTTTCGTATGACCACGCTACAAGAAGTAATCCCCCTCCTAAAAAAGGGGGATTACATGGCAACCTTGGATATGAAAGATGCTTATTTTCATATTTCCATGTTCCCAGCGCACAGAAAGTTTTTGCGCTTCAAGGTGGACAGTCGAAACTTCCAATTCAAGGTACTGCCCTTCGGGATAGCTTCAGCACCAAGGGTATTCACCAAGGTACTGGCGGTGGCGGCTGCACACCTACGCAGGGAGGCAATCCCAGTGTACCCTTATCTGGACGACTGGCTCATAGCGGGGGAAACCCCAGGAATTTGCAGGACAAACATTCAAAGAACGATCAACCTCCTCCACGAGTTAGGCTTCTCAATCAACGAGAAGAAGTCAAGCCTGGTGCCAAGCACCTCCAAACAATTCCTAGGAGCAATCCTAGATACTCAAGAGGGGTTGACCTTTCCTTCAGAAGAAAGAATTCGGAATATACTACTGCAAATTCCGCATTATCAGTCTGGTCAACAAATAACGGTACGCAAAGCAATGCGTTTACTGGGCATGATGGCGTCATATATTTACCTGGTCCCCCACGCGCGCCTGTGCATGCGTCCCATGCAGGAATGGTTGGCGAAATAGTGGTCTCAGGCAAGTGGTCAGTGGGACGATCTAGTGGTCGTTTCGCCAACACTGGTACAAAGCCTTCACTGGTGGACAAGAGAGAATTTCGCACAGGGGAAACCCTTTAACGATCCCCAAGTACAGGCAATAGTCACTACAGATGCATGCCTGACTGGGTGGGGAGCTCACCATCTTCACCACACAGCTCAGGGTCTCTGGTCTCACTCAGTGGCCAAGAACCACATCAACCTGCTAGAGCTTCTGGCAGTATTCAGAGCGCTTCAGGCGTTCGAGCCCCACCTACTAAACCTGTCAGTGCAAATCCGGACGGACAGCACAACAGCCATGTTCTACCTGAACAAGCAAGGAGGGACTCGCTCGCCAAATCTGTCCAAGCTTGCCCAGAAAATCTAGATATGGGCACTCAGACGGAACATCTTCCTGTCATCACAACATGTTCCAGGGGAGCTCAAATCCCTAGCGGATGCTCTGAGCAGAGACTCCCTCCCAGAGGAACACAAATAGGTTCTACACAGAGAGGTCGTAGAAGATATCTTCTCTCAGTGGGGTTTCCCCACTATAGACTTATTCGCCACAAGCGAAAACAGACAATGCCCAGGATTTGCATCCAGGTTTCCCCAACCAGACTCCCAGGGGAACGCCCTGTGGATGAACTGGTCAGGGATGTTTGCGTACGCTTTTCCACCAACTCCTCTCATCAGGAAAGTGGTGAAGAAGATGAACAGAGAGTCGATGACGCTCGTCCTAGTTGCTCCCATATGGGCAAGACAACCGTGGTTCCCACACCTACGCAGGAGTTCGGTGTGCGAGCCCATCAAACTTCCAGCCTGGTACAACCTACTGTCCCAGCACCAAGGTCAAACAGTGCACCAGCAACCCAACTCAATGAACCTGGCAGCATGGCTCCTGAGGTCATAGTTTGGACATCCCAATTTGCCACAGAGGTGTATGGACAT